>NC_084464.1:117695427-118987094 GCF_027409185.1 Cynocephalus volans | reverse complement strand
TCAATTCCTGTTTGAATGTTTGGTAAAATTCTGCTGTGAATCCATCTGGTCCTGGGCTTTTCTTTGTTGGGAGCCTTCTGATAACAGCTTCAATCTCCTTTATTTTTATTGGTCTGTTCAAATTTTCTACGTCTTCATGGTTCAGTTTTGGGAGCTTGTGTGTGTCCAGAAATTTATCCATTTCCTCCAGATTATCAAATTTGTTGGCATATAGTTGTTTATAGTAGTCTCGAATGATTCCTTGTATTTCAGATGAATCAGTTGTAATATCACCTTTTTCATTTCTAATTTTTGTGATTTGAGTCTTCTCTCTTCTTTTTTTTGTTAGCCATGCTAATGGTTTGTCAATTTTATTTATCTTTTCAAAAAACCCACTTTTTGATTCATCGATCTTTTGACTTGTTTTTTGGTTTTCAATTTCATTCAGTTCTGCTCTGATCTTAATGATTTCTTTCCATCTGCTAACTTTAGGTTAGGATTGTTCTTGCTTTTCTAGTTCTTTAAGGTGAAGTGTTAGGTTGTTCGCTTACCATCTTTCCATTCTTCTGAAGTGAGCATTTAATGCAATAAATTTCCCCCTTAATACTGCTTTTGCAGTATCCCACAGGTTTTGGTATGATGTATCATTGTTTTCATTAGTTTCAACAAATTTTTTGATTTCCTGCTTGATTTCTTCTTGGACCCATATGTCATTAAGTAGAATGCTGTTTAATTTCCATGTGTTTGTATAGTTTCCAGAGTTTCGTTTGTTATTAATTTCTAGTTTTAATCCATTGTGGTCTGAGAAGATACATGGGATAATTCCAATTTTTTTGAATTTATTGAGATTTGATTTGTGACCTAATAAGTGATCTATCCTGGAGAATGATCCATGTGCTGATGAGAAGAATGAATATTCTGAGGTTGTTGGATGGAATGTTCTGTAGATATCTGCCAATTCCAATTGGTCTAGAGTCTTGTTTAGATCTTATATTTCTCTACTGATTCTTTGCCTCAATGATCTGTCTAATATTGACAGTGGGGTGTTCATGTCCCCTGCTATTACGGTATTAGTGTCTATTTCCTTCTTTAGGTCTAATAGAGTTTGTTTTATAAATCTGGCTCCTCCAACATTGGGTGCGTACATATTTAGGATTGTTATGTCTTCTTGATGGATCAGTCCTTTTATCATTAAGTAGTGTCCCTCATTGTCTCTTTGTATGGTTTTTAGTTTAAAGTCTATTTTGTCAGATATACAATAGCTACTCCAGCTCGTTTTTCTTTTCTGTTTGCATGGTAAATCTTTTTCCATCCTTTCACTCTTAGTCTATGTGAATCTTTATGGGTGAGGTGGGTCTCTTGTAGGCAGCATATAGTTGGGTCCTCCTTTTTGATCCAGTCAGGCAGACTGTGTCTTTTGATTGGGAATTTAAGCCTTTTACATTAAGGGTTGTTATTGAAAGGTGTTGATTTCTTCCTAGCATTTTATTGGTTGTTTGGTTGTCTTAGGTGTCTTTTGTTCCTTGCTTTCTGATTTACTGTTTGTTTTCTGTGTTTGTTGGTTCCTTAGGTTGTAGATAGTGTTTTCGTTAGCTTGTTTTCTCTTCATGAATGCCAGTTTTATTATACTAGCGGGTTTAGATTTTTCTTGGGTTTTTATGGCAGTGGTAGTTATTTTTCAGGAACCAAACCCAGTACTCCCTTGAGGATTTCTTGTAAGGGTTGTCATGTAGTAGTGAACTCCCGCAGTTTTTGTTTGTCTGAGAAATATACTATTTGCCCTTCATTTCGGAAGGATAGCCTTGCAGGGTAGAGTATTCTTGGCTGGAAATCTTTGTCTTTTAGTATTTTGAATATATCATCCCATTCCTTTCTAGCTTTTAGGGTTTGTGATGAAAAGTCTGATATTAGCCTGATTGGGTCTCCCTTATAGGTGATTTGACACTTCTCTCTTGCAGCTTTTAAGATTCTCTCTTTGTCTCTGAGTTTGGCCAATTTGACTATAACATGTCTTGGAGAAGGCCTTTTTGGGTTGAATACGTTTGGAGATTGTTGAGCTTCCTGGATCTGAAGACCTGTGATTTTTCCTATACCTGGGAAGTTTTCTGCCACTATTTTGTTGAATACATTTTCAATGGAATCTCCATTTTCCTCCCCTTCTGGAATACCCATGACTTGGATATTTGAGCGTTTAAGGTTGTCTGATATCTCTCTCAGATTTTCTTCAATGTCTTTCATTCTTTTTTCTTTCTTTTTGTCTGCTTGTGTTATTTCAAACAGCCCATCTTCAAGTTCAGAGGTTCTCTCTTCAACTTCGACAAGCCTGCTGGTTAAACTCTCAGTTGTGTTTTTTATTTCGCTGAATAACTTCTTCAGTTCAGCAAGTTCTGCTACATTTTTTTTCAGGACATTGATTTCCTTGTACATTTCCTCTTTCAGATCCTGTATACTTTTCCTCATTTCATCATGATGTCTAGCTGAGTTTTCTTGTATCTCATTCAGTTTCCTTAGAATTATCACTCGAAATTCCTTGTCAGTCATTTCAAGGGCTTCTTGTTCTATACAATCTGGAGTTTGAGATTTATTAACTTTTGGTGGTGTACTTTGCTTTTTTGTATTTCTGGTATCTATTTTTTGATGTTTATTCATTGTGGCAGGGGTTTCACAGTCCACTGGTTTGAGACTATTGACTAACTAAGATGTTGCTGTGGTTGCCAATTTCGTATGGCTACCTCCGTGACTGCTCAGTTGGCCTCTAGTGCCTTGTGTGTATGGTTGCCTCGGGTCTTGGGCCTCTCCGGGGAGCCACCTTTCTGGTCAGCTTGGACTCTGCTGGGCTGGTGGATCACGTACCACAGGGTGTGTGATCTCTGTTGATCTTTCACTTCCCGTGCAGGACTTCTCCTGTTCCGTGTGCTCTGGCCCAGGCTGTTGGATCGTGCAGTGGCGACCCCATAGGGTGTGTGGTTTCTGTCGAGTCTCCACCTCCCTGGCCGCACGTCTCCCCACTCTGTGCACAGTGGGCTGGGCTGGGACGTGTCTTCTGCAACCCTCATCTATCAGCTGGGCCTTCAAGACCCTGCTCGGCACCGCCTCGCCCAGGAAGTCTACCAGGTTTCTGGTAGGTACAGACGACCGGTCGCTCTGGGTGCCTTTGTAGCACTGTGTAGATCTTTCTCGGGACTTGTTCACCTTTGTATCCCCCCGGTATGGATCGAGTCTAGCGCCCGCCTGCAGCCAGCTCTCCAGCAGGTTCAAGTGGACTTGGGAACTCTCCTACCACACTGTTCCCAACCAGAAATTGGTTAGGCGTTTTTCCAAACAGGTGGCCACAGAGATGTTATCTGCCTCCCAGTAACAGGGAGTTTACCCGGGCTGGAGTACAGGGTGTGGTGGAGTGACAGTTGGCCCCACCCATACTTCCTTGCCCTCCCAACACTGGCTGGGGACGCCCCACGCCACCAGCACCACCAGAGAACCGTGGAGGGAGTGCGAGGGGGGGCCGGCCCGCAGGCCCCGGGAAGCCCCGCGCCGGGGCAAGCAAGTGGGAAGGCTCAGTGAGGGGCCGAGCCGGGCTGGAGCTGCCAGCACCTGGGAAAATGAAGGCAGCCCTGGGGCAGTGAGTGAACCGGTGATGCAGGCGGAAGCCAGGTGGGCGTCAGCCCCCCGAGCAGGGCTGGTCCAGGGGTCACTCACAGGGTTGTTCCAGGTCGGTCACTCACTCTCTGCCTCTGGTTTGCCACCTTCCCCGTTCTCGGCCGCTGCCGCCTCGGGCTGTTCAGTCGTGGCGCGGCTCGGGCGCTCCCAGGAATCTTCTTTAATGCCGGCCTGAGACCTCGAATCCTGAATAGGGCAGCTGGCTGCCTTCCTCACGGCCCCGGCCTCCGGGATCCTGTCTGCATCCACAGCAGCCCTGGCGCCGTGTTCCCTGTTTAGAGACTCGCTTTTGCAGCTAAGAAACAGTTCTTTTCCTGCTCCATACTTCAAAGCTGTTGCCTGTAAATGAGGCAGCCTCTCCTGCCGAGGGCAAAGTGGCGGTCACCCCCCACAACCGGCCACCAGCAGCGGTCCTCCCTTAAGAGATGGCAAGACGAAGGTCCACAAGTTTCCTGGCTTCCTGAGGCCCAGTGGCCGCCTTTTCCACCTCAGCTACTCCGCATCAACCGCCGCAGCCACCGCCATCCTGAAAAACTGTGCAGAAGCTTTTCAGATTGATACAGTCCCATTTGTTTATTTTTCCTTTTGTTGCCTGTGCTTTTGGGATCTTATTCATAAAGTCTTTGTCCAGTCCTACTTCCTGAAATGATTCCCCTATGTTTTCTTTTAGGAGTTTTATATTTTTGGTCTTATAGTTAAGTCTTTAATCCATTTTGAGTTGATTTTGGTATATGGTGAGAGGTACTGGTCTAGTTTTATTCTTCTGCATATTGATGTCCAGTTTTCCCAGCACCATTCACTAAAGAGGCAGTCTTTTCCCCAATGTATGTTCTTGGTGCCTTTGTCAAAGATCAGTTGGTTGTTAAGTATGTGGGTTGATTTCTGGGTTCTCTATTCTGCTCCATTGGTCTAAGTGTCTGTTTCTGTGCCAGTACCATGCTGTTTGCTTACTATAGGTTTGTAGTATAATTTGAAGTCTGGTAGTGTTTCTGGCTTTATTTTTTTTGCTCAGGATTGCTTTGGCTATTCGGGGTCTTCTGTGGTTCCACATGAATGCTAGGATTGTTTTTTCTCTATCTGTGAAGAATGTCTTTGGAATTTTGGTAGGGATTGCATTGAATCTATAGATTGCTCTGGGTAGAATGGACATTTTTACAATGTTAATTCTTCCAACCCAAGAGCGTGGAATGTATTTCCATATTTTTGTGTCCTCTTTTAATTTCTTCAGCAGTAACTTGTAGTTCTTGTCATAGGGATCTTTCACCTCCTTGGTTAAATTGATACCTAGGTATTTTATTTTTTTTGGTGACTATTATATATGGGCTAGCTTTCTTGATTTCTTTTTCTTTTAGTTCATTGTTGGAGTATAAAATGCTACTGATTTTTGTGTGTTGATTTTGTCTCCTGTAACTTTACTGAAATTGTTTACCAACTCTAAGAGCTTTTTGGAGAGCCTTTCAGCTTTTCTATATATAAGGTCATGTCATCTGTAGACAGAGACAGTCTTTGTCTTCTCCAGCCTGGATTCCCATTATTTTCTTCTCTCACCTGACTGCTGTGGCTAGTACTTCTAATACTATGCTAAATATGAGTGATGAGAGTGGGCATCCTAGTCTTGTTTCTATTTTCAAAGGAAAAGTTTTCTGCTTTTCCCATTCAAGATGATGTTCATGATGAGTTTGTCATATATGGCTTTTATTGTGTTGAGATACTTTCCTTCTATATCTAATTTGCTGAGAGTCGTTATCATGAAGGGATGTTGAATTTTGTCAAATGCTTTTTCATTAATCTATTGAAACACCATGTAGTTTTTGTTCTTGATTTTGTTGATGTGGTGTATCACATTCATTGATTTGCATATGTAGAACCATCTTTGCATCCCTGGGATGAATCTCACTTGATAATGGTGTATAACCTTTTTGATGTGTTGCTGTATTCCATTTGCTAAGATTTTCATGTCTCTGTTCATCAGAGATATTGGCCTGTAGTTTTCTTCTTTTGTTGTATCTTTGGATTTGGCATCAGGGTGATGCTGGCCTCATAGAATGAGTTTGGAAGAATAGCCTCTGTTTCATTTTTTTGGATTAGTTTGATGAGAATTTGTATTAATTCCTCTTTAAATGTCTGTTAGAATTTAGCAGTAAATCCATCTGGTCCTGGACTTTTCTTTGTTGGGAGACTGCTGATTACTGCATCATTCTCATTGCTTATTATTGGTCTGTTCAGGCTTTTTATTTCATCTTTTTTCAGTCTTGGTAGTTTATGTGTCCAAAAATTTATCCATATTTTCCAGGTTTGCAAATTTTTTGGCATATAATGGTTTATAATAGTCTCTAATTATTCTTTGTATTTCTCTGGTATTGGTTGAAATTTCTCCTTTGTCATTTCTGATTTTTGTTATTTAGGTCATCTCTCTCCTTTTTTTTTTTTTTTTTTTTAGTAAGCCTAGCTCATGGTTTGTCTATTTTGTTTATCTTCTCAAAAAACCAATTTTTGTTTCAGTGATCTTTTGTATCATTTTGGGGGTCTCTATGTTACTTAGCTCTGCTCTGATCTTAATTATTTCTTTCCATTTACTAATTTTGGGATTGGATTGTTCTTGTTTTTATAGTTCTTTGAGGTGTAGCATTAGGTCGTTTATTTTAAATATTTCTGTTCTTTTAATGTAAGCACTTATTGCAATACACTTGTCTCTTACTACTGCTTTTGCAGCATCCCACAAGTTTTGGTATGATGTATCTTTATTTTAATTAGTTTCAAGAAATTTTTTGGTTGCCTGTTTAATTTCTTCTTGGATCCACAGGTCATTCAGGAGCATGTTTTTTAATTTCCATGTATTTGTATAGTTTCCAGAGTTTCACTTGTTACTGATTTCTGGTTTTAATCTGTTGTAGTCTGAAAAGATACTTTAAATGATTTCAATTTTAAAAAATCTATTGAGACTTGATTTGTGACCTAACATGTAGTCTATCCTAGAGAATGTTCCATGTGCTGATGATAAAAATGTATACTTTGTAGTTGTTGGGTGAAATCTTCTGTAGACATCTTCCAAGCCAATTGGACTAAAATGTAGTTTAACTCCTGTGTTTCTCTGTAGATATGTTGCCTGGATGACCTGTACAATGCTGAGAGACAGGTGTTCAGGTCCTCAGCTCTTATTGTATTGGGGTCTGTATTAGTCCATTTATGTTGCTTATAACAAAAAAACCTGGAAATAGGTAATTTATAAGAAAACAAAATTTATTGCTTATGGTTTCAGAAGCTCAGTCCAAATCCAGGGAATACATCTGGTGAGGGTTTTCTTTGGTGGTAGCTTTACAGCAGTGCGGGGGTCTCACAAGGCAGAAAATGGCAGAGCAAAGAGAAAGAAACTCTCACATGCTGTCCTTATAAAGCCCTCAGAACCATGCCAGTGACCACCATTATTAATCCATTCACTAGGCATGGTCCTACAATCTAATCACCTCTTCAAGCCTCACCTTTCAATCACTTTAATAGGATTTCCCACCCTCAATAGTTACAGTGGGGATTAAACTTGAATGAGGTTGGAGGGCGGGTGTCCAATCTATAGCATTATACCCAGACCCCCCAAAACTCATAGCCTTACGTACAAAAACATTCATTTCATTGCCAAAGTCTTAGCTTGTTTCAACTCAAAGTCCAAAGTTCAAAGTCCCATCTGTGAAATCAAAACAAGCTATCTACTTCCAAGATGCGATGGTGGGACAAAGAAAGGGTACACATTCCCATTTTAAAAGGGAGAAATAGTCCAAAAGAAACATGTAACAGGTCCCAAACAAGTCCAAAATCCAGCAGGCATTAAATCTCAAAGCTGGTGAATCATGTACCTTGACTCCATGTTTCATGTCTTCTGCATGCTAGTGCAGGGTTTGGATCCCCAAGTCCTCGGGCAGCTCCACTTCTATGGCTTGCCTGGTCTCAAGCAATTCTTCAGCTCTCACAGGCTTGCATTGCATATTGGTAGCTCCACAATTCTGGGGTCTTCATGGCAGTTTTGCTCTCATGGCTCCACCAGACATGGCCTTAGTGGGGTTTCTCTGCTGCAATGCCAACCTCACGTTTCTGCTCAGCATTGCTCTAGCAAAGCTTGTCTGTGGTGACTCTGCCCCCATGTCAGATCTTTTCCTGGGTCTCCAGGGTTTTCTATACATCATTTAAAATTGGGGTGGAGGTTTCCAAGCCTCCATACCTCTGGCACTCTTTGAGCCTGCAGAACTAACACCATGGGGACACTGCCAAGGCTTCTGGCTTGCATCTTCCAAAGTTGCAGGTCCAGCCACACCTGGGGCTAATTTAGCCATGGCTGGAGCAGCCAAAGCAGCTGGAGTGCTGGTGTGGTGAGCATCATGCTGAGGTGTCCCCGGGCAGCAAGCTGATGGAGGACATCTCAGGCCTGTTCCCTGAGACGTTCTGTCTCCATATGCCTTTGGGCCTGAAATGAAAGAGTAGGCCCCAGAGGCCTCTGCAATGCCTTCAGGGCCTTCCCCGCCTTCTGATAATCCTTTTCATTTGTAGTAATCTTCTTAGCACCATCACATTTTTCTCCTGAAAGTGCTCTCTGCTTCTCTACCACATGTCCTGTCTGCAATTTTTCCAAATCTTTATGCTCTGCTTCCCTTTTAAATTCTGGCTTTATGTCATGCCTTTGCTGCCATAACTCAATATGGCCTGAATGTTTTGCTGCTTAGAAATTTCTTTTGCCAAATACCCTGGGTCAGCATCTTTAAGTTCCACATTCCATTAAACTTTTGGGTATGAACAGAATGCAGCCAAGTTTCTTGCCAGTTCATAGCAAGGGTGATCTTTGCCCCAGTTTCCAATAATTCACTTCTTGTTTACATCTGAGACCTTCTAAGTATGGCCTTTTCTGTCCATATTTCTATCAGCATTCTGCTCATTACCATTTAACCAGTCTTTGAGAAGTTCCGAACATTTCCAGGTTTTTTTGTCTTCTAAACTCCCACCAGCAGGTAGACTTTTCCTAGCCTGCTCTCTTAAATTCTTCCAGCCACTTCTCAACACTCAGTTCTAAAGCCACTTCTACATTTTCAAGTATTTGTTATAAGCAACACCCAATTTTTCTCATACCAACTTTTGGTCTTAGTCCATTTCTGTTGCTTATAACAAAATACCTGGAACTGGGTTATTTATAAGAAAATGAAATTTATTGCTTACAGTTTCTGAGGGTGAGAAATCCAAAGTCCAGGGAACACATCTGGTGAGGGTCTTCTTTGTGGTGGTTTTACAGCAGTGCAGGGGTCTCACATGGCAGAAAATGGCAGAGCAAAGAGAGAGAACTTGTCATGTGCTCTTCTCTTAAAGCTCTTAGAACCATGTCCATGACCACCATTATTAATCCATTCACTAGGCATGGTCCTCAGAATCTAATCACCCCTTCAAGGCCCTACCTTTCAATTACCATAATAGTATTTCCCACCCTCTTAACAGTCACAGAGAAAATCAGACTATTAATACATAAAACTTGAAGGACACAACCCATATCAGAAGGTTTTATGAAATTCATATGAAGAAATCTCTAAAGATGATAATGGAAGTAATACACACAAGCAATAACTTGAGATGAATTTGCAGGCTTGTAAGACCTATCCTTTCAAATCCTGGTGCAGAATATTTTAAAATTATTACATTAATTTTTTTTGAATCTGTAATATGTCTTGATGTTATAAAATTGAGACATTATGAATGGGTAGTCAGTGAAGAATAAATTCTCTTTTTCCCTTGAGGAGACAGCAACAGTTGCCTGTAAAGTATGACTCTCCACCCCCATAGTGTCTTACTATACAGGCAATCTTCATTTTGCTTGGTAGTGTAGAACTATAAAAATGACTATGTAAGCTGAAACTGTGCAAAGTGACTTTAATAGTGAGTGGGAAAAATTACAGTTCTTTCTTTCCTTCCTCTCATTCTACAACTTAATTAACAGAGCCTCTTTTCTATGCCCTGGCAAATTGTCAGACCCCTTTTTAAGTTTGGATCAGTGTCCAACATTTTATCCTTTGTATTTTCAATGTCATGAAATACCTCTAAGATATATGTACAACATGAAATCTTTTTGCCAGCGTGACTTCCTTTGGGATGTTTTCATCCTTTTCATCACAAGCACTTTCCTCATTTATGTCTATAATTTACCTCCACATAGTTCCTCTGGCTGCACACCTAGAATCTTTTGAACAGCAGCAATAGCAACATTCTCAAGTAAGCTATTTCTTCTATAGCTTCATATACATTTGAAATTTCATTTCTAGTTTTATTACTGTTAATTTTTTTGCTGCATTTTAATCTTTATTGGCTAATTCCCTCTTTCTATCATCCATTTTTCTAAATGCCATTTCATAAAAGGTCATAAGGATTATTACTGGGAGTCAAGGAAGCATCACAACTACATGCTTTGCTGTCTGTGCATGAACTGAATAACAGATGTACAGTGATCAATCAATGATAAATTTTGAAAGAAGTGATATGATTATTCTCTGATCATCATGCCCATCTGTTATTTATATCTGATTTGTGGACTAAAGGAATAGCTGAGAATTTTGCACTTTATGTGATTATTCACAGTTAATATATCATGTTAAATTTGAAATGTGTTGTTGGGAAACTAGTGTTATTTAACTAAACTGCAGTAAATGAAATTTCTGCATGTTAGAACCATGCAAACAATGACTACCAATATAGTGGCAGATTGTATTTCCTAAAAGTGGTGTAACAGTATCTCCTATCCTAATGCTCTTCTGGAATCTTGCCTCTCCCACATCAAGAGGCAGGGGTCTAATTCCCCTGGCCTTGAATACAGGCAGGTTTGTGACTCTCTGATAACTAATAGAATGCAGCAGAAGTGACTATGTGATTTCCAAAGCTAAGTCATAAAAGACAATATGGCTTCTGCTTTGAGAGTTGGAGCACTGTCACCAAGCTTCAAGCCATCATGTAAACAGCCTTATTGCCCAGAGACCAAGACACTGTGAGGAAGTCCAAATAAGCCCATGTGGAGAAACCACATGGAGAAGATTATATAAATGGATCTATCCAGTATTACATTATTGAACTTTTAGGTTCTTTCCAATTTTTGGCTGATATGAATAATTATGCAACAAATGTCTTTGAACACACTTCATGGTGCACAAGTGCAAATGTGCCAGTTAAATTCCCAAAACCAGAATAAACAGAAAATCACACTCCACCAACAAAGTTATATCAAGTGATAGAAGAGAGTATACTTGAGTTTTCAGGGATGTATTTTGTTGGTGGTGCATTTTGTTAGTGAAGTAAAAGTCACAAATATTATTTATGCTAATGAGGGAAAAGGCATTGGTAGCCACAGTAAAGAAGATCAATTTTGTTGGGATGAGAAAATCCCTTAGGCAAGGTACTTTATTCTCCGATTTAAAAGCATATTTTGTAGAAAGTGCATTCCTCTGACCAAGAAATCAAGTAGATATATATTCCTTAATCTACATTCCTGAAAATGCAGAAATGAACAAAGAACAGGTAGACAGAAGGGAATTTTTTCAAGAAAAAAAGTTTTAGGGGTCAATTCTGGGGTCAGTATCCATTCATTTTTATGTTGTGCACAGTTTTTTTCAACATTTACTAAGGGATGTTCAGCTCAAAACAAAACCCATGCATGTGTTGTTCATAACAAGAACTTCATGTTATTAAGAAAAGGTTAAATTACATTTGGAATAATTTATTTAAGAAAACAAGGATGTTTATTTGACACTTTAGATTGTCATTAAAAAGAACACAACCACAAAAATATCTGGCCTTAAAGAGCTAACCCTCAGCAATCTAAAAAGTATCCAGATGATTGGATCCAGAATGACTCACTTCTGTACCTCTTAGATTTCAAATTCTTTGTTTTAGGCTTCAGCTTAACTTTATCTTGATGCTAGGCTAATTGAAATTCTGTATAATCTTTCCTTTTCAAGGCAGCTGCACTGGTACATATTTTAGGTCTCTATGGGGGCTAGTTTCAGCTCTGTCTCCATAGACCTAAGGCAGCATTTTAGTTAATATGTAGTAAAGTTCTGAGAGTGCTCTAACAAACTTCCTTGTCTTTAACTCACCCTCAGAGCATTTGTCTTTTAATTTCAACTTTGTTTGCTGTTTGATTTTAAAATATATATTTGGTTTTCAATGAGTTCTGTTTTCCCTCTTTGTTGCATGACTTGATTTAGGCGCTTCTATTTTTTCAATAATTCTTTTACAAAATTTTTAATTTATTTTTTGTTATATATTTGTGGAGTATAAAGTTGACTATCACTATATTTCCTAAAGCATAGATGGTCAAAACCCAATTTCCTGCATAGTTGAACCAACCTCAAAGAAGTAGCGAGGCGGATGACCCACTGAAGCGTTCCTGGTTCAGACTGCGCCTGTGTCACACGCCTGAGGAAATGCAATTTGTTTTCTACTTTGTTCACTTTCCATGTGAACTGCTCTTCTAAGATCTAACCTTTAGTCAGTGGGTGACTATGGGAGTAAAAGGAACCTAAGTTATGAAATAGCTGTTATGTGAATATTACAAGCTATCTAGGACTCAAAGGTCTAAAGTAAAAGGTCTAAATATTATTTGAAAAGGCAAAGATATTTTAGCATTTCAAAACAAAATCCAAAAATCCACTAGCCACTCTTACGATTGAAATGATGAAACCCAAAGAATTCATATAGCAAAATGGAGACAGTTAGAAGACTGGCTATCTAAAAATCCACCATTGGTGAAGTTATGAAGAACATTTACTGGCTTATTCTGAAACCTATCAATTTTGCGACTCTTGGCTGCATATGGATTTCTGTGGTACCGTGTACAGTTTTAAACAACTGCTTAAAGTCGTGTGTAACGAACCTGGTAAGTTTCACTCATCTCATCTTTGTCTTTGCAGGAACTAGAACGTGTAGAATTCAGCTTGTTACAATGGGTAGAATTGTTTTCTCTTTATGAGAAGTTTTCTCATGAGAAGCGGTAGCAAGGCAGGATAGATTAATTTTTTCTGAAATAAGTTAGATAGATTATTCTTTTCTGAAATAATATAATAAGCTATAATTGCAGAAGATAGGGCAGGCTATTTTATTTCATTAAATTATTTGGTCACAGATCTTTTGGGGGTGTGTGGGAACTGGGTAAAGGAAGCTTAAATAAAATCAAATTTGCACACTAAAAAATTTCAATTTAAACTCATTTATTACAAAATAATTATTATTTGTCTTGAAGAATGAAGTAGCTTTGGCCACAGGGAAATGCCTTCTAGCTACAGACTAACAGTAATATTTATATTGTGGGTAGATTACTGTATAGGGAGCTAGGTGACCAAGAAGGCAGATGCAGATGCCAAGTAAAACATTTTATTTTAAAAGCAAGATTATTTGTAAATTTCTTTATTTATATCTGTGCATTTATAATTTTTAATTAATGAGTTTTTTGATATGGAAATTTATGTTTTCTTTCTCATTTCTTGATGTCATCTGTTCAACATATATTGCATTATATCTTTTCTGTTGTGACTTAGGTTGTGCTCAAAATGGTCACTGAATCAATTTTAAAAACCAAATACTCTCCAACCAGGGAAAGATGGACCCTTGCTATCTAAAGACAAAGGAAATAGCAATATAAAGTGTATAGCTTATATAAACACTGTCGATAGTCATATTTTTTAAAAGAATGAAAGTACCAAATAGTACTCATTATTATGCTGAAGTAATAGAGATAATACTCTGTGATAGATTTTTTAAAAAAACAAACTTGTGTTACACACTTTTGGTTTAATTTAAACTATCTCTTAAAGTACTACTTAGGCTTACTATGGATAGCAGCATTTAAAACAAAGTTTGGTATTTTATATAAATCTTCGCTGAAGAACTTGTTGCTTTTAATGTAGAATTGTATGCTTTAGTTTTTTACACTTGTAATCCAAACTTAAAAATGGAAGGATGGAACTACTAAATGTTTTCTTTCCTAAAAAGATTTTAATTTTTTTCTGATTATAATAAGAATATGTACCTGTTGTAAAATGTTTATAAGATAAAGAATAAATAGACAAGAATAGAGGGAAAAACCTATACTTCTACCGGTATTAACCTCTGATTGTATTTTTTTTTTTTTAAGTATTTTTCCTCAAATATACATATGTAATTTTACACACGGTTGTGTACCCACCTTTTTCATTTCACATTATACTGCGTGTTTCCCCCATACCCTGAAGTTTTTTTCTAGAAACAGGATGTTTATATTTAGAGTATTCCATCCTGTGAATGTGTCGCCATAATTTGTTACTTTCCCTACTCTTGAAACTGATTTTGTTTCCGATATTGCAGTCTCCATTTTATTTTAGTTTATTTTAGTTTAGTTCTGTTTATTCTTATCTTTTTGTGTGGGCTCCTTGATTTCAGGGCTTGGCAATAGGAGCAGACAGTTTGTTCCTTTGCTGAGTTGCCTTTCGTTCACCACCTACAGAGAAAGACCCAGCTCATGTAGTGGAGCTGCGAGAGAGACATGGTCTGCCAATTTGACCCGTGAATGCAATGAATGTTCCCCATCTGAGCCTCCTACGTGAGGCCTAGAGGGACAAAAGTAAGGTGGACGGACAATTGTATGTTGTTATGGCTCAGGGAAGAACAGATGCAAAGTGCCTGAGTTTATTATATTTTCTGTGCCGTCCTTTTCAACACGGACATTTGCTGTGAAGGTCACCTTTGGTTTCATTGGGTAATTTTTGATATTGAGGGATCTTTTCTTTTAAAAAAAGAAACACAAAACAGAGGAGATCAAATGTTCACATCACAAAGAAAGGATTAAGTTTTGCAATGATGAATATGCTAGTTACCCTGATTGGATCGTCACACATTGTATACACGTATTGAAATATAACTGTGTACCCCATAAATATTACAATCGATATGTTTTAATGAAAAATTAATTAAATCAAAAAGAAATACAAAAGAGTCTTGTATGAAAGAATATCAGAGTTTCTGGCCCAAAATGCACAAACCATAGTTCCGTGCTTGAGCATGGCTACTTTATGTTAATGGAAGAATCTGCATGTATAAGGGTACTTCAAAAAATTTGTGAAAAAGTGTGAATCTTTTCATGAATTTTTAAAAGACTGCTTGTATTAGTTAAATGACTTAATATTTTTAAATTCTAGATGCAGAGTGTTGCAAACAAAAAATAATGTTCTTCAGAATACTCATAAGATTCTTTATAAAAAAAAAATCATGGTCAAATAATTTGTGGAAGTACATTTTGCTATACCTTCTTTTTGTAGATCCACAGGGCACAATTATATATTAAAGGCTTTGTTTAATCACAAATTTCCGATCTTCTTTGGCAATAAAACCTTTTTTTTTTCCTTTGGATAACAAATCCCAACAACCAAGGAACTGGTGTCGAGAAGTGTTCAGTTAGAAGTATCAATTCTACTCAATAAATTTTCTTGGGTATCTATGTATGTTCAGCTCTGTGGTGGATGCAATTAGGAATATAAAAGAATTAAATTATACAATTTATACAATTATACCACATTGAGGTGTCAAGGTTTCTATCACTAGATAGTTAAAAGCTATTACAGATCTGATATGTTAAAGCTTTTCCAATATTAGAGGATGGCAGCAATATATTTTTCTTTTGATTTGCACCTAAAGTTCAAAAGGAATCAACCAAAAATCACCTGAAAAACTATTAGAAACAATAGGGTTCAGAAGACTGTCCTGTTTAAAAAAAATTAATATACGTTCATCAATATCTTTCTTGTATATCGGTATACAACATTAAAACAAGTTAATGGAGTAAAACCATAATCCGAAAATTCTATAAAATTCTATAATTCTAGAAATTAGCAGTTTGTATTGGTATAGGAGTAGATTGGCCAGTAAAACAATACAATCCAGAAATAAAACCATGTACTTGGAGTGTAGACTACGAGAAAGATAAAAATCCACACCAATGGGATGCTATCCATTCAGAATGAAAAGTATGTCCCTACTTCATTACCAGATTCAGATAAATTCCAGGAGGAACTAAAGGTGTGATTTAAATACAAACAGACAAATGACAAAAACAAAACAAGAGTTTACCTCATAAAAATATTAGGAGAAGTTAGGGGTGAGTGTTTCTATAATCTTGGAGAGGGAATGGCTTAAGAAGCTTAATTAAAAAGTCCAGACTCCCTCAAAGAAATTATTGATAAATTTGACTACTTAGAAACTTAAACTGTAATGACGATAAACAGAATAAAATAAAAAAAGCCAAAAGCCAGAAAGAGTATTACACTTGATAAATAAAATTTTACCAATTTTAATATGTATAAAAGCAGGTAAAGAAAGTTTAAAACATGAATAGCCACTTCAAAAAAGAAATATAAATGACTAAAAACAATGTGATATTCAACCTCACAGCAACCACAGAATTGCAAAGTAAAAATGAATCATCAATTTGTCTTCTATCAGATTGGCAAAGATAAAAATATTTATAGTTGGATAGATATAGCTGTACTGTTGATTGAGATGTAAATTGGTAGATTTCTAGAAAATGATGGCTTAATAAATATCAAAATTCAAAGGGAAATATACCCCTACAGGGTTTGTTTCACAAGAATGTGAGGATATCACTGCATAAATAACCAAAGAGATGTATGCAAAAGGTTGTTTATAGCAAGTTTGTATGCAATACTAATAATAGATTTATAACTGCCTGCCCTATACTACTATAATAATTAATACATTATTTAATTGAATAATCATAGAACCTTATGAATTAAATATTATCCTACTTATGTGTCAGATGAGAACACTATGTTTAGACCTCAGAGGTAACTTTTAAAATATCACATTGGGAACAAGTACCATACGTGGGATTAAAATTCAAATTGTTCTGCTCTGTTTCATTTATTAGGGTAGGAAGTAAAGAATGAGATTAGTTCCTGCTGAGGTGGGCAGGATGGAAAAGCTTGTGCCAAGAAGTAGGTGTTCAGAGGGTCTGAGATCCAGGACTGGTTTTGCCTCTTAGGAGGAGATAACTGGAGCAGTTGGAATTAAGGTAAAATGGTGGGCATTGTAAGGTCCAAAGTGAGAAATGTGAATTTGGTGCAGAGTCTGGGAAGCATCTGTGCATAAGAGCACAGACTCTGGAGGCAATCTCCCTGATCTCCCTGCCCTGTTCAGAGCCTAACATAGGCGATTTACTAAACCTCCCTGTGTCTCCGCTGTAAAACAAGGTTAATAATAATACCTACCTTATAGGTTTGTTGAGATGATTGAATGAGATTTAGTGTAAAACATCTATAAGAGTGCCTGGATCATAGGAATAACTTAATAAATGTTAGCTATTATGATTATGAGGAGGAGGAAGTGAAGGATGAGATTAGTTCCAGCTGAAGTGTGCAGGATAGAGACACATATACCTGACCCATGAGTCTACTTGCTCAAAACCACATGATGGGCACTCCATTAGGTTAAATTTAATCTTGAGAAGTGCCATCATAGGGACTCGTTACTGTTGCAATGTGACTTTATGGTTACCAAGAAACATCTCTGTTGCCCTGTAGTTTAAAGTGGAACACAAAGACTACCCAGAGTCCACTCTTTTGCTTTTATGAGCTAACAGACTTTTTTGAAGAGATAGGAAAATATTAAATTATCGACACATTATCTTTCACCTGATTTTATAGGACTGTGATTCAACTATAAAAAGAGGAATCAAAACTTCATTTTGAACAAAATTATGGAAAAAGTACTATTAGCACTTGGTTGCAAAATTAATCTAACAGATATAGTTTTTACTTGCTAAATACTTTTCTTTCTTTTTTTGGGGGTGATTGGCCAGTACAGGAATTGAACCCTTGACCCTGTTGTTTTCAGCACCATGCTCTAACCAGCCGAGCTAACCAGTGTGTCCAAGTAATTATTATCTAAAAACAAAAACATGTAAGCATCCTTCTCCTTTCTCTAGAAATATCTGTATTTAGGGAATGGAGTTGAGAGAAGTTTTCATTCACATGTCAAATGAGAAAAAAAAAAAGGGGCAACATTTGTTCTTTGTTTCCTGTGTCTGATTAGTTTTCAAGTAACCCCCCACCCACAATGCTAGGTCATTGGATGATGCTTCCAAGGGATTTCTGGAACATTCCTACATGGCAGACCACCTTGAATTCGTGGATTTATTCCTTCAGCACATATTTACTGAACACGTATCATGCACCAGGCACTGTTCTAGGTGCTGGGTTAGAGTGAAGAGTGAAGTGGATAGGAAGGAGGAAAGTGCTCCGTGAGCTCAGTGATGCAATGTCTCTCTCACCTCTGAAAAGCATGAGCTATTCGGAAGGCCATACAATACTTACACCACTTCCCAACCTCCCTTTGGATTTTCTGTCATCTTCTGGGACATACCTTGTTTATACAGTTCTGCTGAGTCAGACAAGGACAGATTCTGTGTCCTTTGCTGAATTAATTAATTCTCCAATTCAGTGGTTCAAATTCAGCAAAGCTTTAGGGTAGATTCTGATCAGCACCAACTAGAGTTACTAGATATATTCACCTAGTTTCCCTCTGCCTATAATTCTAAATTAATCAGTGGAATATATGATCTGTGGAAATTAGATTATACCCCTGTGACACTATTTGAATACTTATCTGATTTCCATAGGTCCAGTATTGCCATCCTTTGCAAACCCTCCTGTTTATGAAGAACTCCGGTCCAATAATGACCAGGCATAGGATGAGCAATTTATAGATTTGTTTCTTTAGTTCCCATTTCTTTTAATTTCCCACAGTATGAAAAAGTTCTTAAAATTTGCGAATATGTGAGAAATAAACAGAGTAATTGTATGTTTTATTATATATGACATTCTAAATTTGTATTTATTCTCTGCTCTTAATGAGTAATTTAAAAAAGAAAAATCTGAGCACAATTTATCTCTAACCCAGGAGTCCTTTGACTTGATTAATTGACTAGTGCCACAGTTTTATAACCTCTTCATTGTTTTTAACCACTTCTTTTAACCATACGCTCATTCCCACCCTTGTAGTTTCTTCAGAATTCTTAGGCATTACATCTATAATCTGCACTGGCATTTTGCTTGGTTTTATGATGGGTTTAATGACTTTAAAACATTTGGCTCCTTACTTTACAGTTAGAAAACACTGAGGAGGCAACATTATTCCAGGAAGCTTTAAACAAGAAAGTTGTGGTGGTTACACTGAATCCAATATTGCAGCTGGTATTTACTACCTCCTTCTGCATTTCAGGGCAGACAGCTTGACATCTGCACACCGTATAATCTGAGTGAACCGGTGAGTAACTGCTTTCATTGTCATGAACTTTACAGTGTTTGTGTTCATAAAAAGGGACAACAGTCAGGTTTTATTACAATAAGAATAATTTCTAAGTAAAATCTCATTTATTTGTCCCTGCTGGAAGGTCATTCAAAAATAGAAGTCTGAATTACAGAATTTGTTTAAAAATGAAGTGTGTTGAAGTGGAAACAGCACAGGACTAATCCAAGTCCATTACTTTGACTCTACATAGCTGTGTGGCTTTGGACAAATTACTTAATATTTTTGAGACTTAGTTTCACTATGTGTTGTCCGAGAGTATTGGACTAGATAGTCCCCAATGTTTCTTCTAACAATTACATTTTATGGTCTTGTTACATTTCTGCACATGTATTCACTTTTTCAACGAATATTTAGTGACTCAGGTATAAGTATGAGTCAGGCACTGTACTATGTGTTAGAGATTTAAGAATAAGTAAAATAGGGTTATGGAGTCTAGGACAGCCCCTTCCACCTGGAAGCAGGCAAGACAGCATGCCCTGGGTCCTAGGCAGGAGCCAAGGGTAGTACCCCTCACCCAAAAGCAGGAAAGAGAGCATGCTAAAAACACCACATCCACACGGGTGGTCCACCACAGCCATTGCCACAGCAACAGCTGCCACAGAAGTGGTTTGATGCCACAGCAGTAACCACAGCCACTTTGCAGGTGACCCACCAGACATTTGGCTGCATTGACACAAGGAGAGTCATCAGCGGAGACTGGAAAAAGAAGAGAATATCTCTCTTGTCAAATCCCACTCCAGAGTAATAGAAGAAGCAACTGCTCTACCAGATGACCAGACATCAATGTAGGGATTCTAGGAATACAAAAACCCAGGAAAATATGACACCACAAAAAGAATGCAGTAGTTCTCAAATACTAGACCCTAAAGAGCAGGAAAACCTTGAAATGATTGAAAAGGAATTCTGAGCCACAATCTTAAGGAAACTCACTAAGATACGAGAAGACTCAGTTGGACAACAAATTGAAACAAGAAAAAAAAAAATCCAGGATATGAAGGAGGAAGTTTACAAAGAGATTAATACCTTAACAAAGAATGTAGCAGAGCCCATGGATCTGAAGGATTCACTCAGCGAAATAAAAACCACAACCAAGAGCTTGTGCAGCAGACTAGAACAAACAAAAGAAAGAATTTCCAATCTTGAAGATAGTCTTTTCACAACAACCCAGGTTGACCAAATAAATAAATAAATAAAGGAAAAAATAATTTAAAAAATGAAGAAATTCTAAGAGCACTAACAGATAACCTTAAGCACACAAACATTCAAATCATGGGTGTTCCAGAGGGAAAGAGAAAGGAAAAGCATGGCAAATGTATTCAATAAAATAATAACAGAAAACTTCCAAGGTATAGGGAGAGACATGGACCTTAAGAACCAGGAGGCACAAAGATCCCCAAACAGATTCAACCCAAACAGATCCTTTCCAAGACACATTGTAGTCAAACTGGCAAAGCTCAAAGGCAAAGAGAGAATCTTAAAAGAAGCAAGAGAAAAATGTCATTACCTATAAGGGAGCCCCTGCCAGGCTAACAGCAGATTTCTCAATTGAAACTCTATAGAACAGAAGAAAATGGGATGATATCTTCAAAATATTAAAAGCAAAAAACTGCCAGCCAAGAATACTACACCCAGCAAGGCTATCCTTCAGAAATGAGGAGAAAATAGCATATTTTCCAGGTAAACAAAAGCTGCAGGACTTCACCACACAACCAGCCTACAAAAAATCCTCAAGGGAATTGTGCACCTGGAATATGAAAAGTGATAATCACTATCATGAATACACAAGAAAGGACAAAACCCACTGGTGAACAAAAATGCAAGTGAGAAAGAGAATGAAACTAAATCTTACCACCACAAAAAGCCATAATGACAATGTAATAATGCCCCTGCTTTATTTCTGATGTTAGTAATTTAGGGCTCCTCTCTTTTTTTTCTTGCTCAGTCTAGATAAAGGTTTGCAAATTTTGTTAAACCTTTTAAAGAACAATTTTTGGTTTTGTTGATTTTCTCTATTGTTTTTTAATTCCCTATTTCATATATTTCTTTTGTAATCTGTTATTTCCTTATTTATTTGCTTTTGGTTTAGTTTGCTCTTCTTTTTCTATTTTCCTAAGGTAGAAATTTACATTACTGATTGAGATTTTTCTTATTTTTAATATAAGTGTTTACAAGTATAAATTTTCTTCTAAGCACTCCATGAGCCCTGCATCCTACAAATTTTGATATGTTGCACTTTGATCTTTATTTCAAAGTCCTCTCTAATTTCCCTGTGATTTTTCTTCTTATCCAATCTTTATTTAGGAGAGTATTATTTAATTTCCACACATTCGTGAATTTTCTAAATTTCCCTCTGTTATTGTGGTCAGAGAACATATTTTCTATGATCTTGTCTTTTTACATATAGTAAGACTTGTTTTGAGGCCCAAAGTACAAAAATAAATCAATAAATTAATAAACAAACAAAAATAGGGTATCTATTTAAAGAGACTCTCAAACTTGTAGGAGAGACAGGCATATCCATAAAACCATGGCATATAGCATCATGAGAACCACAGTAGTGGTGTGTGTGAAGGAAAGCAAATACACAGGAGAAAAAAGCACCTCTCTTGCCTGCAAGGCCTTCAAACTAAAACTACACAGATGAAGAGTTTTCTGGAAGGACTAGAAGAGAAAAGGCTTATCAGTCAGAGGAGGCCCTTAGTGACAAGACACAAAGATGTGAGGTAGCCTAACTTGTTCAGGGAAGTATTTAGCTTTCTTGGAAAGTGGGTACGCACATGGAGGGTAGGGAGGGGGGATTCTAGATGGGCGAGTTAGGTGGGGCTAAATCATGAAGGGTTCTGAATGCTGTGCTTGTTAATTTGGTCTCAATCTACAAGATGATGGAGAGACATATAGACTTTTAGGTAAGAGGAGAGTGTGACCAGGTTTTGTTTTAAAAAGATCACTCCTTATGCGGGAACAAAAGAGGTCCCTCCTGGGTGAAGTGAAGGGCAGAGCAGAAAATTGGGGGTGATGACTGAGGAACCCAGACGGATTTCAGTTAATGATGAGATGAGTCAACAGGACTCGGAGATGGACAGCCCATTGGAGGAAGGAGTGGGATGAGAGAAAGAGAAGGTGTCCTGGTTCTGGGCAACTCAGAAGACTGCAGTGTGTTAATAGGAAATACAGGAGAAAGAGCAGATTTGAGGGTAGAAAATGAGAAATTTAATGTTTTGCTTGGTGAATTTGAGGTGCTTATAGAGACAAATGGAGATGTTTAATGAGCAAGTGGATATCCAGGTCTGTGGGTCAGGAAGGACCCCAGCTGCAGTTACAAATTTGGGGGTTATCAACACCAAGGACAGATAGTGGATGACCTTGTTCAGGGAGAAAGTGAAGAATGATAAGAGAAAATGCTGAGGGTGGGACACAGACACCAAATGGTGGAGAGAGTAAAGGAGAGATGGCAAAGGAGCTGAGGGGAAGGAGAGGGGATCCAGGTGCCCCGTGGCCTGTGGAAGGAATGGCCTGCACAGTCACAGGCACAGACAAACCAAGTCAGGGAAGGAGAAACATGTCAAATTTGTCCAAGAGGGGCTTAGGGCAGCTGTAGGGTGAAAGCCACCTAATAGACAGCAGACTCCTCAAATGGTCTAACTATTTAGGTTTTGACATGCTATCGTTTGGTTGAGTCCCCAGTTTTGAGTTTTGCTTGTTGTGTGAGGACACCCCATGGACCCAGGATACACCGGACGCCTTGTTGTCCTGGATTTTACCTTTGCCAGTGGACAGTATGTTCCCTGAGGTTGGGTGTTCTCTGGGGCCTAGACTGCCCACCCAGGGCTTAACACTGCTCAGCAACCCTGCCCCCTGCAGCAGAGCACACCCAGCCCTGCTCTGTCTCAAGATGTGACAGCTCTGCTTAGGATCCCAAAGGTCCTGATCCTTTGGTGACCTCAGCTTCCTTGACAGATTTCTCTTTCTAAAACACTGGGTGGTACTTTTTGTTACTATGTTGCACTTTCAGATGACAAGAAAAGTTATGTTTCTTCAGTCACCATTGTCTGTTATTTTCTCTTGCAGTGCATCCAGGGATGCCATTTTTGGAACTCTACAGATCAGGAAAACTGTGCTTTAAAATGTGTAAGTATTAATTATTGATAGTGATGTTTCCCTCCAGAGAAAATTTGTCTAAGAAAGTTTTCATTTGTATTTCCATTGCTTATCAACTAGTTTGCTTGAGCCTAAAGGAAAAATATGATAGCCTGAGTAATACATAGTAAAGGAAAAGAAATTGAGACCAATACTGTTAACGCAACTAGAGGCCAAGGAAAATTAATGCGAACCATGGAACCCAGGGATGCCTAGGGATGCCCAGCGATGCCCAATTGCTTTAAAACTATAAATGCCTTTTAATAGAATGTTAGGTTTTTATTAAATTTTGTAGGCCTGTGCTTCTCAAATTTTAATATGCAATTATCTGGGATTTAGTTCAAATGTAGATTCTTATTCAGTAGGTCTTGGACTGGGCTTGAGATTCTGTACTTGTCACAAACTCCCAGGTGATGTGATGCTGGTGTCCCCAGACCACACTTTTGCTAGCAGGACCCCAGGTTGTGTTCAAAGTTTCTTTGCAGGGAACATCATAGCAGTCTAATTCTGAGGTCACAAACATGTGGTTTACTCCACTTTATGTAGGAAATACGTCCCCAGATACTTGATTTCTTATTTTTCATTTTAGCCTGGCTTTGGCACTTAATGTGTAATTTAGTTAAAGTACCTAACCCCTTGGTACTTTATTTTCTTCATAAATAAATTAGGATAATAATAGAATCACCCTCTTAAGGAGAGTGCCTGGCACTCTGTAAGCATTCTGATCTCATGCATAAGAATTTTGCATTTTAAAGTGGGTACTTTTTTGGGGGTTGATCAAGTCAGAGGTTAGATCTGTATAAATCATGGTAATGTTAGGTAATCCTAATATCATTTTCTATTAATGTGTCAAATTATAGCATTGAGATTTAAATAGGATGCTAACCTCTCTTTATACGTATTCCTCACAGTTTTTCTTATATAGTATGTCCTTGCAGACCACATTTGTGACTGTGTGCCTCATTACAATTTAAGTAATTATTTCTTTATTTATGTGTTTAATGTCTTTTACCCCACCGTGTAAGCTCCATCAGGGAAGGATGCTCTCCCTCTCTTCAGTTTGTATCCCCCGCACTGAACGCACTGTGGGGAACAGAGCAGCTGCTCAGTTAACACTTGCCCTGTCAATGAATGAGTAGCCCCACTGGTTGCTAGGCAACAGTCCAGGAAGCAAGGTGGAGGCTGGAGGGGCCAGCCTGGGCAGAGTAATCTGCTGGAGTATTAGTCCATTTCTGTTGCTTATAACAAAATGGCTGGAACTGGGTAATTAGAAAGAAAAACAAAATTTATTTGCTTACAGTTTCTGAGGCTGGGAAGTCCAAAGTCTAGGGAACACAGCTGGTGAAGGCCTTGGTGGTGACAATACCTTAGGAGTCTCATATGGCAGAAGATGGTGGAGCAGAGAGAGGAGAGAGAGAGAGAGACAGACTGTCCTCTCTCTTCTTTTAAAGCCCTCAGAGCCACGCCCCTGACCACCATTATTAATCCATTCGCTATGGCGTGGTCCTACAATCCAATCACTTCTTCAAGGTTCCATCTTTCAATTACTGTAATAGGATTTCCCACCTTCTTAACAGTCACAGTTGGGACCAAGTTTCTAATACATAAAACTTGGGGGACACATTTCAAACTTCAGTGAGTTTTGGGGGGACATAATTTAATCCACTACAGCTGGTCTTTGCTAGCCAGTGCTATTGCTAGTTTTCATTCCAGGTTCTGTCTCCCTTGGGCATCTGCAAACACCCCTCCATTCTCTAGCCCGACCCATCACAGATTACCTCTTCCTGGACCAAAATTTTCTAGTAGACATCATGCACTACCATTTTTCCAGCGATGTAAACAACAAAATTTTCAGAGCTGTTCTAACAGTGGCCTGCCTGGACAGAAGGCCCAGCACTGGGCTCCCTTGCTTTTGTTTGTTTCTTGTTGATTATTTATTCATCAGTGGTGGGGAAGAAATTAGTTTGGAAGAAACGTTCAGCTAAGTGTCATTAAAATTATTTACAACTTTCAGGATTTTGAGTTTTACTTTCCTTTTTTTTTTTTTTTCTATACAGAATGATACCTACGCCACTGTTTGTGAGGTGAGTTGGCAATCACAAAAAAGGTGTCATCCAACCCCATGTCTTCCTATCTGGTCTGTAAAAAGCTATTACAATAAAGAATGAAGAAACCTGAGGCATTCTCAGTGCACAAAGACATTCTTCCTGGGAGTGCTATTTCTCTGGTGTCAAGCTGGGTCACAGATCCCTCTGCCCCATCCTGTGCAGGTTGTGAGTCAGCTAGTTGAAATAAGATCCTGGCATCTTTAGGCATGGTAGATATACTTTACTGCAGATACAAACTACACAGACATGCTTTATTCTCAGGCACAAGCTCTGCCTCCATTTTGCTGACCCTCCATGCTCTGTCCATCCACAGTTCAGAGCAATTGCCTTTATACTCTCTGTACACAATAGTGGCCACAAGCCAAGTGCATAACATAATTACAACAAACATGCTGAATCAGTAAATGGGCACACATGCACAATTACACTACTCTTATATAACTTGTTTCTAACAACCATGCTGAATCATGTCCATTTGTAACAAATAGGAGGTGAGTTATCCTGACAAAGCTGTTCTAGTTTAAACTGTTTTCATTTTCCTTACATCTGGGTATAAAAGTGACTATATAATTCCATTTTTGGCACAAATATTTGCTCTGTTTTATGTATCTGTGCATACATACAGTGCATATTATATATATGAATATATGCGTGTAAATACACACACATATTCACATATATACGTATATATTACTCTAATCTGCTTTGAAAGGTTGTGATTCCTGGAGACTAGGTGGGAGTGGGAGTTTGGGGGAGGAAGGAAGCATCACATACAGGATATCTCTGCTGATTCCATTTCTTTTTGTGCTCTATCATTAAATATAGTACATGAAAAGTGAATCCTTTAATTGCAATTTTCTTCCTTATTTAAAAAAATCTTTGCCAACATTTGAAACACAGCTTTTACCCCTATGACAATAAGTGACTTCACGCCGGCTCTGGCTGCCCTGCCCAGGTCTCTCCGTTGTCCTCATTGCCCACTTCTGCTGCACTTGATATATTTTCTTTTCTCTCTCAGAGAGACCATAGGATTTTGATCTTTTCCTACTCAGTCTTCTTCAACTAAATTTACCTGTCTGGGATTCCATCCCTTCAGAATTAGGTTATTTGACAATAGGTGATATGAAGACGCTACATTATTTTTCAGTTTAAAACCTATATTGTGTTCTATTTAAATGCCCTTAAAACCAGAGAACAGAACTATTTTATTCTGCCTGGGGAAGGAGTATAAATTATCATCCAATAGTAAAGAAAAATTCCCTTTTAATAGAGAACAAAAAAACAACAAAAATACTAAATTGGAATATTTTCTCAATAGTCTGTGGTTACTCTGCACTTGAGGGTTTTTTTCTTGGGAGTAGGGGGTAGTGGGAGTTGGTTTAGAAGAGATAAAACAGGGAAAGGTGGCCCATAGGTAAATGATTAACTAAAGGTCTCTCCTAAATTGGTTAATGGACACAAAGAATTATTACATTTTGTAATGAGATCAATAGCTACTTATCCCAATTTGATCATCACATATTATATGCAGGTATTGTAGTCAATTCTGCAACCCACAAATACATATAATCAATTATGTTTCGATAAAAATAAATAAATAAAAGGTCTCTCCTGATTGAGATTAAAAAATAAAACTGCCTGAGAAACGCTTTTGTGTGATTAAAGCAAAATTACCTTCAAAGAACAGCTCCTAGGAGAACTGTGCCAGTGTCAGGAAAACCAGGAAGAGATAAAATCTGTCAAGCAAAGAAGCAGCCCAGGATTGGCTGTGTGATGGACTGGTTTCTTGTTAATCATTATGCTGCCCAGTTGCCTGTGCTTGTATAATGTCAACCTTTTCTCTCGGTGTTATCACTTATATAATTATTCTGTTCTTTCCTATGTATACTTTGCTATTATACACTTTAAAATGTTACACTTTAAGTAGAACTGAATAATAATACATGCAAGATAGATAGATGATAGATGTAGACACAGACACGGGGATACATATTTTAACTCATTTGCCCATACCTTTAGGAAACAAACTCTTCAATCACTAATATTTCAACCTAGGAAGCTTGGGGTTTTTGCAATTCATATTCCTTGGAAGAAATACAAGTGTACTTCAAAAAGTTTACAGAAAAATGGAATGAAAAGATAATATGAATCTTTCCATGAACTTTTGAACTTCTTTGTGGTCTTGGAAGTGGTAGCTTAGCAAAGTATAACTTGAGATGGCTTATTCCTGATACTTTAAAATGCAAATTAGATTGTCTCATCGCATCTCTACCTTTTGGCTGAGATCAAGTGAAGAGCTTATCAATTCTGAAAACCTATGTGTGTCTTATTGCTGTTTGGAAAAAATTACGAACTACCAAGGTCTGCCAGCTGCCCTGCCTCCCTGTCTGACTGCTCTTCACCCCTCTCCCTGTTCTCTCTGCGGCCACACTCTTCCATGACTATGGGGGGGGGGGCACATTCCTGCCTCAAGACTTTTGTCCTTGCTGTTGCTTTTTTTTGCCCAGCTCTGCAAGCCCAGCAGATGGTGGCTCTGGAGTCACCTCCACACTTCCTCCTGATCACCCTGACTAAGGGAATTCTCCTTCCTGCCTACTCACGCCCTATGCCTTTGGCTTGTTTTATTTTCTTCATAGCACTTTCCATTATCTAAAAAAATTTTTTTTTCAATTTGTCACTTGGGTATTATCTATTCCCTTCTAAGAGAATGAAGGCAGGGACCTCAGCTGTCTTGCTCACTGCCATGTTCGTAGAGCCTATAACAGTGCTTGGCACATATAAGGCACTCGATAAATCTTCTGAAATAAATTGAGTGATGCTTTAGGAAACAATGCCACAACTCATATGGACGGGGTGTGTCTTACTCATGGTACAGAAGTTAGAGTAGGCTCTGGCCACCTATGTGGCAGCCTGGGAAATCCAGGGTAAAGCCAGAGGGACAATAAAGAGGGTTTAACTACTGTGGGGAAAATGGGAGTGTGGATGGGAACAGAGGAAGAAGGCTGATGTCACCTCTGGGAAAAATAAACTTGGCTTCCACCGTGGGAACGGCAGCTCAGTAACCTGAAATATGCTGTGCAAATGTTCCGTCCAGGGGCTTCAGGCTCCGATACTGTGAATTCCTGAGATTCAACCACCTCAAGATTCTCTCTAGGCAATTTGAGCTTGAGAAACACTAGAAAGCTTCATTGAGGTCTAGTGATAGATTGCCTCCATGGGGGAGAAAGAGAGAGAGAGAGACAGAGACAGAGAGAGGTGAGAGAGAGAAAGGAAAACCTAGTTGATACTTTTGCCTCCACTTGAGATAACATTTAAACTCCCAGATAGGAATTTTATTATACATTTCCTTTGAAAAATCCAAGAAAAAGAGTCACAATTTCTCCAGATTATCAGGACTATCTATATTTCCAGATATATATCTTTTCTTCTTCCTCAGTTTTCTTTCTTGAGAAAAAAACTCAGCTGATATAATAATTTTACTGCCACTTGGTTTGTTTATTCTCTGCGGTTAGTGAATATGTTGAATGCGTTTTACTGAAATTTGCAAAGGAGATGTAAAAAGTATACTAAACCTTTAAGTCAAATACTCCTGAACCCAAACTGAGGTATTTAAATTAATACTTAACCAAGCAAACCAGAGCTTATCAGACTCCACTTCCTGTAAGTGCACAGATCAAACATTGGACAATTTGTATATGCAAGTTACAGCCCTTCTTTTGAGGGCAAATGTATTGTGCTATGGTTTCCACTGTTCTCATGAGAACAATAGCATGTTGTTCTTGGAACTGCCATCATAAATTGAATAAGAGTGGAAAACTGATCATGACTGTATTGTAGTTTTACGATGTGTGCCTTTTTCCCAAGGTTTTTGTTGTTGTTTTCTTGTTTGTAGCTATTGCTAATGTTAATGCATCTGTTAAGAGTTGCAGAAAATTTGCATTTCAGTCATAGAATTGTGTACTCTGTTTTTGGTTAATACAATAAAATGTTCATTGCCATTAGGTTTTTTTAGACCTTAAAATTCAACATTGGTCTTAAGACATCCATTAAACTGTTCTGCTACTATAAAATTTATAGTCAACTTTTAATTTTCCAAGGGAGGCATGGATATATAAAATAAATAGGCAATCTCTAAGCATTATGTTAGGCTAGAGTTTTAGATTTTTAGCTCATTAAAACTCTGGCCAAGATGGCAAACACATGATTGCATTGTTGAACTCAGTCTTTTTTCAAACTGCGGAGTCATGTAATCAATTCAGTGAATCAATAGTCACCTTAAACAAAATGAAACAGAATAAACTAGAATAGAAATTAACATATAAGAACACACCACAGGTATGGGATTTCTTTTTGGGATGACGGAAATATTCTAAAACTAGATTGTGGCAATGATTGCACAATTGTGAATATACTAAAAAACACTGAACTGTGTGCTTTAGATGGGTAAGTTTTATGGTATGTGAATATATCTCAGTAAAACTGCTAATATGGGGGAAAAAAGTAAGTACTGATTTAAAAATCTTTTTTTCAATATGTATGTGTGTATTAAGTTATTTCGTTAAATTATTTTTTGCTTTGGAACATGATAAAAAAAAGTTGGGGAGTGCTGGTCTAATACCACTAGCAAGTGGGAACTTTAAGGTACTACAGTTGAAATAGTTGGTATAAGGACATACTTGTACATTGGCCATTCAGATTTCAAAATTTAGTTGAAGCTTATCAACCAAACCAGTACAAAGGCTGCACTGACAGGCATGCTACCTGTCTTCCGCAGCGGGAATCATGTGAGGTCGGCTGCAGCAGTGCAGAAGGTGCCTATGAAGAGGAAGTACTAGGTAAGAAAACACATGTGACTGTTATTAAGTAATCCACACCACTCTAGGGACGTGTACCTATGTAAGGATAATGAACCACCTTGTAAACTCTCTAGACTTCTATGTCTTAGTAGGATCAAAAAAATATATATGGAGAAAATTCAGTGATTTCAAATGGGGAGACCATTCTGATAGAGACTCAGCAAGACTCTTCATTCAGAGCAAAACAAAGGAAACATGGCACATGAGTGATGTTCAGGACCAGATTTTTGCTCTCAAGTTCAGTAGGTGCAGTCACTTCTGTCTTAAGGAGAGACCAATGCACATCTTGTGCAGACTGGATGTCAGGGAATGCCACTGTTTTAGTGAACTCAAAGTATAGGCATATTTTATTTAATGTGCATTTTATTATTCAGCTGACAGTTACTCATCAGACTACCTACTATGTGCATGGCTCCACAAAAGGCTCTAGGAATTTGTGATAAGTATAGAAGCTATGATTCCCAGTGTTATATTTTGAGTAAGAGATGTGGGTGAATATCAGCACCTTCTGCCTGATTTCAGAGTAGGCTGGGCGTGTCTCAGTGGCTTTGCCCTAGCGTGTTAATTCACCAGTGGATTCTGAAGGGCCAACACTTTGAGAAGTTATACCCTGGATATCAGCAGCTGTCTTCTCCAGAATCCCCTAGGGTCTCCTTCCACCGAGAGGTAGCAGTTCTCTCCAGACTGGGAGATGCTTGGCTCTTCCATATGTTATGGTCCTTGTTTCCATGGCTTGCTCCTTGCGCTCATTGATGGATATTGGAAGGAGGATCGCTTCTTGCTGTACCAATTTGCTTTTGACCTTTAGTGTCCTACCAAAGACCCTCTGTGACATTTCTGTGGAGAGGTAGTGATATGGCATTTTTTCTTTCTGTGTTGTGGGAGTTAGCTGTGAATAAAACTTACATTTTGTAGTTTCCAAACTGTGCACCAAAGTGACCCAGGGCATCACAGCAACCTCACAGGGAGCCGTGGGGTATTTAAATATTTGAAGGAAACACAGGGATTGTGGACACCTGTTGGACACCACTGAATCTACTGGTTGGAGACAGTTCATGGTATGAAAAATAGATCATGCTACATTCCTTTCTATGATATTATGTCTTCACAATGCTGGTTTTTTTTTTTTGTTTGTTTGTTTGTTTTGCTTTGTTTTTTGGCAATTGCTGTGATAAAAAGTAAGTACCATGAGTAATTCAACATGCAATAAGAAATGAGGACTGTGGTTCCCAATCAGATTACAGAACTAGAGAAGTTGTGCAGTGCCCAATAGGCATGCAGATCCCAGCACTATGCAGTTATTTCTATTTAAGGATGAAACAAATATATGGTTTTGTTCTGCAATTTGTTTCAAACATCTATTAAGTTGTTAGGACATACATACATTCTTATAAAGTTATAATACTTAATAAATGGAACTGTTAGGTGGCTCTTTGGGTCCAGAGAACCGTGAAAAAATTACTGAAAAATTAATGACACCAGAACCAAGAAAGTTTGAAACCTTTGATTTAGAACCTTTCCTTATATTCCAAAATTATACTGCAAACTTAATTATATGATTCTGTTAGAATACAAGCATAATCAGTAATTATTTTTAATTTTTCATTGGCTATGGATCAATATCTCTGAACCACTAACAAATTAGATGTACTGAGTCTAAAAAAAGGCATTTGTGCTTACAGAAGAGAGTATCTTTAGTTTGTTATAATGGCTCATTTTGCCCATGCACCTAAGACTCTGTTTGTCTCTAACACTTATGGTACCTGGTCCATTTATCTGCGGGTCTGCTATATTATTTGATTTTAGATACCCTCTATGCCCTTTTCTATGTGGTGAGAAATGATAATAGCTAATAATAAATTAAAATAAGAATAGTTACTTTTTTTCAGACATTTATGAGTCAGGCACTTTTCTCACTAATTTACAGGTCTTAGCTCTTTTTGTTTTCACATATTATAAATACTACTATTAACCTCATTTTACAGATGAGAAAATTGAGACACAAAGTTTAAATACCTCCTTGGTGTCACATAACTAGTAAGCAATTAATTAAGTTTTAAGGCAGCTGTCTGATTGCAGAGCCTTTTCTTACCCACTCTGCCACATGTTGAAAGTGGCAAGTAGCTCAGTCCAGTTTCTCTTTCTCATTTGGCTCACTCTTGTCTTGATATTTCAGAATAAAACTACTTTACCTCTGTTTTTCCCATATGTATCACCACGGCTTTGAAACTATGTTTTTATTTTGCTATGAAATTTATGTTTACTTGTGTTTGTATAATTCTTGTCCCTTCTGCACAGTTTTCAACTTATGTGATTTCTGATGCCTCCTAATTATTCTCCTCAGTCTGCTGACAACTCAATCATTGGACTCCTTTTCAAGATGCCCACAGTGTATTCCAATCTCTGGTATTGGGGGTCTAACACCATAAAAGGGGGAAAAAGTGGAGCTATCCTTTTCTTATATAGCTCAAAGCCAAAAATGAACCAGAAGTAAGAGAATCAGCCGAGAAGCATTGTGCTGTCTGGGCCACTCTGTGGGCTCGGTTCTCAGATGACAATGGCTTTAGGTTTTTAATTCTAGCACTATGAACTTTAATTAGTCCAAACCAGTATCTGGTATGAGAATTGCGTTATTTTCTTTTAACCAGAAAGAGTGAGGTCCTGGGAATTTGTATTTAACCATTTTAAGTTCCCTACCAAATTTATCATTCTTTCTCAATATGTGTAGTAATTTTTTTTCTATAAAAGAAACACTGAAGCATTAAATTCATCACAATTTTGGAAAAATAGGAAAAGTAAAATAAAATAATTTGATCCCAGTGGTACTTACCATTCAGAAATCTAGCCCCTAGTACAGTGCTTGGCAGGTAGCACCAATAAATGTGTGTCACCAATTGTAATGTCTGTAGTGTTTAGAAGCCATGAAATATTTTGTAATGCAAAATTGCTGAACATAGAGTCCTCTGGAGTAAAGGCAGTTACTTTGTATATATAAAAAATAATTCATTGACAAGATGGGCAGTAATAGAATTATAGCATAACATTTCAAATATACCTTGGAGTACATGTTCTGGGGCAATGCATGACTCTGTTGTGCTACAGACATGCTATCGGTGGACATGTCCCCCTCCACCCCCCAAAACCTGTAAGGAAGTATTATTGTAAGAGAAAACTGGACAGACTCATAACACTCTATGTCGTGTCTGCCAAAAAAAATTAAAATAAAATAAAAAAATTCTGTATTCAAAGATAACAGTGAATTCTGTGGGAAATAAAGTCTCCAGATTGACTGCCTGATTTTTTAAAAAATAAACCAATTGAATGTGTGCTGTGTATACATTTATTGTTCAGGTGAGTTATCATGGCAAGATGTAATTGTTGCAAGAGAATGCTGAGAGTCCTAATGAAACAGGTACACTCCCTCCTGCCTTGATGGACAGAAGTGTGTGGTGAGGGAAACCTTGTTTTCTCCCCAGAAAATGCACACCTACCCACAGCGCCCTTTGCTTCCTCCATTGGAAGCCATAATGTGACCTTAAGATGGAAACCTGCCAACATCTCTGGAGTAAAATACATTGTTCAGTGGAAATACACGCAACTTCCGGGAAGCTGGACTTACACTGAGGTATGAAATCTGCCTGTGTACCTAGACACAGACTCCACCACCATTTATTAAAAGCGCCAAATTATTCCATATAATCATAGGCATAAAGGCATTCTAGAAAAGATTCAAGCATAAGATGAGTGATTGGATTAGATGAACGTTAATTACTGCTAATCTATAACATGTTAATGGTAAGCCCTTTATTTTATGAAGGAAATATAATGTGGACATAGATACTCTTCCTTCAGCACAGCCACCCATCCCATTGGTCATTATCTGCCCATCCCAGCTAACACGATTCCCAGTAGGATGGAGGGCAGGAGGAAGATTCTCATGGTTGATCAGATTTAGAAGTGCTGTCCAAGGTGGTCATCCAGTACTGTCCCTTTTAGGAAAGCATGGGCAAGTTCAGAAAAAAATAGTCTCGAGATGCCAAGTCTATTAATGTAGAAAAATTTAAGCAAATCCTTGAGGTAAGTGCTAAAGAATTGAATCCATAATTTTGCAATTTGGAAGGAGAGAATTTCTGTATGAATTATGTAGACTGATGTCTGGATGGCTCGGCCCTAAGCTCCAGGCCTCTATTCATCTGGCTCTGGCAGGCACTGGGTGGCCCAATATCTAGAGGGCTATTTGTCTTCTGCAATTTAATCTGTAAATTAAATCTGTATTCTCGAGTCACAGTGTGCAGTGGTGATTCTATAAATGCTGATTATTGATCTCTCATTGATCTAGGCCGTGTCCAAGGTCTCATATGTGGTAGAGCCCCTGCATCCCTTCACTGAATATATTTTTCGACTGGTTTGGATCTTCACAGCCCAGCTGCAGCTTTATTCTCCCCCAAGTCCCAGCTATAGGACTCATCCTTACGGAGGTATGGCGTGCATACGTTGCTTATGAAGGACATTATTTCACAATTTTGGTTTACTTTGTTTTTACTTTAAACAATGAAATAAATTCCTTTATTAATTGATCCATTCCACAATTGAGTACCTAACTACATGCCAAATAGTGTCCTAGTTGCTCGCAGTACCTCTGCATCAAAATAGCCAATGACCCCTGCTCTTGTGGAGCTCACATTTTGGTGTAGGAGAAATACTCTATGCAATAAACGTAATAAATAAGGAAAGTATATCTTAAGTTGGATGATGCTGTGTGCTATGGTAAGAGAAACATTTTGAGCAGGGTTTGTCCTTTAGGAGATTGGAAATGGGGAGCAGGGAGGGAAGGAGAGGCTAGTTGCAGAGTTAGACAAGGTGGCCAGAGTAAGCCTCACTGAGTTGGTGGGTTAAAGTCTGAGCAAAGACTTGAAGGAGGCGAGGGAGTCAGCCAGCAGAAACCTGGGTTATGGCATTCCAGGCAGAGGCCTGAAGGCGAAGGCATCCCTGGCCTTTGGGGAACAGCTCAGAGGCTGTGTGGCTGGAGCAGAGAGGAGGAAGTGGAGGAGTAACAGATAAGGTCAGAGAGGTGGTGGCCAGATCACAGTGTGCCTCCGAGGCTTTGTAAGGACTGTGGCTTTTACTCTGAGGGGAAGGAGAGCCGCTGCAGGGTTTTGAGCAGAGGAGCAGCATGATCTGTGACCTGCCTTACATGTGAAAAGGCTCACTCTGGCTGCTGTATGGACAATGAACTGTGGGACATGTGGTAGGGAGTAAGGGGACCCGGTAGAAGGTCATTGCAGGGACACATGGGAGAGATGCTGAGGGGTGGTAGTGGTATGGGAAGAAGTGTCTGGATTTTATATTTCTTGATATAACTTTTAGTCTTTTTGTTGCCTAGGCTATAAACCTCTTTGGCTGTGTAACAATGAAATCTATAAAAAGATTCACCTCCTTTCTTGTTTTTGTTTTTTCCTGTAAAGTTAGTTATTTTGGTATTATATTTTTAATACCATTGAATGGAAGGTCAGGTACTTTTTTTTGGTTTTGTTCATTCAAGAATTTTTTAAGCCCCTGTTATATAGCAGACATTGTTTTAGGAACCAAAGACGATAAAGTCCCAACACTCATGGGGCTTACATTCCAGCTCGGGAGACAGTCAGACAATAATTAAGTAAAATAATTTGCTGGGGTTGTGATGGGACCCCCAAAATAGCATCCCTCTTCCTAGCCCAAGTTCTGAACCAATGAAAGATAAAAGAAAAAGGCCAGCGGAGGGGTGCAGGAATACCACCATTATTTCTGATAAAGACTAAGTTGGATAATATAGCTTAGCATGAACGAAAGCGGGAGAAATTTGCTAATTTCCTGCTCCCCAGCTTAGATGTTAGAAAAACCCACTTAAGGGAAAGTTTGAGCTTGCAGAGCAGACATTTCTGTCTCTTGCTGATTTTGTTAGAGAGGGAAGGAAAAGGAGACCAATTTGCTTCTTCCTAGGCCTCTGAATTATAAGGAATTGTGGCACAATGGCTGCTGCCACCAAACAGGTCCTTGTCGTTCTCTATGGGGGTAATCAGGTGGGGTAAGAGACAGAAGTATTTACACAGATTTATGGTTAGATACGAGCATACTTCATAAAGTTCACGGAAAGATTTGTATTATCTTTTAATTCTATTTTTCCCTTGTATAACATGAGGAATGAGCATGCATTTCACCAAAAAATACAGTATAATCTTGCATAGTAGTTAAGTGCTAAGAAGAAAAGTAAAATAGGGTAGGTAAGCAACAGAGAGTTCCTGAGGAGGGGGCCTATTTTAGATGGAGGGCTGGTCAGGGAAGTTCTCTCTGAGACAGTTACTTGTGCTGAGCTTTGAATGACATGAGACAAGAAGCCATGCAAATATCCGGGAATGAGTTTTCCAGGAAGAGGGCAGGACAAAGGTGAGTGACTTGAGGAAGGGCAGGAGTGTCTGGGGTGCAGGGAGCAAGGTGGAGATAGGAGAGGAGACCACCAGGCAGCCAGAGGCCTGGTCACGGAGGGCCACAGAGGCAGTGATAAGGTGTGTGGGTTTTATCTTCAGTGTGACAGCAAGTCTTTGGAGAGTTTTAAGCAGGGGAGGGACTGGTTCCAGTTTTAAAAATTTCAGTCTAGCTGCTGCATGGAGAGTAGACTGGGGGCTGGGAGGTGGGCCGGGGAAGGAGGGGAGCAGTCAGGAGTCCAAGCAAATCATGACAGTGGCTCCGACTTGGGTGGTTGAGGTGGAGAAGGTGGAAAGATTTGTCACATATTTTGAAGACAGAGAGGATGGGGTTGCTGAATGGATTTGGTGGGGATGATGGAGGGCCAAGATGGTAACGTAGACTTTCAGTCTGAACACGAATGTTGCCAAGTGTTGCCATGTACTGAGACAGGGAAGGCTAGGAGCAGAGCCGCTTTCCCAGGAAAAACCAGAAGTTCTGTTTCGGCCAAGTTGAATTTGAGATGCCTGTTAGATGTCTGAGTGGAGACATGCCGCGGAGGCAATTAAATGAATGAATCGGAAACTCGGAGCAGGTTGGAGATATCCAAAATACCAATTGAGGAGTCCTCCACATGTAGATGTGACTTCAAGCCATGGGCCTGGAAGCGACAGGCTAAGAGTGAATGTGGGTTGAGAAGAGGAGAGGGACAATGTGTCAGCCCTGGGGACAGCAAAGGAGGAGGAGGAGGAGGGTCTGCAAAGGGCCCCAAGAAGAGCAAACTCAGGAGCTTGTGGTGTCTCAAAGGCAAGCAAAGAAAGTGTTTAAAAATGAGGGCGATTGAATATAACAGTCACGTTATCTCTGGAAAGCAACAAAAAGCTTTTCTGCGAGATTCCAGCTTCTTCCAGCTTCGCCGTTTTCCCAACCTGTATTCAGAATGTTCCTCTCTCAGGATATAGCTTTACCTGAGCTTCCCTCTTCAAAATACTAGTATATTCTTCATCAGAACAATACTAGTTCTTAATAAATTTTATTGTTCTCTTGTTCCAAATATACTCACGGAGCATGTCTTGGTGCATGGATCCTGCCTTTGAGAAGCTTACTCCTTAAATAACCCTGCAGTAAGGTAACACTTGGTTAAAAGCATAGAAGAGGCACTGATAAATTCCTGTGGAAGTTCAGAGGCGGGGGATATTATTTCTGGAAGGAAATGTCAAGGAAACCTCTCTGGAGAAGTTTTGTTTGTTGATTTAGACTTGAGATGAGGAGAGGAGAGGGCAGGTCCAGGTGACTGTATGAGCAGAGTCATAGAGACCGGATTATAAGGCATGCAGGGAAAACAGTAAATATTCCTCTGCTGGAAGTGTAGGATTCAGGCAGAGAATGGTGAGAATGAGTATGTGAGCAGGCTCAGGAGTTGGACTTTATTTAGAAAGCAGTTAGGAGATATAGAGAAATTTAAAGCAGAAGAGTCATTGCTTCTCATGCTTCTTAAAAAGAGAATTTTGGAAACTACCCATAGAATGGGTTGAGCAAATGAGAGAGATTGGAAAGTGCAGAGGTAGAGACCAGCTGGGAGGTTATTACAATATTTTGACATTTTTACCAGAGATAATTTAAAAAAAAATAGCACATATATCGTGCACTTCCTGATTTCTTCTTTTGAAGATGTGACTGCCACACCAGGAAAAAGATTCAAACCTAGAAGCCTTGCAGGGAGGTCGGTGCCTGGGGCACTCAGGGAGAGCTGTCTGGTGCCCATGCCCTCAGTTAGCTGAGGTGACCTGGGAAGACTTGCTATAGGCTGGATGGATGCCCTACCCCTCGGTTCTGGAGATGTGGTGGTGTGCAGAGAGCCGCAGATTGAACTAGGTAGAGCTATGCAGCGCCAGGCAGCTGATGAAGTTGGCTGGACATGTTCCCCCTTCCTTGATGAGTGTCCTCTCCTTGTTTAGCAGATCTCAGGGTTTGTGTGGCCACCTCTGATGATTACTCTCAGACTATCCTTGCTTAGAACCTCAGGTCAGACACTGGCCTAGGGCCATGCTTGAAATACTCCAGATCAGAACAGAATGCATGGATCTCACTTGTTCCAAGTCATGCTTCAGGTACTCCAGCAGTGCTGGGACATTTTCTGGTGCTAAAGAAGTATCATGGTCCAGGGCCCATGGCTGATTAAATAAAAATAATGAGGAAGGCACATTTTGCTTTCCATTTCTGGGCCTTTCCCCTGGATGCGCAAGCCTATGTACCCTCCAGGTCTTCCAGACTGTACACCAGGGGTCCCTTCCATGGATAGCATCTCGGGCTCCTGATACTCTCTTACTTTTCCAGCCTCATCAAACCTTAAAACTTATCTGTTTTGTGTTCATCACCTCATAGCTCCGTTCTCTTTTACCTAGGGGGATTATGTGATTTTAAATGATGTTATTGCTTTTTAACTGGGGCCCTTTAGAGGATAATTTCTTAACCAAGAGGAATGGTTGTCAGGCAAGAAAAACCAATCTTTCAGGGAGGATTATTTTGTGGGGAAGATTTGGACAATAATCACATCTTGCCATGTAGGTGGCATTTAACTTGCATGAAATGGAGCAGATCATGTTTGGACACTGACTTTAATGAGTTAGAGTTTTTTTTTTGTTTGTTTTGTTTTTGACATTCTGATTCTAATTTAGTGGGAGATGTTTCCTTCTTCCGCGTGTTCACCAAGGTATCTAATTATGTGCAGCAGAGGAGTGATGCAATGATGTTTATGTTTGCCAAAGATTAGTCTGAGAGTTGGGCAGGCATTGTATCAGAGAAAGGCTGAGAGACCAATGAAGAGGATTTTTAAAAACACATCCACTGTGAGGGCGGAACTGTCGCATTTCTCCCAACTCCAGTGAGTCAGTGGTGAGGCAGAGCTTTTGTCAAAAGTGTTCAGAGGGAGAGAAGTCTACTTAAGAGCAAAGTGACATCAAAGTGTATCTTTCTATAGAAAGGAAATAAAAGAGTGTGGTTACAGGGGTTGGGGGTATAAAATGTAGGTGGATGGAAGACAGGCTGTCAGATCATTTTCCCTTTCCATTCTCTGCCACTTAAGTAGCATCTAAAGTCTGTGAGTGAATACTTAATCATTTAATGCATGCTCCTTTAATCCTTTGTGAAGGCAGGGATGTGCTAAAGCTCAGTCAGCCTGTATTCCCAGGGACCTTGAGAGCTGGGGTAAGGAAGGTACAGCCTGGGTCATCAAAAGTGAAGCAGACTGTTCTAATTCTGGCTTATCTGAGCCCACATCTTCAGGTGGAACCAGTCAGGCTATAGCAGTCTAGGGAGTAAAAAGGCCCCAGGACTTACTTTTTTATCAACCCATATTAATCATTGACTCCATTTTGCTTAGATTCTGTTCGTCTCAGTAACCTGGTTCCATCCCACGCTTCAACTCATTTAAGTCTCTAGGGATTTTTGACAACTTTTTTCCTGGAACGTTTATACTATTTGTATTCTTTTATATTTAATTTTACTTCATAAATTTGAAGTGAGGAACATAACATTTGAAAGAGTCTTTTGGGGAAGTCACTAACTGGTATAATTAGGGATCAAGAATTACAGCTCAAGAATAAACAAAATAAGAATGAGTTCATAGATATAAGGAAATAACAATAAGTTCATAGATATCTTACTATCTTCTCTATGATGTATTTTGATCGTTAATAAAAAATATTGTGTTTGTTAACTTTTCAAAAAACAAGGCTTTTTTTTTTCTATCCTATTTAATGTCACCATTATCTCTTCCAGTTCCTGAAACTGCTCCTTCCATTAGGAATATTGAGAGCTCAAGTCCCGACACTGTGGAAGTCAGCTGGGCTCCACCCCAGTTTCCAGGTGGACCTATTTTGGGTTATAACTTAAGGCTAATCAGCAGAAATCAAAAATTAGATTCAGGGACACAGAGAACCAGTTTTCAGTTTTACTCCACTCTACCAAATACTACCTACAGGTAAGAATTAAGTGGTGCAGAGGAAAATGTAATCAGCATGGCTTCAGGCATGATAATTATTTAAGAAATATGGCTAAAAAATACAGTAGTTTAAACATATTTTGAGAAGTGCCACTGACTCTGTGCTGTTGGGTCGAAGTTGTGTTTTTCCTTAAGCTTATATGCTTATTAGATTACACCCTCCTAAGCAAAAAACATTCTCAAGTGTTTCTATTATATTCAGAGCATCCTTATAAATATGGGGTAGTGAAGACATTTAAACACCATGAATGTCATTTCTTCATTTAATCCAATGTGAAAAAAGTAAGGAGGTGAAATTCTGTTAATGGTATCTTTATTAATCATTAGGGGGATTATTTTATTATTGTTAGCTTTCCTAGTATTTACTATTGTCTCTTTAAATTAGGGGATCTATGGGGGTCATGCAGATAGCAGAGTTCAGTTTCTGACCTCCGTGACCCTGAACTGTTCTATGGGGAATGCAAACAAGGATGTGATTGATGGTCATTTTAGAGCTGAGCAGTGGCACCAAGTAATTAGATATATGCATTGCCACATTGTCCTTTAAATAGAAATATTATTGCTCCTTCTATTTTTATCTCATGTTCACACCATGCCATATAAAACACATCTCTCCAAATTATTTTTGGAATAGGTTTTCTATTGCAGCAGTAAATGAAGTTGGTGAGGGGCCAGAAGCAAAATCTAGTATTACCACTTCATCTCCAGCAGGTATGGCCCAGGGTTGCTCCTTCTGTTACTCGGTAATGAGGGGTGGCAAGGGTGGATTGAGATCTCAGAGGTCCTAGGTTATCTGGTAGACCTCAAGACCCCACTGCTTCTACCCAGGTAATAGTTTGTCTTATAGTTATTTGGTAAATTTTCAATTTTAAGTGAATTTGACAAATTGTCAGCACCACACTCAGCCAGTAAGCGAACCGGCCATCCTTATACAGGATCCGAACCTGTGGCCTTGGTGTTATCAGCATCGCACTCTACCGAATGAGCCACGGGCCGGCCTGACGAATTTGACAAATTGAAGTGGTTAGATTGAAAGCTTTCATATTAGAATTTTGGAATTTAAGATCAGAATTTCGAAATTTACAGATTTAGAAAATGGCCTCAAACAAATCCTTGGTTCTAGTTAATATCACTAGTGATTGTGACTTATTAGATACATACAACTTTCTGCCCTAATCCTCATTTTACAGCATGTATTGTTATTTAATACATATCAAATATCCCCTTTTTTCCCCAGTCTCCTTCAAGTTTTTAAATATATCTGGACTTTAATAATTTATAATTTACATTTCAATATTCAATCTGCCAAATTATCCTTTGTTATTATTTTTTAAGTACCCTGCTTTGACTTTGGTATTTTAACAATTGCCTTGAGAAACCGAATACTTACTGTGTGATGTTTATGTGAACAAAATAATGAAACAAAATGCTTTCTAAGAATCACTGAATTGTTTTTTGGAGAAATTAGTAAAGGAATTTTTAATAACACACACAGACTCAGAATTCTAGGAGTCGTTTTTCTATTTTCACCAGAATCACATTTGCTGACTTGACTGCCCCTTATCCTAATCTGTACATGCCTATGCCAGCTGGTATTGAATGTCACCTATCACCAGCCTTTAGTTCTTTGGCTGTTCCTAGACTCTAGGAAAGGAGAGGTATTTTTGTTATGCAAGAAGCATGTCCAAAGGGCAAAGTAAATATAGAGCAGGGTTAAGGCTGTTGTTACTGTGATTATTGCGTAACATTTATTAACTGCCCTAAAAGTGTCCATCCATGTATCCTGCATTAGTCTCTAATTAAATAGGACATCAAGCAAAGTTCTGCAGCCCTCAGATTTCATTCCTCTAAGGACTTTTCTCCTGCCTCAAAAGGAGAGGTGTTGAAGACAACTCAGAGACAACCAATGTCTGTCTGTATGTGTGTATTATGCAACAAGCCACTCTGGCCTGGTTTGGACCACCTCCACCATACAGGTTCTCATGGTTGAGGATAATGAGCTGAGTTTTTGTTGGGACAAGGTTCTTGAGAACTATGATACCTTGTGTGATGTTATCTTGGGGTATTTAAGGGCACATACTTGGAAGTCCTTCTTGATTGCCACTGTACTTCCGACCCCGAGTCATGGAATAATGTGGATTATACCATAGATAAAATGCCCCAGTGCCTTCAGAGGAAATCTGACCAGCCTCTTTCAAGTACTATATTACCTTTGCTTTGAAAAGTAGTATTGATCTTTTTTTGTGTTAGTGTACATATGATAGGTCTGTCTGTAGATTATGCTATTTTTTCAGTTCAACAAGAGGAACAGTGGCTCTTTTTATCCAGAAAAACTTCTCTCAGAAAAAGATCTTTAAAACATTTAGTAGATGAAGCACATTGCCTTTCGTTGGATGATATACACCATAATATTACAGGTCAGTACAATAGAGAGGAATGTTTCCTTAGTGTGAAAACAAAGAGTCAGACTTTCTGGAAGAAATACTTCTAGAGTAGAAGAATATTTTTTAATATTTCTAGAATATATTCTAATATGTTAGAAGAATTTGGAGGAACATTTTCTTCTAAAATGGAAGGAAGACTTTTATTTTAATCTCTTTATGAAACTTTAAAGAAATAAATTCTTCTTCATGTAAGTTTTTTGCCCTTGTTGTTATATAGTAATGTGTATGTACCTGCATGACTCTTCTAGGAATATCAGTTAACATCCACCAGCAAGTTGTTTATTTCTCTGAAGGAACTCTCATATGGGTGAAGGAGGCTGCCAACATGTCTGATGTGTCTGACCTGAGAATTTTTTACAAAGGTTCAGGATTAATTTCTTCTATCTCCATAGACTGGCTTTATCAAAGAATGTACTTCATCATGGATGAACTGGTTAGTCTGAGAACTTAAAGTGTATAATTAGATATTGACAATGATATGCATGTCCTGGTATATTTACAAGTAAATGTAATTCTCTCACATACTCATTGAGTACTTAAATGATTTAGATACTAGGTTAGCAATGAATCATAGATCTGCTCTATAGGAGGGTCTAGACTTTACCTAGCACTAGTCCTGACCTACCATTAAGTCATCTCTATTTGTGAATTTTCAGAGTCCTGAGTTTATACTAATGATAATTCATCTTCCATAAGAGAGTGGTAGTACCTATGTTATCATTATATGAGACTGTCTATCATAATCAATGTCAACTGCAAGCATTTTGAATTCTATAATAACCAGAGGCAACTTTAGTAGTACTCTGAAAATACAGGAGTACTGAAATATTTGAGAAAGCACAGACTTGATGTGTTTCGAGTTCTACTTTTTTGGAAGGTACAGGGTTATCACAGTGAACAAAGGCCATCACCGTGGCTAGAAGCCCACAATCTTGGATACAGATTATATATTAAAAATTGTTGAGTACCTCTACAAGCCAGGAAAACAGGCACTTGTTTTTCATTGATGCCAATAGGATATAAACTCATTAGGAGTTTATATAAAACTGGCTTTTAAGGGTTTTTTTTTTTTCCCATTGGTTTGGTTTGAAAAGTACTCAGTGACTAGCACAATTTCAAGCATGGGAAAGATGCTCAAGAAATTCTCATTGGCTTAATTGAATATAGACAGACACTAATCCTACTGACGTAGTTTTGATTTTTTAGGTACATGTCTGTGACTTAGAGAACTGCTCAAATATTGAGGAAATTACTCCACCCTCTATTATCACACCTCAAAAACTTGTGGCTGATTCGTACAATGGGTAAGTATTAGCCTTGTAAGTATGAATTCTATTCCATTGGCAATAATCTTTGGGAAACTTTCTTGTTAATGAAACATTGTAGTACCAGATGAGCCAATCCTAAGCATTTTATTTTGGATAAATTTAACCTGGGGTTCAGGGACCTGAGTTTTAATCCTAAATTTGTCACTAATTTGGTGGGACTCAGGATCTCATTGCCCCTCTCAATATTCCCCATGAGAAGTCCCTGCATTGCACCCGGTCCTTTTGCTGAGTAATTCAGTGCTAGTTCATCTCTCTAGTCTGGTTCTCACATCTATCAAGAGGCAAGTTTAATAAGAAAGCTGCTAGCATCCACCTTCGGAGACAGAAATTGATGGTTAATAACAAGGAAAAATTTTCAATTAAAATTAACTTTTTTTTCTCCTCCCACAAACGAAATGGACATGTTTTAGCTCAATTGTGCTACTAAATTATATCATTTGCACCTTCAGCAAGTGACTTCATGTCTGAGACCATTGTTTTATCCATCCATATAGGGAAGATAATAACACTTACCTGCTTAGGTTATTTGAGGATGATTTAGTAATTGTACAAGAAAGATCACGCCACTATTTTGCAATGAAACCAGTTTTGGACTTCTTGCACCAGAGCCTGTCTTCTACTCATCTCCCTATTCCATGATAAAAGCACGTAACTTTTAGCAACAGTTTGTATACAGTGTTCTTAACAGACAGGAGATGTATGAAACAGTTTATTCTTCTGGTATTCAAAATATCCTCCTTTATGCTGTTATTTTTGCACCATTGAGTTATTCCCTCATGGAGTTTGTACTTATTATCAACCTCTTCTCTTCTCTCCCTCCACGATCCTCTTCTTCCTCCACCCATTTCTTCTCCCCGTCACTGCTGTCCCCTCGTCCCACACCCCAGCCCTCCTCACCGTTCTTCTCATTTCCTTCCCCCTCCAAAGTGGTGATCAGGGTTACAGACCCACACCCCTCCCTGATTCAGTACAATAATTGTAATCTTTACCCCAGATATTTTTTCCTTTTATCTACTCTGAAATCCCTCCCAGTTCCATTAACAATTTTGAATTTAGGAAACAAAAGCAGGAAGGTAAGAGCTAAGTTATTTCTGCTTTCTGTCTGTGATAACCCTCCCTCAATAAAAAGAACATAGCTTCCTATCTTAAAACGGAGTTTACGTCTCAGGATATTATTCAACCACAGGAGTCTTGAGCATACTGAGAAAGACTTGGAACAGTCATCAAAGGCAATAACAGCAGGATGATCTGACAGTTGTATTGAGAGTTTGGAAGGTTGCCAAGCCAATCCATGGGTTGTGATAAGGATAATTTACCAAGCCAAAAGATAGTTCATTAGCATTTGTCTCCATGATCACACATTCTAAATTAACTACATCCAAAATGAATTGTTTTATGTTCCAGCTAAAATTCCATTGACAGGTTTGGTTATCCATGAAACATTTTGGTAGTGTGTTTTCTTTTTCATTATTAAAAGATCACCTGTCTTGTTACCATGAGGTGTATTTCTTTAATTCTCCCATTGACTCCTTTCTCTCGATTGCTAGGTGGTCCTGCCCCACTGCTTTGCTCACTTGTGGGGTATTTATTCATATTTGTAAAATGGTAGCTCTATTGCCTGACTCAGTTATACATATTTTTAAGTAAAGGTTAGTTCAATATAAATGCAAAGCAGTTATGCTAGATAGTTACATCAAAATAACTGAGCAATTAAAAAAATGCTTTCAATCTTTTTGCTTTCTTCCATTTATCATTCACAATACATGAAAAGATTTATTGACAGAATTTGACTTAAGAATTTTTGTTTTTTGGAGGAAAATGTCTTTTAGCAAATTACATGTTTAGCCATGTAATTTTTATATGATGTTTTTCTTTAAAATCTTTAAAGACCCTTTCTGTTCTTAAATTCTACGATTTCTTAAAAATCACTTACAGTAATTAAGAGACTAAGAATTACAAGTGAGGCTGCAATTTTCCAAAGTTCTAGCTTCTAGCTCAAGTGAATAGAGCCTATCTTTGGTAATTACCTTTACCCTTTTGCACCTTGGGACATCCTGTATTCAGTGACTCCGGAGATATATGGCTCTGATGTGTAACAGGATAAAGCAATTAGCCCAGGAAGTTACTCATCTACCCTTGCATTGTATCACATCAGGCTTCTTTTGTCCCTATGTCAGGTATGTCTTTTATCTCCTGAGAGACGGCATTTATAGAGCAGATCTCCCTGTGCCATCTAGTCGGGATACTCAAGCTGTGCGTATCGTGGAGAGTTGCACGTTAAAGGACTTTGCAGTAAAGCCACAGTCCAAGCGAATCATTTACTTCAATGACACCACCCAAGTCTTCATGTCAACATTTCTGGATGGCTCTGCTTCCCACCTTGTCCTCCCTTCTGTCCCCTTTGCTTATGTGCAGAGTTTTGCTTGTGAAAACAGTGACTTCCTCGTCACAGACAGCAAGGCTGTTTTCCAACAGGACTCTTTGTCTTTTAATGAGTTCATTGTGGGATGTGACCTGAGTCACATAGAAAAATTTGGGTTTGGTAACCTGGTCATCTTTGGCTCATCCACTCAGCCGCACCCTCTGCCAGGCAGCCCTCAGGAGCTCTCGGTGCTGTTTGGATCTCACCAGGCCCTTGTTCAGTGGAAGCCTCCGGTGCCCGCCATAGGAGCCAGTGAGTGCACCGTCCCCAGGGTGGTTACTGACCTCACTGGCAGGAGAGGAAGGCATGAACTGCTGGCATTGTGATTCAATTTTGAGAGCCCACGTGTGGTTGCTCAGTCATCAACCAGGAGGAGCTACTTAGCTAAAAGGAAATGTGTTTATACATCTGTTCTGCATTTATTAGTTTTGCATTAGGAGACTCTCTAGACTTCCCATGTATATTCCAACAGAATGGTTTGAATGTTTAATGAATGTCTACCAGGAACCAGGGACTGGAATTCTAATCAGAGTGAATAGCCAAGGGGACAGAATACTTGGGTTAAGATTTTTGTATTTATCAGGATTTTGGATGAATTTGAGAAATTCCCTCAAACTCTCTGAACTTGGATCTCCATCTCTGGTGAGGCCGTATGTGTGGTGGGTAAGCAGGTGTACTCTGGTGTCATCCTGCACAGATTCAAATGCTGATCTTGCCATTGATTAGCAGAAAAACCCTGGGCAAGTTACTCAGCCACTGTGTGCCTTGGTTTACACAATTGGAAAATGAGAATATTAATTATATCTACCTATGGGACTGTCGTACAGATTAAATTAAGACACATGAATAGAACACTTAGAACAGTATCTGGCACAGAAGTCAGCAAACTTTTTCTGTAAGGAAGGGGCCAGATCGTAAATATTTTCACCATTGTGGGTCAGATTCTCTCTGTCACAGCTACTCAATTCTGTCTTATAGTGTGAAAACAGCTGTAGATAATACGTAAAGGAATAACTGTGGCTGTGTTCTAGTAAAATTTTATTTATAGAAACAGGCAGTAGACTAGATTTGGCCTGGGGACTATAGTTTGTTAACCCTTGGTCCCCTAGACAGTAGTATTTAGCAAACATTGGCTATTTTTTACTTTAAGACAAAGTTAATTACATCTGTTTGCCGCATATCTCAAAGATGGTTGAAAATGAATAGCAATTTTTTTTTTCATATTGATTGGGCTTTTTGGAGGAAGATACTATACAAATACTGGGAGTTATATTAGAGATTTATCATTAAGCATTTTTTTGTTAAGAGCCTGGTTATCCCTGGTAGTGTTATGTAGAACCCCTCTGATAATTCTATGCAGCCATGCATATAGCTTTAACTGAAGGACAGTCCTATTTGTTGGGAATGATGTCTTCTTCAATGGAGCAAAATGACCTGCCTTGAAGGAATGGACACTGTTTTAGCCTTACCATTAAACTAACCCTGATGATTAGTGGGGTAACGAGTATTACTGCCCAGTTACTCTCCCATTTGAGACGAGGGTGTAGAAGAATTTACTGACAATCCTTGGTTTGCCCTGGCTGATGTCATCCTGGTCAATGATATTGTTGAACTTTTCTAATTAGGCCCTGCTGCCTGGCAGAACTGGACTTATGAGGTGAAAGTGTCAACCCAAGACCATCCTGAGATCACTCATGTTTTCTCTAACATAAGTGGGACCATGCTTAATGTACCTGAGCTGCAGAGTGCTACGAAATACGAGGTTTCTGTGAGAGCAAGTTCTCTCAAGGGGCCAGGCCCCTGGTCAGAGCCCTCAGTGGGTACCACCCTGGTGCCAGGTGAGAAAATGTTCTAGATTTAGAAAGTAATTCTGACAAAAAGGGGCTTGGCCTGAGTATCCTTTAAAACTTATTGCCTCAAATATGGTAAAGAAATTAGAATGAGGGTGTGTTGACATCTTGAGTATGTGTTTATTATCTGAGATTAGAAAAGCACTGCATGACATTTAATTTATGTTTTAACCTGCTATTTTAAACTTTCCAAGATAATTTTGGGGAAACAGTATAATTTTCTTTGTCTTTATGGGTTTTTTCTTTCTCATGGTTTAAGTAATAGCACTCCTGAAATCTGAAGGTCTTGTTGAGAAAAGTTGAGGGGCTGTGAATTATGCTGAATTTCACCCTCTTGGCTGAAAGAAAAATGGAAGGATAGTCATGCCATTTATACTGCTCTTGTTACCATATTTGCTTCTGGGGTGCTCCAAATGGGATCATGATAAACAGTAGCCAAAACAACAACAAAACATTCTGCCATGACCGTGAAACTGCTGTAGAGGCAACATCTCTCTATATTTCTCTCACATTTCATTGCAAATGTTTATGTAAAAATCAGGAAGTGTGTTTACTACGATAGATAATTCTTATTAAGCAGGTACAATTTCTCATATCCTTCTACAGTATTTTTCACAATGTTGATTTCTTTTTTACTTTATAAAGGAGCTCTTAGGGTGTAAGACACGTACCTACAAAGTATGCTTTCTGTAATATTTCTTTTTTTACCAAATAGCTACTGAACCACCATTTATCATGGCTGTGAAAGAAGATGGACTTTGGAGTAAACCATTAAATAGCTTTGGCCCATCAGAGTTCTTATCCTCAGATATTAGAAATGTGTCAGGTAAACACCAAGTCCCTTGTTCACTTGGATGATGGGTTTCTGCTCATAAGACTTGCCAAGGTATTCAATAAATTAAATAACTGAGTGTTTTGGTATTAGGTCAATAGTGAAAGGAAAAAATATTGACTGAACTATTCTGCTGGTGATACTGTTAAGAACATTAGTCCTCACACAGAGATCCTCTTAATAAATTAATAAATTCACAAAATTTGAGGTTATTTGCTGATTTATGCCCACTTCAAGAAGGCTTTTATATAATCATGTATTTTAATCCATCAATGTCGTCTCCAGTAACAACCTATCTTATTCCCCTAAGACAGTTTATACTCATATGTAAGTAATTTACTATGAGTTTGCTATAAGACTGGATCAAGGAACTGCTGCATAGAGTTCTAAATAAAGTGTAAGAAAAAATTTGTTGACAAAGGGGATTTTTAAGTATAATGAATGGGTAATTTTGCCTAGAAGGCATTAGAATGAAGAAAAGTCTTCATTTGAGGGTGGTTTAACAGTGCTTTTGCCTGAACACAACATCTATAATTGTCTAATTGTTTTATCTATTTGCTTCATAATTAGAAGTACAATAGTATTTATCACTAACAAAGGAGCTGGACTTTGGAGGTAGTGTGGCACTCGTGGAAAGAATGCCACTTTGGAGTCGCTGAGTTTGGGCTCTCCCTCTTTCATCTGTGAGACTTCAATCAGAATAGATAATCTCACTGAATTTTGGGTATGCCATCTCAAAAAATGGGGATAATGCCTACTAAATAGGTTTGTTTTAGGAATTAAATGAGATATGTAAAGTGCCTAGGACAATGTTTGGCAAAGAGATGTTCTTTGTATATTAGTTCCTCGCTCCAGTTCCAGGGGTTAAGATTTTGAGATAACATTTTTGAAATATTTTTGACAAGTCCTTGAAGTTCTAGTGAATATCTATGTCAGTATGTGCTTTAAAATTATATCTAGGTGCATATGTGATTTGTTGACTGCCACGTTTTCATTGGCATACATGAAAAATAACTAAAAATTCACTTTGTTTTGAGACATGGATTGGTATAATAACAGCCTCTACTACAGCAACATGAAAGGTGACGTTTATGTGTGGCTGCTGAATGGGACGGATATCCCAGAGAATTATCACATACTGAACATTACAGGAGCAGGGGCTTTAGCTTTTGAGTGGCTGGGTCACTTTCTCTACTGGGCTGGAAAGACATATGTGGTGAGTTAAAGCCTGGAATTCTGGATACTCTAGAAAAATGCCTACCTACTTCAGTGACTTGCATGCCATTTTTATGATTTTTTTCATAATTGTGTACTACCTATGCTGTCATTTATTCAATATTTGTCTTTAAATCTACTTGCTTTTAAAATGCATTTATGCATAAAGGAACTTCTATATCACTGTTTGTAGTAGAGTTATGTATTTTCAGTAACATCTTAAAATAAATACATTGAAATGCTCCCCCGATAGTCAGTGTCCAGCAGGAAGACGGCACACTCCAAAGGCATGACTAAAGGAGACTAAGTGAAGGGACTATTTTGAAAGGTGTGGACAGGGCTAGGGAAACAGAATAAAGGATATTGAAGCTTCCCATGGGCTAGCAATTGGGGGAAGATACAACTCCACGTGCGAAGAGGCAGGGGAAGCAGGGAAGAACCTGGTGAGGGCTGTGGCTGTAGGAGAGCTGAGACTTTAAGCACAGAAACCCCACCACTATCAAAATGTATGGTCTGACAAGGAACAAGTGTCCCTGCACCTCTTTCCTCCTGCCATTGGCTGAATGTCACTGGAAGCCAGAGAACAAGGGAGCCCAGTTGATGCAGTCCACAGATGTCAGGCTCTGGGGCACAGAGTGGGGTGGAGGCTGGCGGAGAGTGAACCAACAGGGAAAATGAAGACTTCCAGTGCACCTGTGCGGTGGTGCACTTTGAAGAGAAGGATGATGGGTAACAGTGAGAGCACTGGCCTGACAGACCAAGAAATAGGGCACTGAAGTAATTTTTGAACCCGTAGGACGTGTGTTGTCCATTCATTTATTTGTTCAACAGTCAATTTATGTACTACCAGCATGTTGAGAGCCTTGAGGGGAGTCATGGTAGGGAATATAAAGAAATGTAATAGACACGTCTCTGCTCTTTTTTTTATAACACCACGTTCTAACCAACTGAGCTAACCATCCAGCCATTTTTTTTTTTTAAAATAACAACTTCATTAAGACATAATTCACATAACATAAAATCCATTCTTTCATTGTGTAGAATTCAGGGGTTTTTAGTATATTCGGCATTGTGCAACCACCACCAGTTGTCCCTACTTTTTGGATGAGATAAAGTACAAATATGAAATTATAAAAGAAGCATACAAAGCAATGTATTTAGAGGCAAAGCAATATGGTATAGTCTGAATTCATAAGTGCCAAAGATACGCAAGCAGAATGGAGTTGGATGGACTAATCAGAAAATGCTTCCTAAATTGGGTTAGTTTGAAAATAGTTTTGAAGAAGGAAGTGAAAGAGTGGATATAAAAGCTGGTTTCATTATTTGCCCTGTCATTAAATGGTTTAACACCAATCACAACAATTCCTTGAACTTGTTAAGACAAGTGAACAGATATGATGTGGGGGGGAGGGGAGAAAGGGAGGGGGGGAGAGGAACAGGTAAAGGGTCACAAAAATCAACTACAATGCATATTGAGAAGTTAAAATAAAATAAATAAGTAAATAAAAATAAAAAAAATTTTTTTAAAGGAGAATAATATGAAGAAATTAATTAATTAATTAATTGATTAAAAAAAAAACAAACTCGTTCAAATATTTGCCCTGTCATAAAACAGTTTAACTCCAGGGCAAATTGGTTAACTACATTTAACCCAGTTTACTTATGAAAAAATAGGGAATAAAAATCCTTCATAGGCTTAATGTGAGGATTACAGGAGCTCATATTTTAAAGATTTTTCAAAGTACAGTGCCTGGCACATAATAGGTTCTCAATAGTGGTAGTAGTAATTAATATTAAGAAAATATACTGGTGGAGAGGAGTAAGAAGAGATGTCATCATTTATAAGGCCATAAACATCTTTTTCAGGAGTTTAATCAAATATATTCTTATCCAGCAATGTTTTGATTGTATGATTAGGAATAGTGAGTATTTTAACTCTAAATGAATTTACTTTCCTTCTCTTTAGAGATATGACAAGAGATAAACTCCATGAGGGCAGGTGCCATGTGTATTTGTTTGTCGTTATGTTTCCAAGGTTTAGCACACTACCCAGCACATAGTGTTGCTAGATATTTGTGGTTAAATGTACGAATGAATGAATGCAGCCATTTACTAACAATGACAATAGAATATTCAGAAATAATGACATCATTTGAAACTCATTAACTGATCATACTATTATGTTTTGTAGATACAAAGGCAGTCTATGTTGACAGGACACACAGACATTGTGACTCATGTGAAGCTATTGGTCAATGACATGGTGGTGGATTCAGTTGGTGGATATCTCTATTGGACCACACTTTACTCAGTTGAAAGCACCAGGCTAAATGGGGAAAACTCCCTTATACTGCAGTCACAGCCTTGGTTTTCTGGGAAAAAGGTGACAAATTAAAAATAAGATCTGATCATTTAATAATACTAAATGGTGCTTGTATCAGTCTGTTTTCCGTAGCTCATAACAGAATACCTGCAACTGCGTAATTTATAAGGAAAGTGAAATTTATTTCTCACAGTTTTGGAGGCTGGGAAGTGCAAGGTCCAGGGGGCACATCTGGTGAAGGCCTTTTCCTTGGTGGGAACCCTCTACAGAGCCCCGTGGCAACACAGGGCATTGCATAGCAAGTGGCAAGAGCATTTGTTAATGTGCTCACTTGCTCTCCTTATAAAGCCAGCAGCCCTCACCCATGGTAAACCATTAAACAAGTAACCCATTACTCTATGCATGGTTTAGTCCTGTTGTGAAGGCCTAGTACTCATAATCCAATCACCTCTTAAAGGCCCAACCTTTCAAAACCATATTGGGGTTAAGTTCAACATGAGTGTGGGGGGGACATTCAAACTACAGCAGTGGTAGTCTATAGCAATGATAATACTGTCTCTGTTATCTGTGAGTAGCTAAGGTAGAATCTTAAAGGAAATACAAACTTGGTATATAACCAAAATTTCTCTAAGCCTTATTTAGTGGTCATAACTGATTATATAAATTCAGATATAATATGGAAACTTTTGTAGTTTGCTTTATCTTAAGTGGACCCACACTTAAAAGCATTTAATTTCTTACTGTTTTAATAGTTTTAGGGACTTCTATGGAATAATTTATCGCTTACTATTGTGTAGTGATTAGGTGTTTTATAATTTTCAATCAATTTTGTGTGCAACTGTTCTAAAAACTGTGCTACCCCTAGATAAATTATTTGACTTTTCTGTGTTGGTTTCACTATCTGAAAAATGGGACTATTAACAATTATCCTACCTTTTAGGGTTGTTATGAATGTTATTATTTTTATTCTTTTACTTTTGATGGCTGCCTTGTACGGGGATCTGAACCCTTGACCTTGGTGTTGTCAGCACCAAGCTCTACCAACTGAGCTAACTGGCTAGCCCTGTTATGGAGATTAAATGAGATAATTAATTTGGAGTAGTAGAAACAGGTCCAGGCACATTGTAAATGCTCAGTGGTTAAGCTCTTATTATTGTAACTCAATCCGAAAAATACAGCTGATATAGAAACAGTTCTAAAACAAATGTTACTTTTACCTCTTCAACTTCTAGAAGCACTACCTAATTTCTTAAACCTGTTTATCTAACCCCTAGGTATACATTTAAATTTCTGAATCTTATTTTTTTCTGATCACAATGGTAGTATATGTCTACTGTAGGAAATTTAGAAATTACAGAAAAGCATTAAGAAATAAATTTATTAAGAAATAAATCACTCACACTATTTCTGCCCAATAAATTTTTTCTTTTTTTAGTCTTTTTTTCCAGCAGAGATAAAATATACATGACATAGATATACAAGATCAACTGAGCTAACCGTCCAGCCCATATACACCAGATCATTAAAAAAGTGTACGTATAAGAACAAATAGTTGAGTAACTCGATCCCCAATTCCATAGGATATATGGAATATAATTTCTAGGATATTTAAAGAGATCTGGTTTGCATATACAGATTATAACACAGATATTTATTTACTATTTTTTTAAATTAGGCTACAATTTTATTGATTATACCATTTCAGTGCATTTGGAATAAGCAATAATACCGTAATAATTATTAGACACTTTCATTACCATGCTGTCGGCCAGCTCATAAAACTCTGCCTTAAACATATTAAAGGAAATTCAAGATCAAAAATATCAGTTTTATGGTTATATTTTCAAGGACAGGTTCAGTATCAGCCAGTTTTGCTATGCCAAACTGTAACATAGATATTTAAAAGAGAAAGAAATTTATATGCCATATCCAAAGATTAATTATTTCTGTTATGTAACCAAAAGATCCCTTAAATTCTATCTGAGTCTGAATACAAAGAAAATATATATTTGTTGTATCTCAAATATAATTGTTAGGGGAAAGCACTTTGATTTTTATAAAAGCATGTGGAAGATAATATTATCTCGGGCAACTTCCTCTCTACCCCTAGGGCTTTGTTGTAATCTTTCCACTGCCCCTATCTAGATCTGGTTGCTTGAGCACTCTCACCAGCCAGGGAAAAGCTCTGGAGTGGCCCTGGGGACTTTTCCATAAATGAACGAGTCATTAGATTTTTGAGCATATTGAGGTAAATACACCCTTCTTTAAATTCCCACTCCAAATCCTTTCCTAGGCTGACAAGTGTTGTTGCTGCTTTAAATCAAATCTGTGTTCTGGTTCCATGGTTTGATGACTGATTCAGCTACCTCCATTAATGCTAGTGGATGTTTTGAAGGCAGCACATTTTTCACCCAGCAAAGCTCTCCATCTCACTGTCATTCATTTATGTCACTCACAGATTTATCATGCAGTCGTAAGATACTTCCCAATCAATGGAATACAGTCAACCAATCACTCTTAAAAAGACACAATTATTTGTGTGATGAAATGGGAGAATGAAGTAAGAGATTGATTTAAAGTAAAAAGGTACTTTTTGCCACATCTAATGAGTTTAACTCAAAGTATATAGTACATTTTACCATTAGATTGAATTTTAACATAAAGAATTAAAGAACTTGTTTCCAAGATATGGATGTTACCAGACATGACAATGGTTACCAAAGATTTATGAAAATTCTCTGACTTTGTTTAAATGTGGGGTGGCTGAGTAATGCAGAGCAATGGCGTAATGAACCAACACCTGAGTTTTATTTATAGTTTGAAGACTTTGTTGTTTTCCAGCAAAAGGAATTGTAGAATCTCCTTTTTCACAGAGACAAAAGAGTTAATTTTTAATTTAGAAAACTCTAATGCATCTCATTATAAATAACCAAACAAGATTAACCTGATTTCACTTTCCTGGAAAAAGAAACCTGATAAATCTCTTTCTTTTGGCCTGACATTACCTTCTGGGGAAGGAGTCAGTTGAATTTTCTTGAAGCTAGAGGCTGTGATTTATATGACAACTGAAGGGTTCTTGCAGTCATGTGCTTTAGGACTGTTTCAGGCTAACCTGTCAGGAAGTATTTTTAGTTCTTGGACACCTTATTGTATTCTTTTTACACTTTTCATTGACTCATCATTTTTGTTTAAATGCTGCTGTACCTTGCTAAAGATGTAGTTCTATCTGGTACTTTAATCCTATCCGATACTTCTCAGCTTATAGGTCTCAGTCTCTACTCTGAGGTCAGGCTCCTGGCAATCTCAGCTTATTCAAAAAATATCTGTAAAGCAGAAGAAGGCAAAAATTTTTTTTTCTTTGGATAGTAACATCTCTCTCATGCTCTCTTGCTCTCTATTACATAGGAGAAACAGTCTTTCCTCAAGCTTCATCTAGACAACTGGACATAAAATTAAGATATGTACTATAACAAGATGACAAAGAAAAGAGTATAAGGAGTGGTCTTAAGATGTCATCAGGAAATAGGACTTTCTATGTACATGACTATCCAATTTTAACACATAAACACTGTGTTTGTATTATCTTTGTAAAGTGTATCAGGATACTTTTGGTTGCAATTAATAGAAAATACAATTCAAAATGGTTTAAACCAGTGGTGGTACATTGGAATTACCTGAGAAGTTTTAAAACATTCTGGAGCTTGGGTTCCATCCCCAGAAATCATAATTTATTAGGGTGCATACTGGAAATTGAGATTTAAAAAAAAACTCCACAGATGATTCTAATGCATAACAACATTTGAGAATAATGGGGTTAAACAAGAGCAAAACTCATTGGCTTGTGGGGCTAAAGAGTCCAGAGTTACGGCTAGCTTTAGGCAAGCCTTGGCACAGGCTCAAAGTTTCAGATTCAGTAGGTCTGGAGTATGGTTGGAAATTTGTATTTGTACCAAGTTTCCAGGTGATGCTGCTGCTGCTGTCTAAGAATAACACTTTGGTAACCACTGGAGTATATAAAAGTGAGTAACAGATATTACCTGCCTTTCGGGGAATTTTAGGAAACCATGCTTATATACAAATAACAGTAATAGGCATAATCACAATTTTTTATTTAGCAAAAGGTAAAAATCACTGAATTTATTATTCCAAAGAAGATGATAATGAGAAATCTATAGCTTAAGTTTGACTTATTTACAAAGGTATGCTTCAAACATGCTTCCCTATTTTCTATTTAGGTAATTGCTCTAACTTTAGACCTCAGTGATCGGCTCCTGTATTGGTTGGTTCAAGACAGTCAATGTATCCACCTGTACACAGCTGTTCTTCGGGGAGAGAGGTAAGTAGTATCCCTTAAAAACAATAAGTTGAGAAGAAGATAACAACTTGCCCTTCGCTTATAAATGATAACACATAACCATTTATCTATTCTTTCAATAAACATTTACTAATTATCCACTGTGTTGCAAGCATTTGCTTGTCAGGAAAGATAGGTTTGCAAACAACCAGTTACAGTAGAATGGGGTAAGTGCAGTGATGGGGTGTGAGAGTGCAGTGGAGACACTGAAAAGAACGCTGCTCAGGAGCTCAGGAAGTGCATGGATGGGCTTTTCTGCTTCTTAACGAAGTAGAGTGTACATGATAGAGCAAAGGCAGAAATCATCTTATGATGTCACAAACGAAAACTGGAGAGTGGAAGGGACTAAATGAGTGATCTTGATTTGTGTCTTCAACCTAAGCCCCCCGTCCTGCTGGTTGGAATCTCTACATCTTCCATATTAGCATTGTCAGGTATTTTTTCTATAAATTGTCTTACATTTTTGTGTTTTCTTGTAAATTAGATATAATATGTATAATGTGAAATACTCAGATCTCAAACGTTCCATTATATTGGTTTTGACAAATGCGTCCTAAGACACAGAACATATTCAAAATCACAGCAAGCTCCCTGGTCTCCTTCCCAGTCAATCCTGTCCCCTCCCTCCTCCAGAAATAGGCACTTTCTGTGTCTGGCTGCTTTTCCTTGGCATAATATCTTTTGAGGTTCATCCACGTTGCTATGTGTATTAGTTTTTCCTTTTTATTGGTGAGTTGTATTCTACTGCATGAATAGACTGTAGTCTACCTATCCATTCCTCTCTTGATGGACATTTGGATTGCTTCCTAATTTTGGTTATCATGAAAAAAGCTATATGAATGTTTGTATACAAGGCTTTTTGTGGATGTACACTTGAATATATACCTAGGAGTGGACTGGCTGGATGATGGGGGAGATATATGCTTAATTTTTTAAGTAACTGCCAAACTATTTTTTAAAGAGTTATACCATTTTACATTCCCACCGATGTGTATTAGAGTTCTGGTTGCTCCATATGCTCCTAACAGTTGGCTTTAGCAATCCTTTTTATTTTCACCACTTATTGGTGTGTGTAGCTATATATCATTGTGATTTTAATTTACCCTTCCCTGATGACTAATAATTTTGACCACTTTTTCTTTTGTTTTTGGCCATTTATGTGTCATCTTTCATGATGTGACTGTTCAAGTATTTTTCATTTTTAATTGGTTGCCTTTTTATTATTAAACTGTAGGAGATCTTTATGTAGCCTGTATATACGTGCTTTGTCAAATATATGTGTTATGAATATTTTCTCTCAGTGCTTAGCTTACCTGTTTATTTTCTTGCTGGCAACTTTTGACAAGCAAAAGATTTTAATTTTGATTGAGTCCAATTTATAATTTTTTAATGGTCTGTACATTCTGTGTCTTCTATAGGAAACCTTTATCAACCCAAAGGTTGTAAAGATTTTATACTATGCTTTTTTTCTAGAAGTTTTATTATTTTAGCTTTCATGTTTAGATCTAAGATTGCATTAGTTCATTTCTGTTACTTATAACAGAATACCTGAAGTGGCCATTTATAAAGGAATGAAATTTACTTCTTACAGTTTTGGAGGTTGAGAAATCCAAAGTCCGGGGAACAGGAACTCTCTGCAGCAACAGTGTGTCATGTGGCCAGAATGAGCTGAGCAAGAGTGAGCTAACCTGCTCATTCACTCTCCTTATAAAGCCATTAGAACCATGCCCATTGCTCCATGAATGGATCAATCTGCTCACAAGGCCACAGTCCTCACAATCTAATCACCTCTTAAAGGCCCCACCTTTCAAATACCATAATTAGATTTCCCACCTTCCTTTTTTTTTAAAAAAAAAAAAAAAAAAAAGATGACCAGTAAGGGGATCTCAACCCTTGGCTTGGTGTAGTCAGCACCATGCTCAGCCAGTGAGCGAACCAGCCATCCCTATATAGGATCCAAACCCATGGCCTTGGTGTTATCAGCACCACACTCTCCTGAGTGAGCCACGGGCTGGCCCATTTCCCACCTTCTTAACACTGTTACAATGGAGATTAAATTTTCAATACATGAGCATTTGGGAGACACATTTGACCCAGGGTAATTATCCATTTTAAGTTGATTTTTGGGTATCATGTGAGGTGGGGGTTAAGGTTTTTTCTCCTTTCTGTATGGATATCAAGATGTTCCAGTACCATTTGCTGAAGAGATTTTTCTTTCTTTACTTAATTGCTTTGGTGCCCTTATTGAAAATGGTTTGACTGTGTATGTGTGGGTCTATTTCTGGACTCTCTACTCTGTTCCTTTGATATATTTGTCTTTTCTTTTGCTAATACTACATTGTCTTGATTACTGAAAATGTGGAGAAAGACTTAAAGATAGGTAAGATTAAGTCTTCCAACTTTTATTTCCCTCAACATTTTTGTTTTGGTCATTCTTGATCCTTTGCCCTTCCAAATAAATTTTAAAATCATCTCACTAATTTTTAGAATAAAGCCTGCTGGAATTTTGAATCTCTTTTCAGTTTAGAGAGAATGAATGTTTAAAATATTGAGTTTTCCAATCAATAAAAATAGTATAGTTCTCCACTTATTTGGGTTTTACAAAATTTTATCCCAGCAGCGTTTTATAGTTTTAAGTGTAGAAGTCTTGCACATCTTTCCTTAAACTAATCCCTAAGTATGTGATTTGTTTGATGCTTTATAAATGGTATTCTTAACATTTTCATTTTGCACATATACACTGATCATATGGAGAAATATAATTGATTTTTGTATAATTGACTTTGTATCTTGATATGTTATTAAATTCACTTATATATTCTAGTAGTTTTTTTGTAGAATACTTTAGTAAGGATTATAGTGGTCTCATAAAATGAGTTAGGAAGCATTCCCTCCTCAATTTTCCGAAGGCATTTGGGTAGAATTGGTGTTAATTCTTTTCTTTAAATTTTGACAGTATCCACCAGTGAATCCATGTGGGCCTAGACGTTTCCTTGTGAAAAATTGATTACAAATTCAGTATCTTTTAAAGATATAAAGCTATTTGTATTTTTATTTCTTCTTGAGTTGATTTTGGTAATTCATGTATTTCAAGGAATTTATCCATTTTGTGTGAGTTGTTAAATTTAATTTAATAATATCCTCTCATTATCATTTTAATGTGTATAGGGACTGTGGTGATATACTCTTACACCTCTGCTATTGATACATTTTTTTGATCACTTCTTAAAGGGTTTATCAAATTTATTAGTCTTTTCAAAGAATCTCTGATGTTGTTGATTTTTTTCTATTTTGTCTATTTTCTATTTCATTAATTTCCAATTTTACTTTTATTATTTTCCTTTTCCTACTTATTTAGGTGTAATTTCCTCTTTTCACAGCTTTTTAAGGTAAAAGGAGAGGCCATTGTTTTCACATCATTCCACTCAACATTTTATAACATTGGCATTTAAAGCTAATAAGTGTCTCTTAAGAGCTACATCAGTTATATTCCACAAATTTTGGCATATTGTGTTTTATTATCGTTCAGTTCAAAATATTTTCTAATGTCTCTTATTATTTTTCTTTGATCCATGATCCATGGGTTTTAAAAAATGTATGTTGTGTACTTTTGAAGTATTTTGGGATTTTTTAGTTATCTTATCTGTATTAATTTTTATTTAATACCATTTCGGCCAAAGGACATACTATGTTTAATTTCAATCCTTTGACATTTATTGAGATTATTTTGTTTCCAAGCATGTGGTGTATCATGGTGAATGTTTTGTGTGCACTAGAGAAGAAAGTTTATTCTGCTTTTGTTTGGTGTAGTGGTCTATAAATGTCAAATGGGTAAAGTTGGTTGATAGTGTTGTTAAAATATTTTTGTCTACCTGTTTTATCTATCACTGAGAAAAAGATGTTAATGTTTCCAACTATAGTTGTAGATTTGCTGAGAGTTTTGTTCAGTTCATGTATCTGGGTGCTTTAGTATTTAATATTTAGTATATTGGTTATCTACATACTTGATTATATTGCCTTTTTATCATTAAAAAATACCCTGTTCCTCTTTGTCAATATTCTTTATCCTAAAGATTACTTCATTTGATATTAGTATAGCCATAACAGCTTTCTTTTACTTACTGTTTACATAGCACATCTCTTTCTATTCCTTTATTTTTAATCTATTTGTGTCTTTACTTTTAAAATGTGTTTCTTGTAAACAGCATATAGGGTTTTGCATTTTGATGCAGACTGACAATTTCTGCCCTTTAATTGGGATGTTTGGTTCATTTACATTTAATATAATTATTGATAAGTTTGAATTTGTCTGCTATCTTGACATTTGACTTCCATTTGTCTCTTCAGCTTTTTGCTTCTCTGTTTCTATTTCTCTGTCTTTTTTAAGGGTGAATAAAATTCTTCTCAGTATTTCATTTTATCCTCACTAATGACATTTTAGATATATCTGTTTATGTTATTTAGATTGCTTTAAAGATTAAAATATGCATTATTTACATTATACATCTTCAACTTATCAAGTCAATATGCAAAAATATTCTTAATTTATGAATGATTTAAAAAATTTATGACTATATATTTCCAATTATTTCCCTCCCACACTTTGTGTTCTTGTTATCATATATTGTACTTTTACCTGTACTATGAAATCCATGTTATTTTGTTTTTTTTAATTTAAATGGCCAATAGTTTTTAACTTCAAGGGAGCAGGTGCATATCTAAAATTAAAATATAGGACATCAAACCATTAGAGCACAGCATTTAGAAGGAGAGTTTAGAGATCATTCTATTTCATTGATAAGAACACTGAGGCCCAGAAATACTCATAAATTTGCCCAATTTCACATGATTTATTAGAGGATGGTCAGGACAAAATTAAAGTAAAATAAAAGGTCATGCTCTAGGGGAGAGATTTCCAACCCCCGCAGGTGGTTCATGGAGGTCTTCAGAATGTGTGTCAGTGCTCTGAAGTTGAGAATCCATACTTTTCATCAAATTTCCAAGAGTCTCGTCTCACCAAAGCCAAGAATTCCTGTTATATTAAAGATATATTAAAAGATAATATATTAAAGATATTATATTATATTAATTATATTAAAGATAATGCCAAAAATACTTTTAGATTAAAAAATTCCCTCCTTTTTTGTAGATAGAAAAACTATCAATCATGGGGACTCTGAAAAAGGAATTTATATATATATATATATATATATATATATATATATGTATATATTTATGTATACACACACATTGCATATAAACATGTATATACAACAAATCTGATTACTCAATTATTTTACATCAACTATGACACACAATTCTGGCTAGTTTCCCACCTGTGAATCAGAGAAATCTGGTCATTTCTTTCCCTAGAAACTTAAGGTATTGGTAATGTGATTGCTGAGAGAATCTGTCTGAAGCGAGATATAGACAATGTTCAAAGCAAACACGTCCTGAAGGATCATGGCCCTTTCTCTGTGCCTGTCTATCCCTGAGTGCTGGTTAGCTGGCGTCGTTTGAGAGCCTAGCTCCTCAACCACCAACAGACTCATATCGTTGGATTGAGCAGCGAGAGGAAGAGAGCTTTTTTTAAAAAAAAATATTTGCTCACCTTAAGGTTAGTAATCTTTTCTTGTATGTATGCCCAGTGGTGTATAGAAGCTCTTGGTGAGATTACACAAAGGATAGACACTTTTGCCCTCCAAGAAAGTCTTGCGTTTCAATTATACCAGGAAAAAAAAAAAAAAGTAGTACGTAGAGACAGGAATTCCAGAGCAGTTGTAGAAGCAGAAAGTTTTTTCTACCATGTAATCAAAATTCCTTCTTCTACATTTTAAGTTCCTTGCCTTTAGTTTATAAGCCCTGTCCAATACAAATATAATGCAAGTAACATATGTAATTGTAAATATTCTGGTCACCTCATTTAAAGAAAAGTGAAAGGTGCAGGTAAACTTAATTTTAATAATATGTCCAAAATATGATCACTTCAACATGTAATGTGAAGAAAAATTGTCATTTAGTGTAATAAAAATTATCCATTTTTTCATATTAATTCTTGGATGTACAGTGTATTTTATATTCACAGAACATCTCAACTTGCATACTTCGTTTTCATAAGAAATAACTTGATCTGTATTTAATCTTATAAAATTTACAAGTGGAAAACTTGATTTATATAGCTAAGTTGTTCCAAAATTGCTTTAAAGTTTTCTAATAAATCATATATATGATTCATAGTATATGAATCAAATATTAGTTTTTAAATTTAACTTAAATTAATTTAAATTAAAAGCATTAAAGATTGAGTTTCTCAATAGTACTAGCCACATTTCAAGGGCTCAGTAGTCACATGTGGCTAGGGCTACCATGTTGGACACTACACTTCTAGCTTGTAGTAAAAGATGAGATCAGCTGTTTGCTGTCTCATCTTATTCTGAACTTGAGAACCATAATTAAACCACCCTTCAAACTGCTCTTTCCTCTCTTATGTACGTCCATTCCCTTTAGTTTATAAAAGAATAAACCTATTGTCTATATAACAACAATTCCGACTTGGAGGTTGAAAAGGGTGAACCAGTCATAAAGTTCAGGTATATTTAGCTATGTCAGGACTGCTCTATACTGTTCCGGAGGAGCCTACATCCTTGCTGTTCCCTCAACCTAAAATGTTTTCCCAACCTAATTCCCTTGGTTAATTCATGTTTTGTCTTTATGGCTTAGCTCAAACGTTGCTCCTTAAGGGAGGCTTTCTCTGACTGTCCGGACCTGGCAGATCTCCTTGTTAAGGAACTCACTTTACTTTTTCTTTTACAGTGCCATTCGATAATGTAGTTATGTGCTAATTACCTGCTTCTTCAACTAGGCAATATATTCTATGAGGGAAGGGATTGTATTTGTCTTATTTGTCACTGTATTCCTAGTGGCTAACATAGAACTAGACACAAAACATTTGCTGGATGAATGAATAAATGAATGAACCAATTCTCAGTGGAGTAACTTCAGGGGATCTCTATATACATCTCATACCGCATGGAAGGGTTTAACAATGCAAACATATTTTTTTGTGATTTTTTGGCTGAGTTTTGATTCAATCCCAGCTTTGCCTGTTGTTGGGGACTAAAGGGTTTGGAGTACGTACCTCCTGAAAGTGAGGAGTTTGTGTTGAAGTTGTGCAGAACTCCAGAGATAGAAAATTAGGGGGTCAACCCTAGTTGGAAACAAGGAGCAATCCAAGCCAGTGGCAACTAAGTGATATCCAGTCTTGCCCTGCAGAGAAATCCTCTGTCCTGGGGACAGTTTGGGGAATGCTGAAACATACAAACAACTCTGTGAGTGAGGCTGACATGAACACATTCATGGGTATAGGCTACTGTAGCTCTGTGGGTGGTCCAAAAGGACTAGACTTCTTGGGTTAAATGCATCCTGCTTGCTGTGTGTCCTTACATCTGGAATTTGGTTTTGTGTATCTTGGAAGGTCACTGGGAAGTTCTAATGAGAGGTAGAAAGAGCAAAGTGTAAAATTAGACAAGTAGGTGAAAGTTCAAAGGCAAACTAGATACTGTCTTCGCAACTGAGTAGGTGTGGACAAGTAATATTTTACTGGAAAAAGGACTATGGAAATAATATATATTGGTGAATATAATTCTTCTTTATAAGAGTCACAATTCCCGGCTATGATCCTCTGAGGTAGTTTCCATTTTCTCAAGGAGGTATTGTGAAATTTTCAAAACAAACTTCTATTTATTTTGATTTTGAATACCATAGTTTATACTTTTATAAACAGGGGAATGTCAATGCTTTAAAATGATTTACCGCCAAAATAAATAAATAAATAAATAAATAAATAAAAGGCTTACATAGATCATCATAAAAGACCAAACCTCCACTCCAAAGCATTGAGAATCACTGAGATAGTTTTTGTTGAGTACTAGGTAACTGGTATAATTTTAAAACAACCAAGCAGATTTTTAAAGTAAAAATTACTGTAAAATTCTCTTTCATTGAGAAAATACTCTTAAAGCCATTTAAATAACAGCCTGTTTACTGGAATTCTCTAGTCTGAAATCGAACACTTTGACTAAGCTGTAGAAGCTGATAAGCATCATTGAAGCAACAGACAGTTGTAAATAGTAAAAAGCAAAAAACTAAGCAGGCTAGAGTACTTAATGGCAAGTAAATAAGATCACTAACCAACAGTAGGAGGGAGGCAAGGCTCAATAAGGAGAAACCACTGAACAGGCTTATGCCTTCTGGATTGATATTTGCTGTTCATCTTGTTATTTCTGCCTGTTCATGATGAGGTGGTGGGGGTCATAAAACTGATTTTTTAAATCCATCTTTTCTTTTGTCGGTTTTTTTTTTTGGTGGCTGGCTGGTACAGGGATCTGAACCCTTGACTTTGGTACTGTTAGCATTGTGCCTCACATTGATAGGCTGTCTTTGAACCTTGTGTGTACAGATGGCAAATTTATACTTATGCATTGATTTTTACTGGTTTCATTTCTGGGTGGTAACCTTATTTACGAGTCTTGTAAGTACCTTGCCTCACGTCTTTCTTCTGCTAATGCAAGTGTTGTAGGAGCACATGGAATAAGCCAAAAATGTGATTTCTATGCTAATGAAGTAATGAGAATTTAGGTTGTGCCTTTGATGTGGAAAATTACCAAAATCATAAGTGTTTTTTTAAAAGCTGCAACTTGTATAAAGTCTTGCTATTGCAATATCATATTAATAAGAAATCCCCCAGAAAATTTACTTTAGTTCTACTACTTTGATTTTTTTGTAAGAAATCAACTTAATATGGAACTGAAAATAATGGCAATTATTGTTGCAAAGTATATTATTTCTTTTCATATACACAAATGCACACACATACTCACAAACATATTTTCACAAATTCTTGCATGTACCAGCTGTTCTCCCACTCCAGATACACATACTAGTTGGTGTTATGTTTTAGCAGCGTTGGGGACACCAACATCACAGAATTTGCAGCCTGGAGTACTTCTGAAATTTCCCAGAATGCACTGATGTACTATAGTGGTCGGCTCTTCTGGATCAATGGCTTTAGGATTATCACAGCCCAGGAAATAAGTCAGAGAACCAGTGTCTCCATTTCGGAACCAGCCAGATTTAATCAGTTCACAATTATTCAGACATCCCTCAAGCCTCTGCCAGGTACAATATTTTATTTCTTACTATTCCCTCTCCCCCACACCTTCTGTTAAATAAATGTTTAGTTTGGAATTTTTTCTTAAGAATAATATTTTAAGAGGAGTTAGGTTTTAGTAGTTTTATTGGTTTGCTTGCAGGCAGTTTTATTTTAACCCAAATTTACAGCCTGAGAAAGTCAGAAAAAGATGACTTTTCAGGATATATTAAAAGAAAGAAAAATTTTGTTTTAGGTCTAATTATTAGTAATTTCTATTGATTTCCCATGATTTTTATGTTAATCGATAATCCTAAATCTTTTCTCCTCTGTTCCTTTCTTTCTTTCATCCCATAGGGAACTTTTCCCATACTCCTAAGGTTATCCCAGATTCTGTTCTAGAGTCTTCATTCAGGATTGAAGGAAATGCTTCAAGTTTTCAAGTCCTGTGGAATGCTCCCCCTGTGGTGGACTGGGGTGTAGTTTTCTACAGTGTGGAATTTAGTGCTCATTCTAAGGTATTGTGTTGCTTCTAGTAACTTCCATTTCCCAAACAGACTGTACCATCTGTATCAGCCCTGTCCACATGGATTTGTATTTCCTTCATTTAGCCAAGCCCATCTCCTTTGTTTTACCATTGCATTTGATTATTAAGTTTATTCCTGACAACACTGTTTACAACCAGTCTCTGACTGCTTGGTGCTAACTGCTATATTAGATATACTTTAATTGTTCTAAAACATGGGACTTGCCAAAATAAGCATTTCTAAAATTGCAAGTTTTGACTTTACATGTGAACCAAAGTTTGGAGATTTTAGTTAATTAGAGATGAAAGATTTTTTAATTCTGCTCCTAAGAAAATAATGTTTTTTGCTTATATTTTAGTTCTTGGCTAGTGAACAACAGTCTTTACCTGTATTTACTGTGGAAGGGCTGGAGCCCTATGCCTTGTTTAATCTTTCTGTCACTCCTTATACCTACTGGGGAAAGGGCCCCAAAACATCTTTATCACTTCAAGCACCTGAAACAGGTACAGGGGTTAAAATCTCTCTTTAAAAAAAAAAAGACAGAATCTCACTTTCTGGTATTTGGCATAGATAATGAATAGTGTTTAAACATAACTTTCAGTTTTGTAGATGTGTTTAGATTCAATACCCTTTCAATGACTTTTTGGAGATTATAATAACACCATTAAAATAAATCTGCCTAATTTATTACAAAAGAATATTTCAGAGGTTTCTTAAAGACTGTTTTACTTGATTATAGTGATATGTGAGATGCAGAAACATGTTTCAGAAATTTTGTAAAACTTTCATAAAAAAACGGGCATTTAAGAGCAAAGAGTTTCTTGGAAGGCAGGCTGTTCTGATAGATGGTAGCTCAGAATCTTCCGTGGGTGAATAACTGATGTCTAAATTTAATTTTGGGGGGGAAATATATTTTAGAAAGGATATTAGTCATATCTTTCCATGTGTATATCACTTTAAAGTGTACAAAGCACATTATATGTATCACTCCTTTATTAAACATTTATTGCATACGTATCATGTGTCAGAAACGTTATTTCATTTGATCTTCACACAGCTCTGAGGTAGACAGCACAGGTGTTATGATCTTGATTATGCAAATCCAGAAGTGGCCTAGTGTGCAATAGCCACTAAATGACAGGGCTGGGACTTAATTCTGGCTTTTTACTACAGTTTCATCAAATCTCCATTCGGTCATTCTTGCAAATGTTGATAAATGATAGTATTATATTGATTTAATTTTCACAAACTTCCTAGCACAGGACCTGGCAGGCGGTAAGAGCTCAATAAACACAGATATGCATTCATCATTGCATTTTTTACTATTAAGATTCTTTCAACAATATTTGTCCGTGAGTCTCACAACAGGAACCTAGTGGAGCCTGGGCAGGTTCTGGAGCAGTTAGCATTTGGATCAAGGTATGCTCTGTTTGAGGTTGTCTTGGGATATCAGCTTTGGTTGGATTGTTCTGTGGAAAAGGACTTGACTGCATCCATTGGGGACCCACTTGGGGTGAGGGTCAATAACACGCTGCTGGATGTTGGGGGCAATAAGGGAGAATGATAAGATCTGACTTTTGCCTTCAGAGAATTTACAATATAGCCAGGAAATTATTCAAATTGACCGATATTTATTAAGCACTTACTGTGTGCCAGTCCTATACTAGATTCGGGGGGATTTAAAAAGAAATAAGAAAAGATCCTTTCTTTTCTGGAGCTCCTGAAACAGTGGAGAAATAAATGCATATGCAGCTACCAATAATAGAAGAAGACAGTGTGATAACTGAGTCACAGTGGCATAGAATGAATAGATAAGACTATGAAACCTTCACCTATACCAACTGCCTCAGGCATTCTTAGGAGAAGGATGTGCACATGAACTTCTATGGCCCAGGCAGGCTTTTGGGAAGCAGAGATGTTAGCTGGGCTTTTAGGGATGGAGCAAGAAAAGGTATCCCATGTGGGAAGTACAATGTAAGAAGGCCTGGAGATTGAGTAACGATGTGAGTGTTAAACAATAAGAAGCATAGTGATTGGGATGGGGGAGGGGTTGAGGGCCTTGTGGAGAAGTCCCAAGGAAGAAGAGGGTAGGATGACTTGGAAATCAGGCAGAGGAATTTCTCTTGATTACAGGACTCAGAGCGATTGAATTGCTTGGTTTGGCTCTAGAATAGATGGGGACTCTCAAATCATACTCTTGGGATGCTATCAGCCTTCTCCAAAATTTCCTGCCTCCTAGGTGGTTCAGGATGAGAGGGCCTGGATCTTTGATATGCTGTGTTTTACACCCAGAACTCATTGGAGGCTGGTTAGAGTTACTGCCTTCCCACCTGGTGATGGACATTTCCATGGTGAAATGACTCTGTCAGGATGAGAGTGAATGAATATTGCATTTCATAAGGAGAACCAGCTACTTTGTCACTACACAGGGCAGAGACAAGAAAGAAGCACTTAAGTAGTAGCAGGAAGGATTTGGGTTGGATACAAGGAAGTCTTGCCTGTCAGTAAGATTTGCTGAAATGTCAAGATAGGTTCCTGAGGAAATCTATGGAATATTCGCTCCTGATGATCTTTTAGAATGAGATAGATATACTTCAACTGTTTAGAATGAGAACTATTTATTGCTAAGTTGTTCCACATCCTCATCATGGGTAGTAAAAGTCAGCCTTATATTCTTTTCTGCCCTATCTGTGCCTCTGCTTTTCAGTTCCATCAGCACCTGAGAACCCCAGAATATTTATATTACCAAGTGGAAAATACCACAATAAGAATGAAGTTGTGGTGAAATTTAGGTGGAATAAACCTAAGCATGAAAATGGTGTGTTGACAAGATTTGAAATTTTCTACCAAATATCTAACCAAAGTGACACAAATAAAACATTCAAAGACTGGATTGCTGTCAATGTCACTCCCTCATTGATGTCTTTTCAACTTGAGGGCATGAGTCCTGGGTTCATGGTCATCTTCCAGGTATGAGAGAGACACTGGGATATGGGATTCTTAATCATGCAAACAGAAGGTTAAAGAACTAGGTTAAGAATTCTGCCACTCTGTCAGTAATTTGAGGTTCACTGTGATCTGAAGGGCCAAGAGAGTAGCAAAAGTACAGAGGGGAGAGGGGATAGCTCTGGTAAAGGACACCTTGACAACTTTCTCCCATTCAGGGTACATTTCAAGTTCAGACTAGACCATTACTATTAGACACAGTCACTATGTCCTATGCATCATGGTAGGGACTTTCATATTCATCATCTCATTTGATCTTCATACTGCAAAGAAAAAACCAGGTCTCTGTATCAGTCAATTACCAAAGCTGCATGGTGAAGTGGTGTGCCATAATCCAGCTTCTAGAGTCCTTTCCACCATATCACACCACTGCTGTGAATCATCTTGATGCTCCGAACTGGAGCTACAGCTGGAAATAGAAACTGAGGGTCAACGTAGTTGATATCTCACAGTTAACCACCTCTCTATTGGTAGAGCAGAAAGAGAAAGTAGCAGTCAAGGAAAAATTCTATTGTCACCCCATTTTGACATTTTAAATTTCATATGAAGTAAGTTTCTACTTATAATAAATGGCTTGATGCTTTTAATATCATTAATTACTGTGTTCATGGCAGTGTTGTATGTATTTAGAGTTATTTTTCATTTTTTTTGTGGGAGGAATAATATTTCGCAGAGTATTTTAGGGATTTGTGTTTCCTATGGATGTCTGTGTTTTTTTTTCTTTTTATAAAATTTGAATTTAACAATTATCTTGATAATTTATTAGGTCTACCTATACTAATAAAAAGTTACACATAAAAGTTAAAGACAGTAAACATTCTTATTTGTTAAGAATTTTGAGTGTTCTAGTTAAATAAGTATTCTGGTTAAGTATATTTGTTTCTCTCTATATATGTAGTTTCAAATTTTGGTCACTATATAAACCATATAGAGTGATATGCATAGATATGTATGAGTTTTCCTTAACACAGTCCTGTGCAAAAGCAAAGACTGCTTAATAAATATATATATATACATATATATATGCACCATTAAAAATCATAGATAGCAATATATAGAATACAGTAACATGTATTTAATATTAGAAGTATAATAGAAATAATACAATGTTTTGTTGATTGAAAGAGAACTTGAGGCTCTATATTTTGAGGCCATTATGAATGTCAATTTTTTTTATAGGCTATTGCAGATATGCAAGGTTTGGAAATGGAAATGATTTATTACACAATAAAATATATCTAAAAATTTTTTAAAAAAACTTTACTGTTAGAATGTGGCATGGCACAGTGGGGAGATAAATGTACAGACCCTCAGAAGGCATGGTTCCTAAGCCAGTTTGTACATGTGTCATTGTGGATGAGTTACTTACCTTATTATAATCCTGGTCCAGTTTCTACTCTCAGTAATTGTGAGGATCAGAAGAGGTAATAAATGTGAAAGTGGTTTGAAATGCGCAATCATGTTCAAATATAAGGTTTAATTATTTTCTTTTTATCAATCATCTTTTTAAAAAGTACAGTAAATGTAATTATTTGAAGCTTCTAGTTGTTGAATTCAAGATAACTGGAAGTTTACCATAACTTGCACAGTTTTGTTTCCATTGGCCTATGTGACTTAATTTTGGGAATAGTTGAAGACCTTTTGTTCATTTTAAAATATTTAATTGACAAAGATTGTATATATTTAAAGGGTACACATGATGATTTGATATATACATATATATACATTGTGTAATGATTATCACAATCAAATTAATTAATACACTCATCACCACCTGTGCTGTACATGAAATCCCTGGACCTTTCTTAGAATTTTTTTTTTGCAATAGAAATTTGTGCCATTTCTTTACACTTTTCTAGACAAAAAAAAAAAAAAAAAAAAATGACATGAGTGTGGGGCAATATTTTTCCTCGTAGTGATTTTTTGCTATATACTGAGATATAAATAACTACTCAAAATTATTAATAGTGTGTATCAGGAGTGTGAAATAAAATGTTCAGTAATTTGTCAGTCTCAGCACTTAATTACTGCCACTGAGAACACCATTGGATGCAGTTTTTTGTTTTGTTTTCTTCAGGTTCGGGTCTTCACATCTAAAGGGCCAGGACCATTTTCTGACATAGTGAAATCTAAAACATCAGGTACTTGGTATCTAAAATCTGTGTCAATAACAATTTAAGAGCATTTTTTTGCCCATTGGTATCTTTAAGGATATGAACATTGTCTCTGAGCTAAAGTTAAGGTAAATAAAATAATCAATTTTTATTATTGTCAAAACATGTCTAAACAAGCCAGTTAGCCTCCAGAGTCTTCACTGAGACTGATGTATCAGATGAATCCAAAGGGGTCCCAAGGATTTCAAAATTGCCTGATATTGAATCAAGAGACTTTGCTAAAGTTAGTTTTCTCATGTATGTTATCTACTTGTTTGTTTTCAGAAATCAATCCATTTCCTTACCTCATAACTCTCCTTGGCAACAAGATAGGCTTTTTAGATATGGATCAAAATCAAGTGGTTTGGACGTTTTCAGCGGAAAGAGACATCAGTGCTGTGGGATACACAGCAGATAATGAGATGGTGTATTATGCTCAAGGAGATTCACTCTTCCTTCTGAACTTGAACAATCGATCCAGCTTGGAGGTATTTCACTATGTGATTATTCTGAAATGAAGGATATGGATCATTTGCATATTATACTACCCTATAATTAAAATAACTGGCTGATGGTTGAGCCATTAAGATCAGAATAACTGAAAAGGACAGATGTGTAATCATTATGCCACAAATGAATACAGAATAGATTCTGGGTAAATGCCATTCAGGATTAATTTAGCAAATAGTTACTGAATTTAAGGCACTGTATTAGATCCTGGGATATAGAATTTAAAAATGTCACAGGTTTTGCTCTCAACAAACTCAGTCTAGTATTACTCTAACACTAGGAAGGCAGTATTGCATAGTGATTAAGAGGATGAGCTTTGGAATCTGACTACCTAAAATTTAATTCTGTCCCCACCACTTACTAGATCTGTGACCATCAATAAGTTATTTATGTCTTTGGGTAGGTAGTACCTCCTCATAGGGTTCCTGTGAAGATTAAATAAGGTAATCCATGTAAAGCACAATGCCTGGCACATGGTAGGCATTCACTAAATGTTAGCTAGTAGAGAAGACAGACTAGTATAACTGCTCTGCTGAGAGCAGGATGTAGTAGAATCACAAAGAATGAACATGAGATCTGGGTTGGAGTAGTGGCGTTAGAATGGAAGAACATCTTGGGCACAAAGATGAGCCAGGTGAAGGTGGGAACAAGCAGAGGGACTGGCAGGTGCCAAGGCAGGGAGACAAGGGGGTCATAGCATGTTCAGGGAGCTACAGATAGAGGGAGCTTGGGATGGAGGTGAGGGTGAGGGTGGAGTGAAAGGTGGTGGTAAAGCTGGAGAGGTAGACAGGAGCCTGAACAGAATGGACCTCCTTTATTGTGCTAAGGAGTCAGGTGCCAATCTAGAAGCCAACAGCAAGCCATTAAAGAATTTTAGTATGGCATTAACATAGTCAAGTTGTGTTTTAGAAAGACCTCTCTGCCAGCTGTGGGAATAATGAGTCAGAGAGGGTTAAATCTGAGACAACGAGGAGGCTATCACAGAAACCTATGTAGGAAATGCTAAGGCCTGAACTAGGTGACAGGCAGTGAGGTGAGGAGGGAAAGGATAAATTGGGGAGATATTTAAAATGGAACTAGTTCACTCTGGGTAGTAATGTGAGGATTGGCTCCTTGCGCGAGTGTTGGAAATTCATAAAAATGTAAAATGCAAGTCAGAAGGAGGTTTTGGGGTAGGGTGATAACTTCTGTTTTCTGGGGTCATTCGTATGAAGCTGTTCAGTAGGCAGTTTGATATTTGAATCAGTAAACTCATTGAAGGATCTTGTCTGAAGATGTGGATTTGTAGCACAGGTCTGTGGGTTGCAGTTGAAGCCATGGTAGTTGAAATTATCTAGGAAAAATACACGATGTATGAAGAGGGCCTATGTTACAATGGTGCACAATCCTGTTACTGAGGTTTTGAATTACAAAGGAGAAGTGCAGTACATAAGTGTATGGGCGATCATAGAAAAGACTGCAAGTTAAAAAAAAAAAAAAAACAATGTCCACTATCTTCTTGGCTGTGTTCTCTACCTATTGTGAAGCTCTTCCGAGATGCAGTCGTTTTTGATATCACAGTTATTACAGTTGACTGGATTTCAAGGCACCTCTACTTTGCACTGAAAGAATCACAAAATGGAATGCAAATATTTGATGTTGATCTTGAACACAAAGTGAAATACCCCAAGGAGCTAAAGATTTGCAATAGGAACTCAACAGTAATTTCTTTTTCTGTCTATCCTCTTTTAAGGTATGTAAGTGTGAGTATCTTTTTCTATTGTGATGAAAAAGACATAGACATATTTATTGTAATACCTTTGGTTTAATGTTAGAAGCCAATGACAGGAAAATAAGATGCTTAAGGTTCTTGGCTCACTAAATTAACTGCAGTAAGTAAGTCTGCATATAAATTATGAGCCCATAACCACAAACACGTAAACCTAATCCATATTGACAATTTGATTAACCTAAAGCTAGGCTAATTATTAGCAGGAAACAGCAGATTTTTATATTAGTGAATTTAATAATATCATCAGTTGATAAGAAGAGGACTGCGATGGTGGCAGGAGATGAGCTGGAACAGATGGGCAGCATGTCTTGCACAGCAAATCTGGGCTCATCCATCTTAGTTTAATTAGTGTCTTCATGAGATTAGTTTTAAGGCCTCCATTCATCAACTGAGTAGCAATTTCCCAGGCTATAAAGATACATTTTTGTTTGTGCCATAAGCATGGGTAGAGGCTATTTTGAAATTAGATTGTAAATTAGAATTAAGAAGCAGAAGAAAACTTAAAAGGAGGGGAATGGAGATGGGTGTTCATAAAAGGTATGCAAATATATTTCATATTTATAGCCATTAATTGCCATTTAATGCAGCACCTATGGTCATTGTAATCCAAGCCTTCAGCTATAAACACATTTACTGAGAAATCATAAGAAAATGTTACAAGTTAGGGCTGAGCCCGTGGCGCACTCGGTAGCGTGCTGCGCTAGCAGCGCGGCGACGCTCCCGCCGCCGCGGGTTCAGATCCTATATAAGGATGATCAGTGCACTCCCTGGCTGAGCGCCGGTCACCGGAAAAAAAAAAAAAAAAAAAAAAAAAAAAAAAAAAAAGAAAATGTTACAAGTTAGAATTCTTCTGACCTCCTTCATCTCAGAAGGTTGCTGGAAGCCTGGATATGCCCTCTCCAAAGGCATTTGTCCCCCCATCCTCAACCCCCCCAAATCATTAGAAATAGTTGATCTTCATTAGAAACTGATATTTGAAATGAAATATTTTACTCATTAAGTTGGAGGTACTTTTTTTTTTCTATAGTCGCTTGTATTGGACAGAAGTTTCCAATTTTGGCTATCAGATGTTCTACTACAGTATTATCAATCACACCTTGCACCGCATTCTGCAACCCACAGCCACAAACCGACAAAATGGAAAGGACCAATGTTCTTGCAATGTGACTGAATTTGAGTTAAGTGGAACAATGACTATTGATACCTCTGACTTAGAGAAACCCTGGATATACTTTGCCAAAGCACAAGAGATCTGGGCCACGGATCTGGAAGGATGTCAGTGTTGGAAAGTTATCATGGTACCTGATATGCTGGGTAAGATGCTGCTGTGTGTACCTCAAGTTTCATTAATAACAGCAGTCCTGTCCCTCCCACCCCATTAAAAGGGGCTTGCATTCTACATATACTCAAGAGAATATATACATGGTACTTTCTCCAGACCACGCCAAGTGTTCTTGTAGAACTCAAATCAAGTTGTTTCCAGGAAAATTGTATGTAGGCAATGACATAGTTTTCTAAATGTGTTTTATAAAAAAATTTTTAATTAACAATAGAGCTACAATTTAATAAGCTTAACTCTACATTCTAGGCACACTAATAAATGCATTATCATTTAATCTCCACAATACCTCAATGGGGTAGGTACTGCTATTCTCATTTTACAGATGAGGAAACTGAGGCTGAGAAAGCCAAGGTAAGCTGTCCGAAGGCCCACAGTTAGTGAGCAGAGGAAGTTGAAACTGTGTCTCACTACAACATCAGTGGTCTTACCTACACCCTATTTTATTTCTGTTTTGATGATCCCATTGACTCCACTTTCAGCATGACTTGGTCAATACTTGTCAGGCCTATCTGCTGAAATTCACATGTTTGAAGAAATATTTGAAAATCTGAAAGTGATTTGCAAGTCTCCTATTTAGGAGTAATTCCAACAAAAAAATGCACCCTAGATACACTGAAGAGTCTACTCCTCACTGTATAGTACAGTGATCACTAGCCACAAGTGGTTTAAATTTAAATTAATTAAAATTAAATAAAATTAAACATTCAATCCTTCAGTAACACTAGCCACATTTCAAGTGCTCAAAAGCCACAAAAGGCTAAAGGCTAATGTATTGGACAATGTAGGTATACAGCATTTCCATCATTACTGAAAGTTCTGTCAGGCAATGCTGGATTATCTAATAAAGTTTTGAAATTGCAAATATGACCGTGAGTATGTGTCTGTGTGTTATAATTGCACATATGGTTTTGTTGACATGTCACCTAGAGCCTTTTAGAAACAATTTCTATGTACTCTCAATGGGCTTAAGAGTAGAGTTAATGTTTTGAACTTCTCCTCTTGGGAAAATTACTTGTTTCTGTTAAATCTGTGGTAAAGACTCTTTCCTTGATCAAACTTCAGTTGTGCTCCTCTGAGGTCTCTTCTTAACTAAGCCTCGACTTTGACCTTCCATGGCCATCCTTGCTGAGTCCACTTTTAGCAACCTACCAAGTCAATTTAGAGATTTATATCTAAATTAATATCCGATAGAGTTCTTTACCCCCACCCTCGATGTCTAGGCCCTTGGCCTGCCTTTAGCATAATTCTGTTAGACTAGTTTGACAAGAACCTCCCTATCCTTGATGTCCCCTCTTAGTAATTTTCTGTTCACTGACTCCCTTGCTCTGCTCACTGGCCGTAAATCCCAAATTGTCTGTGTTGTATTGTCTTTCCTATTGCAATATTGCACTAGTCTTGACCAAAGTCTTTCTAAGAAGTATCAGTATATTTTTTTCTTTAACATTAGATACACAAGAATTATCTAGTGGGCCATTAGTATAAGTATAGAATTGGTCAATCTTTCTATAATTCTAATATTTGAAAATTAAAATAAGTTTGGAGATCATTTTGCTGTCATGATTTTACAAGAAATTTTCTCTACAAAAATAGACTTGCTTGAATACCTGTTTATAAAAGAAAAATCACTATAAGGAAGTCTGTTTAAATTTTTGGACAGTTCTGAATATTAGATTTTTTTCTTATATGTATCCAAAGTCTTCTCTCCATTATTCTCATTCCTTGGTCTTAGTTCTAATGGCTAAATTTACACAGAATAAATTAATCACTTTCCACATGACAGCCATTCAACTATATTTAGATAGCTGTCATAGCCCTTTCTAACAATTTCTTTTTTGTTGTTAGATTTTACCAAATTATGCTTTATTAATATTATTTTTTCACATTCCATGGTGTCGTTGTGGAGCATTTAAGAGGGAGGGGAAGAGAAGAAAGGGGAAGGAAATGGGATGGAAGAAGGAGGAAGGAGGAGGGGTGGGATTGAGGCCTGTGACACCCCCCTTATTCCCACAGGGGAGATCAGGGGACTTCCAGTGATGGCTTGGTCCTTGCCAGGCTGGGTGCAAATGTCAGGGGGGTGTGGCAGAAGCCCTCGTCCCCCACCAGCCCAGCTCGGGGACCCAAGGCCCTTCTTGCTGTGGCTCGGTGGTTGTGGCTGGGCTGGTTGCACATGTCTGGGGGACATGGCCAAGGCCCTCGACCCCCCACTGCCCCAGTTTGGGAGAGCCCGGGGCACTTCCTGTGGTGGCTAGGTGGTCATCGCTGGGGTGGTTGTGTGTGTTGGATATGTGTGGCCAAGACCCTTGGCCCCCACCCTCAGGACTGGTTGTGGGTGTTAGGGGGCATGGCTGAGGCCTCCAGCCCTCTCCCCTTTCTGGCTTGGTAGCCTAGGGGACTTCTGGTCCTTCTATGTGTTATAGGTGTTCTTTGGTGAAATGAGACCTTTGCTAGTTAATATCAAACTTTGTCTCTGGTTGTGGGTACTTTGTTTTTTCTTCCAGTTCTGTGTTGGATTATTTGCTGTTCCCACCACTTAAACTCTGTGCTAGAACTAATTTGTTGTTCTTTGCTTACTTCTAAAATGGGGGCACTTCCTGTGGGGACCAGCACTTGAGCTCTGTGGTTGAGCTAAATTGCTGCTTTGCTGCTGATTCCCTAGGGAAGGCTTTTTGTGTAGCTCAGGTTTTAATGGTTGACTTTAGAGATACTTCTGGGTCTAGCGAGATCCTGTGCACCCGGTTTATGTAGAAACTCTGGTCTGGGCCTGAGTCTTTTCATCAAACTGCACCCCCTGCTGTTCTATATTCCTGACCAGTCGCCTCTGAGTGATCCTACACTGATTGGGGGGCAGATCAGCTGTGCTTGCTGTGCCCATGTTTCCCTGGTGGGCACATGCCAGTGCTCCAAACACTTCCCCTGGGATGGGCTGTGCTCCAGTCCCTTGTGATGACTCACTGGCCTCTGAGAAGATCCTTTTTTTCAGTTGTTGTGACTCCTTGCTCCTTTGTGGGTCCACGGGAACCCTATTAGTGGTCTTGCTGGCCTGGGAGCCACCAAGGCAACTTTCTACCTTGCTGTCTCCAAACAACTTCATTCGAAGGGCACAGCTGTGGCGTTTGCCAGCTCCTGCTCTGTGTACTCAGAAGCTCCAGCCTGGAAGCAGCTGGGATCTGAAATGGTTGGGGCAGTTTTTTCTTTCTCTCATTGTGGCTTCTCCCACATTCATGCACTCCGTAGGACTCTCCTCCTCTTACTCTGAGCTCTTGCGGCCCCAGCTAGGCTTTCGTTGCTTTTTTATAGTTGTAAATTGGTTGATTTGTGGGAGAGAGTGACATTGGTGACTGACTATTCCATCATCTTGACCAGAAGTCTCTAAGCACTTTCTTTAGAGGAAAAATCCAAATATCTGTAACTATTCGTCAGGTGATGTGGCTTCTAGGTCTTTCTTAGCTCTAGTCACTTTCCTGAGATTTCAGCCCAGCTGGTCAATAGCCCACTAAATGTCATCCCCATAATGACATGCAGTACTCTTAATGTGTTCTGGCCAGTGTAAGGGGATGCTGACTTCCTAGGTCTTCTTTTTACTGTAGGACAAGTGGCAACAGGTCTTTGGGCTACTTGCCATTTGAAAAACCAATAGCTTTTTTCATGTTAATTATTATTAAGCCAGATCTCTTTCTTTCGTTTTATATAGTTGATTTTAAACCTGGATTTAGGATTTTACATTTGTTCCTATTGAACTTCATTTCCTGATTCTGTTGTGATATTTTTGAATGTCAAGGCAGTAACTGAACCTGCTAGTAACAGTGATAATCGTGTATGAACTGCAAATTTGATAAATGTTTACTACAACATTCATTCCAAACCACAAGTAGAAATATTAAGCAAGACACTGAGCCCTATGCCTGTCATATAATACATCCTTCAGACTGGTGTCTTTGATTTGGAGTCACATAGGTGGGTTTTAAATCTGGCTCTGCCTTTTACTACCTTTGTGGCCTTGAGTAGATTATTTAACTCTTTTAAGCCTCAGTTCGCACTTGTACAAAATAAGGCTGGTAATAACAGTATTTATCTTATTGGCTTGATATGGACATTAAAAGAGAAAATACCTCTAAAACCATTAGCTCAATGACAAAATAAAGGTATTATTTTTCATAGGTAAATAATAGATTCAAAGTTTAGCAGTTATAACATAGAAAAAGAATTTTATATATTGTTTAGAGTAGAAAACTTAAGAATGTATTTTGTTCCTTATTTTATGTTCTTTATGTTTTTAATCAGCAGGAAAAACACTTGTTAGCTTAACCGTGGATGGGGAATTTATATATTGGATCCTCACAGCAAAGAATAGCACACAGATTTATCAAGCAAAGAAAAGAAATGGAGCCGTCCTCTCCCAGGTGAAACCTCTAAGGAGTAAGCGTGTCTTGGCTTACAGTTCAGTTATGCAGCCCTTTCCAGGTAATCAAGTCACGTTCATAATCAGCTTGTTCTTGCAGTTGAGCGTCAGAAAAATCTCAGAATGCCTCGTTCTTCAAGGCTGTTCCTCCAACCCCTTTGGTTGTGCTCCCAGCTTTGCTACAAACTCTTTTAGTACTTAGTGCACACTGCGATTTCTGTTTGCCCTGAATCACCAATTACCTCTGTATGTGTACCCAGCTTGGGCTGTGATAGGCAACTTTAGACATGGGAAACCATGTCCTGTCATTCTTTCCACATGTCCTCTTTCTATTCTTAGTCCCTTAATTTCTCTTCTTTCTGTCTTTTTTCTCCTTTTAAAGATATTTTAGGCCTCCAAGTGGTGTCAAAAGCATTGCATAAAACCTTAGGTCTCTTCCAATGTAAAGTGCCATATTTGTTGTAGTATTATGGATTATGGATTATGTAGTATTATGTATTGAAGTGTTACATATCAATATGTAATAATATTATAGTATGTAGTGTTATGTATTATTATAGTATTATGTAGTATAGTATTATATATTATCGTATTATGTAGTATTATATAGTGTATTTAACATGTGTACCTCTGTGCTATTTTTATTAAGTTCCTGTCTTTTTAAAAAAATGTGTCACTGCTGAAGTTTGTTAATATAGTGCCCCTAATCCTACTTTCCCCATAAACTCTGTGAATTTTGTGAAATGCAGTGATTTATAGGAAGCATGTACCATGTTATAACAGAACTATTTATTTTCTTCTGAGAGTCATAATAAAAATGAAATCTAAAAGCCAGCCAAACAAAACCAAAAACAGTATCGCATTACCTTATCGGTAATATTCAAACGTAAAGCAGTTTCTGAGTCTCTTATCAAGCTTTCTCTGCTATGAAGCTGCAAATGTCATTCTAAATTAAATATAACTCTCTAGGGGGACAAAATGAACGAAACAAACTCTTTTTGCTTAAATGTATTCAGTTACAAAACACATAATTTGAAAAAATTAAGAATTTATAAATAAGCTTAGTTCATATTTTTGTAAAACAATTTATTTTCCACTTTGAGACATTTAAGAGATTTTAACAGTCCACGTGAAACCTGGAAATTGCCTCTCTATCTTATCAGCAACAAAAAGCTGAGCAAACTGAAAATTTAACAACTCTTCTTAGAGCCATAAAAGAAGTGAGGTCACAGGGCAAATTGCTTCCCCTAAATTGGAAAGACAGACAGATGAATACAGAGAATTACAATTTACTGGAACAAACTGGTAGAGACCTTTGTAGGAATCAATGTTGGGGACAGGAAAACTTGAACCGTAATTGATGAATTGCTGGAGGCTCAATGTGAGCGACTCTCAGAGTTAAAAAGTCCAGGGGGACCATTCATGGTGGGAGGGCCCTACGCTTTTGTGAGTTCTACCTTTGGAAGCTTGATCTGGTTCTCACAATAAATATCTTTAAAAAATCCTCTTGTGCTTCCAGCAGGGGAGAGGGGAAAAGAAACTGTTTGAAATACTCCAGAGCCTGAACAAGGCTTTCCCTCAAGAGAAACTATTTAACCAGAGCCCAACCTGCTGGGGTTTTATCAGAGCCTAGTTGACTTGGAAAAAGGAAAATATCCAACTCCAGCCCACTCTAGCCATACATTCCACTTAAGGAGAAGTGGGTAGGACTGAGAAAAACTTGTAAAGTTCACAGTTCAGAGGCACAGACTGACTAAAAGACTGAGACCTAATCTAAGACTATAGAATTCTTCACCTTTTCCCCACACCTTACCACATTATTAAAGGCTTATTTACAGCAGTTTCATTTACCAAGTACATTATGTATGTCTATAAAGAAAAAAAATTACAAAGGATACTAAAAGGCATAAAACACAGATTGACGAGACAGAGCAAGTAACAAGACTTAGACGTGGTAGGGATGTTAGAATTATCAGACTGGGAATTTAAAACCACTATGATTAATATGCTAAGGGCTCTAATGGATAAAGTAGTCAGTATGCAAGAACAGATGATTAAAGTAAGCAAAGTATAAATACATATTGAAAACTCTAGGATAAACCAGTAAAAAAAGTTTTTTAAGAAAGCATAACTGATTCCTAAGAGAGGAGAGAAAATAGAATCACATAAAATGCTCAAATAAAACCACAAACAGCAGAAAAATTGTGTAAGATGAAAATAGAAACAAAGAAAAAGGGCAACAAATAGACAACAATAACAAATTTGATAGATATTAATCCAACTATATCAACAGCTACTTTGAACATCAATGATCTAAATGCACCAATTAAAAGAAAGAGATTTTTCAGAGTATCAACAAACAAGACCCAACTCTACATTGTCTGTAAGAAACCCACTTTAAATATAAAGACACATGTAGATCAAAAGTAAAGGAATGGAGAAAGATATATTATGCTGCCGATAATCAAAAGAAAGTGAGAATCACTACCTTAATGTCAGACAGAGCAGACTTCAGAATGAGGAAAGTTATCAGAGATAAAGAGAGGCATTACATAGTGATAAAGGGGGTGAATTCTCAAAAAGACATAACAATCATTAATGTGCATGTGCCTAACAACAGAGCATCAAAATACATGAGGCAAAAACTGATAGAACTGCAAGAAATAGATGAAGCCACTATTATAATTGGACACTTTAACATTCCTCTATCAGAAATGGACAGATCTAACAGGAAGAAAATCAGTAAGATATAGTTGAACTCAATAAAAAACCATCAACCAATTGAAAATAATAAACGTCTATCAACTACTTCATCTAACAACAGCAGAATGCATATTCTTCTTAAACTCACACGGAACATTCACCAAGACAGATCCCATTCTGGGCCATACAATAGACCTTGACAAGATAAAAAAAATAGAAATACAGTGCTATTCTCAAACTACAAAGAAATTAAATTAGAAATCAATAACAGAAAGAAAACTGGAAATCCCCAAATACTTGGAGATTAAACAACATGATTCTAAATAACACATGGGTCAAAGAAGAAATTAAAAAAATATTTTGAACTAAATGAAAATGAAAACACAACTTATCAAAATTCGTGAGAATCAGCAAAAGCAGTACTTAGAGGAAAATGTATAGCATTGAATGCATACATTAGGAAAAAAAATCTAAAATCAGTTGTCTAAGCTCTACTTTAGGAAAATAGAAAAAGATGAGTGAATTAAATCCAAAGTAAGCAGAAGAGACAAAATAAAAACTCGAGCAGAAATCAATGAAATTGAAAATAGAAAATCAGTATAGCAAATCAATGAAATCAAAAGCTGAGTGGAAAAGAGAATAGTTTAGTCAAGATGGCGGTGGCTGCGGCGGTTGGCACGGAGTAGCTGAGGTGGAAAAAGCGGCCACTGGGCCTCAGGCAGCCGGGAAACTTGTGGACCTTCCTCTCGCCATCTCTTAAGGGAGGACCGCTGCTGGTGGCCGGTCGTGGGGGCTGACCGCCACTTTGCCCTCGGCAGGAGAGGCTGCCTCATTTACAGGCAACAGCTTTGAAGTATGGAGCAGGAAAAGAACTGTTTCTTAGCTGCAAAAGTGAGTCTCTAAACAAGGAACATGGTGTCAGGGCTGCTGTGGATGCAGACAGGATCCCGGAGGCCGGGGCCGCGCTGAAGACAGCCAGCTGCCCTATTCATGATTTGAGGTTTCAGGCCGGCATAAAAGAAGACTCCTGGGAGCACCGGAGCTGCGCCGCGGGACCGAGCAAGCAGCCCGAGGCAGCGGGAACCAAGAATGGGGAAGGCGACAAACCAGAGGCAGAGAGTGAGCGCCCGACCTGGCACAGCCCTGTGAGTGACCCCTGGCCCGGCCCTGCTCGGGGGGCTAACGCCCACCCGGCTTCCGCCTGCATCACCGGGCCACTCAGCGCCCCAGAGCTGCCTCCATTTTCTCAGGTGGTGGCAGTTCTGGCCTGGCTCGGCTCCTCACTGAGCTTTCCCACTTGCTTGCCCTGGCGCAGGGCTTCCCGGGGCCTGTGGGCTGGCCTCCCCTCCCACTCCCTCTGCGGTTCTCTGGTGGGGCTGGTGGCATGGGGCATCCCCGGCCAGTGTCGGGAGGGCAAGGAAGTACGGGCGGGGCTGACTGTCACTCCACCACACCATGGACTCCGGCCCCCAGTAAACTTCCTGTTACTGGGAGGCAGATACCATCTCTGCGGCCACCAGTTCAGAAAAACGCCTAATCAATTTCTGGTTGGGAATAGTGTGGTAGGAGAGTTCCCAAGTCCGCTTAAACCTGCCGGAGAGCTGTCTGCAGGCGGGCACTGGACTCGTCCGGGCCGGGGGGATACAAAGGTGAACCGTGTGCTGCGGGCTCCTCCCCTGAGGAGCTCATGCTCTGGTGTGGGAGATAAGACAAGTACACAAATAACCACGATACCAGGAGGAACGTGATTAGTCCCGAGAAAGATCTACACAGTGCTACAAAGGCACCCAGAGTGACCGGTCGTCTGTGCCTAGCAGAAACCTGGTAGACTTCCTGGGCGAGGCGGTGCTGAGCAGGGTCTTGAAGGCCCAGCTGATAGAGGAGGGTTCCAGAAGACACGTCCCAGCCCAGCCCAGTGCGCACAGAGCAGGGAGGCGTGCGGCCAGGGAGGCAGAGACTCGACAGAAACCACACACCCTGTGGGGTCGCCACTGCATAATCCAACAGCCCGGGCCAGAGCACACGGAACAGGGAGAAGTCCTGCATGGGAAGTGAAAGCTCAACAGAGATCACACACCCTGCGGTACGTGATCCACCAGCCGAGCAGAGTCCAAGCTGACCAGAAAAGTGGCTCCCCGGAGAAGCCCAAGACCCGAGGCAACCACACACACAAGGCACTAGAGGCCAACTGAGCAGTCACGGAGGGAGCCATACCAAATTGGCAACCACAGCAACATCCTAGTTAGTCATTAGTCTCAAACCGGTGGACTGTGAAACCCCCTGCCACAATGAATAAACATCAAAAAAAAGACACCAGAAATACAAAAAGTCAAGAAAGTACACCACCAAAAGTTAATAAATCTCAAACTCTAGATCCTATAGAAAAAGATCCCTTGAAATGACTGACAAGGAATTTCGAGTGATAATTCTTTTTTTTTTTTTTTTTAAATTTTATTTTGTCGATATACATTGTAGCTGATTATTGCTCCCCATCACCAAAACCTCCCTCCCTTCTCCCTCCCCCCTCCCCCCCAACAATGTCCTTTCTGTTTGCTTGTCGTATCAACTTCAAATAATTGTGGTTATTATATCTTCTTCCCCCCCCCGGTTTGTGTGTGTGTGTGTGTGTGTGTGTGTGTGTGTGTAAATTTATATATTAATTTTTAGCTCCCTCCAAGAAGTGAGAACATGTGGTATTTCTCTTTCTGTGCCTGACTTGTTTCACTTAATATAATTCTCTCAAGGTCCATCCATGTTGTTGCAAATGGCAGTATTTCATTCGTTTTTATAGCTGAGTAGTATTCCATTGTGTAGATGTACCACATTTTCCGTATCCACTCATCTGATGATGGGCATTTGGGCTGGTTCCAACTCTTGGCTATTGTAAAGAGTGCTGCGATGAACATTGGGGAACAGGTATACCTTCGACTTGATGATTTCCATTCCTCTGGGTATATTCCCAACAGTGGGATGGCTGGGTCGTATGGTAGATCTATTTGCAATTGTTTAAGGAACCTCCATACCATTTTCCATAGAGGCTGCACCATTTTGCAGTCCCACCAACAATGTATGAGAGTTCCTTTTTCTCCGCAGCCTCGCCAGCATTTATCATTCATACTCTTTTGGATTTTAGCCATCCTAACTGGGGTTAGATGGTATCTCAGTGTGGTTTTGATTTGCATTTCGCGGATGCTGAGTGATGTTGAGCATTTTTTCATATGTCTGTTGGCCATTTGTATATCTTCCTTAGAGAAATGCCTACTTAGCTCTTTTGCCCATTTTTTAATTGGGTTGCTTGTTTTCTTCTTGTAAAGTTGTTTGAGTTCCTTATATATTCTGGATATTAATCCTTTGTCAGATGTATATTTTGCAAATATTTTCTCCCACTCTGTTGGTTGTCTTTTAACTCTTTTAATTGTTTCTTTTGCTGTGCAGAAGCTTTTTAGTTTGATATAATCCCATTTGTTTATTTTTCCTTTGCTTGCCCGTGCTTTTGGGGTCGTATTCATGAAGTCTGTGCCCAGTCCTATTTCCTGAAGTGTTTCTCCTATGTTTTCTTTAAGAAGTTTTATTGTCTCAGGGTGTATATTTAAATCCTTAATCCATTTTGAGTTGATTTTAGTATACGGTGAGAGGTATGGATCTAGTTTCATTCTCCTGCATATGGATATCCAGTTATCCCAGCACCACTTGCTGAAGAGGCAGTCCCTTCCCCAGTGAATAGGCTTGGTGCCTTTGTCAAAGATCAGATGGCAGTAAGTGTATGGGTTGATTTCTGGAATCTCTATTCTATTCCATTGGTCAGTGTGTCTGTTTTTATGCCAGTACCATACTGTTTTGGTTATTATAGCTTTGTAGTATAGCTTAAAGTCAGGTAGTGTTATGCCTCCAGCTTTATTTTTTTTGCTGAGCATTGCTTTGGCTATTCGTGGTCTTTCATTGTTCCATATAAATGTCTGGATAGTTTTTTCCATTTCTGAGAAAAATGTCTTTGGAATTTTGATGGGGATTGCGTTGAATTTGTATATCACTTTGGGTAGTATGGACATTTTCACTATGTTGATTCTTCCAATCCAAGAGCATGGAATATCTTTCCATCTTCTTGTATCCTCTCTAATTTCTCTCAGCAGTGGTTTGTAGTTCTCATTATAGAGATTTTTCACATCCTTGGTTAACTCAATTCCTAAGTATTTTATTTTTTTGGTGGCTATTGTAAATGGGCAGGCTTTCTTGATTTCTCTTTCTGCATGTTCACTATTGGAGAAAAGAAATGCTACTGATTTTTGTGTGTTGATTTTGTATCCTGCTACTGTGCTGAAATCATTTATCAATTCCAACAGTTTTTTTGTAGAGGTTTTAGGCTGTTCCATATATAGGATCATGTCATCTGCAAACAGGGACAGTTTGACTTCATCTTTTCCAATCTGGATGCCCTTTATTTCCTTCTCTTCTCTGATTGCTCTGGCTAGTACTTCCAACACTGTGTTGAATAGGAGTGGTGAGAGTGGGCATCCTTGTCTAGTTCCTGTTCTTAAAGGAAAAGCTTTCAGCTTTTCCCCATTCAGGATGATATTGGCAGTGGGTTTGGCATATATGGCTTTAATTATGTTGAGATACTTTCCCTCTATACCTAACTTATACAGGGTCTTTGTCATGAATGAGTGCTGAACTTTATCAAATGCTTTTTCAGCATCTATAGAGATGATCATATGGTCCTTGTGTTTGAGTTTATTAATATGGTGTATCACATTTATTGATTTGCGTATGTTGAACCAACCTTGCATCCCTGGGATGAATCCCACTTGATCGTGATGAATAATTTTTCATATGTGTTGCTGTATTCTGTTTGCTAGTATTTTAGTGAGGATTTTTGCATCTATATTCATCAAGGATATCGGCCTGTAGTTTTCTCTTTTGGTTATATCTTTACCTGGTTTTGGTATCAGGATGATGTTTGCTTCATAGAATGAGTTTGGGAGATTTGCGTCCATTTCAATCTTTTGGATTAGTTTGTAAAGAATCGGTGTCAATTCCTCTTTGAATGTTTGGTAAAATTCTGCTGTGAATCCATCTGGTCTGGGGCTTTTCTTTGTTGGGAGCCTTCTGATAACAGCTTCAATCTCCTTTATTGTTATTGGTCTGTTCAAATTTTCTACGTCTTCACGGTTCAGTTTTGGGAGCTGGTGTGTGTCCAGAAATTTATCCATTTCCTCCAGATTTTCAAATTTGTTGGCGTATAGTTGTTTATAGTAGTCTCGAATGATTCCTTGTATTTCAGATGAATCAGTTGTAATATCGCCTTTTTCATTTCTAATTTTTGTTATTTGAGTCTTCTCTCTTCTTTTTTTTGTTATCCATGCTAATGGTTTGTCTATTTTATTTATCTTTTCAAAAAACCAACTTTTTGATTCGTTGATCTTTTGAATTGTTTTTTGGTTTTCAATTTCATTCAGTTCTGCTCTGATCTTAATGATTTCTTTCCACCTGCTAACTTTAGGTTTGGATTGTTCTTGTTTTTCTAGTTCTTTAAGGTGAAGTGATAGGTTGTTCACTTGCCATCTTTCTATTCTTCTGAAGTGAGTATTTAATGCAATAAATTTTCCCCTCAATACTGCTTTTGCAGTATCCCACAGGTTTTGGTATGATGTATCATTGTTTTCATTAGTTTCAATAAACTTTTTGATTTCCTGCTTGATTTCTTCTTGGACCCATATATCATTAAGTAGAATGCTGTTTAATTTCCATGTGTTTGTATAGTTTCCAGAGTTTCGTTTGTTATTAATTTCTAGTTTTAATCCATTGTGGTCTGAGAAGATACATGGGATAATTCCAATTTTTCTGAATTTATTGAGACTTGATTTGTGACCTAATATGTGATCTATCCTGGAGAATGATCCATGTGCTGATGAGAAGAATGAATATTCTGAGGTTGTTGGGTGGAATATTCTGTAGATATCTGCCAATTCCAATTGGTCTAGAGTCTTGTTTAGATCTTGTGTTTCTCTACTGATTCTTTGCCTAGATGATCTGTCTAATATTGACAGTGGGGTGTTCAGGTCCCCTGCTACTATGGTATTAGTGTCTATTTCCTTCTTTAGGTCTAATAGAGTTTGTTTTATAAATCTGGCTGCTCCAACATTGGGTGCGTACATATTTATGATTGTTATGTCTTCTTGATGGATCAGTCCTTTTATCATTAAGTAGTGTCCCTCATTGTCTCTTTGTATGGTTTTTAGTTTAAAGTCTATTTTGTCAGATATAAGAATAGCTACTCCAGCTCGTTTTTCTTTTCTGTTTGCATGGTAAATCTTTTCCCATCCTTTCACTCTTAGTCTGTGTGAATCTTTATGGGTGAGGTGGGTCTCTTGTAGGCAGCATATAGTTGGGTCCTGCTTTTTGATCTAGTCAGCCAGTTTGTGTCTTTTAATTGGGGAATTTAAGCCTTTAACATTAAGAGTTGTTATTGAAAGGTGTTGATTTATTCCTAGCATTTTATTGGTTGTTTGGTTGTCTTAGGTGTCTTTTGTTCCTTGCTTTCTGATTTACTGTTTGGTTTCTTTGTTTGTTGGTTCCTTAGGTTGTAGATAGTGTTTTTGTTAGCTTGTTTTCTCTTCATGAATGCCATTTTTATTGTACTAGCGGGTTTAGATTTTTCTTAGGTTTTTATGGCAGTGGTAGTTATTTTTCAGGAACCAGACCCAGTACTCCCTTGAGGATTTCTTGTAAGGGTGGTCGTGTGGTAGTGAACTCTCGCAGTTTTTGTTTGTCTGAGAAATATACTATTTGCCCCTCATTTCGGAAGGATAGCCTTGCAGGGTAGAGTATTCTTGGCTGGCAATCTTTGTCTTTTAGTATTTTGAAAATATCATCCCATTCCTTTCTAGCTTTTAGGGTTTGTGATGAAAAGTCTGATGTTAACCTGATTGGGGCTCCCTTATAGGTGATTTGACGCTTCTCTCTTGCAGCTTTTAAGATTCTCTCTTTGTCTCTGAGTTTTGCCAATTTGACTATGACATATCTTGGAGAGGGCCTTTTTGGGTTGAATACGTTTGGAGATCGTTGAGCTTCCTGGATCTGAAGATCTGTGATTTTTCCTATACCTGGGAAGTTTTCTGCCACTATTTTGTTGAATATGTTTTCAATGGAATCTCCTTTTTCCTCCCCTTCTGGAATACCCATGACTCGGATATTTGAGCGCTTGAGGTTGTCTGATATCTCTCTCAGATTTTCTTCCATGTCCTTGATTCTTTTTTCTTTCTTTTTGTCTGCTTGCGTTATTTCAAACAGCCCATCTTCAAGTTCAGAGGTTCTCTCTTCAACTTCGACAAGCCTGCTGGTTAAACTCCCCGTTGTGTTTTTTATTTCGCTGAATAACTTCTTCAGTTCAGCAAGTTCTGCTACATTTTTTTTCAGGACATTGATTTCCTTGTATATTTCCTCTTTCAGATCCTGTATACTTTTCCTCATTTCATCATGATGTCTCGCTGAGTTTTCTTGTATCTCATTCAGTTTCCTTAGAATTATCACTCGAAATTCCTTGTCAGTTATTTGAAGGGCTTCTTGTTCTATAGGATCTAGAGTATGAGATTTATTAACTTTTGGTGGTGTACTTTCTTGATTTTTTGTATTTCTGGTGTCTTTTTTTTGGTGTTTATTCATTGTGGCAGGGGGTTTCACAGTCCACCAGTTTGAGACTAATGACTAACTAGGATGTTGCTGTGGTTGCCAATTTGGTATGGCTCCCTCTGTGACTGCTCAGTTGGCCTCTAGTGTCTTGTGTGTGTGGTTGCCTCGGGTCTTGGGCTTCTCCGGGGATCCACCTTTCTGGTCAGCTTGGACTCTGCTGGGCTGGTGGATCACGTACCACAGGGTGTGTGATCTCTGTTGAGCTTTCACTTCCTGTACAGGACTTCTCCCCGTTCCGTGTGCTCTGGCCCAGGCTGTTAGATCGTGCAGTGGCGACCCCACAGGGTGTGTGGTTTCTGTCGAGTCTCCGCCTCCCTGGCCGCACGTCTCCCCCCTCTGTGCACACTGTGCTGGGCTGGGGTGTGTCTTCTGCACCCCTCGTCTATCAGCTGGGCCTTCAAGACCCTGCTCAGCACCGCCTCGCCCAGGAAGTCTACCAGGTTTCTGCTAGGCACAGACGACCGGTCTCTCTGGGTGCCTTTGTAGCACTGTGTAGATCTTTCTCGGGTCTTGTTCACCTTTGTATCCCCCCGGTATAAACCGAGTCTAGTGCCCGCCTGCAGCCTGCTCTCCGGCAGGTTCAAGCGGACCTGGGAACTCTCCTACCACACTATTCCCAACCAGAAATTCGTTAGGCTTTTTTCCAAACTGGTGGTCGCAGATATGGTATCTGCCTCCCAGTAATAGGAAGTTTACCGGGGCCGGAGTCCAGGGTGTGGTGGAGTGACAGTCGGCCTGCCCGTACTTCCTTGCCCTCCCCACACTGGTCCGGACGCCCCACGCCCCCAGCCCCGCCAGAGAACCGCGGAGGGAGTGGGAGAGGAGGCCAGTCCGCAGGCTCAGGAAAGCCCCGCGCCAGGCCAAGCAAATGGGCTCAGTGATGGCCGAGCAGGGCGGAGCTGCCCACACCTGGGAAAATGGAGGCAGCACCGGGGCGGTGAGTGGCCTGGTGGTGCAGGCGGGAGCCGCGTGGGCATCCACCCCCCGAACAGAGCTGTGCCAGGGATCACTCACAGTGCTGTGCCAGGTCGGGTGTTCGCTCTCTGTCTCTGGTTTGTCGCCTTCCGTGTTCTCGGCGCTGCCGCCTCGGGCTGTTCAGTCACGGCGCGGCTCGGGCGCTCCCAGGAGTCTTCTTTAATGCCGGCCTGAAACCTCGAATCCTGAATAGGGCAGCTGGCCGCCTTCAGTGCGGCCCCGGCCTCCGGGATCCTGGCTGCATCCACAGCAGCCCTGGCGCCATGTTCCCTGTTTCAAGACTCGCTTTTGCAGCTAAGAATCAGTTCTTTTCCTGCTCCACACTTCAAAGCTGTTGCCTGTAAATGAGGCAGCCTCTCCTGCCGGGGGCAAAGTGGCGTTGAGCCCCCAAGACCGGCCAGCAGCTGTAGTCCTCCCTTAAGAGATGGTGAGAGGAAGGTCCACAAGTTTCCCGGCTGCCTGAGGCCCAGTGGCCGCCTTTTACACCTCAGCTACTCCGCGCCAGCCGCCGCAGCCGCCGCCATCTTGAAACTCTCGAGTGATAATTCTAAGGAAACTGAATGAGATACAAGAAAACTCAGCTAGACATCATGATGAAATGAGGAAAAGTATAGAGGATCTGAAAGAGGAAATGTACAAGGAAATCAAAGTCCTGAAAAAAAAATGTAGCAGAACTTGCTGAATTGAAGAAGTTATTCAGCGAAATAAAAAACACAACGGAGAGTTTAACCAGCAGGCTTGTCGAAGTTGAAGAGAGAACCTCTGAACTTGAAGATGGGCTATTTGAAATAACACAAGCAGACAAAAAGAAAGAAAAAAGAATCAAAGACATTGAAGAAAACCTGAGAGAGATATCAGACAACCTGAAGCCCTCAAATATCCGAGTCATGGGTATTCCAGAAGGGGAGGAAAATGGAGATTCCATTGAAAACATATTCAACAAAATAGTGGCAGAAAACTTTCCAGGTATAGGAAAAATCACAGATCTTCAGATCTAGGAAGCTCAATGATCTCCAAACGTATTCAACCCAAAAAGGCCTTCTCCAAGACATGTTATAGTCAAATTGGCAAAACTCAGAGACAAAGTGAGAATCTTAAAAGCTGCAAGAGAGAAGCATCAAATCACCTATAAGGGAGCCCCAATCAGGCTAACATCAGACTTTTCATCACAAACCCTAAAAGCTAGAAAGGAATGGGATGATATATTCAAAATACTAAAAGACAAAGATTGCCAGCCAAGAATACTCTACCCCGCAAGGCTATCCTTCCGAAATGAGGGGCAAATAGTATATTTCTCAGACAAACAAAAACTGCGAGAGTTCACTACCACACAACCACCTTTACAAGAAATCCTCAAGGGAGTACTGGGTCTGGTTCCTGAAAAATAACTACCACTGCCATTAAAACCTAAGAAAAATCAAAACCCACTAGTATAATAAAAATGGCATTCATGAAGAGAAAACAAACAAACAAAAATGCTATCTACAGCCTAAGGAACCAACAAACACAGTAACCAAACAGTAAATCAGAAAGCAAGGAACAAAAGACACCTAAGACAACCAAACAACCAATAAAATGCTAGGAATAAATCAACACCTTTCAGTAACAACTCTTAATGTAAAAGGCTTAAATTCCCCAATCAAAAGACACAGACTGGCTGACTGGATCAAAAAGGAGGATCCAACTATATGCTGCCTACAAGAGACACACCTCACCCATAAAGATTCACATAGACTAAGAGTGAAAGGATGGAGAAAGATTTACCATGCAAACAGAAAAGAAAAACGAGCTGGAGTAGCTATTCTTATATCTGACAAAATAGACTTTAAACTAAAAACCATACAAAGAGACAATGAGGGACACTACTTAATGATAAAAGGACTGATCCATCAAGAAGACATAACAATCATAAATATGTATGCACCCAATGGTGGAGCAGCCAGATTTATAAAACAAACTCTATTAGACCTAAAGAAGGAAATAGACACTAATACCATAGTAGCAGGGGACCTGAACACCCCACTGTCAATATTAGACAGATCATCTAGGCAAAGAATCAGTAGAGAAACACAAGATCTAAACAAGACTCTAGACCAATTGGAATTGGCAGATATCTACAGAACATTCCACCCAACAACATCAGAATATTCATTCTTCTCATCAGCACATGGATCATTCTCCAGGATAGATCACATATTAGGTCACAAATCAAGTCTCAATAAATTCAAAAAAATTGGAATTATCCCATGTATCTTCTCAGACCACAATGGATTAAAACTAGAAATTAATAACAAACGAAACTCTGGAAACTATACAAACACATGGAAATTAAACAGCATTCTAGTTAATGACATATGGGTCCAAGAAGAAATCAAGCAGGAAATCAAAAAATTTATTGAAACTAATGAAAATAATGATACACCATACCAAAACCTGTGGGATACTGCAAAAGCAGTATTAAGAGGAAATTTAATGCATTAAATGCTCACCTCAGAAGAATGGAAAGATGGCAAGTGAACAACCTAACACTTCACCTTAAAGAACTAGAAAAACAAGAACAATCCAAACCTAAAGTTAGCAGACGGAAAGAAATCATTAAGATCAGAGCAGAACTGAATGAAATTGAAACCCAAAAAACAATTCAAAAGATCAATGAATCAAAGAGTTGGTTTTTTGAAAAGATAAATAAAATTGACAAACCATTAGCATGGATAACAAAAAAAAGAAGAGAGAAGACTCAAATAACAAAAATTAGAAATGAAAAAGGCGATATTACAACTGATTCATCTGAAATACAAGGAATCATTCGAGACTCCTATAAACAACTATACGCCAACAAATTTGAAAATCTGGAGGAAATGGATAAATTTCTGGACACAGACCAGCTCCCAAAACTGAACCATGATGATGTAGAAAATTTGAACAGACCAATAAAAATAAAGGAGATTGAAGCTGTTATCAGAAGGCTCCCAACAAAGAAAAGCCCCGGACCAGATGGATTCACAGCAGAATTTTACCAAACATTCAAAGAGGAATTGACACCGATTCTTTACAAAGTATTCCAAAAGATTGAAACAGATGTAAATCTCCCAAACTCATTCTATGAAGCAAACATCATCCTGATACCAAAACCAGGTAAAGATATAACCAAAAAAGAAAACTACAGGCCGATATCCTTGATGAATATAGATGCAAAAATCCTCACTAAAATACTAGCAAACAGAATACAGCAATACATACAAAAAATTATTCACCATGAATAAGTGGGATTCATCCCAGGGATGCAAGGTTGGTTCAACATACGCAAATCAATGAATGTGATACACCATATTAATAAACTCAAACACAAAGACCATATGATCATCTCTATAGATGCTGAAAAAGCATTTGATAAAGTTCAGCACTCATTCATGACAAAGACCCTGTATAAGTTAGGTATAGAGGGAAAGTATCTCAACATAATTAAAGCCATATATGCCAAACCCACTGCCAATATCATCCTGAATGGGGAAAAGCTGAAAGCTTTTCCTTTAAGAACAGGAACTAGACAAGGATGCCCACTCTCACCACTCCAATTCAACATAGTGTTGGAAGTACTAGCCAGAGCAATCAGAGAATAGAAGGAAATAAAGGGCATCTAGATGGGAAAAGATGAAGTCAAACTGTCCCTGTTTGCAGATGACATGATCCTATATATGGAACAGCCTAACACCTCTACAAAAAAACTGTTGGAATTGATAAATGATTTCAGCACAGTAGCAGGATACAAAATCAACACACAAAAATCAGTAGCATTTCTTTTCTCCAATAGTGAACATGCAGAACGAGAAATCAAGAAAGCCTGCCCATTTACAATAGCCACCAAAAAAATAAAATACTTAGGAATTGAGTTAACCAAGGATGTGAAAAATCTCTATAATGAGAACTACAAACCACTGCTGAGAGAAATTAGAGAGGATATAAGAAGATGGAAAGATATCCCATGCTCTTGGATTGGAAGAATCAACATAGTGAAAATGTCCATACTACCCAAAGTGATATACAAATTCAATGCAATCCCCATCAAAATTCCAAAGACATTTTTCTCAGAAATGGAAAAAACTATCCAGACATTTATATGGAACAGTAAAAGACCACGCATAGCCACAGCAATGCTGAGCAAAAAAAATAAAGCTGGAGGTATAACACTACCTGACTTTAAGCTATACTACAAAGCTATCATAACCAAAACAGTATGGTACTGGCATAAAAACAGACACACTGATCAATGGAATAGAATAGAGAATCCAGAAATCTACCCACACACTTACTGCCATCTGATCTTTGACAAAGGCACCAAGCCTATTCACTGAGGAAGGGACTGCCTCTTCAGCAAATGATGCTGGGATAACTGGATATCCATATGCAGGAGAATGAAACTAGATCCATACCTCTCACTGTATACTAAAATCAACTCAAAATGGATTAAGGATTTAAATATACACCCTGAAACAATAAAACTTCTTAAAGAAAACATAGGAGAAACACTTCAGGAAATAGGACTGGGCACAGACTTCATGAATACGACCCCAAAAGCACGGGCAAGCAAAGGAAAAATAAACAAATGGGATTATATCAAACTAAAAAGCTTCTGCACAGCAAAAGGAACAATTAACAGAGTTAAAAGACAACCAACAAAGTGGGAGAAAATATTTGCAAAATATACATCTGACAAAGGATTAATATCCAGAATATATAAGGAACTCAAACAACTTTACAGGAAAAAAACAAGCATCCCAATTAAAAAATGGGCAAAAGAGCTAAGTAGGCATTTCTCTAAGGAAGATATACAAATGGCCAACAGACATAGGAAAAATTGCTCAACATCACTCAGCATCCGCGAAATGCAAATCAAAACCACACTGAGATACCATCTAACCCCAGTTAGGATGGCTAAAATCCAAAAGACTCTGAACAATAAATGCTGGCGAGGTTGCGGAGAAAAAGGAACTCTCATACATTGTTGGTGGTACTGCAAAATGGTGCAGCCTCTATGGAAAATGGTATGGAGGTTCCTCAAACAATTGCAGATAGATCTACCATACGACCCAGCTATCCCACTGTTGGGAATATACCCAGAGGAATGGAAATCATCAAGTCGAAGGTATACCTGTTCCCCAATGTTCATCGCAGCACTTTTTACAATAGCCAAGAGTTGGAACCAGCCCAAATGTCCATCATCAGATGAGTGGATATGGAAAATGTGGTATATCTACACAATGGAATACTACTGAGCTATAAAAAAGAATGAAATACTGCCATTTGCAACAACATGGATGGACCTTGAGAGAATTATATTAAGTGAAACAAGTCAGGCACAGAAAGAAATTACCACATGTTCTCACTTATTGGTGGTAGCCAAAAATTAATATATAATTCACACACACACACCCACACCCACAAAAAATACCCGGGGGGTGGGGAAGAAGATATAACAACCACAATTACTTGAAGTTGATACGAGAAGCAAACAGAAAGGACATTGTTTGGGGGGGGGGGAGGGAGGAGGGAGGGAGGTTTTGGTGATGGGCAACAATAATCAGCCGCAATGTATATCAATGTAATAAAATTAAAAAAAAAAAAGCTGAGTCTTTGAAAAGATAAATTAAAGTGATACGGCTCTAGCCTGGCTAAGAAAAAAGAGAGAGGACATAAATTACTCATAACAGAAATGAAGGAGGGGATGTATTAGTCAGGGTTCTCCAGAGAGACAGAACCAATAGAATATATATATGAGAGTAGACTTATTTGGAGAATTAACTCACACAGTTATGAAGGCTGAGGAGTCTCACAGTAGGCTGTTAGCATGATTCAGTCCAAAGAACCTCAGAACCAGGGAAGCTGATGGTGTGATCTTCAGTCTGAGGCCAAAGTCTTGAGAGCTGGAGTGCCACTGGTGTTATGTCCCAGCCCCGAAGACTGAGGATGCCCAAGTTCTGATGTCTTGAGTTCAGAAGAGTGTATCCCAGCTCCAGTGGAAATAGAGTGATAGATTTGCCTTTTCCTCCCTTTTTGTTCCCTTTAGGCTCCCAATAGATTGGATGGTGCCTACCCATATTGAGGGCAGGTCTTTTCCACCCAGTCCACTCAGGCTTACATGCTGATCTCTTCTGGAAACACCTCCATAGACCAAAAAATAATGTTTTACCAGGTTTCTATATATTTAATCTAGTCAAGGTGACACCTAAAATCAGCCATCACAGGGAACATCATTACAGATCCCAAGGACATTAAAAGGATAATCAATGACTATTATGAGAAACCTTATGCCCACAAACTTGATAACCTAGATGAAATGGACCAATTTCTTTAAAGATAGAATCTTCCAAAAGTCATGCAAATAGAAATAGACAATATGAATAGGCCTATATAAATTTAAAAAATTGAATCAATAACCTTTCAAAACAGAAAGCAAGATGTGTTCAATAAAGAGTTCTACCAAACATTTAGGAAATAAATCATATCAATCTCCACAATTTCCTTCAGAAGATAGAAGCAGAGGGAATACTTCCTGTTAGGTCATAGTGTGAGTTCATTCTATGAGGACAGCATTATCCTAATACCCAAACCAGGCAAAGATATTACAAGAAAATAAAATTTCAAACGTGTGCTTTTCTTGAACATAGATGCAACAATCCTCAACAAAATATTAGTATATTGAATCCATATATGAGTATAAAAATTATTATATACAGCAATCAAGTGTTGTTTATCCCAAGTCTGGCTCAACATTTGAAAATATATTAATGTAATACATCACATTGACAGGCTAAAGAAGGAAAACCATGCAATCACATCAATAGATACAGAACAAGCTTTTGACAAAATTTAAGGCCCATTCATAATTAAAAACTCCCAGCAAACTACAAATACAGGAGAACTTCCTCAACTTGAGAAAAAATATCTATAAAAATCCTACAGTTAACATTGTACTTAAGGTGAGAAACTAGAAACTTTCCCACTAAGATCAGCAACAAGGCAAGGATGTCCTCTCTCACTACTCCTTTTCAGCATTGTACTGGAAGTCTTAGCATGCAATAAGACAAGAAAATAAAATAAAAAGCACTGTTTGGGAAGGAAGAAATAGCCCAGTCGTTGTTCACAGACTGCATGATTGTCTATGTAAAATATCTAAAAAATTTACAAAAAACCCCCTCCTGGAACTAATAAGTGATTATAGCAAGTTTGCAGGACACAAGGTTAATGTGCAAAAGTCAATTGCTTTCATATATATCACCAACAAACAAGTGGAATTTAAAATTAAAAACACAATACCATTTACATTAGCAGCCCCCCAAAATGAAATACTTAGGTATAAATCTAACAAAATATGTACAAGATCTATATAAAGAAAACTACAAAACTCTGATGGAAGAAATCAAAGGAGGACTAAATACAAGTAAATGTAGAGATATTCCATGTTTATGGATAGGAAGATTCAATATTGTCCAGATGTCACTTGAACTATGGATTCAATTCAATCGCAATCAAAATCCTAGCAAGTTATTTTGTGGTATTAACAAACTGTTTCTAAAGTTAATATGGAGAAGCAAAAGACCTAGAATTGCCAACTGAAGGAGAATAAAGTTGGAAGACTGACACTAACTGGCTTCAAGACTTTCTGTAAAGCTGCAGTAATCAAAACAGTGTGGTATTGGTCAAAGAATAGACAAATAGATCAATATAACAGAATAGAAAACCCCAAAATAAACCCACATAAATATAGTCAAGTGATCTTCAACAAAGGGGCAATGGAGAAAAGAGAGTTTTTCAACAAATTATGCTGGAACTGGACATCTACATGTAAAAAAAAAAAAAGAATGTAGACACAAACCTTATACACACTTCACAAAAATTAACTCTAACTGGACCGCAGACCTAAAGGTGAAACACAAAACTATAAACCTTGTAAAAGATATATAAAATAAAGTCTAAATGATCTTGGGTTTGGGAATGACTTTTAAAACATGACACCAAAGCCATAATCCATGGAAGAAAGAATTGGTAATCTGGACTTCATTAAAATTAAAAATTTCTGCTCTGTAAGGATACTGTCAAGAGAATGAAAAGACAAGCAACAGACTGGCAGAAAATATTTGCAAAAGACATATCTGATAAAGCACTATCATCCAAACTACACAAAGAGCTTTTAGGATTTAATGATAAGAAAACAACATGATTAAAAAATGTGCCAAAGACCTTCAGCAAAGAAGATATACAAATGGCATTTCACATCATGTGTGACAAGATATACAAATGCTCGACATCATATGTCATGAGGGGAATGCAAATGAAAACAGTGAGATACCACTGTACACCTATTAGAATGGCCCAAAATCCAGAACACTGTCAACACCAAACACTGGCAAAGATGTGGAGCAACACGAAGACATTCATTGCTGGTGGGAGTCAAAATGGTACAGCCACTTTGGAAGACAGTTTGACAGTTTCTTACAAAACTAAACATACGTTTACCATATGACCCAGCAATAATGCTCCTTAGTATTTACCCAGAGGAGTTGAAAACTGTCCACCCCAAATCCTTCACATGGATGTTTATAGCAGCTTCCTTTGTAATTGCCAAAGTTTGGAAGCAACCAAGATGCCCTTCGGTAGGTAAGTGGATAAATAGACTGTAGTACAGTGAGACAACTCTACATGATACTGTAATGGTGAATACATGTTGTTACACATTTGTCCAAAACCATAAAGTGTACAACACAAGAGTCAACCCTAATGTAAACTATGAACCTTGGGTGATAATTATGTGCCAGTGTAAGTTCATTGATTGTAACAAATGTACCACTCTGTGGGGGATGTTGCTAACGGTGGAGACTGTGCATGTGTGGAGGCAGGCGATAAATGGGAAATCTCTGTACCTTCCTCTTAATGCTGCTTTGAACTCAAAACTGCATTTAAAAAAGTGTATTAAAAAATAGTCCAAGCAGTGTCTATCTGAAGTTGAACATTCACACACCCGCCCAACACACAAACACAAACACATTTTAAAAAGTAAAAGTCCTAAAGGTTGCAAAAATTTTTATAACTGGAAATCGTTAAAAAATACAATTCTTATAATGCTCTTATTATTTTCTTTGGAAAAAAGGGTCAACTTTATTTTACTCCTTTTCTAGGTGCGTTATTAAGGGTACTTTACCTCCATCTGCTGGAAATTTTAAGCAATTACTAGTTACCATGCTCCTTTATTCCTGAGGCATTTAACATCTTCAAAATATTCGGGGTAAAAAAAGAAAAAAACATATGGGAAAAACTTGTCTTCCTGTCCCAAGTTATATTTCCAGCACTTCAATATATCATACCATATCAGTTAAATAAAAATAAAAGAATGACAAAAGTACCAATGACCTTTGAATCAGATTATTTCTCTGGCTGCTAATGTGAGTGTCCCATTCTCATTTTAGACCAGAAATCAACACAAACTGAGTACTGTTGGATAAATATTAGTTGAACTGAAAAATGGCCCAGTTTATGACCTTAGTGAAATTATTCTTCTCCAACATGTCCCCCTCATACCTTCCAAGTGTCCTAAACATCAGGTTCATGGCCTCTTCAAGCATCAATTACTGTTTCCCTATAACTGGAAATTTATGATGTAGTTCTAATTTTAAACATTCTTTTCTGCATTTTGGAATTCATACTTGGAATTTCCAGATTAGATCAGCATTGTTTTTTCCTGATTTTTCAGTAGTCTTACAAATAATGTTAATAATAGCTAATATTTATTAAAAATGCTCACTATGTGCTATCTGTGAAATGGGTAATTGTCTCTAGTGGCAGAAGAGGTGGAGTAACCCTTCCCAGGGTCAGAAAGCTAGTAAGTGATGGAGCTGGCTTGATCAAGTCATTTAGAACTTAGACATTTCTCCCCTAATTTTCTTACTCATTGAATGCAAAGGATGCATTTTATATTTTGATAACACAGATCAATAAAGATCTACGACATTTATTAAATACCTAATATGTGTCAGGCACCCTCCTGGGGCTCTGGGGAAACAAAGGTGAGTCAAGCACAGTCTCAGCACAGGAAATTCACATTCTAGAGGTAGGTAAAGAAAAGAAAGCACCAAGAGGGAAAACAACACATGACCAAATGTGGTTAGTGCTGTGGTGGAGGAGCGTGTGGGGTGTGGTGGGAACACAGAGGAGATGCTCTTCACCTGGAGCGTGGAGGCAGGCAGGGCTTCCCATGAGAGATGCAGTAGGAACTGAGCTCTAAGAAAGGATATGTAGGTGGGCAAGTTCATTCCAACCTGAGGAGACATGCTGTGCAAGGGCTGGAAGGGTGAGAGTCCAGCACAGTTTGCAGTGTGGTTAGAGTGAAGGATGGCTCTGCCTAGTCAGATATGGGACACAGCAAGGGGCAGAAGCCAGATAGCAAAGTGTAATGCATGGTGAGTTAAAGAGTTGGTTAACCGGTGTAAGGTTGTTAGGTTTCATATCAAAATCATATTTGGAAATATTTGCATATTGTATTCTCTTTGCACAATGGTGCTGTGTTTTTAGGTGATGTTTTGCATAAGACAGGGTGAACAGGTCAGAAGTTGCATTCAGCTGCAAGTGACAGAATTGTGATTTTAGAGGCTTCAGCAGAGACTGTGGTGAGGTTGTGCCACTGCACTGGTCTAGAGCATACCATTCTCATTGTAGTGTCAACGAATGGAGCTCCCTGCAGTTGTGCAGGATGAAGCATTTGGTTGTATGTGATGCCCAGGCAGCTCTACAATAACATCAAGCACCTGGACTTCTTTTTCCAAGCTTCTTTAGCGACTCTTTTATTCTGTTCTCACAAGATGGCTGCAGCCTTTCTAGGCATCATGTCTGCATCCTGGACAGGGAGAGGATGAAGGGAGTGGTGCATGGCAGTGAGTCTGCCTTCAGTGAGATGATGGTTCTTTTGCAAGGCCTACTGAGCTCCCTGAGCAGATGCCCACCTTACATCTGATTGGCCAGACTGTGTCACATGATTGCTGGGGTTGCTCCGGAACCTTAGAAACTGTTTATCCTCTGGGCATGCCCACCCTGAACAATATCAAATGTATGTGAACTTGAGGAAGAATAGGAGGATATTGGATAGAGTCTAACAGTGTCTGTCACACACAATATCAAGATGCATCCTTTTTTTGTTTCTTCAAAGAGAACATCATTTAAAAAGTATTTTTATATTTATCCTTTCAAGCAAAAGTTATGCATGTTCTACAAATTTCTTTATAACCTTTTATTATCCTTGATATTAACTAAATCTGCTGTTCCTCTCTTATATATATGTGTATGTATTTAATCTTTGTTCTCTTCTTATTCTAGATAAAGCATTTTTGTCTCTAGCTGCAGATATTGCAGAGCCAGCTATACTGAATGCCACTAACACGAGCCTCACACTCAGATTACCTCCAGCCAAGACAAACCTCACGTGGTATGGCATCACCAACCCTACTCCAACATACCTAGTTTATTATACAGGATTTAATGGCAGGAAAAACAGCTCTGATCTGAAATATAGAATGCTGGTAAGACTGGAGCTAGTGGTCTTTGTTTTTCACAAGATGCCTTTTTTTGATATAAAATTATCAGCCACAATAAAGTATTTTCCATATGTTCTGAAATGTATTACTATGCAACTTTTTATAGCTGATGATTCATCAAAACATAGTGTATTCTAGTCTTCTTATCTGTGAGCAAGTTAAGCTTCATGGAAGTATATTAACTCTACCCAGTTGATGGATTACCATGGCAAGAGTTTCCCGAGTGTCCCCGAAAGAACTGGGTTTGTTTCTCTCCCTGATTATCTAAGTATCCCCGGAAAGTGACAGGGAATTGTTTTTGTGGCCTATCCAGCAGATCGCAGATTGAAGAGTATGAAACAAATGGGACAGAAAGTACATTGCCATATATCTCTTCTTCATAGCATTTATCTAAAATAAAAATTGTACTTTATGTTTTTGTCTATTATTTCCTATATGTTGTGAAATGCACTGCTATCCAGGGAGTTTATGTCTGTTTTTATTCATCATTGTATCCCTAGCACCTAGCACAGAACTTGGCACTGTCTTGTCATTCACTAGATACTTGTTGAATAAATGAATGAATTAAAACTATTTATTCCACGTTAGCATTAATGTTTCAGTTGTCCTAGGGATAAAATCATATATATCCAATATTTTGCTATGTGTTTGGCTTTAACCAATTCAAAAGGTAAAATTGACCATTATCTATTGGACATTAAGCCTATGTGCTTCACCATAAAGTATATGTGATTCTTTTTCACTTCTTTTATTTTGTCTATTTTGACCTTTCTTTACACATTTCTATAAGGAATTGTTTCAGAGATGGGTTGGATCATCTGGCTTACCAAGGTCGGGCTTGTGGCGTTGGATATTCCTGTTATTAGAGCTAGTTTTTCTTATTGTCTTCATTGATTATGTGGGTCTAAGGGAATGGTTCTCAACAAAAAAGTTGGAGCTTTTTAAAAACTTTGGGCTGAGGCTTCACCCCAGATAATTCAATCAGAATCCCTGGGAGTGGAATCTAGGCATAGGATTTTCTAAAAACTTCCCAGATGATTTCAAAGTATAACCAAAGCCGAGAAGCATTGGTGTAAGAAAAGTCTTTTTTAGTTATTTCTAAGAATGATTAGGTAATATTGCGTAATCTTGTATTGTTTTCACTTATGTTTCACATCCTTACAATACCATTCTAATGCAATGCTAATGAACTAGTGTCCCCTTCTGGGAGTTTAGCTTCCTGTGTGAAATAAGTTATGCCACACAAGTGACCGAAGGCTGCCAATCATTTGGCATCTATTCCTGGAGATTTTAAATAACTGAGATCTGAGTAGAATAGAATAGGGGCATTGTTATTAATAATCCAGAATTTAAAAATAAATTTACTTTTTTTGAGTCTTTAATTTTTTTCTCTTTGATTAAATAATTTCTACCCATTTGTATGACATGTAAGAATCAGATATTGATTTTAAAAAAATTAATTACAGGAATTTCAGGACAGGATAGCCCTTATTGAAGATTTAAAACCATTTTCAACATATGTGATACGGATAACTGTAAAGAATTATTATTCAAATCCTTTGGAACATTTACCTCTGGGAAAAGAGATTTGGGGAAAAACTAAAAGTGGAGGTGAGTTATGGGCTTGCTGTGGGTTTCCAGAGTGGAATTTTGTAATATATATGATGTGTATGTCTATTTTTAAAATCTGAATGCTAAGTAATCTTTATTAGGTGAGCTTCTTTAAGTTCAATGGGAAAAATGTATTTGTAGAAAAGTATTTTAATGACCTTACTCTTACCCCTGAAGATGATGTGTAATATTCCATCAAAATGGAAAGGAACTATGAGGTGAAACATCAAAATCAATAATGTTTGACTAAGAAACATTCTTTGGTCTCAGCACATTGTCATTCTGTTCCCATAGGTCTCTGTACCTGTGGTGAGACCTAGGAAAGCCAAGCCTTCTCTCTGTGTGAATTGTACTGAGGCCACTGAGATGTTTAAAAAATTAATTAATTAATTATTATTATTATTTTACATTCCAAGACGTTGTTGCAGAGCAGTGGGAGGGGGAGAAGGGAGAAAGGTAGGGGGAGGGAGGTGAGGGTGGGGGATCGGGGCTGGCCCACCATCAGCTCCTTTGGTGGCTTGGCTGCTGGGGAGGGAAGGGGCATATGGTTGAGGCCTGAAGGCCCCCATACTCTGGCTTGGGGGCGAGGGGCTTCCTGTACTGGTGTGGTCATCGCAAGGCTGGATGGAGGCTGCTGAGATTTACAGGTATATAACATTGCCTTTAAAAAAAAATAGGTCTAGAATCCAAAAAGGTGTTCTAAGAAGGGGTGATTATTATAAGGTGATGCTATTTTTTTTCAGATAACTTTCACAAAACTCACCTAAATTGGGTTATTTGGCATTGGCCATATCCTTGCACTAGAGTCAGAGAATGATTTGGTCATTAGGCAAAATAAGCGAGAGCCTTTCAGGCAGTCTGTTAACTTACTACTGCACAAGTGTAAGAGGCTGATTCTCCTGAACATGTTACACATTCTTCTCACATGATATGATTATTCCTCAGCCAAGACTGTCACTTCCTCCGACTTTCCTGTGCTGCTGCAACATCACTCAGCCTTTGTTGCTATTTCTTTCAGTACCAGAGGCAGTTTCACTCATTAACACAACCGTGCAGTCAGACACCAGCCTTATCATATCCTGGAGAGAATCTCGGAAGCCAAATGGACCTAAAGAGTCGGTCCGCTATCAGCTGGCAATCTCACACCGGGCCCTAATCCCCGAGACTCCTCTAAGACAAAGTGAATTTCCACATGGAAGGCTCACCCTCCTTGTTACTAAACTCTCCGCTGGACAACAATATGTACTAAAGGTACAGCATATGGGGCACTTTTTATTGGCATTCTCAAGTGCAAATTTCTGAAAAAGTTAAGCAATTGCTTTTTTTTTTCCCTTCTTTTTCTTTTTTTTACAAAAAGGTCCTGGCCTGCCACTGTGAGGAAATGTGGTGTGCTGAGAGTCATCCTGTCACTATCAAAATGTTTGACACACCAAAGAAACCTTATGCCTTGGTTCCAGAGAACACTAGTTTGCAATTGGATTGGAAGGCTCCATCGAATGTTAACCTTCTCAGATTTTGGTTTGAACTTCAGAAGGTAGACTTTTAATGCAAATCTTTATTTTACAATATAGAATAAATTGGAATATATGTCTAGAGCACTCCCTTATATAAATCAGCAATATATTGGACAACACTCATTGATTCAGATTTGGCATGTAGAAGCAGTAAGTCATCCAGGCTAATTTCTGTTGGAAAGAATTCCCAGGCAGATTAATATGTTCTTAATAGGCTCTGGGTAAAATGGTATAAGTTATAGTTTACTAAGTTTATAATATTTTACTTAGTTTAGATATTACTGGCATGGTTCTCTAGTTTAACGTCCATAGCAATTTGGTGTTTTTCTATGAAAAAAAAAAAAATGAAAGAGGCAAACAACAACAAAAAATCAAAACCTTGTTTAGAAATGTCCTTTCAACCAGTTGAGGGCTGTGCAGTAATGAGAGAAGTAAAATGTAAAAGCAGTTTATTCTACACTTGTTTGATATTGGCTTATAAACTTTAAATTGTTCCTCATCCAAAATTCATGTGTTAACCAATATGAAAACACCTACTGAATCTTAAGGCGTCAATTAATTTGATTAATTCACTGCTAGGGAATGTCTATGTTGACTTTTATAGTAATACACTTAGAATGGATTTTAAGTTTTTATATTTGTTTTTGGCATTTTCACTATTTTATATTTGTGTGGGTATGTTTGTGTACATCTGGGCCTGTGTATATGTACACATTTGTAAAGATTGCTTAGGAATGTTTTGTTCAGTATTAACTTAAAAATAAGTTGGTATAGTCATGACCTCACTAGTTCTTTAAAAATGAAATTGTTCTCCAGGATGTTTTAAAAGTTTACTATATATTTTTATGATCTTCGACTTTTTAGATAAAAACTATGAAAAATATGGAACACAGATTCTTGAGTAGATAAAACCAAAGGCCATAGTTTAACTGGACTTTTTTCAACGAACCTATTCCTGATAATTTGTTGCCTATTTTAAAAATGGTCACCTTATTAAAATGCATTTAAATTGGAGAAATTGGAATACTGCCTTTTTTGGACATCTATTTAAGTAAGCTTAATGCAGATCAGTCTACAGTCAAGAGGAGGAATGTAAAGTTCATTTCCTAGAGCAGAGAAATGAAATGAGAAAAGGCCTTAGAGATGAGGGTGTTTCAGCTTCTCATCACTGCTGAGGAGATGGAGACCCAGACAGATGCCACGATGAGCCAGATAGCAGCAGCCAGGCAGAGAAGGCTGGCTCATCCCTACAGTAGTCCTACTTGGGTGCTGTCCCCTGAAGGAATGTGAGTCATTAAGCCACCATCACACTCCTCAGAGTTTGTGGGGAAGGACTCCTGGTCCAGTCCTCAGGCCTTTCATGCAGTGCTTTTCGTTTCTGAACTTCCTCTGTTTTTACGCTTGCTCAACACATGTTAGACCATTTAGAAAATCGTGAAGCTGAAAATTCAAGACACAGTCATTTTTACATGTGTGAACATCTACGAGTATGATCTGACGGGCACACAGGAGAAGGCTGTGGTTTTGAGGGTTGATGAGTGGCATCTGGTCAGAAAGTTCTATCTCTTTAGAGTAACTTGAACCTGCCCCATAATGACAGGACAGCTGGGAATGATCCCATAACCCCATAATGAAACCCTGAGGGGTGGGTGATGAGGGTAAATATGTGTCTTTTTAATTAATAACTTTGTTAGAAACGAAAGAAGAAGAAAAGGATAAACTTTCAATCTCTCTCCCACCACAATTTTATTTTCTGGAACGTGAGGGAAGTAGAGGTGCACAAGGCTAAGTTTCTACCTAGATCTTAAGTTGCATAGATTCTTAAAAATTGCAGCAGTGTACAGAACATATTTGAAGATTGGGGAGAAACAAGTAATTTTGCTCTGGTGAATTTTTTCACAGAAGTCCATTAAAATTGTGTTTTCCTCCACTGTCCAGGCAAATCCCTACCACAACCAAAAATTGCGGAAGTTCCTGTCTCTCAGATATTGTAGCTCATACCATCCCACCCCTACCCAAATAATAGGAAGACCCCTCTGTGGTGGCCTTCACCCCTGCATTTGCGGCTCTGACTAAGGAAAGTTCCTGCCTCCCTTGGGATTTGCTGGGATGGCCTGTGGCACCTCTCCAAGTTGGTGACCTGCCCAGACATTTGTTGCTGTAGTGAGGCCAGTCCTCTACAGTTTACGGTACCCTTGGGCAAACATCTCCCCAACATTTTAGAGAGCTCCGATAATTTCTTGAGGTGTGGGAGGTTGGGTCACCTAGACTATTTACTTAAGGTTATTTCTATACCAGATCATTAAGGAGACAAGAAGAAAAAAACGCTAAGATTTTTTAGCCAGGAATTATTTTCTCTCTTTTCCTATGAAGGTTAGAGGTAAATGTGGATTCAGTGCGTCTGCTTTATTAAGCTGTGTGTCTCATTGGGATTGATACGTTCAGGAGTTTGGTGCAGGCAACGTTCCCGACATCAGCATTTCTATTTTTTTGTTTTTCATTCCCTCCATTCTGTTTTTCCCTTTCTTTCTGTACGTGGTATTCTACTTCCTAAAGGTGCTAAGGAGAACCATTCCTAACTGAATGGATAACTAACATAAAGTGTCCATCTAATGAAATGATGTAACCTAGTGAGTGTTACATGAAAACAGAGTTTATTTATGGAAACTGACCTTTTAGGAAACTCTACTAGAGAAAATACACCAAGAACCCTTGAGGAAATGCCACATCCTCTGTCTTTTCCTATTTGTATGTTAAGTGAAAAAAGAATAACCATTTTCAAATCATGATATTAAGGATCCAAATACACAGATTTTAAAAAATCACAAAGAAGTTTCACATAGCTATAATTAGAGGTCCAGTATCTAAAGTGGAATAAAAGCAATATTTCCTATATTTAACTTCTAACCATACTACTTAGAAGCTGCATGATGGTGGGCAAAATTTCCTACTTTTAGGAATCTAGTCGTCCTATGGATAAAAAGAAGGAATGCTGGTCATAGGTCTGAAGACTGTGTTAGGAGAAAAATCTAAATGTTTTAGTTTGTAAGCCATTGTGAACTTCTTCAAAGAATCAAAATATGTAAAAATATTATTTTGAAATTAGCAACCCCCTGGAATTGAAGGTATCACTACTTTGATCCATCATTTTCCTTTAGCTGTGAATTTGTCTTCTTAGTCTTCCTAGTTTTAAAGTAAATGTCTACTTCAGAGATAACAAGTCACAGCTCTCAATCTTCCCCAATGATATATGGTCAAGGGTGCATATTTCACCTTGGGCTTATCACAAAAACTGTCATTCAAGTCAGTTATAGCTTGTCCTAAAAAATAAAATGGCTGTAAGTGGCGGGGTAATGTTTGAGATCAAAAATACATAAAGAAATTCTTATTCTTTAATATAAAGTAAATTTTAAACACATGGTACCCTGCAAATATGTACAAGTAAACGTTAAAATTTTTAAAAAAGTTAATTTTAAGGGTTTTTTTAATGTTAAGTTTTAATTGCTTGCCATGGGTCTGTAGATTTCTATATTTAAGAAGATTTTCTTAAGGAAATAAAATGTTAATTGAGATTTCTTTCTTTAGTGGAAATACAATGAGTTTTACCACGTTAAAGCTTCATGCAGTCAAGGTCCCGCTTATGTCTGTAACATCCCAGATCTGCAACCTTACACTTCCTATAGTGTCCGAGTAGTGGTGGTTTACAGGACAGGAGAAAACAGCACCTCACTTCCAGAAAGCTTTAAGACAAAAGGTGAGTACTAACATTCTCAACACTCAGAAAACCCTGTATGTGTTTCAGTTCTTCTTCCGTCACTATTTCCCCGATCCTAGAGGTTGAAATTTTTCTTGAAAACAAGTACATTACTATTTCTAGAGTTTGAGTAAAGAAATTAAAAAAGAGTCAGGAGTTCTCAAAGGCAGTAATGCGTTAATAAGGCTCGGTCTTGAAGGATCCTGAACTGGGCAAAATTATCTCTCCTTTAACAACTCTATTTGCCTTTCTGGCTATGACAGGCAAATATATTTTGCAGTGAAAATGAAAGAAAAATAGTGTTACTGAGTGTTCAACAAATACTTATTAAGTGACTACTATATTCCAGATGCTAAAAATAAAAAATCTCGAAAGTCCATTTAAGGTTTTTCAAAAGATATACCAGAACTCCAAGTTGATCCCTATAAGAATGGAGGGAAAATGCTCCAAAACTTATAATAGCTTTCTTTGTTTGCATTTATGACTTATTTTGTGTCGAGTTGAGATTGTGAAAGTTGTTGGAATCAAAATGGAGTCACTTGTGTTAAAAAAAACCCTTGACAGGAGCTGGCTGGTTAGCTTAGCTGGTTAGAGTGTGGCCTTGTAACACCACAGTTGAGGGTTTGGCTCTTTGTACCAGCTACCAAAAATAAACAAAAACAAATACAAAAACAAATCCTGACAAATAAAGCCAGGAAAGGCCATGAAGGGAGGGTTCTCAGGCATGAATGACTGATAACAAAAACTGTCACAAAGGGTTATGCAAAACCACAACCTTGCACAAAGGCCATTGAAACCTTACCACAAAATACTTCTGTGAGGGCACCAGCCAACTAACTGCCTGTCCAACCTTGGACTGACATCACCCTTGTTATTGATCCTTCAATAATTATCCTCAAACAATTATATAATCTTCCATTACTTTTCCTTTAAAACCCCTTGTCTCCCCTTACCACCCTGAAAACTCACATAGTTTACGAGGGCATATGTATATTTCCGTTGCAATGTTACATTCCCAATTAAACTCATTTTTCTTTCAGAGAGCCTCTCTCTGTTTGTTATTTAGGTTAACAAGATATATTGTCAGTCCTATCACTAATTCATCTAATCTATCATTAATAAAGTCTTCACATAGTTATTTAAAAATATGTGCTCATAACAGAATATTTCTGAATATTTCTTTAATGTATTTGTCTTTCCTATTAGTAACACACTCTATAGAAACATGTCATACAGAATATTTTACACTTCTAACATATCAACCAATATTTTCTTTTTTCCCCAAAGCTGGAGTACCAAGTAAACCAGGCATTCCTAAATTATTAGAAGGGAGTAAAAGTTCAATACAGTGGGAAAAAGCTGAAGATAATGGAAGTAGACTTACATACTATATCCTTGAGATCAGGTACGTATATTTGCAAAGTGCTTTGTAAACTACAAACAGCTAAGCAGTTAATTGTAATGTGATCAAAAGTAACCATACTTATGAAAGCGTATTTATATATAAACACAAAGGATCTTTAATTTAAGGACCTTGTGTGTATTATTACATTCTTTGACCAATACCTAGAGGTTGGCCTTGGCACTCTAATTATAAGACAGATGATGTCATTATCAGAAATCTTCAACTGCTTGTCAAAACTTTATGAAAATCATTCAATCATAGGCTCATGTAACCAATATTTACATAATATCTATTCTATTTAAGAAACTGAGCTGATGTTTAATGTTAGATGATGGAATGCATGTAAATTTCTGATGCTAGTGTGTTTTAGGATACTCTCTAAAGAGAACTGGCAATGGCTAGGTATGTTTGAGAATGTAAAATTAGGTCAAGGTCAACTGAAATGGTCTGAAGTGTATAGGTCACACAGGGTTCTCTATCTGTTGTGAAGAGTACAGTTTGTAGTGTGTTCCTAGTGACTGCAAATGCACCGTCAATGAAAACGAGCCACTGATGAACACAGCAACCTCAGATCTGGCCAGTATGGGGAGCTCAGTGAACCATAACTGGCTCAGAAGGACTGATTTCATGCCAACTTGAGGGGCGATTTCCAAATTCCAAAGATACTCTCCTAACAGGACTATAAAACCATCTTTTAAGAAGCTCCAAGGACAAAAGTCACTTCCATAATTACAGTCCTGGCAACTTGAGCTTTAGATCTATTTTTGCTTCATCTTGCTCTAGTATTCCCAGTACCTTAAAAAAAATTTCCTGCTCATGCTAGAGAACTCCCTTAGCCATATTTCTAATAGAAATCTTCTTGAAATTTCTGTTACTGTTTTCCATGTAGTGTAAAATAAATTTTGACCTACAGAACTGTCTTGTTGGTCTGTGACTGTATTGGAATTCACAAACCAGGCCACCCCATGGCTCTTGCTAGGACCCCTTCAGTGTGCTCCCCACACTAACACCTAAGTGCATTGCTCCACCTAAATATTTTGCATACTCCTTGCCTCAGGTCTCCACTGTCAAGACATAGACTGTAGGATGACAGAATGAATTGTAACTTCAAAGTTCTTCAGTCAGGACATTCTAGTTGGACTCTGTGTACTTGCTGGTGGTGCAGTGGTGGTGCAAAGTGCACCAACTTGGTAGCTGAGCAGATTTAGTTAGTTTCCTAGGGCTGCCATAACCAAGTACTACCAACCAGGTGGCTTAAAACAACAGAAATTTACTTTCATGGTTCTGGAGGTTAGAAGTCTGAAGTCAAGGTGTCAGTAAGACCATGCTCCCTCGGAAAGTTTTAGGGAAGAATCCTTCCTTGCCTCTTTTTAGCTCCTGATGCTGGCCAGCTCCTGGGAACAGTTGTGACCAACTCTGCTGCCCTCATACTCCTGATGTTCTTGCCTGTTCCCTGACCCTGCTGAGGCTCAGCCCTCTTTATCCTTGTTGGCCTTTCAGAATGACCACTCAGTTAGCAGAAGCAGTACTAGCTTCTAGTACATTTCCCTAAGCTTACTGTGGGCTGGTACCAAGTCCTGAAACTTTTTAGACCAGAGATGTTCATCATCATCAGAGAAGACCTAACTGGTATACCTTGACCTTGCCTTTAGTCAATGATTCTGTTAAAAGCCATTCCAGTTATGTCTTTTTTTTTTCTTTGACAGCTAGCTGGTATGGGGATCTGAACCCTTGACCTTGGTGTTATCATCACCATGCTCTAGCTAACTGGCTAACTGACCAGCCCAGTTATGTCTTTTGAACTTAGCTCCTGTTCCATATGACAAACTATGTGGATTGACTTTGAGGTGGAATGTTGGTCTATACAAAAGGAAGCAATGAACTTTAGAATCTGAGATATAATGATAATGTTGGTAGCTAAACTAACTCACCTTCCTTATCGATTTTATATTCTGTGTTTTATGCAGATATGGTAAAATAAACTACAAATGACATGAGACTGAAAATTAGGAAAAATAGAAACTTACCATTTAAAAATTATGGGATAATTATCTTATACATCTGGAATTCTGAAGAAAGTTTACACCTTCTAATAGTAGGAAAAGGATCTTCAGCTTTCTCTTGGCTATTGATTATTTGTAACTTTCTTGGTGGGCTGAGTTGGTTGGCTCCATGCAGCACTGGGATGACTTTATAAAACCATGCTGTGTTTTGTAGCCAAACCATGTGAGAGGAATGAGATCAAGGGCAAAGTAGGCCATAGGAGACTCTTTGGAGTTCTGTTATTAAAACAGTACATAAGCAACTAGAAGTAACACATATATTGTCAAATATACTTTCTGTATTTATTATTTTACTGTTTCTTTTGCAGAAGGCTCACTTCAAATGATTCACAGAACCAGAATTTAAAGTGGAAGATAACATTTAATGGATCCTGCAGTAGCATTTGCACATGGAAACTCCAAAACTTAAAAGGAACATTTCAGTTCAGAGTAGTAGCTGCAAATAATCTGGGGTTTGGTGAATATAGTGGAATCAGTGAGAATATCATGTTAGTTGGAGGTATGTTACTATGTCTGACTACACAGCTTATGATGTAAAGGTTCAGAAATAAAGATAGGTGTATTCTTAACACTAGCAATAGACACGGTGACAGTATAACTTATCATCCAAACTATTGAACTGTTCAATTCATCTGATGTGATCTTCCTAAAACATCATTATCATCATGTCATTTTTGTCCTTAGTAATAACCAGATCCTCTTTAATGCCTACACATCAATCCCAGGCTCCGAAATAGGCTTCTAAGGATGTCTACAACCTAGTCTTTATTTATTTAGCCTTATTATCCTGTCCCTGGTACTCTCATCTTATATACAATAGGCCTAAAACTATTTTTTTGTCTCTTCCCTAACATCTATCTCTCCTACTGTGTATCCTGTTTTAGTTTACAATATATTATCTTTCTAGTCACATGGGCCAGAGATCTCAGTACCGTATTTGATTTTTCTCTCCACTCGGTCACTGAGTTCTACTGCTTTTACCATCTCGATTTCTCTCTGGTGAGTTCCCATTTTCCTACTTCCACCCTGGTTTTCTTAATTTAAGGTATCGTGTCCTGCCTGCTCTCTTGGCTTCATCACAACAATGACAGTTAATCTAGCTGACGCGCAGGCTGGATCACCTAACCCCTCTCTGAAATGCCCGCAATGGCTCTCCATTCACTGCCTTCAGCATCAACCACAAACTTCTGTGTGGCATGTGTGGCCTTCTGTGGTTTGTCCTCCAACTGTGGACCATCTTTCCCAGTATTTATCCCTATGTTGTGGCCATCTCTGATTGGTAAAAACTTTTTGTGCCACTCAGTCTTTGGCCTTGTGTTTAACTCAGCCTAGAACGCAACCCCACTATCTACCATGCACCCCTTAGCTGGGACTTCCTTTACTTCACACACACACACACACACACACACACACACACACACACACACACACACACGCACACACACGCACTCTATATAGAATTTACATCATTCTTATTTGTATCACAGTTGTCTACATACGAGCTTGACAAACATTTTCTGAAAAGAACCAAATAGTAAGTATTTTAGACTTTGCAGACTCCATCCAATCTCTGTAGCATGTTCTTCTTCTTTTTAAAAATAATACTTTAAAAATGTAAAAATCATTCTTAGCTCTCAGGTGGCACAAAATCAGGCTGCGGCCAGACTTGGCCCTCAGGCTACAGTTTGTCGAGCTTTGGTCTGCATGTGTATTTCCTGTACAAAATTCAAACCACCTAAGAGGTGGTACCATGTTCTCATGTTTATATTCCTCCGTTTAATACCCACAGAATTAAGTATGTATGAAGGTATTACGGAAAAAAATAATAATCCTATTTAATATATGAAGACTGAGACTTGTTTGTCGCAAATTCATTGAAAAGATTATACATGTTTCCCCAGTCATTTTAAAGTAGAAAATTGAGTGTGTATATTCCAGTAATGTGTTAGTAAACTGGCACTGTGGGGGAAAAACACACAAAAAATCTTGATTTTGATTTCCCATGGTGTAAATACTGTCTGCATGGACAATTTGAAGCTACCAACTGTTTAATAACTGATATATCACTCTGTCTGTGCTTAGGTAGAACTGGGACTATTTAGCTTTATTCTGTGATTTAATTTCTTTTTCTCATTTATATCGTTAGACAGTCTTTGGATACCAGAAACGAGTTTTATACTAACTATTATAGTTGGAATATTTCCTATTGTTACAATCCCATTGGCCTTTGGTAAGTATTGCAGATTATAAAAATAGGTAATAAACTGTTTATTTGATTATACTGGTTGATTTAGCTCTGAGTTTATCTAAGCTCCCACATGAAAAATGACCTGATTAAATAAATTCATAAAATTCACAAAGTTACCTTTGGCTATACTTTCACAACTACTAACTTCTGTGAATTTTTTTCTTATCTAGATGTAATTATTTTATTAAAAAAACTATTTACATTTCATGATGTACTTTAGATAAACTACTTGTAAGGACATCAACTTTCAGCTTTCTTTAAAACAGTACTTGTTTTTGATTGGCTATGTGCAAGTGTTTTATGGCTTTCAGTTTGAATTAAATAAAAGAAAAATAACTCTGAGTAGAAAAAAAGTGTAGGATTAGTGGAAGGCCAGTGACAATCTTTGGTTAGGATAGTTTTGGTCTCTAAGCAGACAGCCTGGTTTAGAAGGAGCAGAGCCTTTTTTGCACAAGATCCATTTCTGGCTTGTAAGATCCATTCTCACTTTCAGACATCTGACCTGCTTATTTCAAATCTCTGCTCATTTATAAATGATCAGAAAGCAAAAAAATTAGGTTAGGTAGACAGAAAGTTAGTTGTTTCCCACTATTCATTTTATACTAATGTGCTAGTCCTAAAATGTCCTTCTTTTTAAAGATTTAGTTTAAAGATATAGTGACAACCCCAAATGGTCAGATATCGGGCCTGTAGGGTTATCATATTGATCCTACAATCTGGTTTATTACTATTATTTCAGCATAAATATTAATAGCATTCCCTTTCAGTCCCCAAAATGTCCTGCTTTGGGTTGTAATATAAATGGTCCCCCTATCTACTGCAAAAATTGAGAGTCTCTGACATGCTGAAGGAGTGCAAGAAAAGCATGACACTTATCAGAAAAGAGCACTCAAGCACATATTCAGGAAGTTGTAAAGTTGGACTCTCTGAGGTTGAAGTAAGCCAATATTTCACTAAGCATTCTAAATCTTCATTCTTCTCCAAACGGATTTAAGTCATAAGCTATCAAAAAGCACTTCGAAACTTGAATTGGTATTTCTTTTCAAAGATTCCACCCAGATGCTATGTGGGACTCCTTTAGCTAACTTGGAAAGCTAAAAATTTCAGCTGACCCTGCCAGGATTTTAACCTGTGGTTCCAGGGAGTCTGTCTCGCACAGCTGATGTTTGTGCCACTAAGCCGGCCCTCCAGAATTACGCATATGACTGCAGTATATTTGGCAGCTGACATATAGCCTTGACGGCTTGTCCGCTTTCCTACTGGGAAGGGGAATTACATGGAGAATCCTTCATCTGACCCTTGCTTGCCTACTGGTACATCAACATTGTTTAAACCCATAACTCTAGTGGATGAACATGAAATAACTTCAGACAACCTATTGTGCTTTCCAGACATCCTGTGGATATCTGACTTTCTCAGGACTTCAAGGTCTTTATTCTGTTTGGAACTCACAAATTTTTTAGTATAGCTAAGCTAATTTGGTTTTTTGCTTTTAGTAGCTGTGTATGTGGTTTCAGTAGTAGGAGTGTGTGAGTGCATGAGAAAAGATTGAGCTATTAAAATAATGAAAAGCAGCAATTATTTTAAAATTCGTATTGTGATGAGAGCTCTCATCAGTCATACTTATCAATACAAAATTGAAAGAAGGACTTAAAAATAAGCATCAACAGCCTTTGATTTGGTGAGTGGTCATATCTAATGTGCAAAGCCTTATACTGGAAGTAGAGGGAAATATAAAGTGGTAAAATACAATTGACTTCAGGAGTTTACCATTTAATGAGGGAGGTAAGACATACTGGTGTGAAAAGATAAATGGCAAGATATGTGTTAAATAATCAGAGAGGTTGCAGAGGTCTCAGAAGGCATCACTGAACATGTGGGGCTTATGCTGGGCCTTCAAAAATGGAGAGGGGTGGTGAGAGCATTTCAAATTTGAAAAATAGCATTAGCAAAGGTACTTGCAACTTTTCACTGTGTGGTTCCTCATATGAAACTGCTTGAGTAGAACTCTAACCTCTCGGGTACAGAAGCTATTATGAAACAAAGTTCAAATTTTAATGATCATCTCCCAAAGCATCTTTGCTATTTTCAATTTCTGAGCCAATACTCTAGTATAAATGGGTAATATTCTTGGCATAATTGTATTTTAATCTTTAGAAAATAACACTTTTTTATCATAGTTTCTGCTCCTTGTTTAAGGAAGACCCCACAAACTACTCACAGCTGAGGGGAACAGAGCTAACATTTTGATGGATGTCATTCCAATAATTTTTCTACATATTTGAGTACGTGTGTATGCACAACAATGGATATACACTCTTTTTCTCTGCATTTATTAAAAGAAATGTATGATTATGTTGAGAGTGTTCCCTCAGATCTGCTGAGGAGTATAACCCAGATGTGTTTGAACTTAGATACGAATTTGTTTCATAATAATTATTATGCAAGTTTGTTTTGGTTTATTTTGACTGTAGCTTATAGGTGATATTGAAAAATAAGTTTTAATATTAAGATACTATACTTCTACTTGTTTAAAACAGCGCTAAGAAATATATCAAGCTTTACTCTGAGAAGTGCGATGAAAAGTGATGTGGTATAAGCTGTGCGTTTTCATGTGGATTTTTACCTGGATTTAATTAGTTTTTCTATTTTTTTAACCAAGTTATGTTATTCTACCAATAGTGTTCTTATATGTACACATTTAAAATGCATTGTTAACATTTCCTAATTAAAAAAAGCAATATTCTATTCTGTAAATTATATCATTTTTTCTTTATAGTCTGGCATAGAAGATTGAAAAATCAAAAATCTTCCAAGGAAGGGCTGACAGTTCTCATAAACGAAGACAAAGAGTTGGCTGAGCTACAAGGTCTGGCACCTGGAGTAGGACTGGCTAATGCCTGCTATGCAATACAGTACGTAGCCTGGGCTGTTGTCATGGACCACTTGGGCAAAGGGTGGGCGACAATAATGAGAGTGCCTATGCAACCTGCATTACCCAGGATGGTCCTGGTTTGTGCCTATTCTGCTGACATAATTATAACATCTTCCAGTCTCAAATGTGACCCAGCATAGATAGCAAATTATGTGGTTATCCTATAAGGGAAATACAGAAAAATCCATTGTTTTCCAATATTTTATCATGTAGTTCAAAAACAAGTGAAAGAAGGAGATAAATACTACACTGAAGAGAGTAGATAGTAACATAGTTGGTTCAGTTGGAGGCAGTTTTTGAGAAGAGAGAAACTACATGGGCTTTGTGTATGTGCTATTGTCAGTCAATTCCATTGCAGAAGTTGTATGGAGATTGCCTACATAACTTCTTTACGACAGATGAGTTTTGAACTTCCTTTGCCATCATAATTAGGGAAAATATTTAAGTGTTTCTTCGTATGAAACAGTATTATGGTCTATGCAAAAAGGGATTATATGGTCATAGACCTTGCTTCTGGAAATGTATAATTCAAGACATAAAAACAAAGGATTTGAAGTAGACACAGAGGTGACCTAAATCAGCTATTCAGAGGTGACTTTTCTCTGAGAAAGTACTTTACACAGCATATCTGATATTCAAGATTCCCCATTAAGAATTCAAAGCATTTTTAATGTAGGGGCTTCCCCCCACCCAATGTTCCAAGTGAGAAAACTGGCTTCCCAAAAGTTAACCTGATGGTGATGGTGTTGATTTTTGTTTTACATGAGAGATCAGGTGTGTGAAGCAGTTAAAGTGACCTCATAAACCCAGATTCATCTATAGATAATTTGCAATAGCTTTTTACACAAATTGGCAACCTGAAGAATTTAATAACTCCTAACTTTGACAGGACAAGCTACCATAAAAATCTCGAGGCAATGCACACACACGTATGTTTCTATCAAAATGAAGGTGCCTACAAGCAAAGAGGCATGCTCTGTCTGGGTAAAAGGTGATGAAATACTGAAGTATAACAGGAACAAAAGATTCCATAACCCTATCACATAGAACCCACAATGCTGCAAAACCATGAGATTTTTATTTCTTTTTCTCTCTCAAATGTAAACACCAATACTGATACAAACACGTAAACCATATGTATTTTGGGAGAACGAAAATGTTATCTTACAGTACTCTTCCGACCCAAGAGGAGATTGAAAATCTTCCTGCCTTCCCTCGGGAAAAACTGACTCTACGTCTCTTGTTGGGAAGTGGAGCCTTTGGAGAAGTGTATGAAGGGACAGCAGTAGACATCTTAGGAGCTGGAAGTGGAGAAATCAAAGTAGCAGTGAAGGTAATGTGGATCTTTGAACTCCTGACATGTTATGTCACCAAATTTACATGAATTTGCATGGACACAATTATAATAAAAATTGAGTGCTCTTAGTTGAAGAGAGGACTGGTAGAATGTAGAAGCCTATCCATAGCTACAGAAATCACGTTCCTTTCCTCCCCATTTCCTAGGTGGCTTCTATAATCAGCAGAAAATCTTCAGGGTTTCCATTACCTCTAATGCCACTAATTAGCTAAGACCTGGCAGACGATTATTTTTCTTCAAACATGCTGTAAGAGAACTGGAATTATAAAACACGTTCTCAAGGTGCTAGTCCAGGGGTCAGGAAACATTTTCTTAAATGGGCAGATAGAATTTTAGGCTTGTTATCTATACAGTCTCTGTTGCAACTATTCAACTCTGTCATTATAGTTCTAAAGCAGTCACAAACATGTAAGCAAATGAGTGTGGATGTGTCCCAATAAAATTATTTATGATTTCATATAATTTTATGTGTCATAAAATAGTATTCCTCTTTTGACTTTTTTCAACCATTTAAAAAGGCGAAAACTATTTTCAGATTACAGGCTGCATAAAAATACATGACAGGCTGGATTTGGCCCACAGGCTGTAGTCTGTTGACCTCTATATTATACAATTTTTCATCGTGGTATATTTCATGTATTTTTAAGGAAACAATGGATATACTCTCATACTTTTGTAAAACTTTCTTTTTATGGAGGGGTGATGAATCTTTTATGTAATTGAGCAATGTCCTGATTACTGCTTATTGGAGATTTATTGCTTTGAGGGTGGGCTATATGACTAGAAAAGTTGACAAAATTCTCTCCACTTCCAAATGATATCATTTAAAAGTCCTGTAACTGTATTCCAACCTCAACTGTTTTAAACAAGTGTGTATTTTTCTCACATACCAAGATGATGCTGGCTTTGGTGTAGTAGTGTGTCAGGTCAGAGCCAGTACTACTGAGATTCTCTTGACTTTTATACATGCTTATTGCTCATGGTCTCAAGATGGCTGCCAAAGAACCAGGCATCACATCTTCATTCTGACCAGGGAGAGGGGGAAGGATGGTGCTAGATATATACATTCAGGAAAGCAAAGGTTTTCTATAAATCTCTCTCCTTTCTCAGCAGTTTTTCTCTTATATCTCATTGACCGAAACTTAGTCATATGACTATGCTAACTTACAAGGGAGGCAGAGAAATTTCAGACCACAATTTTCATGATTAGTTTAGATCAATTGCCTGGGATTGGGCACCTTGCTTCCAAGAAATTAATCAGGGTATTGTTAGCAAGGTACTGGGGGGAACAGATATTGAGTTGAAAAATTTGAAAATTAAAAAATTGGACTAAACACTAAACTTGGTCTCTTTTAAAAATGTCTATATTTTGGAGGTACTTTGTGTAAATACTAATAGATCTTTTATCTAGTAGATTTCCCTACTTGAACACTAACAATAACAGGAGCTAACATGTGACTAGGTTTACAGAACACATACACATGCTTTATCTGTGATCTTTCTCCAGCTATGGGGGTTAGTATTACAAAACAAGACAAAATAATGATAATTTCCATTAAACCACTGAGCTCATAGAAATGTCTGCTATACTGATTCCTAACTTATTTTTGTGTTGCACAGACTTTGAAGAAGGGCTCTACAGACCAGGAGAAAATTGAATTCCTGAAGGAGGCACATCTGATGAGGTATCAGGGTAGCTCTGAAATAATTATCTCTTGGTATGAGCTGAAAGCCTTTACATCTGCTTGTTCAATTTTTTTTTTTTTTTTTTGTCTTTTTGTGACTGGCTGCACCGCGCTCAGCCAGTGAGTGCACCGGCCATCCTCATATAGGATCCGAACCCGCGGCGGGAGCACTGCTGCACTCCCAGCGCCGCACTCTCCCGAATGCGCCACGGGGTCGGCCCTGCTTGTTCAATTTTTAACATCCAAAATGATCTGACATAACATGTCATTCCCAAGACAAACATGGCTGAAAGGTTTAAATGGAACCAAGTCTGTAGTAACAAGGAGTCTCTAGGGGCCAGTCTTCCGAGCCTGGGTGCTGGCAGTCCTCAGGCAAAAGGTCCTCCTTTCTTTTATCTTCAATGGGAGATGTGTTTTGCAAGTGAATTCTGAAGCTGTTCAGCTTTAAACAGCCAGTTTTTCTTCTAAATGTGTGATAATGGGTCAAGGATCCCAACTAGGAGAGAGTTCTCTGAAGTATTTTTTGTCAGTGAAAATATCCCTTGTCTTAGTAAATTTGTCTGCAAGGTTTTAATCAGTTTATGGCCATCAAAACTACTTAAAGACATCTTAAAGAGAAGATGGGCTTCGATCATTAGGCAGGGGCTTACTTTGATGTCTTGAGAAACCAGTGTAGCCAAACCTGTGTGTCTGAATTGTTTCTCTAAAAGGGAGAGAATATGTTTCATACTTGTGATGACCAAAAACATAATGTTTCAAATACCTTTCGAAGAAGGCTATTTGTCAAAATGACTTCCTTTTCAAAACATAAAGTACTTACATAAATGCTGTTCCTTCTCAGAACCACCTTAGTCTATCCACATGCATTGGCCACTAGGGGTTGCCATATTACTGCCTTAAGGCAAGCACATGGCCCAGTACTTGGGAAAGAAAGCTTTCACTTATCACAGAAAATAAATCTGGGGTTTTGAAGAAAACTGTGTTTAAAGAATTGCTCTACTCCATAAAAGTCTCTCAGCGAGGTCTCCTGTTACTGTCATGTCATCCAGCCTGTGTCTTTGTACGTTTCAGCAAGTTTAATCATCCCAACATTCTGAAGCAGCTTGGAGTTTGTCTTCTGAACGAACCCCAGTATATTATCCTGGAACTGATGGAAGGAGGAGACCTTCTTACCTATTTACGCAAAGCTCGGATGACAACGGTACACATTGGGGTCCAGGGTACTAGTTTCATAATGCAAATGCCCTATAATTTCCTATTAATTTTCTGTAAATTCAATAGGCTGCAGTTTGGGTTGGTGGTAAAACCTTAGAAGACTTCTATGCAAAGAATTCTTTTATTTACTCCTTGTTGGATTAGGACAATTAGAACACTGGGTTAATATTTCTGGTATTGTCTGGTCATTTGAGCCTGTTTTTAGTATTTAATGGGAAAATAGGTCCCTCATTGCCAGAATCATGTTTTTGGGAAGCACAGGGATCGTGTGGAGTTGCAAAGGCACATCTCTGTACTTAATCATGCCTGTCTGTCCCAAATTATATTTCCAGTTCTGTTGTCTTTACTGTGTACTATGCTTGAATGTCCCTGCCTAGTTGACAAATCTATTAGGATTTTATAAGGCATCCCAACTTACTTGGGCCAAAACAGGACTCTTGATTTCATAATCCTCTCTCACTCCATCCATCCAGTTGCTTGCTTTCTCCTTCCTTCATGCTAACAAGTCCCGCCAGCTCTACAGTTCTACCTATAAAATGTTGTCCCAATCTGCCTTCTCTTCTATCCCCAGTGCCTTGAGGAGTGCCTGGCACCATGTGAACACTGGAAATGCTATGGAATAGTGTAGAGGGCCAAGGGGTGATCACCTGCAGAAACCTACTTTATATCTCAGATGAGAACTGTAATATAAGACTCATCACTGAAATTTAAATCTGTAGGTTTAAAACATTTGTTTTTCTTTTTTTTTCTAACACAGTAAGCATTTTATGGCTAAAAAATTAAAACGCATGAGACAGGGCTTATAGTGCAACACAGGAGCCCTGTGCTTTCTTTTTTCTCCGTCCCAAGCCTGCATGTATTTTTTGATATTTACCTCCACATTCCTCAATACTCTGCTTGTACTGATGCACACTGATTTTCCATTTTGAGGGAAATCTACTGACTGACTACTATGAAAGATGAGGATTTAATTCTCTTAGACTTCCTCATACACCTGCCCAACCCCCACCATGCTACACTCAGTACTACCCCCCCTCTTCCAACAGGGATCACAATTTTCAGATAAATCAATATTTCAGGTTTGCAATATTATAACTATTTTATTCGTTTTTGCAGCTGAGTTACCCAAATGTTATGATTGTGGGTTTTTTTCCATTGGGCTAGTGTACTGAATGCCTAATGTCTCTCTCTCTCTTTTTTAATTTTCTTAGTATTTTATGCACCTGAACTCTCTGAACAACACTATTCTCAATATGGTTAAATATATCAAATGACCCAGCACTTGACAATTTCTCCTTGGACACATCCTTTGTGGAGCCACTGTGAGGGCTTGTCCTCTAGGCTGTTGACACGGCTGCTATCCTAGGAGGTTCCCTCAGGCTTATTTTGGCAATCTCCTCAACTCTTGTTCATGCTGGACCCTTTCCCCCTCTATCTCATGACTTCTTTTTTCTTTTTAAAAAATTATTTATTTACTTATCTATATATATATTATTGATTATATATTTGTGGGGTACAGAATCGAATATCAATACATGTGTACAATATATGGTGATCAAATCAGTATAATTAGTACAAAATCAATCTTTCTTTACAAAACAAAATCAATCTTCAATCTTTGTGATCGTTAACTAGTTTCTAACTAATCCCCTCCCCCTCCCCCTTTCCCACCTCTAGTAATCAGAGTTCTGTTCCCTTTTTTTGAAAGTCTAATGTATTACTGTTATCCTTTCTTTCTTTCCTTTCTTTCCTTCTTTCTATCTTTCTTTTCTTTCTTTATTTTAGCTCCCACTTATGAGTGAGGACATACGGTATTTCTCTTTCTGTGCCTGGCTTATCTCACTTAACATAATTTTCTCTGAGTTCATACATGATGCTGCAAATGGCAGAATCTCATTCTTTTTTATGGCAGAATCTCATTCTTTTTCCATTGACTATATATACCAAACTTTCCTTATCTAGTCATCTGTCAATGGACATTTGGGTTGATTCCAACTCTTGGCTATTGTAAATAGACTTGCAATAAACATGGGAGTGCACGTATTCCTTTGACATGATGATTTCCATTCTTTTGGGTATTCCATTCTTTTTCTGGGTTGTATGGCAGTTCATCTGTAGCTGTTTGAGGAACCTCCATACCGTTTTCCATAATGGCTGCACTAATTTACAGTCCCACCAACAGTGTAGGAGTGTTCCCCTTTCTCCACATCCTTGTCAGCCTTTGTTATTCTCTGTCTTTTTGATAGTAGCCAGTCTAACTGGGGTGAGATGATACTTCAGTGTGGTTTGATTTGCCTTTCCCTGAATCTCATTTAAAATAGTCAATTAAAAAATTGGAATACTTAGGCATCAATTTAACCAAAGAGATCTCTACAACAAGAACCACAAATCACTACTGAAAGAAATTAAAGAGGACACAAAAAGATGGAAGGACATTCCATGCTCTTGGATTGGAAGAATTAACATTGAGAAAATGTCCATACTACCCAAAGTAATCTACAGGTTCAATGCAATCCCCATCAAAATACCAATGACATTCTTCACAGAAATAGAAAAAACAATTCTAACATTCATATGGAAAAACAAAAGACCCTGAATAGCCAAAGCAATTCTGAGCAAAAAAAGAATAAAGCTGGAGGCATAATCTCCCTGAATTCAAACTATACTACAAGGCTATAGTAACTAAAACAGCATGGTGCTGACACAAAATCACTCAGACCAATGGAACAGAATAGAGAACCCAGAAATCAACCCACATACTTTCAGCCAACTGACCTTGGACAGAGGCAACAAAAACACACTTGGGGAAAAGACTGCCTCTTCAATAAACAGTACTAGGAAAACTGGAAATCCACATGCAAAAAAATGAAACTAGACCTGTACCTTTCATTATATACCAAAATCAATTCAAAATGAATTAAAGACATATATAAGACCTGAAACTATAAAACTCTTAAAAGAAAACATAGGGGAAATGCTTCAGGATATAGGATTGGGCAAAGACTTTATGAATGTGACCGCAAAAGCACAAAAAGAAAAAATTAAACAAATGGGATTATATAAAACTAAAAAGCTTCTGAATAGCAAAAGAAACAATTAACAGAGCGAAAAGACAACCTACAGGATGGGAGAAAATATTTACACATTATGCATCCGACAAGGGATTAACATCCAGAATATACAAAGAACTCAAACAACTCAACAGTGAGAAAACAAGTAACCCAATTAAAAAATGGGCAAAGGAGATGAATACACATTTGTCATATGAGGATATACAAATGACTTCTTTTTTCTGTTTGAGAAAAGAGAAAGCATAGCTGTGAGGCAAAAATCTGCTTTCTTTTTTTTCTTTCTCTTTTTGAGAAAATGTCCTTGATTCTCCCCTCACACTTGGTCGATACGTTGGCTGGATTCTAGGTTGAAAACCTTTTCATCAAAAGTAAAGGCATTGCATCTTTAATTTCTGGTTTCTACAATTGCCATTAAGAAGTCTTATGCCATTCTGATTTCTGAACTTCTATCAGTGGTCTTCTTTGTGTTCCCTCTCTTGGAAATTTTAGGAAAATATGATCTGAGTTGCTCTTTACCTCTCCAGATACTAAGTCTAGAAAATCATCTCCTTCAGTTCTGGGATTTTTTTTTTCATATTATTGTTGATAAAAAATGAAACTTTTTATTTCCTCTATTTCCTTCCTCTAGAAATCCTGGTAGTTGGACAATGGACCGCTTTGTTTCATCCTCTCATTCTGTGTTAGCTGTTCTCTCCTGCTCTCCAGCTCATTGTCTTCTTCATTTTCATTCTGATAGATTTCTCCAACTTTATCCCCTAATTTTTTTTATAGAATTAAAAATTTCTGTTATTATGTTTAATTTTCAAAGACTTGTTCTTATATTTTGACTGCATTTAAAAATAATATTCTGGATTTTTTTCATAGATTCAAATTTTTCTTTTATCTTGTTTAGGACACTAATTGTGGTTTTTAGAAAGTGTTCATTTTCTTCCAGCATTGTGTTGATTTCTTTTTTCCTCTTTGTTTTGGAATCTGTTTCCAATGGGAGAAGGTTTTCTTAAACATCTGACGATTCTTGGATGGTCTTCACATTTAACTGTGAAGCCTGAGAAGCTGATTGGAATGTATGTGTCTGAGGAAGCTTCCTTCTGGTTGTTGGGTGGGGACCCGCTGTTCTGTTGGGGGTCCCCTAATGTCAGTGTCTGAATCTCTTCCCTGGCATATGTCAGTTTCAGCAGAGAGGAATTTGCTGGTCTCTCACCTGGACGGAAAGAGCCTGAAGTCTCAGCTCAGTGACTTGAGAAGGGGCTAAAGGTCTCAAGGCTCAGTATGTGGACACTTATTTAACTCCCCTCCCATTTTTAGCACAGTGCCTTAGTTTGGTTGGTGGTACCTTTGAATCTAGAGTTGTCCTCGTTAAGTTTTTTGTTGTCCTTGTTTATTTGTTTGTTCTCCACACAGAAAGGCATCCTGCTGAGAAGGGGGATCTAGATTCTAGTTAGCCCTTAAGTGACCTAAACATTGCTTTTGCTTTCAGAGATAAGCATTCAGAGATACCAGCTACCTCCCACTCTGGAGCCTTTATGAAGAGTGAAAAACAGCTCAGTTCTTGTCTTCTCCCTCTACAGGCAGTCAGCTCTCATCTCTCTTGGCTCCGCTAAGTGATCTCTCCTCCGTCTTCTTTCCCTCTTTCAAATGTTTCATCTGCTCTGTCTGTTCTTCTGATCTATTTGCCCTCATGAGAGTATAAATATTTCCTCTATGCTGTCATTTTAGTGAGGTTTGGGGAGAGAGTGGGATTAAAAATGCACACATTCAATTCCCCTATCTTTAACAAGAGAGTTATCTGTAGATTTGTTTTGTTTTGGGAGTGGTGGTGGGTGAGGGGAGAATTGAGTATGTAGATGGACTAAAAGCAACCATGAATCTACTTTTTCCCAACGATTCCTGTTCATCCAGGATCATAATGGTTACAATGACTGGTTCTCAGGCGCACGTCAGTTCTTCAGCTGCCTTTCTTGCCTAGAAAGCTTCCAGAGCTTTTCTTACTGGCTGCTACCATAGAGATGCTGTTAGGTCTTGAGTGCCAGAATGAAGGCCCAAGGCCCACGGAGGAATCCCACAGACATTACATCACCATCATGCTAAGTTCATCTTTGGCCAGCAATCTCTCCATGGGGAGTGCTTACAAGCACCATTCCAGAAGAACCAGCACAAGCATCCTTTTCTCTGTCCTGGCTTTTGGACTGTTGTTGGATTGAATGCATAAGGACTGATTGTTACTAGGCCCAGAAACCTCAGTCTAGTCCTTCACTTTCAGGAGCCCAGTTTCTCATCCATGAAATGGAATATTAAACCAAAATCTTCCTAAGGTTTTCTAGTGTTGATTTTCTAGAATTATATTAAGATAGAAAAACATTAAAAAAAACCTATCAAAATACAAATAATATGTAGTAGTAAATGCACTGCCTTCCAGATACAATTTAATTCATCAGATTTTTGCTGAGTGTTTATTGCATGACAGTGAAGAATGTGAATCTTGCTCTCAAGGAACTTGCCATGTGGTAGGGATATAAGTCACATATAAATAAATTATGCATTGAAGGTAAAAAGTTGGAGGACCCATGAACATACTACTGAAGCACAGGGGAAAGATGGATGGTTTCCAACTGAGGAAAGCTGGGAAGGCCTTGTGGAAGAGGTCTTCTGTTTGGGACACAACTAAGGCAGGAGAGACAGTAGCTGAAGTACACCCTCCCACTGAGTCATGAAGGGCTCTGATCAGGGATAGAACCAGATCAAGATTTAATATATCTGGAGGGCTTGCCAAGAGATGACAGGTGGTAGTCCAGGGTAGCATCTAGAGTCAAGGAGGCCCAACATGTAATGATGAAGTGTCCCAACAAGTTGTCATAGAGGACATCAGGAGTATGTAATAGTCTGAGATTCAAGCAGGCAGGCAACTTTATGAAAATCTGTCAGAGAGAACAGGACACTAGCCACCAGACTGAAGTTCAGGAGCAGAATTCTAGACCAAGAGAAAGTCTTCAGAGTAGAGTATGTGTTGCCAAGAACAAGGCAGGGTTCCATTCACACAGGAGCCAGTGAACCAGTCAGGACACCCAGCAGGAACTCAGACAGGGCCATGAACAGGAATCTAGTGGACTTGAATGAGGTTGGAGGACATTGATTCTTGGGAGCAAGGTCAGAGCCTAGTTGTCTGCCCCAGGTGTGGTTGAGTGGGACCATGGTGGTATTGATTCCCAGAATGTTAGGATTATTCCTAACTTTGGGGCAAGACATGAGCTTGCCAGGGGAGATAGGGGAAGCAGCACTTAAGAGAGCCCTTCTGTGAGGAACTGAGGAATTTGCAGGTTGGAAATTGTTAGAGATACTCAGTGAAGGGTGCTAATGGAAATCAAGACTAAGGAGCTTGGGCACTCCCACCACCTGGCAGTAGGCAAGAGTACACGCAGGGCCCTAGGCAGGATCCATGGGCAATGCACACCTCCCAGCAAAGGCAGGAGCTTGCCTGGGATCCTAGGCAGGAGCCATGGACAGCACCCACCTCAACCCCCAGAAGAAGGCAGAAGCACGCTGAACACACAGTTTCCATTTGGGTGGTCCACAACGGCCACTGCAACAGCCACTGCTGCTGCAAGAGCTGCTTGCTGCCACAGTAGTAGTCACAGCCACTATGCAGGCAGCCTGCCACCCACTCAACTACATTGACACAGGAGAGTCACCAGCAGAGATCAGAAAAAGAAGAGGAAGTCTCTCTCCTCAAAGCTCACACTAGTATAATAGAAGAAGCAACTGCTCTACCAGATGATCAGACATAAATGCAGAGATACTAGAAATATGGAAAAACCAAGAAAATATGACACCAGCAAAGGAATATGGTAATTCTCTAGTACCAAAACCCATAGAGCAGGAAACCCTTGAAATGACTGAAAAGGAATTCCAAGCAATAATCTTAAGGAAATTGACTGAGATGTGAAAAGACTCAGTTAGACAACATAATGAAATGAGAAAAAAAAAAAATCAAGAATATGAAGGAGGAAATTTACAAAGAGATTAATACCTTAAAAAAGAAGGTAGCAGAACTCTTGGAGCTGAAAGGAATCATTCAGTAAAATAAAAACCACAGCCAAGAGCTTGAACAGCAGGCTAGAGCAAGCAGAAGAAATCATTTCTGATCTCAAAGGTAGTCTTTTTAAAATAACCGAGGCAGACAGAAAAAAAAAAGGGGGGGGGGGATGAAGAAAATCTCAGAGAACTACCAGACAACTTTAAGTATCATTCAGATCATAGGTGTTCCAGAAGGGGAGAAGAATGGAAAAGGCATAGAAAGCCTATTCAACAAAAGAATAATGGAAAACTTCCCAGTTACAGGGAGAGACATGAACCTTCTGATCCAGGAGGCTCAAATATCCCCTAACAGATTCAACCCCAAAAGATCCTCTCCAAGACACATTATAGTCAAACTAGCAAAGCTCAGTGACAAAGAGAGAATCCTAAAAGCAGCAAGAGAAAAGTGTTAAGTTATTGATAAAGGAGCCCTATCAGACTAAAAGCAGATTTCTCAACAGAAACTGTACAGGTCAGAAGAAAATGGGATGATATATTCAAAATACTAAAAGGAAAAACCTGCTAGCCAGGACTACTATCCTTAGCAAGGCTATTCTTCAGAAATGAGAAGAAAATAGTGTATTTTCCAGACAAAAATGAAAACTACATGATTTCACCACTATATAACCAGCCCTGCAAGAAATCCTTAAAGGAGTTCTATATCTGGAATACAAAAAATGATAACCACTATCACAAATGCACAAGAAAGAAATAAACCCACTGGTAGAACAAAAATGCAAATGAGAAAGAGAAAGAAACTAAATCTTACCACCTCAAAAAACCAACAAACATCAAAGACAAACAATAAGAGGAAAAGAAAAGAACAAAAGATATTTAAGACATGCAAATGAAAATTGATAAAATGGCAGGAGTAAGACAATACCCTTCAATGACAACTCTAAATATCAATGGTTTAAACTCGGCACTCAAAAGAATCAAACTGGATTAAAAACCTAGACCCAATTATCTGCTGTCCTCAGGAGACTCACCTCACCTGTAAACACACACACACATTAATAGTGAAGGAATGGAAAAAGATATAGCACATGAATGGAAACCAAAACCAAGCAGGAGTAGCTATTCTTATATTGGGTAAAATAGACTTTAAACCAAAACCATCAAAAGAGACAAAGAAGGCCACTATGTAATGACCTATCCAGCAAGAAGACATAAAAATTATAAATATATGTGTACCCAACACAGAGCACCCAGATATATAAAGCAAACACTATTAGGCCTAAAGAAAGAGATAGACCCCAATACAATAATAGTGGGGGACCTGAACACCCCTCTCTCACTACTGGACAAATCATCTAGACAGCAAACCAACAGAGAAATACAGGATTTAAACTACAGTTGAGACCAATTGGACCAGGCAGATATCTACAGGACATTTCATCTAACAACTACAGAATATACATTCTTCTCATCAGCACATGGAACTTTCTCCAGGATAGACCACATGTTAGGTCACAAATCAATTCTCAACAAGTTTTAAAAAATTGAGATCATTTCAAGTATTTTTTCAGACTGCAATGAATTAAAACTAGAAATCAATAACAAGCAAAACTCTGGAAACTATACAAACACATGGAAATTAAACAACAGGCTCCTGAATGACCTATGGGTCCAAGAAGAAATTAAACAGGAAATCAAAAAGTCTCTTGAAACTAATGAAAATAAAGACACATCATAACAAAACCTGTGCGATACTGCAAAAGTGGTACTAACAGGGAAGGTTATTGCAATAAACACATCAAAAGAATAGAAAGATTTCAAATAAACAACCTAATGCGATAACACTAAGAACTAGAAAAATAAGAACAGTCCAATCCCCAAATTAGTAGATGGAAAGAAATAATTAAGATCAGTGCAGAACTAAATGAAACAGAGACCCCCCAAATGATACAAAGGATCAATGAAACAAAAAGTTGGTTTTTTGAGAAGATAAACAAAATAGACAAACCATTAGCTAGGCTAACTAAAAAAAGAAGAGAGAAGACCCAAATTACAAAAAGCAGAAATGAAAAAGGAGACATTACACCCAATACCACAGAAATAAATCACTAGAGACTACTATAAACAGCTATACTCCAACAAATTTGAAAGAAAATGGATGAATTTTTGGACAGGTACAAACTACCAAAACTGAACCAAGAAGAAACAGAAAATCTGAAGCAACCAATAATAAGCAATGAGATTGAAGCAGTAATCAGTAGTCTCCCAACAAAGAAGCCCAGGACCAGATGGCTTTACTGCTGAATTCTACCAAACCTTTAAAGAATTAATACTAATTCTCTTCAAACTATTCCAAAAAAATTGAAACAGAAGCTATTCTCCCAAATTCACTCTGTGTGGCCAACATCACCCTGACACCAAAACCAAAGATACAAAAAAATTAAAAAATGCCCTTCAAATATCTCTGATGAACATAGACAGAAAAATCCTCAACAAAATATTAGCAATCAGAATACAGCAACACATCAAAAAAATTATACACCATGATCAAGTGGGATTTATCCCAGGGATGCAGGGATGGTTCAGCATAATGCAAGTCAATAAATGTGATACACCACATTAACAAAATCAAGGACAAAAGCCATTTGATTATCTCAACAGATTCAGAAAAAGCATTTGACAAAATTCAACATTGCGTCATGATAATGACTCAGAAAATCAGATATAGAAGAAAAGTATCTCAATACAATAAAAGTCATATACAACAAACCCACTGCCAATGTCATCCTGAAAAGCTTTCAATTTTTTCCCTAAGAACAGGAACAAGACAAGGATGCCACTCTCACCACTCATATTTAACATAAGATTGGAATTACTAGCCAGAGCAATCAGGCAAGAGAAAGAAATAAAGGGCATCCAGATTGGAAAAGACAACGTCAAAATGCCCCTGTTTGCAGATGACACGATCCCACATATAGAGAAACCTAAAGACTCTACCAAAGTCTTCTTAGAGCTGATAAACAATTTCAGTAAAGTTAAAGGGTACAAAATCAACATGCAAAAATCAATAGTATTTTTATACTCCAATAATTAACTAGCAGAAAAAGAAATCAAGAACGCTAGCCCATTTACAACAGTCACACACACACAAAAAACCCCAAAACAAAAAACCTAGGAATCAATTTAACCAAGGAGGTGAAAGATATCTACAATGACAGCTATAAATTACTGCTGAAAGAAATTCAAAAGGACACAAAAGATGGAAAGACATTCCATGTGCTTGGATAGTGCAAGAATAAACATTGTGAAAATGTCCATACTATCCAAAGTGATCTACAGTTTCAGTGCAATCCCCATCAAAATACCAGTGACGTTCTTCACAGAAATAGAAAAAACAATCCTAACATTCATATGGAACAACAGAGGATCCCAAATAGCCAAAGCAATCCTGAGGGGGGGCAGGTGGGAAGCCAGATGGAGGCATTACACTACCTGACTTCAAATTATACCATGAAGCTATAGTAACCAAAACAGCATGGTACTGGCATAAAAACAGACACTTAGACCAATGGGACAGAATAGAGAACCCAGAAATCATGTACGTATTTAGAGCCAACTGATATTTGGCTAGGGCACCAGGAGCTCACATTGGGAAAAGGACTGCCTCTTTGAATAGTGATGCTAGGAAAAATGGACATCCATACATAGAAGGAAACTAGATCTGCACCTCTTGTCATATAACCAAATCAACTCAAAATGGATTGAAGACATATGTAAGACCTGCAACTATAAAACTAGTGAAAGAAAACAGGAGAAACACTTCAGGAAGTAGGACTGGGCAAAGACTATGAATAAGACCAGGCAACAAAAGAAAAAATAAGAAAAGCACACACACACAAAAAAAAAAAAAAAAAAAAGGAAAAGAAAAGAAAAGCACAGGCAACAAAAGAAAAGAATAAATAAAATATTTATAAAAATAAATACTATTATAAATTAAATAATAAATTAAATTAAATTAAAAATTAAAAATTAATTATTGGCCTGACTGCACTCTGTTATGTTACTCTTTAATGTCACTCTATTATGTCACACTTTAATTTATTATTAAATTAAAAAATAAATATTGATAAATATAAATATTTATAAAAATAAATACAATAAATAAATAAATAAATAAGAAAAGCACAGGCAACAAAAGAAAAAATAAACAAATGGGATTATATCAAACTAAAAACCTTCTGCACAGCAAAAGAAACAGCTAACAGAGTGAAAAGACAACCTACAGAATGGTAGGAAATATTCACCAACTATGTATTTGACAAGGGATTAATAGCCAGAATATACAAGGAAATCAAACAATTTAACAATAAAAAACAAGTAACTCAACTAAAAAATGGGCAAAGGAGCTGAATAAAACATTTCTCAAAAGAAGGTATACAAATGGCCAAGAGACAAATGAAAAAAAAATACTCAACATCGCTCAGCATCAGGGTGCAAATCAAAACACACTGAGATATCACCTCACTCCAGTTTGACTGGACAGTATCAAAAAGACAGAGAATAACAAATGCTGATGAAGATGCGGAGAAAGGGAAACCTTCCTACACTGTTGGTGGGACTGTAAATTAGTGCAGCCATTATGGAAAACAGTATAGAGTTTTCTCAAACAACTATAGATAGAACTGCCACATGGCCCAGCAATCTCTATGCTGGTTATATACTCAAAGGGATGGAAATCATTATCACAGCTCGATTTACAATAGCTAAGAGTTGGAACCAACCTAAATGTTCATCGATGAACAACTGGATAAGGAAAATGTGGTATATATACACAATGGAATACTACTTAGCCGTAAAAAGAATGAAATTCTGCTATTTGCAGCAACATGGATGAACTCAGAGAAAATTATGTTAAGTGAAATAAGTCAGGTACAGAAAGAGAAATACCACATGTCCTTACTCATAAGTAGGAACTGAAAACAAACAAAAAAAAAAAAAAGAAAGAAAGAAAAAGAAAGATACAGCAATCACAATAATTCCTTGAACTTTCAAAAGAAGAGAGTGGAACTGAGGCCAGTAGAGGTGGAAAAGGTGTAGGTGGGGGAGGGGGGTAGGGTGGAGAGGTGGGAAAGGGGTAGGTAGTAGGGAGAAATTGGTAAAGGTCCACAAAAAATGTTTGCATTGTGTAATGATTTTTAAAAAAAGAATAAGGAGGACTTTCCTGGAAAATTGAAAACAGGAATAAGGAAGAGAGGCTAGGAAATGCAGATATAAAGAATGGCAAGTGGCTCAGTGTGCCTGAAGCACAGACTGTGAGAGGAGAAACGATGGGAAATACATGCACTTGAAGAGACGCTAGTGCAGCCTGGGGTGCCATAGAGGCCATGCTTAGGAATTTATAATAGACTCTGCAGAAAGTGTGTTGCAACATTGCAAGCTAATGAAAGCATAGGAGCCCGGAGACAAGGAAAGGTTTTGGATGCATCAGATAAGGGATGACAAAGGCTTGAACCAGGGTAATTACAGGGAAATGGAAAGGGACAGATAGTGTATGAATATAGCCTCAGTGCAGGAACTTTGAATTTTTTCCATATGGTACTAATAAAAACCTCAGCTGATTTTTTTCAACTAGAAATCATTGCAACCAGTACAGGCTCAAGTGTATATTTGTGCTGGCTCTCTTTGATGAGAGGAGTAATCTGTAACCTTGAAATAGATTATTGCTAGCAATTTATATGGGGCTTATATGAGGAACAACCCCATTGTCATGAGTGACATAATAGAGTGCAGTCAGGCCAATAATTAAACTAGCTATAACTGATGAAATGATCATTATGACTACTTACGAATGCAGCTACTGCTTATCAAGTGCCTGCAATGTACTAGCCATATTACATTTCTTACCTGGAAAATTGCATGGTCAGTTTTATTGCTCATTTTACATATGAGAAAGCTGCTTAGTGAGTTAAGCCACTTGAGCAAATTTACACAACTAGTAAGTAGCAGAACTAGGCTTAAATCTTGATTTGTTTGACCTGACATCCTGAGATCTTTCAATAAATATCACATATCACCTCTGCTTACTATAAACTATTGGGCTGGCCAGTTAGCTCAGATGGTTAGAGTGCAGCCTTATAACAGTAAGGTCATGGGTTCAGATCCCTGCACTGGCCAGCCACCAAAAAAAAAAAAAAAAACCCAAAAAACAAAAAACGGTGAATCAAAGAACCCGGTCCTTTAAAAAAATAAAATAAATATAGTCTGTCACTTATTTATTTCATATAAATTTAGTTATTTTCCTCTTTGAATTCTTGTAACCATAACTAAAAATTCTTTTAAAGCATATACATGTGTGTGTGTGTATACATATGTATCCATATATTCACACATATTTGTATATATTTTGTGCAAACTGGAAAAGTGCCTGTAATTTTTCCTTCATTTCTTACAGTTTCATGGTCCTTTACTCACCTTGGTTGACCTTGTAGACCTGTGTGTAGATATTTCAAAAGGCTGTGTCTACCTGGAAAAGATGCACTTCATTCACAGGTACAATGATACTCTAGATGCAAGGTTATTTTGGATATTGACACAATAATCACCTGTAGTTTTGGTAAAACACACAAGATAATTAAACATTTTCATTCCTTCAAAATAGCAATAATTTCTGCAAAAAGTCACTCTTTTCTACAGACCTACAACTGTTTCATGTCTGACATCTGGAACTTTCTTCTTCTTATTATTAAATAAACCTTCTGCCATAGGGATCTGGCAGCTCGGAATTGCCTTGTCTCTGTGAAAGACTATACCAGTCCTACACGGACAGTGAAGATCGGGGACTTTGGACTTGCAAGAGACATTTATAAAAATGATTACTACAGGAAGAGAGGTGAAGGCCTGCTTCCTGTTCGATGGATGGCTCCAGAAAGTTTGATGGATGGAATCTTCACTACTCAATCTGATGTATGGTGAGCGGTCCCCTTAACGGGACACAGAGAAATATGGGCAAACCATCAAATGTTAGAGCCCAGAAGGGATCTTAAAGGGACAGCTAATGTTTTTTGTATGTGAGAAAACAGGAGACCAGAGAAGGTTAAGTGATTTGCCTCAAGCTAAAGTGAAAGCTGGTGGTCAAGGTGGGACTATTCCTGGGTCTCAGCAGTTTCTACCCCTCCCCCAATCAATTTTGAACTTTTATCTTACTAATATATATAAAATAGAGACATTTACTTCAAGTATTTTATTACACTCCAAAGGCATAGAAGCATATGAATAATGGGAATTGGTACTTATGAATTAATGTCCAACCATGTGCCTAAATGCCTACAATTTTGGAATGCTTGGTCATTAATTTATAGATATACTTTAAATCATGGATCGCCAAAAGATTAAGACATTGGGGATGTTTATGATTTGGACATCTATTTTTGAATAAGGCCCCTCATTTTTACTTGTTGACCCCCAACTGTTGACTAAAGCTGCTAAAAACAGAGATCTGTTCAACGACTTTTAAGCTGGGCTAGGCCTAGGCAAAATTGTGGATGAAATAAAATTGGTCTTCAGTACTGCCAGTTTTTATTCATGCCTTTCCTCTCCATTCTTACTAGCACTCTATACCTCTTAATCTCTGCGGGAAAGTGGTGAAATGCTCACCTGCTCGCCTCTTGGCGTATCCACATTTTGATGTACTGAAAGCCTTAGGAGATGGAGGCTTTCAGTGAGGTTTCAGCCAGGGGAGGAACAGAGTGTGCATGTCTGTATGCCTATGTATGTGTGTGTGCATGTGTATGTGTGTCTGTGTCTCTGCTGTGTGTGTGCATGTGTATGTGTGTCTGTGTCTCTGCTGTGTGTGTGCATGTGTACCCCCACTAAGCCTTCCTTTCACCTTTGAAGTGTTGTTCTTACTCAGTGGCTTGCTCTACTTTTTCTTAAGGCAGCCAGCTTTTAAGTCTACCATTTGCTTTTATAGGGCCAGTAATGCCAATCACAAAGTAGACTCTGATAGCCCCAGGAATAATAATGTTGGAGAAACTACTGTAAACCTGATGTTTGTAATAAGTATAATTAAAGCAAACCCTTTAATATCCTTAGGTCTTTTGGAATTCTGATTTGGGAGATTTTAACTCTTGGTCACCAACCTTATCCAGCTCATTCCAACTTTGATGTTTTAAACTATGTGCAAACAGGAGGGAGACTGGAGCCACCAAGAAATTGTCCTGGTGATCTGTAAGTTAATTGGGTTAACATAAGCACTCAAAAACCAAAAAACTGTGCTCATGCAATCTTTGGTATGGTATGCTAAAATAAACACTGGAATTTATACATTTGTACATTCCACATAAAATGTAAATTAATTGTGGCACATAATTAATCAAATACATCACGGTTTCTTTTTATTTATGAGCATGATATTTCACTCCGAAACAAATTTTGGAGACAATATATTTATATTCCTGGTTAAGTGAATTCTAATAAATAAATGATAGCTCTGTGTATGTGTGTGTACACATGCACACATACAGATTCATTTTATTTTGGGAGACCTGATTTGGCTAATATCTTAATCTGCATATTAAAAGATTTTACTAAATAGGAATATATTGCTTAAAAGTTAGATTGCCTTTGTTGATATAGCTTATATTGATTGATGGGACATAGTATCACTACAAATTATACAGGTTCTTATCTGCTTGTGAACTTAACACAAAATGGCTAAATATTAGTAATTCTATCAAATTGATCCTGGCTACTATTGAATTCTAATAGTAATCCTTAGAAAAGTTAGTGATTTTTGGTCTATTTATAAAAGGCTGAGAGTTATCTGCCTCCTTGTGGACAACCTCAGCAGAAATATTAAATCTTGAAAGTTTTTCCAAGAGGTTTTTTTATCCAAGAAGTTTCTAAAAGAACAAATAATCAACAATTATAAACCCTATTATGTGCCTGATACCATGCTAAGGATTATGTGGATAACAAAGGTGTTTAAACCAGGGCCACAGCTCTTCAGCATCTAAGAATGTATTTTGAATGAAAAGACATGCACACGGAGCAGTTGGACGACAGGCCAACATGTAATAAAGTGCTAAACTGTGTGGTACAGACAAATGCAAAAGGAATTAGCGGTATGCGAATGCACACCGTGGTTGTACTGCCTTGACTCTGTTGTGTTATTTAGAGGATTATTCAGACTTGAGCCAAAAGATGATTAAGAGCTGGGCACCTTGGTTGGATGTTCTACTGGGTGAATGTTTTTGTATTATTTAAATCTTCCAGCTAGAAGAAGATTTGAACCACTGTTTGTTTCAGATTTAGCTTTTACAGCTTCTGGAATATTTATGGGGAAATCAGATATATTCACACCTGACCAAGTATGGTAATAGAGCCAAAAAAAAAAAAAAAAAATGGTTCATGATCCTTTTGGGGGGGAGATGGGAAAAATATTCTGTAAACTAAGGATAAGAAATTATACAAAATTTGAAAACCTTTGATCTAGGGCTTGAGGAAAAAAACCCAGCACACCTAAATGTGAAATGTTTTAATTACATAGTTAGCAAAGTAATGACTGTTTTGCATCTCCTACACATCTGTCAAACACTCAGAAATTTTCCCCAGAATTTCAATTACACATAATCATCCTTATGCTGTTAGGATTTTATCTGGCATATTTCCTTCTGCCTCCAGGGGGTAATGTACCTCATCATAATCATGAAATACTTTTGGATATGTACCTTAGGAACAAATCTCTGAATTATACAATTTGACTGATATGTTCAATTATTTTGTTTGGGGAGGATGGAAGCAGATAATAAATTGCTGTTTTGTGAAAGAGAAAAATGTAGGTATGTTGAACTTTGCTTTGTCTGAAGATACTCAAAAACTAGAAGAAAGAGTAATGAGTGCTAGAAAGATGCTGGAAAATGAGTGGGAAAAGATAATGTTTTATCTAGTTTTACTTTAAATAATTCATTCGTTGAATACATTATTGCCCTAATATTGTATAAAAACATAATTTTCTTGAAACCAAAATTTTCCATTGGAGCTTTTGAAGTTCACTTGAACATCATTAATAAAAAGTAAACAATGCTCCAAGTTCCCCAAGTGCTGTCTGACTCTGCGGAGCCCCGTGAAGGGTTAAAGATATGTTGCCAATCAGGAAGACAAGCTGTGCTAGGAAATGGAGCTCTCAGGGATGCCATTCAATCTGGTCAGGCCTTAAGTTGTCATGATAAAGATTAACTACTCTCCTTAGAGTACAGAGGAAACTGATTTTTATTTGAAGCAGTTCTCTGAGATCACAGGCCCAGCTTAAAGGGTTGAAAGTCTGCACTGAGCCACACTGCACCTCCTATTCACTGCTTAAATACTCAGCACCTGGATGCACTCTGGGCCAGGTGAGCCCATAGATGGCTACACTGTACTCAGCTATTAGTGGAATGCTGGGTTCAGAGCATTCCTGCCCTTCTCCCCATAGCCTGGGATGTATGGTGCAAAGCTCAGCCGTCAGTATTCTCATCAGCCTTTGCTTTTCACGACCACTACACACACTCCTAAGAAGAAACAGGATCAAAGGGCAATCTCTGAGAGCTCTTTGGATTCAATGACAGAGCTCAAGTGAGAACGCTTTGGGGTTCTATGACAGACGATCAGAGTGGCAACTGGAATTACTGGAGAGGCCCTCAGCTGTAGGAGGCCACAACAGGAGAACATGGAGGCTCACCATCTCATTTTTACCCTTTAAAAATATGTGCTCCTAGATGCTAATTAGGTCTCTCCAGGGTTGGGTATAATGAGTAAAGGAATTCTTGAAATCTGTATTTTATGTGCTTTGTTTAAATGCCTATGGAAACTTGCCCCCTTAATACTGAAAGATGCTATGAAATTTTCATCTGTTGAACTTCAATTGCTGTATGTATCCGAGGACTTTAATATTCGTAGAGACTAATACTGAGCAAGGCTAATGAGTCTCAGAAGTAAAGGGTTTGCATGGTGAGTGGAGGACTGTGAACCCGGATATTTAGGCAAATGAGAAATTTCAACTATAATGAGTATTTTTCTAGAACTAAAACCCAGGTAAATTTTAACAGACTTGAAGGAGCTGCAAGTTTATTTAGAATAATATGTTTGATTATTTGTAACTATAACTTAGTGTAAGTATATAATGCATGATACAGAATTCTGATAGGGGCATATTTGTGAGGGAAAGCTGTGCCAAAGTTATAGTTGTTGAGAATTTACTTTAAAGATATAAGAAACACATTTTTTAGTATTATTAAATTCTTAAAATCCTCTTTATTTTATTCCATTGCCAGTTTGTTGCTATATTCTTTGTGTAAAGAACACAGTTGTATTCTTTACTTTTTGTAAAAAAAAAAAGTAAAAGTTTTATTGCTTTATTTAGCTCTTCTTTTCTTAATCCTCATTTGTCCCTGGATGGTGGAACAGAAAGGTTTTATATATTAAAATGGTCATATGTGTTTGCCATCAGAAAGTTAAGTAAAGAAAAAAGATTGAATTCAATATAAATTTAAACCTCCACAGATGGAAAAAATTAGGGCTATCTGTTTAAATAAATTACATAGATCAAACAAGAGCTTGAACTTTGGGAGGGCAGAGCAAGTGGGTTAGATGCAGGCTGCTAAATGGCAGCTTTAAGGATGCCTTCTCTCCTTCCTTCCATCTCCTCCCCTTCGTCCTCACCTTTCCCCCTTCTTTCTTCTTCCTTTTCTTCCTTTCCTTCTAAATAATCTCCACTAAGTATCTTGAATCCTTTGTAGAATCAAGCAGGATATAAATAAATAAAATAAGTAAAAACTTCATAATTTAAATATGACAAATCTTGAGAGATTCTGTTTATGCCTCAGCAATATCTTTGAATTACAGCTTTACTTTCATAAAAGAAATGTTTCCTGTAGAGAATAATAATAATACTTCAGTTTCTCCTCTTAACTCTTAAGATAACTCTTGGATTATTCATCAAGATTCTACTTTAACTATGGGTTTAAATTCCTTGATATGGTATCAGTTATAGTACCTTATTTCAAAGTCAAATGATCCTTCATTGAGATTTTTGTATCATCCCTATTTCTAAATGGCACAGGTAATAAGCAAATACGTAAAAGATTAAGTTGTCTTTCACTTATTTCTCAGTTATGATTCTAACTTTTTAAAAATAGAGTGAAGTTTGGTATTCTATATACAGAATGTAAATTCCTTGTTGTATGTATGAGAAGTCATCAGATCAACAAGTAGAAAGCAGCCCAATGTTAGGTTTCTCCATAATGCCCTGTTATTGAGTACTAACTCTGACCTGAAGTGCTTGTCAAGAAATGAAATAAATGGAAGTGGTGTTTGCATGCCACATTGTAATGGAATGGAGATTGCATTATGATTCCTAAAATAGATGCTAGCTATTTTAAATACAATACCTATAATGCTTTCTGGGTCATTGTCACCTAGTGATTGGATGTAACCTTGCTCTACCTCTATTGCCATTTTCTGAGTACAAACCACCTTTATCTCCCTAGTCTTCTTTAATAGCTTCCAGCTTGCCCCTCTACAATCTATTGTCCACATATCAGCCAGAGTAATCCTTTAAAAATGTAAAGGTCATGCCTGCTTTAAAACCTTCAACAGCTTCCCACTGAAGTGACATAAAATCCAACTCCCTGCCCAGCCTGTGAGACCTGCATGATCTCGGCTTCCTTCTCCGATCGCATCTCATGCTCTCCTCTCAATGACCGCACTTCAGCGACACTGGCTTTCTTTCAGATTCTAAACCGTGCCAAGCTCTTTCCAAATTTAGGACTTTACACATGCTTTCCCCTCTTCCAGTGTGTTCCCTGACTCCCATCCACACCCTATTCCCATGACTAATATCTTATTTTCCTGCAAAGTTCTTTGACTTAAATGTCACCTCTGCAGAGGGGCCTTCTGTGAGCAATTTACCAGAAGGTTACATCTCTGTTTGGACTCATGTTTGTTTTCTTTAATACTTTTTAAAGATCTTATAATTTGTAACTGTATATATTTATCTGTTGATATAGTAGTACTAATATTTTTAAATACCTCCCAATTTATCTTGCTTTATCAGTTCTCTCTCTCTGCCCCCAATCTGCCTTACAGCTCCAGAAGGACGAAAAAGAGAGCAGGTACTTGAACTTTTAGTAAGTCTGTACACTTGAAATGCAGGCACGGAGGAGAAAGAAGGTTATCTAGAGCCCTTTAGCTTCTTGTTAGTGTGTTTAGTACCAGGTATGAGTCACTGTAACATACAATTTTGTATATGTATAGTCTAATAAAACAGAGGAAGTGAATAGAAACCTCAATCCTACGCCCTGGAGAAGTGTAGAAAGAAGAAAAATTGATGGACACAGGCATGAGGCTGAAGATATTGGTTATCCAGGCCAGGAAACCTCCTCTGCAGGATTCAGTTAGTTTAGGTGGGAAACACCAAGGGCATGGGGCAGCTATCCCACTCCCTCCCAGTTTGGGGAGATGTCAAACTGGTCACTGAGCAGGGGATCCCTGCGTTGACATGGAGAGACCCAGCATCATTAAAAAGGTAGAATGGCATGTCCAGATAGAGAAAATCTAGCTCACACCTCCAAAAGTCCTTTGTCTCCTAAAAGTAAACATTTTGTTGAGAACTAGAGATTCTGCCAAAGAGCACCCTGTGGACATTCAGCAGAAACAGGAATGGATTCCCTGGGCCTTTGTAGCAGGTATAGGACATAATAGAGTCTCAGAGGAGGCTCCAGCTAGAGAGAGACAAAGGAAGACCAGTTCAGTGGGGAAGGGCCAAAAGAATAGGTAAAGTATTCATAGACTAAATTGAGGCTGATCACTACAGAATGGACCAGACCAGTCCCTCCTTATTGAGTTCCAGATGAGCCACTGAAACTAGCAAAGATCTGGAAGGCACAACGGAGTTCGAAGGACCCCTCACTGAGCTACACTAAGTCACATAAGCCTCTTACACAATGTATCCTGACATCATCTTGGAGAGGAGAGTGGAGAGGGTAGGGATGGCCTTGAAATAAGGGAAACCGAATTATCCAGAAAACACTGAATATTATCTAAAAAGATTTTTTAAAACAGTGGATTGGACTAGGTTATAAACAGCACTGCCGTTAAGTGAAGTTAATTTTCTTTGCTAAGTGGGGACTCTGAAAAAGACCTAATTTGTTACAGACAATGTAAAAGTTACTATTTTTTCCTGCTCATATGAGTTATGGGGTGATAAATTTTGTCACACTCTTACATTTACTATGCATATAACCTACAAGGACAGGAACCACACTGCCACTTCCCTAGGTCCTGACATACTGCTGGGATAAAATAAGTGTACAGCAAATCTTTGAATGAACACTAGTTAAGAGTGCTACACAGACATTTTTCAGAAAACCACTAAGGAAAAGATAATGTTTAATCAACCAGCTATGAATGTCTGGGGAACTGAGTCTTTCAATTAACCTGACAGTGTAATGAAAAGTAAAAGCACTGGAATCAAATTTACTTTCTACCTCTGGTTCTGCCACTAATTGTCTCTGTGCACTGGAGTAAATTTTATGTTCTTTTAGATATCAATGTATTTATGTATGTAAAATCTTTTAATCTTAGCTTCAATAAATTTCATAGCTGTTAGTTCCCTTATATGTCAAGTAGACATTTTCCAATCACGTATTTATTCATCTATTTATTTGGATTAATAAGTGTTATTACTGTTGAAATAGTGTCAGCTTTTCAAAGAAAGGTGTTATGTAATAAAAGTAGGAATATTGAAAGCCACTCTTAAATAAGAAACCAAAGCTTTTGTTCTGATTCATTTATATGAATTATGAAAAACTGGCAAGAACTCAAATTCTTTTACTTCTAAAATGACCTTACCTTGGTTATCAGAAAAGAGATCCCATCATCATTTACTTTCCCACTTTACCCACACATCCAGGTGGAATTTAATGACCCAATGCTGGGCTCAAGAACCTGACCAAAGGCCTACTTTCCAGAAAATTCAAGATCAGCTTCAGTTATTCAGAAATTCTTCTTTATATATTATTTCTCAGTGCAGAGATGAAGCAAACACCAGTGGAGTCACAAATGAAGGCTTTGAAGGTAAGTTTGCTTCATTAGAATTTTCTAGTTTTCTCTCCAGTGTGAACTGAACAATCTTAAAATGGAATGTACACAGACAACATTTTAGGATGGATGAGAAGAATAATGTACTGGCACCATCATCATCACAATTGTTTATTGTGTTACTCTTTGAAAAAAAAATCTGTATTGTGCACTAAATTAAAAACAAAAAAGGATAGTGCTATGGTCCCTGGATTTATTATCTAAGATAGTAAGGAGGAGAATTAACATGTTAGACTATTTTCATGAGCTGTTTTCCTCCTCCTCCTCCCCACCTCTCTCCACCAGTTTGGACCTCAAGTGCAGAGTTGAGTTAATTATAGGCTCTTTGTTTATGGTACATTATCATCATTGGTCTATGCAGAGCTTCTCTCTTATTTTGTCTGTCTGTTTAGTCCTTTTATCCGCATGTTCCTCTCCTGTTCCACTTCCTCCCTTCCCCTGCCAGGCAACCATTCCAATGTCTTTAACGTGTACCTTTGAATTCGTATATTTTCCTGTAAAATGTGTATTGTTTTGTATGCACAAATGCTGCTTTTCTTTCTTTTTTCATTAAGCACTATGTTTTTAAGATCCATCCATGTTGCTAGGTATGTATCTAACCCTTTGCTTCGAACTGCTGAGTAATTTTGCTATGATTATTGTAGTGGGCCAGGCCTTGCTAAGATCTAGTCTGATTCTATGACTTTGGTATATTGGCAAATAGGACAATAATCCTCTGGAACCATTCAACTGTGGTGGACAGACTAAGCTGTTTAGTTCAATGTAGAACACAAAACAGAATTAACATACTGTTATCAACGAATTCATTTCCAAAATCAGATTTACTATACATTTGCCTAATTGGCTGCAGAAAAATGAATTTTAAAATATTCCTCTTCTACTGCTGTAGAAGTCCTTCTTGTTATTAAAAGTTTGCGAGACATTTTCTTTATTTAAATGAAGGCATTCTTGCTTAGAAATTAACCTGGTAAGATGGACCACGCCTCAGGATCTCTCAGAAACTGGGCATCTTGGTCTTTGCAGTGACTGACAGCTGTCATGGGGTCATCTACTCTCCCTGCATAGTGCACATTGAGATCTTCACATTCAGTGATGCACTTGACTTATAGTAGGAAAAAAGAAGCCCAAGGGCAAATGTCTATTTTTCTTGTTTACGGTGCTTCTGACTACCTAATTTGGGTAATTTTGGATCTGTGATATGAACATAAGGCTCTGCTCATGAAACTTCTTTAAAATGAACAGCTAAGCAACAAACTGGAGAGTGCTGTGTGTGCCTTGGCCACACACCATTAGCCTCATCAGAACAAGCCTTGTGCATAGTCTCACACTGGCTCCACCCACCTTCTCATAGTGGCACTGAGCTGATTCTAAGAGTGCCAATGGCAGAGCACATTGGAGTTACAACTGCTACAGGAACCCCAGCCTTTTGGAGGGTTCTATACATAAACTTGCCTGCGTGAAGATCACATGGGATTGGGAAAAACATACTTTTAAACCATTGTAGATACCACTAAGTCCTTCTCATTTTCTAAACACTTCCTTAAGGAAACATTTCTCTGAATGAAATTTTGATAAATTTTTAAAAACTTATTTCAACAGTTATTGACTTTTGGGCAAGGTGTGTTAGGCACCTGTATTTAATGTGTAGCATTTATCTGATTTAAAGAAAAAGAAGAGGAGAGAATATTTCTTTTCCTTGAGAAATGAGAGTCAGATTTTTAAAAAATTGTGCATGCAGAGTTTAGTAGTGAACTTCACAGCTTTAACTGGTGAGTTTGAAAGTTGTCCTTGTCATGGTACTGTATCTCTATCCACAGGAAAGGTAGGTGTCACCAGTTCACTATTGAATAATACTGTTTTGCTCAAGCCACTTGAGCCTGATCCTGCCTGGCCTGGTTCTTATTTGCCATAACCTCACATATAGAAACTTTAAAGGAACCATGATCCGGGGTAGTGTGCCAATACATAAAAGGAAATCTTTTGTTCTTAAGATAGATAAATGGCAATACGTGGAGTGAGAGTTTGGTTCTATTCTGGAGACTTTGCTGTCAGCCTTCACAGAGACATGGCTGAGATAAGGAAACTAAAATTTTAAATAACACTCATAAAAGTAGAGAAGCAGACATAAATGCAGAAATAATTTAACAGGGAATATAATCAAACTATGATAATTTAGACAGAAACAAGAAATTCTGGGCCATGAAAGAGGTATAATTTTAGTAAAAGAGAAAACATCATTCTGTTATTTACAATGAATGTAAATTTTGAAGATAAGGAATAGAAGGAGATATGGAAATCACTAAAAAACTTGACAATTGAGATTGTGACTGAACAAGAGAGGCAGCTAAGAGAGATGAACTAGAATGAAAGGCAGAGTTTGCATATTTGCAAAGGATAGAAATAGTGGAACAGTCCCTTGAAGGCATGCCTACATTAATTACTTTTTAAATGAGAGAATGTGTTTAATAATAGTTTGTTGCTTTGCAGACTGGTGGGCATATTTAGCAAAGCAATACAATGTTTGTCTTCATTGTTATTGTTGGAGATATATAAGAAGATAAGAAAATCCATTGGAAAGACTTTTCTTTAAAAAAAATAATAAAGGGCTTAGTATTACAGGGAGCGACAATACCACGCCTATCCTATGGTCCTACTGACCTAATGAGATGGAAAGGGATAGAGAGAGAAGATTAGTAACATATCTGGGCATCTAGTAAAAATATCCCAGTGACTTCATCCAAACATTTGTGTAAACATCACCTCATCAGTCCCAGAGAGTTCTACAGGAAACAAATCTAAATGCTCCTCTGCTGTTCTAAACATAGCCAGTCAGCCGGCATATGTCTCGTCTGTAAATACCCTGTCTTACTTGGAAGTCTTTATTTTAATATTGCCCTCTTAAAAAGGTTGCTGAGTGCATGCTGTCTTTGTTCAGGATATTTGCTTTAAGTTCTGACTCGTAAGTGTTCTATTAAATAATTTTTAAACAAATATAAACAAACAAAACAAAACAAACTCCCCGACTACCACTATCTCGCATAAGTTCTTTATGCAACAAGATGTACTAATTGCTGAAAGCGTGCCAGGATCTAGTCTAAATATTGCTGTAAGTACTATGAACCAGTAAAGTAGTTAGCTAATGATTTTTCTTTGACACACGGCAACAGAGTTTGCAAAAAGACTTTATTTGCTTCGTATAAAAGGTTCTTTTTCAAACAACTTGGCAAGCAAAAAAAATTTTTTTAAATCATGTTTGATAGGAAGCTTTCCAATATGCTATTTAATGGGTTAATGGTACAGCAATGAATAGGCTGATAATGTGAGTAGTTAGACCTATCTTATAGATTTAAGTTTGTGTTGAAATTCTAAACTTTCCTTTAGCCTAATTTTTTAAAGCCCTTTAAGAACATCCTAATTTCCTCAATCATCTGGGCCAATGGACTACTTAAAGTTAAATATCTTTTTTCTTCCTAACCCTTCGTGATATTTTTTATTGCTATTATCACATATAGTGGATTGTCCTTATGAGTTTCTCAATGGCTATACATGTTGGCAATCATCATAACTGTTGGATCTTTCCATAGGTATCCAGCACCTTGGCACTAACTGAACTTGGCATTTGATAAAGTAATTTCTTTTTTTCTAAAAAATTCATTTATTTTCGATTATACATATTTATAGTGTACAGAATTGACTATCAGTATTTGTGTACAGTATGTGATGATTAAATCAATATTATTAGCATGTTCATCATTACAAATTGTAATTATTTTTTGTGTCCCTTACCCAGTTACTCCATAATTCCTCACTCCTTCCCCTTTCCCACATCTAGTAACTGTAGGTCTGTTTTCTCCTTCTGAAAGCTTTTATTGTGGTCTTTCTCTGATGAAGTAATTCCTACGGGGGAGATATTTCACAACACTATGTGACTATTCTTGTGGTTTGAACTCTGCTATTATGATATTTGAGCAATGGAGAGGAAAGTGAGATGATGCCAAAGAGCTTGAAAGCCTGTAGCTCAGCCGTCTTCTTCAGCAGCGTGGGGGTCTGCAAGAGGAATACACACCTGTGATATAAGCAGGGTATAATTTGTCTGCTCTTGTAATAAAATAAGCTTTGTAGTTTAAGTGTAATACTTGATAAATAGGCAGATCCACTAAATTCCATCAGGAAAAAACAGGTACTGTGGTGCTTCTCTTAGTTCTTTGAAATTATTCCATTTTTCCCGTATTTCAATTTAAGTTCATTCTGAATAAACCAAACCTGGGTGTACATCAGGACGAAGTGCAGAAGGTGAGCAGGCCAGCAGCCTCCGCCATTAGGGGCACACATTTGGATGCTCTCATGCTGGAAGGATAACGAGGAGGAAGGGAAGGACCATCATTCATCTACTGATATGTTTCTGATTTTTAAAATATCATACTTTATGAAAAGGTAGCAATACTTCTGATCATAAATTCTTCATCCAGTACGGAAAATGTGGTACGTCTACACAATGGAATACTACTCAGCTATAAAAACGAATGAAATACTGCCATTTGCAACAACATGGATGGACCTTGAGAGAATTATATTAAGTGAAACAAGTCAGGCACAGAAAGAGAAATACCACATGTTCTCACTTATTGGAGGGAGCTAAACATTAATATATAAATTCACACACACACATACACACACACACACACAAATCGGGGGGGGGGAGGGAAGAAGATATAACAACCACAATTACTTGAAGTTGATACAACAAGCAAACAGAAAGGACATTGTTGGGGGGGAGGGGGGGAGGGAGAAGGGAGGGAGGTTTTGGTGATGGGGAGCATTAATCAGCTACAATGCATATCGACAAAATAAAATTAAAAAAAAAAAAAATAAAATAAAAATAAAAGCCAAAAAAAAAAATAAAAAATAAAAAAAAAATAAATAAATAAATTCTTCATCCAGGTGGTAAAATCCAGAGATTGGAAAGCCTTGATTAAAAAACAAAAAAAAAATTTACAGTTTACATTTGTATATTTATCATTACATTATATATTTATCTTTTTGATCCCCTAGAATTTCGTGATATGTTTCAGAAGCTCTGATGTTAGGTTTCAACAAGATTTCTTATACTTTCCTATGTTAAGAAGGTCAACCTCTAAACAAAGATGAAACAACACGGCATAATTGTGAAGAAGGCAATTACTTTCTGGCTCTCTGTTTCCTTGCTGCTGCCCTTACCCCAGACACCTGGGTGTCTAGACTCTTCCTGCTTCCCTGTGACTTGTGGAGGCCACACTGCCACACACCTCCTCCTCAACAGCCCGGCAGCTCTACCCTCACAGAGGGGAGCTGTGAGGACACAGATGTGAGCCAGACAGTCTGGGTTCAAGTTCTAGTGTGGCCTTGGGCAAATTATTTAACTCCTCTGCACCTCAATTTCCTCATCTGTTAAATGGGGTTAATACTAGTACCTAACTAATAGAAGAATGAGTTAATGTATGCATTTAACTTAGAGCAGTGCCTGGTATGTAGTAAGTACTTCATAAGTGTTAACAACATCAACAATAATCATAACGATTATTATATTTCATGCCATTTTCCTTCTCCCTCAACCCTGCCATGAAAACTTGCTAGGCTTATATTCATTCCCTATTAGCTTTTTGAGGTTATAAGCATCTAGTTTTAATTTATTTGCCAATTGGTGTTAATGGTTTCATATGATACTTGTCTTGGGGATTGTTGAGGAGGGCCAGCCACATTAGCTGCCTAGCTGTTTATCAGTCTATACCTGGCACACTTCTGCCTTGGGACCCTGTCCTTGCTGTTCTCTCTCCCTCAGATGCTCTTCCTAAGATATCCACATGGTGAATTCACTTAATTTGGGTCTCTGCTTGAATTCCAATTCATTAAAGGGGACTTTGCTGACATCTCATCTAAAATAGCAGCTCCCTTCCACCACCACCATTATTCTCTTGCCCCTTTCTCTGCCACATTTTCTAAATCTGTGTCAGGTAGTACTTCTCACACCTCACATAGATTTAGTTGTCTACTAGTTTATTATCTGTCTCCCCCCATTAGAATGAAAACTCCAAAGGGCAACAACTTTGTTTCATTCATTACTGTATCATCAACACCTAGAACACAGCCTGGCATGTAGAGGGCATTCAATAAATATTATCATAATAAGTGATTAAATTACTAAATCTAAAGGAATACATTTTTAAAAGTAGATATTTCAGCTGCTGTGGTAGGTTGAACGGGTAAGTATTTGAGACAAGAAAGGCCATCCTAGGGCTGCTTTTCTTTTTCCTATCACAAAGACCCTGATCTGTTCCACCTGTTAAGGCAGAGTTAATCACCTCTGCGCTCTCACTGCGTTTTACATATTCCTTTATTAAAGTGCATAGCACCTTCTACATCTATTCATGTATCTGCTTCCTCACTAGACTGTGTAGCCTCAGGGACAGGAAGCACATCTTGTTGATCTTTGTATTCCCAGCACTTAGCAGTCCTCTCAAATATTTGCTGAAAAAAATGTGTAAAGTTGGGGTTGTCGTAATTCTCACACAGTCTATATATTATTCCAAGCAAAGGACATTAAATAGATGCTAGGATAACTTTCATATTTTTCAACAGGTGAAGAGGGCGATACGACTTGCTTGAATTCAGGTGATGTTATGCCAGTTGCTTTCATGGAAACCAAGAACCAAGAAGGGTTAAATTATATGGTACTTGCTACCGAATGCAGTCAAGGTGAAGGAAATTCTGAGGGTCCTCTAGGCTCTAAGGAATCTGAATCTTGTGGTCTGAGGAAAGAAGAGAAGGAACCACATGCAGATAACAATTCCTGCCAAGAGAAACAAGTGGCTCACTGCCCTCCTGGCAAGCCTGAAGGTCTCAGCTATGCCTGTCTCACTCACAGTGGGCATGGAGGCGCTTCTGAGTAGTAGTGCTGTTTGGAAAATATGGAGTTGAGATAAATGAGGGCAGGCATGTGACCTAGCCCTCATTAAGCAGTTACTGAAAGAAGACTCTAGAAGAATGATAGATTTCATGGTGGTCTGTGACTCCAAATTAACACTGCTAAATTCCCAAGTTCTAACCTTAGTTCTGAGAGCCATTTGGTTTTAGTTGTAACAATCCCCATATCAACTGCCTAATCTGCGGTAGAATTATGAGGTGAGCCACTGAGCATGTGGAATGCTTAGGAAGAATCGTAAGTCTGGGAGGGAAACACTGCTCTCTCTCTCCCCTGAAGTCCCTCAGGCCATTGCCCACCCTTCAGTCTGAGCTGTAATAAAATCTTGGTCTGTTGGTTAGAGATAGAAGTAGGTATGTTCAAGGACCTGAAGGAGAGGGGTAAGAAATATGCTCAGGAACTGACTGAAATCCAGATTCTCTCGAAGGAGACAGAGGAAATGACTAAATAAGTCTATACGTACAGAAGGAACCAGCACGTGTGACATGAGAAGTCATCCGAAAAGCTATTACTAGAATAAAATATTATTTTCAATCACTACTGTAAATATTTTGTATTTTGGAGGCTTAGAACAGCAGCTTCAGTCATATTGAAAATAGGACCATGATCTTTCAGTCCTAATGTTTGGCATTCTGTGACCTCTGGGTTGTATAAAAATCACTCTGTAACTTGTCTGTTATCATAGAAATTAACTAGTATAAAGATGGTTTTTATTTACCATATGGATTTTACATATAAAATACTTAACATTACATTTAGTGTCAAATTATTCTTAAAATTAAATATAAGTGGTTACAATGTTATTTCAAGCTATGTGATTTTTAGCAACCATACAAAATATAAATAACTTAATAAAAACTATTTAAAAAATTCTTCAGAGAAACACTCTGACTTAAAACAAATGTATATATTTTTGCAGTTACCCATTTAAATCTTAAAGTTTCAACTGCTCTAACAGCAACACGAATGTGACCATTCTGTGTGTTATTCAGTTGCCATATGTGGGATGTTTGCTAAATACAGTATAGAGAAGAACATTTTGATCATAACACTTGCTAAAAACTACTGTGTATCATGTACTTGCTTCCACCTTGAATAATTTAGTTAATCCTTTAACTTACCTACTACCTTTGAACCTGCACAAATGATTGGCTGAATGTTGAGGACTACAGAGACATGAATCTGTTAGTTCTGTGGTGAACAGGCCACAAGTTAAAGTCCGGGATTTGCGGTCACTCTGTCACATCTGGTATTCTGCTGAACAAGGCAGGATATTTTCTCTCTGCTCTTCTGATCCTCTGATGGGCATTTGTCACTCTTTTTGCTAGCTCCTCCATGTGCTGGAGAATTTTCAGCCTTTATCATCTAGGTGGGAGCTGTGTTCCATGTGCTCCTCCTAGCATCTTTTGCAGCAAGGAGGCAGGCATGTGACCTAGCCCTCACGGCTCAGACCCACCCACCCCAGGCTTCTAACTGAGAGCTAGGGATGCAAAGAAACAGGATGCAATGAGTCTTCCCTGGTGATGGTGGCAACTGAAGTAGTCTGGCTCCTGACACTGAAAAGGCAGTCATGCTGGAGGTGGCAGCCAGTGTCCAGGGCCAGAAAACTTAGTAGAGTGAGACTGGAGCCTGGTGCCTCTGGCCACCAGGGAAGCCAGACTGCACTGGTTCTGCTGTCTCCTCCTAACCATTGCTCCTGGCTCTGTAGTCCCCAAGTCTGACTCTCCAGCCCTCCCTAGGATTCTGTGAGTTACCCTCATACCCTCTCAATAATTAATTTTTTAAATTTTTTAAATTTTTATTTTTTAACATAAAAGCTTTAGTGAGATATAATTCACATACTACACAATTCATTCATTAAAAGTATATCATTCAATGGTTCTAAATATATTCACAGAGTAGTACAGCTATCACCACAATCAACGTTGGAATATTTTAATCACTCCGAAAAGAAACTTTGTACCCCCAGCCAAACAACCTTTCTTATCATGGGAACCAGGTGCAGTTCCCACTTATCACTGAGTAGCACCATTCAGTTCTCCACCAGCCTGTCAAATTATTCAAACAAGCCAACTATATCCTTTTGAAATTATAAAGCCTACCTCCCACAGCCCGTTTGCTCACTCTGTTTCTGAATACAACTCCTATGCGGCCCTGTGTGGCATGTGATGTCCTACTCTGCTAGGCTGTGAGTATATGTGATAATAAACTGCTGTGAATCTCATTTTTTCAGTGCTGGATGTCATGTGTTTGGCCATTCTCATAATCTTAGCCTGGGAGTCTTTCCCTCACCAGCAGGGTGAATAGGAGGCAATTAAAACAAGGGTCTCAACAGAAGATCTGAGCAGGCAGAAGAGGAATCAGCACACTTAAAAATAGTCAATTGAGATGATCAAGTCTGAGGAGCAGAAAGAGAAAAGAATGAAGAAAAATGAGCCTCAGAGACCTGTGGGACAACATCACAAATACCAACATACGTATAATGAGAATCCCAGAGGGAGAGGAGAAAGAAGGGCAGAAAGACTATCTGAAGAAATAATGGCCCAAATCTTCCCAAATTGGATGAAGAGTCAATTTCTGTTGCTTGCAACCAGGTTTTACTCTGCCAGTGTCAGGGACCTTTGTTTTCAAATACACAAAGGAATCAGAAGTGTATAGAATAGGTTTTACAGTATAATACATTTGCAGTACAATTTGGATAATAGAGAATTCATAGAACATCTGAGGGGAACAGCCAATAAAATTCCTATGTTTTGTCTAAGAAAAAGAACAAACTAGCAATCTTTTTAAAAAATAGTTCCTAATGAATAATACTGACAGAATATTTAATGCAAAATAAAATAGTGGATAAAAATTTCACATGTAAAATGTGTTACAGATAAAAATAATTGATAAAATATAATAGGTTGGTTAATTCTGTAATTACAATTCTATAATTGGAAGTTAATTCTGGAAAAATTAAATCTTATAATCAAGAGAAAAAAATTGGCAATGGCTAAAAATCGCACTTGTTGAAAATGCATTATTTACTAAAAATTAACAGAAATATAGAATTCTATTGATAAATTTTTTTATCTATAAAAGGTAACCTGGGAATATTAAAATTTGGGAGAAATAATGGCTAACAAAGGCAGATGCTATAATTTGTAAAATTTTATATGAAAAAGCTGATCAGTTCAATAAATCTAACCTTCACTTCGAATTGTTCAAGGAAAAGAAATAATCCATAAGAAAAAATATTTAGATAAGTTAAAAATGAAAAATATTGTTTATGGCTTAACACTGACAATTGAATAAATATTTGCCCACGTACAATTAAGAAATTGATATAATTATGATTAAATTGCTCTACTCAGAACATCCTTGAGAAAAGAGCTTGTTTCTAGGCCTAGATACACTCTTCATTGCTTATCCATGTTGGCTTTTTCTCACCTCTTGGAATCTCCTTACCTTTTCAGAAGTCCCACTCAACATGTAAGGCTAGCTCATATTACAACTTTTTGAAAAGGTCTACCCCAACCCTCTCACTTCTCCCTTCTCAGAATTACTGTTGCCCTTATTGTCTTTACATCTCACTGGGCAGTAACCACATATATTTTTATTCTGTTTCTATGTGTTTTAGCTACTCAAATACATCACAAGCTTTCTGAAGATAAGGTGGTGTCTTTCACTCCTTTGTATATTATCTAAGCCAAAGTAGGTACTTACATTTAAAGGGCTGATGGATTGATTTTCTCATCACTTTTATCCAATTCATTTCAGAACAAGTCTTAGCTTGTGGCTTATACAGAAGGGGCCGGAAAGCTGATGCCAAGGTGAACTCAATCCTTAGTTATCTCCTGAGACCTTGACAGACAGATTATATAAATTGGGGGACTGATTTGAGGTTCAGATCAGGTAGGCGAGGACTGAAATTCTGGAAGCCCTTGAAATGATGGTGAACACATGCTAAAGGAGGCCAAAATTTATTTTATTATTCTTAGTTTCTCCCTTCTCTCACCCAAACCCACCTTTTGTCCTCAGAATTGCCTCTATGGATGTAGAATAAATGTTAGGGTTCCCTTGACTTCTCCATGACACTCTCTCCTTGGAAAAAGGAAGCCTGTCCAAGTTTCCTTTTTGCAGTTGGCCAGAGCTACAGGATGCCTGAATCAGATGACCTATTCCAATCCTTCCAGGCTTCTTCACATACAACCAGAAGAATTAAGGGGCCAAAATATACCCTCCAAATGCTATTGTAAATATTTTAAAACATTTCCTTCCAGTTTTTTTTTTTTTTTTCCCCAATGTGAACTTATTTTCATGGCTGGAGTAGTTGTAGTTGTACCTCTCCTGTTTTGTTTGTTTTTTTCTTTTTCATAAGCTTTGAAAGCTTATGAAATTTTTGCATAAGCTTTCCCTCTTGTCATTGAAAATTTTTCTTACATAATGTTTTCCTTCGAGCACTGAAAAGTTTTGGTATGTGTTTCTAATGTCTGCATAAAATCCCTTAGAGAGGATATATTATAACTTAATGCTCCCATGTAGATACACATTCATTCATCAGCTCATTCAATAAATATTTATTTATGCCTACTATACATCAAGCATTGTTACACGGGATACAAATAGAGCAAATAAACAAATAAACAAATAAGTAAAAGCAAATAAACAAAGCAAAGTCTCTACTTCAATGAAGGTTACATTCTAGCATTCTAAAACAACAAAAATACACATATAGCTGAGGGACAAACTTGGTATTCCATAGTGTTGCAGAGCTCTTGATGTTTAAATGCTCAGTCAAGGTATGTCTGTTGAGAAAACATGGGCCCCTAAAACATAAGATTAAGGGTATTTGGATGGTTGTTCAAAGGTTTTGGCTCAGCAAACCCTTCGGATCCCTCCCAGCTTGCAGAGGTAGCCAATCCCTCCAAAGTAAGAGCTAGCTCTTTCTCCGTAGAGGAAGACATGTCAGAGGCCTCTTCTCAACCATGCCACAGGTGCTCCCTTGGAAGCTGCACCCACCTCCTATCCTGATTGCCAGGAAGATAACTAGAATTAAATCCCAGCATAATTTGATTAAGGATATACTGCGTCTGATAAAGGAGGAAAGAGATTAGATCTCAAAAGAGCTCCAGGAATTAGCTAACATGTACTGGTGGGAGCCAGGGGAGTGATGCTGGGATTCCATTCTGAAGGTGCTTGATCAAGAGAATGGGAAGGTAAGACTGGATAAGCAAGAAGGATTCATTCACTGGGTTGGACTTTCCTAGGACATCAGATTTAACATCCTGGAAAAGACCCATGCACATGGGGCAAACTTGTGGCTAGGGTGGCTTCAGAGGCCTGGAGAAAACTAAGGTCCATGCTGAGTTTCCCTATCAGAAGGTAGAGGAAGAAATAAAGAAATAAAAAGTCTGAGGGAAGTGGGAATGCTGGCATGGACCTATCATGTGAGGCTGGAAGACCTAGCAGGGGACACATTCACCAAGGTCATCGAGAATGTGCTGATGAGAGGGGCACCTCCCTAAGCATCATTGAGCTTCTCAGGCCAGAGAGAGGCAGTCACAGAGCTGGGCTTGTTAATGATGCATGGGCACGGTGCAGGCCTGAAATTACAGAGGCCAGATGGCTGCACTTGACTACAAGAGGCCAGGGCACACCCTACACTATGATGATGGAGAGGCAGCCAAAGGGGCTTGACCATGGAGAGTTGTGTAGATGACTAGTAAAATAGATGGGCAGCCAATCCTTGACTTATATACAACCAGTAGAAGTCTGTATTAGTCAGGGTTCTCCAGAGAAACAGAACCAATAGGATACATAGGTAGGTAGATAGATGATAGATAGATAGATAGATAGATAGATAGATAGATAGATAGATAGATAGATAGATAGATGATAGATAGATAGATAGATGGATGGATCAATGAGAGGGGATTTATTAAAGAAATTGGCTCACACAATTGTTGAGGCTGAGCAGTCCCACAATATGCCATCTGCAAGCTGGAGAACCAGGGAAACAAGCTTAACTGGCTTGTCTCATTCCAAGTCCGTAGGCCTGAGAACCTGGTTGGGGGGTGAGGGTGGGGTGCTGGTACAGGTCCTGGAGTTCAAAGGCCAGAGAACCAGGAGTTCTGAAGTCCAAGGGCAGGAGAAGATGGGTGTTCCAGCTCCAGAAGAGACAGAGTGAGTCCTCTTTTCCTCTGTCTTTCTGTTCTATCATGGATCTCAGCCAATTGAATGGTGCCTGCCCACATTGATGGCAGATCTTCCTTATGGAGTCCAGTGATTCAAATGCCAATCTCTTTTGGAAACACCCTCACAGACTTACGCAGAAATAATGCTTTACCAGCTATCTGGGTATCTCTTAATCCTGTCAAGTTGACAATTAAAATTAACCATCACAAGGGCAAAAATGGAGAAGCAGGGGGCTGATGCGTTCACTCCAGTAAAAATTATAATCCTTCCTCAGTTCTCAGATCTGAACCAATTTTCAGATCTGCAGTCTATTGACTGAAGAAGTGGACAGGTCCTTGGTGGATGGACCGTGCAATACCACCACAGTATATACTGTAATGATTCCTCCGCTGGGAACTATGGCCATTTACTCCAATGACTGTACACTGAGGCAGGGGGAATTCCCAGACATTTCAGAGTATTGCACATGGGATCTGAGTTGATTTTGGTATCCAGAGACTTGATACATCATCATAACCCTTTTATTAGAGTGGGGCTTATGGGACCAGGTATTAAATTGCATCCTGGCTAAAGTTTAACTTACAATACATTCACTGGGTCCACAGCCCCACCCAGTGGTCATTTTCCCACTCTTTAAACGTGCAATTGGGATTGACATATTTTGTGGTTGGAGTAACTCCCTCATTGGATTCTTGGGCTGTGGGGTAAGAGACCATAGCATGGAAGATCAAGTGGAAATCTCTGAAACTGCCTCCCTCCTCCTTCCCTTCTCCCAGTGCAAATAATTAATCAAAAACAACATTGAATCCCACGGGGATGACAGTGATTAGTGTCACCATTAAAGATTAAAGATTGCAGGGTTCATGGCTTCTATCATATCTCCAATTCACTATTCATTCTAGTAATTGCTAGAATATATTAATAAGCCCTCTAGTTCATGGTATTTGTCTTGGTGTCTGCTTCTCAGAGGATCCAAACTGATGTTTCACCCTATTGATGAGACAATTAAAAAGATTACTGAGAACTGATCTTCAGGGTTAGCCAAATGGAGCTAGCTGATGGACCTTGACAAGTGGCGGAGGGGGAGCTGAATTAGAATGGGTGCAAGAGAAAATGGAAAAGTAAATGGAGACAGCAAGAAGATGACTCATTTAAGGCATTTTGCCATTTAAAGGGAAGAGAGACGTGACACAGCAACTGGAAGGAGATGGGTCAAGGAAGGTTTAGCTTGCTTTCTGCTTTTTTTTAAAGGGAAAATATTGGAGTTTGTTTTATATTAGTGGGAATGATCCAGTAGAGAGGGAAAAGTAATGATGCAGGAAGAAGAGAGGATAGTTGTTGAAGTGATGTCCTTTAGCAGGAGACAGAGACCGAGGCTTGGATACAGGTAGAGGAAAAGGATATTTGACACTTACTGGCTCCTACTAAATGTGACAGAATCTCTCCCCACTCCTTTTAATGAGAGTGTTTTCTTTACTGAAGCAGCCTTCCAGACAACTTTTTTTTTCTCCTAACTTGTACTCCAAATCTCAAATCAAGCTATATTTTTAAATTTGTTTGCACATAATAAAATAAAATATTTTAATGCAACAATTTGTGTTTTTTTCCACAATAGTCGGTGGTACCTGCTCAATGTACTTAATATGTAGTTAAGGGTAAAGAATATTGTAAGTCAAGAGTGAATGGGATGATCTTGAGGACTACTAGACCCTCTTAAATCCTGACTTGTGTCACAAGATGTTATATAATGTGTCAAATAAGTGGCATAGAAATTAGGTGGCAAGTGTTTACATTAGGGTGAGGCCACTCACTGGTCTGATGTGGAGACAAGTCTTCGTGGAAGAGGCAGAATTTAAGCTAGACTTTGAAGAATGGATAGCATTTAGATAAGTGGGCAGTGATGGTGAAGATTTTCTAATACGGTAAGAGTAGGAATTTACAAGAATCTTCTGTAGAATATAAGAGAAAACATTGCAGAGTGCTCTAACCCAGGGAACCAGAAGAATTGTGTTTATTTACTCTGGTAACTGCTAGATTGTATACCATTGGGCTGAAATCTTGTGCAACAGTGAACTTGATACCCTCCTGGAAACTGAGACTATACAGCTTTAACTTCATTCAGAGCATTGATAAAGACATACGACAAGAACGAATATGAAATAGATCACAAAAGTTAAAGAAAACATGCAAAGCATTTTTTAGGGTCACTTTTAGACCTTTTCTGTTTATAATAAGAAGGGTGTGTAATTTAATTCAAATTAGAAGTCCATCTGATAAAGAGACAAAATTAAATACGTACTCTAAGATAACACTAAGAAAATGTAGTCAGAAGCTTTCATGATCTGAGAAAATATATATCGTTAAATTGTATAATTTTGTTTTATTTTAATATTTAATGTCTTGCTCTTGTTGCTGTTCTGTGGCACAGGAAGATTCAGTGGTAAATAATTTCTACCTTGTTCTCTTAAGACCCACAGCCTACATTAACTGGCAGTATGGGTACATATGAAGGCAGTAAAGCATTGTTTTTCTTTTTTTAAAGTTTCAATATATTTTTATATCTCAAGTAAAAAAGGGGGAGATGGAGGTATCCCATGGTGGATTTTAAAAATTTTCAGTCCTATTTATAATGACACCATTCCTTAAACATCAAATGATGAGACATCCAAAGTTTCAATGAGAGATAGTGGTGCCCAGTATTACCATTTTATTTATTAACTAAATAGTTAGGAACTGTTAAGTATACAATTGTGAATAATTTTCCATTCCACCAATTCCATTTGAATACAACTTCATAGTTGTTTTCTCTCAGTGTGTGGACCTATTTCTCTAGATCCTTTTCTTACTCCTAAGTATGAGTGATGAATATATTTTTAAAAGAAGTCTTTGAACAAGGAAAAATAAATATCGTAATCCCTTTTCTCCATGTTTCTTAGCAAAATCTGCCTGTTAATGTCCTTCTGTCAGTTTCTGAGTGTACAGAAAAAAACCGCCTGCGGTAAAAACAGTATTTCACACTTTACAAAGCAAGTGGATTGATACTAATAATACAGCACCTTTAGGTACTGCTTCCCAAGATATCAAGAAATTTCCTAAAAAAGCAGGTACAATGAGAAAAAAGTAACATGATACTAGAGGAAAAAAATGTCCAATTGCTTTCTGAGATGGGGTACATATTGGGCAAAATGCACTAGAAGAAAAAAGAAATAGGATTGTACCTACTAAAAATAAGGAGTAATAACAAAATTGTGGGCAAGGCTATATAGTTTGAGAATTACAAGAAAGAGAGATGAGTTTGAGACATTCCCATCAATGATCCCAATCATAATTGTTGTTTCTAGCAAGTGTGTGTTTAGAATTCTAAGATCCCTGATTTTATTTTCTTGAGTGAATACTATTTGAGGTATTCTGAAGAAGCTTCCAAATTAGAAGGTAAGTGGAATATTTTCCTAGTTGTAAATACAGGTGGAGATTAATGTATGTACTCCAAAAGTAAATGTTGATAAAAATTTCTAATTAGTAACTAGATCATTAGAGTGGTGCAAATATTCATTAGAAATAAAAAATAATTCTTTAGATTTGTTTTCCAAAATTTAATTTACCTTTAATCTAAATTTTTAATAAGTAATTATAGTTGCATATTATATTTACTCATTTATGCATTTCTGATAGGAAATGGAAATGAGAGAAGGCTAGTTTGAATAAAACCACTTTAGTTGAAACATTGGCAGATAAGTAGAAATAGAGCTTACTGAGAGATTCTAAGAACAAAACAAAGTAATAGGAAATATGCTGCTGCTGTTTTTGTAGGTGAAATAACTGAATTCCAGTAAGGCAGAAGAAATTTGGACCTCTTAATTTTATTTTAGAGGAGCTTAGTTTTGTAAGAGTACATTGGAAAACTTATAGAAATACTGTAATGTGAGGTAGACCTGACACAATGTTGTAGAGAGCTTTATAGATTTTATATAGATGTAGAGAGCTTTTGTAGATTTTTCTCTTATTGGGTTAACTTGTTTTTTTAAAGTGATACATTCCAAATAAAGGGTTACCAGAGTAATAATTTTTCTAGTAAACTCAATACATATTCCTCTGAAGGTTAAACATCATTTCTTCAGCAAAATATTGTACTCTTCCCCCTAAGAGAAAATTTGTCTATCTCAAAGTAGACTTGGATTAGCAGAATTACCTCTGCTGACTCTGTCAGTGGCCACTCTTTGCCTGGACATGATGTTTGGAGGTCATGGCTGCAAACAACTGGGAGCTGTTCTTGGAGGCTGCCTTGCCTTTTTAGGTTATGAGGGTCTCTCTGTGTTTAGGATAACATGATTGACAGCTCCACTCCAGCTCCAATTAGCACCCTGTAATTTATTAGCTTCTGCTTTCAGATTATGCGTTAACTTCACAAATATTTCAACTATGGAAACAGCAGCTATCAAGTGTCTCTTTCCTGATCCAGCCCTCTGGGGCTGGAGTGAAATATAAGGAAAGAGTGGTACAGTTGGTCTGTCAAATGAGAATAATCATTTGTGTCTGTGTCTGTCTGAGGGCATGATGTCTCTGATTTCTCTTTAGCCTGCATTGGTGTATGTGTGTGTGTGTGTGTGTGTGTTGGGGGTAGGGTGGGGGGGAATATATTTGTGGATAAATAGATATAATTGTGGGGATCCTGTATTTTTATTATTAGAGTTTCATTTACTCATGGGTGACAAGGGAGACATGGTATTTAGGAAATGTGAAATTTATGTTTGCTTAACCCTGTTGCTTATGTAAATGTCACAACTTCAGTTACATACAGACAGCAACTATAATAACGATCCTGTCTTTAGGCTGTTTATTCCTTTACTCCAGATTTTAGGAATATATAATAAATGCTAAAAATCTAGCAAGAAAAGATGGAATATACAGAGCAAACAACTTGACAAGAACAATCAAAATGTGAATTATCTGCATGCAAATCGTCAACAAACTGTTAAAGCAATTTTATAAAAGAATCTTATGTTTTTCAGCTTTGTTTATTTTTAAAGTCTTTTCAAATATCTTTCCATTTTTCTTCCATGCTTTGACACCATCGTAATGAATTTAAATCATCACAATGCATCATAACTGCATTAAAATGCAGTTTATGGAAATGGTATTTATATGAAAGAAGTTTGTCTAAGTTTTTCTTATTTTTTTTTTATTTCCTCCAACTCCAAAGTAACCCAGCACTAAGTGCGTAAAAAAAGCTTCTTTATTTTGATAGAATACATCCAGCAGCCAGCACAGAAACATGGGCTTTGTGACTCTTAAGCAAAATGGAAGTCATAGTAACCTAAAAAGTTGTTTACCCCCAGATGCAAAAGGCACAGAAATCACAGAACTCGAGTGGCAAGAGAAGCTTTTGGTCAGGGAGTCCAAGTCCCAACACCCACCTCTGCTCTCCCTCCCACCCAGGCCCAAATCAATCTTAAGTCATTGCTAGAATTTGCCATGCATCGAAATAGAACTTCAAAGGGGAAATGAGACGGGATGGCAACTCCTTTTAAACTAAAGGAGTAGAACAGATAGAGTTCCCTGTAGCTGGGTGACTGAGTTCTCAGCCAAAGGGCAATCGGCAAAAGGATTACTTGGTGGTGGAGAGCTGTCTCTCCCCTTTTCATCACCTCTCCCTGGGCCTAGGCCAAGTACAAAGGGAAATCTGTGGGTAAAAAGGACTCCAAGCCAAAGGGTATGATTAGAGGAGAATCTCATCTTCCTCTCAGACCCCAACCAGGTATAATATATGTAAAAATGTCACATTTGCCTTTTCTCATGTCATCCGTCATTTCCTTGAATGTCCTAGTGAAACCTGCATGATTTCACCAGTATTAGCAAGACAGGCATGGGAGTTCATATTTTGTATGATTTGGTGGGTCTAAAGAATGTCAGTTAGGGCTATTAATTCGCCAAAGTTCTCTTTGATGCTTTTATTACACAGAACCAAATCATTATAATTCTAGGTCATCTTGCATTTCCTTTAGGAGGGTATAAAATGAAGCATAATGCTGTGCTTCATGTGTCCTACGTGCCAGGTCGCGGGAGCCTGGTCTGGATGGTTTATTCAGGACTGCCCCAAAGGCTAGGTTCAGTGAATGAGTCTCTTCACCAGCAACCTGATATTCAGGTCAGATGCAACTTAGGAGTGAGGTTTCAGTAATCAGAACCTTGTGGTTGGGAAAACACTCCCTGTGGGTTCTGATCACAGATCTTGTGAGTGGTAACGCAGGTGGAGCACAGGTAAAGAGCCTCTACCAGTGGGGAGTACTTAGGGGAGCTGTCTAGCAGAGAATGCGCTGCTATGATTTCCTCAACAGCTATGTAGTGGCAAATTCTGAAAAGTCCTCTGGGGCTTAATGCATTTTATTTAAGCTTGTATATACCAGTGATCTGTGCCAGTGGAACATGGATTAAAAAAAACCCACAGAGAAGTCCAAAGTTAATTTTAGTTATTGCTTCAATGTCCAAACCTCAGACTAACTTGTACATGGAATGGTTAGGTTGGGTGTGAAGAACTTCAGAGCAGTGAAGGCTGTTAAATACTGGAATGAATTAATAAAAGAAGCAATAATAATTCCTGTCTGGAGAAGAATAGAGATCTGCATCTGATTCAATGGTCTAAAAGTCATGCCTTTTGATGAAGGAGTTTGGACAATGTCCTGTGACAGTTCCTTTGAGACCTGTAATCCTGTAAGTTCTACAAAACATCAGTCTTCCATTCCCTTCTTTTCCCCCCTTCCTTACTCAGCTCTTGTGAAGGAGAAAATAAGCCCAAAGTTGAACTGCAAAGAGACAAATCAGTACTGAACAAGCAGTTATTGCAGTGGACAACAGTGAAACCTCTGCACCAGGGCTACCTGGGTTTGCATCCTGGCTCTGCCACTTACAAGCTTTGTCACTGGGCAAACTATTTTACCTCTGTGTGCTCAGCTTTCTCACAGGTAAGAAAGAGATCACAATAATGAATACCACATAGAATTGTTGTGAGGCTTAAATGAGTCAATCTATACATAAAGCCTTCAGAGCCGTGCCTGGTGCATAAAAATTAACATTAGTTATTATTATTGTTATCACATCTGGTGCAGCATAATCACACACTACCTTCCATGTGAGCAAAAACAATATCATTCTTATAATGATCATATTTTACAGGTACCCAATGATAGACAGAAAGAGGGGATAGGTAACTCTGACAAACTGATGCTATGAATAGGGTCCCTTAACTGCTTCTAACTCTTGAGACTATTTTCCAAGATAAATGATATTTGCCTCTCATATTATAATGAAGATCAAGATTTGGATTAATATTTTTATGCTTCAACAATGTGTAAGGGCAATTTCAGCACAACACAAAATATCTATACTGGACACTTTTGTGAAAAAACACAAATAACTTTGGCATCAAGGGAAAACAAAGAGAAAGACTATCAATTTCTAATAATCTCTCTCTTCTTTTTTTGCCTAGTGGGAGGTTTGGTTTCTTAGCCTAGCTTATTAAGATATAAAATAGCCAATATTTGAAAAACACTTATAATCAATGACTTTACTGTCTTAAGAGTCTTGAATTTGAGAAGTAACAATAATTCCCTTCTGGAAAATAATAAATCTGTATCTGACTGAATGGTCTACAGGAAGTGCTTTCTCTACGATCTCTGCTTCTAACTTGCTGAATGCTAACAGGTAAGCCTTGGCTTCCAAGGGCTACAATTTTCTCATCTGTAAAATAGGTGGGGTGAGTGAGGGGGGTGGGGGGAATACCTAACTTCTCAACTTCTGTGCTGATGTGAAGTGGAAAGGGGTTAACAAATTTCATAGCACAGAAAACACTTTGGAAAAACAAAGATACACACATGCATGTGTGCATGCATGTGTGTGTATATACACACGCATACACATAAGTAAGGTAATATTACTGAAATCAGATCATACTACTATAAATTATTTTATTCTACTAGAGAAAAACTAAGACATGTATTTTCTTTTTATGAAACACCACAGTGAACTCATAGTAAACAGACATCTTTAATGTTCGTTTCTTCTTCCTCATCACCTTTAAGCTTTGCCCATGCACAGACCCCTTCCCCTGCCCCAACTCTAAAGTGACTGAATCACACTGTAGACATTGAGGAAAATATCTGAGGTACTGGAGAATCTGCACACATTTCTTTCCCTTGTGGTGATTCCTAGTTCTTCTCCATGGAAACAGTCAGGGTGTCTTGTTGCTTTTTCATCCAGAGGATGGAGGGGGGTACAGAATTTGTAGCAAAGAAGGAAGAAAAGGGTTTCTTCTTTCATCATAAAATGTTCCTTGTAAAAATGTGATATATATATACATATATATAAAAAATATATCCAGTTCAATTGCAATTGTTCTGCCAAACACTGGGAATTGCCACCTTGGTCGAGTATTTCTGGAGTTTTAAACAGTTGTCCTACAACAGCTGCATTTCAGTAAGACTTGGGCAGGTGGCTCCAGATAAGCCACTTGCCACTCACAATCAGGCTGAGGTTTCCATGTTCACAGTCCAAAGGAAAAAGTGTGTCTTTGTGTCTGGAGTGGGTGACGTGGGGAAGGGATGGGCAGGAAGAGAGTTGGAGGCTGAGTGGTGAGGAAGAAGGAATTGGCTTCTTTTTACTTCTCTATGACAGTCTTTGATGCAAATACAAATTCATTTTTAAATCTGAGGATATTGACATCAGTAGTGGTATAATCACACTACCTAATGAAATAATTCACATCAGCATAAAAAATATTCACACCACAAAGTCTTTTCTTCTTTCCCCCTTTCCAAGACGGCTTATGATATCATATCACCTGACTAAGCCATCTTGCCACAGGTATTTCCAGTGATTTGGCCAAAAGTCATTAAACAATTCAGTCTATGGACGTGCTCTTTTGGCAGAAGGAGTTAATTTTAGACAAAACTTCTGTAGGTGTGGCTTTTGGTTTCCCCAGTACACTGAGAAGTTTGAAGTCTCTGCCTTCCCTCATGTCCTCGCACAGATGCTGAGCCTTCGTGGCTGGTCAGAAGGCAAAGGGAAGGGGAGACCCTGGGTCGGCAGATCAGCTCAGGAGGGATGCACCACAGAGGGAATAACGACGAGCTGCAAACCAAGATCAGAAGCGGTTACAAACCCACTCCATTTCAGCTCTGAGTGTCACCAATCGCACTATGCAGAGACCTACAGGGAAGAAGGTGGCTGTCTAAAACCAGTACAGATCCTTGCTTTTGTCCCGAGGCTGCAAACCTGAAAACAGAGATAAGAGGAGAGAGAGAAAGGGAGAAGAGAGAGGAAGAGAAGGGGTGGGGGAGGGAAGGCACAAGATATTTAAAGAAAAAGACAAACACCACTGTTTTACTGTGAAAGTCACAGACTTCATCTAAAGGGGGCTGAATGAAAGTAAAAGCAAAGCAAACAGAAAAGTCAAATCTTCACCTGAGGGAGGGGGGAGTGGACAGGACTAAAAGCCAATGATCGCACTTATAACTGTTTTTTTAATTTTTTCTAAAAATTAAGAAAAACAAAAAAAAAGCACAAAAACAATCCCTTAATTTAAATGTACCTTTCGAATTCAACTCTTCAAGCCAGAGACTTAGCATTATCATTAGGGGGGGGAGGGAGAAGGGAGGGAGGTCTTGGTGATGGGGAACAATAATCAGCTACAATGTATATCGACAAAATAAAATTTAAAAAAAAAATCACATTCTTTAAGTTTTACGTCTTTAAGAGACTTATTTAATTTGGCAGTTAAGCCAATTTCAGAGTCACATATTTTTCTTTCCTTATAATTATCACTAGGTGACAAGACCTCTCCAAGACATAGAGGATCTTAGACTACACTGTCAGCAGGTTCTCTAGATCAGCGCTGTCCAATAGAAATACAATGGGAGCCGCAGGCATAATTCTAAGTTTTCTAGCAGCCACAGTGAAAAAAAGGAATAAGAAACAGGTGAAAATTAATTTTAATATGTTTTAACCCAATATATCCAATATGCAATGTGTTAAAAATATTTTCACATGCAACAATATAAAAATATTAAGGTGAACTTTACATTCTTTTTTTTACACAAAATTTTCGAAATGCCGCGTGTATTATACACTGGCAGCACGTCGTAATTCAGCCTAGCCACAAATCAACGGCTCAATAGTCACACGTGGCTAGTGGCTACAGTTTTGAACAGCGCAGGGCTAGAATCTTTCCACTAAATTTCATTTAAAAAATAAAAAAGTTCTCTAATATTTATCAGCCAGATTAGGACAGGGTCCCACTTTCTCGTCCCGCCCACACCGATGGCACAGGGTCATCTATCAGCTGAAACACACCATGCCACGCAGACCCTCGGGCCACAGAGTCCCGGGGGCATCTCCCAGGAGAACTAAGGGGCTCCGGGGCTCAGCCCAGGGCCGGCTACAGAGCCGCAGGGGCCCCAGGAACACCAAACTCGCTCCTCCGCTTACCTGAGTCCACGCTGAGGCCCAGGCCCTGCGCCACGTCCCCGGCGGGGCTCGCGAAGGGTCCCCCGGGCGCAGCCCACGCGGCGCCGGCCGGCTCTCCCTTGGCGGAGAGCTCGCAGGGCGGGCTGCCGGGCGCGGGCGCCGGGGCTGGAGCGAGGCGGGCCGGGCGCCCCGAGGCGGCGGGCATCAGCAGCGGCCCGTAGCGCGGGTCGAAGTGCGGCGCGTAGACCTCGTGCACCGCGGCGGGCCGCGGGTAGGCGGCGGCCTGGGCGCCGAGGGCGCCGCCCAGCGCGTAGGGGTGGTGCGGGTGCGCGTGGTGCGGGTGCGCGTGGTGCCAGGGCTCGGCCGCGCCCTGGTGCAGGTGGCTGTGCAGCGCGGCCGGCGAGTAGGGGTCGGCGGCGGCGAAGGGCAGCTCCGAGTGTGCCGCGGCCAGGGGGCTGCCTAGCGGCGCGGGCACCGGCGTCTGGTACGCGCTGTTCCAGAAGGAGGCGGGGAAGCTGCGCTGGCTCATCGGGAAGGAGCCGTCTGCAGGCCGGGAGGAAAGGAAGAGAGGAGCGTGTCAGGGCCGCGATCGCCAGCGGCCACCCGCGCGGCCCCGACAGCTGAACGCGCCCGGCCGGCCGCCGAAGAGCGAGAAAGCGGCGGCGGGGCGGCCGGGCAGCCTCCGCCCCTGAGGCGGCGCCTTTCTAGGGGGCTGCGGTCTGTGAGAGCGAGGTCGGAGCATCGCAAAATGGGGAACCCTCCTCCGGAGGAGGTCCGCCTCCTCCGATTTCGCAGACGCGTCCTCAGTGCGGAGAGCCTGGGAGTGGCGGGGAGACGAAGAGCGGAGAGACCCCCTGTCCCCGCCCAAGTTTTGGGGCACAGGGCGCTTCCCCCGACTCCGGGCCGAGCTGCCTGGGCAGCCTCAGGCCACAGACACGGCCTCCCTTTCCCGGCCACAGCCTCTCCTCGAGCTCATGATACCTCTTCCCTCTCTTGGTCGGCCGCCTAGCAATCTCACTAGCCCCTCTCGCGTTTCAGCCTTCCTTGCTCCCAAAAGTGTGCCCCTCCAAGGCCTCGGTTAGACTAGAAGTCCGTCGACCTATTTCGAAGTCTGGCTATTATTAGTTTTCCTTCTAGAAATCTTTCAACTATGTTTTCCTAAGAACCCAAGCAAAAGAATAAACTAGACATACAGATATTAGAAGGGCAGCTGTGTTGTTTGTACAGAGGGACATGAAGAAACAGGTCTTTTATCCTAGGATTTAATTAACAAACTTTCTGCATCAAAGTGAGGACGCCAGGAATAACAATAGTAGTGTTGTCAGTATCACCGTTGACCCCTAGCGCCTGGTAGCGTTTTAAGAGAATAACGTTTAGATCAAATTTGTTGCCTTTACTTGGGAGTAAGACAATGTCATTTAATTCAAGGAACCTTTATTGAGCACCTCCTCTGGGGAAAGCATCTTCACCACATTCTAGAGAATTTCAAATGATTTGAAAATGCATTCTAAATGATGAACAGTCTTCCTGTTAAAAATATTTAGGCAACTGGAGAATAAAAAGAATGTTCTGTATTTAAAACGAATGTTTTTGGATCTTGTCTAAGGGCAAGGCTTGTGTAAACTGCCACACTCTCTTCAGAAAAAAAAAAAGGGGAGGGGGAATGAGGGTTAACATTTCCCCTAAAATGATGAAAAAAACACATGAAAATTTGTTTTCTTTTTTACAACAAAGTTTTCATTTCTCTGCTTGGTACACATCAAAAGCTAGTGAGCAAGTTTATCCAATGGTTCTTCCCACCTTTATCTTGTTAATAAAGGGAAGTTAAATTTTCAGAATAGAAGGGGGGTTTAGTTGGCTTGTCCAAGAAATCATTGTTCCAGGCTAGAGTAAAACAGGGCTTTGTAGGGAGGGTAGAAAAATAAAGAGGGGATGTGTTTTAGGAAAACCTTTAGAGATGTTTTGACTCTACCTAAGTTTTGTTTCTTTGTTACTTTACTTGCTTATCGAAGGGCTCTTTCTGCTTCAAAACTTCCCAAGTAATTGGAACTTGGCAAAAGGCATACATAGGTTGGTTTTAGAAGACATTCTCCAGCATGTTTTGCTGGAAGAGGGTCTAGGTCTTTTCCTCTGGGCAAAGTTTCAGAAATTGGGGAAGTGCTCTGTAAGTAGTTGGCAGTGAAGATCCTCCGCCCCCTGGTTTGGAAGGGTTTTGGAAACCTCACACTTCCACAGCGTATTTACATACATTTTTTATGTTTGAGTCTTACAACCTTGTCTGGGGATAGTTAAGAGGGCAAGTGTTCTAATTTTAGAGTCCAGTACATAGAGTGACCTCAAAAAGGTTAAGGGACTTGCCCAAGGTCATATTGCTAGGACTCGGTGGAGGCAACACACAAATCTAGGCCTTTTATTTCCAAGGCTAGTGTTTTTTTTTCCATATCACTGATCTGCTCTGACTCTTCAAGAAAAGATCTCATACCCAGGCCCTTTCCCCCTTTGTTTTTCTTATCCTCCCCAAATGCTCCTCCTCACCCCTTCCTTGACATCTAGTAGTCTTTCAGTTGCATACTCTTGGGCCCCTGTAGGTGGGCCCCAGGCTCCATCGCCCTTCTCAGCAGTGCCCCATACTCACCTCGCCAGGGCCCAGAGCTCCTCGGTGCTTTGCTGCTGGTACAGCTGGGGGAGTAGCTGCTAGGCTGGCTCAGGGCTCTGCTGAAATGTTCATCCACCACAGAGCTGATGTCCCCCTGGAAATAGGTGAAGAGGACGCAGCGGGAGTTGATGTACTCCGCCTCTGGAGGACGCTCTTTCTCTGGGCTGCCTTCTTCCTCTTTTATACTGGCTGGGGTTTGGCTGGAAAATGAGGAACTGCCGCTGCCACTGCTGCTGGGGCTGGCATTGCATTCCTGGGCTTCCTGCATTTTGGAGTAATAGGCTAGTTTCTGCTCAGAGAGAGAAAGAATAGAGATGGCAGTTTCAAAAGAGACAGCAAATTGGGTTCAGACTGAATTCCCTCATCCTGATCCCTAAAGTTTTCACAGGGAAACTGGCATCTATGTCTAAGTCTTGTGCGCTCTGCATAAAACCAGCAATGGGCCGGGGAGGGGGTGGGGTGGTGAGACACAGCTGGCAGGCCTCCCAGCCTGCACCTGAGCAAGGGCAACAGCGGCTTCCTTAGAGGAAGATTGCCATCTTTGGTTCTTCTGTCTCCCTGAAGTTGTTGCTGGGCCACAGGCAAATCTCTCCCAAAGTGTAGGTGTGAAGGTCCCAGAAGACAGCTAAGCATCCAGGTTATGAGCTGAGTTTGACCTCAGAGCCGGCATAAGGCAAATATATTTTAAAAATTAGTCTCTAAAGGAAAAGGGCACCCAAGTCCCGTTGAGGCTTCACTGTTTCCTGCTTGAGAATCCAGGGCAGAAGCACAAGATACAGGATTAAGCATCCTCACGATAGAACAGGAAAAAACAAAACCAAACAAAACCAAAAATAATCCACTCCACTCGACCACAGCCAGAAATGTACAGGAAGGCAACCAGGAATGTAAAGGAAGAACTGCCACAGAAAGTTTGAAATACTGTAGTTCCATGAGTAGTGGGGTAAAAATGTGGGCTAACTTTGTGACTGGGGAAATACGGATCATGTTAATAAATGCAAGTTGATATTTGCTTGGTCACCCATAAACTGTCTGTTTAAAAGCCGGTCTTAGTTTTTAAACAGATCTTTTAAGTAAAGAAGAACCAGTGGACTATAAGTATTTCAACCCTCACCATCTCCACACACATTGAGGAAATAAATAATAAAATAAATAATAAAAAGGAGCAGAAGGAAGGAGGTTCAGGTCCTGGTTGTCAGGTTAGGTAAATTTGATGTCTGATAGTGACTTTAAAAACCAAGTGCAGCTGCTGAGAACATTTTCTTAAAATGAACAATGGGCTGAATGCAGTGTTAAAGCATTCTGCAGGCAGAGATGGCCTGGGGTGGGTGGGGAGTCCCAGGCATACAAAAATGAACAGAGACCTTAGTGCAATAGATTGATCCAGGGTCTGGGAGGAGAAAGGACCAGCAAGTAAACCCACCTTACTTCTCCCAACCCACCTCTTGCCTCTTTTTAATAGTCTCATTGTGAAAAGGAGCTCATCTCACAGGCTGAAGCCAAAAGATTGAAATTATTTAGCAGTATCACTGCTTCCTAAATGTGATATTTCCACCTTGCTTACAATGAGGGGCTCTGGTGATTCCTAAAATTAACATTAAGACTAAGCAAACTCTAGGTTGGAAAGATAAAAAAGGAGAGTTGGAGGGAAGAAAACAAAAAGCAAAACATACCCTTTCCATCATTAATTCATCAGGAAATTTCCAGATAGACATTCTGAATTTGCAAACGAAATTAGCAAAAGCATGGATTCGGGGCGTTGGGGTGTATTTCAATTTCCTCAGAGCAGGAGTCCAGGCCCCTGCCTTTACAACATGGTCCGTACCCAATGTGTGATTTTGTTCTTTCCCCAGACTACTGTCCTCAGTTTCTGCTAGGACAGCTGAGGAAACGGAAGGGAAAACTGCTCGACCAGACACAGCCCAAAGAAAGGAGAAATTGTCAGAATTAAACGAAACTTGAAGAATTTGCAGAAACGGGGTTAAATGGTCTTCTTAAAAGTGGTTTGTTGAAGGCAGGGCTGCCTAGTTCAGCTACTCAGTCTCGAGAAAGGCGAAGTATTCTCTATCAAGCTCGCCTGGGCCGGGTCAATCGCACCCCAGTAATACTCCCCAGAATTTTGTATCGATTACAAAAACAGTGCATTCTGCGCGGTGCTCTTTGCAACGAATTCGTTGGCTCTAGAAATTGGCCTAATCGCCTGAGAATCGAAACGGAAGAAATTATTTCTGAGATAAATTTGCAGGGATGAGAATGCGCAGGCCTTGTATCTCAGACAGAAAGACAGAGACTGGCCTTTGCTTTTTGTTTTGTTGTCACTTTCACCTTTGGGACCAAAGTTCGGTTTTCCCTGCGTGGGCTTTGCTCGCAGCTCCCAGCACCGCACCACGCTGGGAAGGATCCGGAGCGAGACTCTACGAAGAAAATCCAGCCCGCTCCATCTTCGTCTCATTATTCCCGGGAAGACTCGGGCTCACTTTAACAGAGCTTAGCTGCCTTCCAAGAGAACAAGCCCGGGAGCTAAAGGGGTTAGTTAGCTAATTGCACAATCAACGGATGGCAGCGCGGGCAATCCCCGCATCCAGGCGGAGCCCGCCGCTGGCCGGACGCCTGGGACGCGCGGAGGAGCCGCGGACCTTGGGGTACAGGCGGGGGTCTGGGCAACGAGGAACGAGCCAGCCGTTCCCAGGTCCCGACCCCGAACCAGAGGAGAAACGTACCTGGTGGTAGGGGGTGTAGGCGGCTGCGAAGTAAGGCTGCGGAGGACCATAGACTTGGTACATAACATCCAGACAGCTCATGGCTCCCCGCAGCGGAGGCGGTTAAGTGTTTTTTCATCAACGCTCGTTCTGCGGGGCTCAGGGATGCTGCATGGGCGGCGCTTGGGCCCGAGCTCCCGAGGCATCGGCGGCGGAGCGACCGGCAGCGCTCCGAGGCTCGGGATCCCGCTGGCCCGCTCCCCTCCCACTCCTGCGATTCCAGCCCCGACCGCGCTCCGGGACAGAAGCGCCCGGGCTCCCGCTAGTGGGCATTTAAACCCCACGCCCCGCGGGCGTGCTGACGCCAATCGGGGGCCGCGGAGGGGGAGGGGGCGCCCAGGGGCGGGGACCCGGGGGCCAATGGGGAGCGAGGGCGGCGGACCCGAGGGGCCGCGGCTGTGTGTCCCGGGGCTCGCCCGCAGCCAGCTTGTGACCAAGGGTGCCGGAGACTGCGCGGTCCCTAGTGTGGGGCCCGAGGCTTCGCAACGCGAGTAGGGATTTCGCAGGCTAAAATGGGAGGGAGGGAGGGAGAGACGGAGACAGAGAGACAGAGAGACAGAGAGAGGGGTGGGAGGGGGGAATCGGGGGCGCTTATGCTCAGAGAGAGGAAGAAAGACGGAGAAAGGTCTCTTGGGAGAGCCGCGGCCTCACACTGGAGAATCGAGTGTGTGCGCCCGGGAGTGGCGAGGTGGGGCGGATTTTCCTCTCTGGGTCCTGGTGACCGTGAGGAGGGACGGCGCCGTCTCCTGGAATCCCCTAGGGGATCTGGGTCGTCGCTACAGACAGGATGCCGAAGGAGGCCGGACGCGGAGGAGCTCCCTCTGCGGGGAAATGGCACTGGCTGAAGCCTGTCACCGCTGCCCCCTCCGACCCGCTCGTCCTGTCGCCTGCTTCTACACCCCAGTTCCGCTCTCTTGGGCCGTTCCCTTCTGCCCCTCTAAAATTGGATCCCGTTCCTTTCTCTTTGAGGTTCTCCACCCTAAGCCGCAGGGTCAGTGTGGATCGCACCCCGCCTCTGGCTGCTCCGACTGAGAGCTGCTTTCGAGGAGTCCGGGAGGCCTCACCCAGTCCCCGGACGCCTGGCGCTCCACGCCGGGGTCTCCTCGGCCCGCGTCTCTTAAAGTTTTGGCCACTTTTGGGGACAAGGACCCGTTGGCTCTCAGAAGAGGCGTCCTAGGAGCCGTCAGAGAAGGCTTTTGCTGCCTCTTCTAAGCAGCGCGATGCTTCCAGAGGTGATGGAGGATGCACCCTATTTGTGAAACGCGCCCCGCCGTTTTCTCTTTTGCAGAGTGCTGCTGGCTCCGACCTCCTGCGGCTGTCTCCATCACCCCAGTCCACCACCCCCCACTAAGCCACCCCCCGGGGAGGAGGTGTAGCAGTGGAGACCGCAGTCCTACAAGTTCGGGCTTTCTCTAGTGACCGGGTCAGGGGGCGAACGGGTCGTTACGGGAATAGCGGCAGGCTGGACCTGGGGGCCCGGGAGCAGAGGCTGGGAGCACTGCGAGCCCAGACCCAAGGAAGAGGCAGCGTGGACACCGACGCAAGCGAACCCTAGTCATTCCCCACGTTAAATCCAACAGAACGACTCATCGATTCTCAGGCTATGAAACAGAATAAACACACCCCTGAAGATATGCTTGTGTTTAAAAAGTGAATGTTTTAAGCCAAGTTGTTTTGTGGTTGAATATTTGGTTTTGCTCGATTTGTAAGTGGGCAATGACTCCAAGTCGATTTATAAATGGTGGGCCGTCCTGAGCCATTGGAGAGTTTCCCTAATTAACTTAATTGCGTTGTAGCGCAATCTATTTTAAAGAAAATGAAAACTAAAGACGTTCCTTTAATCCAGTTTTACGCAAGACTCCCTTTGGGGGCCGGCCGCCTCGTGGCTGAGCTCCGCCGGCTTCTGGAGCTCCCGGCGATCCGGGCGCGCAGGTGAAGCACCACATCCCGCCCACTCCCACCCCAACGCTCCCGCCCCGGGAGCTGCAGAGCAGGGCCCAATGGCTTCTCTGCATTTTCTCTAGGGCAAGAGAGGGAATTGTCACCGAAGAGCCACGATGCGCCCCCTGGGTGCGGGGGTGGTGAGTGCAGGCCCCACGCTCCTCGGCGCTGCGCATGCTTACTGGGGGTCGCTCTGCCAGCCCCACGCCGGGTTCAGGGCTGGCCACCCTCTAAGGACGCCGCAGGTGGCCCGGTGTCCACGCAGTCGCCGCACCCAGGACGCAACGCTGCGGGTCGGTGCGATTCCCGCGGGCCCCTCTCCCCTTTCCCTCAGGTCCCACAGTCACCCTTGGACACAGAGATTCCACTTTGGCTTCTTCCCGCTTAGCGCCTCTCCAGGCGGGCGCGCGCCGTCCCCGCGGCCTCGGCCCTGCTGCGTGGCAGGCGGGCGGCCACGTGCGCGGGAGAAGCGGCGGGAAGCAAGCGCTGCAGCAAGTCTCGCCGATGCTCGGAGCCTCTGCTCCTGTCCTCACCCCCCTACCAACAGCATCCTCCTATCCCGCTTACTTTGACATTTTTATTTTACTTCAGCCCTGGGACTAGAAGCTTTTTGATTTTTCCGCAAATTCCGGAGAAAGTCACAACAACTTCTCGGAGTCCGACAAGGCCCAGTAAAATGCTATTTATTTTCTTTAAGGATCACAGGAGCGATTTCGCACATTTTGAACATAGAAAATGAAGATAATGTGATTCTAGGTGCCTAAAGCTGCTTTCTCTTCACATTTCTCAATCCCCTCTAAATTCGAACAGTTTTTAAAAATCTCGCTGATGCTAAGGGAGGGTATTGACTGTACAGGAGTTTAAAAGAACACGGTGAATTGGGTCATTGAGCATCTATCTTGAATTTATGCAGGAAAACATTCCCCTTCCCCCGAATGCAAAGTGAAGTGGGGAGGGGTGGTGGCGGCGGGTTAGCCCACTTGGGAGAGGTGCTGCTGATAACACCAGGGTCACGGGTTCAGATCCCCGGATCCCTACTGGCTAGTCGCCACAAAAAACAAAGGGAAGAAAGAAAAATAAAGAGCCTTGAGTTTTAAAATACGGCCCAATGGTTGGCGCTTGTTCAGTCATTTTCTCTGCAGCTGAAAAAAATGTAATTTACGCGAGGGTGGTATTTCTCAATCTCAGGAGATCGCCTCTTCTTCCTATGCTGTAGGGGAAAGTAAAACTCAGCTAAATTAAGACCCCCCCCACTCTTCCAGCCATTCAAGCCACCATGACATTAACACGTCGGAGGAGTCAGATTTTGATTCAGAGCCTTCGAAATGGACTACAGGCTGAAGGAGAAAGGTGAGAAAATTCTCTTTCCCTTTCCCACACTTTTTTTCTCTCTCCCTTCCTCTGCCCCCAGAAGAGACTGTAAACCAAACAGTTAAAATGTCCTGGAATTTGGGTCCCATGAACAGATGGTTTAACACCCCCAGAGAAACTATTACCAGTTGTATCAAATTACCTTTTAACATCCTAACTGGGCAAAGAGAGTACCAAGACTTCTTTCAGAAATGAATTCCACTTTCAGACAGATTCGTGGCAATTTATTAAGCTACCAGGAGGGAGCCATATGAAAATGAAGTTAATTCCAGGAAAAATTTCCTTTTAATACTCTAGTTCCAGTCTGCAATCCTAACAATATGTAAAACTGTGAAAATAAAAGACACCTTTATTTTCAAAGTTTGTTAGCAAAATTAAATTACTTTTGAATGAGTATGTGTTTCAAGATAACATCACAATGAAGTACCTTGCCTTCTCTTCAGAAAGATTTGCCTCTCCTTTTTATAAGCTAGGTGACTTCACTACCTCTGAATTTTTCTGTGATCTGTGTCATCTTATTCTGAAAATTGCAAAGATGCAGCTTTAAAGGAAGGACAGATGAACAGAACTAATTTGGAGAACTGACCTGCAGCCAGCCCAGGCTCTCCTTTGCCCATGGTTTATTTGGATCATGAGAGCTGGCATTTTGTTCTGCCTTATTCTGCCAACCAAAGGGGATGAACACAATGGTAATCTCATAGATTTCCCTCCCTAAACCCATACTTGCCTGTTTTACTAAGGAGAGATGTGTTTGGATTTAGGAGAGTAGCTGACAAGATTTTGTGGATTCAAGCTGTTAATAATATTAGTTGAAAACGTTTCTTCAAATGCCAGGTTTTTCAAGCATGGTGTGTTACTTAGGAATGACACTCTTGTAGTGGAGAGTCTGAATGGTGACTTTATTTTAAAGAAATAAGGGCAAAAAAGAGAAATCCATGCACTCAAACCTCACTAAAAAACTAATTGTTTGACTTAGTGAAATAACAAGAAAAAGAGGGTTTAGTTATTTTTATACAAACTTAGAGTAGCTCTAAACAGTGTTTCCAAATAAAAGCTCAAATGAACAGATGAGACTACTTTATAATTATTGACATGTATTTGATTATTATAGGATTGTTAAACTTTACCTCCTTCATATTTTTTAGACTGTATTTTCATGTTATGTACAAGTGACTTTAACTTTGGTGAAGTAATCACAACTTACTGAGTTTAGTTTTCTCTTGAATTTGTTTTGATATTAATGCCATTTCTAAGATTGAGAAATGTAATTAAACCATATCCGTCTTTCAGAAAGGAGTTCTTTTAATGAATCTCTATGAAATGGTTAGTGTAAAGACATGATCACACAAATTCAATTCAGATGGTTCAAACCTTTAAAAATGATAACATATAAATAGCAAAAAGGGAGATTTGTAAAAAATGTGTGTCAAATATTTTGGCTTGCCACATTTTTACAAGAGAGGAAAAAAAGATGGAAATTTACATTCTGTAAATTTGTAAATTTGTTTGTAAATTCTGTAAATTACTTGGCACACAGAGTTAAGTCAGAGAGCATGTACCTATTATTTCTCAATAGGAAGTTGTTTTTCATCTCTTCTTTGCCTGCAAAAGTCACTCTTATTGCCTCTAATTTCTGATTATATTAAAACATTTTCTTTCTTTAAAGACACACAGTCTGGAGATAGCCTAGAAGCCAACAGTGCAACTCTTTTTGTAAGACACAGGGACACAGTGGAATTTGCAGATTCAGAAGGTGGAAATGAACTAAAGGATTTAAACTGTTGACTTAGATATTTGACAGTATTGGTGTTGATCCATTCCCAAACTTCTGTTTATAAACTTGATTTCAGCAGGATGCTGGAGGGATTAAAAGGCGAACACAGCAATAACAGAGAGAAGGTGAAGATATCCATTTGAGTGTGATGTCCTGTCACATGCTTCAAGAGGTCTTGAAACAGCTTCATAGAAACTCTCATAGGAAATTTCTCTGGGCATGCATGAAAGAATTCATGCATGGAAGAATTTTTGGCACCAACTGCTACACTGTCACCATCCATTTTTAGTTCCTTTGAGTATTGTGACTGATTTTTAAACAGATTTCATGATGATATAAATTAGGTTTAACTATGCCTTATATATATCATGTAGTATGAGGTTTGTTTGATGCATCAGGACAATTAGCCTAGCAGACTGCAAAGCAGACTACATTTTAAAATTTTGTTCTTAACTTTATACTGTAAATACTGTATACATTCATATTTTAAAGTAAAAGTCCAGTTGTTGACTGTGAAAGTCAAACCTCAGCAGGTAGTATTATTCTTTCATTCCAATTTATGAGAGGCATAAATTAACCTGTTTTAAAACAATCCAACCCATGACATTATCTGAAATTTTTTAAAATTTGAAATTTAAAAATTTAAAAATGTTATCTTATTTGTCTCATGAAAGATATTGCCACACGGTGAATCAAAGTGGAACCCTGCCTGTGGTCTGGATTATTTAGAGGAAAAACTAGCTAAACATGGCTCTGTATAATGCTTGCTCCATTGCTTAGCTTGTCAAAGGGCCTGTCTAGTAAACATGGCCATGTGAGAAATCAGATTGAAAAATTCAGGCCTCAGAGTAGGCTTGCACTAAGGAAACTTATTCCCCTAATAGTAAGGTAAAGCCTGTACTCCTTAGTCTTGCTAATTCTTTTTCCAAATGTGTGTTTGCTCAGAATACGGCCATGACCTTAGTAATGTCTATTGGTACTTGGTAATAATATAAGAAACAGTAATTTTGAAATTTTTCAAAATGACCATATATTTTTACCCCATAACTTTCTTTTTCCCTATGGATACTAAGTAGCAAATACACTTGCAGCCCTAATTGGCATCAGTGTGTATAGCTTTGCCCCCTGGGTGTATGAGGGAGTGGCTATTGCAAGGCAGTGCCCTTTATTATTTTTGGTAATGAATATGGTAAAACAGTCTTTCAGTTATGCAACATAGTAACTCCATTGCTAAACAGCTATTGTTGTTAGAAAAATAGGTGGTATCTGTGCATTTAAAATGAAGTGCTATTGGCGTGGGGAGATCAGGGAGATGTTGGTTAAAGAACACAAAATTTCAGTTAGACAGGAGAAATAAGTCTGAGAGAACTATTGTAAACATGGTGACTATAGTTAACAACAATACATTATATACTTAAAAATTGCTAAGAATGAATTTAAAGTGTTTTCACCACACACACACAAACAAAAGTATGTGAGGTAATGCATATGTTAATTAGCTGGATTTAGCCATTACACAATGCATACATATTTCAAAATTTCACGTCGTGCACCATAAATGCTTGCAATTTTTATTTGTCAATTAAAAAATAATAAAATGAAGTGCTAAACTGAGGAAACCATATCAATGAATTAAAGAGAAACAAAGATCCTTTTTTAACATGAGTAGCAGACCTGAAGGCTATGGAGAGTTATTGCAGCAGAAAGAAAATCCCAGTAGTAGGTGTTAAAAAGACATGTCAAAGCACATGTCATCAAATAGTTACATAGACAAGTAGCTGGAGAACTGGAGAGAATCCCCAGGTCTTAGAAGGGGAGGGACAGGGGGAAATCTTGCTGCTGGTATCACCTTTGAAGCATACAAGTGGCAGACCTGATCCCTGGGTGGCCATAGCTCTAAAAGTCACATATTTTGGGAACTCAGCTCACTGGTCTCTATTCATGGGACATTGCCCTGCCTTCTCTGGGAAAGCAATACAGCCTCAGTCTGACAAAATTATCTTAGCTACTTTCTTAAGAATGGAGGAGGCTGAAGAGTAGCATGGGAGGAGTGATGTGTTCAGTACCAGGACACCAGGCTCTGACACATGGTGTGAGTGGAATCATCCCTTCTGCTCCCAGTTTACCCACCTGTACAATGGAGCAGCTGGACTAGATGATCTGTAAAGATGTTTATGGCACCAAACTCTGAAACTGGAACAAAGTCACATTTGAAAGTAGTGTATAATGTTTATAAACATTCCCAACATGAGTGCTATTTTCAACTTAAGATCCTTCTCGAAGAATAGCACATTATAAAATTTATATGAAAACCAATAATTCTGTGTTCCCAAATTCTCACCGAGCAGGGGCATATTTTCAAAGGTTTGCCAGTAATAGCCAGACAGAGATTCTTTAGAATTTCCAGAGAAATGTAATTCAAAATGGAGCTCTGTCTTCCAAGCACTGGGTGAGTGAATTGAGGTCTCCGGTATCCTGTATTGGAAGTAAAACTGCCCATTATATTTACTCTCTGAGGGCCCAAGTTAACATATGGTATGTATAAGAACATCTAGTGTCTGCTTCTTGAGAAATAAATGTTTAACCTTTCTGAACTCTTATGAGACTGAGCAAGGAAGATGCCCATTCTTTTATTTGGTAAAGTTGGGGCTTCAAAACAAGGACTTTTTAATTTTTATCACATTATATAATTAATGTATATTTTAATGTGCAGTATATATAGCATATGTAATAGAGGAAATAAATTTACTGGAATTATTAGTCATAGCATCCATTTTTGGTGATTAGTATCCCCCAATTCCCCTGTCTAGGGTAGGTGAATGCTTAAACAGTAGATTTATGGAAGAAAACAAGCAGTAATATACACTATGTTAGGGTTCTTAGCTTAGTTAGAAATTTTGTTACTCTCCCTTTCCTAAAGAAAATTCAAAAATTTCTGCAGAGATGACATTGAGTTTATCATTACACTCACCCCTTTTGCTTCAAACCCATAAAAATAATAAATAAAATTTAGGAAGAGATAATCAGAAAACATGAATGGACCTTCAAACAAGGTAAACATTCCAAGGCAAAAAAAAAAAAAAAAAAAAAGAAAAGAAAAGAAAAGAAAAAGTGTCTTAGTCTGTTTTATGCTGCTGTAACAAAATACCATAGACTGGGTAATTCATAATGAACAGAAATTTATGTGGCACAGGGTTCTGGAGGCTGGGATGTCCAAGATCAAGGGTCCAGATCAGGTGAGGGTCTTCTTGTTGCATCACAACATGGTGGAAGGCATCACATGAAGAGAGCTCATGTATGAGAGAGAAGGGGGCTGAGCTCATCCACTCCCACAACAGTGAAACCACTCCCATGATAACATCATTAATCTCTTTACAAAGGCAGAGCCCTCATGATCTAATCACCTTTTAAAGGTCCTACCTCTCAACACTGTTACACTGGGGATTAAGTTTCCAGCACATGAATTTTGGGGGACACATTTAAACCATAGCAAAAAGAAACTCAAAGTAACAGGCAGGGCTGGCTCCATGGGCTTTCTGGGCTCTGGGCTGGAAGCTGGCAATCAAGATCTTGGCTCCTGCAGGAGAATGGGGCTAAAAATCCTGTGCTGGACTCAATTCCTGAAACCAAGCCTTGTTCTGGGGCTCTCTTGCCCACAAAGGAGGCTGAAAAAATGGCTGTTGATCTGCTGCCCTGTCTATATTACTTTATTAAAGCTCTTGCCCTGCCTAGGCAGGGGGGAAAAACTACAGCCTCATGACAAAGAACTATGCTAGATAATGCTCTGACTCTGTGCCTGGATTTACATTATCCCTGATATTACAGTGGAGCGGGAGTTCTGAAATACACACATAAGAGAAGGTTATGAAATAAAAGATGTGTGCATGTGGTGGTGGGAAGGGCAGGCAGCGGCAACTGGAAAAATGTTAGCAGGGAGGGCAAGGGAATAATTGCTTCTATATTAAAAAACACTTATTTAGTCAGAACTCATCATGTGAGATAAGGGTACCTTCCAATACAAACATATATTTGTGTGTGTGAATATATGTGTGTGTGTATGTGTCCACCTACAACAAAAATCAGGGTTCTCTTAGCAAGAAAAAATGGGGGATGATATTGTGTAGACAACTAAGAGTATCTTATGCAAAATAATGAGACATTTAAACATTATATTACTCCAAAATACCACATATACATATTGTTCTACAGAGATTTACCAAATCCTTTCTTTTACAAAGTGTTTGAGAGAATAGAAGAGGTCTTGCTACCAAAATTGGACCAAGACACATAAGAAAATAGTTATTAACCAGTATCTGTTGGTAACATTGATGCAAAAATCTTGAGTAGAATACTATTGATTTGGTTTCAGCAGAATTTAGAAAGAGATACATTGTGACCAGGTAGGAGGGTTTTATACTAGAATCCAAATTCAAAAAATCTATTAATTGACACGTACCACATTAGCATATGAAAGGAGAAAAAAAAACCTTACATGACATGATTATCTCACTGGATACAGAAAAAGCACTTAGTAAAATTTTACCCTCACTCATTGTAAAAACCAAAATAGATGGGAACTGCCTTAATTTGATTAAGGATAGTCATGAAAAATATACTGCAGAAACTAAACATAAAGAATAAATTTTAGAAACTTGCCCCCCGAAGAGTAGAACAAGACAGAGATGGCTACTATTTTTACTTCTAGTGGACATTATACTGGTGGTCCTAATCAATCTAATAAGACAAGGAGAAAAAAAGAGGCGTGAGTATTTGAAAGGAAGAGACCGAATATCCCTATTTGTAGGTGATGTAATTGCGTACTTAGAAACTTTAAGATAGTCTACAGATTTACTGATAGAACTAACAAAGATCAGCAAGATCGCTGGATCCGAGAGATCAACTTAAAAAGATCAGCCTGGAGAAACTTATGTTGAGTGAAATATGCAAAGCACAGAGGGATACGTAGCACATGTACTTACTCATGTGTGGGAGCTAAGAGAGAGAGAAGGAAGGAAAGAAAGACCACAGTAGTGTGTTGGACTTGCAGAGGGAGAGAACATTCTATGGGCTACAAAGTGGATGGGGTTGGAGCGGGGAGGGGATGGAGGTTGGGGATGATTGGGTGGGGGACACGGGGTACAAATGCAATTTGTGGTGATGGGTATACAGCCAGTATGAATCTGGCCCCTGCATCATGGGGATGAGGGATGACAATCAGCTTTGTATCTCATGCAAATTCATAGCCAATAATCATAAAAAAAGATCAGTAACCTTGTTATACCTGAGTAATAATCAATTAAAAAATGTAATAGGAAAAGATCCCAATCAAACAATAGTAGTAGGTATGTAGAAGTAAATACAAGGGTTCTTGAAAAGAGTTTGTGGAAAAATAGAATTGAAAGATAATATGAATCTTTCCATGAACTTTTTGAAGTACCCTTGTATAATAAAATATGTTAAAGATTATTGGGAGAAAATTACAAAATATTATAGAAGGCCACACACACACACACACACACACACACACACACACACACACACACACACACACACACACACACACACACACACCTGAATAAGTGTATATATGGCATTGCAAATGAAAACACTTAATGTTATAAAAGTAGCAATTTTCCCATCAACAATAAAAATAATCAAAGTGAATTTTAATCAGCTTCTCAGTGAAGTTTTTCATCATACTTGACAAGATGAAAAGTCCTTTGGTAGAACGAAGGCCTAAGAATAACTAAGACAATTAAGAAGTAGCACAAAATATCTGTTAGAATTTGAGACATTTATGAAGTCATAGTAATTTACACAAAGTGACATTCACATTACAAACCAATGAAAGGAAGAATAGACACCCTAGAAACAGATCCATGCAAATATGGAAACAATAAATTGTTGAGGGAGTATTAAAAGTAGCAGAAAAAGGATGGGCTGTCATATGCAAGGTGCTAGGATAATTGCTTTTTCATATATTCATAAATAAAATTTGATGCTTAATTTACACCATGTGCAAAAATAAATCCTCGTTTGATTTACTTCAATGCAAAACCATTTAAAGAAACTGAGGAAAATATCCCCACTGCTATGAAGCAGAAACAGATTTTTAAAAAAACATGGCAGAGAAATGGTGAATTACAATGGAAAAAATTAATAAATTTGACTTTATTAAAATTAAAACTTCAGTTTAATAAAAGATGCAACAAAGAAAATGAAAAGTCAAGGAATGCGGTGAGAAGATACTTATGAAACATATTACCAACAAATAATTAGAATCCAGAGTCTCTAAGAATTCCTACAAATCAATTTAAAAAGACAATACACTGGAAAAATAGAAAAGAATATGAACAGTTAATTCACAGAAAGTCAAATGACCATTAAATATGAAAAGATTAATTTTACTAGTAGTGGTAACCTGAGCAATGAAAGTGAAACCAATAAGATAATTTTTACAACCATCTGGGTTCGGGAAAAAATGATAAAGTCTAGCAATACCAAATCCTGGCGAAGATATGGAGCAAAGGAAAATTTCAAATACTTTTGATGGAAACATAAGTTGGTATAGTCAATTTTGAAAGAACGTTGGCAATATGTAGTACTGTCTTGAAGATCCACATGTCCTTCAACTCAGCAATTTCATATATAAGAACATATTCCAGAGAATTTCATGCACATGTGCACAAAGAAATGTGTGTAAGAAATATCTTTGAAACATGATTTGTATTAGCAAAAAACAAAAATAGGAGACAAAAACCCCCAAAAAGCAAAACAAAGCAAAGCAAAAATGAAACAAATGCAAAAGCAGAATGAATAATAAATTGTGCTACGTTAACATAATGAGATAGTCAGCAGGTAGAACAGAATTATAACTACATGTATCAATATGGTTAAATCTCAACAGTATTGTCAAAAAGTAAAAGGTGATTGCCAAAATGGGATATGTTTGCATAAAGCTTGAAAATCTGTGAAACCATGCCATTATATTGTCTATAGTATATATATATAGGTAGTAATATGAAAATTGCAAGGGAAATTCAAATGTCAGTTTCAGGATAATGGCCATTGCTGGAAAGGGAGGGAAACAGGAAAAAGGAGAGGTACACAGGGGACTTTTATGATTTCAAAAATCTCTGAGTTAAATATGGCAAAATTTGATAGGGTTGGGGGTGGTTACAAGAGTGTTTTGTTATGTTATTCAAATCTTTTCATCTTAAGAGATGAGATTATTGGGAAATTATAGCATCAGAGAAAGTATATTTGTGGGTTTGATTTAGTATTATTTTCTCCTTCTGTTTTCTAGACTTTTCTTTGTGATGGAAGTAATTCACATCTGTACTATGAGGTAATTCACATTTGTATATAAAGTCTTACAAAAGTTAGATTGTCATACAGGAAGAAAAGAGAGGCACTAATTTACCGTCTCGTAGTTAGTCATTAGTCTTAAAAGCTATCCAGCAATTTGAGGGAAAAAAAAAATGTCTACTTGTTAAAATTTGGGGATTTCCTTGCTGGGGAGGATGGGTAGACTTGCAAGGTCTTTGGGAAGTGGCTCGGGGAATAACAATTGCACCTGAAGTCTTCTGATCCTCAGTTGCTGGAAAAGCAAGGAAAACTACCTTAGGGTAGGTAATCAAATGCATTTTGCTCTGAAATTTAGGGAAGACAGAGCTTAATTATCTTCTTCAGGAACAAGTGTTCTTTGTTCAGCTATTGTATGGTTCAAGCCCATGGTTGTTAGATTGGGTTGCCATACCTATTTATTCCAACAGATTATCATGGCAACTGATTCAGGGAAACATTTCCCATGAAACCATTATTGTAAAAATTCAGCTCCTTTACAACTGCCAGAGGATTAGGTTACTGCTTGTAGTAACTGCTCATTTATGTTTTTCAGTCTCATAACAAGGACTTTCGAAACATTTTATTTAACACATTCCATTTCTATATAAACAAGATAGACTTCAAGTGAGGTGCCTTTCTTGTCCGGGTTAAATTTGAGACATAAGTGCACTTCAGAATTTAAATGGAGTGGGATAAATAAGTGAACCGTGCAAGAGTGACCTAACTTGCATCTGCATTTCCAGTCTAACTGCTGAGATTTTTCAGGAGAGTCTGAAGATACATCAATTACTTACACTTACTCTCGATTTCCAACTTGTATTCACAGCTTAACTAAATATTATAGACAGTGAACAGGGTGTCAAAAATTGAAGACAAAAGAAATTGGAGAAAAATTACCTATGAAGTTGCAACATTGCAACATTTCTTTGTATTTTCTTTCTTTCTCTTTTCCTTTAGATACATTAAAACAATTTTTTAAAATTAATAAATAATTTGCCTACAGAAAAGTTCACTCTTTGTGGTGTATAAGTTGTATGAGTTCTGATAAATGTATACCTGAGTATAACCCCCACCACGATCAAGATATAAAATAGTTTCATCACTCCAAAAAAATCCGCTGAAGCTCCCTTGTAGTCGACTCTGCCGTCTCTCCTTCCTAGACTCTGGCAACAACTGATATCTTTTCTGTTTCTGGAATTTTGCTTTTTTCCAGAATGCCATATAAATGGAATCATATAGCATGTAGCTTTTCTTGGTGCGGTTTCGTTCCCCTTAGCAATGTGTATTTGAGATTCTTCTAAGTTGTTCTGTGAATTAATAATGTTACTTTTTACTGCCGAGTGGTATTCTATTGTAATAATGTACCACAATTTGCTCACCCATTCACCAGCTGAAGAATATTTCTGTTTTTTCCAGTTTTTGTATATTTCCTTATTTTCCATTTTTTTTTTAAATCAAGAAGTAAGCTACAATGCATACATGAATAAAATTATGTGACAGGTTACTTCCCAGTTACAGAGTGGTCTCTTTTAGGCCTGAGATTGTGAGCTGACTTCAGACACAACGCTGAGCCTTTCTTCTACTTGTGGCTTCCTCTGGTTTGCCTACTAAGTTCTAGAATGGCTGTGTTATGCTGCACTTGAAACCGCCTTTTCAAACTTTTCCACACATTCTCAAAATCACTAATCCTCCCTTCATGGAAGCATGACTTTATCTCAGAACTCAGGTTGAAATAATATAGTTAGTGGTGTGAGCTTTTGATCAATTTCTATGCTTCCCATTTGCTTTTAATTTCCATGAAAGGGGGACCAGGCCTCCTTTTACTTGCCATTATTACCCCAGGACCTAGCATAATACAGAGCCCACAGCAAGCTCTCAATATTTTTGAATGTACAAATGCTCTATAACTCTAAGCAGATGATTTCCCTTTTGCATTTCTGAGAACATTGAGTTAATTTCTCTTCTGGATATCAAATTATTCATTCATTTACATATCTTTCATCTATCTCTCTATCCATCTATCTCTCTATCTATCCATCTATCCATCTATCTATCCATCCATCCATCCACCCACCCACCCACCCACCCACCCATCCATCCATCCATCCATCCATCCATCCATCCATCCATCCATCCATCCATCTATCTATCTATCTATCTATCTATCTATCTTTTTCCTAGAGGAAGACATGCCTATTACTCCCTCCATGGCTAACTCCTTATCTCACACCTCATGACCATTCTCACCACTCACCCTAACTCCTTTGGTCCTTTGTTTTATAAATCATGCCAGATTTTTGTTTTCTCTCTCCAATTGCTGCTTCTTTTCATCCTGGAGTCACCACTCCATATTACTGTCCTTACTGTACTCCTTCCCCTCCCAGGTGGCCAGGACTGGTTGGGGCTTTAGAACCCAGATCCTTGGATAAGTGGGTGTGTTGGAGGGAATGTAGGTAAGGAGGTGCAGGAGGGGCACTAAATTGGGTGAACTGAAGAGCAGCATCTGAAGGATATAAAGGAGAAAAAGACCTGGAGAGATGACCTATGTGATTCCTCAGTCTAAAGCAGCTCCAAAAGTTACTAGAGGTGGGAAAGGGGAAGGGGGGGGTTAGTAAGAAATTGATTAATGGACACAAAGAATGATTACGCTTCATAATGATGAATATGCTAATAATCCTGATTTGATCATCATATATTGTACACAAGTATTGATAGTCAACTCTGTACCTTACAAATATGTATAATCATGCTTCAATTAAAAAAAAGTGACTCCAAAAATGAATGACCTAGGCCTCATCACTCTTTTTTGTTTTTTGAAACCATGCCTGTTTTCAACATTTGTGGGGGCCAAGACAAGAATGCACATGGAAGCCCACATACCATTTGTCTAAATATTTCAGAGTTAAAAATAAAGCTAACAAACTGTTAAATAGAATGGATTCTATCATCTTACTTTGAAAATATACTTTATAACAACAAATAAAATGTAAGTGTAAAGCTATTTTTATGTGACTTAAATTTGGCAAAAAAATAAAAGACAACTGGATTTTATTATTATTGTGCACATTTAGGCATTCTGTTGATGGGCTGATGATGTTTAGGTGAGTAACAATGTAGCAAAATATGACAAATCATGTTTTCTTTCCTCTATTTCAGTAAAATTGCTAATTATTTTGATATCATAAAGATTTTAACATAATTTGTTTTATATTAATAATAATGTCAAACTAAACATCTTTCTTTGAGTCATTGTAGTTCTTTAACAGTTTTGATTAATTTCAATATGAAGGAACTTTGTTCTACTGAGGCAGTAGCAACTGGAATTGTTAAAAATGTTCTTAAAAGAATAATTAGATTGAGAACTACAAACCATTGCTGAGAGAAATTAGAGAGGATACAAGAAGATGGAAAGATATCCCATGCTCTTGGATTGGAAGAATCAACATAGTGAAAATGTCCATACTACCCAAAGTGATATACAAATTCAATGCAATCCCCATCAAAATTCCAAAGACATTTTTCTCAGAAATGGAAAAAACTATCCAGACATTTATATGGAACAATAAAAGACCACATGTAGCCAATGCAATGCTGAGCAAAAAAAATAAAGCTGGAGGCATAACACTACCCAACTTTAAGCTATACTACAAAGCTATAATAACCAAAACAGTATGGTACTAGCATAAAAACAGACACACCAATCAATGGAATAGAATAGAGAATCCAGAAATCAACCCACACACTTACTGCCATCTGATCTTTGACAAAGGCACCAAGCCTATTCACTGGGGAAGGGACTGCCTCTTCAGCAAATGGTGCTGGGATAACTGGATATCCATATGCAGGAGAATGAAACTAGACTCATACCTCTCACCATATACTAAAATCAACTCAAAATGGATTAAGGGTTTAAATATACACCCTGAAACAATAAAACTTCTTAAAGAAAACATAGAGAAACACTTCAGGAAATAGGACTGGACACAGACTTCATGAATACGACCCCAAAGCATGGGCAACCAAAGGAAAAATAAACAAATGGGATTATATCAAACTAAAAAGCTTCTGCACAGCAAAAGAAACAATTAACAGAGTTAAAAGACAACCAACAGAGTGGGAGAAAATATTTGCAAAATATACATCTGACAAAGGATTAATATCCAGAATATATAAGGAACTCAAACAACTTTACAAGAAGAAAACAAGCAACCCAATTAAAAAATGGGCAAAAGAGCTAAGTAGGCATTTCTCTAAGGAAGATATACAAATGGCCAACAGACATATGAAAAAATGCTCAACATCACTCAGCATCTGGGAAATGCAAATCAAAACCACACTGAGATACCATCTCACCCCAGTTAGGATGGCTAAAATCCAAAAGACTCTGAATGATAAATGCTGGCGAGGTTGCGGAGAAAAAGGAACTCTCATGGGACTGCAAAATGGTGCAGCCTCTATGGAAAATGGTATGGAGGTTCCTCTAACAATTGCAGATAGATCTACCATACGACCGAGCTATCCCACTGCCGGGAATTTACCCAGAGGAATGGAAATCATCAAGTCGAAGGTATACCTGTTCCCCAATGTTCATCGCAGCACTCTTTACAATAGCCAAGAGTTGGAACCAGCCCAAATGCCCATCATCAGATGAGTGGATACGGAAAATGTGGTACATCTACACAATGGAATACTACTAAGCTATAAAAACGAATGAAATACTGCCATTTGCAACAACATGGATGGACCTTGAGAGAATTATATTAAGTGAAACAAGTCAGGCACAGAAAGAGAAATACCACATGTTCTTACTTATTGGTGGGAGCTAAAAATTAATATATAAATTCACACACACACACACACACACACACACACAAACCCCCCTGGGGGGGGTGGAGAAGATATAACAACCACAATTCCTTGAAGTTGATACCACAAGCAAACAGAAAGGACATTGTTGGGGGGGGAGGGAGGAGAGGGAGGAGGGAGGGAGGTTGTGGTAAGGGGCAACAATATTCAACCACGATGTATATCGACAAAATAAAAGTTAAAAAAAAATTTAAAATTTTTTTTAAAAAGTAAATTAAAAAAAAAGAATAATTAGATTTGGAAATAAACCATAAATTTTGTGAATCAGGTTTAAATATTATTAAAGGTTAGCATATGAGAAATTAGTATTATTACAGAAAATATTACAAGATATTTTAATTTTATCGTATATATTGCTAGCACTTATATCACAATATTTACCATATCTAAAAGCAATATCTTGATCTCATATGGTGTTTAGTTCTTTTTTATTCAAAAATTTTAATATTAATGTGTTCTAGAGAAAATATAAAACAACAGTATATTAATCAACTATAACTTGACCTATAATGGCCAGAAAATAATATAAATGGAAATTTGTTTCAGAATTATTTGTATGTGAATCATCAATTTCACAGTCATGTGAACTTCCCTCCATGTTTTAATTTCCAGATAATTTACTGGAATCTTATTTTGTGGCATATTTTATGTACTTTTAATTTTAAAATTGTCTTTATATTTATAAAAATTAAACCCTTTAAAAAGTGAAACTACTAAATTCGTATCTTTTTTTGTGTGTGTGTAAATTTTGCTAACATTATTAGTAGTAAGCAGCAGTTCATACCCGTAACTGTGGCTAGCAGAAGTTTCAAAATTAATTTCATTTCCTGCCACTGTCTATGATTCATTCTTCGAGGATCTTCTGTGGTTTGGTTTAACTTTGCCTGGGTATCTCATATCTCAACGAAATTAAATGCAATTGCTTTAATAGCATTTAGACAGGATTCTTGCTGTGTGTTTGAGAGTGGTTTTAAAATTACATTCGATATGTTTCATCAAGATGTTCTATCTTTGAACAGATCCAGAAAATTTTGTATATAATTGTTTACTTGTTCCCTAAAAGTCATTACCATCTGCACTGTTGAGGCCATGTCTCCTAGTACAAATTCAAAGTATGCATTGAACTTGGCAGAAGAATGCTTTCTGGTTTGTATATCTTTTTATCAACAACAATGTTAGTGTCATTATCTTAGGCTTCCCCTCTAAAACTTTTAAAATTAATGTCTGAAATCAAAAATTATTTTCTTTTATTCTTTACATAAGTCAAATCCAAGGAAATACTAGTTAATTTCTTTTTTCCTTTACTAGTTCAGCAATATATGAAATCAATGTTAATTTTTTAACATGGCTTTTATCCCTTGTACAATCTAGTTAAACTGAGTAACATGCTTTTTCAAACATTATCTATGCTTTTTTTGGTCAGTTTTATTACTCATTAAATTAATAATCTCACTTTGATTTCTCCAAACAAGACCGTGATTATTTGCTTTATTATGATTATTTTTCATCTATCTTAAATGTTTGGCCATTCTAGAATTGCATTTAAAAATCCTTTCTATTGTTTAGATATTTCCCACTGTTTGCTGTATATATTATACTAATAGTTCTGACATTTGTCTAAACAATGCTCACATAATATTATTTTAATAACATTACACTAATATTCTATAAGGACATTTAATTTGTTTACCGAATCCATCATTTGGCTATTTATTAAGTTCCTTTTTCAGCTCTAGAAATTGCATGTGAGCTTTGTAATGTGTGCAGGTAATGTTTCGTGTTCTTTCAATTGATAACATAAGTATTTCCTGTCAAAAATAGCTTCATTGGCTAAAGCTGACCTTGAAGATTGTTTGTGAAACATATAACAGCAATAGCAAAAAATTTGTCTTTGAACTTTGTTATTTCTCTGCCTGCAATGCTCCTGCAGTCCTCCTCATCACAGCTTACTCCCTCTCTTAATTCAAGCCACTGTAGGAATGGCTCCTCCGAGAGGCCCTTACTGAAAACCGGAGCCAACAGCATGCCCCCCCCCCCACGTCTGGCATTTTTTTATCTCCTTATTCTTTCTTTTTCTTCATGGCACTCATAACTACTATGTGTCTCCCCACTGAAGCTTAAACTCCATGAGGACAGGGGCCCTGCCTCTTTTGTTTACCACTGTATCTCTAGTATCTAGAATAGCTATTGGTCTATAGTGAGCACTTAAATATTTGTGGAGTGAATGTATCCTCTACTCTGAAACTTCTTTCTTTAGCTCATTAATGCATTTGTTTGGTCTAGGCCAAAGGCCCTTTATTGTTTCCTATTGTCTTAATTCCTCTATAGTGATGATTCTCAAAAGTAGTCCCCAGATCAGCAGCATCAGCATCACCTTGAAACTTACTGGAAATGGAAATTCTTAGGCTCCACCTCAGACCTACTGAATCAGTGATTCTGATGAATGATTAAGTTTGAGAACCAATGCTCTGTGTATGAAGGCATTTATGTTGTGAATTATTTCTTAATTTTACAGTCCCACTGTGATTTGTATTAAGCGCACACTGAATGCTAGAATTTTTTTTTTAGTATTGATAATTTGAATGATATTTGATCAGACATTACTTTAGAAACACCTAATTCTATTCAACAACCAAACATGAAGACAATCTTGGATTATACTTCAAGGAATAAATTAGAATTATAACCTCCTGCTTGCTCCTTAATATGAGTAACTGATGCAATTGGTTCAGTACATTTTATAGTTTATTTGTGCTCACTGCAGGTGACTGTCTGCATCAGGGCTATGGCTTTTTATTTATCTGTATGTTTTTTCTACTTCTTCCTCTTCTTTTTTTCAGTTCCTGCAACTGGAGAGGAAAATGGATTTGAGGGTGGGAGAAAAATCTGTCCTGGGCTCAATTTAGGGAAAGAACTAAAGCTTTAATTGCTTTTCTAGTAGAGAGAATAATTAGGATCTTACTGGAATTTCCATTTTACACACTCTTAATTGTCTCATCCCATGTATTAGTTTGTTTTTGTGTTGCTGAAACAGAATTATTGAGACTGGGTAATTTATAAAGAAAAGAGGTTTATTTGGCTTATGATTCTGGTGGCTGGAAAGCACATGATTGGGCAGCTGTACCTGGTAAGGACCTAAGGCTGCTTCTACCTATCATGGAAAGTGGAAGGGGAGCTGGTATGTGTAAGAGATCACATGGAAAAAGAGAGGTAGGGGAGGTGCCAGGCTCTTTTCTAATAAGCCATTGTTGCAGAAACTGATCCATTCCCATGAGAGCTCACTCACTCCCCAGGGAGGTCATTAATCTCTTCATGAGGGATCCACTCCATGACCCAAACACCCCTCACTAGGCTCCACATCCCAACACTATCCCATTCAGAATTTAGCTTTATCATGGGTTTTGGAGGGGCACACACATCCAAACTATAAAATCCCATATCCCTAATCTTTCAGACAGTTATCTTAAAAAGATCAAAAATTATTATTATTCTTTCTCAACTGGTATGCTTTGTGGATTGTTCTTGTGGTATGTCATGCACTCTAGAGCCTATGAATCAAAGTTGGTAAAATTTACTCTGAGAGCCTGTGAAAGTCTACCCAATCTTCAATGTCTAATCCAAATCTAATTGGTGTGGAAAGTCAAAACAGCAAAAAGACTGTCCTCAAAATTATGAGATACTGGTTGGTCATACTGTTGTACTTTATTTGATTTAAGCTGGCAGTGGAGTCTTTTTTCCTGTACATTTTTGAGGGAAAATGTTTTGCTGTTATGTATTCCATTTTTATGAAAAGAGGAAAGGTATAAAGAGAGGAACATTTGAAAGTATGGATCCTGAGAGAGGGGCACAGAAAACATGGCATTTATTAGAAGTTGGCAATAGATTGAACACAGCTAACTTTCCACTCTGTGTGTGCTGTGCCATATCTAAATGTTTTTCTGCATGAATTCTATTTTTAAATGTTAAGAATTGTTTTCTGTGGGCTGTCTAAGACACACACAAACACATGCAAGCACAGAGTTGTACCTTTCATATCTTCTCAGCATAAATCAACTCACCGACCCATCCCTTATTCAGTTCTGAAGGATTTGAGAAAAGGACAGCAAATCTCAAATGAGAAGGGATGTTCCTCATAAAGGGGCTGAGATTCCTCAGGGACTCCATTTCAGTAGTTACTGATCTGGTGAGTAGAAGATTACAATTTTATTACACACACACACACACACACACACACACACACACACACACACACACACACACCCGGGGTGGCATGGATGTGACTTCCTTCGTGGAAGTGACAGCATGACAGAAACACAGACAAACTCCCCAGGTGCTGTGTATTTCACCTTGCCCCTACTTCTGGACCACAGCTGACTGGTGTTACTTGAGTTGTGGACAGGGCTGATGCAACATGAGCCATGAACATGGAAAGAACCCTGGACCTGGAAATATAACATCTGAGGGCAAGTTCCAGCTCGGCCTCTTCTCAGCTCTGCTAGCTGGGGCTGATCACACCCCTTTTGACCTTCCGTGTTTTCATCTTTAAAATGGGGATGACAGCACATGTTGTCCTTATTTCCCAGGGTTTCAGGTAAAGTCATGAACATGGAAAACCTATGTAAACTCTGTACATGGTTCAGAAGGAAGGTATTCTTATTACTATTAATAACCATAAGGATTTTGAGAGGCAAGACATGAAAATAGTAATGAAAGGCAGCCCTGAAAGACACACATATCCTCAGCACAGAGAGAATTGGGGTCATGTTGAAAGCATTTGCTTTCTCATCATTTCTTTTGCACGTTCTCTAAATGACATTTTATGCCTCCTAGAGACCCACGGCTCCCCACTGGGCTTCCTGAATTCATCTCAAGACGACGAGGGAACTTCAAATCTCTCCCTGGGCTGCCACATTGCTTTTTCTTCCTCAAGACACCCCTATTGCTCTCCCAAAGACTGCATTGTGCAAGGATGTTGAAACCCTGAGCTCCCCCGTGAAAGGATGGGGAAAGTGGCGGCACATTGAAAAATGCAAGGCATCTGGAACGAGTGCCCAGAGGATGTAATGTGCCACGGTGACCAATTGGCTGATTGTATCCTGTTCTCTCATTCTTTTATTCCCTCCAGACATCCTTGGTTTCTTTTCCAGCCCTGAGTAGTAATGACTTCTTCATCTGGCACAGGCTCTGGAGAGGAAGAGTGAGGGCCTTCCCAGGCCACACTGGCCATGCCCTGTTTCCATTGGCCAGAAGAGATGATGGACGAGCAGCAGATGCTGCTGTCAGCCCAGCTCTACCGCCCAGCCTCCGGAGATTATTGATACTCACTAAAGGCCAGTCAGCTGCTCAGTGGAGGAGCCCCAGGGTCAATATGGGTCCCAAATACAGGAATACTGGAACTCTCAGAAGGTATTTGCTCCTCGGCCCTGTGCACAGAATACCAGTATTCACATGATCTTCACCTCAAAAGGTGAAGGCTAAATATACCCTCCAAAGTCTGAATTCTCAGAAAAGCAGCTATATCAAATCCACTGATCTCTGCATTGCAGAGTCTCTGAGAGGTACCTGTACCAATGAGATGTTGCCTCTTTCCACCTGCCCCCCCCCCCAAAAAAAAAACTTTCGTAACACTATTCACAGGGTTGACCTGGCTCCAGGATGCCTGGTCAAACCCTTTCCATTTTGCCTAATTTTTACCAGCCAGCAAGAGTTTCATTCAGGAACTGAGGCTGGCCTACTAATTACTAGTTAGCACACAAATCTGTGATATGGCTGCTGCACTAGGATCCAGTTTGTGTTCTGGGTTTATGGGTTGGAGGGAGGTAGGGGCAGGGCTAGATACTTTCTTCTGTGAACTGAAAACTCCTAAATCAAGTTCATATGTAAGTGCACAAGATGTCAGCCCTAGATGTGGTCTCTTTACTGAACAAGTGAGTGGTCTCTAATGCATTTCAGTCAATGATCGTTTTAGGCTTAAGGTAGAGCCTGGGACTGACTGAAGGCAGCAGCTGCTGCCATCCACTGCTGTCTGCCTGGCCAATAGGAAGAGCGCAGGACCTGCCTGTGGGCAGGATAGGCTGACTACTGGCCGACAAATGAAGACACCTTTACTCAGGCTCGCAAGAGAAACCCTGCAATGTCATGATGGAACACATGAATCTATCAGTCCTTCATCAGGTCAAATGCTTTTCAGATTCATAAATATTATGTCTATTTACAATGTGTCATTGCATAGTAATTTCTCCACTTATGTGATTGCATGGCTTAGGATCAGTGTGTTATTTTGGGAAAAATCACACAGCTCATAGGGCTGACTAAATATATCCTTAATGTTCAGGACTGGAGATATAAAATATAAATTATTATAAATTAAACCTAACTGGTAAAAAAGTACAGAATTAATATACTTTTAAAATAGATTATAAATAGGCTAAAAAGCAAATATTTTTTAAATGACATAGCAATAACACATTTAATTTTTTCCTTTCTTACCCTAGTCTTCCTAAAGGTTTGAAAACTATGATCTCATAGGTATATGACAAAAAGTTTGATGCAAATTATAATGATGGTGTAATATCTTTGCTTATAAGACAGGCAAACATTTTAAACACAATAATACTTTGTCCTTTCAAGAGTGTGATGAAGTGGTGGAAATAAATTGGGAAAATGTTTATGTAGGACAGTTTAGCAGTAAGTATCCTTCAGGACCACTCTACACATATAAGTATCCTTCAGGACCACTCTACACATATGTATTGACCATTTATCCCCACCCACCACCCAGGCTAAAAACAGAAGAATCACAATAGAGGCCCATGGCATTCTGGCATAAGAACATGACATCTGCAGTGGAGAATTATACATCTTTCAAAAACAGCTTCTTTTTTTTTTTTGGCGGAGGGGGCCTTTTTTGTGACGGGTAACGGGATCGCAACCCTTGGCTTGGTGTCGTCCACACCGCGCTCAGCCAGTGAGCGCACCGGCCATCCCTATATAGGATCCGAACCCATGGCGGGAGCACCGCTGCGCTCCCAGCGCCGCACTCTCCCAAGTGAGCCATGGGGTCGGCCCAAAAACAGCTTCTGATGTGTTACTGAGCCCTGGTAGAGATGGAATACCTGACCATGGGACATTAAATGGCCAAGTGATCAGGACTGCCCATCATGAGCAGGGTTTTGTCAAATTCACCAAACTATAAGTTTAGAAATGGCTTATTGTAAAATGAACTGGTACATCTGGAAATGGGCATAAGCAGGGCTAGAAGGCACAAATAAGCCACAAACCAAGTGGCCCCCAAGTACCATGTCATTTGCCATTATTCCACTGACTCAGCTCTTTTAGCTCAATTATATGGCTGGAAGTCGGGGGAAGCTACTCAGAAAAGGTTGAAATTAGTCCATGAATATGTGGGTGCAAGCCCAAAATGGAACATAGTTGCACTGCAACTCTATTCAGAGGTAGTCATGAAAAACAATAATAAGGGTAAATCTTCTCAATGGGAAGAGCTTCAGATCATTCACTTTTTCTTTTGGAAAAATGAGTGACCCAAAATTAGTATAAATATAGACCTACGGGCAGTGGTGAGTAGCTTGGCCACACTGGTGAGGAGCCTAAAGGGAGAATGATTGGAAGATTAGAGACAGAGAGTTCTGAAAAGAGTCAGGCAGATGGACCTATGGTAGGGGGCATAAAATATGAAGATCTTTAGATCACATGTTAATACCCTACAAAGAGCATCTATCTCAGAAGAAGCACTAAATAACCAAGAAAACAGAAGACTGTTGATATTAACCAGTCTCTATTACTAGTTATGCCATCATGAATAAATCAGCCATGGAGGCAGAAACATAGGGCCATGCATAGGCCCAATAAACAAGGGCTCTCTTTCCAAGGCTGATCTGCTGATTGCTGTTGCTGAATGTGTAAAGTACCAGCATCAGAGAACAATGCTGACCCCTAGGTAGGGCACCATCCTTTTAGCAGAAATGACAGGCCACTAGGTGAAAAGGTGCTTATACTGGACCCCTTTCCTCTGGAAGGGGCAGTGATTCACCTTGCTGGAATCAGCTCATATTCTGTATATGAGTTTGCTCTTCCTGCCCACAGGATCTTAGCTAGATACTACTCTCTGGGATCCCTCATAACATTTAATGGGACCAAGATACTCATTCTTCAGAAAAAGAGGTGCAGTAGGGGTCCACTGGCCCTATCACATATTGTGCCATCCAGAAGTTGCCAGACTGAGAGAACGGGCTAGCTTGTTGAAGACACCTGAGGTACCAGCTTAGAGAGAATACCCTGTGAGGACATGGCACTGTACTCCAGAATTGGCTATACATCCTCAGTTTGTGGTCATTTTATGGACTAGTAGATAAGATATATGGATCCAGGAATCAAATGATAAAAATAGGAGTGAGCTTACTTACCATCAGTCCTGGTGACCCACTTGGGGAATTCTTGTTTCCTGTCCCTACAACTCTAGATTCTGTGGGTTTAAGGGTCCAGTTGCCAGAGAGGTTGTTTTAATTCATTTGCACTGCTACAACAAAATACAATAGACTGGGTAACTTGTAAAGAACAGAAATTTATTTCTTACGGTTCTGGAGTCCGAGAAGTCCAAGATCAAGGTGCCGGCAGATTTGTGTGGTGAAAGTCTGGTCTCTACTTCCAAGGTCTTGATGCCTTGAATTCCAGGTCCTCTGGAGGGGAGAAATGCTGTGTCCTCACATGGCAGAAGTTGAGGGAGTAAAAAAAAAATGAACTCCCTCTGTCAATCCCTTTTATAAAGGCATTAATCCATTCAGGGACCTAAACTCCTCCCCAAAGGCCCCCATCTCCCAACACTGTTGCATTGGGGATTAAGTTTCCAACACTTGAACTTTTGGGGCGCATCAGACATAGCAGGGATAAAACCTCTTAAAGGAGACATAACAATAGTTCTACGAAATCTCAAATCATGGCTGCTTCTTGTTCCCTTTAGAGTCATTGTACTAAGAGGTCAACAGGCATGGAGAAGGGTTGCTGTACTGGCAGGGTTGACACTGATCATCGGGGAGATAGGGCTGCTGTTACACAATGGGGACAGGGATGAATATACGGGCACCCAGGTGACAAGTTTACATTTCTTGGTACATCCCTGTTTTATTTTGATGGCCTGATAAAGGTGTGGTGATGAGGGTCTTAGACCCCTCAAGGATGAGGATCTGGGTCACTCCACCAAAAAAGCCACCTTGACTAACTGAAGTGCTAACCAAGGGAAAGAGGAATCTAAAGTGTTTGATGAAGGAGGGGTATGATCAGGATCAGTTACAGACTGGAAATCAGTTGCAGCAGCAGAGATTAAATCTCATCCTAAGAACTTCTCATGTGTAAGTTTTCTCCAGGAAATGAGGCCCAATGGAATTCTGCAATAGCTGCTCCTAAAATGTACTATATGAAGCAAGTGGATATGAATAGTGCAAGGCACAGCTGGTAGTGGGTACCGTAATGTGCCACCCACTCACTCCTCTGCTTCTAGGGATATTGATGACTGATGTTGCTCAGCTGAGTCTCTCTTTAGGAGTTGCTCTTGGTTGAAGGGAGCTGCCTTTTCCAAGGATATGAAACTCTAATTCTGGAATAGTCTGTAGTTAATGCTTTGCCAGTGGTGTGTATAAAGTCCTCATGCCTTTGCTGAGTAAGGTTTTTGTTGTGAATGCAGCACATTTTAACTTCCCTCTCTGTTCTAGGTGTTGATCTAGCAAACTCTCTGCAATAAACTTCCTGCATATAAATCTCTGTAGCAGAGTCTGCTTCTTTTTCCTGAGGAACCCGATCAGCGACTGTGATATTGTGATATAACAAGAAATACATAGTTGGTCTTCATTCCTGGAATTTTCTGAATTATAGAAGTGTCACTTTTATTGTTTGTAATGAGTCCCCCCACCCCCTCCCTTTATTTTTTATCATAGCCTTAGGATTGCCCAAGAATAGCCCAAGTGATTAAAGAGTTGGAACTTTCAGCCCCACCCAATAACCTTCTGGAAGGGACAATCGGGGAAGCTCCACATTGAGCTCAGTTGAAACAGGAGATGTGATGAGCTCCCAGGCTGGTGAACACATCGAGTCGCTGGAAAGGTGATGCTCCCAGAGAGGGCATGAAAGCTTGGCATCACTCCTCATCCCCATACCTTGCCCTATGTATCTCTTTCATCTGGCCATTCCTGAGTTTTATCCTCTGTAATAAACAGTAAAGTGCAACAGTAAAGTATTCCCCTGAGTTCTGTGAATCAGTCTAACAAATTATTGAACCTGACGGTGGCGATGCGAGAACCCTCAATTTATAGTCAGCTGGTCAGAGGTATGGTTGGCCCAGGACTTACCACTGGCATCTGAAGTCAGGGGATCTTGTAGGGATGAACCCTGAAATCTGTGGAATTTGATACTAACTCCAGGGAGTTAATGTCAGAATTAAATTGAATTGTTGGTCCCCCAGATGGTGTCAGAAAATTGACTGGTGTGGGAAGAAAACCCACATAGTTGGTATCAGAAGCATTGTGAGTAAAAACATCCCAGAGTGACATGGAAAAAGTTCTTAAAAGTTAAAAAATTCAATTCCTGAAATAGAAAGAATTAAATAGAAAGACTAAACAATGTCAATAATTTATTTTAGAACTTAGAATGAATAGATGGATATTAGAAGAAAAATATCCAAAATTCTGTTAAAGGGAGTTTTAAAAAGAGAACAGAGAAAAAAGAAGGGACAAAAGTCACAATAAAAAAAAAATTCCATAGTCGAAGGTGCCTGTCTTCAGAGTGAAAACATTACACTAAATACTCAGCTGGATGAATGGAAAAGGGATTCACCTTTAGGCGTATCATTATTCAATTTTAGAACATAGAAAATAAAGAGATCATAGAAGCTTTTAAAAATAAAAAAAGGTGATCAAAAAGGAGTATGAATTAGACTGAAGCAGGATAGAGTAGGGTCACGCCCCAGGGAGGCTGCTCATAAATATTTAGATTTGATCAGCAGTAGCAGTTAATGAACTGGTAATGCACTGAGGGCAGCTTAACCACCCTACCAATCAGTGTGCTACACCTGGAGCTTGCAGATTACAAAACCAATGCATCTGTGCATTAGAAGAAACCAACGTGCAGACAACCACTATATGACCTTCTACCCACGACGTTAGACTGGAAAGGCCACACTGCGCATGACCAAAATCTTCAGAAACTCAGGGATGCATGACAGGAAGCTGATGCAACTTTGAATCAGCTATTAGGCCTTAATTACCCTAGATTCTCTCCCATGGCCGAATATCTCTCCCCTTAGGATAGAGAAACACCTCTGTCCCAGAACAACATATAAACCTGCCCCTTAGGAATCCAGGGGGAGATGCCTGTGTATGCTTCTATGCTGTACTTTTGCTTTATAATGAAGCCCTATTATGTTGTGTCTGGCCTTTTTTTCCTTTCCTTTAATTTGTCATGTGAAAGATTTTTCTTTATGGCTTGGTGTGGGGAAAATAGAATAATTTAGTCAGGCTCCGTCAGTTCAGGTCTGGCTGGGGGGTCAAGCAGCACATTTCTTCTAAACAAGTTGTGTGGGTGGAGTTAGTGTGCATGTACACCAATGTATCTTTTTAGTTTTGTAGTTATTGTGTGTTCTGCAGTTTGTGAAGCAGGCTGGCCAGCAGAGCTTGTGTCTAAAAATAGAGCATGTTTGCTCTGCTGGCAGCTGCTCAGTTTCAGTTTTTCTTCGGACTTTGCTGGTAGTAGTTGAGTTTTGGAGTTTCTCTGTGGACTGCTTAGCTCATAGTGTTGTGTCTGCTGAATAAAGACTATTCCTTCTTCAACCAAGGCTCCAAGGACCATTTCGTCCAGTTACCTAGCTTGTAGACTTGTGTGTGAAGGGTTTGTGAATGGGCTCGAGGGGTCTGTGAGCTCCAGACCCAGCCCTAGCTCTACAATTGGCGCTGTCAGCAGGATTACGTCACACTTGGTAAAGAACCTGGAACCACCATCTGGTAACAAGACCAGTATCGGTTCTTTTCCCTCTGCCATACTGAATGGATATAAGAAAAGAGAGTCCCTTTGCCTGTAATTCTTGAACTATTTTTCTTCATGCAACAGAGGTTTATGAAGATAGAATTCTCATTTCCTTCTCTATGGATCCAACATACTGTTGTTTCTGATATGATTACTTACAGAATCTTACTACTTCCATTTATTCAATTTTTAGAATTAATCTAGAAACAAAGCACTACTTGTGTAGGTACAAACTGGAAAGCAAATATTGTAAACCCAGACAATATAAAAATCATGACACAGTTTTCAGAAGTTGGGACATGGAGATAGGAGAAAAGATCTGGAGGGAATTATAGGGGTACTAATTTCTTCATTTGACAGAGTATGGTCAAAGAAATACTCTTTGAAGTTAATGAAACAAGAAATAGAATTACAGGTGTCATTTACATTAGAAAGATAAATAATAAAAGAATTAAAATAATATTAGCAAAAGGAGGAAGGAGAAGGGATGGCATACAGCGTATGGTTCATAGGAGACATTAGCCATGTTAAAAAATGAACACATTGAAAAAAGTAGAGCTGTGAGCATAATACTGCAGATGTTCTCTTAAATGACCTCATTTAAGTTGGATGAACAATGCTGCCCATTTCCTCTGTAACATACTGACGGATAAGTAGGCTGCTCTCTAGAAATCCATGCCCTTGGTGCCTACCAGCTGATCTGCATCCTCATCCAAGAGTTGGCTGTATATTCCACAGTTGTTAATGACTGAACAAGATGAACACAATCCCACACTTATATACTTTATTATGAAATGCATGTCTCATTGCTATGGACTGAATTGTGTCCCTCTAACATTCCTAACTCCCAATATGATTGTATGTGGAAATAGGGCTTTTAGGAAGGTAATTAATGTTATTTTTCTTGGGTTTTTATGGCAGTGGTAGTTGTTTTTCAGGTACCAAACCCAGTACTCCCTTGAGAATTTCTTCTAAGGGTGGTTGTGTGGTAGTGAACTCCCACAGTTTTTGTTTGTCTGAGAAATATACTATTTGCCCTTCATTTTGGAAGGATAGCCTTGAAGGGTAGAGTATTCTTGGCTGGCAATCTCTGTCTTTTAGTATTTTGAATATATCATCCTATTCCTTTCTGGCTTTAAGGGTTTGTGATGAAAAGTCTGATGTTAGTCTGATTGGGGCTCCCTTATAGGTGATTTGACGCTTCTCTCTTGCAGCTTTTAAGATTCTTTTTTTGTCTCTGAGTTTTGCCAATTTGACTATAACATGTCTTGGAGAAGACCTTTTTGGGTTGAATACGTTTGGGGATCTTTGAGCTTCCTGAATCTGAAGATCTGTGTCTTTTCCAATAACTGGGAAGTTTTCTGCCACTATTTTGTTGAATATGTTTTCAATGCAATCTCCTTTTTCCTCCCCTTCTGGTATACCAATGACTCGGATATTTGAGCACTTAAAGTCGTCTGATATCTCTTAGATTTTCTTCAATGTTTTAAATTCTTTTTTCTTTTTTTTTTTTTTGTCTTCCTGTGTTATTTAAAACAGCCCATCTTCAGGGTCAGAAGTTCTCTTTTCTGCTTCTACAAGCCTGCTGGTTAAACTCTCTGTTGTGTTTTGTATTTTGTTGGATGAATTCTTCAGTTCAGCAAGCTCTGCTACATTCTTTTTCAGGGCATTGATTTCCTTGTACTTTTCTTCTTTCAGGTCCTGTATACTTTTCCTCATTTAATCATGTTGTCTAGCTGAGTTTTCTTGTATTTCATTCAGTTTCCTTAGAATTATCACTTGAAATTCCTTGTCAGACATTTCAAGGGCTTTTTGTTCTATAGGATCTAGAGCTTGAGAGTTATTACCCTTTGGTGATGTACTTTCTTGATTTTTCATATTTCTGGTATCTTTCCTTTGATGCTTAGTCATTGTGGCAGGGGGTTTCACAGTCTACTGGTTTGACACTATTGTCTGGCTAGGATGTTGCTGGGGTTGCCAATTTGTTATGGCTACCTCAGTGTCTGCTCAGTTGGCTACTAGTGCCGTGTGTGTGTGGTTGCCTCGGGTCTTGGGCCTCTCCTGGGAGCTGCCTCTCTGGTCAGCATGCACTCGGCTGGGCTGGGGATGGAGTCCGGTGGCAGTGGTGAGGGCTACCTGCTGGGTTGTATGCTGACACTGCAGGGTGTGTGATCTCTGCAGATCTTCCACCTCCCCTGCTGGACGTCTCCCTGCTCCGCACACACTCAGCCGGGCCAGAGATGGAGTCTGTTCGTGGTGGTGAGGCCTACCTGCTGGGTCATGCGCCAGCACCACAGGGTGTGTGGTCTCTTCGGAGCTTCTGCCTCCCCTGCTGGACGTCTCCCTGCTCTGCATACACTAGGCTGCACCGGGGATGGAGTTGGGTGGTGGTGGTGAGGCCTACCTGCTGCGTCGCGCGCTGGTACTGCAGGGCGTGTGGTCTCTGTGGAGCTTCCGCCTCACCTGCTATAATTAAGGTTAAATGAGGTTGTAAGGGTGAGGCCCTAATCCAATAGGACTGATGTCCTCCTAATGAGAGGAAGAGACACCAGAGATCTCTCTCTAGGTGCAAACAGAAAAGAGGCCATGTAAGAACACAGCTCAAAGGTGGCTGTCTAAAAGCCAGGAAGGGAGGCCTCATCGAAACTATCAAGGCCTCATGACACCTTGATCTTAAACTTCTAGTCTCCAGAACTGTGAGAAAATCAATTTCTATTGTTTAAGCCACTCAATATGTGTTATTTTGTTATGGCATCCCTAGAAGACTAATATAATTATGTAAATACATGTTGTGAAGTATATATTCTTATTATGGAACTTAAAGTTTAAGTAAACTAATATAAGCATGAAATAAAAAATGTTTTTGTTTGAAAATGCTTTGTTGAATGCTTTGTTAAAGGCAAGTCACTAAAAATATTGCTGTTGAATTAGATATGGGAAAGCTATATTAAAAGACTGGAAGAACATGAAGAACAATCTAGAGTGATTCTGTACATAGTCGCTTTGTAAATGGCTTTGACTGCTCACTTCACTCTAAAGAAATGAGGGCTGGAAATTATAGACTAAGTATTCCGGTTGTGATTGGTACTTGACCAGCCACATGACATTCAAATATGAAGCTTTGTCTCTAATACAAGAAAAGAACTTGGCCACACATTAATGGTCTGGGTGTCTCATTTATGATAATCCCTCATGTTAATTGACATTTTAAATTAATTGACCAACTACTGGCCCCCAAACTTCTACTATATTGAAAATTATAGTGGTAATAGTCAAAATAACAATAATGAAAACAAGAAAGGTTTAACTATCTCCTCTAGGGAGCCAGATTGGGGAGTGGAGGAAGAAGGGTGTAGAAGTCTTTTATTTTTCATTCAATATTACTCTGTGCAGTTTAGACTTTCTTATATTACACACAGGAATTACTTTTATGACGAACACACATATTAATAAATAAAATCTCCACAGCCTTTGATTCTATGTGATTCCATGTCTAAATAGTTACAGCAGAGCATTGGAGTTCAGTCTCTGGAGCAAGGCTACCTACATTTGAATCCTGACTCCACCATTTCCTTCTTGTGTGAGCTTGAACGGTTTATTTAACTTCCCTCTGCCACCCATAGTCTGTAAAATGGGAATAGTAATAGAACCTACCGCACGAACTTTTGTGAAGATTAAATTACATAATGCATGTGTAAAGCATTTAGTTCAGGGTCAGGCACGGAATAAGAAACCAGTAAATGTTAGTTGTTATCATTTTAGGAAAATGAACATAGGTAAGTTTATATATAAGATATTTATTACAGTGTTATTTTGATAATAAAAATCTGGAAAAACTCAAATGTTAGCAATAGAAAAATGTAATAAATATGAATGTTGTGAAATAAGTTATATTATCGGATGGCACATCAGCTAGCTGTTAAAAAAATCTCGTTTCTTAAGAATATTCATTGACATGGGAAAATGCTGATTATATAATCTTAAGTCAAAAAGAGGCCATACAACTATCTATCTATGCCTATACCCATTTCTATAGCCCTATCTATATCTGCATATATATGTACTATATATACAAATTATATATATTATATATCAATGTTATAGCTTATCTATCTCTATAGATTATAATATATATTTACATATTAATATTATAGATTATGTATAATTATTGGCATTATATACATATACTCCCAATTTTGTAAAAGAAAAATTCTAGGTATATAAAAAAGGCTGGAAGGAAATTACCAAAATATTAATGGTGGCTGTCTCTTTAGGTGATGAGATTACAGGTCATTTTTACTGTCTTCTTCATTGAACTCATTCCTCAGTGGGAAGAGGTCATTTTTCCAGGCTCTCACCGCAAGAAAGTACCTCCTAAAAAGGACTCTCACCCACTGAAGCCCTTGGCCATTTCTCAAGCCCTGCTAGAGTCCTGCTGCTGTCACTAGTTTCTGCATAATTGAGGAAAACATCTGAGAGATGAGGAGAGGAAAGGAGGAGCAGAGGAGAAGGATGATGATTCAGGACAGTAACACATCAGCAGGGATAATTATGACACAACAAGATATGGGATCCAATATGCAACAATGGGATCTCTGTAGAGGTCTCGCAAGGTTTGGTGAGAAATGCGGAGTTGGGCAAGGTAAGCAGAAGGCATACACCTAGATGTGTGGTTTAGGGGGTCCCACAATCTCTAGTCTTCCTTCAAAAAACATCACCCAAGTACCTTTGCTCTGCTTTGTCCTTCAGATCCTTCTGTGTGGCTGAACTCTCTTCCCCACACAGGACACACACATGTCTTTCAATGCTGCCCTCTCTGTCCAGCCCATGCTTGCCAGCCTCCTTTAATCCCTGCCTTCCAGCACCCTGCACACCCAGCGCTCCACACATTCCTTAGGGTCAGGACCCAGCTCCCAGGGCTCTTTCATCAGTGGAAGACCAGACGGCTGTTGCTAGGCAGAGTATACAGGGCTCAACTGTAGCCACCTGTCTTAACTCAAGCTCATTCACGGTATTTCTGTTTGCCTGGATTATGAGTGTGGGAAGCAACGATTTCCTAATTTACCACAAAAACTGATGTACTTTCATGACCTGTTATGAAAATTGTAGTTATTTTCTGTAACTTTAATTTTACTTAAACCCTGAGAAGCAAACACTTGTTTAGTTCATATTATTTGCAGAAGAGTGAATGAGTCTGCAGGGAAATAAAAAGTCATGAAAGAAATAGATGGCATTGTGTAAAATAAGGCAAATCACAACTAAAGCCAAAATGTTTCATTATTTTAGTTATACTAAGTTTCCATTTATATTGTCAGAGCTAGGGCTCAGACCCTCCAAACCCATTGTGTAGACTGGATCCCCAGACCCCTCACACGCAGGTACATGCTAGGTAATTGGGAAAGATTCCAGGAGCTGTTGGCAGATGGCATGAGCTCAGTCCTCAGCTTCCCCAGCGGGAGCAGCTTACAGGTCCAGTAGCTTATAAGTCCAGTGGTGGCGGTGGCCTTGCGGAGGGTCCCGGTGGCACTAGCAACAGCCTCCAGCAGCAGTAGTGGCCTCCCCATGCCCCCCACCCCAGGGGCATCCCAGGGATGGGAGGCGCCGTGGATCAGAGCCCCTCATCCTTTATACTTAAGTCTATAACCCAGGATACCTGGGTGCACACGTGCAATTACACTAGACGATAAACCAAGGAACACCTGAGCGCATATGCCTATTTACATCAAATGCTTTTCAAGATTCTGAACATCTGAAGGGTTCTGACCATTTTCCTGTGTTTTCCCAACACACTGTATTGTCTTAGACAGCAAGGTCACATGTTTGGGGCAGGTTCACCGGTATGTGCCAGCTTTTTTTTCTACTTAAGTGACCTGAAGTCAGCTGCAAATGCCTGTGCAAGCACTGACTTCATTCACATGGAGTTTACTTGAAATTAAATAGAAATAAAATCAAATTCTAGCTTCATCTTGTACTTGTGTCATATGTGTTCTACTTCTCTTGAGTTATAATTGGCTAAAATTGTATATACATCCTATTTATATACAAATGGATGTTTTGATATTTGTATATACTGTGACAAGATGATCACAATCAAGCTAATTAACATATCCATCACCTCTCATAGTTAACATTTTCTTTCTCTGTGAGTGTGTGTGTGGTGAGAACACTTAAGATCTACCCTCTTAGCAAATTTCAAGTATTCAATACAGTATTATTAACTATGGTCACCATGCTGTACATTAGATCTCCAGAACTTACTCATCTTACGAATACAAATAAAATTAACTTGGACAAGCCTGAGGACCTTGGAAGGTATGGTGGGAGGGGAGGGAGAGGACAGAGTGTTAAACGAGTCTTAGACTCTTTCCTCTCCCTGGAGCTTTGCACAGATCTTTCACCACATTCTGGGGTGTCTTTGTTAAGCTGAAAAGAAGTGGCATGTGGTGGGGGAAAGAGGGTGAGTGCAGGGTTTAAAGCTGGCTCTGCTCTGCCTACTGCATGACCTTGAGCAACCAGACCCCAAGGCTTTCAGTTGCCTCAGTTGTGAAACGGGGTTAATGTCCACCTTAGAGTATTGTTTGAGGATTAGAAATAATATTTTTAAAGTGCCTACCATGCTTTTGATACTCAAGATACAGTGGTTATTTCTTGAATCTGTTACCTCCCCTAAATCTAGTCCTTCAAAATCACTTTCCTAGACTATGTAACAGTTTTTCAGCTGATCTATGTGCTAGCTTTTCAATCTAATTAGACAACAGAGTGAACTTTCTAAAATACAGATTTAATGTCCTTTCCCCACTTTGAAATTTTTTGTGCCTAAAGAATTGATGTCATGAACTCTTTCTCGAGACATTCAAAGAACTTTAAAACCTGCCACCAGACTACTTTAAAGACATTCTTTCCTACATGGCATCCCCATCCCTGAGGGCGGTTTCATGGGCAAGCAGCTGGACAGTCACACAGGGCCCTGATCTCAACAGGGGCCCCATGTTTGGTTTAATGCTCTGCTATGGACTTCTCAAAATTCTTAACTTTATCTTTGAATTTGTGCTTCGTAAGCTCTGGCACATGAAACAATAGAGCATGGGCAGAGCAATGGAGGTGTGCCTGGCAGCAGGTTGCACCTGTGTGGGCTCAGCTGTGGTAGTGAGCAGCTGGGCAGTTGACCTGGCCTCCTGGCACACCAGTGCAGAGGGTAGTCTGGGGGCTGTGGGCCTCAGGGGGGTGGCCAGGGCTAGAACCTGGATCCAGATTGGTGGTGGCAATGTAACAGTAGAAGCAGCAGCAGCAATGGCAGCAATGGCCACAGCACTGGGAAAGAGGAGGGATTTTGCATGAGGTCAATGCCAGGACTGTGGTGGGAGGCAGGTTTGCCTGCCAATCCCAAGAGCCCTGCCCTGTGCAACTGCACAAATATGAACTTTCCGCTGGAACACAGGATCTGGGAATCTGGAGATCAGGCAGTAAGTGTTGTTGGTAGCTTATCACAAACTAAAAACATACACACAGACATTGCATTAAAACATATCAGGAAATTATTAGAATTCTTCAAAGAGCTTTGAATTTCTGGTTTTGAAAACTGCTGCAACATTGGAAAGCAAATATGTACAGGTTTAGAAACAAAAATTAAATTTAAAGATTCTCACATTTGGCAGAAAAGAATTCTATTTTCATATGAAATGGCGCATGAACTGTTAATAAGGAAAACAATTCTAATTTTTAGCAATTGAAAGACACAGAGATGGAATGAATAAACAGGTAGTTTGAATTATATACAAATCATGAAGCTGCTTTCAGATTCTTGTACAAACCTTTATAAGTTTCAAGAAATGCCAGAGGAAACATAAAAATGTTGTATAAATTTACATTTAAAATTAAGTTCACATTTACATGATTGATTGTAGGAAGAGTCAAATCTTTAAAGAAACTTTTCTGCAAGAATCATCAGCCCTAAATATACTAAACTTTATATCATGAAATCATTTATATTTATATTGTGAGAAATGTTTCCCAATGTTGTAAGAGCCTGCAAATTATCCTTAACTATTCCAGTGACTTTACACCAGCAAAAAAAGATCATTCTGAAAACTAAAAATTATCAAAAGTTATTAAAACTTTGCATTTGCCAAGAATGACTGATGTTTTTAATTATATTGCTTGAAATAAAGCTTCTAAATTATAATTTTTTGACCTTAAAAATGAATTTGGAAAAAAAATGAGCCAGAAAAACTGTATAATCAACCAAGATATCACATCAATAAAATATTATTATTCACTGTATTATATGAAATAATGACATCAAAAATATGTATTTTTGCAATTTAGAAGTTTATGTTGTTAGTCATATACCACTATTACTCCATTCTTTTTTCCTAAGAGGAAATGGCTTAATATATCAATATCTCTTTTTGACAGTTTTTTTTATTGAAACATAATTGATTATACGTATTTGTGGGGTACAGAATTGAATATCAACATATGTATACAATATGTGTTGATCAAATCTGGATAATTAGTATACTCATGGTTATAAAACATAATCAGTCTTTGTGACCCTTAACTAATTTCTTGCTAATCTCCCTCCTCCTCCCCCTTTTCCACCTGTAATAACCACAGTTCTGTTCTTTTTTTGAAAGTTCAATGTATTATTGTGATTGTTTTTTTCTTTTTCTTTTCTTTCTTTCTTTCTTTCTTTCTTTCTTTCTTTCTTTCTTTCTTTCTTTCTTTCTTTCTTTCTTTCTTTCTTTCTTTCTTTCTTTCTTTCATTTCTTCCTTCCTTCCTTTCTCTTTCTCTCTCTCCTTCCTTTCTTTTCTTTCTTCATTTATTTTAGCTTCCACTTATGGGTAAGGACATGTGGTATTTCTCTTTCTGTGCCTGGCTTATTTCATTTAACATAATTTTCTCTAATTTCATCCATGTTGCTGTGAATGGCAGAATTTCATTATTTTTTATGGCAGAGTAGTATTCCATTGAGTATATATACCACATTTTCCTTATCTAGTCATTTGTCGATGGACATTTAGGTTGATTCTGACTCTTGGCTACTATAAATAGAGCTGCGATAAACATGAGAGCATAGGTCTCCCTTCGACATGATGATTTCCATTCCTTTGGGTACATACCCAGAAGTGGGATTACTGGATTCTATGGCAGTTCTATCTGTAGTTGTTTGAGGAACCTCCACACTGTTTTCCATAGTGGTTGCACTAACTTACAGTCCCACCAACAGTGTAGGAGGGGTTCCCCTTTCTCCACATCCTCACCAGCAGTCGTTATTCTCTGTCTTTTTGGAAATAATCAGTCTAACTGGGGTGAGATGAATATCAATATCTTTAACAGAAATTCCCCCCTACTTTTGGAACTATGGGCTTCACATTTTCATTTTGGATAGGGTCCTGCAAATTGCATATTTGACCCTGACCAGCCCCTCCACCATTGCTCATCTCCTATAAGTAGGCACCTCACACACACTTCTTTCGACCATGAGTGATGTCCTTCCATCTCCACATTTCTTTGGTTATGTTGTGTCTCCTGCTTAGAATGCCCTTTCTGCCTCCTCACCTGTAAAAATCCTACTTACCCTTCCATATTCAGCTCCACCTATAAAAATAGTATATTCCTATAACACTTTGCCCATATATTCATGATAGCCTTACTTTTTTATGCTATCATTAGCATACTCCCTTTTGCTGGACTCTGATCTCCTTGAGGGGCAAGGACTCTAATTCTTTTACAGTTACCATTTCTTAGTACCGAGCACTGTGCTTTTCATATTTTAGGAGTTCAATACATATGATTAAACATAGAGTATTGAAGAGAACACCAATCAAAAAAATTAATAGTAAGGAGATGCAGATAATTTGGCTGAGGCATTGACCAAAGTTTCTCCAGCTAATTTGGTTGACTCAGCAAGTGTCCCTGTTCTCTTTACTGCTTTATTCCTCAAGAAGTGACACAGAATCTAAGACCTGAAGGAGAAGTGGAAGTTAGACAACAGGGGATGGGAGAGAAGAATGCATCATCAAAAGCAGAAGATGCTAGGTATAAATGCCCAAAGGCAGGAGAGAACCTGGTGAATCCCAGGAACTGAAGGGGTTTTCCTCCTTAAGGTGCATCCTTGTTCCAAGAGGATGCTCTTCACAGAAAGAGAAGGAATTTTTGTTGTTGTTGTTTGTTTTGTTTTTTGCTTTATTTTTGTCTACAAATACAGCATTAGCTGTTCTTCCCTTTCAGGGCCACCAAATAAGCTTTCAGGATCCATCTCTAGGTCAATAACAATGACAGTGAAATATTTCACTGTCAAAATATTTAACATAATGCTTAGAACATTTCTTATAATTAAAGTTTGGATTATTAGATAAGTCCCTGGCTAGTCTCTATGTATTAGTTCATTAGCTAATCAGTGATGTTATTGATCCAGTGGATGGTTCACTGAATTAATCACTCTGTAAAACAAAGGTTCATTTCTGGATATGTGGTAGATACATATGACTTAGGTCTGTAATCAAATGGTGTTCCTATCTTTGGTCTCTATGTCACAACAGAAAACAGGAAAGAAGGAAGGATTATGGTAAATCCATTTCTGCCACCACTGGATAATATTTTAATTATATTTTAAAATATTATGGTTGGTTGAAATATTGGTTGATTCTTTGATTTTAGCAACTATAGGTAACTAGTAACTATAAAAAAATTCTGAAAATGACCTAAGGATTTTATTCTGTATGAGGTTGTAGGCCTTTTCTGTCTTTTCTGATTCTTGAGACTATTTTGTTCTTATATGTTTTTTAAAGTTTCCTAGGGAATCAGTCATAGAAAAAACAAACAAATTAATAAATATGTTATATTTTACTTTTGGTTTTATAGACTATCTTAACATGTGGCAGAGTTTCTGTGAAAGAGGATATGAAAGTCCCAGAAAGTAGGGAAGACATGAACATATGGCCAAATTTAGTACAAGGCATGTTTATAAACTTATAAATAATTTTCTCAGTAAGTATACTTTTACTACTAATAATAATCAGGAGAAGGAAAGAGGACAGGAATTCATACTTCATATACAAAAACAAGTCTAAGTGAGAGATTCCAAATGACAGAGTCCAAGTGAAAGATTCCAAGTGAAAGAACAGGAGTTCATTTCCTGTAGTAAAAAGTAAAATACTATGTGTTATATGCTGAGGATGTCAAAAGACTTTAAAGATGTATCCTGTGAAGTTTAGAAGTTACTGGTAAAATAGGATAGCAAAGTGAACTACATTAAAATATTTTTTTCAACCATTCCAGAAATCGTGTTCCAAGTTGGCATGTCAAGGCTGGTAGATCACGCCCTTTTAACTGTAACTCAGATTGCTGGGAAACACATCCTCCTCATTAGTTTCAGGTGACAGCTCACTGTACAGGAGGGATCCACTTGTAGAGAAAGAGAGAAGAGGGAGAGGAAGATTTAGCACTGCATTTTCACAGGGCAAGAAATTCCACCCTAGCTCCAATGTGTGTTGGCCACTTGCCTGGGATCTTGTTGAACACATGACCATCACTCTTCTGCCTATTTCTGTCCTGGATTTGGAGCTTGGTGGCTAAGCAAACTCCAGTTGGGGCTAAAATTAGGCAGCCAAATTGAAACAAGACATACTTGTCTTCAACAAAGGAGAGATGTCTATTTAAGAAAAACTGGATCAAACCATGGGTCAAAGTCACATGCAGATGAACAGACTGTTTCTGTTATAAAGAAACTGAATTAAAATAGACATACTAACTAGACTGCATTCTGGCTTTCAGCCATCTAGTATTGCCACAGCAGCCCAATTCTGTTGTAAATGCTCATGGCCATCTGTAGGAGAGTTTAAGGAGTAGAAACAATGTAAAAAATTATTGACACAAATAATGAAAAGCAGAACAATATAACCCTATCTTTTAGATTAATGTAATTTTATGATTACAAAGATGTCAAAGTTTAGGGAACTTTTGTACCATGGGAGAAATGTGTTTGGGGTCTGAGAGTTAAGGCTTTTTTTTTTTTATTTGACAGTATCTGATAGAAAAGGGATTTCATCAGAACTAAAGCAAAGGACAGTAACAACAATTCTTTACATTTGTGTAATATTTTTACTGTTTAAAGTATTTTTACACATATATTTTCAAACATCTCCCTAAATACATTTTTATACATCTCAGTAAATGTAATTTCCAAACAGCTCTCTCTCTCTCACTATACATTATATATAAATTTTTAATTTTTTAATTTTAATTTTTTGTGTGTGTGTGTGTGGCTGGCCAGTACAGGTATCTGAACCCTTGACCTTGGTGTTATCAACACCATGCTCTCCCAAGTGAGCTATCCAGCCAGCCCTCACTAGACAATTTTTGACCACACACTATAGATGTGGTATTATGGGGAAATTAGAGATTAATCAGAATTTTTTTCTCCCAAGAAGCATAGGATTTATTTGGAGAGGCAAGAAATAAATGCGTGAAAAATTGAACAACAAAATAATTCAACAGCAATTTGAGACAGTAGAAGAGATATTTATAAGGTAGTGAATGACTGTCACATACTTTCCATAGAGGAATTTAGAAGTCAATAATGACTTCTGTTTTTAGAGATTATGGAGGAGAGATTTTTCAAGAATGTATAGATAGAGATTGATGGAGAGAGTGATGTGAAGAAAACAGGGAAACTAAAAGTACCATAAAGGTTGGAGGGGATGGTGAATGCACTTTTTTGATGGGAGCTTATATGGGGGAGTACTTGTCTTCACACGGGACATGTCTATAGGAGGCACATTGCTGTGTACTTACTTGACAGAAGAAGCCATTGTAAGTGCTGAGGAAGTCTGAAGACACAGAGCCCACTAGTCCCCATGCGGGGACTCAAGAGTGGGCAACCAGACTCAGGCTGTTACTCTTTTCATCTCACAATACTTAAAACCAGGGCCAAAACACAAACAAACAAAAAACAAACTAAACAAAATCAACCAAGTAACACCTCTCTTCCCCTTTAAATACAATTACATCAGAGCTAAGGAACCCACCCTCCCTGGTAATGCTAGATTGATTCTTCTCTCTCAGTCATAGGTGTGACCCTCCCATTTGTCTTGACACATCCAGAGCTCAAGCATTCTCTCTAGCACTAGGTTTCTAGAATAGGCACCTTCCCGTAGTGCCCAACATTTCTGTTCCACTGGAACTTTCAGGCTGGAGATACTCTGCACCTGGAATCAATTATTTCAGAACTTCACCACTTAGAGGATTTAATTCATGCCCAGTAGTGCTGTGAATCAAATTTCCCCACAAAGCTCCCTGAAGCTTGATCTTTGTAACAGTGTTAGGAGGGTGGGAAATCAGACTATGGCAATATTTAAAGGTGGGGCCTTTAAGAGGTGATTGGATTGTGATGACTATGTCCATGGTAATGGATTAATCCATTTGTGGAGTAATGAGTTTATGACTTAGTGGGTTGTCATGGGAGTGGCACTTGTGGCTTTATAAGGAGAACAAGTGAGCATCTTAAAGAGCTATTGTCATCCTCATCATGTGATTGCCTGTGTCACCAAGAGACCCTAGAGAGTTCCCACCCAGAGGAAGGCTCTCACGAGCATCTGAAACTGTAAGAAATAAATTTCACTTATTTACAAATTATGTAGTTTCAGGTATTCTGTTATAAGCAACAGAAAATGAACTGTTGCAGTGACCAAAAAGGACAAAAGACATTTAAATATGTTGGGGTCACGACACGCCATGTTTTAAAAGTTCCTATATATTTCTAGTTGTGTGCATGAGCAAAGATACGGATAGAAAATTTTAAAAAGAGTTTGATAGGCATCTTTCATTAATCAAAATTTCATAATTTGATTATATACCTAGACTGAAAGAAACAGATATTTATTCCATGAAACTGCTTTGCCAAGGTTGCAGTGACTTTATTGCTAAAACCAATGGACACATTTCAGTCCTGATTTTATTTGATCTCTCAGCAGCATTCAACTGATGACACTACCCTCTTTTTAAAATGTTCTTTTTCATTGGCTGCTGTAACACCACACTCTCTGAGTTTTTCTCCTACTTTGACTCCTTTCTCTCAGTTTCCTTTGCAGGGTTCTTTTCTACTACCTGTGCTTTAAATATTGGGATCATGTGGTGTTGCATCCTGTGCATTTTCTCTTATAAATCTATCTACTCTCCTTGGACAATCCCATCTATTTCCATGGTTTTAATTAACTTCTATATGCCTATGACTCCCTTAAGTTTACCACTGATTCACCCATTTGTTCAACTTTCTATTGGAAGTCTCTTTTAGGTTGGGTACCATCCAGCCTGCCACCTAAAGATGGTAACACAATTCACAGAGCTAAGCCCCCTGTGTCAGGATGGAGCTTTTGTTCTGTTGGCTTCTTAACACTTCCAGCCCTCAAATCTTGTGGAGAGGAAGAGATCTAGCATAATAACACCAAGGTTATATTTGGGGCAGAATCAATATTAGGAAAGGAGATATGTTTGTACTGGAGGTGCTACATTCTAAGAAATAGCAGGATCCAATGCTGCTCTCACAGGATGGGGGCAGAACTTGGTTTTGCTAGCCTCTGACAAAAGGGATTGGAATCCCAACAGCCTCAGCCACAAGAAGCAGATGCAGGGTGGAGCCTGGCCTGTGGGAGGAGAAAGATAAGGAAAAAGGCTGTGAGCATCTATCTGAAGACAACATTGTTTGAATTGAAACAGTAAAAGAATGTTTTGCACCCTGCTCTGGATTCTAGTCAGATGACTAACTCTGAATAAGGCTGTTTCTTTTTGGTAACGGACCGAGCCTACTTGGCTTTCCAGACACCATGGGAGATGTACAAGCAGGGTTCACCAGAAATCTCTGGGTCACCATTGATCCTTTATTCTTCCTCATTTCAGGTATCTAATAGGCTACTAAAATCTATACATTCTTTCTCTTAAAGATTTTTCCAGTAAGTCCAACTCTCTGCAATATACACGAACGATCTCTTATTCCAGGGCAAAATCAGCTCCTGCTGCTGGGCTCCTACCACAGCATCTTAACTGGCTTCACTACCTTTAGCTTTGATCCTCTCCAACCCACCCACCATATGGCAGCCACCACCTCTGACCAGGCCATTCTGCTTGAAATTATTCATTGGCCTTCACTACCCTCTGGATCAAGGATATTCTGAACTCATTTCAGGTGGTCAGAAGTGCTCTGCCTCCTCTGAAAAACTTTCAACATTTTGCTCTATTAGTCTAGAAGACAATTCCCTCTGTTTTTACTTCACTAACTCCAACTCATCTGTCAGGTTACTGCCTTTGAGAGTCTTTCCTGATGCCTCCCACTTTCTACTCCACATTAGGTTAGATGTCCCTGTTTCCATAGCAATTTGTACCCCCTCCACACACACGTTGCACCTATGCTTGTCTTTAAATTAACTTTAAAAGTAGTCTTCTCCACTTGCCTATAAGCTCTGTGAAATCAGGAAACATCTTATCTTGCTCACTACAGTATATCAATGCTAAGCACAGTTTCAGACTCATAGTCAATGAATGAACACTTGTTCTACTAAATCCAAGGGAGGCCCCACTAGTTATGCTATCAACAAAATGTGAACCGTTTAGTATGAGCTTTGAGATAAACTTGTCATGACTTATATGAGGTAATTAAAATAATAATGCAATAATTAAAATAATCTAATCAAAGCATCTAAGTAGGGTATAAACTCCTTATACTGATCTTGTGTATTTTCTGCCACACTGAGCTATTATATTCGTTTATCCAAACTTTATTGAGCACCTAACTTGCCAGGCTTTGTTCTAGGCACTGGGGATACAGAAATGAACTCAACAAGATTTTTCAAGCAGCTGTTATCTGTGCCTTTATGGGGCTTTCATTTTAGCTGGGATAGACAGACAATATACTAATAAGTATAAATGAGATAATTTTATTAAATAAATGCTATGAATGAAACACAATAAGGCACTATAATAGAGAGTGGAGACTGAAGGGCTATTATCTGAAAAGATGGTATTGGAGATGAGATTCGAAAAACAAGAGGGGTTAGAGGAAGAATGGGCAGAGGAAAGAGCATGGCCCCTTCCCAAAGAAGTAGGTGCTATTTTTTGATATCTCCATTTTATAGATGAGGAAACAGAGACTTAGAGAATGTTAAGGAATTTGTTTACTATCGTGTAGTTAACAAAGTGTCAGAGCAGGCCATTGGATGAGAGAGCCTTTGATTTCAACACGAGCTGTGCTGCTGCCATTGGTGTATGACATCTTTTACTCTCTTGGGACTAGGGCCCATGGATGGCCTTTGGCTGCTCTCTGTTTCACTGAAGTGTTCTGTATCCCAAAATTACTTCTCATTTCCTACCATGCCATCCTCTGACCGCAGACCTCCTGTTCCTTCACCATACTGGAGCCCAGCTAGGAGTTGTAGTGAAAAAGAATCTGATTAATTTAAATTCACATGAATTTGTGAGTGAAAGCTCTTACCTAGAAAAGGTATTTTTATTTTAAATAAGGAATTTGATTCAAGGTGTGTCCAGCATTTCAGAGTTTTCCCAAAGTGTTTTTGGTATCAATAGTTTTATTTAAATCTTACTCTCTGTATTACATTTTTTAAACATACATTTTTATAGCTCAGGAAACTGAAGCTCAAGAAAGCAAATGCTGGTAACCCAAATAAAATTCTTACTGGTGGATTCCAAGCAGGCAAAATGAGGAGAATTCATTGCATGGAAGTGGTTTCAGGCACTTGGCCTGTTCTCCCTGTGTGTATAGCAACTCTTCTGGCCCAATCCTGTTTTCTACTCCCACTAGCCAGTCAGGCCAGTTTTTTCACTAACTGTCACATGTTCTCCACTGACCTTCCCCTGCTGCCACAGAAAGCTCTCCCCCATCGTCACCACATTTTGAAAATCAGTTTTTCCCCCAAGGCCCTTCTCAAACACAATACCTCTTATGAACCCTCCCAACCGCAGTTGATAAACTAGAATCCACGAGATGGGTCAGTGCCCACCCATGACAAACAGGTTAGTAAATTATCACAAATATCACCTCTACTCCCAATTATTTTTGCTATCTCCTCCTCACCCTTCTCTTCTATTAAACTCTTCACTTTGACTCCATTCCACACTCACCAACACTTGATTATAGGACATTTAGTTCATGTTTCATTTATTTCAGTCTCATTCTCCCAGTTTATGTAATTTTTAATACCGTGCCATATACTAGCAGTCCTCAAGGCTTTTGATTTCAAAACCACTTTACACTCTTAAATGCTATTGAGAACCCCAAAGAGCTTCTGTTTATGTAGTTATATTTATTGATATTTAAACTGAGAAATTTAAAATATTTACTTTTTAACTTATTGAAAATAATAAATCCAGTATATACTAACATAAGTCACATGTACTTATAAAATATAACTAGATTTTTCAAAACAAAATTAGTGAAAAGAGTGGCATTGTTCTACATTTTTCAAGTCTCTAAACTATCTGGCTTAACAAAAAACAGCTGGATTTTTATATCTCCTTCTGCATTTAGTCTGCTGCAATATCACATGTCCTATACTCTCTAGGAAACACCACTGTTTACTCATACAAGAGTAAGAATGAAAAAGGAAGTATCTTAGTAACATTATGTAAATAGTCTAACTCAGAATTAGAATGGCTTACTTTGTCAAGCAATCAATGCATGCGTGTGGAGGAGTGGGGGGAATATGGAACACATACATTACACATATGTTGCATGTGAGGACAACGGTGCATGCTTGAGCAGGAGAAAGCTGAGACTGCAGGAATCTCAGGAACCTGAGAGAGTACAGAGAGGGGAGATAACACGCACAGTGCTTGGTGCCTACTTGTAAGATTGGAATCAAACCTTGTAGACAGTAATTTTCTCTCTGTCGTGAATAAATCTCAAATGACTTGGCTTGTTATTAAAATACTTTCAGACTATGTATTGTACTGTAGATGGAATGTCTCCCCAAAGTCATTGAGGCTTAATCCCCATGGTAACTGATGTGGGTGGGAAACCCTATTATAGTAATTGAAAGGTGGATCCTTGAAGAGGTGATTAGATTGTGAGGACCATGCCCTAGTGAAAGGATTAATCCATTTGGTGGTTTGATGGTAGTCATGTGTGTGGTCAGAGTTTTAAAAGGAGAAGGAGTGAGAAGTTAGCTCTCTGCCCTGCCATTCTTGCCATGTGACACCCTGTTTTGCTGTGAAGAGTCACTATCCAACAACAAGACTCTCACCAGATGTCTTCCCTGGCCTTTGGACTTCCCAGCTTTTGAAACTGTGAGCAATAAATATTGTTTCTTTATAAATTACCCACTTCCAGATATTTTGTTATAACCAACAGAGACGGACTAATAACACAGCATGGATCCAGTATCTAACAAGGCTTAGTAAAAGATATGGAGATACCAAGTAATTGGAGTCTGAACCCCCTTACAAATGGCCTTTGCAGAAGAGCTTACAACTCAGATTTAGCAATGAGAGAGAATCACAGAACCAGAGGGGGATGACAGTTTTGACTGTGGGAGCTGTGCCCTGAAGGAAACCCATCAGCATGAACTTCTTTTGACAAGCTGGATGAGAGACTTGCTAACTAGATGGGTTGCTTTGAGGGTACTTTCTTTAAATATGTAGTATTTTATGCACTATGTGACAACTTTAAGTCACAGATTAGTTTTAGTTACACTGTTTGTAGAGCATATGAACCTAAAGACCTTTCCTAAGATAAGAAAGTTGATGAATGTACGAATTGACTCTCCAGAGCTCCAGGACTGTTAAATTAGGAAAACCTCAGAAAATAATATAGAGGAAAACTGAAGCACCAATAAAGTTTACAGTGAAATTGGAGGTCAGCCCTTGCACAGGGTCACAGGAGTGACTGTAATTCTTTGATTAAAATCAGATATTAGTAATGGGAAGGGAGGCATGTTAGCCACTGGTAACTCAAGGATCTGAGTGTCAGAGAATTTCCCTGGTAAGAATGCAGATTTGGCCTTTTATAAAGAACCTAGAATGTAGGTGAGCTTCTCTCTTGAGTCATAGACTTTTGTTGCTCATTTTAGGCATGATCTTGATGCTTGAGAAGCCAGCTGTTAACACCAGAGGTGTTCTGCCAAATGGGAAATGAGATTAAAGGCTGGTCAAGGAGATGGAGGAAGAAAGAAAAGATTTTGTGAACATCTTATAACTTCATTTTACATCATCTTTCCTCTTCTGGAAGTTCAAGTGGACAGCAAAGGATATTTAATTAACTCTGATATATTGTTGAAAAATGCAAAATTTATTAATCATTCAATCATGCTAATGTGACTGACTTTTATCATATTGACCTTTTTCCCCCTTTACTGCATTAATCTAATCATGTGTTGGTATTAGCCGGATGTAACCTTAAGATATTAAGTATCATTAGCAGATTTTTTATTTTGCAGGATTTCATAAAAGAATTTAAATTCAGTAATCCATAATAGGATAAAGACCAATATTTTCCTGGTATTGTACAAAACAGAGATTTCACTTAAAGAAATGACAGGGAAGGCTTCTTTCTGATATGGAGGATTTCAAGGAATTTCTGAAATGTGTTTTTTGAGTCATTAACAAATTGGAAAAAATAGAAAATGTCTGTACAAAATGAAGCAACCTTTACCCCCAAACCAAACAATGAAGGACAGCTGCTGACAGGGAGAGTGAATTAACAAAGGAGCAAGTGTATGAAAAGCAGTGGTATTTGCCTAGACTCTGAGTTTCTTTCAGTCTCTCAGGCTGATGGTGGTGACAGAGCCATCTGTCCTATTATTTTGCCCTCTGTAGCCAGCCATTAATTTTTTGCAGAGGCTTTCAGTGACAGCTATCTCATACTGACCATGCTTGGACATGGAGTATATGATATGCTTTAAGGGTAGTTTCAAGGATTCAATGCTTATGACACTAGTCTGTGGAGAAAGAGAGGTAGAGAGATGTCTAGACAAGCCAAAGGTAGATGAAAAGGAGGAAGATGCTGACTCATTTGGGGAAACTGCTGCTTTTGTGTTACATTGTGACTTGAAATCCCATGCTGTATGGATATAACTCTTGAACCACATAGATTGAGGCTGGTAAACAATGGAACAGTTGTCTGAGTAAATAGAGAAGAGGGGCTAATAGGTTATTCCTTGAAGCCAGAGAAAGGACAAAACCACAAATTTTCCTGCATCTTACTTTGAGATGATTTTTCTTTTTCATAGCCAAGTCTGCAATATCCTCTTCTCTCTATATCCTGGTATGCATTTCTCTCTCTCTCTTTCTCTCTCTCTCTCCCTCTCCTGCAGCTGTTCTACCCTCACTAGAAATAATATGCATAAAAAGAGTATTCTACAAATATGCATCAAAATTATCATGGTTTTTCCTCCTGCTTACACTGATGCTAGAGAGTATTCAAGCTTGGTTTTTAGAGCTCTAAGTTTCATGAGGTAAGATTTCAAGGATACATTTAAAATAATCTCCTCAAAATGTTATTTAATAAAAAAGCATGAGGTCATTGTGAATATTCCTGGAAAACCAACATTCCGTTTTAGGGAGTATTCAGTAAACTGCTTGGAATTGTTATGGTTGCACATGACATGTCATAAAACTTCTCAGCCTCCATAATCAGCCAATTCCCATAATAAATCTCCTCTTATATATCTATGTACTTATCCTATTGGTTCTGTTTCTTTAGGGAATCCTTACTGATACAACTACTTTGTGACCTTAAAAATGATTAAAAAAATAAATTTTAAAGCATTAAAATATTTTAAAGAATGCAATGCCAGTGTTTTATTGCAATAACTGATTTCTCACTGCCTGAATCTGGCCAATATACCTTTAAGCTTATACTTTCAAAGAATGGTTGGGGTGTGATTACCTGTCAAGGAATGTTGTGACAATTGAGAATGTTCATTGTCTAACAAAATCCTTTAGTGGGATATACAAAGGTACTTCAAAAAGTTCATGGAAAGATTCATATTATATTTTAATTCTATTTTTCTATGAACTTTTTGAAGTACCTCATATACGTGCAGAGATACAGGGAGATTGAGGGAGACACACACACACACGCACACACACACACAGAACACATTTACATGTGCAAGAACAATAAAGTAGGTTTATAAGCAGGTGTTAAAATGGCTATTCCTTACCATTCCTTGATGTTGCTAGTCTAGGGCAGATTCTTACTAACTTAAGTTTTATTTGTCAAGGTAGGGACTAAATCCACTCTACTTTTTGAACAAGCACCCTTCCCAGAGAACAAATCACTCAAGAATTTGTAATAATAAGTCTCTCAGGGAATATTTTTGAAAACATGACTTTGGGAGAAAGGTGATGAAACTAAGACAGGCACTGTATTTCTTTTTCATACAAAAAGTCAGTAATAGATGCATGATCATTTGTATGTGATTTATGTGATAATATTAAACAGTTGACAGTCAGAAACAATTATAAACTCGCACCCACTGCAAACATAGATCTTCCTTAACACTGCTTATTCTGGCTAATTTGAAGAACATCTGAAATATATCACTATTGATAGGTTTAACTGATAATTATTAAAGCAGAAATGACCAAAGCTATTTTATAGCTAGAAGATTTAAAGTTTTGACTAAAATATCCTTTTTAGCAAAAACACACACAACCAATTAGAAATGTTTGAAAAGTAACTTGGATACTAGATGAATAGTTTTGTTATTCTCTGCACTTGATTGGGTCATTTTTTTATTCATTTAACCACAATATGCTCATCTGATTACCTGATATTTAACATTAAATACTCAAATACTCATTAAATAACATAGTTCTATACTTGTATGATGGCTGTCACAATGCTAGTTATTAATTTCCTGAGAAAGTAAAAAAAAAAAAATCTACTGCAATTTAAAGTTTTCTTTCAGCGTGTCTTAAAATGAAACGTCAAACAGCACTTGCGTAGAGCTTTCCTTTTAAAGAGTAACGCTAAGTGAAACAAACAGATTTTTGACTGTGGGACTTTTCAAAACTTTTACAAAGATGATGTTCACTGTTAATATCTCAGTGCTGATAGTATGCTGAATTTTTCAAAATTATTTCACCGAGAAAAACTATTTTCTCCCTCAAGGAACATCTTGTGTACTGATGATCTATGGAACATACCTGGCATTGCAGGTTTACTTGAGAGTTACTTTCCTGTTTTCTGTCTTGTTTAGTATGCTTTTTTTCCCCTTCTTGGATACTCCAGTAATAAAATGTGAGCAGAATCAAGAACTTTCTCCCTAGTAGATAAATAAGCCATTCTCTAACCTATCAAATAAATATAGTGAGATGCTGATATATGAGAATCCTAGTGTAGACATTGTTATGAAGGTAATGTATTTCTAGAAACAATGCCTGCCTTTTTTCTCTGGTGGCCACATGGGGGAGCCAAAAAGAGGCAAAGATTTCCATTTTTTCTTTAATAGGATATTTTATCCAGTTTTATATACCTATCAACATGAGTGATTTAATAGCAGTTATCGTTTTTTTCAAGCTCATTTTCAAAAAAATCTATTAACAGTATTATCTAATGAAGAATAAAAGCATCAATAGAGCATCACCTCTACACTGGCACAAATTCAGGGATATGCGTGTGTGTGTGTGTGTGTGTGTGTGTGTGTGTGTGTGTGTGTGTGTGTGTGTGTGTGTGTGTGTGTGCGCGCGCGCGCGCGCGCACGCATGCACGTGGACCGGAGGTTAATGGGGTATAAGCTTTCAGAAGAAAGCCTCTGTACATTTATTTATCTGAGAATTGTTAGAATTTGTGTTTCAATATGATGAGAGAATCAGAGGTAATAATATTTAAAAATTTTTATCATGTACATATATATTCAGGAATAAATGTAACATATCTGAAAGTAATCAGGAATTCTAATAAAAAAAACTTTTAAAATTCTAATCCTAAGATGGGCACTACAACTTTCTAGTACCTTTGAAGGCACAAGTGTGCCTTTTCCAAATGCCCTCTCCCTGTCTCCTGTCCCCCAACCAGAGGTGGACACCATCCTGGATCTCGTGATCATCCTGTTCTTAAAAACATAATAGTTTTATCATATATGTATTCCCTCATAAAAATATTTCAAAAAACAATTTCTTGTTATTGAGCTTTATAAAATTGCTTTCAGTTAGTCTTCTGACCCTTTTTTTAAAACACAACATTGTTTCTACAATTCATCCAGGTTGTGATGTTCATTTATTTTCACTGTTGTATAATATTCCATTTACTTGTCTGTGTCACTAATTTTTCGTCTGTTTTCTGTATATGTATACTTGGATTTTCTTTTTCTTTTTGTTCTTATGAATACCTTGTACATTTTCATGCAATGTCTTATGATGCAAATTCAAAGGAGTTTCTCTACGTGTGAATCCCTTGGAATGAAGAGTATGTACATGCTTGTATTAAAAAGATAATCCTAATTTTATTTCAAAGTTTGTACCAGAAGCAAATAAGAGTTCCTGTTGCCCTACAACCTTGCTAAAACTTGTTTTTTTCATATCTCTAATTTTTACCAACTGAGTGGGTTTAAAATGTTAAATTATTGATATCTTATTTACATTTCTTTAATTTCTATTGAAGTTGAAAGTATTTTATATGCTTATCAGGCATTTGTGAAATGTCTGTTTATGACATTTGTCCATCTTTCTTTTGGGGTTTTTGTGTTCTTCTTATTGAATTTTAAAAGCACTTTTTATATTTCAGATACGAATCTTTTGTTGGTCATACATATGTTTTACCTTCGCATTCTCTTCAGGGTGTGTCTTGATAAATGAATCTTAATTTTTAGTTTTGAATTTATTACTTTTTTCTGGATGGCTCGTGCTTCTTGTGCTCTGTTTAAAAAACCATTCTCTACACGGAGGTCACAAAGATATTTGCCAATATTTTCTTCTAAATGTTTAAAAAATTTGTCTTTCACATTTTTTACTTTTATAAAAATGTGAAGTTGATTTTTGTGTAGAAGATGAGAAAGTTTGATATATTTAAAAAATATCTCATAAATTGTAACAGTTCCACTTTCTTACAACCAGCTCTCCTTGTTAAACTCTGTTATTAATTCTAATAATTTACAGGACATGTTCAGTTTTATATGTTGTTAATAAGAATACAGTAATATGTCTGTTTCTTCTCTTCCAATAATAATACTTTTTTTGGTTCTTCTTATCTTTACATACCTCACATAAAACCTCTGGTACTATATTGACTATAAGAAATAATAGTCTGTATTCTTGTCTCCTTTCTTATTTTAAAAAGAATGTTTCCAACATTTCACCATTAAAATAATTTGATTTTTAGAAGTTAACCCTTTGCCAGGTTAAAGTATACCCCTTCTATTATTACTTTGGTTAGATTTTTTACCAAGAACGGATGCTGAATTTTATGAAATCTATTCTCTATATCTACTGAAATGATCACAGGTTTCCCCCCTTTAATGAGTTAATGCCATAAATCACATCAATATATTTGCTAGATTTGACTTAGTCATAATCTAAATATTTTATTTAGGATTTCTTATTCATGTTTTTAAATAACCTATGAGAATAATTTCTTTCTTTCTTTCTTTCTTTCTTTCTTTCTTTCTTTCTTTCTTTCTTTCTTTCTTTCTTTCTTTCTTTCTTTCTTTCTCTCTTTCTCTCTCTCTCTCTCTCTCTCCCCCTCTCCCCCTCCCTCCCTCCCTCCCTCCCTCCCTCCCTCCCTCCCTCCCTCCCTCCTTCCTTCCTTCCTTCCTTCCTTCCTTCCTTCCTTCCTTCCTTCCTTCCTTCCTTCCTTCCTTCCTTCCTTCCTTCCTTCCTTTCTTTCTTTCTTTTTGTACCAAGGTATGCTACCCAATTAAAATGAGTTGAGGGGCCGGCCCCGTGGCGCACTCGGGAGAGTGCAGCGCTTGGGAGCACAGCGGCGCTCCCGCCGGGGGTTCGGATCCTATATAGGAATGGCCGGTGCACTCACTGGCTGAGTGCCGGTCACGAAAAAGACAAAAAAAAAAAAAAAAAAAAAATGAGTTGAGATATATTTCCTCTTTTGCCATTTTCTGAAACAGTTTATATAAATTTGGAATAGTCCATTCCTTAAAAATTTGATAAAACTTTTCTATAACTTGCCTAAAAGTTTAATAGAATCTGATGTTTTCTTTGTAAAAATAACTTTCAATTGTGGTATGATTTCTTTAATAAGACTTTCTTTCATAGTACTGTATAGACTTTCTATTTCCTTTGGAGTTGATTTTGGTAAGCTTTTAAAATGGGAAATTTCAACATTTTATCTTAATTTACAAATTTATAGGATGAATTTATTTGTTAGTAGTTTCTTATCTTTTTAATCTCTGTTGGATCTGTGGCTATCTTTTTTTTTATTAATAGTATTTTTCATAAAGTAATTTTGATGTTTTTTCCTCCTTGATCAAGCTTGCCAGAGGCTTGCTAATTTTATTAGTCTTACCAAATATCTTACCAATATTTTGGTTTTATTGACCCTCTCATATTTTTTGTTTTCTTCTTTTAAAATAAAGTTTTGCTTTATCAAAATTTTCTGAGTATACAGTTCAAAAAACAAAAGAGTTTTAAAAATTACTTTTCAAAAAACAGCAGTCCCTGCCTCCTTTCTCCCACTTTCTTGTTCCCAGAGACAACCAATTTAATTTCTTTTAGCTGATTATTTTGATATTTACCACCAAGTGTCTAAATGATGTATTTCTACTGCTACTTCCTAGTTTTTCAATTGTAGGCATTGTTTTTTAAACTCTATGTTAGATCAAGTCTCTTCTAGCACAAATCACAATCCCAATTTTACATTTCTTTATATAATTGTTTGATTAATATTTGTTTTTCCTTTTAGAAATCTCATGTGGTCAAGGACCTTGCCTGATTTTGATATGCATTGATTCTCCAATGCCTAGAACAGGGTGGACAATCAACTATTTTTTGAGTGAATGAATGAATGACTTAAATGTGAAAAGGAGGACTGTCAATAACTGAAAGAAATGGGGAGATTCTTTGGGGGATAACTTGTGTGAGATGAGGCAAGGCATTGCCGGTTATACAATTTCATCTGTGGCAGATTGCAGTTACCTAATAATGGGAATTTCTGCTTTGTAGAAGTCAGTGGTGTTGCCATTTTTTGTGTATTTTTCTTTTATTTTCTTTTTGTTTTCCTTAGGTTCATAACAAAGAGTCTGGAAGCAGGAAAAATACTGATGTCCTAGTTCAATCAGTCAGACAGGAGGGGCTCCCTTTTGCTCAGCCTTTTTGTTCTATTTAGGACTTCAGTTGACTGGATGAGACTCACACACACTAGGGAGGGCAATCTGCTTTCTTAGTCTACTGATTCAACTGTTAATCTCATCCAGAAACACCCTCATAGGAACACCCAGAATAATGTTTGACCAAATGTCTGGGCACCTTGTGGCCCAGTCAAGTTCACACATAAAATTAACCATCACATCCAATGGTTTTTTGACCGAATATGTTTTAAGTAAATCCAAGACATGTTATTTCACATGTAAATATTTCAGTACTTATTGCTGTAAAATAAGAATTTTGAAAAAAAAATTTATTTTTAGATCAGTTTTAGATTTAAAGAAAAATTGCAAAGATAGTACATAGAGTCCCTATATACCCCACATCCAGTTTCTCCTATTGTTATCTTACACTAGTATGGTACATTTGTTGCAATTAATGTACCAATATTGATACATTGTTATTAAAGTCCATAATTAAATCAGATTTTTTTAGTTTTCACCTAATGGTTTTTTTTGTTGTTGTTATTCCAGGATCCAATCCAGGATGCCACATTACATTTAGAAGTTATGACTCCTTAGGGTCCTCTTGGCTGGGATAGTTTCTCAGACTTTCCTTGTTTCTGATTACCTTGACAGTTTGAGGAGTACTGGTCAGATAATGTGTCGAATAGGCCCTATATTGAAATTTTTTGATCTTTTTCTCATTATTGGTCTGGGGTTATGGGTTTTAGGGTGGAAAACCACAGAAGTAAAGTGTCATTCTTATTACATCATAAGAAGTGTACATACTAGCAACAGAATTTGTCACTGTTGATATTGACCTTGGTCACCTGGCTGATGTAGTGTTTGTCAGTTTTCTCCACTGTAAAGTTACTCTTTTTACCTCCTTTTCATGCTGTAATCTTTGGAAGAAAGTCACTATGTAGAAATTATGCTTAAGAAGTGGGGAGTTATGCTCCCCTCTTTGATTGCAGAATATTTATATAAATTATTTGGAATTCTTCTTCATGGGAAATTTGTTTCTTCATTCCCATTTATTTATTTGTTTATTTATCTATTTATTCAATCTATTTACATCAATATGGACTCATGGGTACTTGTTTTATACTTTAGGTTTTAACCTAATACCTCTTTATTTTGTCGCTCAAATTTATTCATCTTTTTGTCATTTGTCACTTGGAACTTGGCCATCTGGAGTTCTTTTAGTTTTCTCCTGTGTCCCTTTGACTTACCCCCATCAATGTAGGTTTTTAATTTTTACATTCATTTAAAATATTTTTGAGCACTTCCTTCCTTTCTGGCACTATGAGATGCTGGATGTATATTTTATGCCCCAGTCTCAGCATCAGTTATTTCTCAAAGAAGCAGTGGCTCCTTTTATTGGAAAATAGTATTAGAAACCAAGATTTGGGCACTAGATGTGTTCATTGGTACTGAGGTGTCTTACTTCTAGGCATTCTCAGCTGACAGAGTAATGAAATATATGTGTGTATGCAAACCCATGTATATACACAAATCTATAAATGTTTCTATGTGTAACAATCTGAGTTTACATTAAGTTAAATATGAGACCAATTCTAACCAACCACAAGATGAATCATTCTAGCCTCCTCCCCTTGCTCATCTGCAAATTACCACTCCAAGTATGAGAAATCTGGTTCATATCATTTACTGTCCATTTACTTGTGTAATTCTAGTATACATGTATAGAACTATCAGAATTATTAATCTGTATTTCTGTTAGACACCACTATCAGCTAGTTCCTTTTACCTTTAATTTTACAGATTTGACTCTTTTCTAAAGCTACTGAGGACAGCACCTCTCTCCTCTCACTCCCCGACTCCAGTGAGGTTGTTTCATACATTTGGAATATGTAGTTAGATTGCTTTGTCACATTCTGCATTCCATTCTGTGATTTCCTCTAACCTCCTAAATGATTTTTTTAAGTTTATATACATTAGGGCTCACTCTTGGTGCTGTAAAGTTCTATGGATTTTGGCAAATGCAGAGTGCTATACAGTCATGACTATAGTATCATACAGAATGTTTTCATTGTCCTAAAAGACACCGATGCTTTGCACAGTCAGCCCCTCTTTTCTACCTGCAAACCACTGACAACCACGGATCTTTTTCCTTTTGCCTTTGCCAAACTGTCATATGGTTAGAATCGTACAGTACATAGCTTCATCAGACTGGCTTCTTTCCCTTGGCAATATGCATTTAAGGTTCACATTTTTTTTTTTTTGTGGGGTGATAGATGATTTCTTTTTATCACTGAATAATGTGCCATTTTATGCATATACCATAGGGTGTTTATCCATTCACCCATTGAAGGACATCTTCCTCCAGTTTTTCTGAGATTATGAATATAGCTATTATAAATATTTGTGTACAGGATTTTGTGAGGACATGTTTTCAAATCAATTGGGTATATATTCTGGAGCATAATTGCTGTTAAGATTATGTATGTCTTTGTAAGAAATTACCAAACCTTCTTAAAGTGGCTGTACACTTTTGCGTTCCCAACAGCACTGAGTGAGAGTTCCTGTTACCTCAAATCTTTGCCAGCATTAGGCATTGTAAGTTTTTTGTATCTTAGCCATTCTAATAGATGTGTAGTGGTATCTCATTGCTGTCCTAAAATAGTTTTTATAGGATTAATTAAATCAAATAACTTCGTATTAGCTGGTTAGCTGATTTGTTTTAGTTGGCATATCTTATTAGCATTTAATTGATTTTAAAATAACTGAATTTTTAAAAATACCGTATTTATTTTATTTTGAAGATCTACACATATATTACCTTATGTTTAAGAAAATGTAAGCACTAACAATAACTATAGTAGGGAAAATAATGTGACTCCTCTATATAAACTAATTTACATCATCTGCCTCCTGTAAAATGCACAATTAATGCAAAGATTGGTTTCTATTTTATTATATGTTATGTTGATAGTTCAGTTTATTTAATAGAGGCTTGAAATCATTATTACTTTTTCTTTTTTATATTAAAATTTAATTTTTTAAAAGACCAAACTCAGGAGAAAAGGTAAGATATTTACATATTCACCCCAAAAGAAAAGTCCTGTCTAAGTAAAATTGTACAATAATCAGAGAACAGAAGAATGTAGGAGAAGAGAGAGTGTATACACATATTTGATTATGAAATGCTGATTGATGAATAGACTCATTGTTCAATTCCACAAACATGTTTTGAGCCGTTTCTACATAGTAGACAGCAACTGAGGTGCTGGGGACACAGGAGTGAAGAAAATCAAGGACCCAAGCTCTTAAGGAGCTTCTATGCTAGTAAATGGAGTTGGATGATGAATGAATGAGTAAATACTACAACATTCCTTTACAGTCATGTCACAAACTCTTGTGGCCTTAAATTATTTGAATGAGATATTTGATATTTTATTTCAGCATATGTTACTTGTGCTTTGACTTCTTATTTTATGCCACTTTTTGGAGTGATTTTACCCAGGAAATCCCCATGCTTGGTCCTATGTGTTTCTTCTGTCTGCCTGGTAATGAACAAACAGCTTATTACATCCATGCACCAGGGGAATGGGGAACATATTTCTGGGATGAGTGAATGATTTTTCACTTCTGTCAGAGAGATCAAATTATTAGCAGGGCTGCTAATCTGCCTATCTGCAAAAATAGCCAGAAATATGCACAAATGTAAACATAAAAAGGGACTCTCATAATTTGCATAGCTCTCGTGTTTGTCCATAAGTCACCCTAAATGACTGTAAGCTGTCAGGCTGCACGTGAATATGCTGCAGCTTGGGGAATTGCCATTTTATCTTCCAATGGGACACTTTATTATCACTATTAATTGGTTAAACATTTTCAACACTCTGAGTAAACCAGTCACACCATCTATTTCTACCATGGGTTTCTGTTAATGGTTAAAGTGTGCCAAACATCCAGACTAAATGAAAATATACCCTCCAGGAACCACGCGAGGCATCTCTCATAACAAGCTGCAGCACCTCTCGGAAGCACGGCTGCTATGTTGTGGGGAATCCAGGGAATCTTTAGTTAACTCGCCGTGCTTTGGAGCCTCTAGCAAGAATGGAAAGTGAGTGGTGGGAGAGGAATCCTGTGTGGGGGTGATTTTCATACTTACATCTGTCATTTTATGGGGAAAAAAAGTGGCGTTCGAGGAACAGATTGGGTATGCCTGGGGTCGCTGGGATTTATGGGAGCGATCCTGACAATCTGAGTTCCTGCCAGCTCTCTCAGGCTGCCCCAGCATTGAGCATCTGTGGTCTTGTGCAGCAGAGGAGGGTGCTGGTCCCCAGTAGCTTGCACCTTACCCATCTGACATTCTCTATCAAATCTAAATAGAAAGATAAGTGATTTCCAATTGCGTCTCCATTTCAAAGAAAGGTTTAAAGGCTGAGAAGGGCAGTGGAGGGGCAGGGGGGCGGGGGAGGGAAAGAACTTGGCTAAATGGACAGTGTTGAGATGATTCAAAGGGCTCGTGCTGACAGCAGGGGTGGTAGCTTGATCTTCTGTGGGGGTCATGTGGGCGGCCTCCTACTGGTTGGTATTTTGGGTGCTGGAAAGCCTGCCTGCCCTGAAATCTCTCTCCCTGCCTTCTTACCAGACTCTGTAATTCTCACCAGAAGAGCCGTCCTCTAGTTAAAGCATTGTGTCTCTAGGAGGCCCAGGTTGCAACGCAGCCACCTAAAGGCAATGCCACACATTTAACCCGTAATTGCCCATGAGCCTGGAGCCTGGCCACACAGAATAGTCACCAGCTGTTAGTAACCCAACACTGCTTTGCTAAGAGAAGCTTTTTGACAGCCTCTTCACATAAGTGGGGGAAATGGGTGCCACAAAGCTCTGGATCAGGAGCATAATGACAATCATGGGAAAGGCCAAATTGCTGCAATGATGGCATCTCCACTTTCTCCTTCTGGAGCATAGGTAGATTAGATTTTGGATTCTAAGAGGAATGTGAAAATGCAAATGGAATCAGAGCAGTGCACCAAAGTTCATGGATGATGAATCCGATGTGGAATCAGGGAACATTGTGGTCACACCCTTAACCAAATCTTAGTTCTAAGAGGGGAAGACAACTGTCTGCCTGGCTTGATTGAATGTCCCTTCAAATATTCTGTCACTGGTCAGTAAAGATGCCTAAGGGTTTCATTGTGATACCCCTTTGGGCATAGGAGGCACTTGTTAAAAGGTAAACGTTATCATGGGGGAAAACCAGACATTTTTCAGAATTGAGAGCATTCATGAGAATTAGTGCATCTCATATGATAGCCTGAGGCAAAGCTTGGAAGCTTGGTATGCTGCAGCTGTGTGTGAGAAAAACATTCTTCACAGTGCGGGAACTACTGTTGGTACCCAATAGCTTGTTCTGGGGGTGAGCCAACTTCCAACTAAGTGTGGTTAGAGGGTCACATGCTCTTTTCATAAAACGAAATTCTTAGGATAGCACTCGGGGCTGCCTTTCTCATCTTCCAGCTTTGCTTCTCTTCTTGGTCGTGGTTTCTCCTCCTGCATTCCCTGTAGGGTAAAAAAGGCGAACACGTGTATGTCTCTCTGCTTCCCCAATTTCCACTGGGACTCATCAGTGTCTGGCTGGATGCAGCAGATGCAGACAGCCTTCCCTCCCTCAGAACATGCTTCTCTGAGATGGTCATGTACACTGCACCCAACAGTGTAGCGGTTTAAGAGCGAAGTTCCCGAAGCTGGTCTGCTAGTGCATCTGCCCTGAAGGCAGCGCTGTGGGTCACCAATAGAGCGAAGGCAGGCAGCAGATTTCCCTAGTAGCTAAATAGGAGCCTGCAAAAGAGAAAAGAATTGGGAGAGTGGGGAATGTCAGGAAGTTCAGATGAAAGAGCAAGCAGAACTAGATGTGAAAAGAAGTCAGACTCTGGTTCAACACTTGGCACCTGTGCCACCTTGAAGAAGTCTTTAAGCCTTAATATTCTTTTAGAAATGATAGGGTTAGCAATAATACCTGTTTCACAAGGTGTAATTAAAAACAAATAAAATGTTTTACATGAAGTGATTGGCACTGGGATGATGGTTCATAATGGGCATGTAAAAATGTTAGTTTTCATTATGGCAATTGAGAGCATTTTCGATAGAGTGATGGGTAGAATATGAATAGGAAGCTAGGATGTGAAGTCTGACTGGGAAGGGAAATGTGTTATGGTGTTAACTAGGGTTCAGGTGAAGCTGAAATGAGAAATTTTTAGGATGAAGGAAACTTGAGCATGGGTGTATATTCAGAGATAATAGCCACCAGAGAAGTTAGAGACATGATATTCAAACAATAAAAAGAGCAATTTTTCAATCAAGTTGCTGGAGGTCTCAACAGGAGGTGGATGTGAGCTTAGTAGTAAGGATCATTACGGGAAGAGAGCCGGGACACCTTTTACTTTCAAAGAAAGGGAAGATATATAAGGATGAATAAATACGAGTTTGAAAGTGGTGAAAACAGAGAGCACAAAAGGATAAAACTGAGGAAGTTGAGAGAGAAAGGAAAGAAATTTATTTTAAGGAATTGGTTCATGCAGTTGTAGAGGCTGGCAAGCCCAAAGTCTGCAGGGTAGGCCAGTAGGCTGCAGGTTCAGAGGAGAGGTAACGCTGCAGCTCCAGTCTGAAGGCAGTCTGCTGGCAGGACTTCCCTGTTCTGTGGGAGGTCACTTTTTTTCTGTTAAGGTTTCAACTGACTGGATGAAGCCCACCCACATTAGGGAAGGTAATCCACTTTACTTCAAGTCTACTGATTTAAACATTAATCTCATCTAAAAAGAAAACCTTCACAGAAACATCTAGAATAATGCTTGACCAAATATTTGGGTACCTTGGCCTAGCCATGCTGACACATAACACTCACCATCACACCTGGTAATACCTTTCTCTAGACCTTTATCACCGGCTCTTGGTGTCAAAGAAGAAAGAAAGTAGGGCTTTCCAGTGTGGGGACGGCCTGAATTTTTGCCATGACATAGGGTGGCCATTGTAAAACTTTATTTTTCCTTTAAAACTTATACCACCTGGCTCTATTGACCACACCCAGCTCTTTGGCCCCTTATTTTTTTTATAAAAACCCTACACCTGGCCTTACTCTCTTTACAGTTTTGCTTGTATGGATTTCTGTCAGACTAATTCTGAGCATGGCCCCTGACACTGGGCCCTGCAGGCTCTTGGCCAGAAATAAGAGAAGTGCTGGTCTCTACTGTGCTGGACCTGGTCTGATTAAAGACAGGGGCGAGAAGGCGAAAAGCTTTGTATCTTGTTATCAGTCCATTGAGTCATTTAGTCTCTGCCTGACTGTGTAAATGTGACAGTATTACTAGCAACTTGAGCTGAATTTGATTTATTGGTGAAATTAAATTCTATACTTCCACAATGATGTCAGTATTTCCTGGGTCTTAAACAAAACAAAACATAACAAAACAAGGCAGAGCAGCAACTGCAAGCTTAACTGGTTAATCCATAAGTTGTCCAGGACCAGTTGTTCCCTAGATGTCATGAGAGCAGTGCCTATTCTTCTTTGGTAAATATAAAGAGAACCCTCTTCTTAAAATTTCCAGTGTAGCCAAGCCATTAAAATAAAATAAAATACTAAATACTCTCTCCAAGTACTTTTGGGAAATCCTGTGATTTGCATTTCTGTTAGTGACAGAATGATTACCAAAGCAAGTTTTCTTCTTTACAGAATGTGTCAAGATTTTAAAATAGGGAGATAAATATTTGAGGCACAATTGATTAATGCTGATATTTAAGCTGGCAAATTTGACTGGTTTGTTTAATAATATGAAGATGACAGTATGTTAGCAATGTGAAGATCAATAAATTAAGGTTAGCATTTCTATGCACTGTGAAATCATTCCTGTCTTTCTCACTCTGAAGAGAGAACAGCTTCTTCTTTACTTCAGGAAAAGCCAGCTGTGAGAAAGCCATTGTGCAGTTAAGTAAAATGAAATTTATATAATCTCGACATTCATCTAGAAAATACTGAAAAGGCCTCGTTGACCCCAGACAGTCCATTTCAGTGGGTGACACAACCTGCCCTTCTGGTGAGTGCAACTAATGCAGAAAGACGGGATTGTGAAATCTGAGCTTCCAGAGTCTCCAGAAAACTTAGGTTTTACTCATGGAAATAGAACAGGATTTAAAACAAGTAAACTTGCATATAAATCTATTATTTCTTTGTGTATGTGTAGAGTGTGACTCTGATAGTCAACCTCATGGTTGTTTTGTTTTTTTAAATTGAAACTGAGTAGCCTGTTTGGATCCAGGACCTGTCAGGAGTTCTGGGAGGTTGAGGTAAACTGATTTCAACCTAGTACAAGGCAAGTGTTAAAGAGATGTAATTTCAAAAAAAGAATTTTGTATATATTTGGAAAATATCTTGGTGGACTATGGGCACAAAATAAGGATGAACAAATCCCATTAGAGTTGTGTACGCATGGCCTTGCTTTTGATTGAACAGCTGAATATCAACCAGGGGGTCCTTCACTACCAGTTACGCAGGTCCTCAGAGAGGTTTCTGAGACACAGGAAGACGTTTCAGTCTATAAGTGATCGTACCATGATGCTGTCATGAATCCCAGCCATTCTAAACGTGTTCTTTAATCCCACAAAATTGATTATGACAAGGTGATTTAAATCATCAGTGCTCCATGATAGGAAGGAAATACATTCTTAAGAAATATGGAGAGAATAGAGGAAATATGAGAGTGCAGAAAAGTGAGGCAAAAGTTGAATCCAGAATAAATGGAGCAGAATATTGTATTGGGTTCTGACGTGCTTTTGTTTGAGGAAATCTGTGTCCCAACTGGGTGGTCCGACCCAGATTTTCTCACTGTCTTTCACGGAATCTTTGCTATGGAAGAACAACCATTCTTTCAGCCCCAAGTCAATTTTTAATTTTTTTGTTGTATACATGATTGTACCTGGAAATAAAGCTATTTCTAAGGGCTGAATTGGATAGCCTTTGTTTATGCTATATAGAGGGTTTTCTAAGCTTCATTTTTAAGAATCTCCAGTAGGAGATGTATTGAACTAGAATTTAAAACTAGAAGTTTAACATTTCAGGAGGGGAATAAGGAGAACATAGTACAGAGTACAAAACCAGGGACAGTGAGGACACACAATCTACGTGGACCTCAGGGTAAGGTCTTTTTTTTTTTCTTTTTTTCAATTGAAATTAAAAAAGCAAAAGATTTTCTAAAATCCCCTGTGTACTTAAGGTCTGTGTCATGTGGCCACCACTCCTGGCTGGGGCAGATGAGGCAAGGGAGTATTTAATTTGGCAGATTGCCTCCATAGCAGAATCAGGGCTTCGTTAGCAAAAAAGGCAGGAAAGCACATGGGTAGGGGCCAATGTAACATGTACCATGCCAATTGTAACAAAAGAGCAGTAGTTGGCCAATCTAAGTAACTTTCATTAATAGATTCCAACCCATATTTAATAATGATTGTTGGTTCTCTCAGGGTTATATAATAACCAATGGCATATAATTAGACTCTAGAATTCCTAATATTTCTCCATTATTTTGAAATATCTAATATGACTTTGAGAGAAATAATGTTATGAAAAAGATCTCTTATGTGATGGTAAGTTGATACGACAAGCAAACAGAAAGGACATTGTTGGGTGGGAGGGAGGAGAGGGAGGAGGGAGGGAGGTTTCGGTGATGGGCCACAATAATCAACCACAATGTATATCGACAAAATAAAATTAAAAAAAAATAATAAAATAAATTTTAAAAAAAGAGAGAGAAAAAGAAAGAAAATATTCCTGGAAAAATGATGGAAGTGGTATTTTATACCTTGGATTTTATTTTTTTTAGCTTTTCGATTGTGTAGCTGCAGGGCTCACAGTCTAAGACGTCACTTTTCAAAGTGTGTTCCTTGGAACACTAAATTCTAAGAGATCTGTGGACATGAAAGTTGGTAAACTAAGTTAATAGATTAAATAAAGCTAATCAGGTTTCTTTACTTTGAGACCTTTGAGAATCTTTAAAATATGACATGCTTTGAGAACCTCCAAAGCTAGAGTTGTTCCATATATCTTTTACTTAAATAACTGTCTATTTTACCATTTATTTAATACCTTTAGTGGGGAGGGAGAAATAATATCTTAAATATTGAGACTTGATGATGGCATGTTTATCCACACGATTACATTGTTCTTATCTTTTCTCTTTTATGGCAGTTTATTTGTATTAGTTCACTTGTGTTTCTTATAACAGAATTCACAGAACTGGGTGATTTATAAAGAAAATGAAATTTATTGCTCACAGTTTCTGAGGCTGGGAAGTCCAAAGTCCATCTGGTGGTGGCGACAGTGACCCTGGGGTCTCACACTGCAAGATGGTGGAAGCAGAGAGAGCAGAGAGAGAGAGTAAAACAGACTCTCCTCTCCTTTTAAAGCCCTCAGAACCACACCCCTGCCACCACTTTTAATCCATTCACTACTGCACGGTCCTACGATCCAATCACCTCTTTAAGGCTCCGCTTTTCAATTTCCATAATAGGATTTCCCACCTTCTTAACAGTCACAGTAGTGATTAAGCTTCTAATATATGAAACGTGGGGATACAATTCATGCTTCAGTGAGTTTTGGGGGGGGTCATAATTTAATCCACTACAATATTATTTTGATATATTGCTTGATGTTTAGTTTTCCTTTCCATGCAAATGTTTTTCATTATTTTTAAACCCTGAAGTCCTTCCACTACTAAAAGTAGACCAAGAGTAAGCCTTACTGGTCCCAGGGAAGGAAGTATAACCCCAAATCCCTGAGGCCAAAGGCCCTAACTCTTGTCTTTTGAATGACTTTAAAAGACTTTTAAATAGACTTTTCTAAATTTATACCAGTTCATAAAATAAATAAACAAACAAACAAATAAATTGATACCAAAGACAACATGCTTGAAAGACACAACTTTCAAGTGGAAAAGTCAGTTGGGCCCTGAATAAAGTAATTTTGGAATTTATTTATTTATTTTTGTTTGTTTTTTATTGTAACACAGCTGATTGTACATATCTGTGGGGTACAGAGCTGAGTATCAATACTGGTGTGCAATATGTGATCCTCAAATCAGGATAATTAGTATACTCAACATTATACAATGTCATTGTTCTTTGTGGTCCTTTACCAATTGCTCCCTTCCCCTCCCCCCTCCACCTTCCCACCTCTGGTCACCTCAGTCCTGTTCTCTCCTTTTGAAAGTTCAATGTATTATTGTAATTGTTGTATCTTTCTTTCTCTCTTTTTTATTTATTTGTTTATTTTTTAGCTCCCATGTATAAGTGAGGACATGCAGTATTTTCTCTTTCTGTGTCTGTCTGGCTTATTTCACCTAACATAATTTTGTCTAAGTTCATCATGTTGCTGCAAATGTCAGTATTTCATTCCCTTTTATGGCACAGTAATATTCCATTGTGTAAATATATTGCATTTTTCCTTATCCAGTTGTCTGATTATGAACCTTTAGGGTGGTTCCAACTCTTGGCTCTTGTGAACAGAGCTGCGACAAACATGGGAGTTCAGGTATCCCTTCGACATGATGATTTCCATTCCTTTGGGTATATACCCAGCAGTGAAATTGCTAGATGGAATTTATTTAAAAATATTTTTTGAGTGTGTACTGTGTGCCAGGCACTGTAAATATCAGTAAATAAAAGACCCTACCCTCACGGAGTTTATATTCCAGCAGTGAGAGGAAGACCATGAACGTAATGTACAAGTAAGCTGTTAGGAGGTGCGGTGGATGAGGTGATGTTCTGCCCAAAACTCCCTTCATAAATGAAGGACTTTCTTCTCCCAGCTGCTGATTGAAGTCGACCTTCAGTTGTCTACCCTCCTTTGGGATTGCCTTGGCTAAAGAAAACTGCCTCACCCAAGGTTCTATCTCCTTTCAGGGTCAGCCCACTTCCAGGTGTAAGAAGGCTAAACCCTCTGACCCTAATTCAGAATGTGCCAGCTCCGGAAGTTGCTGGGACATCCACAGAGACTTCATTGGGACTGCATTATAGTTTGGCTTCTCTCACTCTCAGAAGCCTGTTCCCCTGTCCTTACTTTCACAGATGTGGATCCCAAGTGCTCCCTAATGAACATCCTGCTCAATAATTTCCATCCCCAAATCTGCTGCCTGAGGAACCTGAGATAGCAACGGGTAAAAATCAGGATAAAAAGCAAAAGGGGATGGGCAGGTGGTGGCATTACTCAGGATGTTCAGAGTGGGTAGTGTGGAGAGGGTGGGAGTTAAGCAAACATGGAAAGCTGTGGGTTTGGGGAGCAGAACATTCAGGAAGAGAGAACAGTCTGAGCAAAGGCCATGAGGCAGGTGCATGGCTGGCATGTTCATGGAGAGCTAGGAAGGCCAGTGTGGCTGGAGCTGAGTTGAGGAGGTTAGAGTTAACGGGCAGTCAGACCATGTGGCGCTGTGGCTTTTATTAAGTGAAATAAAGAGCAATTGCTAGTTTTGAGCCGAGTTTCAAAATCTGACTTATGTGTTAGACATCACTCCAGCTTCTGTGTGGGACACAGACTATGAGAGAACCAGGGTAGAAGTGGGAACCCAGATAGGAGATTCTTGCAGTATCCAGGTGAGAGGTGAGTGGCTTGGATGAGAGTGGCAGTGGAAGAGGTGGTATGAAACAGCTGGATTCTGGATACAGCGTGAAGGTCTCAGAGCCAGATGTGGATGTGAGGACTAGACTAGAATTTTAAATAATTTGGCTTGAAAGATCAAATGCCAAATACTGAACAAAGCCACAGAGTTTATCTTTAAATAATACACTATCAGGAGAATCTATCATGAACTAATAGCTAGTTATGACTCAAAAGGAAATTAAAAGTTTGACCAACTAGTGGCAAGGAAGAGATTTGGATACAATGTAACTAATTCGTAGTATGTCTGAGAAATTGACAACATCCTGACCCCTTCTCAGGCTGAAACCCTGGGGGTTGACTGGACAATGAATACTCAGAATAGATTCAGAGAAATCCTTACACAGATGGGACTACTGCCATGCTTCCCAAGGTGTGGCCTGGCAGAAGAAAGACTCTGGAGAAGCTCCTCTTCCAACACAGCCCCTGAAGAGTGGATTATTAGGGAGGGAGGCCGACTTCTAGGTGGATGGGCCTGAGAGGAGCCTCAGTGTCCCTTGTTTTCAGGAAGGGGTATGGGAGCTAAAAAGTGTGTCATGACCAGGGCTGCTACAGAAGAGATCTGTATGAATGAGAAGGACCCTGAGCATGAGACCCTCGTGAGCAGAGGCCATGGTGGGATCCGGAATTGGTCTAGGAACTGGAAGCCCTGGCTTCTAGTACATGACGACAGGGGACATATAAGCTGAGGCAAGCTGTCTTTCAGCAGAGGTCAGTACAGGTGGAGGAGTGTGGACCAGCAGCCCCTATCCAGGTGCCAAGATGACACACATGAGGTGGCGTTTCACATCGAAAGAGACTTCCTTTTCACTGGCCAGTTAAGTTTTCTATCATCAGTGTCAATGAGACCTTAAGAGCAAAGTTAATTTCAGTTACGGAAAGGAAAAAAAAAAAAGAAAAAAAAAAAAGAAAATGGCATTTTGACACACTGAATTTTTTAAAAAAATTTATGGCTGTTTATTCATAGTTTTTAAGATAATACAACAGGAGAAAACTTTTCTGTTCCATTATATCATATAGATTGAAATTAAACAAACAAAAAAATGAAGCATCCTAGCATGGGCTAACACAATAAAATTTTTTCTTTGTTAAGAGGAAAAGACATCCCAACAGACTCACTTATTTTTAGAACTGTATAAAGTTTCAACTGAGGTAGGACCACAAGATTATTTAACCATTCCCGGCTCAGGAAACTGTGCCAGGGAATATTAATTAGTTACCAAGATGGTGACCTGTTTTTTTTTCCCCCCCGAAATATACTGTCATGATCAATGGAATCTCTGCCCTGGATTCACCCTGTTTCAATGCACCAGTTGATAGTATATGTGCCTGGTCTGGCCCAGTACAAGATATCTAGCTGAATGCATAATAGGTTCGAAATAAATATTTCTTCAAGTATATTTGCAGATTTTTTACTTTTATATTACTCATCATTTCACTTCCACTTCAATATGCTCACCACTCTATTTCTCCCAGTCCCTTTTATTTACTTCATGGTCCATGTTAAGTTTTAGAATTTGTTCTTTTTGACATATCTTTTTTCAGTTGAAACACGCAGAAAAATTGAGATTACAAAATGTTCACTTGGCCATAATCATATATTGTCTTTCATTTTGGGGCAACAGGAAACACCTCTGACCACATCCAGTTTCAGTGTCACAGCTTTAAGTGAGCATCCTGCCAACAGCACTGTTCTCACTACAAAGATGCACCGTGGCCTCAGCACCTGCTCCTCCCTGCTGAACACAGGAAGCACTTAATGCATGCTCAGCCATGTAAGCCAGACTGTCCGGCCAAGAAAGTCAGTTGATTAGGCCTTGGTGGCTTTTCTCAATTAACAAAAGAAATTTCTAAATAGTTTGTTGTACTGATAGTTGTTCTCAGACGACTTGAACCCAGAGTCTTTGCAAGCATTGTAACTTTTCTTCTGCAATAGTTTTAAGAGGTCAGATAAATAGGTCCATATGAAACTCAGGCACGTACTTTTGTAGTCAAATTACTTTTTCTGAGTAAATTCATTTTTGCTGATTTTATTCCATTTATTAGAACATATGCTTTCTGAAAGCTATGCCATATCCTTTTGCAATTCCACATATAAATCATTTGTAATGCTCAACAAATCTCTAATAAATGTTCCATCATGGCAGTTGCTGCATGAGTGCATACTTAGCATTGAGAAAGAAACTGGAGGTTCTTTGAACATATTGTTTATCTAAGTAATTTTTAAAACTCACCATACAGTATTCATTTTAGAGTTTTCCTCTTCAAGAATCTTTCCTGCTCTTTCTACTCTGCCATTCTGCCAATGTGAGACCTCTCCAACACTGTCATGAGATGTGTTCCTTGGACTTTGGACTTCCCAGACTCTGAAACTGTAAGCAATAAATATTGTTTCTTTATTTAAAGAAAGATGAATCTTCTACACTCTGTCAGCTTTGATTAAGGGCCTTTATATATGATGCCACAACTCCCTGGACACACTGAATTTTGGTGACTGTAGAATTCGTACCTGGTACACATTTATTCATTTCCGCAAATCACCTAGTTCAAGCCTAGATATTTTGCATTTTCAATATCCAAAATAATTTGTGAATTATTTTGGTGGTAGCAGTAATATGTATCATCCTGATAACATGCAACTTTTCATAATCTTCACTGGTTATCCTAATTTCTTTAGAATCTTTAGGGTTGATGTTATAAATTTGAAGCATGTCAAAGAAAGCTGATGTTTTTGTCTTCATTTTCTGATTAGTAAAATCTAGTTACTTTCCCTCTTAATTGACCTATCTATAGTCTGAACTTAAACTCTTTCATTTGAAAGGCAGCCTAAACTCTTTTTAAAAAAATCAAGGTATAATTTACATCTAATGAAGTACACAAATTAAAGTGAACATTAAAAATTACAATTTGATGAGTTTTGACAATGTGTACACCCATGAAACCATCACTGCAATCAGGATACAGAACATTTCCATCCCCTTCAAAAGGTCCCTCATTCTTCTTTTCAGTCTGTCTCATCCTCAGCCACCAGTCTCAGGCAACCATTGATCAGATTTCTATCACTATATGTTGTTATATAGTATTTTATATAAAATATTTGCATTTTTTAGAACTTCATGTAAATAGAATCATAAGTATGTACTTTTCAGGCTCCAGCTTTATTCACTTGGCATAACTCCTTGTTGTTTGTTGTTTGTGTCAGTAGCTTGTTCTTTTTTATTGCTAGTTGGTGATTACATTGTATGGATATACCATATATGAAGTGTCTTCAAAAAGTTTGTGGAAAGATTCATATTACCTTTTAATTCTATTTTTCCACAAATTCTTGGAAGTATCCTTGTATTGTTATTTATTCACTTGTAGCTGGACATTTTCTCCCCAATGCAGCAGGCTGAATTGTGTTCTCAAAAAAGAGTGGGTTCAAGTCTTAACATCTAGGACAAGATCTTATTTGGAAAGATGGTCTTTGCAGATGTAATTAATTAACCTGTGGTCATGCTGGATTAGGATGAGTCCTAAATCCAGTCACTGGTGTCCTGATAAGAGGAGGACAGACACAGAGACACATAGGGAGTCTACTTGATGACAGAGGCAGAGATTGGAGTGATGCCTCTTCAAGCCAAGGAATGCCAAGGATTGCCCAGCAACCACCAGAAGCTAGAAGAGATGCATAGAATAGATCTCCCCGAAAGCCTCCAGAAGGAACCAACCCGCCAACATCTAAGTTTCAGCCTTCTGCCTTCTGAACTGTGAGAGAGAAAAAAATTCTGTTGTTTTAAGCCACCCTGTTGGTAGGAATTTGTTGTGGCAGCCCTGGAAAACTAATACGCTAAGTTTTTGACTATGTGAGCAAAGCCATTCTGAACATTCACATACATGTTTGTGTGGGCATATGTTCTCATTTCTTGTGGATAAGTATCTAGGAGTGGAAAGGCTGGGACATATATTTCCCTTTTTAAGAAACTGCCAAACAGTTTTCTAAAGTGGTTGTACCATGTTATATTCCCACCAGCAGGATATGAAAGCTCTATTTGCCTCATTTCTTTGCTAAAATGTAGTATTGCCAGTATTTAAAATTTTATCCATTCTAATATGTATTTAGTGGTATACTTTTGTGGTTTTAATTTGTATTTTCCTAATGCCTATTAGCTTTTCATATATCTTTTTTTTTTTTTTTTTTTTTGTCTGTTCAAATGTTTTGGAAGTTTTGCCTTATTATTCTGGATAAAAGTTCCTTATCAATACAGGGATGTATATTGCAATTATAGTCTTTTGTCCTATGGCTTGCCTTTTTAGTTTTTAATGGTATCTTTTGAAGAGAAAAAGTTTTAAATCTTGATTAAGTCTAGCTTATCAATTTTTCTTTTTTGTTTTCTGCTTTTTGGGACCTTCTAAAGGATGGAAGTTCACTCATGCCTCCAGTGACTAACGTTTGCTGCACGTTTTGTAAATCTATGTTTGGCAACCCTACTTCTATGCTTTGGCATGCATGGTAAATTTTTATTTCAATGTTATAACTCATTGCAATATTTCAAAGAAATTTTAAGCATGAAGGTCCAGATTTGAGTTAAATTCATATAACTCAACCAAAGTGACAACTGAATGAACTGACTCATTTAACAAATCCATCACTAAGATCACACGGGTCTTGCATCTTCTGCTGGTGGGTGGTGCACTGGAAATGCTGGCATTCATTCACTCATCCACACCCATTCACTGCTGGTGTGTATTGGCATTGTAGCCCCAACCTTGGCTCAAAGAAAGAGATGAAAATAAAGGCAAGGAATGTGGGTCAGGAGCGGCAGTGGGTAGTGACGGATTTTTTGCCCAACCCACAGCCCTGGTAAGAACGAACTGCAATTTTAATATAACTTTGTCTGCCTTGGTCAGGATGAAGCACTTTCACTTAAAGTATCTTCTTTTGGCTGCAACAGTTGCTATCTTAGAGTGGTAAAAACTGGGGGTAAGAAAAACATTTTTAAAAAATTGTGTTATGTGGTGGTGAGAGGGTGGAGGACAAGATGAATTCCAAACTATGGGAGAGGAGGAAATATAACGTTAAAGCCTAAAGATGTTTCTTAAATTGAGTGTCCATTTGACTCAGACTGATTTAAACTTAGATTCTAATTAAAACATCCTAATTCTGTAATGTGGCAAATGTACCGGAATGATCAAAATCCAAAGTGACCCTAAAGCTTAATTAAAGACATAGTATATAACTGTATTCATCCATAATAGGTTACTTAAGTTTATATCACAAGCAAAAATATTTCACTAATTGTTTCACAGTTTTGTTTCAATATCGTGCAGCTCTCTGGCACTCTCTGGTACTCCTCAAAGCTGGGTTGAAAGACGGAGTGGCAAAATGGGAAGGTGTTAAAGAGTTTACATTTTGCAGCCATAAAAGTCAGCAAATGTGGTGGATCTGGGAGGTTTAAGGAAATTGCTGCCTTGTGGAATTCCAGAAGGATTTAGTCAATTTGATTTTGTGTTTGACTCCCAGTAATGGGAGACATTCCGAATCCACTGCTTTCTGTGGATCAAATGTATTGTTTTTTGGCCACCCAGCTGGGACTTTGCTAGAGTGAGAAATTGTCTTCTGAAGAGTTTTGAGTGCCTAGAGGAGGGATGAATAGTCCCGCCGGAGCTGCAGCTATAAACTGTAGAGAAATGTCAGAGGAGAGCAAAGACACCTGCTCTATGTTCTCTGTAATAATGTCATGCTCCAAGTAAAAGGATGCCTCATGTGACATAGCATTGAAAAGGTTCTAAATAACTGATATAGGATTCAGATTGGGAACAAGGAATCAACTTATGTCTCAGCAGTACTATAACTCAAAGTCTACAAATGCAGCAGCAACAACCAAGGAAGTGTTTGCAGATACCTGAGTGCTGATCTTTCGTGGTACTCACGCTCTTCGCAAATTTCCATTCATTCGTTCGACAAATATTCATTGAGAACACACTATGTAACCAGGTACTGTGGCAGGCACCAGGGGTACAGCTTTGAAGCAAACAAAATGCCTCCCCTCAAGGAACTAACATTCTAGGTAGTGGAGACAGACCATAAACAAACAAATAATTAAATATTCTATGCCAAATAGTAATAATTACGATGGAGAAAAAAATGTAGGGTAAGATGAATAGAGAGGCAGTCTTGGGGTGATACTTTTTAGAATGCAAACAACTACTTTTCCTCTTCATTAAATGTATGCAGCTCTCAATGTGTTAAGGCAAACCAAGATGTCCAAGAGACACACTGTCCTTAGAAATCCTGTTTATATAACAATATCTATGAATATTTTGTTTTCACATATATTTCTTTGTTTGCTTATCATCCCCCCACCAACTTACATGCATACACACACACACAGTAAGCAGAATAGGTATGTTCCTTCTGGATTTATTGATGAAAATACTGAGGCTCAGAGAGGTTAGTGATCTGCCCAATGATATGCAATTGGTTAGAAGCAGACTTCAGACATATATTATGTGGTGCTTATACTACACTTATGTTTTCATCACTCAGCAAATATTTATTTAGTGCCTATAATGTGCTGGGTCTGAGTATGTCTTTAGTGCCAGTGGCAAATAAACAGACAGTGTCCTAGACTCCTGGAGCTCAAAGTGTAGTGGGGCAGACAGATATTAAGCAAATGATTACAGGGGAGGTAAATGTCATGAAGGAGAAGTGTTTTATGCTGGGGAACTTAAATAAGGAAATCTAACCTTGTCTGGTCTAAGAAATACAAAAGAATGAGTAACTAAACAATCCAGATATGATTAAGCAAACACACTATAATATTGTTGCATTAAAAATCCTAAAAATAGCATATTTAAAGTTAATTGATTAATCAAATTGTATTTATGTGTGCACCATTTTAAAAATTGAACTTCCGTTCTCAAATACTTGTGTACGTATGCAATTCTTCCTTAAGCCAAGACTGGATAGCTCTAGGGTCAGAACACATTGGAGTTACTTTCATATGTCTTTTCTTGGTATATGTTGAGGAAAAGACCACTCCATCAACTTTTTAGCCATACCCAAGATACTTACCATTGCACAAGGTTCTAAAATGGTAGAGGAAAGATCTACTCATTATATTTTATGATTGTACTAATTTATGAAAAAATTTAAGAATCTGAAATTTACCCATTGAGAACAGACTAGATAGGACCATTGCTCATGGGTGGTGCAGAAAGAGGACGCTGAATTCTATACCATCTTGGAGAGGCCTATTCTAAGTGAAAGAAGTGTGAGAATTTTCTATAGAAACAAAGGGTTTCGACTTGAAAGACAACATTATGGTGAATATGAAACGAGGTAATGGTGATAAAAAACAAGTAGTGAAGCTGGAGCCAAGAGTACCAAGAGTAGGTCAAACAAGCAATTCGTGACTGAGTTCACCAACAGGTAACAAGTGTGTTCCTATTCTGTGGGGTCAGGTGTGGTAAGTTATAGCAGCTTGTCATTCTCTTAAGACAAAAAAGTTAAGCATTTAGACAATTTGATAATCTTGTGCACAAATCCTAAACAGACAACTAGGTGAATTTTCATAAAGTGAACAGGGCACTGAGATCAAGAGGCAGAACTTACCTACAACCCACAAGCTCCTCTAATTTCTCCTCCAACTCATAGCCTGTCTCCTAATAGCATACTTGTTTACTAACTAGTGCTGCCAAGTTTTGAACTTAATGTAAATAGAATCATATGTAATGTATGCTTGGGTCTGACTTTCTTCATTTAACAATATGCCTCTAACATTTTTCTGTATTGTTACCTGTGAGTCCTCTGTTCTTATTGCTGTGTAGTATTCCATTGTGTAAACAGGAATCTATCCACCATGAGTTTATCTGTTCTACAGTTGATGGATGTGTGGGTGGTTGGTGATCTTTGAAGTCTTACTTGGAAAGTAAGAGCACACTGACAGCCTATTTATTTTTATTTTTTATTTTTATTAAAGCACAATTGATTATACATATTTGTGGGATACAGAGCTGAACATTAACACCTGTGTACAATGTGAGATGATCAAACCAGGACGATCAGCACACCTACCGCCACAAAATGCAATCACTTCCCGTGTCCATCAACCAATTTCTCATCAACCCGCCTCCTGGCCCCCTGCCCCGGTAACCACAGTTCTGTTCTCTCCTTCTAAAAGTCAACTTATTATTGTGATTGTTGTTTTTTCTTTCTCTTTCTTTCTTTTCTTTTCCTTCCTTCTTTCCTTCCTTCCTTCCATCTTTCCTTTGTTTCATTTGCTTATTTTTTAGCTCTGCTTATGAGTGAGGACATGTGGTATTTCTCTTTCAGAGCCTGGCTTGTTTCACTTAACATAGTTTTTCTAAGCTCATCCATGCTGCTGTGAATGGCAGAATTTCATTCTTTTTTTTATGGCTGAACAATATTCCATTGTGTATATACACCACATTTTCCTTATCCAATTGTCTGCTAATGGACATTTAGATTGGTTCCTTATCTTGGCTATTGTAACTAGATTTGCAATAAACATGGGAATGCAGGTAGCCTTTGACATGTTGATTTCCATTCCTTTGGGTGTATACCTAGTAGTGGGGTTGCTGTAGTTGTTAGAGAAATCTCCATACTGTATTCCCTAATAGCTGTACTAATTTACAGTCCCATCAACAGTGTAGAAGGGTTTCCTCTTCTCCACATCCTTGCTGGCATTTGCTATTGTATGTCTTTTTGATAATAGCCAGTCTAACTGGGGTGAGGTGATATCTCAACGTGGTTTTGATTTGCATTTCCCTGATGATTAGTGATGTTGAGCATTTTTTCAAATACCTGACCATTTGTATGTCTTCTTTTGAGAAATGTCTATTTTCTCAAAGCCTTTGCCCATTTTTTGGATTATTTGTTTTTTTTTTTTCTTTACTGTAGAGTTGTTTGGGTTACCTGTATATCCTTGGATATTAATCCCTTGTTGGATATATAGTTTGCAAATATTTTCTCCCATTACGTAGGTTGTCTTTTCACTTTGTTGATAGTTTCCTCTGTTGTGCAGATGCTTTTTAGTTTCATATAATCCCATTTATTGCTCGTGCTTTTGAGGTCTTATTCATAAAGTCTTTACCCAGTCCTACATCCTGAAGTGTTTCCTCTATGTTTTCGTTCAGTAATTTAGTAGTTTCGGGTCTTATATATGTCTTTACTCCATTTTTGAGTTGATTTTGGTATATGGTGAGATGTACGGGTCTAGTTTCATTCTTCTACACATGGATGTCCACTTTTCCCAGCACTATTTGCTGAAGAATCTGTCCTTTCCCCAATGTAGGTTGTTGGTGCCTTCATCAAACATCAGTTGGCTGTAAGAACATGGGTTGATTTCTGGGTCTCTGTTCTGTTCCACTGGTCCATTTGTCTGCTTTTATGCCAGTACCATGCTATTTTGGTTACTATAGCTTTGCAGTGTAATTTGAAGTCAGGCAGTGTGATGCCTCTGGCTTTATTTATTTGTTTTGCTCAGGATTGCTTTGGCTATTGGGGATCTTTCATTCTGTATGAATGTTAGGGCTTTTTTCTATTCCTGTGAAGAGTGTCATTGGCATTTTGATGGGGATTGCATTGAATCTGTAGATTACTTTGGGTAGTAAGGACATTTTCACAATGTTAATTCTTCTAATACAAGAACATAGAATATCTTTTCATCTTCTGGTGTCCTCTTTAATTTCTTTCACCAGTGTTTTATAGCTCTCATTGTAAAGATCTCTCACCTCCTTGGTTACATTTATTCCTAGTGATTTTATTCTTTCAGCAGCTATTGTAAACAAGCTTGCTTTCTTGATTTCTTCTTCTGCTGTAAAAATGCTACTGATTTTTTTTGTATTGATTTTGTGTCCCACAACATTGCTGAATTCATTTATCAATTCTAGGAGTTTTTTGGTAGAGTTTTAAAGTTTTTCTATATATAGAATCATGTCATCTGTGAACAGGGACAATTTGATTTTGACCTTTCCAATTTGGATGCCCTTTATTTCTGTCTCTTGTTTGATTGCTCTTCCTAGTACTTCTAATACTATGTTGAATAGAAGTGGTGAGAGTGAGCATCCTTGTTTTGTGCCTGTTCTTAGAGAAAAAGCTTTGAGCGTTTCCTCATTCAGGATGATACTGGCAATGGGTTTGTCATATATGGCTTTTATTGTGTTGAGATACCTTCCTTCTATACCTATTTTGTTGTGAGTATTTATCATGAGGTAATATGAATTTTGTCAACTGCTTTTCCTGCATCTACTGAGATAATCGTATGGGTTTTGTCCTTGGTTTTGTTGATGTGGTATATCACATTTACGGATTTGCATATGTTAAATTATCCTTGCATCCATGGAATGAATCCCAGTTGATCATGTGCATAATCTTTTTAATGTGCTTGTTGTATTCTGTTTGCTAGCATTTTGTTGAGGATTTTTGCATCTATGTTTGTCAAAGATATTGGCCTTTTCCTTCCCCGTCAAGTACACCCATAATATAGATGTTTGTAAGCTTAAGGTTATCAGAGAGCTCTTGTAGGCTTTCCTCCCTTTTTGAAATTCTTTCTTCTGCTTATTCTAACCTACTGCTTATGCTCCTGGTTGTATTTTTTATTTTGCTGAGTGAATTCTTCGATTCCAGGATTTCTGCTTGGTTCTTTTTTTATTGTTTCTATATCACCGCTGAATTTCTCATACATGTCCTGGATCTTTTCTGACTTTTTTGGTGATTTCTATCTATTTTTTCATCCATCATGTTGAGTTTCCTTAATATTGACATTTGGGATTTCTCTTCAGGTGATTCGCCAGTTTCCTGTTGTCTGGGGCCTGGCATTAGAGAATCATAGCCTTGTTTAGAGGGTGTCATGTTTCTCTGCTTTTTCATGCTTCTCACATTCTCTGTGTTGATATCTAGGCATCTGGTGATGTAGTTGCTTCTTTTCAGTTTTGGAGTGATTTTTGAAGGGAGAGACTCTTGCCTGTAGAAGTGTTTTATATTGATAATTGGGTCGGGCTATGTTGGCTTGTTTCTGGGTGGGCATGGTAGTACTCCCTGCACCTTTCCACTGGTGCAGGTGGGTCACTGTGTCAGATGGGACACAGGGCTTTTGGGGAAGGTAGTGTGGATCTAGATGGCTTGTACACCGCTGGTGCACTCTCTGCTTGTGCTGGTGCACTCTGCTTGTGCACACACTGACAGTTTAATAATTTGTTTTCGGGCCACATCAAAGCAGCTGAATAAAATGTCCTTGGGGTTTAAATAACAAATAGTCATTTCATAGGGGCTGTATCAAAATGTTTGAGTCAAAGTGAGGGGTACCTGTTCGTGAAAGTAGTCATGACATCCCCAGGCCTTCTGCTTTCCATGCAGGAATCCTTGGCACAGATTTTTGTCTCTGATACTTGGCAGCTGTGATATGGATAGGCATTAGGAATGTAGTGAGTAGTAGAACAGCTTAGAGTTGGAGTAGCAGGAAAGGAAAGCGCAGATCCACATTGGGGCCACGGGAAGGTGACCCTGTGAGTACATGTAAGTGATAGCAGCTGCAGCACTCCTGGAGCTGGAGTGGCCCGCAGGCTGAAGGACCTGGACAGCGTGGCTTACATGTACATCTTTTTCTCTATTGTAAAAGAACTACATGCACACTGTAGGGAAAAAGAAAAAGAAAAAAGAAGATAGTAAAATATTCCAAAGACAGCCACGTTAACATAGATGTTTTTGTCTTTTGTTTCTGTCTAAGCACTGTGGTTCTCATTTTGTATTCTACTCTATTCAAGGATGAGGTCATTGTTCAGTATTCCATTGTTATAACTATAAACGTTGTTACATCTGCATTTTTTCATTTAGTGGAGACCATGTAGAGTTATTCTCCTAATTAAAAAAAAAGAATCTCTTAGTCTTGGTTTTATATTCTCAATTTTTTCATTCGTTAAAAGTAATCTGGGAAAGAAGGTCTTGGTGCATAGAAGTTTTTCTCTATTTTATATTATCTCTTTGGAATACACAGAAGTTGAATTATAGGGTCTGAGAATATCACAATTTTAGAAACTTCTGATGCAAATTTGTGAAATTGTTTTTAACTGAAACATTTTGCTTATTTTCTTTCCTGTCTGCCATGCCTGAGAGCATACTTTTCATTATACCTTTTCTTCTAGATAGAGTTTAAAGATCCTTCTAAAGACAAAGAACTAAAATGGACTTTTGCACTTTTAGGTTTATTACAGCTTTTCTTTCTTTTTTTTAAAAAAAAATAGGCCCAATACAAGTGTAGGTGGCAATTTGATAGGTAAATGAAAGTAGAGTCCAACCATTTTGATTGTGTACTTCATCAATAAACAATTTTTGAGCACAAATATTGAGCATTAATATTTGTATATTTGCTTAAAAATACATGCATATACTACTCTATTGTGCACATTGTAAAACATAAACAAAATATACCTTTAAAGGGTCATATATAGATAAAATACATAATTAAAATTAATTTATTAGTAGTACAAAACACAATTTGATCTTACTAAAAAATTTTAACAATAATATTTTTGGAGGAGAACCATGTGATTGAAAATATTTATTACAGAAAACCTTGGCATAAACCTTTGTGATAGAGCATTTTGAAGATCTGGTACTAAGCTGATTGCCACAGCTGAAAAAAATACTTTGTGAAGATACATAGTTCAATACGGAGGAAGCATCATTGGCTGCATTTGCTAAATATAATGTCCACTTTTCAATCCATTCAATCTTTTTTTTTTGTTGTCATTGAAATATGGCTAGTAAATTTCTGTCTTCCCATATGTCAATCAGTTTTTCATGGAAACTAAGTAGAAGATATTATATTTCTAGATTTTTAACAAATTGGTTCAAAGACCAACAAAATTCTTCAACTGCAAGTCTTTTAAACTGATTTTTCTAGGTGACAAAGTCATTTTCAGCAACAAAATTATCACTAGTGACTAAAACATTTTCAAACATTTATTTCCAAATTGTTCTTTCTGGAACATGAATGTATTTCAAAAAGCAATTACTTTCTCACTCATTAGTAAAATATCAGTTTCACTATGAAAGGGCATATAATTGTGGTCTTTTTGGTTAATGCTAGGCAGCATACTACTGACGGTTTGTATGACAGGGAAGATCAAGTTGGGAACATTTGCCTTTTTGTAGAAGAAAAATACGTAACTCATTTTAAAATTTATCAGCTCTTTTAAAAGTATTCTTTATAAGATGATGAGTGGAATCCTGTGTAACATAAATTTTTAAAAATTTATACTCCTATCGAATTAGAAAGTATTATGAATACATTTCAAAGTTCTTGTTTTTATAACATATAATCTCATCTACGTCGTTTCTATAGCACACAGTGCACCACTGGTTTCAATTTCTTTGCTGCAAAAAATTGCCTGTGGAAGATAAAATGCTACACTATCTCTGCAAATTAACTCTGGATTCTTTTTCATAGTTTTAGTCAAAGTAGCTGTTCCAATAGTAGTTAACTTTTACAGTTTTTCTGTAAACATTGTTTTTATTAAATAAGTTGTATAGTATTAACATTATATCTTCACTAGTACATCTTTTATTTAGTGGCTCACAAAAAAGTCATTTATTATGTACTTCATTATTGAAATTGAATCCAGTAAGTACCATAAGCTGAGAGTAATTAAAAGCATTTGTATTTTCATCCATCTATATTACAAATAGCTCACATTACGTAATTAAATTTGATTCTTTAAATCTTCCAGGCATTTTCCAACAGTATTTTCTGACAAATAAATAAATTCACTTTGTTACCTTATTGATTCCTATTTGTTTTTTCAGCCATTTTTACTGAATCCAAAATTTTATTGCCTAATTTTGAAAACTTTTCCTAGTAAGAAACTACAAAAGAAACTTATAAACATTAAGTTCAGTGGGTTAAATTGAATGATTCTGAACATTGTCTTTAAAAAGTACAGAAACTTGACTTCATGTCATAGAAATGCACTTGTAAATGTCTTGTTAATCATGGTGCCTTTATACTATAATTTGCTAATATTCCAAGAAATAAAAAATATTTAAGGAAAGTTCACCATAAAAATAGTTGTTATAAATATGCATTTCAAATTGTTTTCTCAATAATTTTAATTTGTGTTGGCTAGCTTCCTGGAAAATATGATTAACTTATATTTTTTTCTCTTTTTCACTGTGTGTCTTATTGGTATTATTTTTAGTACAAGATTTCTGTATATGACTCTTAAGCCATGGGTCCATTTTTTGAGGAATAGTCGTAAAAGTACAAATCTACCTCAAGACTGTGATACTGTGAAAGCGAATGCCTGAGAGAAATCCTCTGTGGAGCTTTCTGCCCCACAGCCTCTCTCACTCTCTTGTCCTACATCACATGTGACCATCGGCTGTACAGACTAAATTAGGGTGACAGCATCAGTATGCATACTATATTTGTGAACCTTAATTTCTTTATTTTTTTCCACATTTATGTGTAAAAATAAATATAAATAGAAGTGCTGATATTTTGTCCTGGCACCCCAGTGGATTATTTTGAAACCCCCTGGGATAAACCCAGACCACTTTGGAGACTGCTGGATTACAGCATCAGCTGTGGAGTCTGATGGCCTTTGTTTATATCCCCAGGTGATATTATATTTGTCCTGTGATTCTGGGCACATTTCTTAATTTCTCTGGGGACATGCCTTGCAATCATCAATACGTATAGTTAATACATGTTATTATTCTGAATTTCAATCTTCGAAGGGCCTGTGCTACTTGTAATAACTCAAGGATGGGGCTATTAAGAAAGAAAAAGATGATTTCAAAATAGAGATGCTGCATCTCTATTTTCCTTTACCTGCACAGAGGAACATAATTGTTCCTCCCCCTACCTCCTCCTTTCCCATTGTTGTCACACACACAGACTACACTTTTGTGACTCTTACCACCTTCAAAGTTGTCTTAATATAGTTTTAAAATCTGAATTTTTCTAGATAAACACATCTCTCCGGAATGGGATATCTATCTACCTGTCTGTCTGGTGTGTGTGTGTGTGTGTGTGTGTGTGTGTGTGTGTGTGTGTGTACATGTGCATTCATGTTGTGATGAGGTCTACTATGTTAATTGGAATAAAAATTATAAATCAAAATTCCTAGTGAAAAATATTGCTTAATTTAGCACTTGGGATGTTGACTTAGAATAAAACAAGTTTGATGGGATTTTTAATCCACGACTTGCAGTGGCAGAATGAAGACAGAGCACATGGGCTGATTTCAGGCTTTCTTGGAAAGAGAATCAATGGTTCCCTGATAGTTCCCTCCTCATATCATATGAATTTATCATTTGTTGTACCCGCATGCTTGAGGGCAGTTGCTGCAAAACTTTAGCTGCATCAGAATTTCTGGAGAGTTGGTGAAAACACAGATCACTGCACCCCACCTCCAGAGTTTCTGACTTGGCAGGTCGGGGGTGGGGCCTGAGAGTCTGTATTTCTAATCAGTCCCCAGGTGATGCTGATGCTGCTTGCGAACCTTGAGAATGACTGCTTGAAAGTCAGGGCTAATGAGAAAAAGATGCTTTGAAAGACTCCAGGCTGGAAGCCAGAACTTATTTTAGCAGATGGGTAAGGAGTCACCTTGCTCTTTCTGGGTGAGGAATATATTGGACTACCTATGCCAATGATTGCCACCATTGACAGGCTTTTTTAGACATGTAAAGTGGCTCCAAGAGGAGTAGTATAGTCAGATTTCCCTTTGAGAGACTGACAGACATATCACACCCATGTATCTTGGGAAGTTGTTTAGAGGGTCTTTTTTATTCACTGTCTTGTAGGTGCAGATGATACAGTTTATGCTGAATTATTATATTTTTCTTAGTTGATATATAATATACATTCTATGCCCTTTTAATTGTTTCCTCTTTATTTGATAGGAAAAATGACGTTTATGCTTGAATTTTAAAAACTGTAGCATCCTAACTGTCCACAGTACCTAGAACCCTTAATGTTTAATTTTTCTAAGTGTTTATTTTCATCATGGTATTGATTGTTTAAACACTACAGGGTCTATATTTACTTATGGTACATCCACACAGCATATAAATCATAGTTCTGTAATTAGAGGGAACATGCATGTGAAGAGTAACACCAATATTGATAAAAGAGAGTTGTATGAGGCTGATAAGATTGTCTAGATGCCACATCTAATATTTGGGCTCACCCAGAACCAGTGCTAAGCTTTACTATCCTAACTTTATCAGCTAAATTATCTGTCATCCAAAAGATACTTTCAAATGTCACCTAAAATTGACTCACTGAAAATGAAGCATGAGCAATGAGATTTTAATCTTGAAAACCAAGTTTTTTCTACATGATGTTATTATTATAGAAAAGACTGGTTGGGGCACCCTAATCTCTGCTATAAATGTCTGTCAGTCACGATGAGAGGTGTTACTCTGGCCATGAAATCCCAAACATTGCTTGCAGCTGGTCCTCCTGTCCCTCCCTTGATTACAAAATGGCCACTGGGAACAAAAGGCTATTTTCATGCCCCGGAAGGGTTAAATGCTGCTGTTTTAACACCTGCTGGGATCTTATCATGCTAGACTGTGTTACTGGCCCCAATTTTTTACTCATCCTGAAATTCGCACACTTTGCCCTGTAACTTTCAGTGTTCCCCGACTGTGGGAGGAGTGTCTCTCTCTCTGCATTTTACCTTGGGGTTTGGCATGTGATTTGCTTAGGCCAAGGGAATGAGGCAGAAGTGGGAGTGTGCCAGTACTGAGCCTGCACATCAAGAGTCCTTATATATTTCTGCCTGTCCTCGTGTACCTCCCATCACCACGAGAAAAACACGTCTGGGTTAGCCTGCTAGTCCCAGGATGAGAATGAGGCACATGGATGAGAACCGCCCTTATGTTGTGCCAGCCAGACTCAGCTTAAAGCAGAGTCCCCACCCAATCCTCAGATGCATGAGCAAGCCAAGCTCAGATGAGCTGATCCCCAGCTGACCTGTAGATGTAGGAGTATGAGCAGGCCTAGCTGCAAACAGCAAGACACCCATCTGAGCCAATCCTGGATCAGCCAAGCTCTGGCCCACCCTCAGGTTGGCTATAATAATAGATGATTACTGTTTTAAGCCACTGAGTTTTAAGGTGGTTGGTTATACAGCTGAAGCTAACTGATACACTTACCGATGCCAAAGAGAACAGCAAAATGGGACAAAAAAGGAAGTAGAAGTTGATTATTAGAAAAATGAAAGCAACATGTCACATACTTCTGTGTAAAAAGTATTTCAGTAGTCAAAGGAACGGGTTTTTAAAAAAGGAAGAAAATGAAAACAAATAAAATATTTAGAGAGGCCACATTCAAATATACAAGAACGAACCAAAGGTGAGACACGGTTGGACATACCATTGAACAAAACCATGCAGAACAAATGTGCAATAGATGGTGAATGGAATGCTGTCTGAAGGATTTTGGCTTCCCATTAAAATGACTAAACTAACTTTTGGAAAAAGAAGTACTCCAGGAGCTGGGAGCTAAAAATATGAAAAATTTTACTTTTCTGCAAATGGCTTGAAATAGTAACTCACTTATTCAACTCAGTGACTGGTAATTAAATGTTCCTAAAATGGTTATGATTGAAGGCATTGTGCTCACATAAAATAAAACTTAATCTTAAATCTGTGACATATAAGCTGACTGGAATACGACTCTGGTAAAAGCTTTTTTTTTTGTTTTTTGTAAGCCTACAGCACCTGGTATTCGCAGGCGGTCTTGGTAAAACTTTTCATACTACATAACTCTTTGGAAATGTGTGAGATTTTATTTGTCTGCTTTTTACTCTATGTGGATAACATGAAAACATGACCTGATGAAATCAATTTAACAGAAAAATAGCTTTTATTTATGTGGTCCCTTTTTAATTTGCAGTGTGCTCTAACATATATTATTTACAATTTTGTTGAGGGAATTGTTATCCTTATTTCACAGATAAGTATCTGAGGCTCAGAAAATAAGTGATTTGGGATCCAGATCCTTTTGGCTCTGAGTCTGGTTAGTTATGTGCACATCAGCATCACCCTCTTAAAAATAAATATTGGGAATGGAAACAAAGCTTGAGGAAGTTCTTCAATCTGAAGTATAGAAGTTCAGATTGAAGTGTCACCATCCTAATATAATGTATGAGAATTCATAAGGCCTGAATAACACACATTAGAAATAGTTGGGACTTCTGAGGAAATTACTTAAAATATATTGTTCTGGGAAGGAGTTTGTCATATATTTAGAGTCCTATGGTGGATAAATCCTGAGCATTTAAGTCTGTATTGCTTGGTTTGGTACTTAGTAACATACTACCCTTTTCAATGTATTTTGTGCCTTACCTACCATTTGATTATTCCACTCCTGTATTCCACTAATATCTTGGATGAAGCCAGTCATCAAAGAGATGATAGAAATACTGTTGGAGTCTTCCTTTTACTGTTAGTTTTCTCGTCTTTTTTCCTTCCTTCTTTGTTTTTCTTTTTTTTAGAACATATTTAAAAGAATGTCTGGCCCATAGGAGGTAGGAAATAAATATCCATACCTAGTCATTCTAAGCGGTAATTTGCTACCAGCAATACGTTAACCCACAGGATAAAAACAGACTGCTACTATGCTAGGGGCCTCACGTATATCACATATATTGATTTATCTTCATAACAATATCACACAGTAAGCAGTCTTTTTTCCATTTCCAGATTAGAAAAATGAGAATCAGAGCAATTAAGTAATTTGCCCAAGTTCTCATGGCCAAGTCTGGATTTATACCCAGCTTTTAAGACCAGAAACCTAAAGTCTGTCCAGTCTCTAAAATACAGTTTTTAATGTGCTCTCTTGTTACATAGCCTGAAGCAGACCTTGCAGACGGGCCATAGAGATTTCAGGTCTGAGTCCAGGCTCATGCTGTTTGTGCATTCTCCTATTATTCAAGCCCACAGGCTGAAGTTTCTTCACGTTTGTCAACAAACATGCATTTGGAAGAAACTCAGAGCTTTCTAAAATATGTGCTTGCCAGTGGATCGTTGGAGATTTTCCAACAACCGAGTGCTCTGGACAAACCTCCCTCCCTTCATGCCCCCTTAGCATCTCACACATCCAGGCTCAGCCCTGTATGAGGGCTGGTGTTATGGGTGGGAGAGGAAGGCAACAATGGAAGGAAGAATCTAGCTTCAGAGGACGTGACCACACAGATCAAGTTGGTGCACACAGTCGCTGAGCTGAGATTTGATCTGAAATATTTGATGCTTTCCAGCTATTTTAGTGGCTTGTCCTTGAGCTCACGAATCTTTTGTCTTCCCATCAGAATATCTCCTGTGATGTCACTGAAATGTCAACCATGGAATGATTGGAACCTCAGTAATGGATAACCTAGGCTAATATACAGATTAATGAGTTCGATTCTTGCAAAGAAGGAAAAGGACAGCCCCGAGACATCCCTCAGTTACCACCAAGATTCTATGTCCCACTTATTAGAAAAAGTCAGATAAATAATAACTAAGTTTGGTCTGAACCACCAAAAAAAATTGACAGAGGAATGTAGTGTCCATGCTTTTAAACCCACATTGCAATCACATACCAAGTCAACATTAATGGTTTCCCAGAGTTGCCTTGGCCAGGTAGAGACATTTTGCCTCAAGGCATGCTTCACTCTTCATGTCATGCTGCCTCCTCTTTGGCATTTTACTAGATCTTGTGGGGCTCTGCCAAGGGCACCAGACAGGCTTTCTGTCAGGAGATTTTCCAGGCTAGGAGCCAAAAAAGTGGCTTGGGGTTGTCCAGAACCTCCTTAACTGTTCTTTTCAGTCCTGATCACTTATGATAGAAGCAGAAGGGGGCAGGACACAATGGCTTATGTCACTGGGTGGTTTGCTGACTGTTTATTAGTAGAGAACACATAGAAATTTATAAGAAGAATGGGGACTGTCAATGTCAATATCAGCATGCAAGTTATAAGGAAGAAAGATTTTATGGAAGGAAAATTTTAAGAATATAGTAATGAGAAATATCTGCCAACCTGATCTGTCCTCTGTAAAGGAAGGGGAAAAATCCTCTAGTTTTGCCAGTGTGGAAACTCCAATTGCAACCAGTAATCAGCCTGATATTTGAGTCTCTATGTTTATTGTGGCTTTCCTACGGTGTGAAGTTGGCCGGGGTTGCATTGTAACACAGACATCCCACTGCAACTCTCAGACCCAAGCTGGGAAGCTGAGCTGCCTATCAGTAAGCAATATTTTTTAAATCTTGGAGCCTTTTCACCATGACGTCATCTGGTTTTACAGCTCAGGTTGCTTCCTAGCTGATATTCTTTCCATCCAGAGCAGCAGTATGTGCCTTGTGGTGCTTTGGAAATGCCTCCAGACTTTTTCTCCATTTTTATGTATAAATAGACTTCCACATAATCTAAATAAATTTAAGATTAGATTACCCTTTATTAGTCTCTGAAATATTACCATAAATTAGAATGTGAAATAAGCTGCAATGAGACCAAACTCAGTTGACACAAAAATATTAAGCAACTAACTCATTGATTCATAATTTATCCAATTTTAAAATATTAGTTAGCTGGGTAAATAACTTTTTTCAGTTCCATTCATCTGACTCTTTAGTTAATTTGTTTTGGTTTCCACTTTGTATCTTTTTTTTAGGGAGATCAGGAGATCATTACCTATTGCATCCTGTGGGATTATTAAGTCTGAATTTTGATTTGTTCTGTTTATCCCCAGGTACCTGAAATAGGTAGTTTAGATTGCAAAGCACAGTTCAAAAACATACAGGTAGCCTCACAGTGGACACTACAGCTAATTTTTCATAGATTACTTAAATTCTGTTACATTCAACCGCACAGAGACAGAGACTTGACTTCTGCAAGATGAGCCATTGCTTTATTTTTAAAGCTCGCTTATGTCAACGCTTTCCATCCATGACTAGGTTAGCCACCATTATTCAGGGATGAGATCAGAGTCCTTTTCTTTCCTAGAGCTGCTTGCCATTTTCTCAACACCTGCCTTGCAAGTGACAGCTCTGTGGGTGTCCTCATAAATTACAAATCATGTGCCTTGTTCCTGATGCCTTGGGACAGGCACAAAGTTAGAAACTGTCCTGTAACTTTAGAACTGTAGCTGTAGGATGAGACAGCTGAGTGGAGAACAAAGATGTACACCAGCAGGGGTCCTGTTAAGACTCTATCAGACCGTCTGCCTGATGCTGGTGGACAATTTGTACCACTGGAAAATGAGTTGAGGTTGTAAAATGGAAAGCAGCAGCCAGCCAGCAGGGAGGATGGATGGACATATCTGAGACAGAGTATATTTTTTCCTTCTTTGGGTAAACTTCAGGACTATCATCACGTGGTGAAAATAACTTCCCTTCAGCAACCTCATTTTGTTTAAAAACTTTTATTTGATTTGCTAAGACTGATAATGACTTGCTGATATCTAAATGGAATAAGGATTTTAATTTCCTCCCTCTTTAAATTTTCTCTTCTTCTGGATTCCCTAATAAAAATTTGAAGTAAACGTAAGAATAGCCACACAATGTAAATGTATATAATGATTAACGTCCTTTCTACATCATTTGCCCTAGATACGTAACAGTGCTATAATAATTTACATCTTAATAAGGAAACATGGTATACTAGTTAGCTATGATTGTGTAACAAATTACTCCAAAAACCATTTATTATTTTTCACGGGTGTGCGGGTCTGAAGGGCAGTTCTGCTAGTCTGAGCTGCAATCAGCTGAACTCACTCAAAAGTCTGCAGTCAACAGCAGGTACGCTAGGCAGCACTGCTAATCTTGGCTGGATTCTCTTACGTATCTGGGGCTTCAGCTTGGATAACCAAGCAGACTAAGCTCTATACCATATGTCTCATCCTCTAGCAAACCGTCTTGCACATGTAATTGTGATGAAAGCACAGGAACATGAGGAGAATCAGAAATGTATGAAATCTTTTTAAAGTCTCTGCTTATGTCGAGTTGGCTATTGTCCCATTGGCTGATGCAAGTCATTTGGCAGATCCCAGAGTCAGTATGGCAGGAGACTACCGATGAGTGTGGGGACACGGAGACATGAAATGTTGAAGCTACACATGCAATGAATTTTCCACAAATGGCAAGAAGCATAAATTTTCTATCTGAATTATTGATGCATATGATGTTATGATGAAGGTTTATTTTACTTTATTGCAGTCTGTTTCTTTGAAAATTGGTCATCCAAAATGGTTCAAAAATTAATATTCAGGTGAAAAGAATGTCAATAACTCAACATAGATAATAAGATTAACATACTTTGCTCTTCATAACAATGAGAAACCTTCAAGGAAGTAAACTTTTGGACTGACCAAGGTATTTGGTGGCAGTCTGAAAGACCTCTGCTCATTCCCTCCCCTACCCCCACCTACTAGTTGTTATTCTTCTATTTTGATTAAGTTTATTTATAACATCAGGACTAAGACACATAAGTCATGTCTTTGAAATTCTTTGGATGTGTTACATCACATCCTAATATTTCTAGTTTTAATTGAGGGGGAAAAAGTTAAAAGGAGGATTAGGAGACTCTTTTCTTCCCCATACCTAGAATATATGTTTTCCAGAGATTGAGGCTGCAGTTGACCTGCAGTGATATTTAATTACATATTGATAGGATAAATTAGGTACTTTGCTAATGCTATGTATAGAAAGAAGAAAAACTAATCAAGTTTCCTGATGTGGGTTTTGCCAGGTGCCTAGTTTGGTCATGATGATATATGATTTTCTCTTTTGCCTCCTGCTGGAGTGGAACTAAGACTCAGGGCCACCCAAGCAGTCATGCTGTGTTCTGATTTAAAAGCAAACCTCATCTTCTCCAAGACAGAGCAAAATCATTCATGACCTTGATGAGCTCCACCTGCCCTATTCTTATAGTGTAGTAGAGGCCATTCTAGAAAATCCAGTGACCACCTGATGTGTGTGTGTATTTTTTTCTTTTTCTTCTTCTTCTTTTTTCTTTTTTTCTTGGTGGTAATCATACAGCTGTCAGTTCTGCTCGCCCCAGGACCACACTTTGTCCAAGGAATCTGAAAGGTGGATAATGTTTTAGTGGTTCTCAATTTGTGGACCAACAGCATCAGAATCACCTGGGAACTTGTTATAAATGCAAAATCTGGGGCTCCTGCTCCATACCCACTGAATCAGGAACTCTGGTGGTAACGTCGGTGATCTGTGTTTTAACAAGCCCTACAGGTGATTCTGATGCATGTTCAACTTTGAGAACCACTCATCCGACCTTCTGTAGCTCTGCTGTTCAATACGGTAGCCACTAGCCAAATGTGGCTATTTAAATTTTAAAAATTTAAAATAACATGAAATTTAAAATCCAGTTCCTTAGCTACACTAGCTATATTTCAAGTGCTCAATAACCACATGTGGCTTATGGTTACTGTACTAGATAGCACAAATGTAGAGAACCTCATTCATCATTACGGAATGTTCTATTGGACAGTTCTATATAACTTTTCACATCTCTAGCTGACTTTCTGGGACTTCAAATAACCCTTTCCATAGTGCTTCACATTACGATGGGGCAGGGCCTTGGCTTTCTTAAACTCAGGGATCTTTTACTATCTTCAGATGTCTGAAGATACCTTGGACAAAATTGAGGGCTTTCTTTCTTTCTTGTCATTTGTCCTATTGTCATTTGTCCCTTGAAGCTAGAGTTGGAAACCATGTAACCCATTGGCCACATTCTACTTGCAGATTTTTTAAATGGGCACATTATGTTTAACAGTGGAATTAATCACCAACTTAAAAATTTGGAAGCCATTTTACATAAGAAAATCAACATTTTCCATTTCTTTCAAAAAAAAATTGGAGCATCCGACAACCTACATTCTTCCTGGCTATACTCTTGCAGGACTTGGAGCAGCTTCCCCCTTTAGTTGGGCAGGAACACTGGAGTTCGTCACAGCCTCACACTCTGTGCATGTTTATGTTCCCTGGCTCGCTCTCCATTTGAATTTGAATAGGATGCTGTAGGTTTCCCATCCTCACTTCCCCAGGTCCTCATTCCAGGGGCCACTGGGATTCTCGGCATCTCTAAAGAATAGTCCCTGACAAACAGTCTGATGACAGGATGATTTTAATTCCTTGATGCAATAGCGTTTTTTTTTTTAGGGAATTTTTATCAGGTCGTCTAAAGTAGTAGAAAGAAGTAGACCAGAAAAATAAGAGTGATACATTCAGAGAGGCCTTGTCACTTCTGAGTCAGGATCCAGGAGCACTGCCTCCCCTTTGACTCAAGGCAAAGCTTCCCCAGTTGCACTTCAAAGCCTGTAAGTCTCTTCCAGTCTCTTTTGATTCCTGCCTCAGAAATCAAAAGCACTTTACAAAAACACCAGAATGTTCTTCCTAGGTCCCCGTAGAGAACAGAGAAACCTGAAAGAAATGTATATAATGCCAGTGGAAATCTTGAATTATGAGAGAAAGAAGGTGGGGCTATTTTTCTTAAAACATTATTACATTTTACTCAAATAACTGTTTTATGAATTGAAAATCTTTCTTTTCACCGAGGATCTTCTAAAAAGCAGTCTTTATTGTAGATCAACTACATCAACTTTCATCATGGGAATACTTAAACTTTACTGGGATATTATTCTCCTCTCTGAGATTGGAAAGAGCATCTCATGGCAGACAAAACATCACATGAGGAGAAATTACCTGAGAATGAACTGGTGAGTAAAGTGTAAAAAGCAGAAATTCAGTCAGCATCATAGAAGCTTATTTGCCCACATTGACAAGCCATACATATATGATTTGAATTTTTGGAAACTTTAGCTGTGTAGTCAACTTTGGAAAAAAAATCTCAGTTTATATATATAAGTTTTATATATGTGTGTATATATTAATATATATTAAATTATATATGTATTATTATTAAAATTGTGTATATATATATATATTTATATAAAAAGACCAATAATAGCAGTATGTTCTGCATCAATAGCAGCAACAGCTTTTCCAAGTTCTGCAGTCATCTCAACAAAATAAGAGAGACATCCGGTATATTCCATTGGGAAAAAAAAGGGAAAACAAAGGTAAAAAACAAAACCCCATAAAACAGCAAAGTTCTACCTTAATTTTGTTGGTCTCAAACTAACTAGGCCTTGTAATGTTCCTTTTATTATACTCTTAATGAAAAGTTGAAGGTTAAATAGAAACCGAATTGAGTAAAAGAAAGAAAACAATCCTAAACACATAGAGTTATTCAAGAATGTTTTCTTAGAGACATGACTTAAGAACCTAGTCTCTGATGACCTACTTTGATAGAAAAGAAGTAGGAAAACATTTAGTCCCTCCAGTGTAGTTTTTTCTAAAATGCGTATCTGATCATATTACCTATCCCACTTTAAACTGTTTAATGACTCCTGTTATTACTGGAATGAAGTTCATACTCTTTAGTCTCTTAAAGTCTGGTTTCAACTTGCCTTTCTAATTTCATTCAGGCTTTAATACTGCCTTTAATATGTCTTTTACCAGTTATACTCTTCTACAACTGTGGATGTGTCTGTCTCCACTATTAGATTGTGAGCTTGTTGAGGAAAGAGTCTTTTCTTTGTGCACTAGTTGGAAAGTATCCTGTATAGTGTGGATACTTGTATCAGTCAGCTATTGCTCCATAACAAAGCACCCCAGAACTTAGTGGCTTTTAAAAGGACAATGATTTATTATTTCTTCCAAGTCAACAATTTGTCAGTTTGAAGAGTTCTGCTGATCTGGCTGGCCTTGCTTATGGGTCTGCTGATTTATTTGTTTGGGGTGACTGCTCTGTGATGGTTTTGTCTGGGATGATTTTGTACTACTCCATACAGTGTCACCTTAGTCCAGACTTATTTTTGTAGTGATATAGGGGGCCAAAGGAAAAAGGAAATATGTAAGTGATTTTTCAAACCTCAGCTTTCATAGTGTTTGCTACTTTCCTATTGGCTTAAGCAAATAAATGGCCAAGCTCAGATCCTGTGTGAGAAGGCATTACAAAGGCTTGTGGATACAAAGGTATATAAAAAATAATGAAATTGATCCAACAAAATACTTAATAAATACATAAAGATAATGGTATTTCACATGTTAAATAGAAGATAGTGCTTTTCTCCAAAGGCCTATTATAATCTCAATCCACTTTAGGGAATCCTATTTAACCCATTTTTCTTCATCTGTAAGATCAGGATAATAATACCTATATTAGTCCATTTTTGTATTGCTATAATAGAATGCCTGAGACTGGGTAATTTAAAAAGAACAGAGGTTTATTTGGCTTATGATTCTGGGACAGCTGCATCTGGTGAGTGCCTCAGGCTGCTTCTACTCATGGCAGAAAGTGGCAGGTAGCCAGGGGGTACAAGCAGATCACATGGTGAAAGGAAGCAAGAGAGACAAAAAAGAGGTACTAGGGTCCTTATAAACAACCAGCTCTCACAGGAACTAATAGAGAGAGATCTCACTCATGAATGCCTCCCTACCACCCCCTTCCTGCCCCTGCCCCGCCCAGGGCAAGTATTAATCTGTTCATGAGGGATCCGCCTCCATGACCCAAGCAGCTCCCAGCACTGTCACATTGGGGATCAGATTTCCACATAAGTATTTTGGGGGACAACATATCCAAACTCTATCATTGCGCCCCTGGCCCCACAAATATCCTTTTCACATGCAGATACATTCATTTCATCCCCAAAGTCTTTACTTGTTTCAACTCAAAAGTCCAAAGTTCAAAGTCCCATCTGTGAAGTCAAAATAAGCTATCTACTTCCAAGATACAATGGACAAGCATAGGGTAAATATAGGGACAAGCATAGCGTACACATTCCCATTCAAAAAGGAAGAAATAGGCTGAAAGAAAGGGGTAACAGGTCCCAAATAAGTCTGAAACCCAGCAGGGCAGACATTAAATCTTACAGCAGGTGAATCACATAACTTGACTCCATATTCAATGTCCTCTGCATGCTGGTATGGGGGCCGGGTCCCCAAGTCCTCAGGCACCTCTGCTCCTATGGCTTTCTTGGTTTCAGGCCACACTTTAGCTCTCCCAGGCTGGTGTTTCACTCTGGTAGCTCCACTGGTCTGAGGTCTCCATGGCTGTCCTGTTCCCATGGCTCCACTAGGCAAGGGGCTGATGTGCTTTCTCTGGTGCTACTCTGATCTCACATTTCTACTTAGCATTGCTCTAGCAAAGGCTGTCTACAGTGACTCTGCCCCTGTTACAGATCTCTTCCTGGGCCCCCAGTCTTCTCCATACACCTTTTGAAATCAGGATGGAATCTCCCAAGCCTCCATAGTTCTGGCATTCTATGGGCCTGCAGACCTAACACCACATGGATGCCACCAAGACTTCCATCTTGTATTTTCCAAAGCTGTGGGGCCAGCCATGCCTGGGGCCAATTTAGCAGAGGCTGGAGCAGTGGGTGTACTCGTGCTGGAAGCAGGTTCCTTAGGTGGCCCTGAGCAGTGAGCCCGTGGAGGGTGCCTTAGGCCTATTCCCCAAGACCATTCCGTCTCCCTAGGCCTTTGAGCCTGTAATTGAAGGGTTGGTCCCAGAGGCTTCTGCAATGCTTTCAGGGGCCTTTTCCCTTCTCTTGATAATCCCTTTCTTTTGTGTTAATCTTGGTACCATTGATTTTTTTCTTCTGAAAATGCTTTCTGCTTCTCTACCACACGGCTGGGCTGCAAATCTTTCAAATCTTTATGCTCTGCTTCCCTTTTAAATTCTGGCTTTATGTCATGCCTTTGCTGCCATAACTCAGCGTAGGCTGTTACAAGTAGCCATGCAGCTTCCTGAATGCTTTGCTGCTTAGAAATTTCTTCCGCCAAAAACTCTGGTTCACAATTCGTAAGTTCCATCTTCCACAAGTCTTAGGTCATGGGCACAATTCAGCCCAGTTCCTTGCCAGTTCATAGCAAAATTAATCTTCACCCCAATTTCCAAAAAATTCCTTCTTATTTCTATCTGAGACCTCCTTAGAATGGTCTTTATAGTCGATATTTCCATAAGCATTCTGGTCACCACTTTTTAACCAGTTTCTAAAACATTCCAAACCTTCCCTGGTTTTCTTGCCTTCCAAACTTTCACCAGCATCTAAGCTTTTTCTAGCCTATTCCTCCAAATTCCTCCAGCCTCTCCTCAATACCCAGTTCCAAAACTGTTTCCATATTTTCAAATGTTTGTTATAAGCAACACCCCACTTCTCTGTAACCAATTTTCTGAATTAGTCCATATTTGTGTTGCTATAACAGAATACCTGAGACTGAGTAATTTATAAAGAACAGAGGTTTATTTGGCTCATGATTCTGGGGCAGCTGCATCTGGTGAGGGCCTCAGGCTGCTTCTACTCATGGTGGAAAGTGGCAGGCAGCTGGTGGGTACAGCAGATAACATGATGAGAGGAAGAGAGAGAGAGAGAGAGAGACAGAATGCAATAGGAGGTGCCAGAGTCCTTTTAAACAATCAGCTCTCACTGGAACTAATAGAGGGAGAACTCAGTCACGATTCCCCCCATCCAAAGCATTAATATTCATGAGGGATCTGCCCCCATGACCCAACCAGCTCCCAACACTGCCACATTTGCCACATTGGGGATCAGATTTCCACGTGAATTTTGGGGGACAACATGTCCAAACTCTATCATTCCACCCCAACTTGTAGAGCTACCAGAGTGGAACACCAGCCTGGGAGAGCTAAAGTGTGGCCTGAGACCAGCAAAGCCATAGGAGCAGAGCTGCCTGAGGACTTAGGGATCCAACCCCCACACCAGAATGCAGGGGAGGTCGAACATGGAGTCAAGGTACATGATTTACCATCTTTGAGATTTAATGCCTGCCTTGCTGCATTTCAGACTTGTTTGGAACCTGTTACCCCTTTCTTTTGGCCTATTGCTCCCTTTTTAAATGGGAATATTTACCCTATGCTTGTCCCACCATTGTATCTTGGAAGTAGATAGCTTGTTTTGACTTCACAAATGGGACTTTGAACTTTGGACTTTTGAGGTGAAACAAGTTAAGACTTTGGGGATGAAATGAATGTATCTGCATCTGAAAAGGATGGGAATTTTGTGGGGGCAGGGGCAGGATGTGGTGGATTGAATTATGTCCCCCCAAAACTCATTGAAGCTTGAATTGTGTCCCCCAGTGTTTATGTGTTAGGAACTTAGCAACTACTGTGACTGTTAAGAAGGTGGGAAATCCTATTATGGTAATTGAAAGGTAGAGCCTTGAAGAGGTGATTAGATTGTAGGACTGTGCCACAGTGAATGGATTAAAAATGGGGGTCAGGGGAGTAGTTCTGAGGGCTTTAAAAGAAGAGTCTTTCTCTCTCTCTGCTCTCTGCTTCCACCATCTTGCAATGTGAGACCCATGGGTCACTGTCACCACCACCAGATGGACTTTGGACTCCCCAACATCAGAAACTGTAAGCAATATGTTTTGTTTTTCTTTATAAATTACCCAGTTCCAAGTCTTTTGTTATAAGCAACAGAAATGGACTAATACAGAAAATCTACTACATAGGATTTCTGGGAGAATTAGTTAATATGCAGTCATTAGCATACAGTCTTACTCAACATTCATTTGTTTCTTTTTCCTCCCCCTTTCCTGTCTCTAGACTCCTATGTAAACACCCTCAGTATTTCACTGTCTAAAAATGTCATACGAGGCTACCAAGAAATATTTCAGTGGTACAATAGGTATATTTCTGAGATGAATCAGCTGACTTGGACATACAGAGGTAGTGTCACCTCAAAATGTCTTGAAAAGAAAATTCTTATGCTGTATAACATCAGTGAAAAGCACAATTCATCATCATTACATATTGCAGTCTTTGCCAGGAATTGTTGGCACAATCTGATCTCACGTACTTTGTTTTATGTGAAAATGTTGCTTAGTAACCTTGTATTAAGGGAAAATGGACAAGAAAGCTATCTCAGGCATTTCTAACTCAGGTCAGTGCTATTATTTGCTTGGTATGAAATTGGGAAATTTTACTCAAGGTCAGTAGGCTCAATATTCTACCATGGTTCCAGCTTTTTTCTCTGCAACACAAGATTTTAACTTGAAACATTCATTATTATCTACTGAGAAGTCTAAATCATCCTTAAATCTAGATTGGATATCTTACTTTTCATTAATATCTTGCACTTTACTTGACACATAATAAATGCTCAAAATAAGTGAATATTGATTGTTCAAAGCTTAATACCCATCACAGAATATCTCGTTAATAAAGACTTAATCTAAGTTTATGAAGGGAATATTAGTAATCCATTCAGGATTTATTCAATTGTATTAATAAATAACACTATTAATGAGATTTTCATGAGTTTTAATAAACAAATAAAAATTGAGTGCCTTTTAAGAGTTAAGTACTGTGCTGGGCTCTGGGTATAACGAAGCACAAAGAAAGGTCCCTTATTGTGTATGTTAGTGAAAAGCACTGATGATGGGCACTGTGGTAACAATGAACCAGAAAACCCTTAGTTCATGATGCTGTATGTTGGGTGTCATGATTGCCTCATGTCCTCTCTTCATGTATTCAGTCTCCACCACAGTCCTGGAGTCAGACAGCAATTGTTTTTCAATAGGAAAATGGTAAGTTGATAAAGGGTGCATGACTTTACTCCAAAACCCTAATGAAAGTAATTGTCTATTGACTGGCCAAGCTTAGGTCTTAATTCTACTCATATGCTCGTTTGTGTTATTAGGAGGGAGTACCTGGCAGAGATAGGATTTAGGACACCTTTGGATTTTGTTCTTGAATGTCAAATGCCTTGATCAACTATTTCACCATGATGACAGAAAATGGATGGATAATTTCTCAGATGAAAAGCTGGGAGTGGGAAGATGTCGAAATATATGCTGGCTGGGTAAAATATAACACGTCTAGTACACCGATCATATGATAGCTAGCTTCCTCAATTATTTTCTGATATTTGTAACTATTAGAATATTATGCCCTTTTTGTACGTTATAGGCAAATTTACTCACCCTTTTAGACCTTCTCAAATTTTACTTTTTCCATGATAACTCTACAGCTTTTTTTCAAATGAAATAAGAAATCAGTCAAACACTGTCTAATAGTACTCACTGACAGACACTAAGCTTCTCAAGACTGTATCTCACACATCTTTGGACTTCCTGCAGCAGGAAGACACATTTCCCCCCACTCCTATCCAGTCTTTGTCAAAGGCCTCCAGGCTTGGCTTCTAGTAATTAGAACTTCACTTATGTCAGTGAGGAAGGAGGCAGCCTACCCTGATGAAGTCCCAGAATATCTGCCCAGTACAAAAGCAAAAAATTTTCACGTTCCCTTAAAATGTTTTTCTTTCCTATTTCCATGCCCATTTATACTTTGTAGTGACTTTTTAGAGATATAGACTTACTCACTTTTCTTTTTTTCTCTCTTTTTTTCATGGCTGACCAGTATAGCTGGCAGAGATTAAACCCTGGACTTCTGTGTTCTCAGCACCACACTCTACCCAGATGAGCTAACTCACCAGCCCTTGTTCATCTCTTCTAACTGACTTATTCACCTCACTAAATATATGCATGAATTGTGCTGTAAGATGAAATTAAAAACCAACAATGGAAGAGATATACATTTTCTTTAAGAGGGTAAAGTACTGACGTCTGAGGTGAGTTCCTGTAAAAGCAGACCCTAAGACAGAGACGTGAATGCAGGTACCTTATTTGAGAGCTGATCTCCGGGAACGCCAGTTGGAGAGTGGAGAAGTGAGATGGGGAAGGGAAAGAAGACTAAAAAGGGTACAGTACTGAGCAGCAACTGGGCAACTGGAGCTCGATCCTCCTGGGAATTTGGGAGATTGGACTGAACTTGCTTCAGTTATCCTTTCTGAATAGCAAGGAAGTTGAGGAATCTATCCTCTAGTTCTCATTGGGAGTATCAGCTCCTGCCTGCCCTGTGCATTGGTTGAGAGGAAGGCCACAGGCATCAAGTTGCAGTAGGATATTGTTAGCCTGTACTGGGACTGGGGCACTGATGGGAGATGGACTGGGCACCTATAGGATCTTCTAGATATGCAGAAGCCATTGGTGCATTTAAGTTAAATGAGACGGTTTGGGTCTGTTTTCATATTTTGTTTGAAAGTGCTTTAATTTGGGTAGAATAAACACATTTCTTTCTTCTATGATTCCAGACTGCACAAAGATTTTTCTGTCAGATGAAATTTTTGAGTGTGCACATGTGTATTATGTATGTATACACATATGTTTGTGTATGTTCTAAAGATTAAAGAAGAATTTTTGGTGCATCAAAAGAAAGTTTAGAAAGAATTAAAGGTTAAAGTGATTTCCGTAGCTTTTGTTTGTTTCCCTGAAAACCAAATGAAATTACTCAGTAAAAATAGCCCTTGTCTCACTAATGCCCAGTCTCTTTCAGACTAACCTAAGGCAATTATTGCAAATGTAGGCAACTTTCTCTTATGTCAGCACTTCCATCACCTATGGGGATTAACATGCTAACAAATGTTTGTGCATAAATATTATTTAAAAGATTTTTTAAAAGTATAAACCCTGAGACACTTATTATTTTAAGTTTAAATATTTACAGTGGATTTGCTATTTCCTGTATTAAAAATATCAACACATAAACAAAACTGTTACAATCATGATTGAAAGTCTTTTACTGATAAACACTTTCACACTTTTTTGAACAAAAAGTATACAAATTCAAAAACACTTAAAAATTATTTCTTTAAGGAGAGAAATGTTAATACTCTTCTCTAATTTTGTTTTTTTTTTGTGTGTTATTTTTTTCTAATTTCATATTTTCAATAGCTTTTTAAAATTTTCCTTGGGATATTGAGGCTTTACTTAATCCTATTCTGTTTTCAGTATGGTAGAGACTTCCTGGTTCAAGTGTCTTTAAAATAAAATCCTTTCCCCTGCCAGAGTGGCAAATGACAGACTCTTGGATTTTTGGTTGGGAGAGGACTGAGTCAAAGTGCTACTGATACAAATATTCAACCAAATCCTTCAGTTTTCCTCTCCACCACTCACTGCAGTACTTTTCTTATCCTTGGAGCTCCAGCTCCTGAACATCTCTTGGGCTCACATTCCATCTGCAGCTCACTCTCAGCACTTCAGCTAGTTTTCTCAGCAGTGCTAAGACAATGGCTACTTGTACATGCATTTTCCATCTTCCAGATGTAGTTGGCATTTCTTAACTGTTTATGTTTGTGGATTAATTTTTAAATCCCTTTTATTGTTTTTTCAGTGGAGTTTAAGGAGGGAGCAGAGACAGAATACACGTACACACACTCACATACATGCTCACACATAGAAACACAGGAGGGTTTCACCTTGGTCAGGGACTCCTCATATTGCCTGAAATATACGTCAAAGAGTCAGAGAGATACTGGGCCTCTTTAATCTCCATGACCCAGTGGATACAAATATTGGGATGCCTGTATGATACCAAGAGAACAGCTTTAATTTTTCTGTTATCATTCTTGAAAATTGAACAAAATATTTGAATTGATGACCTTCTACTTGATTTTAACGATTTTTTAATGTTTCTATAGAAGTGTGAATCTGTCTTGTAGGTAATTTTTCTGTGTAGCTCAGGGCTAAGTGATCTCCTACTTTCTTACTAGATGCAAAAGCCAATGCAGTTAGTTCACTCAATTAAAAAAGGTGACCATTACTTCTCCTTTTACTCTGCTTGAAAGACAGGCAAATAATAAACTGTTGTTTTAGCTATAATTGGATAGGGATGGGGGACACACACACCATATGTTTTCCAAAAACTTGTGAATCCTTGTAGGCATTGTACTTTGCACTAAAATGTTTTGTCTGTAAAAATAGAAATTATCCAATTTCTAGAAGAAGGAACTATTTCTGGTTCCTTCTATGTAGTACTGAGGTATAGAAACAGGCGTGCAATGAAAAATTCACCCGGAAGAAAGGCAGAGGTAGCGTATAGATCCTTTCACTGAGCCAGCTGCTCAGGAAACATAAGCTTGAGATATGTCCAAATACATCAATTTGGTCTCTAATTCTAGGCTTAAATTTACCAAGCATTATTGAATGTCACTAAAGTTCCCAGATACTAAAAAGGCATCAGCCTCTCTGTGTAGTCTATAAACCTTCCTGTAAGGAAACCATTATTCTGCTACTCAATTAACTGCTAAGGAGACAGAAAACTATGTGCCCAGGAGAGAAAACCTTCCTTTGTGGGCTAATAAAAATCCAATGGCTTCTGAAAAGGGCTTGAAAAGATCATTAATTAGAAAGGATGCCTAAATTTGGCATGCAAGGAAATGGTGTACAATTCTAACAATAAAGGCACAAAGAATACAGTCTACAGACTATAAGGATGTTCAGATTCTTCCTGATTTACCCAGAAAGGCTTCTGAGTTCCATTTGGATCTGTAATTATTGGTTAAGCATTTAGATTTGGTGGCAGATTTCTGAGTATCTATTTATATATTAATCTGTTGTTAATTTTATCAATCCTCCAGAAGAACAATGTACCAAACCAGGAATGGAAAATAGAGGTGCACTTTATGTATTAAATTGTTACAAGTAAAAAATTTGCAGAGACAGAGGAAGCGTGAGATGCATGCTATTCCAGCAACCACTTGGAGATGACCCTCTGACTTTAACCCCTGAGCTATAGCAGATGATCATCAATGTTACTTGCCAAAGTGATCAAACTATTATTTATTTTATTATTTAGCCATAGACGATATAGAGTCCTTAATCTTATGTGAAAAGGTGGAAAGAATGTAAAAGTTGAGTGTGAAGATAATCACTTTGATAGGCTCAAATAGTTCTAAATGCCTACGCAGATTCTATTGGGATTTCTGTTTTGCCTATAACTCACAAAGTAGCTGGAAGGTGCAAGGTGTGAATGTGATCTGTAAAGTGAAGGGATGCAAAGTAAAGTTTAATTTCAATTTTGTTTTTTGTGCTTTTTTTTCATTCCACAGACCATTTCCTGCAGACAAAAGACCCCCAACTACCCCTGTTTGACACATGAAAATAATGAATTAGATAAAACATCCTTCTGAATTTAATGACTGCTATTTTTGATCAAGCTTAAAATGTTAATTTGTACATTTTATTGATAGTTCAAATTGTGAAGCTATCAGATAGAACAAGACTTGACTGCTTTAATAAAGAAATTAACACTTTAGTGCTAGGTGTTATAATTACCAATAATTTATTGTATGTCTTCAAATGACTAAGAGAGAGCTCACATGCTCTCATCACAAAGAAATGATAAATTTTTTCAATGATGGATATGCGAATTACCCTGATTCGATTATCACACATTGTATACATGTATTGAAATATACCTCTGTACTCCACAAATATATACAATTATTATGTCATAAAATCCCAATATGTCAAAACATGTCACTATTTCAGTGGTTTAAAGTTTATAGTTTATTTTTCTTTCATGTGAAAATTCAGAGTGTGATCCAAATTGGTAAATCTTTCTTCCACATGGTCATTCAGGGACCAAGGTTCTTCTCATTTTATCTTTTTGTGATTCATTAGGGCATTGTCCTTGTTTACTTGAGTCAAAACTAAGTTGCTGTCACTTTGGGTTGCAGCTGACAAGAAGAGGGCTCTACATTGTCCCAAGAAGCCAGCCTTAAGTGGCATACCACTTCCACTTATTGGCATTAGTCTCATGGCCAGGTTTAACTACAAAGGAGGCTGGAAAAACATGACCTAGAACAGTGGTCCATAAACCTTTTTCTGTTAAGGGATAGATAGTGAATATTTTAGACTTTGTGGGCAAGAATCAACTCTACCGTTGTAGCATGAAAGCAGTCATAGACAAAATGGTTATAGCTGGTTTAATTAAACTTTATTTACAAAACAGGCAGCCAGCCTGCCAGCCCCTGACTTAGACTGTCATATGTGCAACTTAAAGCCTATTACTATGGAACAAAGAGGAAAGAGACCTTTGTTCAAAGCCAGCAGGCTCTGCCATAGCAGCAACCTATTTTTAAATTCAAGTTTATGTTTCTTCAGTAACTAGAATTTTTGCCATTTCTACATAAGGAACCATACCAGGCTAATATATGGTTTGTTAATCACCTTTTACATTGGAGAAAGAGAGTGGAAACAAAAACTAGCACAAGAGTCATGGTATTTAATAACACATAAAAACCTTCATTTACTGTTTCTTCATACTGCACTGAGTTTGGAAGTTAGAGAATATTTTTCTTCTCAAGAAGTTTTCCATATTTCCTTATGCTGAATAAGAACTTGCTAATTTTGGTTTTAATTCTGATTTTCTTTGTCTTGTTTGATTGACAATTCTAAAATCTTTTATTAGGCTAACCCTCCAAAAAAGCTTTTGCAATATTGCTTATCAATGGATAAATTTAAAGTCTGTACACTTCAAATAGATATTTTATAGATCAAAAGTAGTTGTGATAAGATTGGCCACAAAATCTTTGACGTTTCTCCCAAGCAAAAGTGAGGTGTTCTTTCCCTTGCCTAGAATACGGTGGAAGTAATGCTGTGCCAGTTTCCAGGAACAGGCCTTAAGAGATCAGTGTATTGCTTCCATTTCTTATCTCCTGCAACATTTTCTCTGGAAGCCCTGACTCACTGTGTAGAGTCTGACGACACTGAGACCACCATATGCAGGAGGCTAGTGTAAATGTTTCAGTTGACAATCCCAGCTGAGCCCAGCTTTCCAGTCATCCCAAGATACGGATCTGAGTGAAGTTGCCTTGCACTCTCCAGGTCAGCCAATCAGCCAGCTGAATATTACCCGTAACTTCACTGAAAGCCACATGGAGTAGAAAAAAGGGCCAACTAAGCCCTGCTCAAATTCCTGACCCACAAAAAATTATGAGATATAATAAAATGTTGGTTGTTTTACACTGCTACCTTTTAGAGTAATTTGTTATGCAGCAATAAATACCCAGAATAGGAGAATAAAGGAAAAATAATCTCTCTATTTGTTCAGTTGTTACTGTGTATTTCTTTTTCTTAATTTGATGCTAATGCCAGTCCTTATGAATAACATAATTTTAAAATTAGGTTACAATGACCCTTGAAATGCATTTTTATAGTGACAATAAGACCTAAAATTTTCCATAGGGAAAGAAAACTGTTTCCCTAAATATAAAAATGCCTTAAGATAAATAAAAAGAATGTGAAACTCAACAAAAAGGACCCTGATTGGAGGTTTATGTAACTCAAAATGAAAATCTATAAACAAAATTATAGTGTGAAAAGAGAAAAGGTCTTGCAAAGCAGGAGGTGGCACGTTTTGTGGAAGGGCTCAGTGCTTTGCAGTGAGACAGAGCCAAGGTCATAATCCATCCAGCGGTTGGGTGACCCAGGGCAGGGTACTTATCCTTCTTGAGCTTGGGTTTCCTGAGCTATAAAATGGGGATAAAACTGCCTTCCTCATAGGGTTACTGTGAGGATTAAGAGAGATAACGTATACAAAGCACTCGGCAAAACACCTGCTGTGTGGTAGGTGCTTAATGAATTGCACTTTCCTTCTCTTTTTCAGCAAGAAAGTGAAAAAACTGAAAGCACTGGCAGTTTGTATGCAGAGGGTAGCTCTGCACAGAAAAACTCTTCAGCTTCTTATACTGGACGTTATGGAGAGCTCCAAATTCTCAATGTGTGACTGTCCTGAATATGGTCAAGTAAAAGAGGAGAAAAAGATTCAACAGGCAAACGCAGTTTTAAATGTGGAAAAAGAAGGACCTTAAGTGAAAAAGCATGAGCATTTTTGGAAAAATCTTTATTTCATTCTGGAGAATGCTATGTTCTTCCAAATTTATGTAAGTTTTGTTTTCAATTTTAGAAAGACAAATGTCAAGTATTAGCTTGAATTTGAGAAAATGGCAGAACATTAATATGTGGTGAAAATAGCGGAACACTAGCTCTCCAGCATTAGTTTCTACGCAGGAAAGTCTCCAGAATGAAAATACCAGGGCTTTTCAAAGCCACTAATCTTCTCAGCCAGATTGTTGAAAATTACTCTCTTCAGGTAATTGTTCTCATTATTCCCTAATTATTTAAAGTTCTATTACATGTGGCTGTAACTTGGAATTATAGGCATGAAAAGTCAAGTTTTAACATTGAATTTGCAGTTTTACTTACATTAGGGCAGTAAGAAAGCAGCAGCAAGAATATGGGGTGCTGATTTTTAATGATCTCTCAGCAGCTGGGCTTAAACCAGTAATGATACCTCTTTAGTTTTCCCGGGCAATCATGATTTAATTGAGCATAGTTATTTTCAGTATACACAACTCATTAAATACATATACTTCTAAGAACATTTATTTTCTTATTTATTCATTTCTATTCTACCTTGCTTCAAAAAGGATTTAAAAGATGTATAAAATAGAAAATTACGTAAAATTAAGATTGAGTAAAAAAGGACATATAGGTTTAGGGATATAAAATGCAGCCAGGATTGCAACTATGACAACAATATAAACAAATAGATTTTGTGTACTTGCTACAAGTTGATAAAGTGTTGATGTTAAATTTATAAGCAGTCAATGAGAAAGTTTAAGTTAGTGTCCAGGTGCTCAGGGGAAGCACAGCTATTCCTAATGCTACAATGAGGAAGAGATTTTTTCCTATGAGCCTCATGTTGAGGATAGTATGTAGCATGTTCTTGTTTAAGAATATCCCTATGGACTTTTATAAAAATAATCTCACAAATCTGAAAAAATATCACAGTTATATTATTTGTCCTGGTTTGGGGGTCAGCAATATCAGCAATATACTAGGGTACTTGAAACCATTTGTGGGATAGAATTAAAAGTTAATGGGAATCTTTCCATGAGCTTTTTGAAGACCCCTTGTACATATAATCTGACCTATTTTCTCAGTCCCCAAAATACCACCGAGGAAGGGAGCAGATGAGAAAAATTAGCTCAGCCGGCTGGGTCAAAGGCTGAGAGCAACTCATTACCACTGCGCTCATGCTGCAATCATGGAAAAACAGTGGATTTCTCCTCTGTTCTGCTACAGAGACCTCTCAGGTCTCCACGATGTCTTTCACCTAATAGAATCCCTTTGGTGTAAGCCAAAATTCCCTTAGTTTGAATTTCTCATCCATGTGAAGTTTTCTCTGACCTCCTCTGCTTTCTCTACCCCTTTCAAATTCCTGCAATACTTTGTCCACAGAGCCAGCACAGCACGGGCAGTATTTTAGAGTTGTGCAACATATCTCTGTTTCTCTCACCATCTAGGATTCCTTGAAGGCAGGCACTGTGCCTGTCTTATTTCTTATTTCATTTCCCCTTCCCCACCACACTCCACTGTTGATACTCTAGAATATTATATAATATTATAATATAATATTATAATATTATATAATAATATAATAAAAGATTGCCTTCCTTTTCAGGGTTGTCGTTGGTGTACAGCTCAACTTGATCAGTTACATCAGTAGAAGTGTTGAGATGAAGACAGCACAGAGGTTGACCCTGGGCAGGGCCCCATTCCTTGGGTATTGTAGAATTATATTTTAAGGTACTAGTTTGGATTATGTTCAGAGGATAGTGTGGATCAGTCTCTGCTTTTTGTGAAAGGAAGCCCCGTGGCCTCTTATTCCATGTCCTCCAAGTCTCATTGATTTCAGTGAATATCAGGGACTTTGTATTTTCAGTATTTTTTTAAACTTTATGAGTTGTTTAGCACACTGTGCAAGGCCATTAATAAAAATCAAAAGCCCGTGGAAGCTTTGCTAATCTACTTCCCTCTTAACTGCAGGTGTATGGAAGTTGCTTGTATTGCAGCAAAGCTTCAGAAGCAGCGAATGTTTCCTTTCAATGGAGGGAAATGTTGGGCTTTAGTCTGTCTGTTGAAAGGAGATGAAAAGAAGCCTAAAAACACTATGGAAAGGGAATGGAACAGAATAGCTAGGAAGTCACAAAGGGAAGATGTCAGTGAGGGGCACCGGTGACTATTTGCTAAGCAGTTTCTAAGCAACTTCTAATGGAAGGTCAGACATAAGCAAGATAAAGGGAGGAGGAAACAACATTATTTCACACAATAAAGGGCTGTGAATGCTGCCAGTTAAAGGAGTAAATAGACTGGTCAGTCTTGGCACTTACTGATGTGTGGAGTTTTTTTGTGAATATGAATGAAAATCTTTCATAAAAGAGCCTATCAAATTTGAGCAAGTGTAATAATCCTAACAATGTGTATATATTGTGATTTAAAAGGTTTTCATAAAACACACTGGGATTTGCCAATAACTATCAACACTTTCATTTTCCCCATTCTAATCCATAGGCATTTCATTTTTACGTTTATTACATAAATATTTAATGTGCTCCTTTTCTGAATCAGACACTGTGCTAGATCAACAGAGAGAAAAGAGCCTCAGGCCCTGGCTCTATGGCACTCAGAGTCCAGCCTTATCTGTTTAGTCAGGGCACTGTGAGATGTGCCACAGGGTCACTGGAGAGCAGGCACCTCATATCCACGGGGCATCAGGGAGGGCGTCCCAGAGAAGGCAGATGAAAGCAAATCTTGAATCAGCTTTCTCAGCTCTTTTATTTTCTTCACTCAGATAACTTTTGGATTTTGTTTTTCCCTTCACTGTAGGAATAGAAAATTACCTTTCTGTTTCCTTCAACTTGTCTATGCAGGAGAGAATGTTATGTGAATACTAATGAATACTTCATTGTTGAAATTTTCATAAGATCATTAATGATTTCCCAATAGCCAAATTTTTTTTGATCAATTAAAAGTTTGTTTTTCCCCACTCTGTTGGCTGTTTTTGCTCTGTTAATTGTTTCTTTTGCTGTACAGAATCTTTTCAGTTTGATATAATCCCATTTGTTTATTTTTCCTTTGGTTGCCTGTGCTTTTGGGGTCATATTCATAATGTCTGTACCCAATGCTACTTCCTGGAGTGTTTCCCCTATGTTTTCTTTAAGGAGTTTTATTGTTTCAGGATGCATATTTAATTCTTTAATCCATTCTGAGTTGATTTTGGTATATGGTGAGAGGTATGGGTCTAGTTTCATTTGTCTACTTACACATGTTCAATTTTCCCAGCACAATTTACTGAAGAGGCAGTCTCTTCCCCAGTGTGCGGTGTTGGAGCCTTTGTCAAAGATCAGATGGCTGTAGGTGCATGAGTTGATTTCTGGATTCTTTATTCCTTTTCATTGTTCTGTGTGTCTGTTTTTAAGCCAGTACCATGCTGTTTTGGTCACTATAGCTTTGTAGAATAGTTTAAAGTCAGGTAGTGTTATGCCTCTGGCTTTATTTTTTTTTTTTTGCTTAGGATTGCTTTGGCTTTTCATGGTCTTTTGTCCTTACATATGAACGTTAGGATTGTTTTTTCCAATTCTGAAAAAAATGTCATTGGAATTTTGATGGGAATTGCATTGTATCTGTAGTACAATGGGTAGTATGGACATTTTCGCAATGTTAATTCTTCCAATCCAAGAGCATGGGATATCTTTCCATCTTCCTGTGTCCTCTTTAATTTCTCTCAACAGTGGTTTGTAGTTCTCATTGTAGAGATTTTTCACATCCTTGGTTAAATTTATTCCTAGGTATTTTTTTTTTTTTGGTGACTATTGTAAATTGGCTAGCTTTCTTTATTTCTTTTTCTGCCAGTTCATTGTTATAATACAGAAATGCTAATGATTTTTGCATGTTGATTTTGTATCCTGTAACTTTGCTGAAATCGTTTATTAATTCTAAGAGTTTTTTTGTAGAGTCTTTAGGCTCCAACAGCCAAATTTCATGGCCTTTTTACATGGGCTAAGTGAATTATTAGACATTGTGCACCATCACTTCAAGGCTCTTGGCTGCAATAGCATTAGATTTTCTTAGTTATGCTCCTGCCTACCCTGTTTCTGTTTCTTTTCCAAGTCCTTTTCTCTCCTCCTTTCCCTAGACTACACTCCTTCCTCCAGTAACTTAATACTTCCTCATGCCTTGAGCTCATACCTCTATGCCCATACCTCTCAGACCTTTAGCTTTATCTTTTCACATAGGTTCCAATCCTATATCTATAGCTGTCTAGGATATTTCCACTTTGATATTTCATTATCACTTATAATCAGCCTTTCTGAATCACTGGCATTGCCAAATCCATAAAACATTCATAATTCCCCAAATGATGCATAGTCCACAGCTGGCTTGAGGAACCCATTGTACAAGGAGAAAGAGATGGGTGGAGCTAGGCACTGCCTGATTGGGGGACATGAATACAGGTAGTGCAAACCAATCAGGTGTGTGTGGATTGTGTTGTTTTCCCAAACCATACTCTGAGGAGTAGTGAGGAGTATTTTAAGCATCATTACTCACTTTTGCTACATCAACTGGCAATGGAGAGAACAAAGGAATATGACTCTGGTGACTTTGGGTTCCAGAACAGGGAACTGAAGTAAATGTATACACAAATAATATCTTCATTTCTTCTTTGAGGCATGACATTAGTAGATTCTTACATTTATTCTAGAAAAGATTTGAGACTAAAAAATTGGATTTGTTTCTGATTTATTCTAGAAGGATGATCTCCCAGGGAATGCTGAAATGCATTTCATGTAGATTATGACAAATTTACTAGCCTAACCCAGAGAGAGAAAAGTAAAATTTGAAGTGTTAGGAGTAGAATACCCAGATGCAGTCAGATACTATGAAGGATGATATATGTGGCAAAGAAAGATAAATAATATTCTACAGTAATTCTCCAGAGAAAATGCAAGGAAGGTTAGTCACCATAATTATGTCCTCAACTGTATATCCTAATTCATGTACTATAAATGTGGAGTAAACTCAAGTTTTTTAGACCAGACCTTCCCAAGGTGATGAATGAGTGAATGAATGAATGATTAATATTACCACAAAATTTTTGTAAACTTTTTTGTGAGGAGTCCTAGAAAAATCTTAATGGTCATGAGACCCTCTGACATCATCAAACAATGATTTGTCCTTTCAATGGGAAGAAAGTTCCATCCAAGGAATTCTGTTCTGAAAGCAGAGTCTTCCATACTACAACAAAAGAGAAAACATGTCATATTTGCAAATTTCATCATAAAAACTTTGTCTGGAAATAATGCTGGCTTACTTATAATGCATGCATTATAATAGAATAGAAAAAATGTTTCCATCTTAATACTAAGTTAGGCTGATACCTAGAGCCCATAATGTCTGCCCTAGAAAGGTAGTAACAAAAGTAATTAGAATACCTCTCTTCTTTGGGACAATTGTGAAGTCTCCCTCAGAGACCTTGGCTGTGGGCTGCACAGAATTTCTTTGGGTTTTCCCACTACCAGAAGAGCCATGATAGGGGAGGTATGGAGCTTATCAGAAAGTTGAAGAATTCCACCTTAAGCAAAGGACTGGAAGCAAGAAGGGAATAATCTGTATGTTGGTTATGACTGTATTTTTTGGAAATACAGGGATTATGAAATCCTTTTACTGGCTTCTGCCTTTTAATGTCCTGAAATTTCCATCTTATTGCAATGAACAGAACAAAAATAAGGCCTGGTTTAATACTACAGTTTTAAATAGTCTTTAAGGAATAATAAATACATGACCAATATTTAATGAGTTAGGACCCGGATCTTTGTTTTCGGGGGAATAATTTTCAGATGCAGAATAACAATAACACCCATGATAAGCAGGAGAATTCACAACAACAGAGTGCCTTAGATCAGTTATTCTCAAAGTGTGGTACCAAGACGAGCAGCATCTGCATCCCCTGGGAAGTTGCTAGAAATGAAAAAGAAAGATAGATTTATGGAATCAGGAATGTGTGTGTTGCATGCATGCACATACATGAGACAAAGCGGTCTGTGTTTTAACTAGCCCTCCAGGTGATTCTGATGCCTGCTGAAGTTTAAGAACCATGGTTCTACATATAATCTAAGTACTAGGAAATGAAATATTAATGCAATGAAATATCATGTTGTAATTAGAAATGACAAGTTGTAGATGAAGTAATATAAATTTTTAAATGGAACTTAAATTATGTATAAAATATAGTATGAGGTAATTAAAATTATGTAAAACAGGAAAAATTGAATGCCAAATTTGTAAAATTGTGGATTTAGAGGATCGCCTTGTTGCACATGTGTACATGTGAGCATTTTGTATTGCTATTGTTTAGTAGGAGTTTATCTTTTATTAAGGTAAATATACATTGAAAAGGAAAAAGTATGCCTTCTGCTAGAAATAATGTATTTTTTGTTTCAAATGTACAATAAATAACATAATTATTTGCTAAAAATGTGTAATATGCATATTAATTAACAGACAAACTATATCTAATCAAGTTTAAAAAGCTAGTTTCTTTCGGAGTATTTCTCATTTTTAAGTAAAAAACATACAGCTGAGAGAAGCAGAGCCTTCCTTGCCAATACATCTGCTTTCTTCACACTGTTCATAAAACACTCACATTCTCTGAGTAAGAGACCAGCTTTCCCCAGGGTGCTACAACTGAAACATTCCAGTTAAAATAGTACATAACATCCAGAGCTTGGAATCTCCCCTCATCCCCTCCCTATTTTTTCTTTTTCTCAACCTCTGACTTGCCAAAGGGGAAAAATCCGTATATTCTTCATGGAAATAAATGCTAAACAGAAACAAGTGTGTACTATTTGACTCATTATAATCTATAGATATGAATGACAGAAGAGTTAAAAGTTCATGATGTCCAAGGATTGGGTGATTTGAGAACTTTCACTTAAACAAGGGCCTTTCACCTCAAAATCATCATTTAGAATCCGGACACGGACAATGACAAAATGCTATAAACTCTTGACCCCTAAGATTTGTTCCAGTTCTAAATGCTTGGTAATTCTATGATTCTTCTGCTGTTTTATGGCTAGAATATTGTGCAGCTTCAATGTGTTTTGTGGACTAGAACATACATATATATCATGTAGGAAGATATTGCAATAGTCTAAGAGTGAGGTCATACTCTTCTGACAGGGGAAGTGACAAGTCTGAAAAGATACAACTAAATGTTAAAAGAGATGCTGTAAGGACTCATAATTTATCCACACAGGCACCTTAGATCCCCATGTAAGAATGTTGAAAGAAATAAATTTTCATAAGCAAAAATAGATGGAAGATCCCTCCCCTTTAAAATATAACCTGATCAGATTCAAACTGATTAATGTTCTAGTAAGTCATAGAGTGTTTGGAGCATATTTGTTTTCTTTTAAAGTTTAATCTAGTGGTTTCCAATGAGGAAGTTTATGCACCAGGGGCTCTTAAGACAGTCCATTGAGATGTGGAAAGAACATATTATATTTATATTTATGTTATATTTATGTTAACATATTATATATTATGTTAAGAAAGAAACATTCTTTACTAATATTTAACATACAAAATGACCCATCTACTTTTACTCAGTCCATATGTTGCTTTAAGTATGCAAGATATGCTGAGGGAAAGGCAGAATTTCCATCAATGGAAGGGTTGATAGTGGAGCCACTTATGAAAATATTCACTCACAGGTCATTTTGCTATAGGCCAGTTAAGTGCACTTAGGGACCATAGCATTGAATGGTCACCAAATATAATAAACAAGTACTTAAAAAGATCCCTGTCCCCCAATAAAAACATCAAAATGTGGAGTGAAGATGATACTGACAATGTAAATACAACTGAAAAGTGGCAGAGCTGACAATTCTATTCAGTTCTGATAAATTCTGACAATCGTGAGCATCAAAGTATCAAGTAAAATGCACTGAACATAGAACAAGACCTTTAAATTGTTGTATCACAAAGTATTAAACCTAGATTTTTCAAAATTAATACAATATGGTCAATCAAGTTGTTCTTATTAGAGGACCAAAAGTTTTGTTTTCAAACTATTAATTAAAATAAAAATATTTTAGATATTGTCCATTTAATTTTTAGTTTCTCTTTTTAAGTCAGTTTTTTTGAGATATATTTTATAGAGAGTAGAATTTACAGCAGTTCAATGTACAACATGTGTACATAGTCATGTAATAACCATCTAATGTTATAGAATATTTCTATCACCTCAAAAAGTTTACTCATGTCCTTTTGCAGTCACTTCCTCTCTCTCTAACCTGAGAGCCTGGAAACAACTGATTTCATCGTGTAAATGGAATCATAAGGTATGCAGCTTTTTGTGTCAAGCTTCTTTCTTAGCATAATGCTTTTTTGGAAACACATTTTTATCTTGAGATAATTGTAGGTTCACATATAAGAAATAATAGAAAGGGATCCACGTATAATCTATTCTCCATTTCTATAATATTGTCATTTCCCCATTATTATGTGAATGTAAGCCTACAATATATAGCCTTTGGGGATTGGCTTTCTTCACTTTGCATGCTTCTCTGGAGATTTATCCACTCTGCCGTGTCTCAGTTGTTCAACCCTTTCTCCTGGAGTAGTCGTCCATGGTATGGGAGCCCCATGATTTGTTTAACTGTTCTCCCACTGAAGGACATCAGGGTTGTTTCCAGTTTTGAACTGTAATGAACAAAGCTGCTGTGAATATTCATGTACAGGTTTTTCTGTAAACATAAGTCTGCATTTCCCTGGGATAAATGCCCAAGAGTACAATTACTGGATCATATGGTAGTCGTACACTTAGTTTTTAAAAAAACTGTCAGGGTGTTTGTTGGAGTGGCTGTACTATGTCACATTTCTAACAGCAATGTACGAGTGATCCAGTTTCTCTGCATCCTTGCCAGGATTTATTGTTGTCACTATTTTTTTTTTAATTATCCATTCTAATATACATTCTAGTGTATAGTGATATCTCATTTTGGTTTTAATTTGCATTTCAGTAATGACTGATGATGTTGAAATCTTCTCATGTGCTCGTTGGTCTTCTGTATACCCTCTTTTATGAAATGCCTCTTTGTGTCTTTTGCCTATTTTCTAATTGGAGTGTGTTTTTCTTAACCATTAAATTTTAACAATTTAAAAACATCTTCTAGATAGTCCTTTGTCAGATATGTGCTTTACAAATATTTTCTCCACTTTGTAGATAGCTGGCCTTTTTGTCCTCTTAACAGGGTCTTTCACAGAGCAAAAGTTTTAATTTTGATGAAGTCAAATTTCTCAGTTTTTCCTTTAGTGGATCATGCCTTTGGTTTTATATCTAAGAACTCTTTGCCTGTTCCTAAATACTGAATATTTTCTCCCACAAATTTTATAGTATTATTTTGATCAAGTTGAGGAAGTTTCTCTTTACTCCTATTTTTCTAAGAGTTTTTAATCATGAATTGGTGTTGAACTTTGTCAAATGCTTTTTTTCTCTATTGATTTGTATGATTGTATAGTTTTTCTTTTTTAGTCTTTTAATATGATGGATTACAGAGATTAATTTTTAAATATTGAAGCAGTCTTGCATTCTTGGAATAAACCCCAATTTTTAAATATTGAGCAAGTCTTGCATTCTTGTTAATAAGTCCCATTTTCACATGATGAATGATTTTGAATTGTATTTGCTTACTTTTTTAAAAGAATTTTTGCATCTATATTCATGAGGGATAATGACCTGCAGTTTTGTTTTTTTTTTGTACTGTCTTCAGTTTTGCTGTCAGTATAATACTAGCTTCATAAAATAAATTAGAAAGTGTTCCCTCTTCTATTTTATGAAAAAGATGTTGTAGAATTGGAGGTAACTCTTCTTTAAATGTTTGGTAGAATTCTTCAGTGAAACTATCCAGGCTTAGAGACTTCTTTTTGCAAGTTTTAAAATAATGAATTAAATTTTCTTAATAGTTTTGGGGCTATTTGAATTATCTATGCAATATTGGATGAGTTGTGGTGGTTTGTATTTTTTGAGGCAGTGTTTCATTTTATCTATGTTGTCAAATGCATGTTTATAGAGTTGTTTGTAGTATTCCTTTATTATTCTATTTATGTCTGCAAAGTCTGGAGTGACATCTCTACTGTATTCCTGATATGGTAATTTGTATTTTCTCTCTTTTTTTCTTTTTCAGTCTCTTTAGAGTGTGGTCAATTTTATTAATCTTTTAAAAGAACCACCTCCTTATATCATTGATTTTCTCTATTGTTTTTCTGTTCTCAATTTAATTGATTTCTTCACTTATTTAAATTACCTACTTCATTCCGTTTGGGTTTAATTTACTCTTCTTCTTTTAGGTTTTTGATGTAGGAGCTTAGATTATTGATTTGAAAGTTTTCTCTTTTCTAGTGTAGATATTTAGTACTATGAATTTGCCTCCCTGCATTGCTTTAGCTACGTCCCACACATTTTGATATGTTGAATTTTCATTTTCACTCAGTTCACTGTATTTTTAAAAATGTCCTTGAGACTTCCTTTTTGACCCATGAATTATTTAGAAGCATGTTGTTTACTTTTGAAGTGTTTGGAGAGTTTCTTGTTATCTTTCTGTTATTGATCTCTAATTTGATTCCACTATGATAAGAGAACATAGTCTATAGTTTTGATTATTTTAAATTTGTTGAGTTTGTTTTATGGACCAGGATATGGTCTATCTTGTTACATGTTCCATAGGTACTTGAAAAGAATGTGTATTCTGCTGTTGTTGAGTGGAATGTTCTTTCAATATCTATTGATTGATGGTTGATTCTGTGTTGGCAGTTTTTTGTTTTCTTCCTCAGCACTTGAAAAATATTGTGCCCACTTTATTCTGGCCCCCATGGTTTCTGATGAGAAATTGCTGTCATTTGAACTGTTTTTCCTAGAGGTAAGGTGTTATTTTCCATAGCCACTTACTTTTTTTTTTTTTTTAATTTTTAATTGTGATGTGTCCTGGCATGTATTTCTTTGGATTTTTCCCATTTGTGATTTGCTCAGCTTCTTGAATCTGTAGGCTTGTGTCTCTTGCTGAATGTTGGAAAGTTTCAGTCATTATTTCTTTAAGTAGATTTTCACCCTTTTTTTCCTTTTCTTCTGGGACTCTGATGACTTAAAACATTAGATTTTTTGCTTTACTCATGAGTGTCTCTGAGGTTCTATTCATTTTCTTAAGTCTATTTTCTCTCTATTGTTTAGATTAGGTAATTTCTATTGTTTTATCTTCTGGTTCATTGATTGTCTCCTTTGCCCCCTCTATTTTGCTATTGAGCCCATTCACAAAGCTTTTTATTTCAGTTATATTTTCAGTTATAAAATTTCCATTTGGTTCTTCTTTGCATTTGCTGAGACTATTGCTTTGCTAAGGCTTTCTAATTTCTCATTTGTTTTAAGTGTATTTGTAATTGCTTTTGAAGCATTTTATCATGGTTTCTTCAATATCTTTGCCAGATAATTATAATGTGTATGTCATCTTGGTACTGGCTTCTATTGATTATCTTTTTTCATTCTGTTTGATATATTTATGGTTCTTGGTATGATTAGTGGTATTTTATTGAAATCTGGACTTTTAATTTTTTAAATTTATTTTTTGAATCAAAACATAATTGAATATACATATTTATGGGGTACAGAGTTGACTATCAGTATCTGTGTACAGTATGTGATAAATAAATCAATATTATTAGCATGTTCATTGTCACAAATAATAATTATTCTTTATATTCTTTACGCAATTACTCCCTAACCCCTTACCCTGTCCCCCTTTCCTATCTCTAGTAACTATAGGTCTGTTCTCTCCTTCTGAAATTTCAACATTTTATTGTGGTCTTTCTTTCTTTCCTTCCTAAAAACTGACATTTTTGTATTTTGTCACAAAACTGCAGATCTTCTGTTTTAACTGGCTTTCTCTGACACTGTTCTGCCAGAAAAATGGTTTCACCACCTTGTTACTGCCAGGTGGAAGTAGAATTCTAAGTTCCTTGCTTGGCTTCCAAGTGAAAATTTTCTTATTATTGCTGGGAGGGAGTGGGAGTTGGAGTTCTGGCTCTCCTTGTGGTCTTGACTGATTCCATATTGATGGTGTCTTTATCACCAGGTGGTGCTGAAGTCTTGACTCTCCACCAGGCCATTTCTGACAACATCTATGCAGGAAGAGGGAGAAATACCTCATTACTGCTGGGTGCGGGTGAAGCTACTGATACCACAGTCTGTGGTCTTATTACAGACTGGTAGGGGTGAGAGTTTGGGAGCCCTACTTGACCTTTTGTGACACCATCTTAGCAGGGTGTTGGAGAGCCTCTTTATAGCCTGGTGAGGGTAGAAGTGTAGGCTCTGCACTCAGCCTTTGTTAGCATGGGCGGAGATGGCACCAAAGTTCCTATTTTGTGTGTGTGTGTGTGTGAGTGTGTGTGTGTGTGTGTGTGTGTGTGTGTGTGTGTGTGTGGTATTTGGCTGGAGTAGAACACTAATTGTATAAAAGCTTTTTGTCTTGCTAGGCTTCTCCTTTCTTGGTCCTTTGACTAAAGAGAGTAGGATTTTGTTAGCGCAAAATTATTTTGAGAGTGCTCTTTGTTATATGTATCAGTAGGTTTACTCCTTTACCATGCTGACTAGTATTCCATTGTATGAATGTACCATAATTTGTTTATTCATTCAGTAGCTGATAGGCAGAAGATCGTTTCCAGTTTGAGGCAATATGAATAAAGATGTTACAAATAGACATACACAGATCTTTGTATGGACATTATGTCTCCATTTCTCTTGAGTAATACCTGGGAATGAGATTTATGGGTTGTATGATCAATGTATGTTTAACTTTTTAAGAACCTATCAAACTGTTTTCCAAAATAGTTGTACAATTTTGCATTCCCACCAGTAATTTATGAGTTCTAGTTGTTCTGAATCGGCATTTGGTGTTATTTTACTGGCATCTGGTATTATCAATCTTTCTAATTTTAGCCATTTTAGTAGGTGTGTAGTAATACCTAATTGTGTTTTCCTGATAGCTAATGATGTTGAATATCTTTTTATGTACTTATATGTCATAATATCTCTTCTTTAATGAAGTGTGTTTTTGGACACTTTTTGAATTGGGTTGTTAATCTCATTATTTTATTTTGAAAGTTCTTTACATATTCTGGGCACAAATTTGCCCATTCTTTTTCTCCTTTTATTCCTCTAGTAATTGCAGTTGATTCCAACCAGCCTTTTTCACTACCTACCATGCTAGGGTTTTTTTTCTCTTTGTGGTGGGTGGATTAGGTGCCCCAAAAGTAATGAGGGTGTGCATGTAGGTTGGTGTAACATTGATGTTATTATATCTGATTGATTATTTCAGACAAAATATAAATACTTTTTAAATAGTTTAATTATTTATCATTAAGTGATTCTAGACACACAAAGGCAGGAAAATAGTGTGAATAGAGAGTTGGGATTCTTCATCTATGTTTAATTTATTTCCATGATAAATTCCTCCTGTTTTCTAAGACCTGACCCTCCTCCTCTCTTAGTAATTGCTACTATAGTAAAATAGTCACTGCAGCCAAAAACTTGGGAATTATCACAGACTCTCCTTTTCTTTCAAATGATTATCATTGAATCTGGCCAATCATGCCTTCTCAATGCTTCTGCATCATTTCTTTCTCCTCCAGCCCCTCTACCACTGTACGATTAATGGTCTCCTTTATCTATTTACTAATCCACTGGTTCTCAAACTTTCATGAGGTGATCAGAATCACCTCAAGGGTTTGTTAAAACAGATTCTTGGGTCCCATCCCCAGAGATTCTGATTCTGCAGGTCTCAAGCTGGGTTAGTCAATCTATATTTCTATCAAGTTCTTAGGTGATGCTGAGGTTGCTGGTTTAGGGACCATACTTTGAGATCCACTGACATAGACTACTACAAAAGGTTTCCACACACCCTCCAGAATCACTGTCCACTTACTTAACAAATAAAATCCAAGCTTCTGACTAACATCTAATCCATTCCACATTTACAAAGAATGAAAGTGGGGCAGGCACTGTGCTCAGCAATGTTGAGGATCCGGAGATGAACAAGTCACTCTCATCACTTCAAAGTGTGTACAATCCAGTGGATATGCCATGACAAGGTAGGTGGCAGAGGGCTGGCTTCCTGGTCATGTGATCTCTGTAGCTGCACAGGGCCCTGTGTTTAAAACAGCCTCATGCCTGGTTTAATGCACTGCTGTTACCATCTTGAAATTCTTAACTTTTGGATAAGGGTCCCTGCATTTTCATTTTGCACTGAGCCTCACAATTATGCCAGTCCTTGGTGGCAGGAAGGCCAGCCCTTAGCAAATTTACTTATTCAGCTTTGTTGGCCCTTACATGGACCTTGATCCAGGCATTTATTTTAGTACCTCATCCAACCTGTGCCTGACAGCTGAGCCTCATCAAACTTAGCTGACCTGGTTTATAAAACAATGCTCTTCACTAGGTGATATTGTGGTAAAAATTCTTATGGGTGGCTCTGGCCATGAATGCAGAAATTGTCTTTAGCCCCTGAAAGTATACTAGGGCACGCCACCTGATAGCAAGTTTTCTGAAGAGTTTCTGAACCTTTCTGAAATCAGGAACCCTTATGATACCTGTATTTCCCTATTGAGAACTGGACAGCATGTCTGCTACCATACAGTAGTGGAATCATAAAATCACCACATATTTAGAGCTGGGAGGACTCGTAAACATCAGTAGTTTATCATACTTAGTCCCTGTCCATGACTAGAATCTGAAGGGAACCAGTGAGATGGAAGGCCTTCCATCAAATAACTCCATACTCAGGTATCATCTGTCCAAGTTTGAATCATCTATAATTTGCTTTGCACTCATTAAGTCGTAAAACCTGAGAATGTCATTGAAACTGGTGATACGCTTCCTGCAAAAAGTTATGTTTAGTCCTTTGTGGGAGCAGCATCACCAATACCTGTCAAAACCCAGAGAAGAAGAGATTGCCACAAAGTCCAATTCTCATGTTTCCTTGACTTTTACCCTTTAGAGATCTTGTTTTATAAAATAAATAGTGGAAAATTACTTCTTATCATGTGCGTGAGTGAGTGTGTGTAGAGGGGGCTAGGATGTGTATGTTTAAGGGTATATTAAAGCCTAATTGTGTGATTTAACTTTTGAAAACTTCACATTCCTCCTAAGACTTGAGGGAGTAAAAAGAGCCTATTATCATTTTCAGGCCAGATGTTTTACTTAACTGAGCCAGTCTGATCCTTGCACCTGTCTGGAACCAGCAGTTGCAGGATTAGTGTAAGAGGCTGAATTTAAAAATCTGGACAACTGTTAGTGAACAAGCGAATGGTGTGAAAATGAACAGGCTTTCAGCATAAAGGATTTACTGTTTATGACAGAAGGTAATGCACATCACTGGCAGAAGAACGTGAGCAAGCCCTGTTACCTCTCTGTACGTGCCTGCTCATATACATTACCAAGTGACAATTACAGGGACTTTGGGTGAGTGGAGAAACAGAAGTAGGGGATCGGGATTGGGTTGGAGGAAACAGAGACATATTATACCATCCATCTGTGAGACAGCCGTGGAGTTACACAGAATTATATATTATTTCTGGTGGATTATGACAATTATAGAAGGAAGAAAACAGGCCTTACCTCCATAAAGATTTGTTTTTAACTATGCATCCTCAAGGAAGCAATGGCTTATTATCCAAAAGTAATTTCTTCCTAAAGGATAATTTATTTTTTACTAGTTCTTATAAGAGCAAAATAAAAACAAGTTTCTCATATTTTTTATTGGAGCTAAACTAAATGTGGAAATCCTGAGTGATCTCAACAAGTAAGTAGACTTTTTCTCCCACTGTAAGGCAACACACACTCACACACTCACACCTGAGTGCATATTTGCTTCACCCACCTGGCTAAAATATAAAATAAAATGCTATCCTTTAACCGAAATCCAGTGTGTTTCCTATTTTTTAGCTTTTTCTCATCTGATTTATTATACACACTCACACAGCTTAAAATAATATTAAAATGGCAAATGTCTTGTCTGAGAAAAAAAAAGAAAAGAAATTGTGAATGTGGACTCACAGGCTCATTATTTTTAGGGGAATTGCATTAGACTTGGAGTCTTGCAACTTGGGTCTATGCCCTGACTCCACCTCACCATGTGCGTGTGACCAGGGGCAAGGCACAGCCTCCCTAAGCCTTGGTTTCTCAGTCCCAGGATTTTTGTAAGGATTAAGGAAGCTAATGTAGATGAAAAGCACTTTGTAATTTGTAAAATGGTTTACACGTGTTAGCTCTTACTTTCAATTAAATTTATGAAAGAAAATCTGAAGCTAATTTGTGTTAGATTATCTCAAGAATGGTGATGAAACAAAATTCACTTACAGTATAAGCAACTGATTTTTACTTCAAACATACAGAATATATAAATTCTTTTAAATAGGTACAAAAGAGGGCATTTCTTAAAATACGAACTTTAGTCATGTTAGTGTCCTCTTAATCATTCATCCTATCAGTAACACAGTAGGGCACCTGTCAAGTGGCAGCCCCAAGAATGGAACAATAAACAAGACGTGGTTCTCGCCCTCAGGGCATGTCAGACTGCCTGAGGAAGGCAGGCAGCAAATAAGCAATTACATAAGAAAATATTTTATTATAAGCATGATGTGCTACAGAAGGGGAAATTTAACAGCCAAGGGCCCAGCAGGGGAAAAAATCAGAATGTTTTTGAATTTCTCACACTTATTTCATAATTTAAAATCATTTTTTAATTTTGATTTTATATGTGGAACATATTCATCTTTTTAGTGCTTGGGGTTGCTAAAACTTTTTATCTGACCCTGGCTACCCAATGCCAGCCACGTTCTTTCCCCTGAGAATTTTTGAAGACTTACAGAAGACGGAGTTGGTGAGAAGATGAGTTGAGGCCAGAGTTTGCTGCACAGCATGGTAATATTGCATGTCAGCTGACATGGTGGGGGAGCACAGCCAGCCTGAGGGCTCTTAAAGGGAGAGTAGAACAGACAGGCAGATGGATTGGAGAGAACCACAAGTCAGAGGAAGAGAGCAAGGCAGGCAGGAGGAGACTGGAAACATTCACTCTTCCTTAAACCCTGATCGTGTTAAATAAAATTCATAGGAGGATTTTGATTTAGACTGAGCTCCTGCATTAGGTCCAAACAGAACAAACCAAAATTGAATCACTCATGCTAAAGTTCTGTGTCATCAAATAGAACAAAACAAAGGTGTTTAATTGACCTTCTGAGTAAACAGGAGAGAGATAATAGCCAAAGCCCCAAATCTGCCAGCTTTAGCTGGCATGATAAAGGAAGTCCTCTCTGCTTTGACGTTTACAAGAAAAGTAACTTTGTGTGTGTGTGTTTTATAATTTTGATCATTAATTAGATTAACAAATTATTGTTGAGGGTTTGCTATGCTCCAGGCAATATGCAAGGTATATCAGGGAGTCTCTCTCTCTCTCTCTTTTTAATTGTAACATAGTTGATTGTACTGTGGGGTACAGAGTTGAATATCAATACCTGTGTGCAATATGTGATGCTCAAATCAGGATAATTAGTATAGTCAATATTATACAAGGTAATTATTTTTTGTGGCCCTTTACCAATTCCTCTTACTCTTCCTCCCACTTTCCCACCTCTGGCAACCTCAGTTCTGTTCTCTCCTTTTGAAAGTTCAACAAATTATTGTGATTGTTCTATCTTTCTTTCTTTCTCTCTTTTCTTATTTATTCATTTATTTTTTAGCTCCCACTTATGAGTGAGGACATGTGGTGTTTTCTCTTTCTGTGCCTGGCTTATTTTACTTACCATGATTTTCTCTAAGTTCATCCATGTTGCTGAGGATGGCAGTATTTCATACTTTTTCATGGCTGATTAGTATTCCTTTCTGTATACATACCACATCTTCTTTAAGCAGTAGGCAAGTAACTTTGAAATGACCAGAATTCCCTGTTTCTGTTTTCTTCAGCCTTTCCTGTCTCTTTATACTCATTGATCTTGTTGCAAAGCAGAGATCTCTGAACCTCTATGGTTCTGAGTGTTGCTTGATTCATGAATTGTTCTTTGCTCAAACTCTGTTAAATTTGTTATGTCTAAATTTTTTACTTTATCAACTGTGATGCTGCAATTGGTTTCCATGATCTTTCCTTATATCCTTCTAATAGACTTTTTGCGTTTTTTTTCCAGTGAATTTCTGTTTTGTGAAACAAACAATTCAATACTAAGACATCAAATAACCTCTTTCAATACGAGCAGGAAATGGGCATGCGTTCATTCAACCCTAAAGATTTATTAAGAACAGAAGATGCGCTAGGCAGCAAGGAAAACACTAGGTGAATAAACATGCCTTAGCTTCAAGGAATTTACAAAGTTTCTTATTGAAGAAACTTATTTAGTAGGATACAAAGGTGTACACAGCCAAGTGTAATACAGATGGTTTGTGCAAACATCTAAGAGGAACCCAGGGAAGGAGTTGCTTCTGACTGGTGTGGTGCAGAAGGCATGAAGTAGGAGGTTCCAACAGGGTAGAACCTTGAAGGATGGGTCCTCTCAGGGAACAGACTTTTCAGGAGTGGTCCTGTGGTTTCCAGATCCCACTGCTGATCAGTGGTGAGTCAACCAAACCATACTTGAGAGAATTGTGATTGCAGGCAGAGCTCAGATTTGGCAAGGTTATTCCTGAGGTTCAAGATGCCTGGTCCTCCCTCCACCTCTGCCTGCTCCATATTGCTGTGCACTTCCATGTGTCAGCCACCCGGCACTCCAAGCCTCAGGGCGAATGGTCTGATGCATCCCGGCTTCCGGCACTGGGCTTACTGCAGTGCCAGCCTTACAGGGAAATCATGTTACCCTGCCTTCCAGGGCTTTATCACTGCCTTTGGCTTTGAAACTGGGGCTCAGGCCCTGGCAGAAAGGCCATGAGCACTGCCGTACATTTTTCCACCCTAAATCAAGTGTGTGATTTGACAAACACAATTCTTCTTCTGAGGAAGGTAGGACACAGTAAATGAAATTGGGATCAGAGAAAATTCAGGAGTGAGATGGAAAACAGACCACATGGTTGGAGCAACAGGGAACCTAATTAGAGGAGATAATAGTGGAAAGGCTAGATGCAATCAGAGTGAACTTCCTTGAATGCCAGACTGGCTCTGGAAGGACATTGAAAGTGTCTGGAGTATTCTGAGTAGAAGATGCATAAAGTAGTGTCCGATCTCCCTGATTGCTCCCTCTGCCTAACAAATAGTTCTGTTCAAGTCTTCTTGTAGAGTTTAACACACAAACTGTTCTGTTTAGTGATGATCCATGTAATAATCCTGGCTTACACTGATTTGTTCCAGTGGATGAATACACATCTCCCAGTGTACGCTGAGTACCTGGCTCGGTGCCTTGCACATCATTGGCTCCATGCCAGCAGCAGGGAGGACTCATTAGGTAAGTGGGCATGTGGAACAGTTTGTACACATGGGTTAGTAGTAAGTCAGGTTTAGAGATGTGAGATTTCACAGCCCCATCAGATTAAGGATGGCGATTACATATGATAAATGCAATAGGGCTTTAATTCCAAAAGTTAATTTAATTTATTATACTAACTGTTCTCCATAGCTTCCATATAAAAATGTACACTTCTGCATTTCTGGAATATGGTAACATGTAAATAAATAAGTTTGCTTGAACACAAATAATAGGACAACTGGAAAAACTATTTCTTAGTACTGGATTGCACAGTTAGGCACAAAAAAAGTGTAATAATGAAACTGATTTTTTTAACCTTTTACATTATTAACTTTATCTGCTTTGCTTTAAAAAACTATATTTTTCTTTGATTGCAATAATACATGCAGATCATTTGAAAACCCACAAACCAAAATATCTCAATCTCATTACCCATAGAAAACTATTTTTAATAATTACAGTTTCTTTCATTCTTTCGGATTTAAAGTATTTTCCATTAGTTTATTTGTTTATTGAATATTTATTGTCTACCTCTATCGTGTGCCACAGAGAAACAACAGAGAATAAAAAGATAAAAAGATAAAAATTCCTGTTTTCATGGAGATTATAGTCCAGTGGGGAAAAAGTAATAAGAATGATAAATTAGTGAAAGATATAGTATGTTAGATATTAGTAATTGTAAGTAGATAAAATAGAGGAAGAAAATATATATGGTAAGAGTCACAATTTTAGATAGAGTCGCCATAGAAGAAGTGACCAGGAAAGGGTCACTGAGAAAATCTCACACACACACACACAGACACACATGATTCAGTAAAAAATTCAATTGATAACTATGTGTATTAATATCTTAGAGCTGCCGTAACAAGGTACCACAAACTGAGTGGCTTAAACAACTGTTAAAAATTTGTTGTCTCACAGTTCTGGAGGCTAGAAGTCCAAAATCAAGGTGCTAATCAAGGTTGGTTCCTTCCGAGGGCTGTGAGGAAGGGTCTATGGACTAAAAGTGTAAAATTTTATCTTCTTCTCTTTGTTTGTCTACATGTTAAGTTTTTACATCAACACATAATATTTTGTAATAAGAAAAAAATCCACCAGATTTGTTTTTTAATATGACTTTCATTGTTACCTCTTTCTAGTTCCTCTAGTGTCCATTTATGTTTAATCTCTTTTTGAAAGGTAGATCTCCCATGCTTTATTCTTTTATAATCTGACTTTAGAGCATGTTTATTTTAAGTTGTTCTGTTTATTAGGGCTGTTTAGGAGAGCATGAGTTTATCTTTGTAACAACCTGGAGACTAGAGAAAATGTAAATTAGTCTGTGTTGATCATGTTTAAATATTTTTTCTTCAGATGATGTTCTCTTGTTTTATTTTGTTTTTGTTTGCAATTATAGGTCAAGGATTTAAAGTAAACAAAATGTAAACTAATTTTGGAAGTTTTATTCATTTGTTAATAAATGAATTCTGTGTTTAGAGAAGGAATGTGATCCCTTTCAACCACATCTCTACTTTGAGTCAATTGCACCCTGATTGCAGAGGTCAGGAGGAAACCTTGGCAGACACAACACAGAATTACCTGGTTAGCCTTGTCACATACCTCGGCTCTGCTTTACTTGCAGAACCTCAAGGAAAAGCCTTTGTTTTTGTTACCAAGGCCTAATTCAAGCCAACAAGAAGGCTGACTTTAAGAAGCAGCAGAGAAAGGATTAAGTTGCCAGGTTAGGTAACATATTCCTAAAGTTCCTCTGCTTTCAGTACAAAACAAAGGAACTACAACAAATCTTGAGGATCATTCCAGTTTTCAATGACTGGTGTTCTCTATAAAATATTTATTTTTTAATTAAAATGTATGCCCCTTCAGTGGCAAATACTCTAGACAAAAAAAAAAAAAAAAAAAAAAAAGGCTGATCTCTGCAAAACCTATAAAGAAAATTCTGCTGTTAGTTCTAAATTAAAGTCTTAACATTTATTGTTTTTGACTTTGACTTTTATTTTATTAATAAAATTTGTAATCCACAAAATTTTAATTAAGCACAATTTTCTGTCATTATTATGTGGTATTCTGAAAATAAGAAATATGCTGGCATCTTTTAGTTACTTATAGCAGGGGCCAGTAAACTATTTTTGTAAACGGCTTTGTGGGCCATACTTTTCTGTGTTGCGACTGCTGGACTCTGCTCTTGTAAAGCACAAACAGCCATAGATCACACCTAGGCTCACGGGTGTGGGTGTGTTCCAACAAAACTTTATTTGCAATATTGTACCTCAAGTCAAGAGTAATAAAAGTACGGCATTCAAAGGCATTCTACCCCAGGGCCCAGCCTGCTTTTTCAGACTTACTTCTTACAGTTCTCCTCTATGAATCTTTTGCTCCAAACACACTAACTTGCTTGTTGTCCCCTGTACCAACTATTCAATTTCTGTATCACTGTCTCTCCTAGAAGGTCACTTCTTTCCTCTTTGCTGGGAAATTCTCCCTCCTTCATGAAGCTTTCCCTGGTCCCATTTTTCTTACTATTGAAATAAAGGGCTTCTCTTCAGCTTTACTTTATTTCTCTCTCTTTTTAAACAATTTCTTTCTCTCTCTCCCTCAATACTTTGGACCACACTTTTATATCTACAGTAGTGCCCCCTTATCTGTGGCTTTGCTTTCCACAGTCTCAGTTATGGCAGTCAACCAGGGTCTGAGAATAGGGGAGCACAGTACAATAAGATATTTTGAGAGAGAGAGGCCATATTCCTATAACTTTTATCACAGCATACTGTTATAATTGTTCTATTTTATTACTAGTGACTGTTGTTAATCTCTTGCTGTACCTAACATAAATTAAACTTTATAGGTATATGTGTCTAGGAGAAAAACATACTATGTAAAGGTTTCAGTACTATTCACAATTTCAGGCATCTAGGCGTCTTGGAACATATCCTCCCGTAGAAAGGGAGGACTGCTGTATATGCAGCAGACTTCATGGTTCCTGCACTTGAGGAGATGTTCACTCGAGGGCCCTACAGTTGGAGGGCTGGCACTTGCAGACCTTCGGCTCCTCCTTCGACTTTGCACTTCAGGCACCTCACTTGTCTCAGCCTAGTCTGGCTTTGACCACCTCCTCACTTGTCTACTTCTCCTCCCATAGAGGAAGAGGCTTTACTTACATGGGAAGCAAGGGTGCTTTCTCACTTGTTTCCAATACCTTTCCAGTGTTTTATAGCATCTGGTGGGTGGCTTTAGCTGCAAGAGCAGAGTGAGCCAATGTCTGTAGATGACAGCTTACAAAGCTCTGGATTCCTTTCCTACATCAGGGACCATTATTTTGTTAGTCTGATTAGATTAGACTCTGATGTGGAGAGTCCTCTGTAGTTTATTCTTATTGACCACACATTTCAGCATTGGGAAAATAAAATATTAAGAGCTAACAGTAATTGGGCACCTTTGTGAGCTGGACATAGTGCTAAGCATTTTACATGAATTATCTCATTTCATACTTACAGCAACCCTCTGAAGTAGGTACTAGTTATCCCACTCTGCTGATGCCTTGATTTCAAACTTCTAGTCTACAGAATGAACCATGAGATGAAGAGTTCCCATTGTTTAAGCCACCCAGTTTTTGGCAGTTTGATACGGCAGCCCTAGGAAATAATACACCTTCTCATTGAGCCTTTGAAGGTCAACATGCAATTCAAAAAGTATGTGAATTTAGTGGCCCAAGTAGAATGTGTAACTACTGTGAAGATAGGATGGATGAGAACAGTTCTGTGTAAAAGTTCGATTTTAAAGGAAAATAGGTTGTTTGAAGGAAGTGGGTCCCTAAGCACAATATTGTAACTGACTCCCAGTCTAGCCCATTGTCCATTACATTTTAAAGATTCTAAGCATGAGAAGCACTTGGAGCAATGGCTACTACCCCAAGCCGCACTCCGAATGGAGTTGTAAACGTTGGTGACTTGGTGTTGCTGTCACTAGCCTTCCCTCGAGGACCATTGTATAGCCCTGATCTGATAGGTTCTCAAACCTTACTGCACACTAGAATCACCTGAGGGATTTTTTTAAATTGGTTATGGATATTGATGGGGTACAAAGCTGACCATCACCACTTGTGCCCAAGATGTGATGGCCAGATCAATACTGGCAGCATGCCCATGACTACAAATTATGATTATACTCCGTGTCCCCCACCCAATTAATCCTTGACCTCCTTCCCCCTCTCCTTACTCCCCACTCCACTTTGTTTCCCTAGGTGTGCTCTCTCCCTCTGCAAGTCCAATGCACCACTGTGGACATTCTTTCCTTCCTTCTTTTTCTCTTAGCTCCCACTTATGAGTGAGAACATGCGGTATTAAAAACATATCTATGCCTGGCCCGAGGTGAGGCCTGGGCATGGTATGAGAAAAGAACTCTCTTGGGAGGCAAGATTTCACACCTGAGGGAAAGAGCTAGAGTACTGCTAGGACAGCTCCCAGAAGCTTGGAGAAAGCAATGGCACACTGAGGGACATAAAAATTTCAGAGCTGCTGTGGCAGGTGGTGGAAAAGGGATACAAATCTCAGAGGAGTGGGCAGGTAAAGTGGATATACTGTGTCAGTCCAGAAACAAAACAAAACAACACAAAAACAGGTGACCCATTCTGTGGAAGAGCACAAAAAATGTGGTTTATCAGCACAATGAGGACTGTGCAGGTGAGAAAGGGACATGCATCACTGGGAGCTCCATGGTGCTATATTCTGGGGGACAGGGATATTAGCAGGAAATGCTGGGCTCATTAAAAATGATTGAGATGATGAGACCCCAAAGTAGTAGCAACCAGAAGATAGCACTTAACTGTCAGAATCAAGGCAGGCATAATGAGCTGTAGTTAGGATAGTGGTGGGTTAGTCTACTAGGGCTGCTGTAATAAAATACCACAGGTTGGTGGCTTAAACAACAGACATTTATTTTTCTCACAGCCTCCGAAGACTGGTAAGTACAAGATCAAAGTGTCAACTGATCCGGGTCCTGGAGGGGGCTCACTTCCTGGCTTGCAGACAGTCACCTTCTCACTGTGTCTTCACATGGCTTTTCCTCTGAGGGTTCATGAAGCAAGGGCAGGGAGAGGAAAGAAGAGGAAGAAAGTAGGTAGAGAGAGAGAGATCTCTGGTTTCTCTTTCTCTTCTTAAAAGGACACCAGTCCTATTGGATTAGGGCTCCACTTTTATGACCTTATTTAACCTTAATTACCTCCCTAAAGATCCTGTCTCCAAGTACAGTCACATTGGGGGTTAAGGCTTCAAACCGTGCATTTTGGGGACACAATACAATCCGTAATAGAAAACTAGAGAGACCTAACCTGCGAGTTGCTATGAAGATGGTTGACAGGACATGGCATGCCTGGGGGAAATATAGATGGGTATTCAACACAGCTATTGTTCAATCTGTAAAACCAGAGGAAATCAAGGATGATGATCAGGAGGCTGAAGGCAGTAGCTCTAATAAAAGAGTGACAGTCCATTGCTCTCAACCTGAGTCATTTTTCAGATCCAGAACCCACTGATTAAAGAGGCCATATTCCAAGGAGGAAAGACTGTGACACCATGGTAGTTGTACATGGTAATGATTCTCCCAGTCCTCCCCATAAGGACTTACGATCATTTACTTAGAAGCCAGAAAGAGGAAAATACACACATTTCAAGGACAGTTAGACTCAGAGTCTGACTTAACTTTGATACTTAGGTGACGGAAGCAGCTTCATTACCCTCCAAATTAGAGTGGGGGCATATGTGGGTTGTCAGTCATGGTGGTTTTCCCAGTCTCCAAATGTATGTTTAGAACGTGCATAGGTTGCAGTACACATTGCCCCCACAATGGTTCCTTGCCTTGTGGGGTTTAGAGCCATCATAATGTGGAAAGCTAAGTAGAAGTCCCTAAAACTGCCCCTGCCCAGCCAAGACAGTAACTAAAACCTATACCACATCTGTTGTTATGGCAGATATTAGTGCCACCCTTAAAGACTTAAGGGATAAAAGGGTGGTGGACCTCATCATGTTTACATTCAATTAATCAGTCTGACCTCTTCAGAAGATAAACAGATTCTGGAGGATGATAACACAAAGTCAACCAATTAGTAGCTCCAATTGTATCTTTGCAGATGTATCTTTGCTACAAAAAATTAATGTAACCTCAGAACAAGAAATGTGACCACTGATGTGCAAAAAGTGTTCTTTTCTTTTTTCTTTTTTTCCAGAAATATCCTTTTCTATCCCTTTTAAATATGAGGGTCAGAAATATTTCATATTCACCTAGCGTGCACAACAGTAGATGCTTACAGGCTTGCCCAAGGGTTACGTTAATTCTTCTCCTCTCTGTCATGATGACATAATCCAAAGAAACCTGGACCCTCTACTATATCAATACCATTGCTAATTAGACCAAATAAACAAGAAGTTTCAAGTACTTTAGATTCCTTAGTAAGACACATGTACTTCAGAGAGTAGAAAATAAATCCTATGATAATTCAGGAGTTTGGAATATTGGTGAAATTTTTTAGGGGTCCAGTGATCTGGGAAAGCTAGAACATCCTCTCCAAAGAAAAGGGAAATATTTGTGTCTGCCATTTCCTTCCACAAAAAGGAAAGCACAATGCTTGTATTTTTTTCCTTTTGAATTTTGAAAACAATATTTCACTCCTAGGAATACTGCTCTTGGCCGTACACTGGGTTGACATGAAAAGCTACCAGCTTGCTTTGAGTGGAGTCTAGTGCAAGAGAGGTCTCTGTAGTGTAAGCAATCCTGCCACTTGGTACATGAAACACAGCACAGCCTGTGGCAATGGCAGACCTGTGATGGGAACGACACTGCATGGAGTCTATTACAAGACCTAGTAGAATTGCCACATAGATGCCAAGGGTTCCAGAGCAAGAGCCTGCCATCCAGGGCAGAGAATTACATACCTTTCAGAAAACAGCTCCTTAGTAGAGACAAGGAGTTTGACTGCTCATCATGAGCTGTGTTATGTATGTCAGACCCATCATGTCTTAAGGTTAAATGGGCCAGAAGTGGTGTATCTGGGACCAGGTAAGAATAGAACCAGAGAGCACAATGAAGCAGCATGAGCAGGTGACCCAGAGCCCATGTTATCAACCACCACTGTTCTTCAGCTCACATCTGTGGCCTTGTGGGTCATGGGTGGGGCATCCTTCATGACTGCACAACAGGGGAGGACCAAAGTATTGGTTAACAGGAGGAAAGGTATGACATGTGGGCCAAACCAAAAATGAACAGTGGCTACATTTCAGTCTCACCAGGGGTTGCCTTTTAGGAAGTATTGAGGATAAGCCCTCACTACTTCCACTTTGTGTGGTTGGAATATAGGTTAAAATGTATTCAGGTAGTGGCGAATAGCTTAGCTAGTTGGTCAGGAGCCTAACAGGAGACTGAGGATAAGGAAGTCTGGGGTAGAGGCATTTGTGTGGACATTTGTGAGTGCACATGATGTGTGAAAATCTTCATATTGCATCTTAATGCTCACCAGAGAGCACCTACTTGGAGTGGCATTAAACAGTTTAATAAACAAAATGACTTGTTCTGTTGACCCCAGTTGGCTTCTCTCATCGGCTGTCCCAGTTCTGGTACAATGGGCTCATGATTAGAGTAGCCATGGTGGCAGGAAGGGAGGCCATACATGAGCTCAACAGCATAGTCTCCCGTTCATCAAGGCTAATCTAACTACTGCTGCTGTCCAATGTCCATTCACAGAGACCAACACTGATATGACACCATCCCTCCAGAGCATCACCCCACCACTTAGTGACAAGTTGATTACATTAGACTTTTCTTTCCTGGAAGAAGTAGCAATTAATTTTCACAGGAATAGCCAGCTGTTCCAGGTATGTTTGCCTTTCCTACTCTTAAAACCTTAGCCATTGTTATGGATTGAATGCTTGTATCTCCCCAACATTCATATGTTGAAATATTAACTCCCAATGTCATAGTTTTAGGAGGTTAGGACATTGAGAGGTAATCAGATCATGAAGATAGAGCCCTCATGAATGGGATTAGTGCCCTTATAGGAAGAGACATAAGACCATGCTTCCTGTCTCTTCTCTCTGCCTTGTGAGGATACAAGAAGACAGGCCCTCTGCAAGCCAGGAAGAAGGCCCTCACCAGACCCTGGGTGTGCTGACATCTTGATCTTGGACTTTCCAGCCTCCAGACTGAGAGAAATAAACATTTGTTGTTCAAGCCACCCAGTCTATGGTAAATTATTATAGCAGCCCAAACTGACTCATATGGCCAGCACCACTGTCTGAGGGCTTACAGAGTGTTTGACCCTCCAGCCCTGGAGCCCTCTAATATTGCATCAGATTGGGGAACTCAGTTCAGAGTAAAGGAGATGAGGCAGTGGGCAGTGACCATGGATCCACTGGTCCTGTGACACAACACATCACCCAGTCTGAAAGAATGATGGAATAGCCTGTTGACATTACAGCTGAGGCACCAGTTTGAAGATGACACCTTGTAAGGATGGACCACCACTGTTCACATGACATACTTTACATGCTATGACTCTCTGCAGCACACAGTCAACAGCCATCATGTATTGCTGCGACTTCAGTAAGTAGAATATGTGAGTCTGGAAATCAAGAGATGGAAGTAGAATGGTCCTGCTTACCATCACTTCCCATGATTACCTTTAGGAATTTGTGCTTCCTGCCCCCACAGCTCTGGGCTCTGTGAGTTTAAGATATTCATTCACAAAGAGAGAAAGTATCCAACAGAGGACTCAGCAAAAATCCTGTTGAACTTTAAGCCGTGGCTGCTGTTCAGTCTTTTCGGATTCCTCATGCCAAGAACCAGCAGACAAGAAGAGGAGTCACCATCCTGGCAGGTATAATTTACCCTGATAATTTACCAGGAGAAGGTAGGGCTACTGCTACACAGTGGTGGCAGGAAAGAATGTGTTTGGCACCCCAGTAATTCACTTGGGGGTCTTTGGGTGCTCTTTTGCCTGATTTTGACAATAAATAGACAAATGCTGCAACCTCAGCCTAAGTACAACATGGGGACCAGGGATTCAGATACTTAAAATCTGAGGCTCTGGTTCATCCTTCCAGGTAAGCCAACAAGGCCAAGAGGTACTACTTTTGATGAGGATAATCCAGAAAGGATATTAAGGGAGAAAATGATGGGTATCATTTGTGGCCTGGAGAACAACTGCAGCAGAAAGGGCTATAGCTGGCCCACTAACCTTCCTCTTATATGTTTCCTCCAGGAAAAGAGTCCTTCAGAATCCTGCAGGAGCTGCTCTCAGGACTTGCAGGAAGAAAGGATCTACATGGTGCAAGTTCCCACTCAGAAGTGATGCACCCATCCCCTGCAGCTGCCAAGAGTGCCACCAGCTGATGGCCCTCAGCCCTCTCACATCAGCCCTTTCTGGAAATGGCCCTTGGCTGAAAAGAGCCATTTGGCTCAGGTTACATCCACTTTCCTGGGCCTGCATCTAGTGATTGTTTGATATAGGAGGGGAAGGGATACAAAAGCCTGGCCCCTTTGCCCCAACATGGGACAACTCTGACGGGTCATAGAGGTCCAGAGCTCTCTGCAGGGCTGTCCAAGATTTTTGTTGTGACTACATCACAGCCAATCTGCCCCCTGCCCAGTTCTGATTCTTTCTCTTTTCTCACAGATATTGATCCTAAGAGCACCCTCTAATAAAATACCTACAAGCTAATTTCCAGCTCATAGTCTACTTCTCAAGGAATATAATCTATAACTAAGTTACTTTTCCATACTATTCCAGATACACATGGTGATTGCGTTCATTCATTCATTCAAAAATATATACTGAGTGCCTAATACATCCCAGTTATGTTCTTGATCCATACTACTGAACAAGACAGTCAAGATTTCTGCTCTCATGGAGCTTACATTCTAGAGGCAGGAAGATAGATAACAAGCAAATAAATGAATAATGCATAAAGGACTATCAGATAGTTATTAGTCTTACAAAGAGAATTAAAGTGGTGTGATGTGACAGAAAGTGATTGAATGACTACTTTTAAAGGCCTCTCTAAGGAGGTGCCATCGAAGCTGAGACCTGAATGTCCAGGAACCAGCCATGTGGAAATAAGGGCAAGATCATTTCAGGCAAAGAGAATGGCTCATATAAACTTAGAAGGTTGAAAGGTGTTTGATGTGTTCAAGTTGCTGAAAGAAGGCTACTATGTCTAGACCTTAATGGGAATGGGGAAGGACAAAGCATGAAATAACTAGAGGTAAACAGAGCACAGGGAATGTAAGAGGTTTAGGAGGGGAAGTATACTGGAGAACAGAAAATTTTAAAATTCTAGTCAAATGTGGTAGAATTAATAGGTAGCACTGAGAACTCATTTGAGATAAGGATTATGGATTTAAAGCAAGTGAGAGGAGTTGTGTATTTTTTCCAGCAATGTTCAGCCACTGATGCAAGCAAAAAATGGGCAGATAGAATTACTTGTGCTTAGCCTTTTGGCACATTAGACTGATGGAAGGAGAGCATGTGAGGGAATTAAGGATTTTGTCATGGGAGAGATAAAATCTAAGCTGGGTAAGAGGGACATAAAGTGGTAATGCCTATTGAAAGAATGGTGTACTTAGTGGACTGGAGATTAGATGAGAGCAAAGAATTGCTTGAGTAGTAGTTCTAACGTAGCTGAGCTAGAAGGAAGGCTGGGGGATGGACAGAATGGGATATTTGAAATGGACCTTTTGGAGACTGTGCTGTCATTGGTGATGGCAAACTCAAAGGTATGACTCTAGAGTGGATGGCTGGGGTGGAGTGAAAAGAAAGTATCTCTCCAGGTCAGAAGGCTGAGAGAAATCAGCACGTTGCATGGATATGAAGTCACTGATAATAGAAGTCACTGAGTCAAATAAGGGGGAGTAACTAAGGGTGACAACAAAAAGAGTTTTCTATATCACAGTCTGATGGCATGCACTTCTAATCAGACATTTTTAAAAAACTTTTCTTGTTGAGGTTTTTTGTTTGAATTTTTTGGTAGAATTTATTTTTTAGAAAAGTTTTAGATTTACAGAAAGATTGAGAACAAAATGCAGAGTTTCTGTACACTAGCACCCAATTTCCCCTACCATCAACATCCTACATCATTATGGTACATTTGTTACAGTTAATGAACCAATACTGATACATTCTTATTAACTAAAGTCGATACTCTATTCAGATTTCCTTAGTTTTTACCTAACGTCCTTTTTCTGTTACAGGATCCCATCCAGGATACAACATTATTTTTAGTAGCCATGTTTCCTTAGGCTATTCTTGGCTGAGACAGTTTCTCAGATTTTTCTTGTTTTTGATGACCTTTATAGTTTTGAGGAATACTGGCTAGGTGTTGTATATGATGCCCCTCTATTGGAATTTTTCTGATATTTTTCTCTTGATTAGACTAGGGTTATGGGTTTTTGGGAGGAAGATCACAGAGGTAAAGTGCCGTTACCATCATATCATATTAAGGGTATTTATTACCAACATGAATAATCACTGTTGATGTTAGTGTTGATTACTTGTGTAGTGTTGTTTTTCCACTGAAAAGTTAACTCTTTTCCCCCTTTGCATATGGTATTCTTTGAAAGGAAGTCACCATGTTGAGATCTCACTTAAGGAGTAGGGAGTTATATACCCCTGCTTGAGGGTAGAGTATCTACATAAATTATTTGGAATTCTTTTGCATAAGAGATTTGTCTCTTCTTTCCAATTTATTAATTTACTCAATTATTTATTTCTATCAATGTGGGCTCATGGATTGCTTAATGTAGATACAGTGACATGTAATAATATTTATAGATTTATGTGAAAATTCCTTTTGTCTTTATTCTTAGAAAGTCCCATCATTTTGAGGTTACTTAGATCACATCCACCCACCACTTCAGTGAGGTAATTTCACACATTTGTAGTACAGGTAGATTGTCTCATCTCAGTCTGCATTTCTTCCCAGGGTTCCTTGACCTCCTAAATGAATTTTTCAAATTTGCATACATTAAGGATCATGATTTTGGTAAAGTTTATTAATTTTGACAAATGTACAATGTCAAGTATTCACAATTACAGCATCATTCAGAATCGTTTCAGTATATTCTAAAAAATTCTGTGTTCCTCACCTATTCAACCCTTTCCCTATTCCCAAACCCCCACAGCTATGATCTTTATACTAGCTCCATAATTTTGTCATTTCCAGAATGTTATATTAGTGGAATTATACAGCACTGTAGCCTTATAAGACTGGCTTCTTTAACTTAGCAATGTACACTTAAGAGTCTTCATGTCTTTTTGTGACTTGATAGTTTATTTCTTTTTATCATTGAATAATATTCCATTGTATGGATTTATCACAGATTGTTTATCCATTCACACGTTGAAGGACATTTTTATTGCTTCCAGTTTTGGGAGATTATGAATAATAGTGCTATAAACATATGTATGCAGGTTTTTGTGTGGACACAAGTTTTTAAGTCATTTGGGTAAATGCTTAGGAACGTGATTGCTGGATCATATGGTAACCCTATGTTTTGCTTTGGAAGAAACTGCCAAACTGTTTTCTAAAGTGACTGTACCATTTTGCATTCCCACCAGCAGTGAATGAGAATTTCTCCTGCTCTGCACCCTGGTTAGCATTTGGTATTGTCAGTCAGACATTCTAAAAGCTCTGCATCGGCATCTCATTCTTGTCTTAAATTTCAATTCCCTAAAGAAAAATGAGGTTGAACATTTCGTCATAGGTTTATTTTTATCTCTATGTCTTCTATGGTGAGGTGTCTGTTCAGATTTTGTGCTCTTTGTTGAGGGGAAAAGGTTGTTTATTTTCTTATTATTGACTGTTAAGAGTTTTTTAAATAAAAAGAAAAAATATTACTACTAATGGTAAGACCACTAGATGCAGATAAGAAAAAAGTTCTTTCAATATTTTAGATACAAATTTTATATCAAACATGTGCTTTGCAAATATTTTCTCCCAGTTTGTGCTTCATCAAACCCCAAGTCATATAGATTTTCTTCTATGATTTTATCTAGAAATTTTATAGTACTGTGTTTTATATCTAGGCCTATGATCCATTTCAAATTAATTTTGTGAAAGGTGTAAAGTCTGTGACTAAATTTCATTTTTCAGCACATGAATGTCCAATTGTTTCAGCACCACATGTCAAAAAGACTGCTCCTTCTTTGTTTAATTGCCTTTGATTCTTCGTCAGTTGACTATTTTTTTTTCTTTAGAATATCTTTAGGATATAGGTGTTTCTATTTTATATTATTTTGTTTGTTTTTATTTTTTTAAGTTTATTTATTTATTAATTTTTTTTACATTCTATGAGGTTGTGGAGCAGTGGGGGAGAGGGGGAGAAAGGAAGGGGGAAGGAAATAGTGTGCGGGAAGGAGCAAGGGGGAGGGGCGGGGCTGTGGCCTGTGGCACCCCCCTCATTCCTGCAGGGGAGACCAGGGGGCTTCCGGCAGTGTCTTGGTCATTGCTGGGCTGGGTGCAGATGTCAGGGGATGTGGCTGAAGCCCTTGGCCCGCCACCCTTGGGACTGGTTGTGGGTTGTTGGGGGGCATGGCTTAGGCCCCCAGCCCTCCCTCCTCCCTGGCCTGGTAGCCCAGGGGAATTTCAGTGCTTCTAGGTTTTATAGGTGTTCTTTGGTGATGTGAGACCTTTACTAGTTAATATCAAACTTTGTCTCTGGTCTGTTGGTATTTTGTTTTTTCTTCCAGTTCTGTTCTGAAATATTTGCTATCCTACCACTTAAACTCTGCACTGGAACTGATCTGTTGTCCTTTGCTTACTTCTAAAATGGAATTTCCTGTGGGAATCAGTATTTGAGCCCTGTGGTTGAGCTAAATTGTTGCTTTGCTGCTAATTCCCTGGGGAAGGCTTTTTGTGCAGCTCAGGTTTTAATGGTTGACTTTATAGGTTCTTCTGGCTCTGGTGAGATCGAGTACACCTGGGTTATAAATAAACTCTGGTCTGGGCCTGAGTGTTTTCGGCAAACTGCACCCCCTGCAGTTCTATATTCCTTACCATTCTCCACTAGTGGTCCTGTGCTGATTGGGGGGCAGATCAGCTGTCCTTGCTGTGCCCCAGTGTTCTCCCAGTGGGTCCATCTCCCTCACTGCCTGTGCTCCAAACACTTCTCATGGGACAGGCCATAGACCGGTCCCTTGTGATGACTCACCAGTCTCTGAGTGGTTCCTTTTTTTCAGTTGTTGTGGCTCCTTGCTCCTGGGTCCATGGGAGCCCTATTAGTGGTTCTGCTGGCCTGGGGGCCACCAAGGCCGTCTTCTTTCCTGCTGCCTCTAAGCAACTTCATCCCAAGGGCACAGCAGTGGCTTTTGCCAGCTCCTGCTCCATGTAGTCACCAGGGCCAGCATTGAATTGGCCAGGGCTCGAAATGGTCAGAGTTGTTCTTTCTTTCTCTCATTGTGGCTTCTCCTGCCTTCAAGTACTCTGTAGGTCTCTCTTCCTCTTTCCCTGAGCTCTAGTAGTGCCAGCTTGGCTGTTTTTGTTTTGTAATAGTTATAAATTGGTTGATTTGTGGGAGAGTTATGCTGGTAACTGTCTATTCCACCATGTTGACCAGAAACCTAGGTGTTTCTCCAGTTGACTTTTTTTGTATGGGTCTATTTCTGCTCTCTATTTTGTTCCATTGATCTGTGTGTCTACTCTTTCACCAGTACCACACTATCTTGATTACTATAGCCTTAAAACAAATTTGACATTGAGTAGTGTCAGTCCTTCAGCTTGGTCTTCTTCAATATTGTGTTGGCAATTTGGGGTCTTTTACCTTTCTACATACACTTTAGAATCAGTGTGTTAATGTCTATAAAATAGCTTGCTGAGATTACATTGAATCTGTAGATCAAGTTGGAAAGAACTGACATTTTAACATTATTGAGTCTTTAAATCCATGAACATAGAATACCTGTCCATTTATTTAGACCTTTGATTTCTTTCAGCAGAGTTTTAAATCATATAGATCCTGTACATAGTTAATTAGATTTATACTCAAGTATTTCTGTATTTCTCTCTCTCTCTCTCTCTTTTTTTTTTTGGTGATGTGAATTATATTATGAATGACATATGTTTTTATTTTCAAATTCCATTTGTTCATTGCTGGTATATAGGAAAGCAATTGATTTAAATATATTAATCTTGTACATGTTATCTTCTTATACTTGTTTATTAGTTCCAGAAGTTTTTTTTTTTTTTTTTTTGTGGTTGATTCTGTGGGATTTTAAAAACATACAGCCATGTCATCTGCAACCAAGAGAGTTTTATTTCTTCTTTCTCAGTCTGCATGTATTTTATCTCTTTTACTTGTCTATCACACCAACTGAGACTTCCAGTATGTTGTTTGTTATAAGTGGTAAGAGAGAACATCCTTACTCATTCCCAATCTTAGAAGGAAAGTGTCCAGTTTCTTACTTTTACATATAATATTAGCTGTGATCTTTTTGGTAGATTTTCTTTATTAAGTTCTCTTTTATTCCTAGTTTGCTGGGAATTCTTATAGTGAATGATAATAAATTTTGTCAAATGCCTTTTCTGCATGAATTCATAGGATACTTTTTCTTCTTTCTTTGTGTCTTTCAAGGAATTGGTCCATTTTGTCTAAGTTGCCAAACAATCTTTCAAAGGCTGTGTGGTATTCCATCATAGTACTTTGCTGAAGGATGTTTAGGTTGTGTCCAATGTTTGCCATTCTTAAAAATGCTTCAGAGCCTAATCCTGTACATCATTGGGTGGTACATGAGAATATCTGAAGTACACATTCTGAAAAGTGGAGTTGCTGGGTAAATGTCATGTGCACTTTTAATTCTGATAGATGTTACCAAATTATTCTCCATAGAAATTGTACCAGTTTCTATTATCATCAGAAATATATGAGAATCATTTTTATTTTCCCCACACCCTTGCCAAAACTAGGTAGAAAATGGCATCTTGTGTCTGTCATTTCCATATCTCTTATGAATGAGATTGGGCATTTTTGATATATATATATATATATATATATATATATATATAATATACCTCTTGCAATTTTCTTTTTTTAAATTTAATTTTATTTCAACAATAAACAATGTGGTTGATTATTGTGGCCAATTACCGAAACCTCCTTCCCCCCTCCGTATCCCCCCTCCCTCCAACAATGTCCTCTCTGTTCACTTGTTGTATCAACTTCAAGGAATTGTAATTGTTGTGTCTTCTTCCCTCCCCACGCCCCCTGTTGTTTGTGTATTTATTTATTTATTTTTAGCTCCCACTAATAAGTGAGAACATGTGATATTTCTCTTTCTGTGCCTGACTTGTTTCACTTAATATAATTCTCTCTAGGTCCATTCATGTTGTTGCAAATGGCAGTATTTCATTCTTTTTTATAGCAGAGTAGTATTCCATTGTGTAGATATACCACATTTTCCATATCCACTCATCTGATGATGGACATTTGGGCTGGTTCCAACTCTTAGCTATTGTAAAGAGTGCTGCAATGAACATTGGAGAACAGGTGTACTTTCAGCTTGAATATTTCTATTCCTCTGGGTATATTCCCAGCAGTGGGATAGCTGGGTCGTATGGTAGATCTATCTGCAATTGTTTGAGGAACCTCCATACCATTTTCCATAGAGGCTGCACCATTTTGCAGTCCCACCAACAATGTATGAGAGTTCCTTTTTCTCCGCAACCTCGCCAGCATTTATCATTCTCAGATTCTTTTGGATATTAGCCATCCTAACTGGGGAGAGATGGTATCTCAGAGTGGTTTTGATTTGCATTTCCCGAATGCTGAGTGATGTTGAGCATTTTTTCATGTGCCTATTGGCCATTTGTAAATCTTCCTTTGAGAAATGCCTATTTAGCTCTGGAGCAAAAAAAAAAAAAAAAAAATGAAAAATAAAAAATATAAATAAATAAATAAATAAATAAAGCTGGAGGCATAACACTACCTGACATTTTTGATATATTAATGAGTCGTTTTCTACTCCTGCGTTTTGTTTATTTTCCTATTGGCTTGTGTCTTTTTTTATTCATGTAAAAGGAGTCTTTAATTAACCATCCAAGTTTAGTGACTCAAAATAATAACAGCCGTTAGTATTGCTCTCAAGTCTGGGAGTTCACTGGGATCAACTATGTAGTTCTTGTCCAGGGTCTCACTTGGGTTTCAGCCAGATGGTGACTAGGGTTGGAGTCATCTTGAAGGTGTTTTTGCTCATGTGTCTCATGGCTGGTCTAAGGAAATAGAGAAGTCACTAGTCAAATGTCCACTCTATTAATTGATTATGGAATAGGCCTTTGTGTATCTACTCCTTGAGCTGCTGGATATGGTAGCTGAGTGACATAAATAAATAAGATTCCCTTTGAGACTGGAATAATATTACAGTATTAAGAGTGATGTCTGTGTAGCAAAATGGTTTGGGAGAAAGGAAATAATAACAGGAATAACTGCCATGTCAACAGAAAAGAATATTTAAATATTCACACAGCCAAAATGTATTGACTATTACTTTCCAGAACTGTTCCAGTTACTGGGTCTTCAGCTGGGGAAGGGGGTGGGGGAGGAGACAGATCAAGTTATTACCCTCATGGAGTTTGCAAATAAATAAGTAAATATACAATATGTCAGACTGGATGAGATCATTTAGGGAGTAAGAGCAGATAGACAAATGGATGTGGACTGAACCACACTCCTTCCAATATTTGGAATTCTGGAATGTGAGAAAAAATAGGAAGGGGATACTGAGAAGGGGCAACCTGTGAAGATGTTGGAGAATCAAGAAGCAATGGCATCCTGGTAGTGAAGAAATGTTTCAAAAAGGCAGGACTGGTCAACTGTGCCACACAATTCTCATCAGAAGACTGAGAACTGACCATTGGATCTAGTACATAAAAGTTATCAGTGCCTTGGAGAAGAGTTGTTTATTGCAGTAGTGGATTCAAGAAAAAAGGGAGAAGGAAAAAGATAGAGACAGAGTATAGACAGCTCTGTAAGTTTTGCTATGAAAAGTAACAGAGAATTGGAGACACTGCTGGAAGTAAGTGTGGGGGGAAGGCAGATGTTTTAAAAGATGAGTAATATTTAACATAGCTGTACACCGATGAGAATAATCTTTACAAGTGGGAACATTTATGTTAAAAGATGGAGTTCAATTGCTGAAGTGATTTCCTTAAATAGGTGGGAGAAGGCAGGCTTTGGAGAAGTGGAAGCATCTGTCTTAGAAAGGAGCATGAACAATTCATTAACAGTAAGAGCCAGAAAGGCAAACAAAATATCTGCGGTAGTATGCAAATAGGTGGAGACTTGCTGCGGTGGGATCTTTGGAAGTTCTCATCTGACAGCATTCCTTTTCTTATGATCTCGAACCAAGGTCATCAGCTAAATGTGAGGAAGGAGCAGACTGTGAAAAACATCCAGAGGATGCCACAAGGGGATAAAAAAGGGAAACAAGTGTTCGCGAAGAGGAGCCTAAGGACCCAGTTGAGATAAGAGGGCGTGAACTTAAAGGGAGACATTTTTTTGAGGGTCTGGCTGATAAAACAGCAACCAGAAATCTTTTCTATTATTAGACTGTGGCCCAAAATGATTTGTATCAAAAATAAATTAATACAGGTAATTAAAATTACATTGAGGAAGAGAAGACAAGACAAATAAATGAGTCAACAAATGTTTGCTATGTTTTTGTTAAGTACTTGGCATCGTAGCTCAGAAGTTTCTGTCTTACATTCAAGAAATGCCTAGTCTAGTTGAGAAGACTCAGATAAAAAAAAAATAAGAGATTGAACATTATTATTTACCAATCACCACTGAAACAGTAAATCAAAGGCAGTACAGTCGTCCCTGGGCATCCTCAGGGGATTGGTCCCAAGATCCAAGTAGATACCAGAATTCTCAGATGCTCAAGTCCCTGACATAAGATAGTGTAGTACTTCCAAATAACCTGTGTACAGCCTCCTGTATACTTTAAATCATCTCTAGATTACTTATAGCACCTAATACAATGTAAATGCTATGTAAATAGTTGTTACACCGTATTCTTTAGGGAATGACAATTTTTTAAGAAGTCTGTACATGTTTGTACAGATGCAACCATCCATCTTCTTTTTTTCCACGAATGTTTTCCACTCTCAATTGGTTGAATTCGTGTGTGCAGAACCCGTGGATACAGAGGGCCGACTGTATGTACTACTTTGCTCAACAATGTGTAATCCAGGGAGTGAGTGTTATTGGTTCTGAGAGAAGCCAGTTTGCTATGAACTGTAAGGAAGAGAACTCTTTATCCTCTTTTTACAGAAACCGCACTGGGCAATGTTGAAATAAACCACGTAGAAAGGTAGAATGAAATCTATGGAGTTTGGAGGCAACTGTTGGAATTCAAATTCTGTGTTCTCCACTTACTAGCAATGTGGGCAAACAACTTAATATTTCTGCACTTCAGTTTCTTGATATGTAAAGAGGAGATGGTAATTCATTTGTCATGTAGCAATTTAGTCTCATGTAGTCTGTATTTCGAAAGTAGAGCTGGCTTCTTGACAACCTGCAGGGGAAACCAACTCTTTCTGTCCTTAGTGAAAAAGAAATTTAATGGAAGTTTACATGGGAAGCTCACACAATCCACAAAGCTGAAGGAGTAGGTAACAAGTTGGGAAAGAACCAGGGGGTGCTCCAGCAGCTGGGCAGCAGAACCATATGGTCTGTGCATGTGCTGTACACACAGCAAAGCAGCTGTAAACAGCTGCCACTGCCAAATCCCACAGCTTTGATGCCATGGTCAGTTGATTCACTGAAAAGTAAAAGTCCTAATTAATGTAGGAATGTCTGAATGGCCAAGTCTTGGTCTTGAGCCCACTCCTTGGCTGTCAGAGAACAGAAAGCAGAAAAATCTACCTCTTTGTCTTTCACCTTCCACAAAGACTCATACAGTGAGAAATTTCTCCAAATAAATAATTTAAATGTGTGGCAGGTTAAAAAAGAAAAATCTCACAAATGGTCACCACCGTGACCATATAAAATACACATTTGTCCTCCTGCTTATACTTCCATAAAGGAAATGTTCCCACCTACTGTAATGCCATAGATATTCCTCTCTCCCCAAAATGAAAAAAACCCCAAAGGTACATATTTTACTTCATCCATATCCAAGCTCAGGATCTTGGGGTGATGTTCACTTCCCTTGACTTTTGTCTCATCCTGTCTTAATGTTCTGCAAATCATAAAATGAACTGTAAACTCAACAACCTGCAACAAACTCCAAAAATAAAAGGAGCCAAATGAAAAGGAAAGAAAAGAGAAATTCATTAAACTACATAAATAAAACTATATAAATGCACAGAAAATAAAGCATATAGGTATGTGCTATCATCCTAACAACACAGTCTCAAAACTCCTTTATCTGTTACCATTCAGATTCTTTTTTCCTTCAGCTTAAAATTTAACTACTTGTGGTTACTTACCTGTTGGAGTGACTAATCATCATACCTAAAGCATGGAGCCCTTGAAGGTTCTATCTACGCAGGCTTACAATCCACCATTACTAGGTTCCCTTCATCTCTCTGCTGCCCATTAAGGGAAGAAACCCTATTTCTTGTTACTTAGGATAAATCACTCTTGTCTACACTGTAATATAACCCCTTTTATTGCCTGTTTGCCCAGTGGCATGAGGAGACAGAAAAGCTAGCTGGAAGTCTCACCTTCCAGTTCAGCAGAATTATTTTTTGGGGTCCCATAGTGGAAACATGTCTTTAAACTATTTAAACATTTCTTTAAAGGCTGTAGACATGAAGATGAGGTAGGAAAAAATTAAGTTGGTCATTAAGTCTAATCTTGAGAGTTGTTATTTCTATTTCCACCTTTGGTTCCTAGATTGATGTATTCTGACTGTTGGACAAACAGAATAATAAATTTTCCTATAGCATAAATTAGCTGAAGAAGGTGCTTTTGCCTGAGGCCACCTCAAGAATATGCCATATCCTATAAGGACACCCACAATCTCACAAGATGTTATCTTCCAGCAGGCAAAATAACTGAGGTTTCAGTAGGTCATTCCTCTATTTTTTTAAGAGTAGCTGTTTCTGTGTAACATGGTACATAATAAGATGAGTAAATTCTATTGACATCAGGCTATAAATATATATATATATATATACTCCTTTCCCTGTAAAATGAAAGCAATATTGTGTGGGATGCCATGGTGATATATTGGCATTCTGGAGGTGAAAAGATGGTGCCACTAACAGAAAATAATGAGTGGGGAATGTAAATCCAGGTCTTGAGTGTGTGTTTATCCCAGGGAGAACAAATTGCTGCCTTGGGGAACAGTCAAGCAGGGGTAGAAAACTAGACACAAGCAGTGGATGTAGCAGTAAAATGTACTCAACTTTCCACCAGGGAGCTGAATGGTCTTCATCAGTCTGACATTGTAATGGGGATGCCTGCTTCTGGGAATCAAGCACTCGCTGGGGCAATATCCAGATTATCCTTGAGAAGGATTCATTCATATTATTTATTATTTGGCCCATGGCCACTATATATGTGATCCTATTGAGCAAGCATCAAAATGGCTGGGGAAGATTCTGACTGACATGTATAGAGAAAATTGTCTTACATCGCATTAAGATACCTCGGTAGAGAAGGACTTTGATGAGCATTTATATGGGACGGATATATCCTCACATCCTGGACCTATTCCAAAAGATCAATCCACATACATTTTACCCAAATCTACATGTTACCTTTCTTCTAGATCTATGGCCATCTATCCAATCTACTAGCCCAGGTTCATAATTTGAGAGTAGATTCTTACTTCTGGCCACTTTTCCTGCCTGGCAATATAGACAAAGAGATTTACTCTTGCAGTTCTGGCCAAAAGATGATCTCTCTTCCTCTATGTCCTTTAGCTCCTTCAATTTCTTCCTCAAGGAGGGTTTTAAGATCATGGGAATCCAGTTTGGCTGAATTGAGCATATTTTACAGAGGCTTATATGAAGACATCTCTGTCCTTTTTTATTTACTGGACACAAGTAACTTCCCTAGGAAGCCAAAATTGTAGCTTGAGGGAGGAGCAGCAATACAGAAAATTGAACGTTTTTTCTTCTTTGTAGATTCTTCACCTGGCTGGCTTCTTATTTGCTACTTCCACTTGAGGATAAGGTGTTTCTGGGTATGCCTGACTTTATAATGGTTTCATTTATCTGGTGTGCCATATTGAGTGATTTGGCCCAGTATAGAGCCAAGAGGTGTTTCTCAAATAAAAAAAAATATTTTTTAAAGAAGAATTATAGCCTTACTATAAAATTCTGGGTCCATACAGCATCCTGGTTTGCCTCCACTAGAGTAAAATTAGATCTGCTGGTTCATAAAGGCTAACTGGCAGAGCTGATTGCACTGCCTCTGGCCAAGTTGGGGATCCTTCTTTTGCTCTGAGTCCCCTCAAAGCTGGCAGTTTTCCAATCACCCATTAAATGCACCATGAGAAGGGTGCCCAAGTGAGTATATGATATCTTCGAAATCCCATGAGTTCCATTATTTGTGATTCTGTACTAGCTATAGAAGCAGGAAAGTATAGAAATGTCTTCTCTGTTTTGTAGGTAATATCCCAACATGTCTGAGACCTGGATTCTTGAAACTTCGTTGAAGTGGGTCCTTGAAGTCTTGTAAGGTTTATCTTCTACTCTCTCACAAAATGCTTTCAAATGGTCTGCAGTGAAAGAGTAGTTTTTATTTTTATTTCCAGTCTGTCATGGACTGATATATCTTGTTCAACTCAATTAGAAAGTCCACTCATCTAAAGCTTAGATGTTGCAGCCCCGTCAAATTGCTATAAATGTTTCTGAGCTCATCGCAAGTAACAGAAAATTTGCAAACTGGACCATATTTTAGTTTCACTGCTCCAACCCTCACACGAGTACCAAAACATACTAGATATTTCTCTTTCGTGATCTTCAAATCCTATCAAGATTATAGTATCACTTCAATAATTTAGTGTAATATCTTGAAGGATGCTACATGGTTAAGATATCAATGGATTAAATTGTGTCAGAGATATGGACAGTTGATGTTGTCCTGACTCAAGACAGTGAAGATTTGCTGATGCCCTGACCAGACAAAAGAAACAGTGTTTGGCATATTCTGAATATTAGACTAGAGAAAATCCTTTATCAGATAAACAGGTATTTGTTACATGACAGATTTCTGGATTGATTTGCTTCAGGAAGACTGCCACATGTGGAACTGCAAATTAATTATTCAATAAGTTGCTGATTAAGTATATGATAAGCCACTGTACTTATCCATCTGTCTTCTGCACTTGGCAAACTGTAGAACAATGTAGGATGTAGTTTATAGCTCTGAATTTTTGAAGTATTTGATGGTGGTCTTTAAGTCTGGAATTACCCTAAATTAAAATTTACCCAAGTTAAAATTCCATTTATTTCATGACTCTACTGACCTAAGCCAGCATAAAATATTCCTTAGAGGGTATTTATATTGTCTTATTTTCTAGTGCATGGTTACCTTGATAAATGGCTGCAGATCCAGTTCAACAAGATGAAAAGGTACATTTATAGTTTTCCTGGGATAACATTTCACGGCCCTTCCTCAAGGATACCCAGCCTCCTCTTTATTCAAGAGGTACTGAGATTATGAATTGACTCAGAACTGGGAATAGGGTGAAAAGATGAAATGCTCTATCTTAGTGTCATATCGGTTTCTCTTTCTCAGAGTAGGAGGGTTTTATTTGTTTTATTATACAGCATCAGTATAACTTTACTGAGATGATCAATTCACTGACAGTAAAGATCTCTCTGCACCAGTCAATTTTGATAGTTGCACTGGCTTTGCTATCTACTATGGTACCAAACTAACTTAGCATCTGCAGGATGAGTGACACTGTTTTATCTCTGCCATTCTGCGGCTTTTCAATCTCCATGGCAATCAAAGAGTTCATTTCAACTGTGTTGTCTTTCACCAGCATTCCCTGACATACAAATAACAGCCAAATAAACACCTTTTAAAAATACTGGTTTTCCCCACACAAATGTATATTTAAGGCCCTGGAGAAGAACACATATACATTCTGGTCCCTCTCAAGGGACATAAAAGATGGGTAAATAAGTCATGCATTATAAATCCATGCCAACATTCATCTCCCTCAAACACATATTTCCTCCCACATTTAATAAACATCCCTAACATCTCACACTTAGAATACGTCCCAATTAAGACTAGGTTGTCATAAACCACTCAAGTAAACTATTAGAATCATGTCCAGATACTAATTTGGTCCTTCTTTTCAAGTCTTTGATTGAATAATAGACCCTCTAGGGAATTCATGGATCTAACTCAACTGAAAAGACTAAAAACAAGGTGAGAGTACATACGTGAAAACTCCTTGAGTGGAAGAAATTTCAATGTTTTCACATAATGCTGTAATTTGATGCCAAAGTTCAATTCAAGAAACAGAAATCACTCCAGGTATTTCAAGCAGGAAAAAATCATTGTAGGAGTGGAAATCATGACATTTGGCTTTAGGTAAAGGGTGGAAACATCATAGCTATGTGATCCAGAAGTCAGGAATGGCTATTGTTGCTGCCTCAGCTCCCTTCATCCATGAAGCTGGTGACAGATAATGGAACCAAATGTCCAGCTGCTACTAAGAGTCACATCTATTGGAGTTAACTCATATGCTTTCCCCACCTTCCATAATTTATATGCATTTAATTACTAGAACCAGGAATATAGAGAGATATAGTTTTTAGCTTTACAAACTCTCTGGGCTAAAAAACTTCTCCACCCTGCCTTTTGTCCTGGGACTCTGACCTACTTTAATAGGTTCCCTTGTCCAGTGACTTACAGATAGGTCTGGACAAATTGGGGGGCCAGAAGTAGATGGGAGACAGAGAGAGCAAGTATGTCAGTGTGTTTATTCCCTTGGTTCCCTCCCCATGAGGGTGCTGTGAGTTGATTGCATTATTTTTACCAAAGTCTGCAGCCTCTATTTGGTGGCTCACTCCAAAGAGCTCTTTCTGTCTCTGGGTTCTGCTAACTTCTCCATCCCCTCTTACGTTCAGGTGTATGAGTGTTAATAGTACCCAGTTCTTACTAACTAGGTGATACTGTGGTTTCCCTTCACTCTGCCCATATCTTTGTCAATGATCCTTTTACTAAATTCATCTCAAATTACTCAATTTGAATGTGCCGTTCATTTCCTGCCTGGAAACTAAATAGTTTGTTCTCCAAATTCAAGTACAGTAAAATAGCATGTAAGAGAAACTAATCTAAGTATTCTGCACACTTGATGACTCACAGGTTCAAATATGGAGTTTTGTTTTTGCTCCTTTAACTGTACATCTGGAAAAGACAAGAGATTTTTTTAGCATGGACATGGAAAGTCCTCTGGTCTCTTCTCTGCCTTGAAATGAGAATGAGTTTTGTCATTCCCTTTCTTTAAGCTGTCCAGTTATTAGAAGCAGGTATCCCACCTGCAGACCTTAGCACTGACACATGGCAGCCACAAGGCAGACCGTGAAGCATTGCCTGCAGTGGGCAGGCTCTTCCCGAGATATAGTGGAGCCCAACCCATGGCAGATGTGGTTGCTATTAGAAGCTCATCCTTGACCTAAAATTTATACTAGATGTTAACTCTTTTTAACACTGCAGCTTGAAAAAGACAAGGTGAAGCAACAATTATATAAAGAGATAAATGTGGAGAAAATCTTAAATAAGAATAGTACTAGAATATTTCAAAACGTTCATGGAAAACTAGAATTACAAAGTAATACAAATCTTTCCATGAACTATTTGAAGATCCCTTGTATTTGACAGAGAAAATTGTACAATTATGTGGAATCTACTAAAAAATTCTTTTCTTTCCTGGCTAAGATTTCTTCCTAGAAGTTATAAATTTTATTAGTGTTTTCTAAAAAGCAGGAATTTTTGAAAAACAGGTAATTCATTCATTAAACATACAGCTATGATATTCCTATTACGTGTAAAATATGTATGGGGTAAGACACACAGAGAAATATATTTTCCCCCCAAATATGTAAATATCCAGAATATAAGGCAATTGATGCTGAAAGTAAAATGAGTAACTCAGATAATAACTTCTGGATGGAGAAATCTTTATAAATTACATCATACCTTCTTGGCTTGCTTTGTATATTATACCTATAGTGCATCATTGTAATACATTGGCAGTGTTTCAAAATTACCATACAGCTAAAATAGGAAAATAATAATGACAAACAACTTGCCCTAACAATGAGAAAACTAGAGAAATTTTCAATAAGCCCTTGCTAAAATGCAATGAAACATTTGCCCAATATGAAATAAAGGTCAATGCTTTTTCCCTCTGGTAAACGCTGCTTTGGGAGAAAAATCAAGGAGCACTATGCACTGCACTTGCTTTGAACAATGCTTCCATTAGTAGAACTATAACAGTATTTAAGAGGTTTCCTTCCCCTTGCATACTGCCACTGGGTTTAATAGCCTTAGATCTTTTATAACATGAAAACAACTTTCAAAAGCAAACACTGCCTTGAACTTCGTATTTTATCAAATAGAAACTCTTATTTCTGAACCCCCTTGGCTTTTATTTTTTGAAGGACAGAGAAGATGAAGATGCTTGCCTGCTAACTAGGTGTTTTTGTTTTTATTGTTGTTGTTTCAAACCCGATAAGTTGTACAGCTCTTATGATGAGATTCTAGGTCTTAGCTAATCAGTTCCGAAAGTGGCCATTGCTAAATTTTGGATTTGCTTTCATATTGCCACATGTATATCCTACTGTTTCTTATCTCAGCCTTGAAACTAACAAGAGAGCCTCTCCTGAGGTGGCTGGGGCTGCTCAGGATGAGGTGCGGTGAGGTTTCTCACCTTTCCCTCTAACCTTGGGTCACCTTTCTCTGTAACGGTTCTTTTCCTGTCAGTATTTAAGCATGCCCAATTATCTCCCAAGTTAAACAAAACAAAGCAAAACCTCTCCCTTAACCCCACGTATACAAGTATCTACCTCTAACTACTCCCGATGAAGAAAGGGGTAGAGTCTCTTCAATTTCTCCGCTCTCACTTGCTCTTCGACTCCTGTTTATTCTCATTCTCCATCATACCTGAAAACACCGAAGTCAATGGTGACTTTCTCACTGCCAAATCAAATAAGCCTTTTATAGTCCTTGTTTAGTTTGACTGATTAGCAGTATTTGAAAAACTGACCACCATGCTAACATTATTGAAGCAAATTTTGTCTTAGATTGAATTATATCACACTAAAATTAATTAATCAATCAATTAATTCACTAATACAGTGAAGAATGTGAGCTCAGAATGCCTGGATTCCAATCCCAGCTCCTCATCACTTAAAAGTTATGTAATCCTAGGCAAATTTCACAATTCTTTAGCACCTCAATTTCCTCTACCATGAGAAATATACTAGGGTTATTGTGGTGATTAAAAATACTAAATTTAAAAGCACCTAGAACGGAGCTCACTAAGCTTATGGAGAGTCTTCAATAACTGTTAGCTGTTATCATAATTGATTTACCCCTTAAAATTGTTCTCTCTCCTGTCTTCCTCAAATCTCAGCCAGTGAGATCAGGTGCCTGACACTTTACTTTGGAAGCAAGATTTGGTGGACTAGATCACAGAGTTTGCATAAAAGAAGATCAGGTAGGAAGAAGAAGTGAGGAAACCCCAGTCCTGTCAGAGAAGATTGACACAGAGCCAGAGGTGAAGGACAAAGTCATTAGAAGTGTGTTCAGATTTCTGAACTGAAGGAGTGTTAAGTAAGTTAGACGGAGAGTGATTTTGGTGGGATGTGATCTCACTGTTCAGCCATTCTGTTTTCTTGGATGGTGTGGATGGGATCTAAACTTCCTACAGCTATAGCCCACCCCCTGCCCCAGGAGTACTGAGAACAAGTTAAGTTGGGAGCCATTGGGCTGGTCATGGTGAGGGCCAATGAGACCCATAGCAGAAGCTGTGATGGACCACCCTGCCTAGGAAGCCTGAGGTCTCAAGTGTTTGTAGTGGCACCGAGAGCCCTGGGGATGGCTATCAGTCTAGGTATGTTACCAGCTCTGACCAAACTGAGAGAGACCAGATTTCATTACATTACTTGCTGACTTTATTGAAGGTCAGTGGAGTGTTAACAATGGGGACAGCGTGGGGACATTGCTTGGCTCTAAGGAACTTTTTATTCTGAGGTCATAAGTTCACCTGAGACCTGATGATTTCTCCTGCATACCTCTTGGATCCCTCTTCTTTGTTCCTGGAATAGGAAACTTCACTTCTTGCCTGGATTTCTGCAACGATAATTAGTCCATCCAGATTTGCTGTTTGCAACCCATTTATAACATTGTGGACAGAGTGAGCTTTCCTTTTTCTCAGACTGATCTTTAAAAATATGTTATGGTCTGAATGTTTGTGTCCCCCAAAATTAATATGTTAAAATCTGATCCCCAGTGCAATAGCATGAAGAGGTCCAACCTTTAGGAGGTGATGATTAGGTCGTGAAGGCCAAAGCCTCACGAATGGAATTAGTGCCTTATAAAAGAGGCCCGAGGGAGCTTGCTTGCCCCTTCCACCAGGTGAGGATGCACATGTTTGATATTTATAAGGCACCCAGCTTATGGTATTTTTGTCATAGTACCTGAATGGACTAAGACAAACTACAAATTTGATTATGTGACTTCCAACTGAAAGCACTTCAGAGGCATTTCTTATTTTCCTCAGAAAGCCAGATTCCTTCATATGATTTATAGGACCCTTTAGAACTTTCTGGCCCTCCAAGCCTCCCCTCTGTGCCTCTCCCCCTCTCCTCTCTACACTCACCTGCCTCCATATTGCCGTGCTGAGCCCAATGCCTCTTATTCCAGGAACATTGTTTTTCCTCACTTGCTTGTGCCTTCACCTGGCTAAATACATAATTATTCTTCATGTTTTTTGAAACAAGCCCTTTCTAATTAGTCCTGGTTAAGTTCCTCTTCTGTGTGTTCTTATAGCGCAATATACTTCTTTTACCACAATGACCAGCATTGCCTGCTAGGGTTTACATTCTGGAGAGATTATTGAGATTTTGATAAAACCTGATAATTAACATCCTTCTATCCTACCTCAGCTTGGAACCACAGAGAAAGGGAGACAGAAGCGTCAAACTTCTCTGTCCTCAACTTTTAACCTTTTAAACTATATTGGATATCATGGCTTAAGTTTGGACAAATGGCTTTCTAATTCTTCCTTGAAATGAATGTATCCTTCCAAACGTCCTGCACTCCTGTTAGGCTAACAGCAGATGACAGCAATGGGAAGTCAAATCCCTACAAACAGAGAGGAAAGAGGAGCCAACTCTCTTAGTCTGCTTGTGCTGCTATAACAAAATACTATAGACTGGGTAGCTTATAAACAACAGACTTTAATTTCTCTCAGTTCAGGAGGCTGGGAAGTCCAATATCAAGGCTCCAGAAGATTTGTTGTATGGTGAGGGACTGCGTCCTGGTTCATAGATGGCACCTTCCCACTGTGTCCTCGCATGGTGGAAGGGGTGAGGAATCTTTCTGGGGCCTCTTTTATAAGGGTATTAATCCCATTCATTAGGTCTCCAACTTCATGTCCTAATCACTTCCCAAGGCCCCGCTTCCAAATGCCATCACAGTGAAGATTGGGTTTCAATATATGAATTTGGGGGATAAAAACTTTCAGACAATGACATTAATCTGTACTTCCCCAGGTCCTTCTGAAACACTCTCCAATCAGAGATGTCACTCTCACTCTCCCAAGAGAAGAGAGTAAGAGTATGAAACCAGAGGCCAGGCATATTATCCTAATGGAGCTCCCACCATTTCACTTGGAAACATAAAGCCAGGGGATACCATGACTTCTATTCCCCAACCTCCTCAAAAGAGGAAGGACTATATCCTGTCCAATGTCATATCCCTGCTCCCTAGCATAATTAATGCCTGGCAAGAGTTGGTAGTTAACAGTAAATATTCATTGAACAAATAAACATCTTCAATAGTTTTGATATGGACCTACCTATATAGAAGATCTGAACCAATGTCTTCTTGGGATTTCCTTTCAGAGTCATGATATTATGGCCTAACTTTTGAGGTGCTGCATTTTTTAGACTGTGTTACTATACAGAGATCACAATTTTGTGGCCTATAGCTCTAATGTAATGAGTATGCCTTGTTTGTTTGGCCTGTCCAGTGATTTAATAGATTTTGAATTAGGATATCAGAAAATTTCACATAATCCTGTGGGTTTCCATCATGTCCTGAAAACTCAGAAGATACGGTAAAATGGGCTTGTCTTCCTAAATATCATACATAGGCTGTTTGGGATCTGAGCAGAAATTGCCCTTCTGGAGGGGGAATGCCCGTGTATGTGTGCCACGTGACCTCCCCCTTATTGCTACCTCATTCTCTCTGGTTATGTTTCCTGCCTGGCCCTATAACTGTTAGACTTTGTCATTCCTGTACAATGCTTCAGACAAATTGCAAATTTACGTCTTCCCTGTCATATTTAAAATGTAATTTTTTTTTTGAAATACATGCTGTGCACTTTAATTCTCCCTTTGAAAACTCCAGGGCTGTAATCAACAGGATTCATTGCTATTTAATCAGTCTTCAGAATGCATTAAAATTTGATCTGACTTGAAAACAATACATTTACTTATAAAAATCTTTAAGGCAACTCATCTATTGGAGAAAGCAAGGCATATTTATAATGGAAACATTATTCGATTTTCAGAACTTGCCCTCTTGCTGTCCTTGTAGCTTGTCCTTAGGTATGATTTAAGACTTTCCTTTGCCTGTCAATTTGTCTGAAAGGTGACATTGCTATTCTGATAAAATAACGGCAGTGGTTCGTATTGATTGGGCTAAATGGTGTATTTGCAAAATGCTTCGAGTTTCTCTTATCAAAGAGGCTATACAAATTCTCCGAAAGGAGTAAGGGGATAATTGTGATCACAGAAACTCATACCACACATGAGGAAGTGAAGTGAGTATTTATAACAAAAGCATCCACAAGGATTCATGTAATTCAGAATGAAGGTAAAAGGGTTTCATGTCAGAAATAGAACTATTAGAAGCCGGATCATTATAGAGGTTGTTTAATTAATTCTTTACTGTGAGAAGAAATGCCATTGACACTTCATTATTTTGATACTGAAACCACAATTTAGGGGCTTTCAAAATGTTTATTTGAAACCATGAATAGATCTCCTCAGTTCTTTGTGAAGGGAGCTTCTATTTTTCTATTCAAAAGCGCTATTTGTTGGGGATGTCCTTGTAGTTCTCTCCTAATATATTTTTATACTTTGTCCCTGTGGATCTATCTTTCTGTGAATTGTTAGTCGTAACTTTCAGAATTAAGAAACTGTATCTTTGGAATAGGATCGGAAGTGTTCTGAAAAATAAATTACCAATATCTTATTAAAGTTATTTTATTCAGACAAAAATGACACTCATAAGTGGGAGAAAAGATTCTTAAAATAAACTGCTACTTTATAGGAGGCATAACAAGCCTCAAGCCAAATCTTTCATTATTTTAATAATTTCTACTTATTATTTTAAATATTTTATGTAATTCATGCTTAAGAGATGGTGATTTTTCTACAAATCTTTTCATCAAAAAGGTGGATATTTATTACTATGAAAGTGCTTTAAAAACTATAAATTTGAATTCTTAAGTTCTTTTTGTTTGTTTTTCACTTTTTTTTTTTTTCACACTACAATAGTTAACTTTATTTGATTAAGGGCTCCTATTGCAAGCATTAAACCAAGCATGGGTTTTAATTCTGCGAGCCCAAATTCACATACTAGCGAAGATAAAAGCAAACTGTGATACACATACATGGATGAAAACTAAAGGCTCACGGTTAATCACATTGTAGTTTTTAAATTTCTGCCAGCCTAGAACTCAATAGTCACAGGTCTTTCAGGTCTTTCTGGATGTCCCACAGGGTATCTGCACTTCTCTTGAGCTGAGCAACCTCATTATCCTTCAGCTTCTGGTTGATAACAGTGGTTAATCCCTGAGCGTTGAGTGTACACAGAAGGCTCTGGAAGACTTCATTCTCAATGCCATACATCCCTTTCACCATTGTTGACACTGGATGAATCCTGGATAGATTTTTCAACATGGATTCAATGAGATCAGCCACACTTAATCCAATGGCCCAGTTGGTGTATCCTTTTAGCTTAATGTCTTCATAGGCACTATCAACCACCATTTTACGTACTTCCTTCCAGTTCTCACTATCATTGTCTGTTCTCATTTCTGGATTCAGTTCCTGGAGAGAAACACCTGCCACATTCACTCCACTCCATACAGCCACACTGGAGTTGCCATGTTCTCCCAGAAACCATCCATGACAGCTGCTGGGGTGAATGCCAAGTTTTTCAGCCATAAAATAGCGAAATCTAGCAGAATCCAGATTACACCCACTTTCAATCTCTCAGTGCTTGGGTAATCCACTTAGTTTCCAGGTAACATGTGTAAAGATGTCCACTGAGTTCATCAGTACAATTATGATGCAATCAGGACTGTACTTGATGATCTGAGGAATAATGAATTTGAAGACATTAACTTTTCTCTGCACCAGATTGAGACAACTCTCCCCCTCTTGCTGACGGACTCCTGCAGTTACCACCACAATCTTAGAACTGGCGGTCACAAAGTAATCTTTATCTGCTACAATTTTAGGTGTCTGAAGCAATAAGTTCCCATGCTGCAGATCCATCATTTCTCCTTTGAGCTTATCTTCCAAAACATCCACAAGAGCAAGTTCATCAGCCAGAGACTTTCCCAGAATGCTGATAGCACACGCCAAGCCAACTTGTCCAACACCCACTACAGTGATCTTATTGCTTGGGACCGTTGCCTTCTCTTCTGCAACTGCTGCAATGAGTTTTTCCTTAAGGGTTGACATTGTGCACAGGAGAGAGAAGGCTCTGCAGAGCGCTGAATAACAGTCCTGAGAGGGAGACAATGTCCGCGGCATGTGTCTCCCCCAGCGCAGGATCTGCAAGGCTTTACTTATGTCTTAAAAAGTTAAATTATTCACTAGTCTAGTTGTTTCCATGAAAATAGTTCTTCAGAGGTAATTTTGGTTCAGTGATTTAGGAAGGCAGCTAAAGACATAAAATATTATTTCTTTGTATTTTTTTCTCACTTTCTTTATATCCAATATTGCTTTTAAGTGAATCTCTAACTGTTGTATGACTGGTAGAAATAAATTGTATAAAGTATTGCCTTAAGAAAGACATAGGTATGACAAATACACCACTTATCCTGATTTGATCATCACATGTTGTACACAAATACTGATAGTCAGCTCTGAACCCCACAAATATGTATAACCAATTATGTTTCAATAAAAAAGAGAAAGACATAGGCAAGTATTAATAAATAATAGTAAGAATAAAGTAATAAATACTTGACACACATAGAATCAGTCATTTAACCTGATATATTTTTTAACCTTTCATTCTGTATTCAGTGTCTAAAACATGGGCTTAGTGTCATAAACAGCGAAATGGACCTGGCAACACCAAACAAAGGAGAGAATCGAATTAATGGGTGGCTTTTATTAAGTGACACATATTCTTAGGTATAGGTTCAACATAACACAGTATAAAAATAACTTTGTATGAAAAAATACTAAAAGAACTAAAGAAAATAGATACCATTTTATGTGCTATATTCTGTGTACATATTTCTTTCATAGCACTTCATTGAGCTATAGATAGATAGATAGATAGATAGATAGAGATAGAGATAGAGTGATCAAATCTTTCTCTATTAAGATCTTTATTGATCTGCAAAATCCTTGAAGGAAGGACTGTCTATATGTTTGTATCCCTGGTACCTTAATACATTGCATGGCTTATAATGGAATGTCAATAAATACCCATTCAATAAATGAACATATTTCTTTTTGTATTTCTATTCCAACTTACTGAGGAAGTTGTTTCTGCAGATTTTGATAGCTTGGTGATAGTCACCTGATGATTTGTAGACTCAGAATTCTCGTTAACCAGATTTCGCTAATTCTATTCAGTACAATTAACCTAAATACTTCATCAAAATCCAAAAGTATCTTCTAAAAAGATTGCAAGTCTGGATCATGAAATCTAGCATCCTACATGAGAAACAAGTAGGGTTTATACACATTTTGCTCTTGATAATTGTTTTGTCCTATTTCACCAATTAATAAGATTATTGGGAGCAATTAAAATTTTTCTACAAAATTTATTCATTTATTATGAAACACCACCTCCTTAGAAAGGAGCCATTTATAGGTTGGATTTGATAGGTTCCATTGTTGGAAGTCTCCTTCAAAGCCTCTTTCCTAATATCTTTGTAAGAGATCAATACAAATAAACTTTTGAGAAAACGACTTCCAATTCTAGAATCTGAAAATCCAAGTCGTGTATATTCAATTCCTCCAGTGTGGTAAGAGAAGTATAGATTATATATGCTATATTCACAGCTGCATTCCCAGAACATTTAACAGAGCTTGGTACATAGTAGGTCCACAATATTTTTTTGTTTGAATTAATGAATAAATCAACAAGAAATACTGTATATAAGTCCTTCAGCCATTAACATACTAAAGATATGAATTTTCTTCACACTGATCAGTGTGACAGGATTACCAAGAACTCTGAAGTGGCAACTGAACATCATGGACAATTACTTTCAGAAACAAGATTTTATAAAAAACATATGAAAATTAAGCAGACATAATTTTTGTATGGGGAAGTCTAAATAACTTTATTTAACATGCTATTTCATCTTTTAAGCATATCCCTGTACAAAAATTAAGCTGTTTACAGAATCCTTACCAAAGTTTTTTGTATTGCAGTTAGTTGATTGGTTATTTCAGCCATCAAAGTTTTCCAGGCCAAGGTCAACTCTTCTATGCTTTCTGGTACATCACTTTGGAATTTCAACAGAATATTTGGTGAAACATTTGAGGAAATCACTAAAGAAATATTTCTTAGAAAATTTTTGATCCACTCTATAACTGCTTCTGTAACAAAGATATAAATTAGGCTAATCTATTTGCGCAAAAAAATTTAACTCTTCCTCCTACAAAACTGCAAACTACAAGCTTTGGATATCTGTTCAGTGAATAGCAGAAAACCTTTCTTGCAAGCTCTTAACCATCTCAAACTGACAAGGGCCTGGCACATGCTATTGATGGATGTTGGAGGTTCAGCATCTGTGCAGCACAATCACCTGTGCAGCATGATCCCAACACTGATTCTCAGGCCTCATCTGCTGAGATGCTAATGAAGAATTCCACAAATTTTTATATTTAAATCACTCATCTAAAACAGAGATGTGCACAATAATAAAATCATAGTGCTGAAGGGGACTTCCTTCAACTCTAATTCATCTTAGATTTCAAATAGAACAACAACTAAGCCTTCAGAGAGGTGAAACCCTTTCCCTTTATAAATCCAGTAGAAGCTCATTAACCAGTGTCTCCTATCATCCATCACTCACTTTAAGATTAGTGCCTATATTTGTATACTGCACATTGCATGTTTTCAAATGAGGACAGAATGTTTGAAATTAAAAGATAAATATTCTTTCAGGTATGTTCATTTTAGTTAATATTTGTGGGGATGGCAAACTCTGACCATTTTAGAAGGTCTCTCTAAGAACATCCTCAAGCATGTATCGGCTAATGAAGTACAGATTTGTGGCAAGCTTTTTCTCCTCTTTGTTACCAGTAGTTATTGTCCACCACAAACCTGTGAAAGCTTCTGCACTTTAGCTTGTTTACTGTGCATTCTCAATGTCTACAAATGCAAACAGACAGATTAGGAAAATAGTCAGCCATTCCTTTTAACAGGGTTTGTAAGTACCACACAAATTGCACCTCAAATGCCTTCAGGTGTGGAAAGAACTGCATCTCCCTTTGTGTAATTGTGAGGCGAATAATCAGCCTCAAGCTAAACAGGGACTAGCAAGACTTCCTCTCCTGATCAGACAGAGATAAGAGTGAAACACTACCTGTCAGACTTTGCCCATGGTCCTCAGACAAAATGACAATCTTAATGGACTATGGTAAGCTCATTTACTTTAGAGGTGAAGAAAAATCCTTAACAATGAAACATTCTCAAGAACCAGGGAATTTAAAGCAAATATCAGAACACATATTTATTGCACTTATTGAATGAAAGGGAAATTGGTAGATAAGGCGCAATAAACCTGCACTGATACATAACAAAAAGGAAAAAAAGGAATGATTTTTTTCCCTTGCTTTAGGACACAGAAGAAGGAAGAAAGCCAGGGTCTAGAGTAAAAGTTGAAGAGGATATGTTGGGAAGGGAATATGAAGCATGTACATAAGTTGTAAAACTGCTGACTTCTTTCATTACAAAATATCTACAGGCAGCATTTGAAACTCTCACTTGGGGAGAGGCTGTCTTAAAGCTGATGCCAGATCCCTAAAAGGGAGGCTCAAATGGCCCAGGTCGCCCCGGCAATGCTTTGCTGAAGCACTATGTCCCTAAAGAGCAGTTTTGCATCGATAGATTTCTTGGTCTCACATGCAAAAACCTACAGTGGAAACAGAATACCCCTGCTCTTTTACTGTGCACATGAAAGGAATAGAAAAGAGGCTAGAACTTTCTGATCCTTTAAAACAAGCTCCCAAGCACTTTACCGTCTTTTGAAAATCCTGTGAAGTTTCCTCCTGCACACACGTCCAAGATGCATTGTGTGGGGTGCATTAACTTAGAGTTTGTGTTGTACTTCACCTGCTGCCTTGTTTAAATGTCTACCTTTGTGAGCCCATTTTGCCAGGAACCCTATTCTCCATCTCAGCAACAGCATATAGGTCAGGGCAATTGAAGCTGGCACTTAATGTGCATTGACAACAGATTGGTAGTCAGGTAGCCTGGGTTCTACTCTCTGCTTTTCCATAAATACTTTTGTATTCCAAGGAAGTCAGTTTTCCTCCCTGGGCCTCTCCTTCTATATCTGTAAATCAAGAGTGTTGGACTGGTTGACTTTTAAGGTGCATTCCATCTCTGTAATTTTAAATTTCTACATTGGCAAAAGAGAATTGATAGGCAATACTTGAAAACCTCCCTTTTTCCTTTTGGCAGCCTTTTACATCCCTTCATGGAAGAAGAGAACTTTCTATGTGTTATTTTTTATTTTTAAAAAGTGAAATAGACCCTGTTCGTGTGTAATTTAACATTTATTTGTGTACTACTTGGTTTTCAAGTATTCCCAGGAACTTAGCAAGGCCTTATCCAGCTCAAACTGGCTTTGATTTGTTTCCAAAATTTACACTGGCCAAAATACTTTGATAAAAAATGTAAGGGCTGGCCTGTGGCTCACTTGGGAGAGCCTGGTGCTGACAACACCAAGTCAAGGGTTAAGATCCCCGTACTGGTCATCTTTAAAGAAAAAAAAAAAAAGTGTAAATGATACTTTAAAATAGAGATTTACAATTTCTTTTTCTTTTCTTTTTTTTTTTTTTTGTCACCCACACCATGGGAAACTGTGGCTCATTTTGGGGAGGCAAATCCTTCCTGTATTCCTGCAAGGTGTTCACCATTTTTTAGTCTGCTTTAGTAAGATTTAGCCCAGGCAGGGGAGATCAGCATTTAAGCTAAGTCACTACTCTAGCTGCTGGTAGAGTGCAGAGACAGCGTTTAAATAAAGGTTTCAAAGGAGGTGACTGTTAGCTTTTTATCTGGGCCAGTTCTCTGGATGGATTCTTCACTTCTCATTTTACTTTCCTTTAAATTTTTATTTTCATCAAAGTTATATATGATTAGTTTTAAAAAATAGCATCACTCTGGAAGGCTTATTACAGTAAACTGCACAGCAGTTCCTGTGCTTCCCCATCCCCCCGTACCTTACTACTGATCCATCTTCCCAGGCCAGTCACCTCCATCCTGTGCTGGATGTCCTGACTCCAGAATCCCATGTTATCCTCTTGAGTCATTCCTCATTTTGCTGGTTAACATATTCCAGTAGCCTCCTGAGAATGGGTGCTCATTCTCTTGGTCCTTGTAGATTTAGACACTTTTTATACTCTGCTCTCAACTGAGTCAGTTTTCATAGTAAACATATGTTTACTCAGTCTGTTTTGCTCAACTAATAAGAAGTAGTTCAATGCTTTCTTTGTATTATTAACCCCAACTTTGGATAGATGTCATTTCAGTGTGGAGTAAACAAGGCATCCTTAACTCCTCTGGGAGAACTGCCATTTTGATTTCCTCAAAAATTATGGTACAATTTGTTTCAAAAGTATTTAGCAAAATGTTAAATTTTTTTCTGTATTCTCTAACTCAGCACCAAAATTGCACTCATTGCTTTCTGCCCCCAAATCTGTTCTTTCTCTTGTATTCCTATTGAGATTCATAGCAGTCATATATGCAACCAAACAGATCTTAAAACTCAGACATCTTTGTCTCCTTCTGTCAAATCTTCCACATTCAGAAATGCAGAGTCCTCTCTATATTACCTTTTGCATTACCTTTCTATTCTCACTGCAACCCCTAAACTTCATTCAACCCTTTGTTACAAAACAAAAAAGATCAAGTGATTTCAGCTGCAAGAACTGAATGATGTAGTGACAATGCTGATATCATAACTAAGTTTTTATCTTCCTAATTGAGCAGTCTGTAGGTAGACAGCTACTGGGTTGACTAGAAGCTCAATGATATCATCAAGGATCCACAGCCTCTTGCTCTTTCAGCTCTGCTGTTCTCAGGGTGTCAGTAATGTCTCCCTTGTAGTCACAAAATGGCTTCTGCAGTTCCAAGCATGAATTCTCCCCAGTTCCCTGGTCCACATTGACTTATCCTTCCTCTGTGTTTAGAGAACTAACTACCTTCTTCCTTCTGTTATATTTAATAGTGGACACATCTATTTTAAAGGATCATGAGTTTCTTAGCGGCAGCAACTTGTGCCTGTATGTATCCCTACTGTGTCTTTTTCATAGGAGGTGTTCAATAAATGTGCATTGAGTTAAATTAATTTAAATCAAATTGTTGAACTCAAAGTTCTTGGAAAGAACTCTAGCTGCAGACATCCCATCAACCCTCAAAATGTTCTAATGAACTTATCTCTCACTAAAATGATCTAATCTCATTCTTCTTGTAGGTATTTTACTCTGTGAATGGTATTTTGCTGTTTGGTTGGAATGCAATTTACAGATTTGGAATTCCAAGAAGTTCAAAGTAAACAGAATACAACAATTGAAGCAATTTAAAACAAACAATATTACTGACATGCTCACATTCAGAACAAAGTCAAGTGCTGAAGGAACACTTATGGAAGGTGTTGATTTCTTTCCATTCTTCTCATCGTTACATAGTTTTAAAAGCTGAAAACAAGGATTATTCTTTCATGTTACTTTTATTAAACTCTTCAATTAATTTACTCATTCATTCAAAGGGTACTAAATGCAAACTAAGTAAAAACAGTCAATAATTTTTAATATAGTGACATGCAGACAAGTGTATTAATGGCTATTATAAGCACATCAGTAGCTGTAAATTGTTTATTTCTTCAGTTACTTGAGTAGGTTAGATCTAAAGGGAAAGGAATGAAAGAGAGCCATAAAATATTTATTCAGTACAGAGGCTCTTGTACCAGGAGCAAGATCTCGGGTTCTTCCTGGGCTCCACCCACAACAAATCTTCCTACGTAAAAATTAAGCCACTAGCATCCACAGGGATTAGGTCCTTTGTTTGATACCAGATGTTCCCCACCACTGACTTTAGATTTTCCTGAGTTAGAGAAAAAACTTTGGTTTGCTCCATTACAAACCCTTTCACAGGACTTTCATCAGATTTCACTGGTTTACCATTGTTGATTGCAGTCAGAAGTAATTGTTTCAGTTGCAGCCTCCATTTATTTATGAGCACATCTACTATACGACACCAAACTTTTTTGTCTTTATTCTTAGCTATTGATCATCTACAATAATCATGCTCTGATGAAATGTTATTTACCAGGGAAAATATTTTCATTCAATGTCAAAAGGTTTCATTTCACCCAACTTCTTTTGTTACATAAACTCTCCGCTTTCTCCTCTGTAAAATGGGAATAAGTGCTCCTAGCATAGTGTTGAGAAATTAATACATGCAAACCATTTAGAACACTTCCCTGTAGATTCAACATGCTCAATACACGTTGACAAGTACTAGTAGATTTTAAATTATAGCTAACGTTATGAATTAATGGAAGACATTGACTGGATTTGTTTCTGTGCCATCTGAAGATTTAGAGTGGTGTTATTAAGAGCTTGGAAAAATAAACAGCCTTTTCCAAGATTTTCTCCTCTCTCAAATTTTCAAGATTCTTTTGGCTTTACATCACGCATGAAGCAAATATAAATTATTACTGTATTTTTAAAGCACCAACCATTTTTTTCAATTTGAAAATCACTGTTAATATTTTATATGTGTAAAATATGTACCAATTTATACATGTGTTACCAATAATGTAATCAAATTTGTAATAATGCTGTTTAACTTAGTTTGATCGATTAAATCTGTTTTTCAAAAGAACACTAGACTTAGTTGTTAAAAATCTTAAATGTGCATTTTGTTGGTGTTAATAATTTTCATTTGATTCATAGTAAAACTATTATTTAAACTACTGAAATTCTGTAGTTTGTATTTTTATAATAATTACAGTATTAGGAATTAATGGTTTTACACTGCAAGCATCTCATGTTTTAACATTTCTATTGTGATTGTATTCACAAGTTCTCTGCCTTGTGACTTTTATTTTAATAAAAATTCTTACAACAAAAGAAAAATTATTGAGGTTCTCCCTTAAAAAGGAAGGTGTCAACCTCAAGTAAAATGGAAACTTTAAGAATGAATTTTGTCCGCTTTATGTAGAGAAGGAATATTTAGTCTTGAACATTTAAAAGAACAGGAATGTCTTTCTTAGCTATTCACATTCTTGAAAAATAGCCACTTCTTAAAACAGAAACATCACGATTGTTTAGTTTTCTGTGAAGCAGCATGTTTGGTAAACAAATGCAGAGAATAGGAACATTTTTCAGCTTCCTGAAAAACCTTTAGATGCATGACTGCACATCATCTCTCCAGAGTAAAAATACAAATGACAGCAACTACTTAAAACCCTGTCCAAAACTCACACATTTGTTAAAAACATGAAGGTTGTGGAAGAGATCACTTGCTACTATGAATCATTATCATTCATTAGACTTTGAATTTATTTTACTGAATAGATTTTTTTCAGCTGTTTCAGAGTTCATTTTGCATACTAATGGAAAAAAATAAAGTTTAAAATTAATTTATTTGACTTGCAGTTTAAGATGATGTCTGGGTAAGAATCTCCCAATTTCCAGCAAAACACTTAATATATAGAGAAAGAAAAAACATCATATCACTATTGAAATTAAAATTGATAATCAACCCATTTTTAGAAGATGGGCAGCAATTTTAATAACTATAAAGGGGAAGAAACAGGATCAAGAAAAACAGTTGGCAGTTCACCCATTCTTCACCCATCAAAAAGAGTCACCCATAGATGAACACAGGCATGGAGACTTTCATATCACACTCTGACTGTCTGGACCTGCACCATTCAGTACTGTAGCCATCAGTCACATGTTACTATTGAGCATTTTTTAAAATGTGGTTACTAGAAAATTTAAAATTATATTTGTGGCTTGCATTTTTGGCTCCCGTTAAATATACGCAGTGCTGATCTATATCATGGCTCAGAGAGCTACAGTCTGTTCTAACTTTAAAACTGCCTAGCTTGGTGGACCTTCTGTTTGTAGTGGCTAGAGTACTTTTCTTCTCTAATCCCTCTCTTTATATATCCATATATATATAGTCACTTGGTCTCAGAAAACAAGGAAGAAATTTGGGGTGGAGTAGGGGTGGTGATTAACTATTGATGGTTTATTTTATCATGAAGCTTATAGACAGTGTTAACCAGGAAAGAGTCCTAATAGCAGGAAATATGTTGAAATTTGCAATTTTAATTTATAGCATCATTGCAGCATGTTAGAGAACCAGATAGCGTGAAAGGATAAGAGCTGTGCTGCATTAAACAGTGCTTGCAATTCAATGGGACATGAAGAGGGGGCTATGCCTTTTAACCTGCTTTATAGCTATAGATTTGAGAAGTAGGTTTTTATCAACTCCATGTACAGAATAAGGACTAAAGGGAAATTCTTGTGGCAAATTCTGTTGGCAAATTCCAAGTCCAGATAGAAAAATGCTCCACTTCACTAAGCGTCATGAAAATGCAAATCAGAACTACTTTGAGATATCATCTCACTCCAATTACACTGGCCATTATTTAAAAAAACAAAACAAAACAATAACAACAATAACAAAGACAGAATAATAGATACTGGTGAGGATGCAGAAAAATGAGAACCCTCCTACACTGTTGATGGGACTGTAAATTAGGGAAGCCCTTATGGAAAACAGTATGTAGATTCCACAAAGAACTGCAAATAGAACTGCCATATGATCCAGCAGTTCCACTGCAGGGTGTATATCCAAAGGAATGGAAATCATCATGTTGAAGGGATACCTGCATGCCCATGTTTATTGCAGCTCTATTTATAATAGCCAAGAGTTGGAACCAACTTAAATGTCCATTGACAGATGACTGAATAAGGAAAATCTGGTATATATACCCAATGGAATACTACTCTGCCATAAAAAAGAATGAAATTCTGCCATTCACCACAACATGGATGAACTTAGAGAAAATTACTCTGAGTGAAATAAGCCAGGCAAAGAAAGAGAAATACCACATGTCCTCACTCATAAATGGAAGCTAAAAGAAAAAAAAAAAAACTAAAAAGTGAGAAAGAAAGATACAACAATCACAATTATTCATTGAACTTTCAAAAGGAGAGAACAGAACTGAGGCCACCAGAGGTGGAAAAGGTGGAGGGGGATGGAGAGTTAGTGAGAAATCGGTAAAAACCACAAAAAATGATTATATTAAATAATGTTGTTACTTATTACCCTGATTTGAGCATCACATAATGCCAAAGGTGTTGATAGACAATACTGTACCCCTCAGATGTGTACAATCAATTATGTTTCAATTAAAAAAAAGAAAACAAACTACTTGGGACCAACAGAAAAAAACGTCCTACAGAATAAGGGAATAAAAACATCATACTGAAGTTTTGGTGCATGAGCATATTTGATTAAGAAATTACAATGAGTTTTTAAATTCACTTATAGTTGCACTGGAGACCTTCAGGGAAAAAAATGACTATGTGAGGACTTTAAATTCTGAGCTGAAGACAAGGTAAACAAACAAACAAACAAAAAAAGAACTGGGAAGTTTCTACCTTGGTCTCAAATAAAATTGTTCCTTCTTGTAGTCACAAAGCTGATGTAACTGCACATCAGAATCTGATACTGCAGTTAGTGGCTTTGGCTGGAAATGACAAGACACTGAGATTTGAAATGGCCAAATTTTGGAGGATTTGCATAACTCAGAGTACTGCAGACCCCCTCTCCCCCTCACAAATTCCTCTGAGCTTCCTGTAGAAATAATCTCTTTGAGAGACTGGTCTTCCCTTGTTTAGGGATTCTATTATGATTTTATCCAAGGTAGTTAGTTCAGAAGAGAGTGTCAAGTTTCAACATGATCCAACTTTACTGCCCCTCAGTATCTTCAGTTCAATAGCAAGAGCTAGATATAGCATATTTCAAATGGCCAATTATAAAATTGTAAACAAACCTAGGAGGAAAAGGTTTACATTCCAAAAGGACTGTAACATTTTTCTAAGGGTTTTTTTTTTTTTTTTTTTTTTTTTTTTAAAAGCCTAGGGGGCATGTGCAAATGGCTTCTGAGGGTTCTGGACCAGATAGAGTGGAACATAATTTTAGAGTTCTTTATTATGGTTACACTTCCCAGAAAACTTGAATTTCCTGTAGAAATAAACATAGTGTTCTAGCTTGTGGAGCTGAAAATTATTGTTTACTCAGTTGGTAAACCAAAACTGGACTCAACAGTGGCTTGAGCTGAATAAATTGAGATACCAGACATTATTTGCCTTAATGCAAAGTATAAAATACAAATATTTAGGGATTTTAGGGGTAAGGGTGATGGGGTAAATTTATCATGTATAAGCAGCTCATCCTCTGACCCTGTCCCCTGAGAGGCTTAGAAGACACAGCCTTAATCAAGACATGGACAGATACATAGCTAAGGGGAGTGCCAATTGCCCAGAAACTTTCTGGAGCTAGAATGCTCTCTGAAGCTAGAATGAAGGGAGATGCTGCCATTGAAATATGGTCCCCATTTTCTGTGGGAATGATGGGATCCTGGAGTAGCAGAAGCCAGGAATCAACACTTAACTTCAGGTATCAAAGTACATGTGGTTACCATAATGGGTAGCATATCTGAGATTTGTAGTGGCTACTTGATCATTAGGACTGAAATAGATGAATAGTCTTCCACGATCTTAATTAGTCTATATAACCTATAAAGAAGTACAGGTCTGATGAACAAAAGCTGGATGAGTTCCTGCGACTTGAGTTATGGCTCCAGACCTGAGTCAACTGACAGTTGCAGAGACTTCAGTGAAGCTTCCATCTAGTCTTCCCTAAAGGGATCTGCAACCACTTCCAGGATCAGACTGTACTGGGGCTTAGGGTTAAGATTAGGTGAGAAAATATTCAGATTTTTGGAGGATTACAGAACATTGGTTGGGAGCTATTTGCTGTGGACTCAGAATGCTACCCGTGCTGTACCCTTTAGAATAGAGGCTTGTGGAATTCTGGTATTAAGTGCAGTTTTGGTCTGAATTTATCTCATAGTGAGATAGATGAAGAAAGTCCATGAAGCTAGTCTGTCTTTGTTTTATCACTTCCTGAATGCATAGTTAAAATATACTTTTTTTCCCCAGCATTTGATAGAATCTCCATCTTTATTTCTCTGAGATGTGGAATAACATGTCAGTAAATGAGAGAACGTATGAAGTGAAAGTCCCTGGAGTTCCCAGCAATTAACAAAATAGAAAAACAAAAGCAATACTTATCCCTGAGGAAATCAGATGACAATAGCTTGTCAAATATTTGAATAATAGATCTTAGAGAATTCCCATGTTATCACAAGTTTAATCAGATTGTGAATTCAATTGTAGCTGCTGTTGCACTGGAGCCTCTGGCACATGATAAACAGATATTGATATGGTGACTGTATCTTCCCTATGCCATAAACCTAAAATAGTCCTAATAATAATCCCAAAATAATCCTAAAAGTGTCTTGTTTCACATTGCAGGGCCAGCTATATATTTCTCACCAAATTGCCTCAGGGATATGTCAACTCTCTAGCCCTATAAATTAGTCTCAACAAAAAGACTGATAACTTTGCCATCCCACAGGAAATCATAATGATAAAATCTGACAAGCAAGAAGTAGAAGGTCTCTAGAAGATCCCTTTGATCCTTTCTGCTCAAAGTGTGGGTCCCAGACTAGCAGCAGCAACAGCAGCATCACCTGGGAACTTTTTAGGAATGTAGACTTGCACAATTTCAGGCCTCACCCCAGTCCTACTGAATCAGAATCTTCATTTTAGCAAGATTCTCAATTGATTTGTATGCACACTACAGTTCTAGAAACACAGCCCTAGAGGCTTTAGAAGATGACTGCATATCTGGGTATTCACTTTTCTGGAAGAAGAATTCGACTGAAGTACAAATCTATACCAATTTATGAGCAATAGTTAATGACTTAGGCACATCAAAAGGGAGATTTGAGAAAAGAACAGGATTTGAGGATTGGTGACAAGGAGTTTTAGCGAAAAGTTTTGTGGATGGACCTCTTTTTCTTTCTGTGGAATCCCACTGCACAGGAACTCTCAATAATCAGGCAAAAGGTTAATTTATTTGCACTAGTTCACACAGCTCCTGCATGAGGAAAATAGAATCCAAACCCAAGCAGTTTAGCTCCAGACTCAACATTAGGCATGCAAATGCCAAGCATCCTCACAACCTATCTATAAGAAATTTAGTAGAGAAGTCTACTGTTAATGATGCAGATTCCTCAGTAAAGGGCATGGTGGGGAGGAGCTGCCTCAAAAAGAGGGTAGAGGGACATTCCCTCTAGCTATTTATAAGTTGAAGTCTTGGGAGTGTAACTAAAAATGTGGCTAAAAATGAATGTGTATAGATAGATGAACATTTAACTAAACCACAATCCACATGCTACTGCCTTTGTACCAAATACAGTTTTTGGACTTCAGATCCCATAATACTTAAAAGTCAGAGCCATGTGAGGGTCTGGCTGGTGAAGCGAAGCTCATATTTGTAGAAGTCAGCACTGGACTGAAAGGAACTTGAGTTCATGATTAGCTTCCTTCACCCCTCCTTGTGCTGAATACAATTATATTGTTTCTGGAGTTTGGTTGAACAATTAGTTGCTGTATTAACATTTGGGAGACCAGCCCTAAGATGAATTAAAGATTTACATATAAAACATGACAATTCCACCACTCATAAAACTCAAAAAATGTATTAGAAAATGTTGGATGTATCTCAGAATTGACAAGTAACTTAAAATCATGAAAGCATTGCAAGAAATAATAAAGACATGTTTGACTATGTATGTTTCATATTTTTGAGCATAAATAACAAGATCTGGCCATCACATCTTGGGCATGAGTGGTGATGGTCAGTTTGTAACCCATGAATATTCATAACCAATTTTTTAAAAAAGGAAGTAGAAAGTTTATTTTTTAAAAAAGTACTAACCACAAATATGACAGGCCTAATGTCCTTAATAATAATGATCTTATGTAATCAACAGGAAAAACCATGATTCTCCAAAGAGAAAACAGGGGGCTAAATCAACAATTAAATGGAGCACAGGGAAAGAGGAGGAAGTCTGTCTCCGTAAAGTCCACCCCAGAGTAATAGAAGTAGCAACTGCTCTACCAGATGGCCAGACACCAACATAGAGATACTATAAATACAAAAAACCAAGAAAATATGACACCACCAAGAGAATACACTAATTCTCAAGTACCTGATCCAATAGAGAAGGAAACCCTTGAAATGACTGAAGAGGAATTCTGAATAACAATCTTAAGGAAACACAGTGAGACACATGAGGATTCAGATGACACAGCAAAATGAGAAAAAACTATCTAGGATATAAAGGAAGAAATTTACAAAGAGATTAACACCTTAAAAAAAAGAATATAGCAGAACTGCTGGAAGTGAAAGATTCATTGAACAAAATTAAAAACACAACAGAGAGCTTAAGCAGCAAGCTAGAGCAAGCAGAAGAAAGAATTTGTGAACTTGAAGACAGTCTTTTTGAAATAACCCAGTCAGACAAAAAAATTAATTAATTAATTAATTAAAATAAAAAAGAATTTTAAAAAATGAAGAAAATCTAAGACAGCTAGCAGACAACCTTAAGTGCACAAACATCCAAGTCATGGGTATTACAGAAGGAAAATAGAAAGGAAAAGGCATTGCAAATCTCTTCAATGAAATAATAGCAACAATCTTCACAGGCATAGGGAGAGCCATGGACCTTCAGATCCAGGAGGCTCAAAGATCTCCAAACAGATTCAATCCAAAAAGGTCCTCTCTGTGACACATAGTAGTCAAACTAGAAAAGCTGAAAGACAGAGAGAGAATCTTAAAAACAGCAAGAGAAAAGGATCAAGTCACCAATAATGGAGTGTCCATCAGACTTCTCAAGAGAAACTCTACAGATCAGAAGAGAATGGGATGATATATTCAAAATACTGAAAGAAAAAAAACTGCCAGCCAAGAAAACTATATACCTATCCTTCACAAATGATGGAGAAATAGTTAATTTCCCAGACAAACAAAATCAGCACACAACCAGCCCTATAAGAAATCCCCAAGGGAGTTCTGCATCTGGAATCCAAAAAACAATAATCACTGCCATGAATAGATAAGAAAAAACAAAACACACTGGTAGAAAAAAATGCAAATGAAAAGAGAAAGAAACTATATTTTACTACCTCAAAAAACCAACAAACATTGAAGACACATAATAAAAGGGGAAGAAAGGAACAAAAGATATTTAAAACATCCAAACAAAAATCAGCAAAATGCCAGGAGCAAGACAACACCTTTCAATAGCAACCCTAAATGTAAATGGATTAAATTCCCTACTCAAAAGACACAGACTGACTGACTGGATTAAAAAGCTAAACCCAACTACATGGTGCCTGCAAGAGACTCACCCCACCTGTAAAGACACACACAGACCAATAGCAAAGGGATGGAAAAAGATACACCACACAAATGGAAACCAAAACTAGCAGGAGTGGCTATTCTTAAATTGGATTAAAATAAAAAATTATAAAGAGAGATAAAGAAGGTCATTATATAATGATATCTATCCAGTAAGAAGACATAACAATCATAAATATATATGAATCTGACAATGGAGCACCCAGATAAATAAAGCAAACACTATTAGACCCAAGAGAAGAGATAGATTTCAATATGATAATAGTTTGGGACCTGAACACCATTCTCTCAGCAATGGACAGATCATCTAGGCAACAAGTCAGAGAAGCATAGGACCTAAACTGCACTTTAGACCAACTGGATTTGACAGATATCTGCAGAACATTTCATTGAACAACTACAAAATATACATTGTTCTCATCAGCACATGGAAAATTCTCCAATATAGACTACATGTTAGGTTACAAATCAAATCTCAACAAATTTTAAAAAATTAAAATCATTTTAATTATCTTTTAAGACCACAATGAAAGAAAACTAGAAATCAATAACAAACAAAACTGTTGTAACTATACAAATAAATGGAAATTAAATAACATGCTCCTGAATGACCTATGGGTCCAAGAAGAAATTAAACAGAAAATCAAAAAGTTCCTTGAAACCAATGAAAATAAAGACACATCATAACAAAACCTGCAGGATACTGCAAAAGCAATAAAAAAAAAAGAGGGAAGTTTATTGCAGTAAACACTTATATCAAAAGAATAGAAAGATTTCAAATAAACAACCTAACACTATACCTCAAAGAACTAGAAAAACAAAGACAATCCAATCTTGAAATTGGTAGATGTAAAGAAATAATTAAACTCAGAGCAGAACTAAATGAAATAGAGACCCCCAAAATGACACAAAAATTAAATGAAAAAAATTGGGTTTTTTTGAGAAGATAAACAAAATAGACAAACCATTAGCTAGGCTAACTAAAAAAAGAAGAGAAAGACCCAAATAATAAAAATCAGAAATGAAAAAGGAGACATTACAACTGATACCACAGAAATATGAAGAATCATTAGAGATGACAATAAACAAATGTCCACCAACATTTTGAAACCTAGAGGACATGGATAAATTTCTGGACTCTACAAGAAAGCTCTTAGAGTTGATAAACTATTTCAGTAAAGTTGTAGGATACAAAATCAACACATGAAAATCAGCAGTGATTTTATACTCCAATAATGAACTAGCAGAAAAAGAAATCAAGAAAGCAAGCCCATTTATAATAGTCACAAAAAATGGGGAAAAAAACCTAGGAATCAATTTAACCAAGGAAGTAAAAGAGCTCTACAATGAAAACTACAAATCACTATTGAAAGAAATTAAGGAGGACTCAAAAAGATAAAAAGACATACCATGTTCTTGGACTGGAAGAATTCACGATGTGAAAATGCCCATAACACCCAGAGCTACCTACAGATTCAATGCAATCCCTATCAAAATCAAAATATTCTTCACAGAAATAGAAAAAAAAAAAATCCTTACATTTATATGGAACAACAAAAGACCCCAAATAGTCAAAGCAATCCTGAGCAAAAAAAATCCTGTAAAGCTGGTGGCATTACAGCATCTGACTTCAAATTATACTACAAAGCTAAAGTAATCGAAACAGCATGGTACTCATATACAGACAGACTCTCGGACCAATGGAACAGAATGGAGAACCCAGAAGTCAACCCATATACTTACAGCCAACTGATCTTTGACAAAGACACCAAGAATGTACATTTGGGAAAAGAATGTACATTTGGGAAAAGAATGTTGCTGTGAAAACTGGACATCCACATGTAGAAGAATGAAAGAAGACCCGTACCTGTCTTCATATATCAAAATCAACTCAAAATGGATTAAAGACTTAAATATAAAACCTGAAACTATAAAACTACTAAAAGAAAACATAGGAGATACACTTCCAAAAGTAGAACTGGGCAGAGACTTTATGAATAAGTTCTCAAAAATACAAGCAATAAAAGAAAAAATAAAAATAAAACAAGCAGGATTATATCAAACTAAAAAGCTTCTGCACAGCAAAAGAAACAATTAACAAAGCAAAAAGACAACCCACAGAAAGGGAGAAAATATTTACAAACTATACATTCAACAACATATTAATATTCAGAATATGCAAGGTTCACAAACAACAATAACAAATCAAGTAACCCTAGTAAAAAATAGACAATGTAGCTGAATAGGGATTTCTCAAAGGATGATACCCAAATGGACAACAGAAACATGAAAAAATGCTCAGCATCACTAAGCATCAAGGAAGTTCAATCAAAACCATATTGAGATATCATCTCTTCCAAGTTAGACTGGCCATTATCGAAAAGACAGAGAATAGCAAATGCTGGCAAGGATGCAGAAGAAGAAAACCCTCCTGATGGGACTGTAAATTGGTGCAGTCATTATGTAAAACAGTATGGACGTTCCTCAGACAGCTACAGATGCCATATGATCCAGCAATCCCACTGCTGGATGTACACCCCAAACAATGGAAATCATCATGTCAAAGGGATTCCTGCACATCCATGTTTATTACAGCTCTATTTATAATAGCCCAGAGGGGAACCTACCTAAATGTCTACCACTGAATGACTGGATAAGGAAAATCTGTTATATTTTCCCAATGGAATATTACTCTGCCATAAAAAAGAATGAAATTCTGCCATTTGCCTCAACATGGATGAACTTAGACAAAATTATATTAAGCGAAATATGCCAGGCACAGAAAGAGAAATACCGCATGTCCTCTTTCATAAGTGGGAGCTAAAAAAATAAACAAATAGAGAAAGAAAGAAAGATATAACAATCACAATAATTCATCGAACTTTAAAAAGGAGAGAACAGAACTGAGGACACCAGAGGTGGGAAATGGGGATGGGCTAAGGGAGAGTAGTGAGCAATTGGTAAAGGCCACAAAAATGATTACATTTATAATATTGAGCATACTTATTATCCTGATTTGAGCATCACATACTGCATACAGGTATTGATATTCAGTGCTGTACCCCACCGATATTTATGATCAAGTATGTTTCAACTAAAAAAAAAGTACAAATATCTCAGTGATAATACTTTGTAGAAAATTGTTTAAAAATCATGTTAATGATAATTTATTTATAAAAATAGGATACATATATAAAAGGTAAATTGGACTTAACTAGTTTACTTAGATATAGCAAAACAATGAATAGAAAAGAAGAAAATGGTATTACACCCCTAATCAGTACTCATTATTACTTCTATAAATGTCTATTATCTGAAATTATTTTCTGGATCTTCTTTGTATAAATTCTTGAATACAGAGAATCACACTTCTTATTGCCAAATCATTTACATCTACATTCTTACCGATTAATAACCTAATGAAGAATTCATGACTATTATACAAAATTCCTGCTGCATCAAAAGTTTGAAAACTGCAGCTATGAAGACTCTTCATCGTGATATATGTCAAAGGACTTTATGTTTGGTACTTATTTTAAACCATTATCAGAGTGCTTCATAAATCTAGTAGCACATTCATTTATGATTAATATTTCCAAAGTTAAAATCTCACAGTATGTGGTTATTTTGTTTTATGAGAAAAAAAGAAAATAAAATCTTGCATTTCACATGTAATAAAATCCCTGGTAATTAAAAAAAACTATCTGAAAAAAGAAATAAAATTTTAAAAATGCTTCACCACAGAAAATATTTGCGTGACCAAAAAAATGTATCTAAAGATAATCTCACTTATAAGAAATGAAATGTGATTAAACATTGTGACTTTAAATTTAATTTACTAATCCAAGATATAAAATAATTCTTGATACTGGCCAGGTTGTGGTTAAACAGGCACTCTTATCTGTGATTGGTGGAAGTATAAATTGGTCCAACTTTTCTGGAAAGTAGCTTTCTAATGTGCCTCAAGATCTTTAAACCTAGTTAACTGATGTAGTTGTTTTGTTTCTGGGAATTTTTCTATTTTAGTCAAGATTCTCCAGAGAGACAGAACTGACAGGATATATTTATGGAGAGATTATACAAGAGAGAATTTATTAGGGGAATTGGCTCACACAAGTATGGAGGCTGAGAAGTCCTATGATAAGCTGGAGAACCAGGGAATCTAGTAGCATGTCTCACAGTCTAGGTCAAAGGCCTCAGAACCAGGAAAATCAATGATGTAACTCTCAGTCCCAGGCCAAAAGCCTGAAAGATCAGGGAAACATTAGTGTGAGTCCCAGAGTCCAAAACTCAGAAAATTCACAGTTCTGATGTCCAAAGGCAAGAGAAGAGGGTGTCCCATCTCCAGAAGAGAAAGAATTCATCCTCCCCCCACTTTTTTGTTCCATCCTGGCCCCCAGCAAATTGGATGGTTCCTGTCCACATTGGAGCAGATTTCCCCACTCAGTGCACTGACTCTCAGGCCAATTTCCTCTGGAAATAGCCTTAGAAACACACTTGGGGCAGCCCAGGAAAACCACCTGGGTTTTCCTTTCAGCAGGAGGGGAACAGGCTCAGTGCCTACTAAAGCATTGAGAATAGTTAACACAATGATAAAGAATAAACAACTCTTTACTAGCTCTCTGAGTATCCCTTAGTTCAGTCAATTTGACACCCCAAATCAACCATCACACTATTCCTTGGACATAACTATAAATATGGGCAAATATTAGTATACAAGGTGGTGAACTCCAGAATTTTTACTGGGAAAATTATAAACAACTTAAACAGTAAACCATAGGAAAACTGTTTAATAAATTATAGTCTGGCCATGTAATAAAAAAACTATGAGGAATTTAAAAAATATTTTAAAATAACATCAATGGTATAGTTCGAATATGCTCATGATAAAACACTAAGTAAAAAATCAGTAAATAATTTATACAAAATGAATTTTGATTATGTAATACAGATCAACAAATATATATAAAGGTTGACATGGAACTACATTTAAAAGTTAGGATTGTTTATACCTGGCTGGTGATGTACTCTGGATAATTTAATTTTCTTCTTCATATTTCTTATATTTTTAATATAATAAACATGTTACTATTATTACTTGTTAACAATGTGAATTTTAAAATTATATGGCCTGTTTTATTTATTGTCATGATATTCTTTATTATTGCTTTTTTCAGGATGTTAGAAAGATTTGGAATAACTGTGAAATGAATGAATACAAAAAAGTGCTTTTTAATGTCTCTGGATACATCATTGTGCTTTATGTGATTTTTAAACTTCTTAAAGTAGTCAACTATTTTGGCATGAACAGTCTTTCTGTTATTTGTCATTTATCTTAAAAATATATGGCAGCTTCTTTTCTAAAATAACTTAAGGAAGTCTGCAGTACAGAGTATATGCAATATGTTATACAAAGTAAATGGAAAATCAGGGCTATGAGAGAAAAGAAGAAGCAAATAAGCTATTGACAGACATTGCCATAATTTATGTGATTAAGCATGAGACTTGACTCATATATCTGTGCAGAGAAGAAAAAATATTGAAAGAGTCATAGGCCTTATTATCAGGAAGGAAACATCATGCTTGAGGAAGGAGCTAGGAGTGGGTGAACAAAGTATTATTAAAATGTTGGGGGAATGGGGCATGTGTAGTCTGAACGAACTCCTTCCAAAGGTGATTATGGTTAGTACATTTATACCAGACATTTTCTCATAATTACCATCTTCTAGAAACAGGTTTTGAGAGACAATTCTCAACATGTTTGTGCATGTCCTTCAACCAGAGTCACTGATCATTGTTATCTTTACCAGGGTGTTTCTATAGCAAATAGCCTTAGAAGACAGAGATGGTGCTTTCTTCTGGAGCAGAGGGCAGGTTTGCTTCCTGTCTAGCAGGTTAAAGATAATTTCTCCTTCTAGAGCAAGGGTCACACAGGTTTGCTTACTGCCTGTTATAAAAGTAAGGGTTCTCTAAACTTGGGGTTCTTCACTGTGACTAAAAATTCACTGTACACTCAGCATCCACATGGCCCTGTATCACCCTTGTGGGACTTGGGAGGTGAGGAGAACCACAGCAAACACAATGCTCCTGCTTCTTGCTGTGCTGGGAGTGATAAAGTTTGTGAGTACAGACCTAGCATCCCTAAAACTATGTCAGGCTGACTTATTAGTTTGAAAATAAGATAAAATTGTGGACTCTTCACAGCTTTTGACAATAGTGTGGAAAAGAGGGCTTTTCTTGAGCCACCAAGGTCTTACAGGGACTGCTTGAGCAAAGCTGTATCTTTGAATGGATGTATCAACAGACCAGACCGAAGTAAAAGTAAGAGAAAGGAGAAAATCACTGATAGCTAGTGATAGCCAAAAATCAATTTATTTGAAGGAAACTAATTATAGTGTACAGTATATGAATCTATCAAATAGATTAACAAGACAGGTAATAATAAAACCTAGCAATCCCCTCCCCCAATTTATTATTAGATATTAGTTAATTGCAGAAGCACTGACTCAAAAATATAATTATTTTAAATATTTTCTTATTCATGCAGAAGAAATCAAGCTAAACAGATGTCTTCTTTTTGTATAACATTTATAGATAACAACACCAATGCAAGGCATGCTTAAGTCTTCACACTCCAATGAAATGACCTTTAAGCCACACTTAGGGAAAGTAAGCTAAAATCTGTGGGGCATTCCAGTTGCCAAGGACACTTGTAATCATTTCCTTAATTGTCCTTGACAATCTTATCATTAAAGATGTGGGACATTAATTAATGATGGAACATCTATTCCTGGAAAAATAGGCCTTGGAGACACAATAGAGAGTCATTCTCCGTACATTCTTTGTGAATGCTGTTTCTACAGTGTGGGTCACCCATGTTGCAAGCGTTGCCTGGATGGCATGTAAATATTTGGAGCACTCGATTTTATGAGAATTGGATTGAATAAAATCATTGCTGATAATGCTGAAAATATGTTCAAACCCAGTGTTCCCTAAAGAAGCTTTTATTCCTAGATTAGTATCAGTGTTTAATTGACAGCCTCTTCACTTGGTTAATTACTTGGTCTATTGTGGCAGGGAGGGGGGAAAAGGACAAAAACATTTGTGTTATGAATAGTTGCCAATAAGAGAATCAAATAAAAGAAAGCCGAACACCCTGCTACATAATACCATCTTACATAAAGTCTTCCTTGTATACTGTATTCTTTTTGAATGACCATCCTTAGAAAAATTGAAATTGTTGAAATAGAGCCTGTCTTTCAAAACATAAGTTAGAACCTTTGCATTTTTAAGCTACCATAGGAAAAAAACTCAGAGGTGAACATCTGGCCTTCACATATCTTTTGTTGTAAATAAAAGGGTACAGAAACTGAGATATAAACTGAAAACACATGCTGAGGATCTACTCTTTGCACCTTTGAACATCAGTATAAATTATACCTTTTCCACAAAAGGAAACAGATTGGGATACTATGAAAACACATGCACACATTTATTCTTTATACCTTGAATTTATAACACTATAATTTATAATAGCTATTCTAGATTTTTCTGGAAGAATGTTAGGGCAATTCCTGTTTGCTCTGCAATAGCACAATTACATTCAAAGATATTGAAAATATAAATGGATTCAGAAAAGAAGTTAGTCTTAGTCCCTCTCCTTTTCTGGTACGTACTCACTAGACTAATCTCTAAATGTTGTTGTTCCAGATGTTTAGCACAAGACTCAATCTCTGGTCCTCTGCCCTTTCCTTTTTTCATGTACTTCTTTGGTGATCTCTTTCAGCCTCATGGCTTTAAATGCCTTCAATATGGGCAAGCTAATGACTCTTATGTTTGTGTTTCCAGCCTGTATCTCTTCCCTGAACTCCACTTGGAAGTCTAGTGGGCATCCTTAAATTTGCCAGTGTTCAAAATTGGAGCTCTCTTCGTTTCCTTAAGCTCTGCTTCTCCCACAGTCCTCCCCTTTACTGTTTTATTTCCCTCTTATCAGCCTATCACTCCTTCATCTGAAATAGATCCCAAAAACATTGTGCGTGTATGTGTTTAATATCTCACTGCTGCTATTGTTATATGTTTATCATTTCTTACCTATGTATTACTATAATTCTCTAACTGCCCCCCCCCAAATCTTTTCTTCTCTTTTCTACTATTTTTAGTTGCCTTTGTTCAAACTTAAGCACTTTACATATGCTACCTCATTTTGATCCTCATAAAAACTTTCTGGCATGGGCATGATTATACCCTTTTTATGCATAAGGAACCTGAAATCAGAGAGATTAAGGCATTAGGAAGGAGCAGAAGCAGACTAGGACCAGCCTTTCTGATTTCTAAGCCTATATTCTTTCTATTAAACCACAATATGTATTACATTCAAAACATTAATCACCTGTTAATTAAATAATAACATTAATTAGATCAGCTGTTTCTTGTCACCAAAGAGACTGAAGGACTGAATGTTTTACTTCCAAACACTGGTTTTATTACAGACAAAATGTGAATCCAGGCTTTGATTTGTTTTGTTAGAGACAAAACCTGAATCTAGACTCTTGCCCTATGTGGGTTGGAAGCCAAGCAAGTCACTGTCCTTTGTGGGAAGAACGGCAGGAACATTGGAGAGTGAGCCAAGGAAAAGCAGAGGGAAAGGGCATGACTTGGCTCTCACAGTCACAACGCAATCTGTGCCACAGATAATCATTCAAATGAATTTATGAGGATTTTTTTTAAAGGTCACCATTAGTGCCAAAAATCAAAGCCAAGGAGTCATGCCATGTTGACTGATGTGAGGGTCACTCCAGAACCAAATGATCAGGCAAGTCCTACAGTTTTATCCCACCTTGCATCATACTTGAAATTTTAAATATTTATTTAGGCTAAACATAGATGTTTGTCTTTTTTGTCAGCTGGGAAGAGGAATAACTCCCATAAATTGTCTAATCTGTCCTCTTGAATTTAGGCCTAGATTGGTATATGTCTGAATGAGTAAGTATATTCCATGTGCTTAAAGATTTCTAGGCCAGTTACCCTTGTTATATTCCACCAGAATGGTGGGGATTATCACACTGATAATGTGCTGACTTTTGTACATAAATACGATGCTACAAGCCCACCCACTAAAGTTAGGATTAGGAAACATTTACTGAGCACTTGTTACATGCCAAGTAGGTACCAACTATCATTCCCAGTTTGCAGATGAGAAAATCTACATTCACACAGGTTAAATAACTGGCTAAACCCGTGCCACTAGTTAGTTGCAAACATTTTCTCTGGACTCTACATCTGCAGCCTAATATATTTTCCCTCTTTGATTATTAAAGAGAAAATCTGGTACAACAAATAAGTCAACACCTTGAATTTTGATAATGACGTTTTATTTATATAGAAATGAAATAATTCTACCTTTGTGAACACAGGACTTAATATATAGTTGACATCATATTGTAATGCCACTTCTGTGGAATTATGGCTGTGACTATCTGTAGAAAATTATTATTCAGATTAAATAATAATTAAAAATAATATGCTTAATTTATTTATTTTCTGTGTATCCCAATTTAGGTCATTCTTTTTCGTCCCTGAGAATGACATCGTTATTACTAAAAGTGGAGTTTCATATCTCTCATGCTTAAAGTCCAGTTTAAGAATTTGAGCCACAAACCACTTTAATAATAGAGATATAGCAGAATGTTATGGGACCATCCAATTCTCTAAAGAACAAGTTGATGCAATAAGATCGCTTCTTAAAGCCAGTAGATACAACTGAAAATGTTTATCTAATTTGTTTATAGCACCTGTGTAGTACATCATAATTTGACGCTAGGATATGCTGGGATTTAAGATTTACTATGCCAAGATTGCACTGTGAGATTTCCTAGATATTTATCACAATGAGAGAAACTCCTGTAATGTGTCCCAGAAATTCACACATGGCATTACAGTAACCTGCTGCTCATTAGAGGTGAAGAGACACACACTCGTCGAATTCAATGCCTCAGTGATAGTCAAGGACATAACTTGATAAATATGACTGTATTCCTGCCAGAGGCACAGGTCTCTACTTCAAAACATGCAAAAATAAGACAGTAAAATAAGAGAAAACAAGATCTAGAAAATAAATTAAATGAAAAAATCATTAATAATGTTTGGTAGGTCGCAAAACCAATCACATACCAATTCTATAACCATTTCAAGTTATAATCGAAGCAATCTAATTGGCATCTGAATAATTTGACCATAATTGTCTTTTCTATATTATTCATTTTGGGTCTTAATTACTTAAAGTCTAGAATTTTATTTAATTCTTACACACACACACTCTTAAACAACAATTAAATAAAATTCTAGACTTTAAATCTAGAGTTCTCTTCCCCTATTCACTCATCAACCCAGCAAATGAGCTTATTTTTCCATCTAAGAAACTGAAAACTGCTCACATCAAGATCATCAATGTTCTCCATGTTGCCAAATAGAACTGACAGCTCTCCATTCTCCTCTTACTTGATTTATTCATAGCATTCATCACAACTGGGCATTTCTTCTTTTCTCAAACACTTTTCTTCTATAAAACCACGTGTTTCTGATTCTAGAGATGCTGCATGACAAGGCAGTTTAGACTTGGGTGCCTTAGTCTACTTTGTGCTGCTGTAACAAAATACCTGAGACTGAGTAATTTATAAAGAACAAAAATTTAGTTTTCACAGTTCTGGAGGTTGGGAAATCTAAGATCAAGACATGGATGGGCAGGTTTGTTGTCTGGAGAGGGTCCGGTCTGTGCTTTCAAGATGGTGCCTTGAATGCTGTGTCCTCTGGAGGAACACTGTCCTCACATGGCAGAAAGTGGAAGGGCAAGAAGTGAAGAACACCTTCTGTCAAGCTTTGTTTTTGGCAGCTGGCCTGTATGGAGGATCTGAACCCTTGACCGTGGTGTTATAACCAACTGAGATAACCAGACAGCCCTTGTCAAGCCCTTTTATAAGGAAAGGGACCTAATCCCATTTGTAAGGGAGGAGCCCTCCTGACCTAATGACCTCTTAAAGGCTCTATCTCTTAATACTGTCACATTGGCAACACCTGAATTTTGGAAGGGATCCTTTCAAACCATAGCAGTATCAGACTGCCTGAGTTTGAATCTCACTGTCTCTGTGACCTTGGGCAAATTAGTTTTAATTGATTTATGACTCACTTTCCTCATATGTAAAGTGGGATGATACTAGTATATACCTGATAAGGTCGGTATAGGATTAAATGAGTTAATATTATAAAGCATTTAGAAAAATACCTGGCCTAGAGTAAGTACTATAAAGATGTTAGATACAATTACTATTAGCTGTTCCTGACTACTCCTTCTTAGTCCTCTGTGCTGATTCAACTCAGCCAATAAATGATGGCATTTCCCGGTGCTGGGTCTCTACCCATGCCTTCTTCCAGTCCCATGGCTTCAAATTTCATTTATTCGTTGATGACTCCCAAATATATGTCATCTCTCCTCTGGACTCTAGACTCCCATATGCAATTGCCTAACTCACTCTGTTTTTTTGTTGCTGTTTTTTGGGTTTCTTGGCAGCTGGCCAGTATAAAGATCTGAACCCATGACCTTGGTGTTATAAGTCTGAGTTCTAACCAACTGAGCTTGAGCCAACTGGCCAGCCCTGCAATTGCCTAACTCAAAATAGCTTAAATTATAGGCAAGAATAATAGTTATGTAACAAGAAGTTCTAAAGTGGTTATAAGTAACAAGTAGGTTGATTTAGCATCTCAAAGACATCTTCACATCCCTAGGGTCTTTCCATTTTTTCACTTTTCCATCTTTAGCACAACAACTAATATTCACTTACAAGATAGCCACAACAGTTGTAGTTATCACATTTACACCCAACAATGTCTAATGCAGGATTTATCAACTTTGGTAATACTGAAACTTGGGGCTAGATATTTGCTTGCTGTGGGGGCTATCCTAGGCATTGCAGGATGTTTGGTAGTACCCCTAGCGTGTACTTAGTAGATGCAGTAGCATACTCCCAGATGTGACAAACAAAAATGTCTTCATATATCGCCAAATATCCTTTGGGGCACAAAATTATCCCCAGCTGGGAATCATAGGCATAATGAAAGAAAAGAGACCAACTCCTACTCTAGGTCTCTGTTTTATAAATAAGGAAATATTCTCAAGAAAACTGTTCCTTAGGTCTTATTGTCTAGATTTCTGTCACTTGCTTTTCCCAGACCAATCATTAGCCAGATAAATAGGATTACTCTGTCTGGCTTAGAGTAATTAGCATTTATTCTTAGGGTAGGAGTAGACACTAGAAAGAACTGGCTAGGCCTTCGAGAAAGAACAGGAGGTCGGAGACCAGCATTGGTAGGAAGGCCCACTTTGGCTCTGCACTGAGGATAAAAGTCCATGCCTTTCTCTTATCTCATTTCTCCATCACTTTTCTCATTACTCTCTGTATTCTAGCCACACCATTCTTCCTATCCCTCAAATACATGTTTCTAATTTAATCTTTTGTATTTTCTAGTTCCTCTTATTGGAATTCTCTTTCTCCAGAGTTTTTCATTAGTGATATGTTCTATTATTCACATCTGAAATCAAGTGTCACCTCCTCAATGACTTCTAACCTAAATTAGTATCCTTCTCTCTAGTCATTCTGTATTATAATATCTAATTTGTTTTCTACATGGTACTTGCTGCTTTTTGAAATTTACTTGTTAAGGTGGTTTCCCCACACTCCAACAAAATGTAAACTGCTAAAAGCAGTAACCTCATCTTTATTTTGTTTTATTTTATTTATTTTTAATTGACATGCATTGATTGTACATTTTTATGGAGTACAGAGTTATACTTCAATACATGTATACAATGTGTGGTGATCAAATAGGGGTAATTAGCATATTCATGATTGAAAAAAATGATGGTTTCTTTGTGATGAGAGCTTTGAGCTACTCTCTTCTAGCTATTTGAAAACATACAATGAATTCTTGTTAATTTTAGATGCCAAAACACCACTGTACAACACTAAAAATTATTTTTCTTATCTAGCTATAATTTTGCATCCATTAACCAGCATCTTCCCCTCTCCTCTTCCCAGCCTCTAATAACCATAATTCTACTCTCTGCTTCTAAAAGCACAACTTTTTTTTTTTAGTTGCCACATATGAGTGAGAGCACATGGTATTTATTTATCTTTCTGTGCTTGACTTATTTCACTTAACATAGTGTCTTCCAGGCTCATCCATGTTGCCACAAATGACAGGATTCCATTCTTTTTCATGGCTGAGTAGTAGTATCTGTTTATCTGTTGATGGGCACCTAGGTTGATTACATATCTCAGCTATTGTGAATAGTGCTGCAATAAACATGAGCATACAGATTTCTCTTTGGATGCTAATTTTCTTTCATTTGGATAAATGTAGGATTGCTGCATCATATGGCAGTTTTATTTTTAGTTTTTGAGGAACCTATATACTGTTTTCCATAATGGCTGTACTAATTTACATCCCACCAACAGTGCATAAGAGTTCCCTTTTCTTTGTATCCTCACCAGCATTTATTATTTTTTGTCTTTTTAATAACAGCCAATCCAACTGGGGTGAAATGATAACTCATTAGTGTTTTGATTGGCATTTTTCTGATGATTAGTAATGCTGAGGATTTTTTTCATATACCTGTATGTCTTCTTTTCTAAGGGTCTATGCAGATCATTTGTCCATTTTTTAATTGGATTATTTGTTTCTTTGGTGTTGAGTTGTTTAAATTCCTGTATATTCTGGATATTAATCCCTTTTCAGATGAATAGTTTGTGAACATTTTCTCCCGTTCAGCTGGTTGCCTCTTTACTGTGTTGATTATTTCTTTTGCTGTGAAGAAACTTTTTAGTTTGATATAATTCCATACATCTATTTTCAATTTTGTTCCCTGTGCTTTAGAAGTCTTCTTCGTAAAGTTTTTATTTACGCCAATGTTTTGGAGTGTTTTCCTGATGTTTTCTTCTACTAGTTTTATAGTTTCAGGTCTTATATTTAAGTCTTTAATCCATCCTGAGCTGATTTTGGTATATGGTGAGAGATAGGTGTCTAGCTTCTTTCTTCTGCATGTGTGTATCTCATTCTCCAGCACCACTTATTGAAGAGGCTTTCTTTTCCCCAAAGTATGTTCTTGCACCTTTGTCAAGAATTAGTTGTCTATAGATGCTTGGATTTATTTCTGGGTTTTCTGTTCTATTCCATTGATCCATGTGTGTGTTTTTATTCCAATAACATGCTGTTTTTATTACTATGGCTTTGTAGTTTATTTTGAAGTCAGGTAGTGTAATGCCTCCAGCTTTGTCCTTTTTGCTCAGGATTGTTTTAGTTATTCAGGGTCTTTTGTGGTTCCATATGAATTTTAGAATTTTTTTTTCTATTTATGTGAAGAATGTCATTGATATTTTGATAGGGACTGCATTGAATCTGTAGATGGCTTTGGGTAGTATGGTTATCTTGACAATATTAATTCTTCCAATATGTATTAGTCCATTTCTGCTGCTTATAACAGAATACCTGAACTGGGTAATGTATAAAGAAATCAAATTTATTTCTTACAGTTCTGGAGGCTGGGAAATCCAAAGTCCAGGGAACACAATAGGCAAACACATCCAGTGCCTTTTCCTGATAAGGACTCTATAGCAACACAGAGTATCACTTGGTGAATTGGCTGAGCAAAAGAGGGCTAACCTGCTCACTCACCTTCCTTATAAAGCCATCAGAATAACATCCATTACTTCATGAATGGATCAATCCATTCACAAGGATACAGTCCACACAATCTAATCACCTCTTAAAGGCTCCACCTTTCAATTACTGCAATAGGAATTCTTAACACTGTCACAGTGGGAAATAAGTTTCTATTTTTTTAATTGCTTTTTAATTTTATTTGTTTATATTCTAAGATGTTGTTGCAGAGCAGTTGGGATGGAGGGGGAGAGGGGAAAGGGGAAGGAAATGCGATAGAAGGAGGAAGGGGCAGGATAGAGGTCTGTGGCAACCCCCTCATTCCTACAGGGGAGACCAGGGGCTTCCAGTGGTGGTTTGGTCATTGCTGGGCTGGGTGCAGATGTCAGGGATGTGTGGCAAAAGCCCTCGCCCCCCACTATCCTAGCTCAGGAACCAGTGCACTTCTTGCTGTGGCTTGGTGGTCATCATTGGGCTGTCTGCACGTGTTGGGGGAGTGTGGCTGAGGCCCTCGGCCCCCCACTGTTCCAGCTCAGGAGAGCCTGAAGCACTTCCTGCAGTGGCTTGGTGGTAGTCATGTGGGAGGTTGCTTGTGCAGGGGGGTTGTGGCCGAGGCCCTTGTCCCCCACCCTCGGGAGTGGTTGCAGGTGTTGGGGGACATTGCTGAGGCTCCTGGCCCTCCCTTCTTTCTTGCTTGGTAGCTCTAGGGAATTCCAGTCCTTCTAGGTATTATAGGTGTTCTTTGGTGAAATGAGACCTTCACTAGCTAATATCAAACTTTGTCTCTGGTTCAGGTACTTTGTTTTTTCTTTCAGTTCTGTGTTGGATTGTTTGCTGTTCCCACCACTTAAACTTTGCACTGGAACTAATTTGTTGTCCTTTGCTTACTTCTAAAATGGCGGAACTTCCTGTGGGGACCAGTACTTGAGCTGTGTGGTTGAGCTAAATTGCTGCTTTGCTGCTAATTCCCTAGGGAAGGCTATTTGCGCAGCTCAGGTTTTAATGGTTGACTTGACAGGTACTTCTGGTCCCAGTGAAATCTGGTGTATCTGGGTTGTGTAGAAACTCTGGTCTGGGCCTGAGTCTTTTCAGCAAACTGCACCCCCTGCAATTCTGTATTCCTGACCAATCTCCTCTGAGTGTCCTATGCTGATTGGGGTGCAGATCAGCTGTTCTTGCTATGCTCCAGTGTTCTCCCAGTGGGCCTGTCTCCCCTGTCGCCTGGCCTGCAAACACTTCCCGTGGGATGTGCTGTGCGCTGGTCCCTTGTGATGACTCACTGGCCTCTGAGTGGCTCCTTTTTGTCAGTTGTTGTGGCTCCTCGCTCCTATGTGGGTCCACAGGAATCTTATTAGTGGTCTTGACAGTCTGGGGGCCACCAAGGCCCTCTTCTCCCCTGCCACCTCCAAGCAACTTCATCTGAAGGGCACAGCTGTGGCTTTTGCCAGATCCTGCTCCATGTGCTCAGCAGCTCCAGCCTGGAAGCAGCTAGGGTTTGAAGCAGTCACAGCTGTTTTTTCTTTCTCTTATTACGGCTTCTCCCACCCTCATGCACTCTGTATGTCTCTCCTCCTCTTCCCCTGAGGTCTAGCAGCCCCAGCTTGGCTATCATTGCTTTTTCATAGTGGTACATTGGTTGATTTTGGTGACAGAGTGATGCTGGGGACCATCTATTCCGCCATCTTGACCAGAAGTCTGACAGTATTTTTTCTATATCTTCTGGGCTGCCTTGTGGAAGAGTTCCTACACTTGAGACTGTCTGAGCCATCCTTGTGGACATGGGGGTCCTGGTCATCTGGGCAAGGAGACCTGTCACCACCCAAAGGGGCTGAGCACTCCCAGGCAGTCAGTGAACTTGGGAGTTAAGTTTCTAATACATGAGTATGGGGGACACATTCAACCCATGTCAGAATCCATGAACATGAAATGTCTTTTCATTTTTTGTGTGTCCTCTTTAATTTCTTTCATCAGTGTTTTGTAGTTTTCATTGTAGAAATCTTTCATCTCTTTGATTAAAGTTTTTCCTAGGTATTTTATTTTTTTGGTAGCTATTGTAAGTGAGATTGCTTTTTTGATTTCTTTTTCAGCTAGTTTGTTGTTGGTATATAGAAATGCTACTGACTTTTGTATACTAATTTTGTATTCTGCAACTTTACTGAATTCATTTATCTGTTCTAAGAGGTTTTTGCTGGAGTCTTTAGATTTTTCTATGTATAAGATCATGTCATTTGCAAACAGGAACATTTAACTTTCTTTTTTCAATTTGTATGCCCTTTATTTCTTTTCCTTGCCTAATTGCTCTGGGTAGAACTTCCAGTACTATTTTAGATAAGAGTGGTAAAAGTCAGCATCCTTGTCTTGTTCCTGTTCTTAGAGGAAACCTTTGAACTTTTCCCCATTCAGTATGATGTTAGCTGTGGGTTTGTCATATATGACCTTTATTGTGTTGAAATACTTTCCTTTTATACTTAATTTATGAAGAATTTTTATCATGAACGGATGTTCAGTTCTATCAAATGCTTTTTCTGCATCTATTGAGATGATCCATACAGTTTTTGTCTTTGATTTTGTTGATATGGTGTATCACATTTATTGATTTATGTATGTTGAACCACCCATGCATCCTTGGGATAAATCTCACTTGATTGTGGTGCATAATTTTTGATGTGGTTTTGAATTATTTTGCTAGTATTTTGTTGAGGATTTTTACATCTATGAAAGCACTTATTGTAATAAACTTTCCTCTTAGAATTGCTTTTTCACTATGTCATATGTTTTTGGTTGTGTTTCTGTTTTCATTTGCTTCAAGGAATTTTTTGATTTCCTTCTGTACTTCTTTGACCCATTGGTCATTCAGAAACATGTTGTTTAATATCCATGTAATTTTACAGTTTTGAAAGTTTCTCTTGTTATTTCTTTCTTGTTTTATTCTATTGTGGTCTAAAAAGATACTTAATATGATTTCGATTTTTTAAAAAAAATATTTGAGACTTGACCTGTGACCTAACATGTGGTCTGTGCTAGAGAATGATCCATGTGCTGATGAGAAGAATTTGTATTCTGCAGTTGTTAGATGAAATGTTCTATAAATATCTGTTAGGACCATTTGGTATAATGCAGTTTAAATCCAGTGTTTCTTTGCTGATTTTTTTCTCTAGATAATATGTCCAATGCTGAGAGAGGGTTGTTGAAGTCCTCAATTATTACTGTATTGGAGTCTATCTCTCCCTTTAGATATAATATTTGCTTTGTGTATCTGGCACTTCAATTTTGGGTGCATATATATTTAGAATTTTTATATCTTCTTGCTGAATTGATCCCTTTATCAATATTTGTTGTCTTTCTTTGTCTTGCTCTTTTTGTTTTTGTATAGTTTTGGCTTAAAGTTCTCTTTATCCAATATAAGCATAGCCACTCCTGCTCATTTTTGGTTTCCATTTGTGGGTAATATCCTTTTCTATCCCTTCACTGTCAGTCTAAATATGATTTTACAGGTGGAGTGAGTTTCTAAGGCAGCATATAATTGGGTCTTGTTTTTTTAATCCATTCAGCCAGGATATGTCGTTTAAATGAGAATTTAATAAATTTACATTAAATTATGTTGCTAAAAGGTGTTGCCTTATTCCTGACATTTTTATGATTGTTTATCTTTTGTTACTTCCTTTCTTTTTTATTGCTTTTCTTTGCTATTTGGTAGTTTTCTGTAGGAATAAGATATAATTTCTTTCTCTTTCTTGTTTGTGTATCTGCTCTACCAATGAGTTTTATTCTTTTGTGTGTCATCATGATAGTAGTTATCATCCTTTGGCTTCCAGATGTAAGATGTTCTTAGGGATTTCTTGTAGGGCTGACATAGTGGTATTGAATTCCCTCAGTTTTTATCTGGGAAAGACACTATTTCTCCTTCATTTCTGAAGGATAGCTATGCTGGTATTTAATTTTTGATCGTAGTTTTTTTCTTTAAGCACTTTGAATAAACATCACACTCTCCTCGCCTGGAAGTTGTTTGCTTAGAAATCTGCTGTTAGTCTGTGGGGATTCCCTTATATGTGACTTGACACTTTTCTCTTGCTGTTTTCAGAATTCCCTCTTTGTCTTTGACAATTTGGCTATAATGTGTCTCAGAGAGGACCTTTTTGGGTTACATCTGGATCTTTGAACCACTTGGATCTAGAAATCCATATCTCTCCCAATACTTGGTAAGTTTTCATCTATTATTTCATTAAATAGGTTTTCAATGCCTTTTCCTTTCTTTTCCCCTTCTGGAATACCCCCAATACAGATGTTTATATGCTTAAAGTTGTCCCATAGATTTTGTAGACTTTCTTCATTTTAAAATATTTCTTCATTCTTTTTATTTATCCAGCTAGGTTATTTCAAAATATCTGCTCAGAAATTCCTTCTTCTGCTTGATCTAGACTGTTTCTTAGTTTATACACCACAAAATTTACCCTTCTAAATTATACAGTTCAATTGTTTTTAGTATAGTCACAATTCTGTGCAATTATCACCACTATCTAACTTTAGAACTCTTTCACTACCCCATAGGAATTTCTGTTCCCATTAGTAGTCAGTTCACATACCTCATTCCCATTCCTGGTAAATACTAATCTACTTCTGTCTCTGTGAATTTGCCTATTATGAGAGTTTCATATGAATAGGATCATACAATATGCTATCTTTTATGTTTGGCTTCTTTCATTTGGCATAGTGTTTTCACAGTTCATGCATTTCATCGAATACATAAGTGCTTCATTCCTTTTCATGGCTGAATAATATTTCATTGTATTGATATACCACATTTTGTTTATCTATTCACCAGTTGATAGATATTTGAGTTGTTTCCACTTAGGGGCTATGATTAATAATTCTTCATATTTGGGTACAATTTTTTGTGTGGTATACTCTATATTTTAATTTCTCTTGGGTAAATTCCTAAGAGTGGAATTGCTGGGTCATTATGGTAACTCTGCTTAACTTTTTGAGAAACCTTCTAACTGTTTTCCACAATGGCTGCATCATTTTATATTCTCACCAGCAATGTATGAGAGTTTTGATTTTTCCACATCCTTAACAACATTTGATATTGTTCATCTCACTGATAACAGCAATCCTAATGCATAGGAAATGGTACTTGCTGTGATTTTGAGTTGTATTTTTCTAATAAATAATAATATTGAACATTTTTACATGCATATTGGCCATCTGTATAACTTTTCTTTTTTGGAGAAATGTACATTCAAATTTTTTTGCACATTTTAAAATTGAATTTTCCTTTTATTGTTGAGTTGTAAGAGTTCTTTATGTGTTCTGGATACAAGTCCCTTGTCAGATATATGATTTGCAATTGTTTTCTCCCATTCTGTGGTTTGTGTACACACTTTTTTATAATGTCCTTTGAAGCACAAATGTTTTTACTTAATTAAATTTGATTTAAGTTCAATTAATCTATTTTTTCTGATGCCACTTATGCTTTTGGTCATATCTAAGAAACAATTGTCTAATACAAGGTAATGATCATTTACAACTATGTTTTCTTCTAAGACTTTTATAGTTTTAACTACAGGTTGGGTATTTTTAATCCTAAATTCCAAAATCTGAAATGCTACAAAATTCAAAACTTTGGAGCACCCATACGATGCTCAAAGGAAATGCTCATTGGAACATTTAGAATTTCAAATTTTCAAATTAGGGTCACTCAACTGGTTTAGTATCTGAAAATATTCTAAAGTCTGAAAAACCCCAAATCTCAAACACTCTGGTCCCGAGCCATAATACTCAATCTATTTTATGTTTAAGTCTGATCCATTTTTAAATTATTTTGTAAATTGTGGTAAATACACATAACATAAAGTTTATCACCTTAACCATGTTTAAGTCTATGGTACAGTGGCATGGCATGAGGTACATTTACATTTTTGTATAACCAACACCAACATCCGTCTCCAGAACCCTTCTCATTTTGCAAAAATAAAAGTCTTTACCTGTTAAACAATAATACCCCAGCCCTTGGCCACTACCACTCTACTTTCTGTCTCTATGAATTTAATTACTCTGGGTATCTTACATAAGTGGAATCACACAGTATTTGTCCTTTGTGACTGGTTTGTTTCACTTAGCATAATATCCTCAGGGTTTATCCATGCTATAGTATGTGTTAGACTTCCCTTCCTTTTCATAGCTAAATAATACTCCATTTTATGTATATACATTTTCCTTTTTCATTCATCCATCAATGGACACTTGAATTGCTTCCACCCTTTGGCTATTGTGAATATTGCTGCTGTAAATTTGTGTGTAAATATATCTGTTTGAGCTCCTGATTTCAATTCTTTTGCTGAGTCATATGGTAATTCTATTTTTAATTTTTTGAGGAACCACCATACTGTTTTCTATAGTGGCTGCACCATTTTACATTCTCACCAACAGTGCACAAGGCCTCCAATTTCTCAACATTTTTGCTCCAAATTCATTCTTTAACAGGTGGATATCCAATTGTCTCAGCTTCATTTTTGGAAAGACAGTTTTCTTCCCATTGAATTGTCTTGGCATTCCTGTCAAAAATCAATTGGCCATAAATATGAGAGTTGAGTTTTGGACTTTCAATTTTCTTGCATTGATTTACATATCTGTCCTTATGCCTGTGGCACACTGTCTTGATTGCAATCGCTTTGTGATAAGTTTTGAAATTGGAAAGTTTGCTCCAACTTTCTTCTTTTTTAAGATTATTTTGACTATTCTGGGTTCCTTAAATTTCCATACAAATTTTAGGAAAGTCTTGTCAATTAAAAAAAAAATTGGTAGCTGAGATTTTGTTAGGGATTGCACTAAATTTGTACATCAGTTTGGAGAGTATTGCCATATTAACAATTTTAAGTCTTCCAATGTATGAATATAGTATGTTCCTGTTCATTTGGATCTGATTTATTTTCTTTCAATGACATTTTGTGATTTTCAGTGAGCAAGTCTTATAATTCTCTTGCTAAGTTTATTTCTAAGTATTTTATTATATCTATGCTTTTGGAAATGGAATTCTTTTCTTAATTTTAAGTTCGGACATTGCTACTATATAGCAATATTATTGATATTTGTACATTGATCTTGTACCCTGAAACTGATGAAAAGTTCAATAATCACTTTTTAAAGATCTTTATGGACACATAGTATTTTCTGGAAACAAGATAATGTCATCTGCAAGTGGAACTAATAATAATTTTTCCTTTCCAATCTAGATGACTTTTATCTATTTTTCTTGCCTAATTGCCCTGGATAGAACTGCTAATAAAATATCAAATATAAGTGGTGAGAGTGGAAATCCTTGACATGTTCTTGATATTAGGGGGAAATTGTCCAGTCTTTTACCATTAAATATGATGTTATCTGTGTAGTTTTCCAAGATGGCCTTTATCAGGCTGAGAAAGTTTGATTATATTCCTAGTTAATTGGCTGCTTTTATTTTTAAAACACATTGGATTTTATCAGATGGTTTTTTGTATTAACTTAGATAATCATATGATTTTGATTCTTTATTAATGTTGTGTATCACATTGACTTTTTTTTCTATGTTGAACCAATGTTACATTCCTACAATAAAAAACAGTTGGTCATGATGTACAATTCTTCTGTTATGATGGAGGATTTGATTTCATAGACTTTTGTTTAGATTTTTCTAAATTATGCATCTGTATTCATAGAAATATTGGTATGTAGTTTTTCTTTTCTTATGATATCTTCAGCTGATTTAGGTGTCAGAGAATTACTGGCCTCATAAATTGAGTTGGGAAGTTTTCTCTCCTCTTCTATTTTGACATAATTTGTGAAGAACTGGTGTTATTACATCTTTAAAGATTGGTAAAATCCATCAGTAAAGCCATCTGATTTTGTGTTCTTCTTTATGGGAAATATTTAGATTACTACTTCTATCTCTTTATTTGTTGTAGATCTATTCAGATTTTCTATATCTTCTTTATTCAATCAGTAATTTGTGTCTTTTTAAGAAATTTGTTCATTTTATCTAGGTTAAATATTGTTTTGACACACAGTTATTTACAGAATTCCCATAAAATACTTATTTCTGTAAAGTCAGTAATAGTGTCTCTTTTTTTACTCCTGATTTTAGAAACTTGTGAGTCACACACTCTCCCTGTCCCTCTCCTTGCCCCTCTCCCTTCCCCCATGCCCCCTGTCATAAGTCTAGTTAAAGTTTTGCCAATTTTATTAGTCTTTTCAAAGATCCAACTTTGGCTTTATTGATTAGAGGCAGTCTTTTCCCAAATGTACATTCTTGTTGCCTTTGTCAAAGATCAGTTGCCTGAAAGTATGTGGGTTGATTCCCAGGTATTCTGTTCTGTTCCATTGATCTGAGTATCTGTTTTTATGCCAGTACCATGCTGTTTTGGTGTTTTGGTTATAATAGCTTTGTAATATAATTTGAATTAGGTTGGTGTAATGCCTCTGACTTTTTAAAATTTTTTTCTCTTCTGGATTGCTTTGGCTATTTAAGGTCTTTTGTTGTTCCATATGAATGTTAGGATTGCTTTTTCTATTTCTATGAAGAATGTCATTTGTATTGCAATGAGATTGCATTGAATCTGTAGATTGCTTTGATTAGAATGGACATTTTCATGATGTTAATTCTTCCCATCTAAGAGCATGGTATGTCTTTCCACCTTTTTAAGTCCTCTTTCATTTCTTTCAGTAGTGTTTTTTTATTTCTCATTGTAGAAATCATTCACCTCCTTGGTTAAATTGATTCATAGGTATTTCTTTTCTTTTTTCTTTTTTTTAAAGCAACTACTGTAAATGGGCTTGCTTTCTTGATTTCTTTTTCTTCTAGTTCATTACTGGAATATAAAACAATGCTATTGATTTGGGGGTGTTGATTTTGTATTCTATAACTTTAGTGAAATTGTTAATCAGCTCTTCGAATTGTTTGGTAGAGTCTTCAGGTTTTTCTATATGTAAGATCATGTCATTTGTAAACAGGGACAGTTTGACTCATCCTTTCCAGTCTGGATGCCCTTTATTTCTTTCTCTTACCTGATTGCTCTGGCTAATGCTTCCAGTACTATGTTAAATGGGAGTAGTGAGAGTGGGCATCCTTGTCTTGTTCTTGTTCTTAAGGGAAAAGCTGAAAGCTTTTCCATTCAGGATGATATTGGTGATTGATCTGTCATAAATGGCTTTTATTGTATTGAGATAATTTCTTTCTATATCTAATTTGTTGAGAGTCTTCATCATTAAGTGGTGTTGAATTTTATTGAATGCATTTTCTGCATCAATTGAGACAATCATATGGTTTTATCCTTGATTTTTTTGATGTGATGTATCACATTTTTGACTTGCATATGTTGAACCATCATTACATCCCTGGGATGAATCCCACTTGATCATGTTGTGTAATTTTTTTAATGTGTTGCTGTACTCTGATTGTTAACATTTTGTTGAGGATTTTTGCTTATATGTTTTTCATCAAGGATATTGGCCTGTAATTTTCCTTTTTTTGTTTTATTTTTATCTGGTTTTGGTAGCAGGGTGATTCTGGCTTCATAGAATGAGTTTGGGAGAATGGCTTCTGTTTCAATTTTTTTGAAAAGTTTGAAGAGAAGTGGTATTAATTATTCTTTAAAGGTTTGATAGAATAATGCCATAAAGTTATTCAATCCCAAGCTTTTCTTTGTTGGAAGATTGCTGATTACTGCTTCAATCTCATTGCTTGAGATTGGTCTGTTCAGGTTCTCTATTTCTTCCTGGTTTAGTCTCAGTATTACTTTTGTGTCCAGAAATTTATCCATTTTCCTCCAGGTTTTCAAATTTGTTGTCATACAGTTGTTTATAATAATCTCTAATGATTCTTCATATTTCTGTGGTATTGGTGGTAAATGAAATGGGAGTGTTCTCCAGGTGGGCCCATCTCCCCCACTGCCTGGGCTGCAAATACTTCCTATGGAGGGGCTGTGTTCTGGTCCCTTGTGATGACTCACCAGCCTCTGAGTGGCTACTTTTTTCAGTTGTTGTGGCTCCTTGCTCCTGTGTTGGGTCTATGGGCCACCAAGGCCCTCTTCTTTCCTGCTGCCTCCAAGCAACTTCATCCAAAGGACACAGCTATGGTTTTTGCCAGCTCCTGCTCTGTGCACTCAGCATCTCCAGACTGGAAGCAGCCAGGGCTTGAAACAGTCAGAGCGGATTTTTCTTTCTTTCATCATGGCTTCTTCCACCTTCATGCACTCCATAGGTCTCTCCTCCTCTTCCCCTGAGCTCGTGGCCCCAACTGGGCTGTCATTGCTTTTTTATAGTTGTAAATTGGTTGATGTGTGGGAGAGAATGATGCTGGAGACCTTCTATTCTGCCATCTTGACCAGAAGTCCCCATTGACATTTTTGTTTGTTTTTTGGGTCTCTATTTCATTTAGTTCTGCCCTGATCTTAATTATTTCTGTCCATTTAGTACTTGTATGATTGGATTGTTGTTTTTCTACTTCTTTGAGGCATAGTGTTAGGTCATTTATTTGAAGTCTTTCCATTCTTTTGATGTAAGCATTTATTGCAATACTCTTCTCTCTTAGAACTGCTTTTGTTTTATCCTACAGGCTTTGGTATGATGTATCTTTATTTTTGTTAGTTTCAAGAAGTTTTTTGATTTCCTGTTTAATTTCTTCTTGGATACATAGATCATTCAGGAGTCTGTTGCTTAGTTTCCATGCACTTGTGTAGTTCCCAGAGTTTCCTTGTTATTGATTTCCAGTTTTAATCCATTGTGGTCTGAAAACATAATTGAAATGATCTCGATTTTTCAAATTTTGCCAAGTTTTGATTTGTGATGTAACACATGTATACTCACTGCAGCTGCCACCCCAAGCCCAAGACATGGAGAGGCTCACCCACTGATAGAGCAGGAGCCCAGGTGAGGGCTGGCCCTGAGCACTGCCCCCTCCACAGCTGCTGGCTCACACCCAAGCCCTTGAAAGGCCTGCCCACTGACTGAGTGGGTGCCCTAGTGAGCACCAGTCCCATGCGCCTCGCCCACTGCAGTCACTGGCCCATGCCTAAGCCCCGTAGAGCCCTATCTACTGATCAAGCAAGAGCCACGGCAGCCCACTGCACACTCAACTACACTGATAGAAGAAGAGTTACCAGCAGAGCTAATAAGGAGAGCAGGAGGTCTTTCCCCTCATAGTGCACTCCAGATTAATCAAAGAAACAAGTGTCCTACCAGATGACCAAACAACAATGAAAAAATACTAGAAAGACATATAAACAAGAAGATACGACACCACTGAAGCCATATGGTAATTCTCAAGTACCAGACCCCATAGAGCAGGAAACCCTTTCAGAGATGTCTGAAAAGGAATTCCGAGCACTGATCTAAAGAAAATTCAAAGATATAAGAGAAGAATCAATTAGAGAACACAATGAAACAAGAAAAAATATCCAGGATTTGAAGGAGGAAATTTACAAAAAGATTAATACCTTAAAAATGAATGCAGTAGGGCCGAGCCTGTGGCGCACTTGGTAGAGTGCTGCTCTGGGAGCGCGGCGACGCTCCCGCTGCGGGTTCGGATCCTATATAGGACTGACCGGTGCACTCAATGGCTGAGTGCCGGTCATGAAAAAATGACAAAAAAAAAAAAAAAAAAAAAAAAATTAATGTAGTAGAACTAGGACTGAGGATTTACTCAGTAAAATAAAAAACAACCAAAAGCTTGAGCAGCAGGCTAGAGCAAACAGAAGAAAGAATTTCAGACCTCAAAGATTGTCTTTTTGAAATAACCTAAGTAGACAGAAAAAAAAAAAAAAGAAACAAATTTTTAAAAATGAAGAAAATCTAAGAGAGTTAGCCAACAACCTCAAGTGCACAAACATCCAAATCATGGATATTCCAGAAGGGGAAGAGAAAGGAAAAGGCATTGAAAACATATTCAGGGAAATAACAACAGGTATAGGGAGAGATGCAGACCTTCAGATCCAGGAAACCCAAACATCCTCAACCAGATTCAATCCAAAAAGATCCTCTCTCAGACACATTATAGTCAAACTGGCAACACTCAAAGACAAAAAGAAAATTTTAAAAGCAGCAAGAGAAAAGTATCAAGTCAACTATAAGGGTGTCCCCTTCAGACTAACAGTAGACTTCACAAATGAAATCTTACAGGCCACATGAAAATGGAATGATATATTCAAAGTACTAAAATAAAAAATTTGCAAGCCAAGAATTCTATACCCAGCAAAGTTATCTTTCAGAAATATGGGAGAAATAGTGTATTTCCTAGATGAACACAAATTATTGGAGTTCACTACCATATGGCCAGCTCTGAAAGTAATTCCCAAAGGAGTCCTGAAATATAAAAAATGATAATCACTATCATGGATTTATAAGAAATAGCAAAACCTGCCATTAAAACCAAAATGCAAATGAGAAAGAGAAAGAAGCTAAACCATGTCACCTCCAAAATCTGACTAATGTTGAAGATGAAAAATAAAAGGAGAAGAAAGAAACAAATGATATTTAAAACATCTCAACAAAAAGCAATATAATGACAGAAGTAAAGCGATACTTGTCAATAACAGCGTTAAATGTAAATAGATTAAATTCCCCCTTCGAAAGACACAGACTGACTGATTGGATTAAAAAGGTAGACCCAACTAATGCTGTCTTCAAGACACTCATGTCACCTATAAAGATACACACAGACTAAAAGTAAAGGGATGAAAAAAGATATAATATGCAAATGGAAACCAAAAATGAGCAGGAATAGCTACTCTTACATCAGATAAAAAATAGACTTCAAACCAAAAATCATAAGAAGAGACAAAGAAGGCCATTATATAACAATAAAGGGATCTATCCAGTTAGAAGACATAACAATTATAAATATATAAGCACCCAACACCGGAGCACCCAGTTATGTAAAACAAACACTCTTAGACCTAAAAAAAGAGAGAGACCCTAATACAATAATAGTGGGTGACCTGAACACCCCTCTCTCAGCATTGGACAGATCTAGGCAACAAATCAATAAAGAAACATAAGATTTAAACTATACCTAGACCAATTGGACCTGGCAGATATCTACAGAACATTTCATCCAGCAACTACAGAATACACATTCTTCTCATGAGCACATGGAAAATTCTCCAGGATAGGCAACTTGATAATCTTATTAGCTTTTCTTGCACATCATGAGTCATTTCTCTATTGCTACTTTCAAGACTCTCTCTTTTCCTTCATCTATCAACAGTTTGTTTATGATGTGTTTAGATGTGAATCTGTTTGAGCTTATCCTACTTAGAGTTCATTTACCTTCTTGGATATTATTGTTTTCAATCAAATCTGGAAATTTTTCAGTTCTTATTTTTTCAAATATTCTTTCTGCCCATTTTCCTCTTTTCTCTCTTTCTTTGACTCCCATTATGCATATATTGGCACACTTTGTGAAGACCGGTGGGTCACTGAGGCTGTGTTCATTTGTCTTCATTCATTTTTCTTTTGCTCCTCAGACTAGATTATCTGAATTAATCTATCTTTAGGTTTACTAATTCTTTCTTCTACCTGTCATGTATGTTGTTTAGTTGCTCTAGTAAATTTTTCATTTCAAGTTTTGTACTTTTCAACCCTAAAATTTCTACTTGGTTCTTTTAAAAACATATATAATGTCTACATTTTTATTGATATTATCTATTTGGTGGGACACCATTCTTACATTTTTATACTTTCACTTAGTTCTTAAGGCATGATTTCCTTCAATTCTTTGAATGTATTTAATATAGCTCTTTTGCACTCTTTTTATAGTAAATGCAATTTCTGGGCTTTTTTAGGAGGAGTTTCCATTGACTGCCTTTTTCCTGTGTATAGGCTCTAATTTTTGTTTTCTTTGCTTGTCTCATAATTTTGTTAGAAACTAGATATTTTAAATAATACAGTGTGGCATCTCTGAAGATCCTGTTCCAACCTCCCACCTTACCCCCAGGGTTTGTTGTTGTTGCCACTGCTAGTTTTTTAAGTAAATTTTCTAACTATTTCTGTAAAATCTGCACTCCTTGTCATGTGTGTTCACTGAAGTCTCCACTCAATTACTAGTCCTCTAATAATTGGACAGAGATTTTTTTTTAAATGCCTGGAATAAATAAGTCTTCTACCCTTTTCCAAGATGTTCTGTGTGCTTGTTGGAACTCCTCATCAATACTTAGGGAAGCAGTTTATTACTCTTCCTTATCCCTCAATTCCTGCAGGCACAATATGTGTTAAATAAAGTACAATACCACTTGAAGTAAGACTGTGATAAGTTAAACATGTATACTATAAACCCTGAAGCAATCACTAAAATAGCACAACAAAGAGTTATAACTAATATGTGAAAATAGCCAAAACAGAGAGATAAAACAGAATCATAAAAAATAATTGACTAATACAAAGGTAGCATTAAAAAAATGGAAACAAAAAAAGATGATAAAAATAAAAAAACAGCTGGCAAGATTACAGATTTAAGCCTTACTATAGCAATAGTAATAATCGCATTTAATGGAAATGGTCCAAGCACTCCAGGTAAATGGAAATGATTTTCATATTGGATAAAATAGCAAGTTTGACTCTATGCTGTCTATAAGAAATGTACTTTAAAAATTAAGGCACTAATAGATTAAAGTAAAAGTGGAAAAAATATATCATCCTAACATAAAAAAAGAAAGGCAGAGCAGCTACATTAATAACAAACAGAGTATATTTCAGAGCAAAAAAATATTACCAGGGATAAAGGAAGTAATTTCATAAAGATACATTGAGAAAACATATAACTCTGAACACTTATGCACATATTAACAGAGCTTCAAAACACATGAAGCAAATGCTGACATAACTGTGAAAAGAAACAAACACACCCACAATTATATTTGAAGATTTAAACAATCCATTTTCAATCATCGATATCATTGATATCATTGAAAAGAATATAAAACTTGAACAACACTTTCAATCAACTTGACCTAATAGGCATGTATAGAACTATCCACACAAAGACAACAGGATACACATTTTCTGAAAAAAAGTACATAAATTTAAAAGGATTCAATTCATACAAAGTATCTTCTGTGATCACAGTGAAAATGAATTTAAAAATTAGTAACAATATCTTGAAAATCCCCAATATTTCAACAACAACAACAACAACAACAAAAACACATGCTTCTAAATAACCCAAATGTTATCCAAAGAAGCTGAAAGAGAAATTTTAAAGTATTTTGAATTAAATGGCAATAAAATCCCAGCACATTAAAATTTGTGGAATGCAGCTAAAACAGTACTTGGAGGAGATGTTTAAGTGCTAAAAACCTATATTAGTAAAAAAACCTATATTAGTGAAAAAGAAAAAAATGACCTCAGTTTTTATCTTAAGAAGCAATGCAAAGAAGAGCAAATAAAATAAAACCCAAAGTAAGGAAATTATTTTTTCTTCCTGTCATCCTCATGGAATGCTTTGCTATCACATTACCACGAAATTAATTTTACACAAGTTTTTTTTTTTTTCTGACCAGTAAGGGGATCACAACCCTCGGCACGGTGTGGTCTGCACCACGCTCAGCCAGCGACCGCACTGGCCATCCCTATATAAGATCTGAACCCGCGGTCTTGGTGCTACCAGTGCCACACTCTCCCGAGTGAACCACAGGGCCGACCCTACACAAGTTTGAAGAACTAAAACATTTTAATTTCTACACTTAAAAACATGACACAATATTATGTTGTTTTTTAGTTATATCACTTATATTTGCAAAGGCCATGTTGTGATTTCATTTTATAACAATATCACTTCATTCTCACCAACTCAAAATGGATTGAAGACTTAAATATAAGACCTGAAACTAGAAAACTCCTAGCAGAAAACATAGGGGAAACACTTCAGGATGTAGGACTGGGCAAAGACTTTATGAATAAGACCCCAAAAGCACAAGCAACAAAAGAAAAAAATAAACAAAAGGGATCACATCAAACTAAAAAGCTTCTGCACAGCAAAGGAAACAATCCATAGAGTGAAAAGACATCCTACTGAATATGAGAAAATATTTGCAAACCATACATCCAACAAGGGATTAGTATTCAGAATTTACAAGGAACTAAAACAACTTCACAGTAAAAAACCCAAATAACCCCATTAAAAAATGGGCAAAGGAGCTGAATAGACATTTTTCAAAGGAAGATAAACAAATGGCCACTAGGTACATGAAAAAATGCTCAGCATCACTAATCATCAGGTAAATGCAAATCAAAACCACATTGAGATATCATCTCACCCCAGCTAGATGACTGGTTATTATCAAAAAGACTGAGAATAACAAATGCTGGTGAAGATGTGGAGAAAAAGGAACTTTTCTACAGTGTTAGTGAGACTGTAAATGGGTGGAGCCATTATGGAAAACAGCCTGGAGTTTTCTCAAACAACTACAGATAAAACTACCATACGATCCAGTAATCCCACTTCTGGGTATATACCAAAAGGAATGGAAATCATGATGTCGAAGGGATACCTGCATTCCCATGTTCATTGCAGCTCTGTTTACTATATTCAAGATATGGAACCAACCTAAATGTCCATCAACAGATGACTGAATAAGGAAAATGTTGTATATGTACACAATGGAATACTACTCCACTATAAAAAAGAATGAAATTCTGCCATTCACAGCAACATGAATGAGCTTGGAGAAAATTATGTTCAGTGAAATAAGCAGGCACAGAAAGAGAAATACCATATGTCCTCACCCATAAGTGGGAGGAGGGAAAGAAGGAAAGAAGGAAGGATGGGCTGTAATAAAACATTGCACTTTCAGAAGGAGAGAATAGACCTATACTTACTATAGGTCTATAAGGGGGAGTGGAAGGCAGATAGGGAGTAATTGGGTAAGGGACACAAAAAGCAATTATGATTTGTAATTATGAACATGCTAATAATATCAATTTGATCATCAAATACTGACAGTCAACTTTGTAACCCATAAATATGTATAAATAAAAATAATTTATAAAATTATTTTAGATTACTAATTTTCTCAGAACATTTTAAATAAGGCTTTTAGAGTACATTTGGAAATTTAAAAATGTTATTTAGAAGTGTTCTTTCAGCAGGAAATTTTCTGGTGGCAATTTTAAATAGAAATTTAGTCTCATTCATTTCTGCTTGATTTTTAAAGGCATAAATTTGATTTTATTTAATTATTTTTGTATTTCTTGAGTTATAATTGATATATAATAACTTGCAAATATTTAAAGTATAAGTTTTGATATATTTACATACCTATAAAACCATCACCAAAATCAAGATAATGAACATATTCACCATCCTCAACAGTTCTTTATTTTTTTATTTTTTAAATTTTATTTTATTTTGTCAATATACAATGTGGTTGATTATTGTGGCCAATTACCAAAACCTCCCTCTCTCCTCCCTTTCTACCCTGCAACAATGTCCTTTCTGTTTGCTTGTTGTATCAACTTCAAGAAATTTTAATTGCTGTGTTTTCTTCCTTCCCCCCCACCCCATTGTTTGTGTATTTATTTATTTATTTTTAGCTCCCACAAATAAGTGAGAACATGTGATATTTCTCTTTCTGTGCCTGACTTGTTTCACTGAATATAACTCTCTCTAGGTCCGTCCATGTCATTGCAAATGGCAGTATTTCATTCTTTTTAATAGCAGAGTAGTATTCCATTGTGTAGATATACCACATTTTCCGTATCCACTCATCTGATGATGGACATTTGGGCTGGTTCCAACTCTTGGCTATCGTAAAGAGTGCTGCAATGAACACTGGAGAACAGGTATGCCTTCGACTTGATGATTTCCATTCCTCTGGGTATATTACCAGCAGTTGGGATAGCTGGGTCATATGGTAGATCTATTTGCAATTGTTTGAGGAACTTCCATACCATTTTCCATAGAGACTGCACCATTTTGCAGTCGCACCAACAATATGTGAGAGTTCCTTTTTCTCTGCAACCTCGCCAGCATTTATCATTCACAGTCTTTTGGATATTAGCCATCCTAACTGGGGTGTGACGGTATCCTAGTGTGGTTTTGATTTGCATTTCTCGGATGCTGAGTAATGTTGAGCATTTTTTTCATATGTCTGTTGTCCATTCATACATCTTCCTTTGAGAATGTTTATTTAGGTCTTTTGCCCATTTTTTAATGGGTTACTTTTTTTTTTCTTTTCTTGTAAAGTTGTTTCAGTTCCCTGTATATTCTGGATATTAATCCTTTGTCAGATGTATATTTTGCAAATATTTTCTCCCACTCTGTTGGTGGTCTTTTAACTCTGTTAATTGTTTCTTTTGCTGTGCAGAAGCTTTTTAGTTTGATATAATCCCATTTATTTATTTTTCCTTTGGTTGCCCATGCTTTTGGAGTCATATTCATGAAGTCTGTGTCCAGTCTTCCTGAAGTGTTTCTCCTATGTTTTCTTTAAGAAGTTTTATTATTTCAGGGTGTATATTTAATTCTTTAATCCATTTTGAGTTGATTTTAGTATATGGTGAGAGGAATGGGTCTAGTTTCATTTTCCTGCATATTGATATCCAGTCATCCCAGCACCATTTGCTGAAGAGGCAGTCTCTTCCCCAGTGTATAGGCTTGGTGCCTTTGTCAAAGATCAGATGGCTGTAGGTGTGTGGGTTAATTTCTGGATTCTCTATTCTATTCCATTGATCAGTGTGTCTGTTTTTATGCCAGTACCATGCTGTTTTGGTTATTATAGCTTTGTAGTATAGTTTAAAGTAAGGTAGTGTTATACCTCCAGCTTTCTTTTTTTTCTCAGAATTGCTTTGACTATTTGTAATCTTTTGTTATTCCATATAAATGTCTGGATAGTTTTTTCCATTTCTGAGAAAAATGTCTTTGGAATTTTGATGGGGATTTCATTGAATTTGTATATCACTTTGGGTATTATGGACATTTTCACAATGTTGATTCTTCCAATCCAAGAGCATGGGATATCTTTCCATCTTCTTGTACGCTCTTTAATTTCTCTCAGCAGTGGTTTGTAGTCTCACTATAGAGATTTTTCACATCCTTGGTTAATTCAATTCCTAAGTTTAAAAATTTTTTTTGGTAGCTATTGTAAATGGGCAAGCTTCTTGATTTCTCTCTCTGCATATTCAGTATTGGGGAATAGAAATGCTATTGATCTTTGTGTGTTGATTTTGTATCCTGCTACTTTGCTGAAATCATTTATCAACTCCAAGAGTTTTTTTGTAGAGGCTTTAGGCTGATTGATATATAGGATCATGTCATCTGCAAAGAGGGACAGTTTGTCTTCATCTTTTCCAATCTGGATGCCTTTTATTTCCTTCTCTTCTCTGATTGCTCTGGCTAGTACTTCCAACACAACACTATGTTGAATAGGAGTGGTGAGAGTGGGCATCCTTGTCTAGTTCCTGTTCTTAAAGGAAAAGCTTTCAGCTTTCCCCCATTCAGGATGATATTGGCGGTGGGTTTATCATATATGGCTTTAATTATGTTGAGATACTTTCCATCTATACCTAACTTGTAGAGATTCTTTTTCATGAATGAATGTTGAATTTTCTCAAATGCTTTTTCAGCACCTATAGAAATGATCATATGGTTCTTGTGTTTGATTTTATTGATATGGTGTATCACATTTATTGATTTGCTTTTTTTTTTTTTTTGTCTTTTACATGACCGGTACTCAGCCAGTGAGCGCACCTGCCATTCCTATATAGGATCCGAACCCGCGGTGGGAGCGTCACTGCGCTCCCAGCACCACACTCTCCTGAGTGCACCACGGGGTCGGCCCAAGATTTGCATATGTTAAACCAACCTTGCATCCCTGGGATGAATCCCACTTTTTGTGGTGTATAATTTTGCATATGTGTTGCTGTATTCTGTTAGCTAGTATTTTATTGTGGATTTTTGCATCTATATTCATCAAGGATATCGGCCTGTAGTTTTCTTTTTTAGTTGTATCTTTACCTGGTTTTGGTATCAGGGTGATGTTTGCTTCATAGAATGAGTTTGGGAGAATTGCCTCTGTTTCAATCTTTTGGAACAGTTTGTAGAGAATTGGTGTCAATTCCTCTTTGAATGTTTGGTAAAATTCTGCTGTGAATCCATCTGGTCCTGGGCTTTTCTTTGTTGGGAGCCTTCTGATAACAGCTTCAATCTCTTTTATTGTTATTTGTCTGTTCATATTTTCTACATCTTCTTGGCTCAGTTTTTGGGAGCTCGTGTGTGTCCAGAAATTTATCCATTTCCTCCAGATTTTCAAATTTGTTGGCATATAGTTGTTTATAGTAGTCTTGAATGATTCCTTGTATTTCAGATGTATCAGTTGTAATATCACCTTTTTCATTTCTGCTTTTTGTTATTTGGATCTTCTTTCTTCTTTTTTTAGTTAGCCATGCTAATGGTTTGTCAATTTTATTTATCTTCTCAAAAAATCAACTTTTTGATTCAATGATATTCTGTATTGGTTTTTGGGTTTCAATTTCATTAAGTTCTGCTCTGATCTTAATGATTTCTTTCCATCTGCTAACTTTGGGTTTGGATTGTTCTTGTTTTTCTAGTTCTTGAAAGTGAAGTGTTTCTTTATAATCATTTCTTTATAACTGTAATTCCTTCCTCCTCCTCCTTCCTGTGTCCTCATACCCATGAACAATTGATCTGCTTTCTGTTACAATAGAGTCATCTACATTTTCTAGAATTTTACATAAATAAAAGTTATGATAGGTACTCTTTATTGTCTGGCTTCTTTTATTCAGTATAATTATTTTGAAATTTAGCCATATTTTTATGTTGAAGAGTTCATTCCTTTTATTGTAGAAAAGTATTATCCATTCACCTATTGATGGACATTTGGGTAGATTTTAATTTTTAGCAAATAAATTTATAATTTTTGAAAAATAAAGCTACTACAGATATTTGTGTTGCATGAGTCTTTATATGGTCATTAATATTTGTTTCTCTTGGATAAATAATTAGAAGTGGAAAGTGTGTGCCATTTGGTAGGTGATTGTTCTACTTTTTACGAAACTGACAGATTTTCACAAATGATTATATCGTTTTGCATTCCCACCAGCCAATGTATGAGGTTTCCGGTTGTTCCACATCCTCATTAACACTTTCTAAGTCAGTACTTTTAATATTAGCCATTTTGATAGGTGTGCAGTGCATCTCCTGATTTCAATTTGCATTTTTTGAATCTGTAGGTCCCTCTTCATGTTCTGCAACTCTAAATAACATATTATTTCAGTGTGCAATTTAAAGCTACATGATAAAGGATAAATATACAGACTGCTTCAGGTTGAACTGAAAGCTAGAAATAAAATCTATGAGAAATGGTTACAATTAAGCCATAAAAATTTATAACACTGTCTGGGTATCTGGTTATTAAGGTATTAGGGATTATCTTGGAACCCTCTTACATCTCAGAAATTCTGATATGAAAAATCAGAATGAAGAAAAACTGGAAACTACCTTTCCACAGATTCTTGTTAAGTATAACTTTAGCATATTGAAAATATACATGGTGGAAGTGTTTGAAAGTTGTCTCTTTATGAGATTTTTTATGGCCTTCTACAATTTGTGTATCAAGGTTTGTCCTTGATATAATTAAGATATTGTCTAGGAATAGAACAAATCAGTAAAATGAATCTAGGCTGGGAGAAATTTCCTTGAGCTTTATCGTATGTCACTAAGTGATATCTTATTAGTGGATATAAAGGCTTGCTGTTTCAAACAGCTAATAATGTTAAATCAACTCTTTTATTAACCTTTCACTCTTTCCTGTCTCTTAAAACTTCTCTCAAGGATAAACATTTTCATGGAGTAATAAAATATTAAATACGTGTTCACGTATTTACTTTGCATGGAGATTTATCACCAATGAGGTTGTAAACATCCATTAGGTCTACTCTATCACGGTATTTTATTCTTTGTGTCTTGCAGACTTCAACTGATTTCATGTTTGCTTACTCTAACAATATATTACATAGTCCAAATATATAATTTTAGCACCTTCTCTATGCTAGACACTATGCTGAGCACTTTCAGTGCATTTTTTAATCCTCACAAAAATCCAATAGGTATTATTGTTATTATTATCATTATATTATAGGCTTATCAGTACCACTATTAACAAATATTAGAGAAAAAACTGCTTTCACCTTAAATTGCCTTTATTAGTAGGCAATTTATTTTCATATTCTGTAGGGCTCTTCAGTTTTTATTTTTTAAATCCTAGCTTCCAGGAATTTACTTTTGCCTACTATCTTGATAATCTCATCTTTGGGATTATATCCTCCTACTGATCACTGATTCACTGAAAATTGTCTTTCATGTTCAGACCTGTGTCTAATTCTATTAATACTTATTTCTACTAGTGTCTCTACACTCCAGAATTCAATTTAAAACAATCTCTCAATGGCATGGTTACCCTGCATACAAATAAGAGACAACTTTACGTGGTCTGTCCTCAATCTCTTTGCTACACTCTACTCCCAAATATGCTCATCAAATCTTTTAAATTGACTTTTCTATCCTAACATACAGAAACATTTCTCTTTGTCTCTCTTTCAAGCTTTCTTTATCAGATTTACCTCCTCTGTTTTAATCAGATTTTATGAGCCCTGAAATTTACACAATTTGGGGGAAGGGACTCTTAAGAGAGGGAATATTAAATTAGGCAGATATTCAGAATGAGAAAAGCAATCCTTGAAACTTACAAGTTCTAAAAGCTGTCAAATATCACAAACACTATAAAAATCAAGAAACAAAACATACTTTTGAATACTTTGCCTGATGTACTTCTATAGTTCCTTTTCTACTACATTTTTGTCTGTATAATTTTTGATCACCCAACTATACTACAGTAATTTTAAAAATATTTTCTATGGACAGAATAGAAAGGTGATTCAGTTTCTCTTCTAACACAGATGATAAAATTTTGTTTCTTATTATCAATAGTTGGGATGCATAAAATATGTGACTTCACCCATAGACATACTCACTATCTGTAGTTTGACAAATATTTATGTCCTACTAATGTAATAATTCTGATGAATTTTATTTTGAGATTCCATCTAAAAAGGAAAAAAATATGTAGTGAATTTGCAATGTTCTGTACTGCATTACTGAGCATACTCTCTAGGGGAATAACATCTTTTTTGATTGGGTATTAATGAAAATTGAAAACTTGGCTATAATTTTACATATGAGATAAGCGGGAAAAAATTTCCATAGACTTGTTTCTAGCTCTAAACAATTCAAACCTTCTTTCACCTCTACCACACATTCTTTGGACATTGGCATTGTAGAACACATAGAATTATCTCTGGAAGCAGGTGATTTTGTTTGAGATTTCCTCTGTCCCTGGCCCTTTGTGTCACAACACTAGGTGAGTTTTCACAGTGACCTAGAGTATCCTTATGACTTACCTACACTCGGACATGACTGCAAACCACATACCTGTATCTCACTAAACCAAAACTAAATATACCCGAAATTTAATGTCTTTTTAGCCAGATTCCCAAAGGGCTTACTGCTACTCCAATGCCACCTCTAACATGAAGGTAAGTGTGACAGAGACAAAGTCAGAGTAGAAAAAGAGAGCAATCTTATCCTTTGTTGTTAAAATATCTTTCTTTTGCTAATTTTACAAAAACAGATGACCTAAGTACACATTACTAGCTCACTACCACGACCCTGGAAGGGACCTGTTAGAGGCCCTGAAGTTTAAGTTTCCGTAGCTTCTGATAAATTTACATCTTATTGGAACCAAGGGAACTTTGGAATAATAACTGCCATTTATGTATAAAAGCCATTCCATTGAATCTTAGCGTTCTTTTCTTCAAAACATCACACAAAACTCTTTTCCTTACTCCCTCATTTGTTCAACCATGTTTATGGAGCACCTGCTATATACTAGGTTCTGTGTTCAGTCCTGGATATACAATGTATAAGATGTACATGGTGCTTCTCCTCACAGACTCAGTGAAGGGCAATACCTACCCATCTGTAGGCTAGAACAGCTTAGGTCTCCAAGCAGCTGTCAACCTGCCTAAGCTCTGTCCTGCTGTGAGTAATTCTTTAAGCTACATTCAGTCTAATCTTTGGCCTGTGTCTGTCCATTCAGGCTCCTATAACAAAATTTAATAAGCTGGGTGGCTTGTAAACAACAACAGTTTATTTCTCATAGTTCTGGAGGCTGAGAAGTCCAAGCTCCAGGGCCAGCAGACTTGGTGTCTGCTGCAAGCCCATATCCCGATTGATAGACAGCTGTCTTTTCACTGTAACATCAAGACAGCAAAAGGGGCATGGAACCTCTCTGAGGCCTCTTTTATAAGGGCATTAATTCCATTCATGAGGGCTCAACTCTTGTTATCTAATCACCTCCTGAAGGCCCCACCTTCTAACACCATCTCACTGGGGATTAGGTTTCAACATATGAATTTTGGAAGGACAAAACATTCAGATCATTGCAGCCTGGATTACAACACCATAGCACCGTTGACAGAACCAGCTGTGGCTTCCATCACACGGGACTCTAAGGCCAGATTCCTTATCCTCAGTTACAAGGCCCCTATTTCATTCTCCCGAACTATTCGGTGAGCTCATTTCATGGTTCCCTAGTCTGGTACTCCTGCTCAGCTCATGAGAACTTCCCTCTGCTGTTTGCCTTTTACACCCAGTTATCCCTCTTCTTCATCATCACTGCCTCACCTGCCACTCTGGGTACCGAATGCTCCTCATGAGCAACGCAACTGCTTCACTCAGAGCTGCCCATCACCTGCACAAAGCCCTCCCTGGATCAAGTGAAATAGTTTGTCTTCATCACAAAACACATCTCTTTGGGAAAAATTTATAAATTTTATTTTCTACATAAAATTCAATTACTAATATTCATTTAGTCTTGAGCATGAAGATGGTACTATAAACTTACCATTCCTTTAAAAAAAAATACACGGCTTTAGGGCATTCTATTAATGTTAGTCTCAGTTAAGAATCACTACTTTCCTAACTGGAATTTTGCAGGAAAAAAACTTTGAAGTGATGACAACTTGGGGTCTTCATACACAACGACAATATTTATTGGATGCTTCACTGCCAGAGTTCATTCAGGTGGTTTCTGGTTGGCTTTGTGAGGCTTGCTTCCCAAATTAGCTTTGCTTTGCAATTCAGATATAAATATATGAAATGGTCATCAGCCAAATGCAGAAGGATATGCAAATTGGCTGCAAAACATTATGACTTACCAAGTGGAAAGACAAAACTGGATAGAGACCTGGAGATGGGCTCAAACTCCATCCTGGAATACGTAAAAAAAAGAATGCTGACTAAAGCAACATAAACAAATTGGTTGCCAGTATTAAGGGCCTGTTTGAGGTTGATAGTGACAAATTTACAGTAGGAAAAGAGTAATATAGATAAACCAGTCTAAAGTTTGTGAGGAATAACTGCATGTACAGACCATGGTGGAAGCCCTAGAGGGAAAGGACATGAATTGGGAAACATGTATATCCTAGGTTGTGAGTCAGAAAAATTCCAGAAAAGAAAAGTGCCCCTTCTTGATATAGGAGCATCTTCTCTCTCATTCAGCTGTATTCTGTATGGTCTGCCCTGCCATTCTCTCCATCTAGAGTGCAGAGGCAAGGAAGAGACAAGTACCCTGATATTAGAAGACACGTTAACTTTGTTACTGTCAGAAACAAAGGAATAAACTGAAAAACCATGCTCTGTAAATTAAGGCTTAAGAAATACACACCCTGTAAAAACGCAAATTTCAATTGGAAACGTATTCTCAATGTACCTTGAAAATCTGGTTATGCTTATGCTTTGTTCTTATGTGAAACAACCTTACCCAGAATTAGAAAGATATGCTATACCTGAAAACAAAATAAAGTTAAAGACAAGGAAATTTTTAAAAATGTAAAGCATTGCACAATTGTAAAGTGATATCACTATTATGTTAAGTTCCATTATCTCTTTCTCTTATTAAAACACAAACAGATTAAAAATTCTAAATCTATCTATAAAAAAAAAGAATCTGAGAAGTACATTTACACCTTGAAAAGAGAAATGGCAAACTTGAAAATGCACTAGCTAAAAGATACAAAGACTCAGTCCAGCCTTCTTTGAAAAAGCCATCCTAGTCCTTAAGAATTTCATAGAGCAAATCTATTATCATATACATGAAACCTCATTGCTACTACAGCCCTGCTAATAATAATTCAGGCTCACATGGACTAAGCCGCAGTCAATTATATGCAAATCAAATATTCCTAGTGTTTAAACAATCTCTGGGAATTGATGAGACATGTATGGCCCGAGGATAGGAGGATAACGGGTGTACAGTCACTGTTTTCTCAGAGTTGATTACATGAAAGGAGAAATCAGTGGTACGCGCAGCTGTATTTATATCCCATATTCGATCTTGGAAAAAGCAGCATTTGATATCATTGTCCACACCACTGAAAGAAAGTCTGGAATAGTTCTCTTGGAAATCTCAAAAGTTATCTGGACATAGAATTCAGTTCTTAACTTTTTCTTTGCCATGCAGAATTTTAAAATGCATATATGGGGGCAAGGGGTATATGGGATATCCCTGTACATTTCTCTTAATTTTGCTGTGAACCTAAAAACTGCTCTAAAAAATAATAAAGACTATAGTAATAATTTTTTAAAAACCAGTAAACATTATATATATATTTTTAAATTCAATTTTGGTCAGCAAATGTGCTTTGAAATTTGTGAAGTCCAGTTAGTTAAGACACATACATTTTGTGAGCGTCTCTTTTAGTGGCACCATCCCAATAGAGCAGGCACAATGCCTCTTTTAACAGATGGCCGGGAGAGAAGGCAGCCAAAGACCATGTATGAACAACAAATGTGCTTGCTAAGGGCGGGACTCCAAGTGGCGAACGTGGAAGTTGTTTTCCATCCTACGTTTGCAGGCCTGTGGCAAAGGGACTGGAGAATCAGTTGACTCCTGTGTGCTAAAGCAAAATGGCCAAATAGCTCCCATGACTATAGGAAAAGAGACCAGCAGACTTGGGAGCAGCAGAGGGTTCCGAACATGGGATTAGGAATTCTTGTTGTTCTTGTACCCTATGTGGAAGTCCCTTCTGCTCTCTGTTAACACCACATTTTATCTTGTTTTCATTCGTACAAGCAAGCATGAGTGCCACATACACACAGGCAGGCCATTTGGCATCTTTAAAAATGAGAATTATTTCCACTAGAGGGATCAGGTACAGTTATTTTGCCCAAGAAGACAGATATGATTTATAAGAGGGGAGCTGTTTTTGGTCTTTGCTGCCATTCTTATTGTACTATAAACAACTTTCTACCAAATAAATGTGGGTACAACTCATTTTTAATCTTCTCTCTGTCTAGTTCATGTCCTGCACAGATGTAGTGAAGTATCTTAAGTCTTGCTCGTGTATATCAAGACCTCCGAAGTAAAACACCACAATGTATGTGAATTTTGAGGCTATGTTGTTGAATGATAATTTTTATATTAATGAGTTTTTTTTAGTGTCGTCTGTGGATGGAACTGAAATTTTAGTAGAAAAACCATTTTATTAAAGTCCAATGTCAATGGGTAAAGGGTGTGTGAGGGTATGTGTGCGTGTGCATCAGGGTGGTTCTTATATACAAATGACTATATATGTACATATATAAATACAAGAAAGTGTTCATTTTGCTGAGGAGGTCAGCTTCATTAATTCTTCAGCCAACTATATTTACTCAGTACTCAGAGAAATGAGACACATCACAGGTCTCTTTATAAAATGAGGACCTTGATTTTTAGACTTCTGTTCTGGGACTTTTTAATTCTTAGAAGAGATCCTACTTTTTAAATTACTGTATTAAATAGTCACAGCAAGTAAAGGTAAGAGAGAAGGAAGATCCATTTGGTGCCATAAAATTCGTGTAAGTAAGCCTAACACTACCTCTCAAAGAGTACCCACCAAGCTGATGCACACACACCCTCCCCCACTAAAATTTAGGGAATAAACACTTTTAACTTAATCTTTATCAGATTAACTACACTCTCTACCATGTTACTATAGGCCCCCACTCATATTAAATACAGGCTGGAGGTAAAGCCATTTAAAAAATATCATGAATTTTCATTCGTTTGAAAGAGAATCTTTGTATAAAGTCAGGCTGAGTTATTGACTCAAGAATTCATCCCTCTGCCAAATCTAATTGATACAGCAAACATTTATTGATTATTCTCAGATACTGGTACAGGTTTGTGAAATACATTTCTAGCAATTTTTCCCCAAAGTTCTTGCTTGATTTTGTGCTTTGAGCCTCTAGAGTTGGAAATCAATCATGTTGACAATTCATGATATCTAAAATTTATTTTTCATATAATTCACCAACTCTGGAAATAAATCCCCCCAACTTTCATCAAAAACTAAATGTTATTTATTATGGTAACATTTCTGCATTGTTCACCTGTAGTTTCAAATAATATTGATTTGAAATAATGTAGCTTAAAATGACCTTTTGGTATCGTTGAAATTGCTGGATTATAATCAGAATTTATATTGAAAGTTTAAATTTAATTAATTTAGAATTTATAGAATAATAAAGTAGAGATAAAGCTTATATAACTCTAGAATTAAAATCACCATTTTATAAAAATAGGATATTTAACTTAAAATGCAGAGGAAAGTCTATGAGGCTAGTGCAATGAGGCATCAACAACAGTAGCTTAAATTTTTGAATTTTTGGGGCGGTGCTGCCCTCTAATGATGGGATTGGAAAACTTGTTTTATCTGATTATTACTCATTACTTAACACAAAGCCTGTTTAATTTAGGCTCATGTTCTCAATCCTGGTTGCACATGAGAATCACTTGGGGAACTTTTAAAATAATCCCTATTCTCAACCCCCAGAGATTCTGATTTACTTATTTAAGGCCTGGGCATCAGTCGTTTTCATAAGCTACCATGGAAATTCAAATGCATCATGTTAAGATATAATAGTTTAGGCAGAGAAATAAGGTATTGACAATACCAAAAGTTATATTCCGGTCCCCAGAGCACTTAGCACACCAGTGATCAGTAGTCTCTGTCATCTCTTCAGCAATGCCATTTTCAAGGACACAGATTCTGGCTCCAAAATTTCCCTGATTAATCACCTGCCAGGTACCACACACGCACAAAAGTATGTATAAACACACATGTGGAAATACATATATATTCACGACTGCAGAAACCAGCTCTTCCTCCTACTTCTCCTGCACCTCAGCTTCCTGCCAACTTCCAACTTAAAACCAGTTTCATTGCTACAACTCAGAAAGCTCTAAAACTAATGCCAACACTGCTGGGGAGAAAGGGGAACAAACATGGTAGGTGGCATTGAAAACAAATATGGGCTGTTTTTTATCTTGTGTGTGTGCACATGTGTGTTCCCATCTTCCCCATTGGAATGTACTTCCAAGAATAAAGGGATTTTTATCTGTTTGGGGACAATGCTTGGCACATAATTGTTTAATGAATGAGCAATTAAATTAATGAATGTGTGAATGAGTAGGTTCATGCATGAGACTAAGAGAAAGAGTGAATGTAAGTATATACTTAAGGTTGTGCAGGAAAAAAAAAAAACCTGTAACCCCAACCTGAATGAAAGAAGAGGCCTATCCAAATGAAAGGCTGAATATGTATTACTGTAAGAAAAAAAGATGAAAAGAGAATAATTTTAAAAAGCAAATTTATAATTAATTGGTAGCAACCTGTGAATTGTGTCAAAACTCAACCATGCCAAGACTGGCCTTGGAGGTTATTTAAGAACACATGACTAGAAACAATACTAATTGGTCACCTTTGGAGGATTCTAGGGAACCAACTCATTATTTTAATAACTAGTAAATAAAAGGAAATAATTAGACATTTAGCTTGCCTTTCCTACAAACTATATCATTGGGTAACCAAATATAAGTAGTCTTCTATAGAAGTATTCCAGTTAACAAATGAATAAGAAATTAAAGAATTAGAATATCATTACTTTCCAACCCACAATTATTTAGTCATCAACAGCTGTTCACAGGACAAAAGGTGTAATAATCAGACACTAGATGTCTGTTGGTGGATGAACACATCACCACCTATGAAGTGGTCTTGCTAAAAAAAATTGAACCTAAATCTTGCAAACCTCTAGGCCCAAATACAAATATACAAATACCAATATGTAGAGGATTAAAAAAAAACTTACTAAAATATACCACAGATATGCAATCAGCAAATTCCAGAAAGGAGAAAATTCTACAGGATAGACAACCCTATTCATCAAAAATAAATTGCAAAAGAAAGGAGAGTTGGAGGAGAAGTTTATAAATTAAAAATGTCTTAAAAGACATATCAATCAAGCATAATGTGTCGACCTTATTTGGAAATTAATTCAAACAAACAAACTATAAAAACTAATGACATTTATGAGGCAATCAGAATTTGAACACTTACTGGATATTTGATATTAAGAACTTATGCTAATTTTTAGGTACAATAACAGTATTATAGTTATTTTCAAAAATAGTCTTTATTTTTTAGAATAAATATTAGAACCTTTAGCAATGAAACAATTGTGTAAAATATACTTGAAAATGATAGGTCTGGGGAAAGTTATGGGTATGCAGGCACTTTGGATTAGCCCTGTGTTGATAATTGTTGAAGGTGGGTGGCAAGTTCATAAAGGGAAATACTATGCCTTTTTACTTTATGTAGGTTTTAAATGATCCATAATAAACATTTTTAAAAATGATCTCATGAAAAAAAGTTCCTTGTCAAGATGGAGAGGGAAACTGGGGAGAGATGTTTATCTGAAACTATTTCAGAATTGGAGAACAAAGAAGAGGCAAATGTTTCAGTAGATTATACTTGTCCATGGTAAGTGTGTATTCTTACTGTTTTTCTTCAAAAGTCTTTTAAATAATGCCACACTTGCCACTGAAGCCAGCAGGCCGAGTGCATTGCCACGTGCAACAGGAAAGGAGGAGCACTCCTTGTCCTTGCTGTAGGGTTTGTGACAGGAAAAGAGGAGGGATAGTTGTGCAAGGGTTGCTGCTCTAGCACATAGAGAAGACTTGGTCATATTTCTAGAAAAATCTTTATATCATTGCTATTTAGAAGGTGTCTCCACCTGGGGCCTTTTGCTTCTATTTTTCTTTCCTGTGGAAACAGGTAATGCTAAGTTTTCTTTTTCATCAGTAACATAAGCTGTCAGGAATATGTAAGTTGGCTTTACTTACCCCATCCCATCGAAATGTCCTTTTGTACTTCAGAGCAGGTGCTTAATTCACAGAGGACAGATTAAATAAATGACCAATTTGGAGTTTTTAAATCTGGTAATCTACTCTTGCAGATCCAGCAGAGGGAGTAGTGAGCACAGATTTGCCTTTTCAAAAGAAGATGAGGTTACTTCCATCAGATAGTTACTTACACACACTCTTCCTTGAAGAGCCTGTTTCTTATTTCACCTGTATTTCATAGACCCTGCAACTCCCGGTTGATAAGTGAGTATCCATAAGCAGATCCTATTTAGTCCTCACTTCAGAATAATACAAAGATTCTTGTGATAATGTGGGACCAGGAGCCCTGAATTAAAGTCTCCTTTTTTAATTTTAATTCCTCTTCAGAGCTAGACATTTCCTTTTAAATCTCTCCTCTTATTTAATTCCCCCACACCTTTCTCCTCTCCTCTTTTTCCATTTCCTCAAAGCCTGGCCGATGATGAGGTAGGAGAATTTTGAGCATTTTGTCCACATTTTTGTGCTGCCTATTTTAGATTAAGGACAGAGGCTCAGATAGGAAAATAGCCCCTACAGTTTCCAATCCAGGTGTCCCTTTATGTGTCCCCACGGTAAAGACTGGGAGTATAAACCTTTCCTGGTGAGGCCCCAGGACAAGTGGGCAGTTGCTCTTCCATGTACATTCAGGCAGCAAAGCATAAGAGGTGCTTCTTGCTCAGAGCAGAGGGGCAATTAGCTGTGGTGGACAGGCTGAGGCACTGGGCACCTTTTCACTTGCTGCCTTTGAAAACAAACCAAGCCCCAGAAAGAAAGGCTTAGAGGGACTTCAGTAACAGCTGATCCACTTTGGCCTAGCTGGTAACACGCGAAGAACACACCAGCACAGCTGTATCAAGTCCTCCATTTATTAAAAGCAAGGGAGACCGAGCACCAGTTTAGCTGCCTCAGTGAGAGTGAAAAGCCTCCTTAGCTTCGGCTGCCTCCTTGACTCACCATTTTTTCTACAGAACACAAGGAGAAGAAGACATGAGACAATGTGTCCCATTAAAATCATTCTGCTGTTGTTTAGAGCAATGTAAATTTGTCCTCATAGTCTCTCTTGTGTAAAGAACCCTCCATGTTTCGTCAGAAAATCTGTAATCTAGATTAGTGCTTCTCGCACTTTAGTGTACATAGGAATCATCACTGGGACATCTTGTTGAATTGTGGTTGTGGAGGAGGGCCAGAGATTCTGAAAAGGTCCAAACTGGCTTCTCAAAAAGTGTGGTCCATGGGCCAGCCTCATCAGCATCACCTAGTAGCTTTTTAGAAATGCAAAAGGAAGAAGTGTGACCATGTATTTACTCTGTATATTTAAAAATCCCTGATGCTAGGATAATAGTAATAATAATAATAATAATAATAGCAACATTTAAAAAATACATTCACTGAGTATTTATTGCATGCCAAAATATATACATATTAACTCTAATGCACATATCAATTTTCATTTGACACATAAAAAGACTGAAACTCAAAGGGGATAAGTAACTTACTCAAAATCACACAGCTGGGAAGTGACCCAGGCAAATCTATCCAATTGCAAAGCCTGGGCCTTCTTTGCCACTACACGCTATGTTAACTGAGATCCTTCATCCCACCGCTATCCCCCATGAGATTCCCTGACTTCTTCTCCAGGCTCACCCATCACTTGATCTTCCCACTGACTTTTTTTCATTACACTTGCTTTGTGTACAATGTCTGCATGTGATCTTCTGCAACACAGCTGGTTAAAAAAAAGTGGTCATTCATTCTGAGGGTAGTTTCTCTGTTCTTGGTTCACTTGGGAGAGATCGTTGTGTCCTTTTGAGTTTGCCAATTGTCTAATCTTTATTTTGGAGGAAACAAGTTTCTTTCTCTAGTGTTTTTCTCTAGTGTTACTAAAACATATAATTTGATTTTCTTCACACTCCACTTCCCTCTATTTGTCTTCTCCTACATAAATGGCAATTCTCATATTGCAATATCAGATTGAAAACAGTTTTCCTATAATCCATTTGATGAGGATGTGTTTGATTTTCTTGTAAAAATGGATAAATGAATCTCTTGACTGAAGACCTACAGATTCTTATGGGTTAGCTGCAACACTTTCCCTAGTCTTCCCCAAAATGCCTACTTACATTTATATAATAAATATATTTTGAGCACATGATACATTGTGCTAGGCTTGGGAATACTGCAAACTATGCACGGTCCTTCCTCCATGGAGCTTGCTTCAACTTTATGGTAAATTGGCTTCTATCCTTGTGAGCCTTTTGATATGACAGGAGAATTATAATCTTAAGTGTAAAGCCTGAAAAAAACAGTAGACTTAAGGTTTTGCACGGGGATGTCATAGGAAAAAGAATAGATTGGGGGTTTAGAGGCCTGATCTTTCTCTCTTTTTCTTCCTTCCTTTCCTCCTTTCCTCCTTTCCTTCTTCTCTTGTCCTTTCTTCCCTTTCCTTTTTTCTATTCATCTCATTCCTCTGCCCTCCCTCTCCCCAATCTCTTTCTCATCAATTATGTGGTCAACATTGGGCTACAGCAGGAATCAGCCATAAGAGCTCCCTGTCTTCACAGAGATCTAAGTTCAGTGGGGAAGGCAGGCAGTGGTCATTTCAGTTCTCTGAGTTGGACCAAGGGAAAGTATGAGGTGCTATAGGAATAGGTCAGAAGTGGGCCTGACAGTCTGATCTAAGATATGAAAAAATATAGGTTCTGAATAAGCTACCAGCAAGTTGTAGGACAAGTTATCCGATTTCTCTAGGCCTTGGTTGTTGTTTTTTTAATCTGTTAAAATAGATGTGTGTGTCTGTGTGATGGAGTTGAATTTAACAGCCCTTTTTAACTATTAAAGTTCTAATATTCTACACAAGAACTTTAGCACAAAATAGATACAGATTTCTCATAGTAAAGAGAAATTATCATAATGTGTTCTAATTCATATATAAAAATGCAATTAATGTACAGCATAATAAAGAGAAATATGCATGTTTGTAGTATAGAATTCTTCAGAATAGAGAAAGGCCCCTGTGAAATTAGATAAATTTTCTTTCCTTCAAATTCAGAGATGTTTTGGTACTAGTTCTCTAACTAACCTTATGTTCCCCCCACTTTCCCCTCAATTACATCACTGGAATATAATCACCTGTCCTGTGAAGAGTAGCAATCAAATAACTAAGACAATAAAGTTGCATTTTTGAAACTTGAATTAGGAGCAAAAATTATTCTCAAGAACCCCCTCTAATGAATTTGAATTGATTTTATAATAATGTTTTGTAGAGCCACATAGCTAGATACAAACCTTATTAAACAAAATCAAACTTCAAGTTATATATAACAAAACTGCAAAACCAACACCATTCATATTAACATTTAATTTAATGTGACAGATGGTTTTGTTCTGCTAAAACCAAGTGTCTGTTTGAAACATGCAGTGGTGCTGACTTCTGGGTGGGGTTCTTGAGCTGGGCATGCCGTGCTGAATGCAGCATGATGAGCCGAGTTCCCATCACTTTTTGGTTTTCAACCTACTGCGATATTGTCATTCACGCAGCATGCACAACATCATTGGCCCTCACTTGGCATCAATGAGTCACTTAGGTTTGCTTTTGTTCTTTTCTCATCAAGACATAAATGTTGGAATCGCAGACGTAAACTCAACTGTAGGCACCAACATCTAATGACAATTGGATTAGACAATCTTGATTAGAAAGTGAATGTCCAGATGATTGGAATAATTTTCTATTATATTTTAAAGATATTTATAAAAATTATATATAATAAATTATTATAGTACATATATGTGTAATTACATATATAAAAATATAAAATGGACATATATAAAATAGAAAGCTTTCTGATACTTGAAACTATCTCAAATTACCACTTTGGAAAAAAAGCATTAATAGAAAGTACTGGAAGATGTTAGTCAGTCAGTGATTCATAAAAGCCAGTCTCAGGAGTAAAATCAAAACTGATAAAGTTTTATTTGTTTTTGGAGAGAGTAGAAAAATGAGGACTGTGCAGATATATTTCAGTTGTAATGATCGACTATCCTTTCTTGGCAGGGAAAGCCTTTTATTCTGACATTATTTGCCTCTTAACTTTTTTGGTATTGACATATTCTTTCAGGTGTAAAAAAGGAGTACAGAGTAGTTGCTTTACAGGAGTATCTTCCCTGCTTTAAGGAGTGTTAAGCCCGCTCTAGATTGGTACGGATCACCCTTTCAATGCGATTTCACCTCATTGAGTTTAGGTAACGTGGAAAATCTACAGGATGTGGTGCCAGGTTTTGCTTTGCCTTTGAATCCTGGTGCTGCCACTGCCAAGTCTAAGTTCTTTCCTCTCCCTGGGTCTCAGTTTCCTTACCCATAAAGTGGCGACACCATTCCCTACCTCATCAGTTGGTGTAGGATTCAAGGAAAGCGTGCATATTAATCTCTCAGCACAGAGGAGCAACCCAAAGAGTGTGGGCAGCCCTCCTCCCCACCATCGGCCAGCATCTGCAGGAGACATGTCACTGAGGCAGTGTCAATTCAGAATTCTTTTCCTTCAGACTTGACAAGGTCAACTGTTTGGTACCAGCATAAACAAAGGGATATTTTCTCTTTATTCCAGTTCTGCCCCCCGCTCCCCAAATTGCAAAGTTCTCGCAAGTCTATTTTCTCAACATGGGCAGGCTTCATAACAATATAGTTGGTTATAATTGTTCCAGGACCAACGGTGCAGTGAGAAAATGACAAGAGCACAGCAGTCCCCACCCCTGAGAATACCACCCAGATGGAGAAATCCTACAGCCAGGATTTCTGTTTTATCTCATCTCTGGTCTTGCATTCAGCGAGCAGAAGCCAGCAGTAAGAACATGAGCTCTGTAATTTTGGAGACTGACATGGACAGCCCTGCTCTTGCCTTGCAGTGAGTTTTTGATTCTCTGTCTGAACTAACGTTCCTTCGTTGTGTCCCAACCAGGCCTGTGCCCTTCCACATGGGGATTTTCGCCTCCTGTGTACCATGATGATTTTCTCTTAGCAATTGAAACTACTGTTCGTACCAATGTTGTCATAATTTCATAACCATATGGGGACATCATTACTACTCAGACTGAGCCTTGGCCCAATTTCCTTGGGGATTTCTGAGAGGAACAAGGCCCTCGGATCTGTTCTGATACAGCCTTCCACTCAAACTTTGGCTTTCTGGTTACTTTTATCAGCCTCATCTCTGGTTTATGGCTTCCAATTAAGTCCTCTGGACTGGGACCAGGTTTTCCTGTTGACACCTTGACCCCTTTCTATCCAACAGGTAGTGTGGAGTAGTGAACAGAACACCCACTGGGAAGCCCCATGTCCCAAGTTGTAGCCCCAGTTCTTCCACTCACCGGCCTGGTGATCCTGGCAAAGGACCTTCCTGGGCCCCGTTTCTCACCTGTCAAATGAGGAGAACTAGAACAGGCCTACGTCAGGGGTTTTCCTTCATTAGCATGCATAAAATCATCCCAAAGATTGATAAAATATGCACATTTTCCAGATCCACATTGAGATGTTTTTGCATAGAAAAATCTGGTAAAAATTGGTCATTGGACCTCACCTTGACAATTCCCGGAATGGCAGGTCTATAAGGTTCCTTCTGTGACTGCACTGGGGCCTCACTTTCTAGCCCAGGTTCAAGCACTCTCAAGTTCCCCATCTGAACTATCTGAACATCTCATTGCTTTCCTTATCTTCCTTTCACTGGGGCAATCTTCTAGGCTGTTTTCTGAAATGTGTTTAACCTGTTCAATTCTGGTGGTTTTCTTGGTACAGTTGACCTAAGCTGAGGATTGTATGAAGATCATGTGGTAATACTAATTCACACATATGAGGCCATTCCACACTACCTACGTTAGTACTTGACACAGTAGATTTTCAATGTATTTTTGTTAAATGAATTACCAATTTAATAAACTGAACCATGATGGGAAAGAGAGCATATTAAACAAAAAGAATACATTTAATTAATATTAGATATTAAAACTAATATTAGTATTAAAACTAAATGAAGATCTTAAGACATAGGTGAGATAACTTTGGAGTTGAAGATACTTTCATGGTTCCTACCAGGAAGTAGGAAATCAGCATGTGAGTCTTCTCAGGGTGTATAGAGAATTTCATACAGTTTTCTGCACAATTAGCCACTTCCATTTCTTTACTTGTTGGATCATGGAAGTGTTCAGAACATGTACTAGGTACAAATTCCTCTGCTCTTGCAGCAAACCTAGCTCTACCTGTATTGCTATTGACCACAAATCCCATCATAAGCTCCGAGCTCATGGGCTGGCTCTTGGTTGACTTCATAATAAAGTCCAGATTCCTCCAAGATATGCACAGACTCTTCAACATTTGTCTTCCACCCATCTCTCTAGTCTTATGCCCCACACCCTTTCCACATGTAATGACAGTCATTCAATGTAAAATAACTAACAAGAATTTTGTGATTCTCTGACTGCTTTTTCCTATTGCCCAGAATGTTTGTCTCACATTTCTTGCCTAGCTAACTCTTAATTAATCTGAAAGACTAAGATTAGGCATTGCTTCTATGGTAGGCAGAATAATGCTCCCCCAAAGATGTTTATGCCCTAATCCCTGGAACCTGTAAATGTGTTATATGTTACTTGCCAAAAGGGACTTTACAGATATAGCTTATATTATGGACCATATAACAGTAAATTTTACTGGATTATAAACAGGTGGACCTAAGGTAATCACATGGACTCCTCAGAGCAGAGAACTTTCTTTGACTGGAGGCAGAAAAGAAAGGAAGAGGAAGGAGAAGCTGCAGAGTCTTGAAGCATGAGAGAGACTTAACCTACCACTATTAGAAGCAGACTACATGGAAAGCTTGAGAAGAAATGTGAGTTGTTTCTAGGAACAAAGACCAGCCCTTGGCTGGCAGTCAGCAAGGAATTGGAATCTCAGTTTTACAATAGAGAAACTAAATTTGGCTAACAGTCTGAATGAACTCAAAAGTGATTCATCCACAGAGCCTCCGGAAAGGAAGACCGCACTGATGAAATCTTGATTTTGGCCTGTGAGACACTAAGCTGAGAACCAGCTGAGCCCAGGACTTCTGACCTACAGACCTATGAGATAATAAATGGATGTTGTTTTAAGATGCTACACTTGTGGTAATTTGTTTGGGCAGCAATAAAAACCTAATACGTCCTTTTCCCAAACTTCCTATAGTCACCCCAAGTCTATGTTACATGTCCCAGCTACATGCTGCCGTGGCTCCCATGTGCTCCTCATTATGGACTTAGCCCATTATGCTCTATTTCTCTGTTTGTTTGGCTGTCTCATTCACTACCTTTTGAGTGCCCTGAAAATAGAAGCTATATTTTATCAGATTATATCATCAGCACATGTGCAGGCCTGTACATAGATGGTGCTCAATGATTATTTGCTAAATAAATAAATAAAGTAGACATTCAATTCATTCAACAGATGTTTGTTGAGCACCTACTGTGGGCCGGGCATTGTCCTAAATGCTAGACAGCATTTAAAACAGCAAATAAAACAACTCCCTGATTCAAAGAGGGGTTAGATGAGGCAGATGCTAAATGTGAAAATAAATATATAATTTCTGACAGCTATAATTTCTAAGAATAAAATAATTTTAAATAATAGAACAGAGAGTCAAAGGGCTGGAGATGAGGTTACCTTAGCTAGAGTGGTCAGGAAAGGCCTCTCTGAAGAGGGGCATTGAGCTGAGTCCTGCGTGACAGGAGGAGGCACCATTCTGAGGAGGAGTGTTCAAGCAGCTAATGGAGAAGCCCTGAGAGTGCCCTGTAGGAGCAGAGTGTGTGAGGAAGAGAGTGCAGGAGGTGAACCGGGAGACTCAGGCAGAACCCAGAGCCTTGCTGACTATGGGGAAAAAGTTTAGATTATACTTTAATCCAATGGGAAGCCTTTGGAGGAGTGTAATTGACATGATCGGACTTACACTTTTTAATAGTTTACTTTGATATCAATGTGCAGAAGGGACTGTGGGGAGAGACTGGAAGCTAGAAGATGACCCAGTATAAGCCAGAAGTGATGGATATGCAAGAATAGGAGGAATGAAAGACAACTTGTAGATATTTGACCTAATCCACTTGGTGGAGAAAACTGGGGGAGTATCTAGATTTGGAAAGGAATGAAAGAAAATCAAGAATTTTTCACTGTACATGTTAAATTTCAGATGACAGTTGGACATCCTCAAAGGCAAATGGATATATGAGCCTAGAATGCAGGGAAGCACTTCGAGCAGGATATGTGAACGTGGGACTGGTGGCATAGCAATGGATGGCATTTGATGCCAGCAGACAAGATGCTATCATCTAGGCACAGTGAGTTGATAAAGTGAGGGTTTAAGGACCAAGGTCTGGGACCTCTAGCACTTAGAAGAGAGGAGAGAAGAAAGAGTCAGAAAATCAGAGGAAGAAATAGTAAAGTGAGAGGAAATGAAGGAGAGTGTGATGTCCCAAAAACCTACAGAAAAAGTGCTTCAGGTGGGAGAGTGACCTGCTTTGTCAAATGCTGCTAAGAGGTCCTAAACATGAAGATGAAAAGAATTGGCCACAGAATTTGGAAAGAGATCAATAATTGTATTGGTCTTAATATAATGATGTTCTTAGCCAGGTGTCTTTTCACTGGCCTTATTCAATTCAATTCAATTCAATTCAAAAAACCGTAGTTTTTCAAGTTACTGTGTGGGGTACTGTAGGGGATAAAAAGGACACCAAAACAGGACTTCTTTCCTCAAAGAATTTACAACTTAATTGAAGACACAGACTTATCCGAAGCTAACTATGTAATGTAAAACACGGTAAATAAGCAATTAATTCTGAAAGAGAGAAACTGGGAGAACTGGGAAATCTCTTGAGAGAAAAAAGTAGTTCAGTTGAATCTTAAAGAATCAGTTGTAGTTCAGCCAGCAGAAAGAAAGGAGAGTTGTTGTTGTTTTTTCAAATTGACTAAATAGAGGAAATGTTGGTAGAGCATACAGTTTCTAAACTAGAGTAGTGACACTGGGGATGGGAAGGTGGAGAAAAAGTGAGAAAGAATGCTATCAATAGCTGTTCTTTATATCCGTGCTTCAAGACTCATTTTTCTTTTCATTTTGTACCTATAATCCATGAAATATACAGCCCAGGCAGCATTTTCCTCATTTTACAGAGAAGGAAACTAAAGCACAAACTATCCAATAAGAACTGTATGACACTGAATACAGAAACTAGATTGAATTGTCAAAGAATGCTGAAGACTCAAATGTCACAACTCTCACTGCCAATTTGCATTAAGAATAGAAAGCAGATGCCTTTGATATGATTACAACTGGTAAACCAGTCCAACTACATCAAACCTAGGTCTAAGACACATCTTTGAGTCAGAATATTGCAGATGTATGACCACAGAGCTCCACAGCAGCTAACGAATAATACAGAGGATATACAGATGGAACAGATAGATGACATTTCTTTTTAGAGCTGAGAAGAACAATTTCAAGGAATGATGCCTGTCTATGGTATGTGGAACTACAACACAGTCGCACAGAACACTTTAGCATAGGTGAGGATAACCCAGGATGATCTCTTTTAAAACAAGTGCACCATTGAATCCATCCATTCATTCCATAAACATTAACAGACTGAGACCTCAAATCTCAAACGGGCAAGTTGGAAACAGAGGCACTTCACAGAGAAGCTGAAAACTAAAATTCTGACCTGATCCCTTAGGTCCCTTGGGGCATCTCTGCAAACATGCTGAATCTCTTTAGTAGAGTTTCTTTATACATGGAGAAAATGATAATAAAGGAGAAGCCCAGATGCAAGCAAATGAGGAAGCCTGATTTTGTCACAAAATCGGAAAAAAAAAAAAAAATGCTCCTGTAGCTTGTGGATCATGCTTTATAGAAGACCAGGAATGAGTAGGCTATAAATTAATAAAGTCAATCACCCTTTCAGATGAGAAGTCTTTATGCCTTAATTTGAACTCTGTAAATCTGAGGAGACTTCAGAACAAGCACTTGTTCCCATGTCTTTTCCAAGAAAGAACAATCAGTTTAGGCTTAACCTTCAGGGAAGATGCAGACTTTTTAAAAATATATATGTATATTTTATTTAGCTCCCTGTTCATGGTAAGTCTAACGCTGTACTTGAAAATAACCTGTAGAAGTGATAGAGGAAGGTGTTGAAATTCTCTCACCTGAATAACATGATTATACAAACTCTAGTCGCCTGCACCTCCATTTGCTGCTTTAAGGACTTCCTCTCATGTGGACAGTAACACAGCCAGCTGAGGCGCTAAGTGATGTTTAACCCTTGCCACTTTCTTATCGACATTTGATTTTTGCCGTAAGCAGGTCTTTTTTGTCTCAGTGAGAACTGATTGGCGCTTATGTTCCACTTAATGCAGTAGTAAAAGATTTAAAAGAAGTGGAACACGATTGCTACAGTATATTTTCAGGTACTAAAGTTCTAGCAAAATGGAATAAGGGCCAGGTGGTGGGATCTACAAACTGTGCTAATGGCTCCATCAACAGATGTTTAATGTACTTAGAGTTATTCTCACATCCTACTGTTGCTAATACATTTCCTTCCATACCTCCTCTCAACACAAAAATTTTGAGAGGAAAGGAAACATTAATAACCCCAAAGTGTTTAATTTTAGAGGATATTTGAATCTTAATACTGGTCATAAGGTGACCTATTTGACCACTGAATGGCTTATTGCAGGCTTCAATAATTTTGTTGCCATCATTAGTAAAAGTCGTTAACCAAGAGAAGTTTTAAAAATGTATGGGCGTTCTCCTTTATTTACCCTTGGATCATACACTGCTTTGAAATTATTCTTCAATGGATCAAAAATATAGAGATGTTATGTAGCTCTGTTTCAGCCTTGGCTGCAGGTGAGCTGGTGGCTGCCTCACTGTGTGTGCAAAGGGTGGTGGTCTACCAGTTACAGACCCTGCTTTCTGTCCAGTGTTTCCAGTTCTACAGTCAGTCGATCAGGTCAGGTGACCAAAGTAGATTAGACTACCTTACAACCATCAGGTCACCAGGAAAACTTCAGGGCATGTCTTTTACTACAGTGGGAAAAAAATGAAGTAATGATTCCCACGTGGAGCGGCACCTTCTCCAATGAACATGTGGAGAGATTTATTTATGTGATGATCCAGGCTCCAGGTTGCTAGATAACAGAGGACAGCTCCTGAGGGGATGAGCTGCAGAATAGAAAAGGCCCTGAAAGAGGGAAAGATGAGCAGGGAGGATAGTTTGGGATCTTGCTGATGGTGGCCTTCTAAGGGCTCCCTAGAGCAATCTCAAGGGGATGAGGCAAGGCAGGGAGTGAATGAATGTGGGCCAGCCCTGGAGAGGGCCACCTATCCAGCCAGCTAGATGGGACTGTTTCTCTTGTCCTATCCCTCATCACTCTTTCCCCATTTGGTTTCCTTTTTCTCTTTTCCCCATCCTATTGGATTTCAAAACTTTTCAAATTTTCAATGTTTTATGTGGAGGGAGGGGCCCACAAGGAGAAGAGCACCTCCAGCCCATGAAATTCACAACACAGCCCTGCTTGTGTATTCCCATTGGACAAGTTTTCATCTACTCTACCATTTAAAGTATTCTCATTCCGGTTACCTAAAATAATTTGGTTAATTGAGAAATGAACATAAGAAGAGGATAAGTACCTTAAATCAAAATTAAAGGATGTAGTTATCTGTAATAACTTAAAGTTAGAGATTGACAACACTCAGAAAAAGAATAGCTTCATCTCTAGAGTTAGATTGAAATGGAAGCGGCATATGGCGGTTGAAAAAGCTTTGAAAAGAAAATCAAGTTGCTACCTCCAGTTTATTCCTGGTACGGCTTTATCCAGCTATGAAAGTTTGGGAAAGTCACTCAACCTATGTGGTCATAATTAAATTTCGATGATATCTACAGTCCTTTATACACTGTAAAAAAATGTTCTCTGATTCTAAGTGTTGGGTTTGGTTCCTGCTTAAGAGGATGCTCACTCCGATTTCTGCTTGTACCCAAGGTCAGGGGATGGGTTAAAGTGGAAGCAAAATTTAGTGACACAGCCCTTGCTCTAACAAGGATTAAAATTTAGAAGAGGTCTATCTTATGTGAGATCTTATTTCTATTTGGTAACATTAACAATTATAATCTAAAGTATTCTCAATGTGGGTTAAATATAATAATTCAGTGAGTTAAGAGGTGAATGTGAGAAGAGAAAAGGCATCTTAACACAAAACTACAGGATATGGATTTTCCATAACACTTAACAATGTGAAAAATATCAAGTTACCTTTGAGGAGGGAGAGGTTTTCCCTTGAGAAGAGAGAGATATGCTGGCTTCTAGTAGACCTCTCTAGTGAAGAATGGGGCCAAAGCGAAAAGTCTAAATAGGGAGGAAAGATGAAGACATTAAAACAAGATAGTATTTGAGGAGATGAGATTAATGACAGCACAAAATGTAAATTATGATTATAAAAATAACGATGTAAAATATAATGGGAAAACAAATGATCAAGATATTAAACAGTAAGAATGTTATTTATTTATTTATTTATTTTATTTTGTTGATATACAATGTGGTTGATTATTGCTCCCCATCACCAAAACCCCCCTCCCTCCTCCCTCTCCCCCCTCCTACCCAACAATGTCCTTTCTGTTTGCTTGTCGTATCAACTTCAAGGAATTGTAGTTGTTGTGTCTTATAACACATATTAGTTCACGTAAAGACTGTATTCTGTTTTGTAGTTCATAGGTTGCATATTCTCTTTTTTTATCTACATTTTCCTGGTTATAATATCCTTGGAAAAAACAGAAAAATATAAAGAAGAAAAGAAAAACACCCTAAATCCTATATCATACCTATACACTATTTGTATCTGGTATATTTTCTTTCAGATATATGCATTTCAAAATAAAAATTTAATCATACTTCGTAAATGGTTTTATCTTTCTTCCTCCAAAATATTAATTTTCAAAAATATTTTCTCACAGAATAGTCTTTAAAAATTTAAACAAGTCTATGGTACTTTATTGTTGGATGGAACAATTCTCCTGTTGTCATACATTATATTAAATCAAAAATGTCACTATCCATCATATGGTGATGTGCAGGTAGAAGTAGCAGATTCAGTGTTCATGTAGCAGCATGGATGGATGTTAAATCTATAATCCTGAGTGGGAAGAAAGTAGGAAATAGAATAAGATGTATAACACAAAACCTTTGATATAAATAAAATTGTGTGCATACAAAACAACAATTCACATTGTATATAAGCCCATGGAAGCAAAGGGCTCATCACAAACACTCACTTTGCGATACAGGTTGGTTACATCCCCTAAAGGTGACCATGTGACTTAACTGTTCCATTCCTAGGCATACACCTGAAAGAAATATGGACATGTGTTTATCAAAACATGAAACAGAAGATTCTTAGCTATCCTATTAGGAAGAGCAAAACTGGAAACTACCCAAATACTCATCAATAGTAAAATCAAAAAAACTAGTGGTATATTCACAAAATGAGATATTATACAACCGTAAGAATGAACAGTCTTCAACTGCACACAAAAATATGGATGTATCTCAAAAAACTAACACAGAGCTAAAGAAACCAGACACACAAGAGTGCAAATGGTATGGTTCTGTTTATATAATGTACAAAATAAGTAAAATTAATCCGTTCTCCTAAAAGTCAGAAAAGTGGTTCCTCTGAGCTAATGGCAACTAGAAGGGGGCATGAGAAAGGTTTGTGGGGTGCCGATAAGGTCTGCTTCTTTATCATGGGGTTAGTTGCACAGGTGTGTTCAATTTGTAAAAATCCACCAAGCCATATATTTAAGTGGAATTGTCAATATCTCTATTATATTTCGGTGCAAAGTGTTTTTAAAGCTATACATTAAATACACTAGAATGCTTGCTTATTAAGGGGGAAATGAGAGTGGAAAATGAAAGTAATGAATGAATTTCAAATGAATGGTTTTCAAGAATTTATCACTGAGGAATACCAAAGACCTTAATTTTATTTTAGTTTTAGAAGAGTAGGAGTTCACCCTTTGCTTCAGGATTTGTTAGAAAACTTGTGGCAGAGAATGAAATCAGGCAAGCAATTTGATATAAATCTTGTTACTAAGAATTTGGGCAATTAAATTTTACTGCTTCTCCAAAGGTGATTTTTATGTGTGGTAATTATGATGCAGAAGTTTCCTTATTTTGCCTTAATGGAATTTTTTAAAAATTGCCCTGTTTAAGCCATTTTCTTTTTCAGAATATAGTATTTATTCCCTTTACTTTCTCCACATTTTAACCTCAATACCAACCTTTCCAAATTTTGTTGAATATAATTCCAGCCACATTTTGCTGCAATGAGTCATTTTTCTCTCCAGAGTAACCTAAATAGATTAGAAACTGCAAAACGCTTAATGTTTCTGATTTTAATTCCCTGCAGAGAGTTTATGGAAGAGTTGTTTTAGATTATCCTGGTGACATTTATTAAGATCAGAAGGCCCAGAGATAAGACCATGAGAAATGTTGATTTTACTTAACTATTTAGATCCTCCCACACCTGCTTAGCCCAGTGACCCTAACTATTTTGTAATTGCCTGTATTAAATATTTAGTGGATATGAGGCGAGAATATACCACTTTAAGGAAAATGCATGTGCTTTTCTTTTATATCAGTTTTCATGGATAGTTCTGATTCTACTTAATAGATAAAATGAAAGAAAAATCTCACTAACCAAGTCATTTGATATATGAGTATATTGATCTATGAAATATTGTTAAGCATGTAGGAAAGTTTTCACCAGGCACTCTAATTTTATTTTTCAATATTATAAGCTTAATTAGAATCAGAATTTATTCCATGAATAAGTTTTCATATCCTCACATCCTGTTTTGGAAAAAGATGATAATTTTCATAAAGAAAGCAAACTTAGATTTTGTCCCCTTTTATGATTAAAAAACGTCTTTGCAAACTTTTGGCAACGGAATCATTTCTTCGTATGTCATTAATCTTCCTTTGGAAAAACTGACAATTTAATGGTTAGAAACCCAGTTTACTAATGTATAATTTTAGAATGATGTCTGTTTTTAATGAATTGCAAATTCATTCCTGTCACAAACTCTTTGTCTTTAACTTTTCTTGATTGCTCATTTTTGCTGAAATTGAACTCTGTCTCATAATAATGAGTTCCAGTAGACCTCATCAGATTTGAGTGTGTACCTGCAGATATTGCATAGTGAGATATATACACATGTATATAATTCTTCACCCTGAGGCCATTCAATGAATAGGAACCCAGAATTATGTGCTCTGTAGTTTACTAAAGCCCCATGGAAAACCCTACTGCAGTACCTATGCAAAGTTCTGGTTAAACATTGTCCTAGCGTTTGCACTGCTCCGTCTGTTGTTTTTACGCTAAAGACTCGGCCCAGGTTGGAGGCGGTATTGACTTTGTAATTAAACCATTTTACCTTCAGAATTTTGTAATCACTGCATTTAAAACCATCTGTTGTGGTGAGAAGGTAAACTCTTTCACCTCTCAAGGAACAGAGAAAATCTACGGTGGCTTTTTTTTTTTTTTAACTTCAGAGTTCTAATTTTAAGGCTTCGATTTGCTCACGTATCAGTAGGGAAAAAAAAGAAGGAAATTGTCTCTGAGAGATGGAAAAGGAAGGCTGTCATAGAATTCAAAATAAATGCAAGTGAAAGTACCTTCTAACCTGCTCTTTTACATAGGTGCTTTGTTTCCTCTTGTACATGCAGAGTTATTATTAATTGATTAGAGAATGAATGTGGTGATATTAAAGACAGGTTTTCATATGATTCACAGTATTGGAAATTTTTCTTGCTAACTTGCCATGACATTGTCAAGAATCTAAGAATAAGCATTTGCCACAGGTACTGTGGTATTTACCGTAGTGAGTAGAGAGTGCTCATGGAACACACAACAAAAGAAAGTTCGAAAATATGAACTTTGGAGTCAGACCAGGGCCCAAGTCATGACCTTACCACTTTTTAGTTTATGGACTTGAAGAAGTCATTTAACCTCCTAAAGCTGAGGTCCCCCCTCATGTATAAATTATTGAAAATAAAAGTACTTCCATTACAGGGTTGTTTGGGATCTTTATGAGATATAGTATTAAAGTACCTGGTACTGTTAGGAGACATAACAAAAATTGTACTTCTATCACAATTGACTAATCTATCTGACAACAAATCGCAGTGTAGTTCATCAGTAAAAATAACTGGATAGGTAGTTTAAGAGTGGACTTTTAAAGAAATTTTGTAGTTCTCTTTGGCTGACTTCTATTATATATGTCCATCTGGGGAGAGGAAACAAACAGGGAAATAATTGCCAACTATTACAAAATTTATTATTAATTAAAGACTTCTTTCTTTCTCCTTTCTTTCTGTCTCTCTCTCTTTCTTTCTTTCCTTTTAACAAATAATTTGAAGACTTGGAGCAAAAGGTCAAATTCAGAGATTCCGCCTAAATAGCACATGCCAAGCCAACAACAGCTGACTATAACAGGAGACAGGGTGTAATAGGGTAAGGGGAAGGCTATGGTGTCGATCCTGGGCAGAAGGGTAAGAGCTCAGAATGCAAGCTCAGATCTCAAGTTGCCTTGCTTTAACTCTTAGCTGCTGCTGCTTACTAGATATGTAATTTGGGGGAACCCAGCTGTCTTCAGTACACAGATTCCTCATGTGTAAAGTGGAGATAACAATAGTTCCTACGTCATAGAGCTGATGTGGAGGTTTACTAAGGTAATGCATATAACGCGTTTAGCACAGTGCCTGGAACATAGCAGACACTTAGTAGAGTTATTATTTATTATAAGAGCACCCTAATTAATATTTGATGACTGCTTGTTTAGTTGTAATTGTAATTGTATAAGCTATTGTATAACTGCTTATACAACTTTTGAAATGGAATCCAATATAAGAGAAATGCCACTGATGTCATGAAGATTCAGAAATAGTTAAGAACATCCACTTTCTCTTACAAGTTTACTTATCCTCTGCTAAACTCAAGGAATTTTTTTCTTTCATGAAGTTGCTATGGCCATATTAATAGGAGCTGTTATTAAAATAATGTTTATGTCAGAAAACCAAAAAGTAAATAATCCTTTTTATCCTGTAATGAAAGATAAAGAGTAATTTATCTTTAACCACACACTGGGCTAGGCACATAAAATGACTTAAGGAGTTTGCATTCAGTTGAGTTGTATCAATGACGTAATATTACCTTGAAACCAAGATGTGAGAGAATGCTTACACAATGGTTCTGATTAGAAATGATATAAAATCAAAAGCAAAAACTTCATAAAATTTGTCCTACTTATGTTTGGGAAAACAAGATATGTATAATTTTATTTTTAATTTGGCACCATAAGTTTATAAGCATTTATAATAATAATTACAAAAATTCTGTATAAAAAGTATTATGTAAACTCACAATCCAGGGGTACATTAGGATATATAATTAATCTAATTGCTAGAAAATTTATAGAAAATACTCGAAAAATATAAAAGTTTGTAGGCTTGAAAAGAAACTAAAGCTAATATGAGGAAAAGAATTCTAAAGAAATAGAACTTATTTTGACAGTATATGGATTCCTATTCACTGCTTAAACATCTACAGAATAAAAATATCCTATTTTATTTTCCATAACCAGTTCAGAAATCAGTACTTTCTAGAACCCTGAATATCATAGAAAAGTTTCTATCTTTTTTAAACCTTAATATGGTTCAGAATTCCCATGGGGTAAGAAATTCCACTTCATTGAGAAATAGATACTTTCATGAACCAACATCTAGCCTTCTACCAGAAGTGGTAAATTAATGGTGCATTCTTGAGCTATGCACAAACTCCTCTTCAGGCATGGGAGGTGGGCAGAAGTAGGATGGAAAGCCTTAGAATCCTCCTGGAGGAAAACTGTGGCCAACACAGTTTGCAACTAAAAGACCAACCTGATACTGCTTAGGGAGTCCTAATTATTCCTTTAGATTTTTATGTGAATGTATTAATAATATCCTATCATTAGCCTTTGTCCAGTTCAGATGCTTTTCTTGCTCTTATCAGCATAGATAAAATGAGGGAATTCAGGTATAAGGGAAAGCATGGGAACCCATCAGCTGTGCCTCAGCCACCCAATTGTTCTCCTCTGGCTGTGCTCATCTCGCCCGTCACCCGGCTCACAAAGGCCTCAACTTTGATCTCAACCTGACTCTGTTTGACAAGGGCAGATGCAGATGCTCTTCATGGAGACAGCAGATTACAGACAATACCATGCTAAAGAAATGCTATCTCTTTATTCTGGGATATGCTTGTTTCAAGGAGCCCCAGAAATGAGGCAACTGTGGAATGGAAGGCATCTGTTTATCTGAGTTATAAAATCCCCCGGAAAAAGACCAAATTTTTCAGCAACAACCAAGTAACAACTGTATGAGTATATGATATATAATCATATATTTAGATTCATTTTCAAGGAGGAGTTAGGAAGACTAACTCAGGCAGCTAAATGGGTTCCCCTTTTTCTCAACTGTTAAAAGTGAACAATAGTAAAATCATAAGGTTGAGAGTTACCTTGCAGGGATGTGACAGAAATCTTGAAAACCCATTTTGACCTTTGCTATCTCTCTCACTTACCTATGAAAGAAAGAATGCCATTTTAACTATCTAACTTAAAGTAATCTTTACTACAAAATAATATGTGGTTTTAAGTTGTCATAAAGGTCAAAGTCATCTTTTTGTAATTTAAAATTACACTATCAAATTTTTGGTTTTTTGTTTTATTTGTTTGTTTTTGTTAATAGACCCACTTTTTAACCTAATTGTTGGGCCAGAATATACAAGGAACTCAAACAACTTTACAAGAAAAAAACAAGCAACCCAATTAAAAAATGGGCAAAAGAGCTAAGTAGGCATTTCTCTAAGGAAGATATACAAATGGCCAACAGACATATGAAAAAATGCTCAACATCACTCAGCATCCGGGAAATGCAAATCAAAACCACACTGAGATACCATCTAACCCCAGTTAGGATGGCTAAAATCCAAAAGAATCTGAACGATAAATGCCAGCGAGGTTGTGGAGAAAAAGGAACTCTCATACATTGTTGGTGGGACTGCAAAATGGTGCAGCCTCTATGGAAAATGGTATGGAGGTTCCTCAAACAATTGCAGATAGATCTACCATATGACCCAGCTATCCCACTGCCGGGAATATACCCAGAGGAATGGAAATCATCAAGTCGAAGGTATGCCTGTTCCCCAATGTTCATCGCAGCACTCTTTACAATAGCCAAGAGTTGGAACCAGCCCAAATGCCCATCATCAGATGAGTGGATACGGAAACTGTGGTACATCTACACAATGGAATACTACTCAGCTATAAAAACGAATGAAATACTGCCATTTGCAACATCATGGATGGACCTTGAGAGAATTATGTTAAGTGAAACAAGTCAGGCACAGAAAGAGAAATACCACATGTTCTCACTTATTGGTGGGAGCTAAAAATAAAAAAATAAAATCACACAAACACACACACAAAAAAACCCGGGGGGGGGGGGATGAAGATATAACAACCACAATTCCTTGAAGTTGATACGACAAGCAAACAGAAAGGACATTGTTGGGTGGGAGGGAGGGGAGGGAGGAGGGAGGGAGGTTTCAGTGATGGGCCACAATAATCAACCACATTGTATATCGACAAAATAAAAATTAAAAAAAAAAATTGAGCAAATAACTTTGTTGATGTCAGAAGAAAAGACTTTGAGTTTTATCTTCCTGTTTAGGTCAGTGAAGTGCACACTGGTCAAGTTCTTCTTTGTCTCTGCAGGGACATCAAATAAAATGACATTGCTTTCCAATCACATTTTTTTCATGCTTAGACTTGAAAATTTTAGAATTTAGTTTTTTAAAGTTAATGCATAAAACTGAAACTTATTTAGCTGTCTTTTTAAAAAACACTTAAAAGAAGATGTAATTATGTTTAAGACCCACACAATATCATGCTCGGAGTGACATCACCCTAGGGCTGGCTTGATATTCCTCATGGTATCTCATCATTCCAGCCACTCCTATTGCCATTCAGCCTTGAGAGCTTCTCACATTCCAAGTTTATTTATTTACCTCTGCTAGATATATTCTCTAAAATTTTTCTTGTCCAAAATAAACATCTACTGTTTTAATCCTGTTTGGAAAGGTACAAATGGTGTGTTATGTTTTTGTTTTCATCTTGCCTTGAACAATTACAACACTATCTAAAATTTACTGTGTACTTATCTGTCATCAACCAATATAACGCCTATCATTTTCCCTTGATTTAAAACCAATAAATAGGATAATGCAAAGAGGTTCCTTAAAAACAAGGCAGATATTCAGGGTTAGATCTGTCCACAAATCTGGCACGTCAAGTTCAAACAGGGCCTGTTTGCTAACAGAGTTCTCAAGAAAACACACATTAGCCCCTGGTCACTAGAAAAATATCCAAAACATTTTGGGATATCCACTATAACTACACTTTAATTATCAATTCCTAATACAATTTATAATGCAAAATGTTTTAGATTTTTTTCTAGCTATAATAGTAGTCAACAAAATTTAATGATTACAGGAAATCATTAAACAGAAAGTCCTCTGTAATTTCCCCTACCCTGGTAAATCACAATCAACAATTTGAGGCCTAATTTCCTCCCTCACATTTTTTATTTATACTTACACCAAAAAAGTATATCTTTAAGAAAAACATGATATCATGTATACTAATTTGCAATTCATTTCCCCACATTTCACCACATTTAGATATCTTTCTATGTATTTCAGAAGAGCATTAGGTTTTAAAACTCATTTGGGAGAGAAAAAAAAAAGACACAACTCATTTTGCAGAGTTCAGAAATATCTAATGCAAATCTAAATATCTACCAAATGTGGTAAGCTCAAATGGAAAACACGAAGCTATTGTTCGGTGAGTATCTAATCCTCATTAAATGAAAGCATTTTCAAAGGCTCAAAGAATATTGAGAAAACCATGATTTCTCTCATTATTACTATAATTGGTAAGATAGAAGAGGTGGTTGTATGGATCCCTGCATATCTGTATCCTGTAAGGATTTAACATGAAGTCATTAGAAGTAATTGTTCTCTGGCTCTCTTTCCACATCCCTTCTTTTCACCTCTCACCCTTTCTTTTTCATGCCTAACCCAGCATCTGCATTTTTTTCTATGTAAAAAAAAAAATACATAGAATTTTTTCTATGCATAGTATTTCTAATTTTAAAAGTTTGAATTTGTTGCAAGAGATTATAATTTCAACTACAGCAAGAGTAAATGATTTGCGAGCCATCTTCATCCAACTTAAAGTTCTTTTAAAAAATGAAGAATTTGGACAACTGGAACATGCTTGCATTCAGATGATATGCAGATTTACATCTGTCTTGTCTTAGGTCTTCTTTCTGTTTCTCTCTTTCTCTCCCTCCTTTCTCTCATTGCAGTATCCAGGGCATAAGGGCAGCTGGAACATGTGGCTTTTTATTTGATCAAAGGTAATGATCAACCAAGCTCAGAGCAAGGTAGGTCAGCTTTCCTAGTTCACCTGCTAAATAGAATCTTTTTATTCTCTCCAGTTGTGAGTCCATCTGTGTCACCATCAAGAAGGAAAACTCTACAGAAGTAAAGGGGCTGGCTACAACAGGAGCTGAACATTTAAAGTTGCTTTGAATATGTGTATGTAGGGACTGCCATTCTGTGAAAGGAAATGTGTCCTTTGCTCATTTCTGTGAATCTGAAGAGCCACAGATTGGTTGATTTTGTTGTTCGTTTGCTTATTTTAGTTTTTCTCTTTCATTATCATTTTTGTTTTTGTATTTCCCTTTTTTCTCCTTTCAATTTTAAGCAGACAACACAAATCTCAGGTTTATGCCCAGAAACATCAAAACATGCATATGTACTCTACATGTTTGCTAATCATAATTTCCAGGACAAATGCTCTTCATTTGTGAAGAACAATGAAAAAGAGGGAAATTCATCCTAGGGCTCCCTAAGTATTTGATTCTAGTATGCTTCTTCTAGCGCTTGAGGAAAATATACTGTCTCAGAGTTTCTATGAATCTGTTTTTTAGATACAAGTCATTCAAATGATGTTAATGTATCAGATCTCTCACATTTCTGATATTAAAAATTATTAAACACCATTGAGCTTCTAGCTCATTCTGATGCTACAAACACCTGTCTTGCCCATATCTGATTCTTAACACTGTTTCTGGGGCTCAGGACTCAGATTTTAATTGATAGTACTCTCTGTACAAACAAACACCAGAAAATAAAATGAGCCATACATACCAATGGCTGTGGGCTCTAGAAACCCTCTGTTCCCACCTCCTAGGAGAATAGTCCCTGGTGTAGGAGTAAGTCTGAGGGGTGGGCTGCACTCAGCAGTGGAGTAAGGGTGTCTACTGTGCATTTTATTAGGTAACTAAAAAGGTGAATGTTTAATATCTGCCTTGAGACTAGCCCAAATGTGTCTTTGGTTTGTTATTGCTAAACAGAACTTCCTACTCCTCCAGGAAAATAATATATGTTTATATGTTCTCTATGTGTGTGTGCAGTACAGTGGCTGAAAACCTACCCTAATTCAGTTCAGACAGTCAGAGAATTTCACGAGACGTGCCCACTAACTTGGATTTTGTAGAAATCTCCACCTTGTCATGAAGATGCTGTGGCTATGTTGCTTTGATAATGGAGCCTGTCTTTTGGACAAGCACTACGTGAATCATGACACACAACCTGGTTAGGTCATTTTATCACTGATGTAGCAATTAAGAAAGAAGTATGCAACCAAATAGAGAAATATTTCTGCTGTGGATTCTTCTTTCACTTACTAATCACCAGGGCCATCCTATTTTTCTTCTGCCAGGATTTTGAGAGAGAGCTTAGAAGAGCAACATTCATGAATGGATGGGTCATGTGGCAGATCCTGCCAAAGTATGTGACCAGTTGGTGGATGGCATGTGAATAGAAAATGTCATGGTAGGGCAATGTGAAGAAAATCAATAACAAGTCCCACTGGTGCAGCCAAGCCTGGATAAGGACACCTCTTCCTATCTGTCACTCTATCTATTACCTCCATTTCTTAACACCTCCAATGTCTTCCTCTCTGCCAGATGTTTCTCGGTAGTCCATTAGCATGCTAACATTTCTTCCAGCCAAAACAAAACGAAACAAAATGTCCCTCAAACCCTGTAGTTCCATGTTCTCAAATGCAGGGAATCTAGGAAAAGTTTTTAAACAGTGTTCTATATTCATTGCCTATTTTTCTCACTTTCCATTTATAGCTCAATCGAGATCCACACAAGCTGGCTTTTGCTCAGAAACTACCCTAACAAAGCCCATCAATAACTATATTGCCAACCCAGTAGATATTTTCCAAACCTTCTTTTATGGAGCATCAATGCTATGTTTGCTACTATTGACCATCATATATTCTTGAAATTCTTCACTTCCTTGACTTCACGTTGCAAAGATCCCCTCTTTCTGCTCCCGGCTCTGACCATCAGTCTCCTTTGTGGATGCCTTCTCTGCGTCTTCTCTTTAAACAGATGTTTCTCAGGAATCTTCTTTTGGCCCACTGCTCTGTCCAGTCTATGTTCTCACCCTGGGCAGTAACTTTGCTGCTTATAGCTTTAATGACCATTAAGTTCATATTTCCAACCTTTATACTTCCCCTGAATTTTAGAATAGCAATGTCAGTCCAGTGTTGCCCCAAAGGCACCTTAAAATTAACTTGTGTAAAATCATTATATCTCTAGTCACTCTTTACCATAATATCCCTCACAGAAGCACTACACTTCCTCCTACAGTTCTTAGTCAGTTGGCCTCACAGCATACCCAGTCTCCCAGATCAACCCTCCCTTCTCCCATCTCTCTTATCTCCTCTTCATTCCCCCACATCTAATTAACCAAGTATTATCTTTTTTTTAACCTATCAAATTCATCACAAGAGTTGAAGTCTTAACCATCTTTACCTGAAATATTGAAGTATTTTCCTCACTGATTATAAAAATTGTAGTAACTTGAGAAATTCCAGGCACAAAACACAGCTTTTAGCGACACATGGGCTTCCTTCCATGAGTTACTTGTGCTTCAGGCAGAAACATGAACACATACACCTGCCTCGGAAAAAAAGTCAAAGCAGGAGCTGATCTCCTTAATGTAACTTAAAAGAGTCTTTGATTGTTGTACAATCTGAACTTTGGCAGAAATTTGGATTTTATTCCTTGGGAAGGGATGTGTGGAAGACGTGTCTGAATCATCCCTCTTATCTAAGGGAATGTGTGACATACCCAGCTTCGAAGGCAGATGAGTTGCTAGGCTATTGAGTGGTGTGTTTGCACGGATAAATCATTTCAAGGGAGGAAGCCATGTGTTTATAACCTCATCAATATTAACTGAACTTGAAAGAATAAATTGTGACATTGCCATTGATAGTGGATCAAATCATGACCTCTATAATGCCTGCATTTCACTAGGCATGGCTGCTTAATGGTATTTACCCTCACTTAGGTTTTACTTGCTCATGTTCTCCGTTGTGCTTTGTGTTCATCACCTTTTACCTAGACTCTTGCCATATCCTCATGGATCTCTCTGCCTTCAGAGATATGCCTATAGTTAATCTGAATGCAAATAGATGTTCATGTTTCAGGAGATCTTTTATGTCATCTTGGCCAACAAGACTATTTTGCAATAATCTATCCTAAAGGTATCAGAAAGCAGTTTCTCCTAACATTCAGCCTAAATCGAAATGTAATATCTTACATAGGGTTGTTGTGATGATTAAAAGAACAGATCCATTGATCAGTATTATTAATATTTTAGAAAGAATTTCTTTTTAGAAATATTTGAACAATTTAGTCATCCCTAAAAATTGTATATGGGTCATTTTAAGTGTGATATCTCTTTTCCCCACTTCCCAAACAGGCAAGTAAAAATCATTGTGGGGGTATATTCATACCCTAGGGATTCCAACCCCTAGACATTCTAGTAGCTGGTAAAAATGTCACAGTGATTTTGTCTCCTGGACATAATACATGCTAAAAATACCTGGGAAATTTAGTACTTCATCGAGATGATTATTTATGTTAAGAAGAAGAAAAAAAATCAACTCTGTATTTATATACTGGGGTTCAATGAAAACAATACTGGGACTGGTGGATATTCCAGACCATATTATTTCCAATGAAGCAGGAATCAGTATCTTTTCTTTTTTTTTTTTAAGTCTACGAGCTAATTAAATATCCAACAGTAGGAAATTGGTTAAATAAGCTCTAACATACCCATATGAAGAAACTCTACACAGCTACTAAACATCTGTCAAAGGAAACTATAGCTAGTTAGCACACAGAAAAAAAATGTTCACATGTAATACTAAGTGCAAACCAGTATGCACAGAATGATGTCATTAAATAATGCATCCATGTAGGCATATGTGTGTACGTATGTAAAAATTATGTTTTATTTATGAGAGGTGGAAGTATATGTGATTTTACCCTTATTTTGCATTTCTGAGCATCTTTTGCTTTTGTAATTAGAAAAAATATTTAAATTTTTCCAAGGAAAACATTCTTCTCTATCTTTTCTAACAAAACATTTATTACTATCTGAGTCCCTCCATAGAGATGTAAACATTGCTAATAACTTAAGTAACCCTTTAACTCTCAGTAGAATATATTTTACTCTGCTCTCTGCTGCACTGTTCAACTAATGTCTAAGGGTAAAGTTTCATTTTTAAAACTGAATAGGATCTCCCCTCTTATGGCTTATTTTTATTTTAACTTCATAAATAATTATAAAACCTTTAAATTTATTTTTAAAAGTACACAGAATGATATAATAGACATCAATGTATCCATTATTACACTTTAACAAATATATAACATTTTGCCATGTTTGCCTCTTATCTTTTTTAATAAAACAAAGTGTGTCATATAAAATTGAATCCTCATCCAATCTTATTTCCCTGCCTCCTTTCCCAAAGGTAATCATTATACTGAAGATAATATATATATATACCTCCCAACTACATATCTATACTTTTACTATATACGTATGTCCTTAAACAATAGTTTTATTTTTGTTAACATTATTTCATTAATATTTTAGTTTTACATTTATATAAATATTAGACTTTATTCTCTTAAACTTGCTTTTTTCACTCAACATGAAATAAAGATTTATTTCTGCTAATGCGTGGAAGTATAGTATTCCATCACATAAATATTCTTTCTTTTTGAAAATCTATTCAAAGCCTGGAGGGTTAGTTCAGTTGGTCAGAGCGTGGTGTTATAACACCAAAGTCAAGGATACCATATTGGCCAGCTGCCAAAAATAAAAGTAAAAAATAAAATCTATTCATTTGTTGATGGTCATTTAAGTCATTCTGATTTTTTTATTATTACAAATAATGCTGCAATGAACATCCTGTCATCCATCTCCTTGCGCAAAAGTACAAGCATTTATTTAGTATGTATACCTGGATCCCATGACTTACAAAGGCATCTTCCAGGCCTTCACAATCAATCAATCAGTGCATTAATCAATATTTGCTGAGGAGCTAGTCTGTTAAAATAAATAACTAGATCTTAGTTCTTAGGAGCCACTTGTGTTTCAACCATCTGTGATTCAAAAGAAAATAAAATCAAAAGGAAACAAATAGTAGCACACCTTTCTTCCCCAACGATTGTTTGAGATTGGTGACTATGCCAGGGCAAGTCCAGCCTCAGTAAATTTCCATACTTTGTGCAATTCTGGCCCCTGTTAGACAACAAAGATTGTTGGTTCAGCCTGGTTCTGGCCTCAGGATGTTATTTGGTGCACAGTATCTTGAGCAAGGGGCTCAAACATGATCACTTACTCTAAGTTTAAACGTGTTCCTTATATGCGATTTTAAGTAGACATGTATTTATTGTGGGAATACGTCAACAAACCTGACAATTGCCTCAGCCATCTCAGAGCTTATAGTCTAGTTCAGGATACAGAAAAATAGCATATAAGTGTCATGTTGGGGAAGTATAGGACCTATAGGGAGCATATGGGAGGGACTCTAATCTGGACTTTGGGATTTCAGGAGAGACTTCTTAGAGAACGCAACATCTACACTGGAAGGTTGAGTAAGAAGCAGCCAAGCATGTGGGGGACAGAAGAAAGAGGAAGAGAGTTTATTGAGTCTATCAAATTCCTGTGTATTAACTTTCTTATCTCAGCCTCAGCTCAATTAGGCCTCTATATGCCTAGATGTCATGAAGGGCTATCAAGAGCTTTCCTCAGCCTTTCAATATCACTTTGTGACACACTTAAAAAGACTGTGAATTGAGCCAAAAACTTCCATTAAATAAGGTTTCTTGCAGTGTTTTTTGTGTCAAATGCTAATGTCCTGAAATATTTTACAGCCATTAAAGCTATTGATTTTTATAAGCATTTTCATCTCTATTGACCATTTATCATTCATATTTCTCCTCTGACCACAAAACATAAAGGAAATCCCAGTACCTACAGAGTGATGACTTTTGCCATCTAAAAATCCTATAAACCGTCCAATTGCAGACAAAGACCCACAGAGCATATACATTACGTTGATCAATACTAGCTCCAAGCAGGAAAAGTGAAAAAGCCTTAGACAAATGTGGGTCTTGCTCTGAGGTCAAAGAGGAGCCGGCAAAGGATCTTGAGCAAAGGTGTAGTTTGTGTTTAAGGAAGATCCTTCCAGAGTGACGGAGAATCTGTTTGAGTTGGGGCTGATAACTGTAACCCTGACAAGAGGTGAGAGTTTTCACCAGGTTGTATATGAGGATGAAGAGGGTGAGAGAGCTCAGAAAGATGATTAGGAGCAATAAAGTGACAGTCACAAAGGGAGGCAGTGAGGGAGAGTTTAGGGTGATCTCCAGGTTTCTGGCTTCCTAACACTCTAATAAAAGGAGTTCTGTGGAAGCCAGAAGATTCAGAAAAATTTCAGAATCAAACTGAGAATGAAACAAATTCTTCAGGTCTGTACACACTGTGTCTACAGAATGTCTTGGGGGAGATTTTCAATAACTGACGGTTGGAAGTTCAGTTTAGTAGCTTGGGAGAGTGCTTTAGGCTGGTGTAAAGGTTTTCCTTACGATCATAATAAAAAGCAGCTAGTTCCTAACCTCATAGTTATGAAGGCATTAGAAATGTCCAATATACTAATCATGCCTGATTATACATTTAATCATTTGTATTTTTAATTGACTTTTAAGGTGGAAGAAAATTAATCAATGAAAAAATACCTCTTTCTTAGTAGAAATTTTCAAAGAAAAATTTCATATTGTTATGACTACTTATTGAAGGTGTGTGAAAACAAAGACATTCAGACCAAAATAAACATTGACAGTTCTCCTACCAGAATTACTGATTAATGGAGAAAGAATTTGTATCACTGTATGAAACCAGTAAAATATGTATAAAACAAATTGTTTTTAAACATTGCTTGTAATCTTTTCATATCTAACACTCAGATCGTATTGTATCCTATGAGCAATGCCTTTATGAAACCATATCAAAGTAGTTAATGATTTACTGCATTTTACTTTTTTCCCTTTACTTTTACATAATAAATTCTTATTTAATTAGTACTGGCCTAGGTTATCTTACTAGACAACTCTAGCAATGGAGACTTACTTATGTGTAAGTCTACGTTACACATAAAGACACAAAAGAACAGTTTGCTTTTGCTTTTTAATAATACTACCGATTCTATGGGATTTGAATAATTTTAACGATAATTAATAACTGTTACCATTTATTGAGCTTGTGCAACATGTCAGGAACCATTGTGCTAAAAAGCTCAATTAATCCTCACAAAAACCTTCTCTGGTAAATACTGTTAGTAAGTCCATTTTACAGATGAGAAAAATGAGTCTTGAGAAGTTATCTAACTTGTCACACAACTAATGTGGTTTCAAACACAGATCTGCCTGACTCTGTGATGTGTTTTAAATTGCTACATTTTGGCCTCTACTTTAAAATCATACTTTATGATCATTCTGTCTCTATATTTTAATAGAAACTTGAATAACTACCTCAATGGTGTTATTTAGAAGCAAGTATGGAATTCTTGGGGAGATGCCTGTCTTAGAAAAGCTCAAGACTTGCCCTCATCATCCTGATACCTCTGGGTCCCTGCTGCACCCTGTGTGACTCTAGGATTCAGGGAGCCCAGAAAAAGCTACCCAAGAGTTTCACTAGGTCAAGCCACTTAGCACTGAAGCATATGCCAAAAACAAGCTATTATTTTTGTTTTCTAGGATGTGCTGGTAAGTTCTTGGTCACTTATACTCCCTGGGAAGCATTAGCACGTGAGAGAACCACTGATATATCAAGGGTTTATCGTTTATCCAAGGTTCAATGTACCCTCAGAGGGCTTTCTCTGCAGGTTTGATGTCCAAATTCCTATAATCCCCCAGGCAACTGAATATTCTGCTTCCTATGAAAACATATCAGATACCACCTTCAAGCACATTTTTTATATGGAGCTGCCTTGGGGAGCAGAGAGTCAAAATGGACACTATAAATTACACAGGTGTCCAGACAATGAGTAATAAGGGGAAAGTAGTGCACGGGGGCAGGAAGCAGCAAACAGTTCATATATATATATAACCCCCAAAACTAAAAGGCAAGAAATCCTGCCACTTTCTAATATAAAAAATGGAAACAGTGTTGTTTTTCATAGAGGTCATGTTTAAAGTATTAATAAGCTAAAGTACACAAAGCCAAATGACGAATCTTGATTAACAAACTGCCCACGAAGCTCATATTTGCCTCGATGTGTTTAAAGATGCTTGAAGGCTGTAAATGTCTGACCCTCATTCTGACTATTGATTGGTAAGAACACCACCTCTGTTTTTAACTAATAAAAACAATGGTTTCTCTTTACTTTAGAGCAGATATCATATTGAGTAGTTAATTTTTCACTTTTGTAAATGTGTTCCTCACCCAATTCTTACTTGGAGACTCTACAACATCTATTTTAAGAAAAGAAGTAAAGTTATCACATCACACCGAGAAATCTTGGTTTTGACCTCTTCACCTTTAGTTCTCTTTGACATTAGGATTAACATCAATCACACCAGCAAGACAGGAAAATATCATTTAAAAGCATTAATGTATTTTTCCTTTCCTTGTTATTTAAATGTAGTTTTCAAAAGATGAAGTCTGAGATTGAATTTGTGGAAAAAGAAAAGAGAATTCTACTAAAACGTGTTTATATTGGTTGAAATCATTACTTTTAAAGGAGATCTAAATTAAAATCTTCATTAAAAAATCCCATGAAAATAATTTCCTTGATTATGTGTTGTCATAGGACATGTAAAAGGAGCTTCAAGGCTATTAAATAATTTTTGATTGTGGAACCTACAAGAGCAAAGCTTTGTCATGAAAACGTTTCAGCATTTCAGAGTTTATAAAAATCTCAGCTTGACATTCTTACCAGCCTCTTCGAATTCTTCACAGATCTTCACGATCACACAGCCTTCCCATGTTTTATCAATAAATCCCCATGATCATCATTAAAGTTGAAAAGCCTCCGGAGCATTTCTCCAGGCTCTCCAATCTCTGGCCACTCTTCCAAGCGCTCCATGTTGTGCCACATCTTTCCACCTGTGATGTCCTCCCATGCTGGGCTCTTGTCCTGAACATTTGCTCTGCTCACCATCAAGCCCTCTCCCCCAAAACCATTCTTCCACATCACCTCACACTCGCTGCTCTTCTCCAGGTCTCAGCCTGCACATCACTTCTAAGAAGCTTGCCCAACTGGGCTGTCCCCCCACAGCCTCTGCCTGCACTCACCTCCAGGGGCCCATCTATTGTTAGAATTTCTCCCAGTAACTTTCTCTTTACACTTCACGCTTCCAATTAATTATTTCTTAATTGTAACCAATTGTGTAAAGGTTTAGCTTTAATGTCTGCCCTCCCTCATAAACGATTCGCTCCATGAGGGGAAGAAACTTGTCCGTCCTCATTATCACTAGTGAGAGATGATGTATTTGTTTAAATGGGGGATAAAAAAGACAATCTCTGGGAACCCTCAACACATCAATTCCTTAACAAAACGTAACCAAGCCTAAGAACACTACAAAGATATTCCATTAAGAATACTCAAGCAATAAATACATTTTAATTCTTGAGATTAAATGAAATATTTATAAATAATGAAATAATTTTTTTAATAGGAACAGGAATCTAGAAATATTTTACATTTATATGCCCAGAGCTTCCCATGGTATTGAATGGATGAAGAAGCTTCTACTGGAACTTTATGGTGACAAATAGAAGGGTCAAAATAATGAGTGGTCAATTTTATCCTCATAAAATATGCATGAATATGATTGAAAATACAGACATTTAAAGAGAAACTTGGGGAAAAAAACAGAGATTTTTCCAGCTGGATTAGATTCTACAATAAAACCAAATAAAAAATCATTTTGCCCATTCTGAAAAATAAATTAAAAGAAAACATTTCTACCAGAGTGTTATATAGCCAATTACAGTAAAAACTTAAGCACTATTTAGAGGATTTTGATATTAGAACACTAATAAAAAATATTTTATTAATCAGAACAGAGATAAGATCTTATTTTGTGATTAAATATCTCAAAACTAGTGACTAGATCAGAGTTTGCTTACAACTACCAATCTTTTCCATCCTTTGCTAATGCCTCTAATCAAGGAATATTTTCTTTTCATTTAATTGGTGTAATTTTGGAACAGACATGTGTGTTCTCTGCCATTTACAAACTCAGGTATTTAATTTAGAATTCAATAATTGAATAAGATGGCACAATAACCTTTTATATAAATTCATCATTTCTTATCTTTCCGAAAGAACAAAATGTCCTGTATGCTATAATCACTATTGTTTACTTTTCTGGAAGGTTTTTGTTTAAATTTTTATAACACCCTGTATTGTAAATCTGCCCTCAGTGCGAACAGTTTACTACTCCAGGCCTTATAATAGTTCATAGCTGCTATCGTGACACTCGTATGGCAATTAATTTCACTCCCTGTTATATAGAAACCTGAGTCCCTGTAATATCCCTTTCCAGGAAGTTTAGACATGTCGCTCTTATTTGCCTCCTGCTTTTTAAAAAAGTTGTAACCTTGGGTTTGGGTTTCAAAATTCATTTATGTCAAAGGTTTCTCTCTCTCTCTCTCTCTCTCCTTTTGAAAGTGTAGGAAAGGAAAACGTACTACATAGGGTCAAGAATTGACAGTAATCTTTGTTCTAGCATTATGAACTGTATTTGTTTGAGAATAGATTCAGTCATTAAAAAATATAATCCGTGAATCTCTAATTTACTGTTTATCAAGTTTTCTCTGCAGAAAAGAAAACACATACTGTACTGGACCTTGTAGTGTAGTTAAAGCAGCTGTACCTTGAGTGGCTAAATGGAGACCACATCCATCAAAGGCTCTAAGAGCAAATTCAAGTGGGCAGAAGAGAATTGGGCATTGTTCCTCCCTGGTTGATATGGCACAGCTGCAGCTCTGGTATCTTACTGCAGGTCTGGAAACTTGCCATTTTAGTGTCCCATTAGAAGAGCCTGCCCATTGCTGCCTACCGAGGCCCCTCTCACAGCTTGGCTTCTCTGTCCCCCAGCTTCTCTCTCCCTCTCTCTCTCTCTGATTCTAACCCTACTCCTCTGCCTGTTTGTTTGCCTAAGCTGTGTGTGTGAGTTTTGAGGTCACAGTTCCTGGGCAGATTATTTGATTAGGTTAGATGGATAGTATCTAAAATGAAGTGGCACTATTGAGCAAAATTTGGGGGCAATCAGCTCACAGCTTACTGGTCTACCTTCATTTCCCCAAAGAAGTGTTATTGGCTTTTCAAGTGGGACAATTCTTCATTGTGCAAATCTGTCCCACACATTGTAGGATATTCACATTCCTGTTACTGGTACTACATGCCAGTGCATTTGCCCTCTTCAGGCATTGTGGTACCCAAACCACCACCCTCTCTTCATTTCCAAAATAGGCTCTGGGCATGTGGGACATTGAGGGTCTCATGGATTCTTTTTTCTGGAAGCAGGAACAAAGAAAAAGATTTTCACATTACAACTGTAATTGGAATTTAGTCTGAATATTAAATCGACAATAACAACAACAAAAACAAAACAGAACAAAAAAAAAAAAAAACACTTTCTGATCTGAAAGCATATTTGGGAACACATACCTGAGGGGGACATTAATTTTTCTTAATGCAACACTACCTGGAGAGAAGAAAATAAACCAGGTCCCTTCTGATCTGTGATTTTATGTTAATAACATAGCTGGGTTTTAAATTGTTACAAAACACATTCTTGGTCTCTAAATTATATTAAGAATTCATTGAATTAATTGGAGCATTTATTTGTGATTGTCTCTCTGTGGTACCAACGAAACATATGGTTTGAAAAATAGTACCCTAAAAATTGAGTTATAAACCTAGCATCTTTGAATTCTGATTTCTAACTTTAATTCTGCATTTCACATAAGTATTGATTTGAACAGGTTACTTCTTTATAATTGATATTCCAGAACTTCCAAAAACCACTTGAAGAATAACTCATTTACTTTCAAAAACAGAAACATTAAAAAGTGAGGTGAGATCCTTTAACAATATTAAAATTAACAAAATTATATTAGAAAATGCCTTGAGCTTCCAGGCTTTAGATCCATGAAGGAAGCAATCTTTAAATGACGAGTGTAACTGAAGGGCAGAGAGGTATTATGTTGTCTCATGCTTCTTCTAGGTAAAATTAAAGATGCTTCCACCTTCAACTCATGTAGGACACACTTTCTTCAGGAACATTTGAAAATACATGAGATGCTTTTGGTTGTCACAATGATTGAGAAAGAGAGTTCTACTGACATTTAGTGTTTGAGGGCCAGGGATTCTAGATCTTGTGCAATATATAGAATAGTCCTTCAAAACAAAGAACTGTCCTGCCTGAAGACCAATGGTGCCTGCATCGAGAAACATTATTATACACTGAACAGAGATAAACTCAAGTCCCATTGCCTGGGGAAAAGAGCAAGTTAATCATGTGTCCCTTGACGTCAAAATTGAGCACCTTGTTATCAGCCAATTGCACATGAAACCAAGAGACACTGTTCATGTGTCTTTTGAGCTTCTCCCTGCTCCAGATCACTTCCCCTCATTTACAAAGGTAGTCTCAATATAGGGTCAACTATTTACACTGCAGTGCTTTGCAAATAAGGTAGGGAAAATCTTTGCAAATAGGGTTAGGGAAAACCATTCAGTGTATTCTTTGAAATTATGCTTATGCTTCTTTTTCTTTCCCCCCATCTCATTTGCTCTGCTTCTAAGTATTCTCTGTGCTTCTCTGCAGGACATCTAGATGAGAAAAAACAGCTTCTCAAACCCTTTCTCAGGCTAATTCCCCACCTATCCAATCTACCTCATCCCTCCAACTGCTGCAAGATGTTACCTAAACACTGCTTCCTTCACATTACTTTTCTACCCGAAAATCTTCAATGAGCTCCTGTCTCCTATCAGTTCATCCCTTCATCATTACATCAAAATGTGTTAAAGGTACAACAGTGTCTTTTTCATCTTTGTATTTTCCACATTGTCTAATACAGTGTCTGATGCATAATAGATGCTGAATATATATTTAATTACTATACACTGAAATTTTGGTTCTTAGTTTTCAAGACTTATGACCAAACACTTCTTAAAACTGTTTTGTTTACTATTTCATTTCAAGTCTTTATTAATTTCACACTACTTTGTTTCCTACAGTACTACTAACGTGAGGAATAGAAAATTAGTTTGCTATTTTTCATGATTTGCTAGTGTTGCAAACTTTTTCTACTCTATTAATTAGATCATAAACTACACACTGCTGAGCACACAATTAAGCAAATGGTAGCAAAACTGACAAGTTCACAGATAACTGTTTATTGCTTGCTGAAATCAATTCCACAGTTTATTTTACCAAATTACATCATGATGTATAATGGGTATTTAGGACTTACAGATACTTTTATGATATAACCTAATTCTTAATACAAATAATATGAGACCTGCCATATGACTATAGGAGAAGCCTGAAAAGTTAATGGAAGTCTTCTATTATGGCCATGAATCTTACAACAGACCTTTCAGCTAAGACATATGAAAAAAAAGGAAAAAAAGAAAGAAAGAAAGAAACAGAGTAAGTAGATAGATGGTGTTATCAAATTGCATTAATTTATATATAATGAATCCCATATTTCTGAATTAGCCTTTGCATCCAGAAAATCTTTGAATACTCATTCACTCTCAATTTATAAGTGAAGTACTAGATAAAAGACTGCTTCCAAATCTGAAGAAGTTAACACAGTCTATAAGTCACAATTTTGTTATATTTATTGGCATGGATCTGATAGGCAAAGGTTTGAATTATAGTGTTTTGACCAACCAGCTTTACTCTTTAATTTCCTATCTCAGTAATCTGTGTCTGCAAATCCACAACATTCTTCAGAAACAGTAGCAGCCCTGAGAGCAACTAAGCCTCTAAAAATATTTCCATACATTATTTCTTCTTATCTTTTTTAGATAAAGAGGGGAAAGCATTTATCATCTCTATTCAGTTACATAGAATTAGAATACTGCTATGTAACAGAAATCATCACACTAATGCACAGGAATTGAAAGTCAAGCAACTTTCATCTAGGCTAACTTGGATTAAGTCTTGACCTTGTAAACATTTCCATAGGAGGTAGAACATACACATTTGACTTTTTGCCAAATAAAGCATAGTAAACAATGATTCTGAGATCCTAATAAGTTAAAGGTATTGAAAAGGTATTAAATATACTTTTTTCTTTTTTTAAAAACCAAAGATGAAAAATCACACAGATTTTCAATAAATTAGAAAGTGAAATATTAAATCTTCATAGTTAAAATGTTTGCTTCTTCAACTCTCCACCAGTTGCACTTGATAATGTTTGAAAATATGATTAATAATGAGATCACATTTTAAACTATTTGTGTGCAAGGCAAACTCTGTAAGTATCTCCACTCATGATGGAGTTGTCCATAGTACCAGTGACTTGAAAAAACAATGTCCAGCCACTGCATATTCCATAGGTTTACTCTTATGGTAGTCTGAGTGAGTAATGACATTTGCACAGTAGAGATTTTTGAAAATTTCAATCCCCACCCAACATTGTTGGTTTAAGTGCCTCCAGCTGCTGTTCCCATGAACACAGTGTTGATGGGTGGCAAAGAGGACACCATTTCTCTACTGTCTGCTCCATGGGACTCCAGGGTTTCTTGAGCTGGATACTGATTGGAAGTTCCATACATACACTGGGATGAGGAGGAAGGAATTGGGGTTTGCAAGCTGGAAGCTGTAAGGGAAAATATAATCAGCAATTGAAAACTGATAGACATTTTCTTTTCTCTGCAAGTGCCTGTCACTTTAAGCCTCTGTATTTCTTTTTGAATTTAGCACATATACCTGTTCTAAATTTGAGTGTGTATGGTTTGTCAGAGCAATCATCTTTTCTTCCATTTTTCCCACTTGCTATTCTCCCAGAAATTACTTCTTCTACATATTTCACACAGAAAACTCAATTTCAACTTAAGTTCTACCACCAAAATGTATCCCCCAATCTACCTCCGCTCTCTGTCTGCACCTCCACAACTGTACTTCAAACCACCGTCTTCTCTTACCTGGGCCAACACAGCAGCCTTATAACTGGTCACATGACCCTCACCCTTGTCTTACCCTCTCCCCCTTCAGAGAGCAGCCAGAGTGATCTTGCTGAAGGGTAAATCAAACTCTCGCTCTTCTTAAATGCTATAATCACTTCCCATATTTGTGGAACAAAACCCAAGCTTCTTGCCCCGGTTCATAAAATTCTATGTGAATTGATTCCTGCCTTTGGATATATTTTGCTCCAGCCTCTTCTTCATTTACCATGCTCAGCCACTCTGGCCTTTTTCCTGCCCCCTGAACTTTCCAAACTTGTTCTTATTTCAGAGACTCTGCCCTTGCTGTTCCTTCTGCCTAGAACTCCACCATCAGATCCTCACATCATTGCCTCCTTTCTGTCCCTCAGATTCCAACTCAAATGTTTCCACCTCAGGATTCCTTTCCCAACTACCCTACCTAAAGCAGCTTACCCACTACTATCTGCCATTTCACCCTATTTAATCAACTTCAGAGTCCTGAAGTCTCCTGAAATTGATTTGTTTATATATTTATTGCCTTACTTTTTACTAGAATGTAAACCTCTTTTACAGGCAGGAACTATGGCCTTATCACCACCACATCCTCACATCTAGAATGGAGTCTGGCACATAGTAGGTTCTCAAAAAGCTTCACTAATGGGAAAACTAGCTCTGTACTTCCCTCCTGGATGGTTGCTGCCTTCCCATTGCTGAAGTAGCATGTTCTCCGTCACTAAGAACCAGTCTTTATAACTAAGGAAGCCTTCCTTTATAACTAAGGAAGCAGTGGGTCCCAACTGCCCCTGCACTACTTACCTGCTTACTCAGTTTCCTTCTTTTTTAATCCCAAAGCCCACTTTGAAATCTACTTGTAAAGCCGCTCTGACATCTAAAGCTTAGAATCCATCCCACTCTCATTCTATGTTCTGTCAAAGCTTCCACTATCTCTACAAGTAAACAGAACTAATAGTAACAATAGCAACACAGTACATTTTAGTCTCATGGTGAGGAAACTTCCTGAAGTGGAATTTTCTGCTTCATTAGAGTAACCTAGAAGCAATGACCATTTGCAGATAGCAGGAGATGAGCTGCTAGACTCTGCTCAGGGAGCATCTGTAATGGTCACAGGAAGGGCAGAAGTACTTCCTATTGAATTACTGGAAAAGTACACTGAGTAGGGAGAGATGGAATTTATGTCACTTTCTCTTTATGCTTCAGTTGTGTGTCAAGGCCCTTTACTTATGCTAGTCTGAAATAAATTCCACTGGAAGATTTCAACCATCTTAATAAACACAACACTCTGCCTTGATACTTAATGAGTACATAATTGCCCTGTGATACCTTATTATTAATTTTAGAAACTAAATATATATACATACATTTGTGTTATTAGTAATAACATACTAATTAATTATTTGTGGATAGGTTTAGTCTCTAAACCTATGTTGTTAGTGATAACCTACTAATTAATTCTTCATTGACTAAATATATGTATAGAGTTGGTTTGTACTCCTTTTTTCCCTCACTGATTTATTGAGTTCCTACTACATGGCAAACATTTTGCTAGGTGCTCCTGATGTATCTAGCACAAGTTGCAGAATTTCTTCATAGGGGAGGCTTAGGGTCATCAATCTGGTTGGAAGAAGATGCTATGAGACTTCATGGCAAGACACTAATTTTTACTTAAATCATATGTTATAGAACAATAAAAATAGCAACATTTTCTACAGAGGTGTTGAATGACATTTTATGTAAGATCAAGAACACGTTAGCAGCCTCTGTCACAGGACACCATTTTAAAAAATCTTGGAGTGGTTTTCAGGTACTGATGGAGATTATGGGGTCTGTAAATACCTCTTGGAACTACCAGTGGGTCCAACAGTAACCAAGAGGAGAGAGAGAAAAAGGCAACATCACTGCCCTTATAGAACTTACAGTTTTTAGACTGCATTTGACAGGTTATATTAATTTTTAGCATACATGGTAGATGCCAGCTATTTTCTGGAAAGAATAACAGATCTAGCAGTAAGTTGCTGAATAGCAATACGCAGAATAAGAAATGGAAAACTGTTACTAACTGTATAATCAGATACAAAACTATAACTTCAGATTCAAAGTGATAAATCAACTGTAGGAAAACATTAACACCTCAGCACCTCTCCCTTGAGTAATGCTGCATACCTGAGGCCAATGACTTCTTAAAACGTTTTCAAGAACTGCTAAATCAATTTACCTAGTACTGGCGTCCGACACGCAACTGGAGATGATGTGTCTGCATAAAATGAGCTGGTCTGCTTTCTGCTACTGTCATCTAAGATGTTAAGTGGGTCATGGATGTCACTATAAGGAGGTAGTGAGCGAATGCTGCTGATGACAGAAACGTGTTGATTCACCATTGATCCCAGTCTGTGAGACTCAGGGTAGTTTATATTGCTTCCATAGTATCCTATAACAGAAAGCGTTGAGAACGTGCTGTTAACTTATTACGAAGAATATTCCAGGAGGGAAAAAAGTTACAATGTAATTGGGTAGAGCCCTAAAGATATCAAACTGCAAATACTACATTTGTACCTACACTTATTATAGAGTTGAATTTGTGTTTTTATATGGATATAGTTTGCTATGCTGTCTTTTTAAAAAAATTCATAGGAATTGGTATATTATTGATTTTGAGACACAGACTGCACTGCTCTCATATTTCCCTTATCTAAATTAATAAGATTTGCCAATAAAGAAAGTAAAAAGCAATTAGCCTTTCACAAAGATTACATTACTTTTCAAATACTATTTTTATTTATAGATTCATGGTTGTGGGAGAAGGACTGGTCTATGCTTAGGAGAAAGGCATCAAGGAGGCCTATACACAGAGCCTATTTCGGTGGCTGAAGGAGTCCACTGGTCTTTCCCTTAACCAGTTTTTATTGGCCTAACAGTGGGTAATATAATAAACTATATTATATAATATATAAATATTTATAAATATATAAATTATATAAATATAATATAACTAAATCTTCTTTTAGTTCTCTGGAAGAAATATTATCTACTAAAAATGTTCTCAAAAAACAGAATATTCTTCTTTGGGGTTATCAAGGTTGTTCTCAGCCATAGGGTTTGACATATAAGTTTTCTTTTTAATCAGGTGTGGCATTTAGAAGGATGACTTTAATAAAGCCAAAATAATTAGAAAATACATTTGTATGTGGCAGAAGTAGCTTCAAATGTCTAAGATTTCATGATCTTTACAAGCCTTACATAGGATGACATGCTATTCTCCAGGGGTGGAATTCAATATCTGATTTTGCCTTACTGTCATCCAAAAGCCAGGAAGAATTCTCCAAAAATTTCAATACCATTAGGTGAATTAGGAGGCAATGTTGCTCCTTGGCAGCTGGCAGCCCCTGCATTGTTCAGGAAATTGAAGCTTCCTGTATTTAAAAACTGCATACTGTGTGAATCTTGGGCATGTGGAGATGGTCCATAGCTGGAAGGCGGCCGGGAATTATATGGAGACCCAGCACAGCTGCCACTGAAGAAGTCTCTAGAAAACTGCTGTTCAGTCCAGACCATGCATCGACCATGCTCAGCACGATGAGGATAGAGCCCTGAAGGGGTGTGAGGCTGTGCCCTAAACACAGTCTGGTAGTTAGCACTGGCCCCATAAAAGTCATGGTTGGCTTGAGGGAGAGAAGGATAAATGGGTTCTGGGTATGTTGAGCAGTGTGATGTAGCTGACAGTACTGGGCCGACACTTGGGGGCCTCCCTGCCATTGGCCCTTGGTTAATGACACTTCCTCGGCTTGCCATGGCTGGAGAAATAGGTGGTGTCATCAGATGACCAGCACTCTGTGAAAGCTCCATTGGACCTGGAAAAAAAAGTACCACAGCATTCACTGAGTAGCATACTAAAGGAGATGGGCTCACATCTTTAAAAAATATTCAAAAGATTTATTAATATACCTTTTTTCCAACTTGCTTCATTCCTACCATCCCAAAATAACTGAACTGAGGGACACCAAAAATCCAGATTGTAACCAATACCATCACAATACACATATTACCACAACAGTGGAGACTTGGAATTAATGACTACACTGGAAAGTCTGGGATGGATTTGTGCTTCCACAGCTGTGAAAACAGTTAGAACCCATGCTTGGGAACAGCAAAGGAGTCTACTGTCACATTTCTCCTTAATTAAAAAAGAAGTTGAATGTTAAGTGGTTTGGTTTTTAGGGTAAAAGGAAAAGGTGCTAACGTAAAAATGGCCATGGCTTCAAACAGTCAGTCTGAAGCATCATGTAAACACCACTGATGAGCAGCGCAGTTTATGAAACCTCCAACTCCCTGGGCCTCAGAGGCATCTTAAGGATTTTGTGTACACTTAATCTAATTGTTTCTTCCACTAAATGAAGATAACTAATTATCCATACTTCTGATATAACTTATCAAGTGTGTCAAAGTGTGATGTTAATAATGGCATTAAGAAAAATGTGCATAATAGCTGAAAATCACAAAAATATAATAAATCTTTACTAAAAATACATTAAAATATCCTTTTTTATTCTTGGAACGCCCTGGGGGTAACAAATTTTTTTAAAAAATGAAGGAATAGGCTCCTCTGAGACGTTTTGAAGACCAAATGATTCTCTTCATGGTCTCACAGCATACCTGCAAGTGGCATGTTTTCTGTGTTCCCAGCAGGGAATGGGTGCAGAGCAGGGGTTAAACCTCCAGGTTGACCGGATGACAGAGCAAGATAGGTCGTCTCCATGTGGCTTTCATTCTTCACTGTGTCACTGGAAACTGAGCTCCCTTTATTACGGTTGGCCAGAAAGCATGAACTTGGAGATGCAGTGAAGGCAGCTTTACTTGCATCTGGAAAGATTTTTTAAAATGGGAAAGCTAGGATTATCCCCATATTCCTAATCGATAAGCCCAAGTAAAAGAAACTGAAAATGTTTTATGACTGGGTGATTAATCTGGAAACTCCTAAGCAATATTTCCATGGAAAACAAGGCTGGCAGATCTTTGCCTTGGCAGTGGTGCTGGTTTTCATTAGCTGCGTATTTGTGGGGGTAGATGTGTTCTGAGGGGCACTAAATAATCCACTCTGGAGTGAACAGTCTTTAAATTTCAAGTTGTCCCCTTCCAAAAAGATGTGTTCACTTCCCTTCCTTCTCTAAATGCTTATAGAACTTATTTCTACACCATTTATATAAGCAGTAAACCACGTGACGTCTTGAATTGTAGTTATTTTTGTATTATACTCACTTCTCCAACTGTATCTAAATTCTCAGAAATTAATTTTGTATCCTTCAGAGTTTTGAGTAAAGTACTTTGACTACACTATGTGTAAATGAAGGAAAGAAAAAATAGTGCTCTAATAAAGTTAGTATATGGTGTTAGTGGCGATGGGTTTGGGGGGAAACTCTGAGACTGTTATAAATCCACTTAGAAATTCTTAAAATTAGGTTTAAATAAAGAAATATGCAAAACAAGATAGTTATTTTAAATTACCTGAATTCTTCATATACTTGTCCAATAAATTCTGTAACTCCTGCTCTTTGTCATTATTAAACTGGGTCTCCATGGCCAGGAGAATGTATTCGTCAAGAAGCATTCGGATCAAATGGAAAGAGCCTTGTTTATGGACGAGGAATTGAGAGAGGGCATTGTGAGATGAAAAAAAGAGAAAGAAAGAGAGGGAAAGAGAAAAAGGGAGAAGTCAAGTTATCTTTGTGACCATCTCACAACACTTTACAAGGAGCAACTGAAATAAACAAATACTTGTTGGACTTTAAATGACCTGCTAAGACCAACATGCTTAACTTGGGTCTCTAATCTTTTTGCGTACCGCCTGCCCAGCTCACTGTGTGTACTGTCCTGCCAGCTCTTTGGCCACTAATTACATCAAAGGAAAATACGGATGAAAGTGAGACATGCTTTATGCTTTAAGAGGGCACACACTGGCGTGTGATAAGCTTTAACCTGAGGAAAATGAGCTCTACTCTGCTCTATTTCTGTTTGCTTTGTACTAAATAATTAGACAATGGCCAACATGGTCTGAAAAAGTATCAAGTAAAGACGTGTCTTTCCAGTCTGAAACAAAATCTTTGATTAAAAAAAAAAGCAAAAGAATAATTTTGATGTGAAAGATATGTTGGAAACCTTTAACTTCTTTTAAGTATTCGAAAGATTTCCCAACAAAAGTCTTTTCTCATAGTAAGTCAGGCTTCAATGCTATGTATTTTAAGAAATTTTAAATATGAGCAAGTCCATTCCAAATGACAGACAACAAATTTTGTTTATCTCTCAATACAAGTTCACTGATTTTATTTAATTCCATTGAATATTAACTGAAGTCAATTTAGTTACTTGTAACCTATTTCATAATGTGAAGATTTCTTGAAATGCAACTATTAAATGCAGAGTTGCTGCCTGTGAGTTTAGCATTATAACTATAAAATAGGGATCTTGGAAATTTTAGGAAAAAGGAGATGTTAAATTTTTGAGAAAGCTAATTTGACCCAGTTTGTTTCATAAGTCATACAGATCAGGAAAGAAGGTTAAGAAACTTATGAGAGTTTGTCTTCTAAGCTGCTCTTTGATTCCTGGAGTGCAGATATGTGGGTGCCCTGAAAAGATGTAAAAGTGTGCCATATTGCAATGAGTAGTCCCTTTGGAAAACACTGTCTTAATTATTGTTTGTTTGTTTAATAAAGAAAATGTATCCAAGCACTGATGAAATACAATGATAACAGCTGCTTTTCTTTGTGTTTATTGAATGCTAGGCAATGTACATAACCCTATGAAAAGAATATTCTTCCCCTTCAATGCACAGACTTTCTTGGGTAAAGCACACAGGCAGAGAGAAGCAGTGGTAGGATTTAATCCTGCATGTGGTCTGACTCCAAATCAGATATGATTTGAGAAGTTATGATGTAATGTGCTTAAAAATTGATAGGAGATGTGACTGGGGAACAAATGATATAACTCATTTAAGAAGAGTTTTTATAAAACACATAGGATACCAAAACTGGATGCATTGTTCAAGGTGAGATTATGCATTACTCGAGCACCAAAAAAGCTCCACTTTAGCAGAAAGTCTTGAGCCCTCTTCTTTAATGATCTTCCGTTTTGTTTGCTGGTCTAAAAGTAAAGGAACAAAATGAAACTATAAAAATCTATTGTCTCCTTACTACATGCATTCTATGTTAGATCAAGAGGTAGATAAACTGTCTGACAAATGGACAGATGGCATGGCAGCCATTTATTTCATCAAATAAAATAATCTGTCCAGGGATTTTAATTTTAGCCTGTATTTGCTGTCATTTTAAGGGTAGTAGGTCTTTATTCTATATGGCTTTTTTCCTACTAGAACTAGGCAACAAAATTAAATAATTTAGAAAATATTTTTATCTTTTAATTTTCCTTTGACAAAGCTTTTAAAAGAACAGAAGGTAAAGTGTGAAGGAAGGGTTATATATTTCTGTGAATGATTAACTCTGACTTCTCTGATCCTGAATAATGATCTGTTTTCCTTCCAGAAGAAAAAGGTCCTCAAACTATAACTAGTTTCCTTGATATGGAATGGCTAACACCATTAGTGATGGATATATTTGTTCTTATTGCCTTATTTCATAATGGATGATTTGAAGGTTAACTAAAGATTTGAAGAAACCACATAGAAGACACAAAATACTGATTTGTGGAATTCAGAAATGCAAATGCTTAAAACCATATTTTCTTTCAGCATTTATGAACACTTGCTTTGCAGAAAAAGGACAGATATTTCCAGTTTCTAAGTTTATCTTTCACTACTGATGCTCCTGAGCTGTAATTTTATTGACTGATAGGAAAGGCATCCTGTAGTCTTTGGTCAACCAAGGAGGTATAGAATTGAATCCATGCCCAACATTCTCAAATCTGGCAAATCCCTAATTTCAGTATTGGGTTGCCTTACTTTAGGGCTTCAAAAGCTTTCTGAAGCATTTTTACATACAGCCTCCCACCCCTCCTCCACCAATCAAGAAACTGCAGCCTGTTCAGCATTTACTCTTACCAAAACATTTGTTTTCTGAAGCTGTCACTAAAATGTACCTTAATAACTCTCTGCTCTACCACAGTATCCAACCATTCAATAAAAGCCTCCACAGTGGCATTCTTCTTAAGAAGATCCTTCAGTTCTTGGAACACAATGATAGAGTCATCTATCATGTTAAAAAAAAAAAAAAAAAAAAAGAAGAAAGAAAAATAAATAAATAAAAAGAAGGCAGAATATTGATTTCTAAACTGAACCAAAGAGGAAACCTAAATCTAGGAGTCATTAATATTTATAGCATAAAAGGGAAAAACAGATTAAGTTAAATGTGTGAAGGGAATTAATTTCATATCCTGAGAATGGTAACAAAAAATCCTTAGTATTCTGCTCTTCAAAATTTTAATCGTAAATCTTTAATGTATAAATCTTGGTATAAATTGAAATAAAGGAGTAAGTTGTTAATGTAGCTGAATATTCAGTTTGAATATTGAATATTCATTTTATAAACTGGAACAGATTATTTGAAAGCTAATGAATGAACCAAGCTATGCTCACTTTCTTCAATATCCTTTATCTCTAGCAAAAATTAAATTCTGTACTGCAGAATATCCATTCACAGGAATAACCTTTTAACATATAAAATTTAAAGGAGCAGTTTAGGATTATCATTTCATTAAGGAGTTTGAGTTTTACTAAATCTCAAAGGGTAATACAATTTTACGTTAGGAAACAAAAAGTTGGCTTGAGGTTGGACCCCAGAGAGCAGTCCATCGTTTGTGCTATAGCCTATAGGAAGCTGCATTTTTTTGTCTTTTCAGAAAGAAAGGGAGGGGAAAATGGTGAGCTGTTATCCCTTGGAAATCAAGCCTAGGTGTCTAGTCACGTATGTGGGCTTGGTAAGTTTAGTCAGATGGTTCAAACCTGAGTAGAAAGTCTTTACTTTGCAAAACAGTACTGTTTTGAGATACCATTTTGATATGTATCATATATCATATGACAACAAGAGAGTGAAGCACACAAGTATGTATGCTGGTAATGTGAAACTGGAAGAAACTCGCAAAACTCAAAACCATTTGGATTATTTCCACGTTATTTCTATTTTGGTTATTTCTAGGCAATGAGATTATAGATTACTTTTATTTTTCTTAATATTTTCTGTCTTTTCCAGGTTTTCAACAATGAGTAAGTAGAACTGTTTTTAAATAGAGAACAATTTTTTAAAATTAAAACTGTTTCTATAAACCAAGATTTGTAAAACACATGTCATTTTGCAGTCTGGGGGACATTTGGCAATGTCTAGAGACATTTTTGGTTGTCACAGCTGTGGGGAAGCTGCTACTAGCACCCGGTGTAGAGGCAAAGGATGCTGTTAAACATCCCACAATACACAGCCCCCACAACAAAGAGACATCTAGCCCAAAATGTCAATAGTTCCAGGGATGGGAAACCATCTTACAAACAGAGAGAGTGGACTCACGTTCAGTGTATGTATCAGGTTCAGTGTCTGTGCTGCCTGAAATGGTAAGAAGAGCCTGAGATCCGATACTATTCAAGTCAACTTTTTCAATATCAGATACCATAGAATTCACCACATGCTGGTCAAAGAGAGCTGGTCTGGCGATCTGCATAAAGAAAGTAAGAAAGTCACTATACTGTATCATTTACAGTCTATCTAGAGGAAAGTTTTAGCTTTAGAAAAATAGTTCCTGGAGGAAAAAGTATCATAAAGAAGTTTTTTCTTATTTTAAAACTAAAAGCAATAGCTGAGACTCATGACCATTTCTGTTAAAGGTTTGAAAATTACTTTTGGACTTAGAGAATAAGAATTGGATTTTTTGTTGTTGTTGTTCGTTGTCACAAAATAAGAATTTTAAAATGTTACATTTCTTATCCGGGACTATCCCAAGCTAGTCTTTCCAAATTTAGGGGCTAGAAAACTTCAAAAGGCAAATAATTGTTTAGGGGGCGGGGAAGTATATTTTAACAATACACGAATATGGTACTCCTAATTTAAGAATTATTTTTGTTTCTCTCTATTTAAGAGAGCCATATTTAGCAGGCAGTTTAAAGTGTGTCAGATTTGTGGGTTTCACATCAAATACCCCATGGGCTCATTCCCCACAACCTTAATTTCTGCCAATTGGATTCATATGATAAATAGTTATTTTACATTCTGACTGCATTCAGAGTTTTTTTTTAACTTTTCATTGTGAAATAATTTTAAACATACCTGAGCAAGATGTAAGAAAGATGTCTGTCGCTTCAGAGAAGATACAAATCTTCGCACAATAGGTATTTTCTTGTCAGTTAGGGCTTCTGGCAAGTTTTCCAAGGATGAAACAACCCACTGTTCCCAATTTTTAGCAAAATTTCTTATGTCTGCTAATAAGCTACAAAGAAAACAATGTGTTAAATGCTACATTGTTCAAAAATACATTAAATATGTGTATTTTAATGGAGGTATACTATCCTATGCTTCCCAGAATATGATTTTTGAAGTCAGAAAGACTCAGCTTAGGTCTGCCATGTTTCATCTTGATCAAAATACTCCATCTCCTCAAACTCCAGTTTCCTCATCTATTAAATGGGAACAAGATTAGTATCTGTGTCACAGGATTATTGTGAGGATTCAATGAAATCATTCATGGAAAAATGCCCAGGTTAAAGCCTGGCATGCAGGGAGTACTCAATAAATAAAACTTTATTATTAATATTAACTCATAATTTAATTATTTTCTATAAAATATTTCTCAGAAAATGTAAGCGTACACTTGATTTTACACATATTTTCTTTTTAAGAAACCTCACAAATACATAAACATCATTTTATGTATTTTATGTTAATTTCTAGTAACATATTCTTATAATACAAATATAACTCTGTGGGATGAGTCATCAAATTATATTAAATTATAGAATCCAATTTAGAAAACTGTAAATGTTGGTTGTATATATATGAGAATATATGAAAATTAAAAATCATTTAAAAAAAACTACAAATTTTATTTGAACAAAACAAATCAAAATATATGTTGGGGACCTGTGGCATGGTACAGAAAAGAAAGTAGGTAGAGTTTGAAGTTAGACTTCGATTTAAATCTAGGCTCTGATTCTTACTAATTATCCCCCTCTAAGAAAATAAATTAACTTTTTTCTACTCCCATATTCTTCATTTGTGAATTTGGGATCATAATAGCTACTTTGGAATAGTCTGACGGGTTGTGTTAAAAAAAAAATTATGCAATTGTTCAATGGTAAGAAATCAGTAAAATATAGTATTCTTCAGATGCTAGAAATTTATGCAACCATTTAAAAAAGATAACGTTGATCTATATTAATTAATATGGAAAGATTTTCACTGTATACTGCTACACTGTGTATATTATAGTTCTATTTTTAAAAATGTATACATTTATAGATATTCCTAGAAAAAAGTGTGTAACATAACAATGTAAGACATTAAAAATGTGCTGAGATTGAGCGATTTTTTTAAAAATGCACTTATGTATGTTTTTAATTTTCTACAATGAATATGTCAAGTTTGTTGAAATACTTTAGGTAAAGTCCCAAAGCCTATGTTGTGCTTAATAAAAGTCACCTATTGTTACTATTATAAATAGCCATGAGACTAGATGCCTGCTGTTAAGTAAGCACAGCCATTTTGCTATGACATAGAAGAGTGTGAGGAGTACCTGATTCAGAGTACAGATTAGATCTACAAAGATTATAATTTACGATTGAGAGAATCTACTGGCCAGGCCAATATCAATTATTATATAAACAAATGAAACAATCTAGAGGAAAGGGTAAATAAAAAATAAAATTTGTTTTATCAATCAATGTGGATTTATTGAGCAACAACTATGCTCAGACCTACATTAATTTAATTTGTGCCTCCAAAATACCAAATTAAATTTTATTATTTCATTAGACCTTGTTTTCAAGGGAAAATTTGGCTTTTTTTTCAAGTTGCTATTGTTATCACATTGGAAAAGGCCTTGTCAAAAATCTTTAGGTATCATTTCAATATCCTATTTGACGTTTCATTTTTTTTTTTTAATTTTATTTTGTCGATATACATTGTGGCTGATTATTGCTCCCCATCACCAAAACCTCCCTCCCTTCTCCCTTCCCCCCCACCCCCCCAACAATGTCCTATTTGAGATTGTATTCCTTTGTTAAAAGAAGGCAGTAACTTCATGTCATTTTCTGAGTTTGCAATTAAGACCAAAATTAATAATAAAAATATAATAATTTCCTTACAGTTTTTATTACTGTGGTTATTTTCCATAAATTATCCCCCTTTATCTTTCTCCAGCTTGTTTACATTGAAGAACTTTCTCAGCATCTTGAAGGTCAACCACACTTAAAGATCTATTTTTCACTTCTGCAACTCTCAAATTAAAGAACTTCAGGATTTTTTCTACTTATTTTGTTCACTGAAGTCCAAATATAATGATTGAGGTACATCTCCTCCAGCTGATGCAAAGGGTCAGAAGTAGGAAAATAATCTTGACAAATAAATGCATTACTGCCTAATGTCCTTTAATATAACGTACAAGATGAAATCCTATACTAAGAAACAATCAGGTTTTATGAACTGAACATACCTTTCAGGCATTTCTTGCATTGTTGCAGGAATGAGTACATCTGTAAGAACCTTTATCACAGCAAAAGAGAGTTAACATAAATCTTTACTGATTATTTCTAGAGAAATTCACGATTTGTCAAATTTTCTTCGAGTTTCTTAGACAATAACATAACTCCTTTCTGAAAGTTATAATTTTATCTCTAAAATGAATTAAGTATGAGTTGTATGTGAGTGCATATGAGACAGTAAAACAAGAGACAGTATTTCATATGCTTAGTGTGTAATTACCAGTGAATTGTACTTGGTAATCATATCCTTCCTGTTTTAAGGACCACTCTCTAGAGGTGGGATGAACATCTTGCACAAGCTCATTTTCCACCATTCTATTTATAGTGCTCACTGTGCTTTCCTGAGTCCACCATGAGGATGAGCCACTAGGTTTATTTAAAAACACTTAAACTCAGAATTTTTGTGTTGGACTCAAAAAAATTAGATCATTTTAGGAAAAAAAGGTATATTTTAAATATAGTTCTATGTTTTAAAAGTATGCAATAGAGATTTTATGTTTTAAATACATATTCTTTTTTTTTCCAAATAATCTTTTTTTTTTTTTTTCTTTTTTGAGAAATTAAATCCTTGGAGGAGCTGAATAACAGTCCAAACAGCTTTGCAGTGATGGACGTAAGTATGAATTTTATGGTGATAAACATGTGTGCATGAGTCCAGGTCTTTTCTTATACTTACTCTTGGAGCCATCTCCTTTACCCCTTCTGGTTGCTTCCTCAAGTGTTAAGCATTACAATCAGTTAGTATAAATTAAACCCTTTCTCTCTAGATAATAGAATTCTTATTTGACCTAGGAAAATGAGAACAGCATGGCTCTCCTTTGTCCTTCTTCAACCTTACCTTGAACTAAAGGCAGAGAACATACTGCACTTACTCTTCTGATCTCTTATCCTGTGATAAGGCAGAACTGCACAGAGGATGAAAATAGGACTCCCTCATTTGGGCTCAAGCCAACCTATCGTTGTAGGTCTGCACAATTGCTTCTGGACTGAGTCTACCTAGCTTCTGCTTTACTTTTCTGCAAAACTAAGCGCCTGACATTGGCAACTAACTTAGAAGTTTCGTTTCCTAAATGCTTAACAGGACTCAGCTTGGATTTTCTCATCAGTTCAGGTTATTTTTTAAAAAGCAAGCTTTTGTTTTTCCTATGACAATTTAGCAGGTAATGTAGGCAAACTCATTTTAAAGTACCCAAGTTGAAATATAGTTTTATCCCTCACCTTGGACCTTGTTATTGCTCTAACCAGGGAAGAGACTGTCAAGAACTAGCTTGCCTTCCTTCCCCATTAAATGTTTGGCTAGAGGGCTAACCACCTCACCTTTACTCAGAATGTTTTCATGATTCTTCTGTAGACACTTGAGAACTCTCATGTGGTGTGAGGACATAATTAGACATTAATGCATTAAAGCTAGAGGTTTTTAAGATTCTCAATTTATTAATCCCACGAAGGTGCCTAATTCTGCTTTTCCCCAAAACACCCATATTGTGAAACATCATTATGTTATTTTAATCTGAAAACACTACAAAGAGTTAATAAAAAGTAACTAAGTTTTCATGTATTAATACATTACATTTAAAGTCATTCTTAGTATTATACAGAAAATTGAGTTTATTTAATGTAAATTCCTATTAAAATACATACACTATTCAACATGCACTAATAAGTGCTTGCTTTCTCATCAGAAAAAAAGTTGATAGTGTGTCTCTAGCCAGAAATAACAAATTTATTAAAAATGTATTGCAAACATTTAGATGGAATGCTATTTAAAGGAATAAATGGTTCATGTTTAAGACACCCCAAAGAGCTTACCTTGTAAAGAATTGAGTCACAAACACATAAAATGTCAATGATAACAGGGTTTTCAAGCAAGGGAAGAAGATGATCAGGCATTCCTTGCCAAAAGTGTAATAAGAAATGCTGGATCTAGTTGCAGAACAAAGAGTATGTACGTTAAGATTTTCTCAACATGAACTCTTTAAAAACAGAACATGAAAGTACAGTACAGCCAACACAGCATTCTTTGTCTCCCTTACCTCTTCAAAGTTTCCATTAATTGCATTGTCCAGGATACACTGGCAGTGGGTTTTGTACATCATTATGAGAGTATCAACCTATTTCAAGGAAGAAAAAGCTCAACCAAAGCATCCTTTTAACCGTCCTTTCACTTGTTCACTTGCTCAACACATGTTTTTAAGCTCTTGTTATGTTCCAGGCATATGCTCAAAGCTTAGGACTCAAAAACAAAGGCAAAATCCTTATTTCAAGGAGTTTACTGCCTCATGAAGGGAGAAAGGAAATTAAATTGACAATTCCAGTATACTCTGATAAGAACAATGAAAAAGATAATTGTGCAGGGAGTTGTGGGCCAAAGCAACATCCTTATTTTCTGCCTAATAACAAAATTATCTTTGATTGAGGAACTAAACATAAAATAGTAAAATACATTAATTCTTCATCCAGTTTCATTAAATGCATGCTTAGAGCATTGTGACATAGTGATTTCAAATTTTGGTTCTGGAATTGGCTGCACCTGAGCACCCAAGTCCACTACACTACTTATCAGATATGACTGCACCAGTTGCTTTATCTCTGAACCCCAGGCCTTTTATCTTTAAGTGGTAGTTATACCATATTACTCATATGGTGTTAAGAAAATCAAACAAAATAAGATGTGATACAACATACAGTACCTGGCATACAAAGACTTCACTAAATATTATCTAAAACTAGTAATAATATCAGATGACACACTTACTAGAAAAACTTTGAACATTGTCTATTATGAAAAGTCTCCATTTCCAAGTTTCCACGCACATATGGATTACATAGTTTTAAAAAGTTTTAAACATATTCTCAAAATTTTAATGGTTTAGAACTAGTTAATATTCCAGCAACTCAACATTTTTCAAACTAAAATATTTATTATATATGCTAGAAATGTCCTTACCTGTTACTGGTTGGGTGCTCTACATGAAAAGGAGCATAGTGTCAAAGGTGTGATCTCTGTCTTTGGATTACCTGGATTTGAACCCCAGCTTTAATCTTCCACTTACTAGCTAGGTGACATTGGGCAAGCTACTTAACGTTTACGCACTTTAATTTTCTCATCTATAAATTTCTCATTATAATAACACTAATTATATAACACAATAGTTATGAGGACTAAATGAATTAACACATACAAAGTAGTTGGAATAATCCTTAGTACATGTTAAGAAATTGACAGATATTAGCTATTTTGATCCCACTAGCATCTAGGGTTGTGGTGATTATTGGGGTGTCCTATCCTAACCCTTTCATTCTGCCCTTTATTTCTGCAGCGCAGTGAGAACACACATCTCTGTGTAAATTTACACTAGATCACAGATCTAGCTCACAACTGTATAATGATGGCATGCAAATAACTAATCTACCTCCAAGGAGGTATGCTGACTACAGGACACCACTAGCAGGATATGTCACCATCAATGCAAATGAGACTTGCCCAATACTTTGGGCAATGCTATTATGTTTTTAGATGGATTGCCAAGACATACTTTTTAAATGAGGATAAGGACAATGTGAAAGAAAGATGGAAGGGAAGTCATAAATGTTGTCAAAAATTCTTTGAGCTCTGAAACCTACTAAAATACAAGTAAGCTTTTATCTTCACAAGTATTTCTACTTAATTGTGTCACAATGTATTGCTTTATATACAAATCATCAAATAATGTTAATCTTACTATTAGCACTTTATTTAATATTTACATAGACTTCAGATAATACTTTTTAATAGTAGTATATTTTGTATTCTCTATAAATATAATTGTACTTAATTTTCTGAGAACAGACATCTCATTAGAGAGGACAGGAGCAGAGGCAAGGCTTAGCTCCATTAAAGGCAGTGAGCATGTGGTAGGGGGTCACAACTGCCTAAGGTGACACTATGGTGAGGCAAAAAACAGGCCCCTCATCTTCAGCCAACACCTCTCACTGAAGTCAGCTCCTTACCAGGCAGTCTCCATGTTTTCTGTCTTAAAGCAACAGGTGCTTCAAGTGCTTAGCCTCAACCCCACCCCTATTTCTAGGAACTGACAGGTTACCTGGGGAACTTGGCTACTGGCTAAGAAGGTGAAAGGGCTAAGCTGTTCTCAAGAGACAAAGAGGAGTGTCAGTCTCTGGTGTTCATGAGGAATTTCACTGGGAAATGAACTTAGAAACCAGGGGTTCTATAAGCACCTTGATACCTGAGTGAGAAATGATCTACAGACCAGCCTTTCAAGTTGCCAGGTAAGGAATTCTTTGGAGGCCAGCGGAGAAACTGAATTAACTATTTAAGCAAGTTCCTCACCTGTCCTTCTTTCTTTGTTGCTTGCCCTCCCTCACCTTCTCCTCCATCCTACCCTGCCTTACCAGGTATATTTACACAGTAAACAGCTTCATGATATATTTGCATGTAAGCAATCCTCTCCACAGGACTGACCCAACAGTACCCTCCCCCAAAGAACTGAGTTAGGTCCCACTGATTCCTACAGGTTCCCCCAGAAACTGCCGCATGGTAACAGTTACTGGTGATTTCTCAAATATGAAGTCATAATATCACACATTATGTCTATAAGGTAAGAAAAATTATGTTATAACCTTAAGAAATGTGATTGGAGAGAAGAATAGTAGGAAATAGACACACTTCAGGAGGCTCACTTGGATTTGGCATCTGAGAATTTTCTTTAATACTTTTCCTGTTCTTAAATGGCAGAGTGTGTCTATCATCAAAATGAACCCTGTAAGTTACTGTACATTTCTACTTATCTATCAATAGCCTTTTTAATAATGTGCTATTTTTATTTCCTGTTGCTACAGAAAGCCCATTACTAAAGTAACACAGGTGGGCATTAGTTAATCATATTCCTCTGTGCACCTCAAAAATACGAACTAACTCAATCTACTATGAAAGATTTTTTCCTCAACTGCTAATAAAAATGAACTTTTGTTGAAAAAAATGTAGAAATTATTACACTCTGATTTAATAATGATTCCTGCTATTAAACAGCCTACAAATGACTCCAGAAGTACAGAAACAAAAGAAGACTTAGCCTTAGACTTTATTACATAGCATTGAAAAGTCATGCTGAGGATTACTTATAAGTTAAATCCAAAGAAAATGTTTCTTCTTTGACATTTAAAAAACTTGCAAATGTAAGAAAGCACAGAATTTTGGAAATGAAAGAAAACTTTGTGATCATCTAGTGTAGTCTTGTACTTATCTAGGTATCTCCCCTTCATTGCTAGGAACAGATTCTGTCCTAGAGAAATGTTTTATGACTATTTTCTGAAATAAAATGGAGTTAATTGAAAACATAAAATTTATAATTGAAGAAACTGCACGTGATAGGCACATTCTAGTATTTTCTTCCCCAATACAGAGTTTTAAAAAAATAATAATCTTTAGTTTTTTAAGGTTTATTTTACCACCTTCTGATTACATACTATCATAGAAATAGTAAATAATTAATTGGAATGTGTTTAATCAATGTTAGTACACATTTTTCTGTCCTATAAATCAGTCAATTATGTTTGATTATGCAGATTTCTGACTGCTTCTTGCAAGTTCAATGAGATTCCTGGCAAATTGAGATATGGAACCATCATATCAAAAAATCAATAGAGAAGTATCTCAAATCGATACCTTGTCCTTAGAAATGCATCCTTGGTACACAAGGTGTTGAGCGCTGGGGAATTCTGGAAGAAGTGTTCCAGTTTTTGAGCTAAGTGAATATTTACGAGTGAAGCCACCCTATAATTCAGAAAAATAAAAAGAAATAAGTGATTATCAACTATACGGTTCCAAAATTCAATTCTAATAAAATAAAAACCCATAAAATTTTTCTTCACCCTGTAAATCATGAGAAATTAGGAAATTTTAATAGATTGGTTAGATCATGTCTAACCAGTCTATTAAAATTGAATAATTTAATAAAACTGATTAAACTAGACATGTCAGCCAAATTGTTTCCAAACCTTACATAGTTTCATAGGCGGGATATTTTTTCTGTCACTTTAGGTTTTTTAATTTCTTGGTGGTTTTGTTTTGTTTTTTCCGTGGCTGGCTGGTACGGGGATCCAAACCTTTGACCTTGGTGTTATAACACCGAGCTCTAGTCAACTGAACTAATAGGTTAGATCCTCTATTGCTTTGAATTATAGTTTTAAATATTCATCAGTTTTCACACTTTTTGAGATTTAATTTAAGTTTGCATTTGTTAATAGAATGCATTTCAGAAGATCTACCTTTGGCACTATTGAAATTATTTTAACTATAAGCAGATCAGGTATTGCCAAATCCACCCTCCTTATTTATAGATTAAGTGAGATGACAAGAAGTAAATTAATTTATTCAGGTTCAGAGGTAATTACTGGTGGAATTTTGATTGGAGCCTAAGTCTTCTGATTCTTTAACTAGTACTCTGGACTTTCCCACATCAACCTTCCCCAACCCGACATACAGATATTTGTTGTTCTTTCACATCTCCTGGGGAAAGCACACCTCTAGCAGTTTTCAGAAAATTAGAAGAAGTGACAAATAAATAATACAGAATACTGCAGTACTGATGTGCCACCGTAAAATCCACATGAAAGAACAAATACATATTCATGACAAGACAGGAACAAATCAAATTTAAACAAATTAGATTGTAATCAGAAGTTTGGGCCAAAAATGAAATTGTAAATTTGATAAAGGAAGTAAAGTATCCCTGGCAGGGATGAAATTTCATTCTTTCCTGTGATTTTCCAACATTTATTTCTAGACTTTTTGTGTTTTTTGCTTATCTCTGTCATATTGAAGATATTTACTAGATGAAATCTTTATTACTAACATAGATAGGTTGGGTTCTCACCCTGTCTTATCATTCCTAGCCTTTGTAGACATTTGTAAACTTATCATGGTAGAGCAGAAAGAAGTTGGGAGAACTTTTGAGTCCTGAAAGACCAGATACCTTAGAAGCACTGATTTTTTTATTGATTGATTTGATATGTTTTTATACAAATTTTATATTAAAAAGTATAGTAGAAATAATTTTTTCAAATTAAGTTTTAATTTTAGCCTTGTTAACCTCTATGTTCAAGTGTAATAAAAAGTGATTCTGATTAATTTTTTTAATTAATATAAAACTACTGTATAAATAATTAACATATGATGATATAATAGCACAGTTGATCCCAACCTCCTTTATTTAATCTGCCTTAATAATTCAAGATGTGCTTCAAAGACTTTCAATGCTTTGACTTTGACATCTGTGAGCACCAATTATTGCACTGTCAAAGAATGATATTGTCAGTAAATAAGGAAAAATAATATAGAATCCAAGACAATAAAGAATTTAATCTTTAAAAGAAGAAAAAGCTATGGCAAAATATGAAACTAACATTTGATGAATGCACCTAAATTTTAATTTTAGAAAAGTTCAGACTTTTCCCTACATCTTTTCTTTTGGGTAGAAAATCATATTTATTCATCCCAACATGTAATTAGGTGAGAGGGGAGAGAGACAGAAAAATATAAACCAAAAACAAAAAAACAAAACATACAAAAAAATGACAATATATAGTGTTATATTAAATTTAGGTTAAAAGAGAATAGTCTCATTTCCATCAAGAAAATATAATTAGTAATCAAAAATCTTTCCACAAAGGGGGAAAAAATCCAGAAGACTTTACAGTGAAATTTATCAAGCATTCAGAAAACAGATACTTTCAAACTTAAAAGAATTTTTTTCAGGCAATAGAAAAGAAGAACCACTTTTCTATTCCCTTGAAAACATACATGCCAAAACTAGACAAGGACAGAAAAAATATAGGCTGATGTCACTTATCACCATGCCTGTAACAGTACCAAATATAATATTAGCAAACCAAATCCAGTAATGTATAAAAATGATCACAGTCAAGTCAAAAACCCACAGCAAGCATCTAATTCAATGGTAACCTACTATAAAAATTTCCTTGGAAATCACAAATAAGTTGTCTCTTCTCACTTCTTTTATTCAACAATGTACTAGAGTTTATAGCCAGAGCAATAAGACCCAAAAAGGTAACGAAAGATATTTGCAATTGATAGCTGATTACATTGAAAAATAAAAACAAATCACACAGAAATTACAATTAACAACAGAGGTTTTTTTAAGCAAAATTGCTGGATACAAGATCAATTTAAAAGTCAATTGAATTTCTAAAATTAAGGAACAAACATTAAGAACATGAAATAAAAGGATACTGTATAAAATAATAACAAATACTATAAGATTCCAGAGAATAAGTAATGAAAGAAATGCAAAACATTTATAACAAAATGATTAAACTTTATCTAAAGTTATGTAAAAAGTTATAAGAAGAATCAATGTTGACAAAATATCAGTTTGACAAAAATTGATCTTTTTCTTCAATGCAATTCCAATCAAAATCCCATCAGGGCTTTCTGTAAAATTTTACAGGCTGATTCTAAAATACATGTGAAGATACAAAAGTTCAAGAACAGACACAACATTTCTGATAAAGAAGAACCTCGCAGGAGGATTTGTACTACTGGATATGATGATATATCATAAAGCTTTAATAAACAAAACCATGATATTGGCATAGAGATAGGCTAAAAGAACACTTGAATGGAATAAATAGTTCAGAAATGGCCATGAATATATAATAAAATTGGCATCTTCAAAAAAAGGGCCATCTATCTCCTGTTACACTAAAAAATTAATTACAGGGGGAAATTGTGGAAAGATAGTGGAGTAGGAAGCACCAGGAATCTGTCTCCCCACCTAGACAACAATTGCACTGGCAGAGGTGCCTGAGGTAGCTATTTTGGAACTCTGGAATCTCTTGAAGGCTTGCAAGTTCCAGGCAAAGGTGTGGATAATAAATTGTCATTAATTTTGGTCAACTTCAGGTCTTAGCTCAGTAGTAGCTACCATTCCCCATCCCATTCCCTTGGCAGTGCAGGATTTGCAGTAGATACTTGCATACAGCTTGTGGAAGCCAGGGTGGGCAATAAGAATCCCATCCTTCAAATATTAGGGGACTGTGTTCTGATCTCTGATTGCTGCTTCTTATCATGTAGGTGCAAACACAGAAGCAGGGAACCATTGTTGCTGAAAACAGGATTCACTGCCTACATACACACACTTAATTGCAAGTGTCCCACCCCCAGATGAAGCAACTTCTAAAGGATTTAAGGGATCATCAGTGCCACCTCCCATATTTTTTTTCTCTTCACTTTGGGAGTGACATATCTAAGATGAGGATGTTCAAAAGCAAGCACATATATGGGGTGTATTAGTGTGTTTTTGTTGCTTATGACAAAATAAACGGTACTGGGTAATTAATAAAGAAAATGAAATTCATTGCTTACAGTTTGTGAGGCTGGGAAGTCCAAAGTCCAGGGAACATATCTGGCAAGAGCCTTGGTGGTGGTGACAGTGTCAGCACAGTGTCACACTGAAAAAATGGTGGAGCAGAGAGAGACTAACCTCTCATGTGCTCTTCTTTTAAAGCCCTCAGAACCACGTCCTTGACCACCATTTTTAATCCATTCACTATGGCATGGTCTTACAATCTAATCACCTCAAGTCCCCACCTTTCAATTACCATAATAGGATTTCCTGCTTTCAGCAGTTACAGTGGGGATTTAAGCTTCAATGAGGTTGGAGATGGGGGAGGCATCCAATCTACAGCACAGGGGAAGTCAGAAAGTCACCACACATACCCAGAAAAAGGCACAGACTTGGGAAAAAACCCTGATAATACCCGCAGTTTACACCTCAGGCTGATCCTCAGCATGGAGACAGCCTACAACAATAAAAAACAAACCAAAAACAGCAAATCCGAGGGGAAAGGCAAAGTCTGATTTCCAGAGTTACCACATTATTATATTCAAATGTTCAGCTTACATCAAAAAATCACAAGGCATACAAAGGAACAGGAAGGTATGGCCTGCTCAGAGAAAAAGCAAAACAAAACATAACAGAAACTCATGGAAAAGACTAGATGATGGACCTACTAGACAAAGATATCAAAATGAATGTCTTAAAGATATTCAAAGAGCTAAAGAAAGACGTAGGAAAAGTAAAAAAATAAAATAAAATAAAAGAAAGAAAGAAATGCTAAATAAACAAAATGTAAATATCAATAAACAGAAAAACCTTTAAAAAAGAAAAAAGAAAAAACTATAGAAATGAAAAGTACAATAACTGAAATGCAAGATTCATTAGAGGGATTCAAAGGCAGATTTGAGAAGGCAAAAGAAAGAATCAGTGAACTTTAAGAAAGGACAAATAAACTTATTAAGACTGTAAAACAGGAAGACAAAAGAATGAAGAAATGTGAACAGAGCCTAAGGGACCTGTGGGACACCATCAAGAAGACCACCATATACACTGTGGGAGTCCCAGAAGGAGAAAAGAAAAAGAGAAAGGGACAGAGAGAATATCTGAAGAAATAATGGCTGAAGTCTTCCAAAGTTTGATGAAAAAGATAAATATAAACATCCAAGAAGTTCAAAAACTCCAAGTATGATAAATAAAGATATACCCACATCAAGACACATTTTATATTATTATATATTTTTTTTCATCAATTTTGGAAGATTTGATAAAACTGTGAAAAGACAAAGACAAAAAAAGAATTTTGCTAACAGCAACGAGAAATGACTCATCACATACATGGGATCTTCAATCAGTTTATCAGCAGATTTTTTTATCAGAAACTTTGGAGGCCAGAAGGTAGTGGGCTGACATTTTCAATGTGCTAAAGGGAATAAACTGTCAACCAAGAATTCTATATCTGGCAAAACTGTCCTTCCAAAATGAGGGAGAAATAAAGACATTCCTAAATAAACAGAAGCTAAGTGAGTTAGTTACTACTAGACCTCTTCTGCAAGAAATGCTAAAGGGAGTCCTGAAGGTTGAAATGAAAGAGCACTAGGTATCATCTGAAAGCCATATGAAGAAACTAAAATCTAAATTAAGGCAAATACATGAGAAATTATAAAAACTACTGTTATTTAAAAACTGTTGTAACTCTACTTTCTGTTTTCAACATGATTTAAGAGACTAATACATTAAGAAAATAAATAATATGTGTGAAAGCTAGCATTGTAACTTTGGTTTGTAACTCCACATTGTTTTCTATATAATTTAAAAGACTAGTGTATCATAAAAATAATTATTAGTGTATGTTTTTGGACATAAAATGTATAAGAATATAACTTTGTGATACAATAACTGAAAGAGGTGAAACAGAGTTATAGAGGAGAAGAGTTTTTGTATGTTATTAAAGTTAAGCTGATATAAATTCAAATTAGAGTGTCATAACTATAGGATTTAAATGTAATACCCATGGTAACCATAAAGAAAGCAGTTATAAAATATACACAAAAGGAAATAAAAAGGGAATTAAAATGTTTCACCATGAAGTTTCAACTAAACACAGAAGAAGATAGTAATGCAGGAAATGAAGGACAGAAAAGCTATAAAACATACAGTAAACAAATAGCATATGACAGACTGAAGTCCCTTCTTATTAGCAATTAATTTAAATGTAAATGGATTCCATTGTGTAGATATACCAGAATTTCCTTATCCACTCATCTGCTATAAAAAAGAATGAAATACTATCATTTACAGCAACATGGATGGACTTAGAAAAAATTATATTAAGTGAAGTAAGTCAGGCACAGAAAGAGAAATACCACATGTTCTCACTTACTTGTGGGAGGTAAAAATAAATAAATAAATACACAAACAAACAGGAGGGTGGGGAAGAAGACACAATAATCACAATTCTTTGAACTTGTTAGGGTTGATGGAGGGGGGAAAGAAAGGGGAGGGAGGATTGGGTAAAGGGATATGTGAAAATCAACTACTTTGTATATTGATAAAACAAAATAAATAAATAGATAGATAGACAGATAAATAAATAAATAAATAAATAATAAATGTAAATGGATTAAACTCTCCAATCAGTAGCAAAATGAATTTAAAAACCCAAAAAACCATGATCCAACTGCATGCTGTCTACTGTAGATATATACTTTAGATATTCCATGCAAATAGCAACCAAAAGAGAGCAGGGGTGGGTATATTAATATCAGACAAAATAGACTTTAAATCAAAAAAGGGTTATAGTTATAAAAGACAAAGAAGAACATTATATATAAATAAAATTTCAATAAAGCAAAATAATATAACAATTATAAATGTTTATGTACCTAAAAACAGACGATCAAATTATATGAAGCAAAAACTGACAGAACTAAATTCAATATCCCATGTTCAACAACGGATAGAACAACCAGACAGAAAACAAGTACGGTTATAGAGGACTTGAACAGTACAATAAACCAACTAGATTGAACAAACAGATACAGAACACACTACCCAACAAGAACAGAATACAGATTCTTTTCAAGTGCACATGGCACATTTTTCAGGATAGTCCATACGTTAGTCTGCAAATTAAGTATCCACTGTTTTAAAAAGACAGACATCGTACAAAGCATCTTCTCCAACTACCACAGGATGAGACTAGAAATCAATAACAGAAAGAAAACTAGAACTAGAAAATTCATCACACTTTTAAACAACCAATGAATCAAAAGAGAAATTACAAGGGAAATTAGAAAATTCCTAGAAAGAAATGAAAACAGAAAAACAACATATCAAAATTTATGTAATGTAGTGAAAGCAGTGTTAAGGAGGAAATTTATAGCTATAAATGTTTATATTAAAAAACAAGAAAGATCCAAAATCAACAGCATTATGTTCCAACTTAAGGAACTAAAAAAAACCAAACTAAACCCAAAATGAGAAGGAAGAAAATAATAAAGAATGGAGCAGAGATAAATGATATAGAGAATAGGAAAACAATAGAGAAAATCAGTGAAGCCAAAAATTAGTTTTTTATTTTCATTTAGTAGTGTTTAATTAGGAAGAAAATGTGGTTCTTTAAAAATATTAATAAAACTAACAGACTTTTAGCTAGAGTGATTAAAAAAAGGAATTACTAAAGTCAAGTATGAAAATGGGGACATTACTACTGATTCTACAGAAACAAAAAGGATTATAAAAGAGTACTATCTAGACACATTTGGTAACTTAGATGAAATGGACAAATTCCTAGAAACACAAACCTACCTACCATGAAGGAATAGAAAATCTGAACAAACATATAACTAGTAAGGAGTTTGAGTCAGGAATAAAAAAATCCTGACAAAGAAAAGTCCTGGACTTAATGGCTTCACTGATGAATTCTGCCAAATATTTGAAGAAGAACTAACACTATACTTCTCAAAGTTTCCCCAAAAAATTGAAGAGGAGAGAACACTTTGTAACTCATGTTATGTGATCAGCATTACCCTGATACCAAAGCCTGACAAGGATGCTACAATAAAAGAAAACAACAGACCAATATCCCTTATGAACTTTGATGCAAAAATACTCAACAAAATATTAGCACATCAAATTAAGCAACATATTAAAAAAGATTATACACCATAACCAAGAGGGATTTATTCCTCGAATGCAAAGATGGTTCATTCAACATATGAAAATCAATTAATGTAATACCACATGAGCATAATAAAGGGAAAAACAAGTGATTATCTCAATTTATGCAGAAAAGGTATTTGACAAAATTTAACAATGTTTCATGATAAAAATGCTCAACAAACTGGGAATAGAAGAGAACTTACTTAACATAATAAAAGCCACATATGAGAAACCCACAACAAACATCATACTCAATAGTGAAAAACTGAAAGCTTTTCCTCTAAGATCAGGAAAAAGACAAGGATGTCCACTTTTACCACTTCTATTCAACACATTATCAGGAGTCCTTACCAGAAAAAATAAGCAATAAAAATAAAATAAAAGGCATCCAAATAGGAGAGAAAGAAGTAAAATAAATTATCTTTGTTCATAGATGATACAATCTTATATGTAGAAAACCCCAAACACACACATATACATATACAAAACTGTTAGAACTAATAAGTGAAATCAGCAAAGTAGCAGAATTCAGTCAACACATGCAAATCAGTTGTATCTCTATACACTAACAATGGACAATCTGAAAAGAAAATTAAGAAAACAATTCCATCTACAATAGCATCAAAAGTAAAAAATTTTTTAATAACTTAACCAAAGAGATGAAATACTTGTACAATGAAAACTACAAAACAGTGATAAAAAAATTAAAGAAGACATAAATAAATGGAAAGACATACACAGAGAGAGAGAGAAAGAAAAAAAATAACAAGTGTTGGCGAAGATGTGGGGAAATTGGAATCCTTTTGCATTGTTGGTGTCAATGTAAAATGGTACGGCCACTGTGCAAAAAAGTATGGCAGTTCCTCAAAAAATTAAAAATAGGGTTACTATATAATCCAGTAATGCACATCTGGATATATACCCCAAAGAATTGAAAGCAGGGTCTTGAAGAGATATTTGTATGCCCACATTCATTGCAGCATTATTCACAATAGCTAACATGTGGAAACAACCCAGTGTCCATTGACAGATGTATGGATAAGCAAAATGTGATATATACATATGATGGAATATTATTCAGCCTTAAAAGGGAATGAAATTCTGACATTTTTTACAACATGAATGAACCTTGAGGACAGTATGCTAAGTGAAATAAGCCAGTCACAAAAATACATACACTATGTGAGTCCACTTATATGAGGTACCTAGAATAGTAAAAATCATAGAGAGAGAAAGTAGAATGGTGATTGCCAGGGACTGGGGGAAAGGGGAGATGAAGAGTTATTGTTTAATGGGTATAGTGTTTCAGTTTTGCAAGATGAAAAGAGTTTTGAAGATATATGATGGTGATAGTTGCACAATAGTATGAATGTACTTAATATCACTGAATCGTACACTTAAAATGGTTAAGGTACTAAATTTTATGTCCTATATATTTTACCACAACACAAAATTTGAAAAAAAAAATCAATTACAGATAAAATGACTTAAATGTTAAGAGTTACTATATTTTAAAAATAATTTCTAGAAAATATTTTTATGATCTTGGAAATACTAAATTTTTAAAAACAAGAATACAAAAAAGCATTAACCATAAATAAAACTTCATCAAAAGACACTATAGAATAATTGTGTCATGCTACCAACAGGAAGAAGTTATTTACCACATATAACCTACAGGATATTAGTATCCAGAATATATAATGAACTCCTAAGAATCGAATTTTTAAAATAAAAAAACTTATTTTCTGAACAAGCATTTCGCAGAAAAGTCAAAATCCAAAAAGATGTTCAAGTTCTTTGGTTATCAAAAACAATTCTAAAATGAAAACCACAGATACCATTTTATACCCATGGGATTAGGAAAAACCTAAAATGTCATTCAATACCAAGTGCAAAAATGTGGTACAAAAGTAATGCTCACACATAGCTGCAAAGACGTAAGTTGATACAAACACTTTAGAAGACAACTTGACCTTAACCGGTAAAGTTAAACGTGAACATATCCAAGCACCTGGAATTCCATTCCTATCTGTGTGTACCTGGAGAATGCTCATATTGATATTGCTTTTTAAGCAAAAAAAAAACAAACAAACAAACAAAAAAACTTCCATCAACAGTGGAATGAATAAATATATTGTGATATTTTCATACAATATGATACTATACAGCAGTACACATAAAGGAACTAGGACTTTATGTATTAGTATTGAAGACTGAAAAAACCTAATGTTGAATGAAAATAGAAAGTCAGAAAAAATGAACCCATTTTTATGTTGGATAAAACTCAGCAAATAATAAACAATACATTGTTTATCACATATGAATGTCACATATGAATATTTTTAAGGAAAAACAAAGGAGTGATTAACACCAAATTCTGGAGAGCAGTAACTTTGGTAAACAGGGAGGAGAAAGTGATTGGGGTCAGTGTACAGAGGATTTTTCTCTTCTAAGCTATGGAGTAGGTCTTGAGTTTTCATCTGATGGTTATTTTGAAACTCTATATATGTGTATGTGTGTGAGTGTGTGTCTCTGTGTTACAAATAATACATTTCCGAATAAAAAACGTTCGCATGCTAAGAAAACATATACTAAAGGACAAAGTTTGTGTCTTTTATTTTAATACTTTTTAAAAACTCTCATGCTAATAAATAATAGTTTTGTGTAGCTGAAGCTAGCAAGAGGCAAGAGAAAAAAGGAAAAATCTCAAATATTAAATTTCTTTGGATATATTAACAATTGTGTACAAAGATAGTATAAGTAGCATACATCAAACAATAACGTGCTGTCGAGAATGTATAACACAAAAAGAAAAGAAGGACTAATCATCTTCAAAAAAGTAAAGTATGCTCATTTTAATTCCACTATTACGTTTGCTATATAATTTTACTGAAAGAGGTGATAGATCACAGGCCAGCTACAGATACAGAGGTCTGGGTGTTGTTTTTTGTTTTTTGGTTTTTTATTTTTCTTTCTTCACTGATGATTTCGGTGCTCTTGAATGAACTACTAAGGATCTTATTTCTAAGAGAAAACAAGAAGGAACTTATAGAAAAGAAACATATGGTTAGAAGGCAAGAGGGTCTGATTTATGTGGAAAGATTAAAGGAGTTAATCTGCACAGCTTGCTAAGTGATGACAAAGGAGAGAATGATAACAGTCTACAAATATTTGAAAAGCATATACCAAGGAGGGAGGATTTGATATTTATCTTAGTACAAAGTTGTTCGACTGGCCATGAATGGTTGATGCTGAGAAGAAGGAAACTCAGGCTATCAAGGGAACTTCCTGGTTGAAATGTGTGAAATCAAGGGACTTATTCCCCAAGATAATGGCAAATTCATTTCTCTAACTAGTTAAACCAAAATTTGACCCACACTAGAAGACTCAAAGGAAAATAAAAGCTTTCATTGATCAGGACAAAGTATTAGAATTAAGTTTTGTTCACTTGTTTTATTCCCACGGGTTAAAGGATTCTGAGACATTTTCTAAGACATTTCTGAAATTTAAACTACTACATTTATGAATTAAAAACTTTAAGACAATCAAAATGAATATCACCTAGTGGTAACTGTCCTTACCATCTTCTTCATATTTCTTGTTTAGCTTTTAGTGTTGGCTTTTGTTCATTTTTATATTTTGAACTATTTAAACTTTTTAAAAGGTATATAGAAAAAATACATCTGTGTCCTCACCATCCTGAGTAAGACATGAGACATTTCCAATACTAAAGCAACCTTTGTAGACTTCCCTACCCTCATTTCCTTCACTCCCCACAAGAAATAATTAATGTTCTGGATTTGGTTTAGATCATTCCTATTCAAGCCTTTAAAAATTTACCTTTCATGTAAATGTTCTTAAACGATATATATTATTACTTTAAAACTGGTACCATACAGTATGTATCCTTCAACTTTCAACATGCTTTTTTCACTCAACTTTAGGTTTTTGAGATGATTAATTTTATTCTTATGGCTACAATTCACTTATTGTTAAAGCAGTATAGTATTCCATTGCATAAATATTTAAAAATTATTTTCCCATTAAATCATAAAACATTTAGATTATTTTCCAGTGTTCTGCAATCATAAACAACACTGCCGTGAACATCCTTACTTATGCTTCCTTGTGCACAGTGTGAAGATTTCTCAACTTTACTAGATATTTTACCTCCTACTGTTTATGAGAGTTCCTTTATTCCACATTCCTACCAAAAACATATCTTTAGACTTTTTAATTGTTGCCAATCTAACATTTGTGAAATAATCACTCATTATGGTTTAAATTTTCATTTCCCCAATTAATACCTAAATTGAGCACTTTTCATATGTTTATTGACATGGATGGTATTCAAAATATTTATTGGCCATATGCTATGGACACTGGACAACCAGAGGGGAGCTATGAACATTAACACTATTTATTAATTATTCTTTTTTCACTTTATGTATATTGCCTATTCCTATGTTTTGCTATATTTCTATAGGGCTGTCTTTTTCTTATTGCACTGAATTATTTACATATTCTATAATAGTGTTGTCCAACAGAACTTTCTGTGATAATGGGAATGTTCTATATTGGTACTGACTAATACAGTAGACATTAGCTACATATGGCTTCTAAGCACTTGACTTGTAGCTAGTGTGGCTGAGAACCTGAATTCTTTTATTTTATTCAATTAATAGCCCCATGTCGCAACTGACTACCATATTGTACAGCATAGTTCTAGATATTAATCCTCTATCATTTACCTATGATTTATAAATATCTAGTTTTGTTTTACATGTTTGAGACCACATGTATTTTTATTTGCTTTTGTGTCTTTTTTTTATAATTAATGTTTCTCTAAATCATTAAAAGAGCCTTTTAATAAGTAAAATAATACTCAGTGTAATAAAAGTACTATAAATCATGTAAGCATTTCTTTATAATTAGTCACTTATTTAGGTTATATATAATTTTTCACTGTAGTCAATAACTTTGTGCATAAAGTTTTGTCCACATTTAAAAATTTTATTTCTTTATGTGGGATTCATACAGAAGTAAAATTAGTAGGAGAAAGTGCATAAACACTTTACAGACTCTTAACAGATCTGTTTTCCAGAAAGTTCATTCTGCCTTCACCAGCAGGATATGAAAGAGCTTATTTCACCATACCTTCAGCAGCTTTGTAATAATTTTTTAATATTTGATAATTTTATGTAAAACATTATCTTCATTTTTATTTCCTGGTAGTTCATTTTTCATTCATTTATTAGCCTTTTCCTTATGTGAATCATCTATTCATATCTTTTATTATTTATTTTAGTCCTTATGTTTTTCTTATACATTTTAGGATTTCTTTGTATAGTAGAGATATTATTCCACTGTCATATTTGCTGAAGATATGTTTTCCAGTTTTCTCCTGTCTTCAAATTTTGTATATTCTGCTTTTGATATCAGGAAGTTCCCAATTTCTGTGTTTATTTTTTCCTCTGAAATTTAAGTTGTTTTCATGCATAGAAAATGAATTACCCCATCCAGAAATGAGGTACGTATGTATATTTTCTTCTAAGTGTTTTTTTATATTTAATAGTTAATATGAAATTCATATAAAGTATGAGGTATAGAATTTTTTCAAAATCTAAAACTATTCCCTGAAGAATTGTATTTATTTATTTGATATTTCACCTTCCTCCAGAAAGGACTTAAGACAACTCATTGAAAAATATCTTCTTTCATTAGTTCCTTGACCATACACTAAATTTTTATATATCTAGGGTCTTTTTCCAGGTGCTGAACCTCTGCTGCAGATTTATTCTATCTATAGTTGAGTCAGTAACATAGCGTCATAATATGAAAATACCACAAAAAGCTTGTGGAAAATGGAATTAAAAGGTTAGATGAACCCCTCATGAACTTTTTGAAGTACTCTCATATCTTGATATCTGCTAAACAAGTCCCCTTTTCACTTGTTTACATTTCTCTTAACTATTACTTCCTGCATATTCTTCCAGATAAAGCTTATAATCAATTTGATCGTTTCTAAAAATTAATTACCCACTCAAGTTTTTTATTAGAATATTAACAGTCTAAATTAATTTAGGGAGAATTGACACATTTATAATATCTAGCATCGCAATCCAGACATATTCAATGTCTTTTCACTTAAAATTTTCTTATAAACTGCATTAAAAAAAAAAAAAAAACAAGTAGTATGCTTCTCGTTTTATGACTGCTCCAAATATTCTGCATTTCTGCTGGCTCCAGCAACTTAAATTTTATAATTTTCCACCTTTCTGGTCTTCCACAAAAACTCTTCCCACCTTTCCTAACACGATCTGTGAGAAAATTAAGTCCTACAGAAAATGATTTGAGTGACCACTTTCTCAATTCTCCCAAGGATGGCACTTAGTATCATTCTAGGTACATAAAACAGTTCATCTCTTGTATACAATGGGTGCCATAGGGCATCAGGGCTACATCCTCTCTGGAAATCCTGGTTGAGACTAGCTGGGACTTTCTTTAAGCTCTTCAAACCCCTACTTTCCCCCCATGATTTTCACTCACAGCAGATGACCTACACTGCTAACTCTGAGAGAAATCCAAAACCACCAAACAGAAGCTGCCTCAACTCCCTGCCACAAAATCCACAAATCTTCTTGTGTCTGAACTTATCCTTTCCTCTTCCCATTTTATTTGTAAAAGAAGTGCTCCCTCTCTCCAAGGCCAGTTCCTCAGCTCCGAAGCTCTCCCCTTCCCACCTGCTCAGTGATCTCCTGCTCTCCACTTTCCCCTCTTTCATATCTTCAGTCTCTACTCACTACTGGATCTGTTTTATCAACATTAGAACACTGGTCTATCATCCTTCCAGACTAAATTGCAAGTCCTCTTTCAACTATCACCTTCGACTTCACTAGATTTTCTACATTCGAGGTCACTTCCAACTCATTTCACAAACCAATCAAACCCCAGCTCACCACTGAAAACGCTCTTTTTTTTTTTTTTTTTTTTTTTTGTCATTTTATCGTGACCGGCACTCAGCCGGTGAGTGCACCGGTCATTCCTATAGAGGATCCGAACCCGCGGCGTGAGCGTCGCCGCGCTCCCAGCGCAGCACTCTACCGAGTGCACCACGGGCTCGGCCCTGAAAACGCTCTTGAAGTCGTGAAATGATCTCCACTTAACTAATTCCATAAACCCTTTCCTGTCTTTATCTTGGTGACCTTTCACCACCATCTGACAGTCCTGAGCATTCCCCTCTGCTGGAAGCATGTCTCTCTCTTGGCTTCTGTGACACTCTATTCTTGTCCTTCTCTTTTACCTGTTTGGATTCTCCTCCCTTATCTTGCTGACTCTTTACCTCTTCCCCACTTTTCAGAACTCTTTTCTGGTAATTTCTTTTCATCTCATTCATTTTCCCCCCTTGACAGTCTTATCCATTACCATAACTTCAATCATTATTAAACTAAATCTCTAAGTCCTTTTTTCCAGTCATGTACAACTGCCCCCTTCAAATTCACACTGGATGTTTCATAAGCACATCAAATATGGCAAGTCCCAAATTGAACCGATTATGTGTCTAGTCTTTCTACCTGCTACTCTTATGATGTTTCCTAAGTAAAATCAGTCACTTCTCTCCATCCCTAGGGCTCTTAACCTAGTCCAGATCTTCTCCTACCCAGACTATCCACATAGCTTCCCATAGATCTACTGGCTTTCTTCATCACGTTCTTCTAATTGATTCTCCATATCACAGCCAGGTGAGTGTTATAAAACACAAGTCTGATGACATCACTTCCCTTCAGTGGTCTCCCATTCCAGAACGCCTAACCTAATAAGACTATACACAATCCAGCTCCTGCCGTTGTATAACTCTGCTCTCTACCTCATTCTACACTACAGCCATACCGAATTTCTTTCATTTTTTTCTGTAGCATGATGCTCCTCTTGCTTTGCCTTCACTTATGCCAGTGGTTAACATTTGGCAATGTTGGAGACATTTTTGATTGTCACAACCGTGTGGGGGGGTGTTGTAGGGATGGCTACTGGAATCTAGTGGGTAGAGATCAGGGATGCTATGATGCTACTAAGCATACTGCAGTGTACAGAACATCCCCCACAAACAGAACTATCTAGACCAAATGTCCACAGTATAGAGGCTGAGAAACTCTGACCTATGTCATTCCATCTGTCTGGGCCACACTCTTCCTTCCTCTTCCCCTACCCCACTCCTCATCCAAACTCTCACTTCTTCTCAGTTCTTTCCTTAGACATTCATTTCCTGCAGTATATGTTCTTAACCCCCTAAACTCAGTTAACCTCCGTGACCCCCTTTATAATTTTTTATAATTACTTTTTCAAGCTATGTTTTTCTGCTACACTGTAAAGCTCCGTGAAGGCAGGACCAAATCTATCAGTCCACTACTTTGTCTCCAAGTACCGGTAATATCATATGTCTGTTAATTAATATCTTGACCATGGTTTTAAAAAATATAGAACTTCATTCTGAAAGTTTTTCAAAGCAAATACATCCCTCAGCCTTGCCTTCCTTAGCTGTAAATTAGCAGTGTTGACACCTCTTCTCTCTACCTCACAGTTATTAATGTTCAAATGACCTGAAGTACATGTAGGTTTGCACTGACATTCTCATGTCCTGAGCAAACTGTGACAGTTAGCCAACCTAAATAAAAATTTTTTTAATTTCAACTTTTTAATGAAAATATTTTATTGTCATTTAAAAAAGTATTTAGAGTGGTTCTGAACTTCAAGAAAGCCCTTAATTCTGTTAATTTCTGTAATCATTATAATAATGATACACTACTTCAGGGATTTGTAGAAAATCCATAGATTGTATAATCTAATCAGAATATTTTATTTTAACCTTATTAACAAAATCTAAAACTGGATCTATGGTGTGCTCTTCTAAAAAGGAAACAGTAGACTTGAGAAACATTTTTCTTTTATTCTGTAAAGCAAGGCTTACCAAAGATGAGAAACTGGCTGACGGCTAACTAGAACCACCAGCCTCATCAGACTGGTGGAAAGAACACCTGAGAGATTACTTAAATTCCCTGTTGACATAAACTTTAGTCAACTGAAGTGTATATCTAAGTCAATATTTTTGCAGTTTCACAATTGTTTATCTAATAAAAAGCTATTATTTCATTGATAAAAAGAGCAATCTGGAGGATTTTATTATGTAATTAGCCATTAACTGTATTAAAAGCACTGTTGCAAAGAAACTGGTCATTTCAGAGGGTTGGGGGCTTTCTATTATTTTTTTAAGATAATATATTTGCATCATTTCACCAAACTAATGGAGTTACACTTTACCTCAGGTCCATATTTACCACACAACATATTGTTATGTGCTCTTAGTTCTGTGGCACCTCTTTTTAATGATTAGTTAACTGGAGGATAATGAAGGCCTTATCTTGTGCCTAATTAGCCATTCAGTCCCTAATGGTCGTCTAACTCATTTAGATAAACTCAGTTTGCTGATCTGTTCTTTAAGGAGGGGGTGGAGAGCAAGCCTAGGGAGAAAGATTATATACAAGTGTGTGTGTGTGTATGTGTGTGTACTCAAAGTAGTTACACAAACCATAGTATAGCACAGCATTTGGGCTTCTTGATAACTATTAAAGGTTTTTTTTTCTAAATGGGTATAGTCCAAATACCAATTCTTTCCATATCCTCAGCTTAGGCTTTTTGTTTATATTTAAGTGGAAACTTCTTTAGTCAATGATAGTCATTTTTCTTTTCTTTTTCTTTTTTTTTTTTTTTTCCTGCAGTCACCTAAGTATCTGATATTAGGTAAGAATAAATGAAAAATTATCCCTCCTAGGTTAACTGGAAGTTGTTCAGTAGGTCCGTGTAAAGATTCATTAGTTGCTCCAAATCTAACTTAGCTGTTTCTAAAGTTCTCAGTCAATCAAGAGGCTCCTAAAAAGTAACATTTATTTCTACATTTGCCAGTGAGGATAATGAACACGTATTGCTCAGTTTGTAAGACATATTGCAGCAGATGTAAAATAGAAAAATAATTCTTACCTCATTCTTCAGCTTGCTTCCAGAAAACCTTAAAAATCAGTACATTTTCCATTAGTTCATAAACATTACAGTTTTAGCATTCAAGGAAATGCAGAGGATCTTAAAAAGTAGGAACTTCATGTCATGATTAATAAAATAAACTGGGGAAATTTGTATTCTCAAAGGAATCCAAGCATCTTTCTCAACTTACTAAACTAACTAAATAAATAAATCTTTTAGGGAAAAGTAAAAGGAGGAATATTTAGAGAAATTAGGTAAGATTTGAAGCAAGCAAATAACAGTTGATATTAAACATTGTGTGTGTTCCAGCCTTCATAGCAGGTAACGGTCAGTAAGCTACCATTATGCTCCTTTAATATCTGAATTTATCTTAGTATGATTCAAGTGACAAAAATTATTTTTTTCAACAAGATACTTTACTTTTAAAAATAATTTCATCTTTTAAGAGCTAAAAGCATTTCCTGGTAAATCATACCATAAAGCAATCTCAGGTGTAGATTTAATTATTCAGAGTCTCAGTTCTTTTTAAAAGTTGTATATTATCACTGGTTTCATTGAATGTCACCTCACTTGTTAATTAACCTCCTCCTGATAGTTAATGGCAGCTTGGAGCAATGTGCTCTTTATAGTCATTTATGTATTTACTTTCACAGAGACCCAAACAGGTCAGAAGCTTCATTTTACTAAGGCAAGATGATATTGAAATTATATGTGATTAGAGATGATTATAAAATCTTTTCATCTTAGTAAGGTATGGGTCAAGCACATAGATCTTTAAAACAGATTGTCTCTTAGAAAAAAAATATTACATTTACATTTTCTGCCCTTATTTTATGGAATCCAACCTGAAACTAGACTGAAACTTATCAGTAAATACTAATTTTAAAACAATTCATCTTCTTTGGCTTCTCCTCGTCATCTCTCTGGGATACCTAATTTGCCATTAATTTCTCATTCGTTATTACAAATTATATAATTTGTTCAGTAATCTAGACTATATAATGGTAAATGTTCACACGAAGTTGACATTAAGTTCTGACGCTTAAAGAAAGAACATTTTGGCAAGCAAAATTAGAAAGTCGTTTTATTCAATAGATACCATGCATATTTAAAGAAATGCAGAGAAATTGTTTTGAAGATGATGGAACTCTACCTTGTCAGACCTTTTCCAGAATAAACGGAGTGGTAATATGCACTGCTCTCTTTGATGCCAATTCCATAGTAATGATACCTAGAGCAAGGAAGGAACCAGCTCTGCGTTAATGAAGGAGTTTTTTGAAAGAAAAAGAGACTAACGTATAACTGAAGTGACCACAAGTAAGAATTGCAATCCCTTGATGACCTTCCTTTCCTGATTTTTTTGCAGGTGGCATGGTTTCCTTTACAGTATATCTATTGGACGGAGAAAAGAGTATGGCATCCTGTGTGAGGAAGACACTGATGTCACATATGTGAACAAGTTTGGAGCATGTGACCCTATAGACATTATTTTCCTCATGAGGAATGAAAAGCCCGATTCACTATCATTTTCAATTTTTTGTGCAATAATTGGGAAAATTCCTTGTCACAAATCAGTAGAAATATGACCCATGGAGAGTAACAGTGTTATGAATAATTTGTTATAAATATTTTAGTGGACCATGAGCGACAAGTACAAAATCTCATTGATTCTCAAATTAGAACTCATTTTCCTGAGCCACAGGGTCCTGACAAATAACACACACAAGTACAAACACTATGAATGTACAAAAGCTAGTCAAATAGTGGGCATTTAGTGAGGGTGACCAGAGTCTTCTAACATCAGTCCCCACCTCCCCTACCCCTTATGAAGCACCACCACCCACATATTTGCCTACCCTATCAATTTGCATTCATCTAAAATCAGGAAATGAATAAAATAAAAGAGAATGAGGGGGTTTCCAGTGGGCTCCAGCCTAACTATATTTTATAATCTTGTTTTTTTGGCATCATAGCCTGAGTTAAAGTGGACAGGACAATGAATCTTCTAAGTTTCAAGGCCCCTTTTCTGACCTCAGCGATAAAGAAAGGACTTGGCCAAGCAGTTCCACCCTTGAACATTTTCAGGGCCCAGGGCGAGAGTATAAATGGAAGTTTACATACCTCATATCTACATATATGAAAAGTATAAGTCAAGCTAACAAACTACTAAATAAAATATTCCTCTCCTCCTACATTGACAATTTACCTCCATAATGATTTGGTATGCAAATCTGAATTTAAAGATCTTAGATTCCTGGAGTTCCATGTGCAAATATGGCTGTGGGGGAAGACCCATTCTCCCCCCACTTCTGAGTTCTTGCTCTTCTGTTCATTGTGAGGGGACAGCATATCCAAGACCCACCCACACCACCCACAAACAGCTGCCCCAACCACTCCTTGGTCTAGGGCTACATATACTGCAGAAGCAGTGTGGTCTCCTGAGGATGGACTGAGGACAAGCCCCACATAGGCCCAGGAAGCAGGTCTGGGGTTGCTTAGACAGGGAATTCCAAGGCCCCAGGGACCTTAGAAAAGGGATGTGGTCTTTGGGTGGACACATTCAGTCAGGCTATGGATCTTTGTCTTATGAATAGGGAAGCAGAGGACTGCCAGAACAGAGCCCTCTACAGTGTGAGGTCCAGAGACAGATTCTCTCTTGTCAGGTTCTAAGGACAGTACTGTAGCAGCTAACTTGCTTCTATTGACTCAGGGTCAGCTGAGACGGAGAGGAAAGGATTTTTAAATATATTTTTAAAAATTATTATAACAAGTGATGTTTTTAGAAAAATTATTATATTTGAGAAACAGTAATGTGGGGTGGTCAAGGTAAAGGAAGGTATTTTATGATTGTGGCAGACTGGGAAGAAGTTTTGAAGTCCTCAATTTTGGTAGAAGGATAATGATAGTCTGTTAACGTGAACAGAGGGGCCTCATAACTGCTCTGTTTTTACAATATAGAAAAAAATCCTGTAGTAGATGAGGAAAAAGAACTTCCAAAGTGTATTGGAACAAAGGGAGAAATGAAGGAAATATGAAACTTATGGAAACTCCAAAATATTGAACTGGTTTATGTCTCCAATTAGAAACTAAAAGAAGTGTTGGGGGGGAGGGAGGGAGGGAGAAGGGAGGGAGGTTTTGGTGATGGGGAGCAATAATCAGCCACAATGTATATCGACAAAATAAAATTTAAAAAAAAAAAAAAAAAAAAGAAACTAAAAGAAGGAAGCTTATTTAAGCCACAAAGACCTTACCAGAAGACTTGCATGATTAGAGATAGGTAAGGGAAGTATTTAAAAACCATGAACAAATTAGCAGATTTAGATGATATTCAGCTAAGTGTATTAGAATTAGTCAATGAGCCTGAGAGTCTGAAATGAGTATTAATGATTATTACAATGGAAAATATTGTAATTTCATGTCCCTTTGCAAAGCTTGCTGTTTGTTCCAGACTTTACAGTCTAAGTAACTACATTTTAGCCACTTGCTAAAGCAACATATGTTAAGCATTGCCTTAAAAGTTGATAAGCTTCTTTTATTATAACATCAGTCTTTTTATTTCTCATCTCTAATCCATTCTTCACGATATAAATAATATTATACCATGATAAAGTGGTTTGTTATGCAGACCAAGAAGAAATCCAAGGGATGACCGTGAGTTCAACAAATAGAGTGCCTACAGTGTCCTGACCACTGTGCTATTTGTCAGTACCATGATAAACAAAGCAGACACTGAAAGTCAAGCCAAGAACATTCATGTCTCCAAATCCCACCCTAGTCCGTGGCTTCTTGAGGCAGACACCTGCCAATTATGGAACAATGACCACACTAACCAGCACTGAGGCACATTTTACTTCCATTTTTTAAAAACCATCTGATGATCACATATTTTAAAAAATGCAGCATCCTTTAGGACCCAATAAATACTAACTAATTTGCAATATTTTTCTTACTTGTGGCTTTTAAGGAAAGGATATTTTTAATTACTGATTAAATAATTTGTTCTTTATTTTTATAAAATGTCTGTATCGTTTGGCCCCCTTGTTCCTGCTTCTAATCATTAGAGCATAATATCTTTACAAATAGAAGTACTTAATGTCTCCAACTACATTCAGAGTCAAGATTTTATATCTATCACCAAAAAGCCCTTTTTAGGTAATGTATGTATTTTATTCTTAGATAATATGTAAATGACACTGTCAATCCAGACACGAACTGACAACTGAGGAAAGTAACTTGCTCTGTGACATTCAGCTCTACAACTGAGAAATAGCATGTACTTTTCTCATTAGCAATGTCTCATAATTCAGATATGTTGATTAAGCTGACTGTATTCTAAAAATACAATTTTATAAATGTACCAGTAGGTAGGGAACAAATGAAAGAATGCACTTTCTTTCTTTTCTCCAAACATGTGCAGTACTCAGGGCTTACTGTGCACTAGAAGCTGAGAACTCAAAGAAAGATAAAGGAGTTTATTGAGCACCCATTACATGCAAAGAATTTTGTGTATACATGATCTCCAATTTCCAGAGCAGGCCATAAGTAGAGTATGATCCCCATTTCAAAACAGAGGTTCAAAAATTATGCAATTGGTTCAAAAAGACTATGTAAAAAGTTTATGGGCTTGAAGGCAAAATTCAAACCCATAGGTCCACAGAACACTCTTTATTTCAATAGACCATGTTGCCGCCACACTCAAGGTGCAAAGAATATATCTAATTTTGCATCTCAATTTTATTTACCTTCTTGCCTTTGTTTTGTTGAGCTCTCTACTGAAAAAAAACCCTTCTTATTTCATGTCCTCATTCCCTACTTATACCTCGAAGAATAGCTTTGATGCACAAAGCTTGGCCTGTTCTCTCAGGCAAAACAAAGCTCTCTTCTGTCCCCCGAACTCCTCTCTTGGTCATTTAACCCATGTAGTTTTATTCCTTGTATCACTGGTATGTGTGTACGTGGCTTACCTCCCTATTCTAAACTCTAAGATTGGAGGAAGATAACTTTATCTTTCCCTTCATTGTATTCCCCATTAGAAAATACTATAAAGAAAAATCCTTGAACATTTATGGATGAGCCAATGTCTTCTTTTAGAAATTTGAAAAATGACAAAACATAACTTTTCTTAAAGCCAATAATTTTCAGTAACTACCACCTGACACTGCATTTCCGGATTATCAGTAAAATATTGGGGTTGAACAAAAGTTGTATACCTAAACAATGCACACAAAGGGCATGAAATCAGTGTACTTAGGTACAGAGATTATTGCTAGCAATATAAATCTCAATATTTTGCAACGACCATTCTAATGTTTTAGTACATTTTATATCCAGTTTCTTCTAGAGCCAATAAAACAATCTTTCCCCTTTAATCCTTTTTTTGTCTAACTAGGTACATGTTGTCATCTGAGTGATGATTTAGTGTCTTTGAGAAGAGAGAAGAGATAATAAATGGGCAGCTTTCTGTCTTCCTAACAGCTAAAGATAAGCCACAGACAACTGGGAAGAGTGAGCTCATGCAAAATATAAGTGGATTTTTCATCTCACTTGCAACATTTTATAGCATTATTTTATTCTATTTCATTTTGTTAATAGTTTCCCTAAAATAAATCTTGCTAGAAAATATTTACCAGGAATATTCTAACATAATAAGAACATATACTGGTACGTGTTAAATAAAAAGTAAAGTTTGTCTCAATGTGGGATAACAAGTTGTTTTAATTTATATGCCACTACCTGGTGCTTATCCTGTAGGTTACTCTGAATAAAGTTCACCAAATATTTGACAGTTCTATCTCCTTAAATGATTATTATCCATTTTTATTAAAGAAAATATATGATAAATGCTGGGTATAATTAACTAATTTCTTCTAGAAAATGTTTGCGTCATGAAAGTAACCTTTATGATTATCTAACAAAATTGTGTTCATTCATAAGCATCAGCTGTCCCCAGCCTTATACCTTATGTCAAGTGACAGACATTATTTTCAATTTATAAATAAAGAAGAATAATTAATGTTTGTGGCCACATTTTAAGGTAAACATGTTAGAAATATAAGAGATTTTTAATAGGACAAATGAAATTACTGTTGTTCTTTTTTCCTACTAAAATATGTGTCTAACACTTTTCATTATTTACTGATAAATTTATTTCTGCATCTATATTTCTTATTTTCTATTTTAGTCTTTATATAGAATTCCTGAAACATATGTTCTCACTGAGCTCATAGGCCTGATGTTAGTTTACACTACACAAATGATAACTGATAAGGAAATGATGGGATTAGGCTGTTCAGGGACTTGCAATAACTTGCTATGATAACAGCAGCTGCCATATCAGTTTTATTAACCCACTAAATCACTACTAATAAATAAGATAATAGCTTTTGTCCATCATGTCTGAAAACCAAGATGTGGTTGATCAAAGTCGACAAGAAATTAAAATGTAACTTCAAATCAAACAGTCTACCGTGTGCATGAGATCTATTGGTGGGCTCAGCTATGTTCTCCCTTACTTTGTCTCGGTATTCTGAACAAGGGTGGGATGCAGGCTCTTTTTGCTTGCCATTGCATCGCTAGGGCTTAGTTAGTGCTAAGACCCTCAGTAAAATGCTTGTTAAATAATGGATATTAATAGCGGAAGTGCTTTGACAGTGTGTACCCTATCTTACAATTTTTTGCATCATACTCTTTAGCACCATACTTTGAACTTCAATATAAATATAAATGGATTGATCATTCTTGATATAACACATTCATAACCATAAAATATGTAAGAATGACTTTTCATCACTCTCTTTTTCCTATAGAATTTTGTTTCATTTTTATTTATTCAAAACCTAAATTTAAAAATATTACAGAGAATAAAACCAGGCATATACTTTCAGCACTGGTGGTAAATCAAAGGAAGGAAAAGAAGAAACGTGAAAGTACAGTCGGTTTTGGTCATGGGGTTGAGAATGTGCAGAGGCTGCCATTGGGATTGCTAGTTTTCCTGACAGGGAGGGGTGAAGAGCGGAGGAATGGATGGAGAGCTGAGTTGCTAATGCCGCTTGCATGTTGACTGGCTTTGTCTCAAAAGCACACTTGTTAGGTGCTCTAGAGTGAGGTTTTCTGAACCCACATGTTAATCTTTAGAGATTTTTTTCCCTTAACCATCAGCAGCAATAGCAGCAATGGCTTCCTATGTAGGACATCAAACTTGTCCCTGGAAACAAATTATTCCAGTTTTAATTGTTTCTCATTTTGACAATGGATATTTGGGCCTATGTAGTGATTCTGTCCAATTGGAATCTTTTTATTTTAATGTATCTGTTTTTAAAAATATTTTATCCTTTCCTTTTGGTTGCATAAAGTTTTGACTTGTTTTATCTACACTTCTTTTCAATCTTTACTTTTAAAGAGGGAAAGTAGCACCTGCGCAAAAGCGAGAGCTGTGAGGACCGATGGCTGTAATACCCAGTCATTTCAGAACTAAGAAAAACGGAACTTGAAAACAGACACAGAATTTACTCGCAAGTTTTAGGCCCTACTAACCTTCTCTTTGTCACGTAAGTCAGTGTTTCCCAAACTTTGGATTTCATACATGGACCAGTAAAATTTGGAGACTGACATTGTTTCATGAACCTCAAAGACATCTAAGGACAGTTTTAGAAACAGTGGTGCTATCATGTGCCCAGAAAACAGAAGAACCTTTTGAGTCAATCATGAGCTAAAATAAATTGTCTGACAATCCCAAATAAAATGATTGGACACACTAGATATTCTAGGAGAACTTCGTAAAACTCAAGATCTTATTTTTTTAAGTAATCATCATTACAACAGTTACATAATATTAATATATTTTAGTATGCAATCTAAGGAAGTTAAAATAAATTAATAGCAAACTAATTTATATTTTTAAAGTATATAATTCAATAAAGCTTTAATAATAGTATGTTTAGGGTACTATATTAAATACCACAATGACAATAAAATTAATTTTGCAAAAATATTAGTAAAATTGGAAGAAATGATTTCCTGATTCTCCAAGATATGCTTACTTCATTTATTTTCCTGTGTTTCATTCAATTGTTCATATTACTATGGACATAAAATTATTTTTTATAAAATGTAAATTTATGAACTATTAAAGAGCCATTAGAAATGATGGCTGTGAAAATAACACAGAGAATAACATGCAGAACTGTTTGTCATGTTAAAAGGCAGAAAGTAAAATTGTGTTTGTGCTGCAAATTTGTTTTTATATAAAACATAAATATCTCTAAATAAAATGCCTTGTGATTGAGGCTTAATAAAGTGCTCTTAGCTCTTTGAAGAAGAATTTAATATATTAACAAAGTTTAAGAACTGTTAGGTCAGTTAAAAACATCTTAATAAAAGTTATATTTCAAAAAATAAAAAAATTAACTAAATTGTTTTGTTGATATGGCTGATTTCAGAAAGAAGTGAGCTTTCCTACTTTTACTACTTAACAAAACGCAAACGTTAGAGTCCGATAAACCTTGACTTAAATTCCAGCATTGTTATTGTGTGGTATCTGTGTAGTTTTGGGCAAGTCAATAACCTTTGAACTGCAGTTTCTTCATTTGTTAAACATAGTAATTCCTATCTTGTATTATTATTGGGAGGATTAGAAGTAATGATTGTGTGTGTGTATTACTCAGTTAATAATAACTTTAATTGTATTGCTGATTTATGGATGCATTGAGTCATTAATTTCATATTATTAATGATAGTGAAGTTGAAAGCATATTTGCTCCTCCATTTATTCTTATACTTTATCACATTTAACTCTCATGACAATCATATGAGATATCATATACCCACTCTACTGATGAAAAGCTGAGTTACCCGTCCAGTGTCATACATACAGTCATAAATAGAAGTACGGGATTCACACTTAGATCTGTCCAACTTTAAACCCCATGTTTCTAACACTAGGCTCTGCTGCCTTTTGATATACTATCTTCTGAGATAAAATATAAGGATGTTTCTTGGAAATAAAGATAGGAAAACTACTTGGCTAAGAATAATTATATCAAAACATTACCATTTACAATATACACAACTCTACATATTGCTGTATCTTTCAACATACATAGTTTACATATAGAAAATTTATTTTCCCCCATGATAAAAAAAGATCAAAAAAAGTAATTGTCATGTCATAAATAGTAAATGGCATATCAGTAAGGCAGAAAAAAAAATTAAATTGTTATGCTTTGCCCTTGGGCACATCATTGGCTATTAGAGATCAAATAAACTGCCAGAAGTCATCACATATTGTCACATCAACCTAAGTACTGCAGCCTCACCATGTCACAATGGACAGGGTTGATCATTCATTTCTAATCCTAAAGTTTCCTTCTAGGATTAATTTACTTTCTCTGCACCCTGCCCACCCATACTCCTGTAGATCCTGTTGAGAGGATTTCTCTGCATTGCTTTGCCTCTTTTTTCCCCTATGTATCTACTTCAAACACTATCTGATCTTTTTTCCACCTACACAATTCAACAGGAATCAAATTCTGTAGAAATAAGTCAGTTAAACTGAGTCAACTTTGAAATAAAGCTGACTCAGTTAGAAGAAAAGGACCAATTTCGTCTTTTACAATATGGAATTTTATTCCTCCTTCCCAGGCCACATACTGTTAACATTAATTGATATCAATTAAATAAGTATTAATTGATAATCTATTATCTTTCGGATAACAGAAAGGATATGAAAGTGAATGAGAGGAAGTCTCTATCCTCACAACACTTACTGTTTAGGAAAGGAGATAAGTTAATTTCACATTAAGATAGATACCAACTCTGAGAGTGCAGAGAAAGAGCCTATAAGAAATCAATAGGCTAAGGAAGATTCAGAAGAAGAGGGAGTTCAAGAGACATTCTTTTAAATGGGTAAGATCTCAATGTACGGTAGGGGAAAGGTCATTCTCAGTGGGGGAAGACAGCACAAATAAAAGAATGACAGTCAGGGGTGAAGCAAAGGTAACAATTTGTTGAGAGCACAGGTTACCTGCTGAAAACTGAGAAGGAGAAGACACAATAGCAAAATGGGTCAGGACTAAATCATAATGGACCTTAAATGTCAAGGTGAGAAAACTTTGTCTTTAATAGTAAAAATTATGAGCCCAGTGAAAGTCTCTGAGCATGGAAGATATATGATTGAATCTGAACTTTAGAAGTCAGTTTAGAAAAATGGTACTGAGTAGACAAGAAACAGATAAGGCCAAGTTATGAAAGTGGAAATAAGGAGAGACAAATTCAAGAGAATTCAAAAAGTAGGAAAAATTTTTGGCAAGTGACTAAGTCGGAGCTAGCCAATAAAAGGCCATTAAGCACTTGAAATGTGGCTAGTCTGAACTGAGTTGTGCTGTAAGTGCAAAATACACACTGGATTTCAAAAACTTGGTGTGAAAAAAGAATGTAAAAAAAAATCCACTTAAAAAATGGGCAAAGGAGCTGAATAGATAATTTTCAAAGGAAGACATACAAATACAGCCAACAGGTACATGAAAAAATGCTCAACATCACTAATCATCAGGGAAATGCAAATCAAAACTACATTGATATATCGTTTCACCTCAGCTAGCCTGGCTATTATCAAAAAGACTGAGAATAACAAATGCTGGTGAGGATGTGGAGAAAAGGGAACTCTTGTACACTGTTGGTGGGACTGTAAATTAGTACAGCCATTATGGAAAAGAATATAGAGGTTTCTCAAACAACTACAGATGGAACTACCATATGATCCAGAAGTCCCACTTCTGGGTATACACTCAAAGGAATGGAAATCACATGTTGAAGGAATATCTGTACTCACATGTTCATTGCAACTCTACTTACAATAGCCAAGAGTTGGAACCAACCTAAATGTCTATCAGCAGATGACTGGATATGGAAAATGTGGTATATACACACAATGGAATACTACTCAGCCATAAAAAAGGGTAAAATTCTGCCATTTGCAGCACCATGGATGAACTTGGAGAAAATTATGTTAAGTGAAATAAGCCAGGCACAGAAAAAGAAATACCACATCCTCACTCATAAGTGGGAGCTAAGGAAAGAAGGAAGGAAGGAAGGAAGGAAGGAAGGAAGGAAGGAAGGGAGGGAGGGAGGGAGCGAGGGAGGGAGGGAGGGAGGAAGGAAGGAAGGGAGGGAGGAAAGGAAGGAAAAGAAAGAAAGAGAAGAAAGAAAAAGAAAGAGAAAGAAAGACCATAGTAAAACATTGAACTTTCAGAAGGAGGGAACAGACCTATAGTTACTAGAGTGGGAAAGGGGGAGGAGGAGGAGGGATAGTGAGTAATTGTACACAAAAAGTCAGCAGGCAAAGCCGACTTCAGTAGCCAGAGAAGGCCATCAGACAGGTCAATACAGATTTGGGCAGTTAGAAATCAACTAGCTAGTTAGCAAAAGGGAATATAGGTGGGGCTCTGATAGCATCTGCTACATTACAGTTTATATAAAACAATAAACACAATATCATAGTTCAAAAATGTAAAGGAAACACTGCCTTCTTAACTAGATGTACTGTTTTAGCTGCAAAGAGAAAATGTTTGTCTCTCCATATCAAAAATGCCTATCTTTTCAGAGAATACAAATAAAATTAAAAATGCAAAGATGACAAAAAAAATGCAAAATATCTTGTTAATAATTTTACATTGATTACATGGTGAAATTATGTTTTCGATACGTTGGGTTAAATAAAACATTACTAAAATTAATCTTACCTGTTCTTTTTCAGTTTTTTAATATGGGAAATTTTTGAATTGAATATGTAGCAGCATTATACTTCCACTGTCCAGCACTGGAGAGTGGACAAGCTAGGAAAGGAGTGGTAGAAGAGGAAAGAGGACCTGGGCAGTGCTGTGACAGCAAAGCCACAGGAAAAGTTTTCTGTATTTATTTGTTTTAGGGGGCATTCTCAGCAGGTTTGAATGCTAGGTAGGAGCCAAGAAACATGAGTAACAGTGAAAACGAGCCCCTAATTGTTTGCCTTGGTAAAGACATGGACTAGGACAGAGGGATGTGATCAGTGGTAGGGGAAGTGAGCAGGTAGCTACTCTTTCAAGAAATAGCAAAAAGAAGTAAAATAATAGAGCAATCGTGGAGGGTACAGCAGGTTGGAGGTTTTGGGTTTTTTTTTTTTTTTCAGTGTAATAGAGATCTGGATATGCTTATATGCAGGATAAAAGGAGAAACTGAGAACATGATGGAAAGAGGAATTAACTGATGAACAAGAGTCTGTAATTGGGGTTTCTACAGAGATTGCCACAAAAGAGAAGAAAAGCTAAAGATGTCAAGAGAAGGAGTATGTAACAGCTTATTTTATGTTTCCATTTACATTGAGATGACCAAAGAGATCATTTTATGTATGTCATTTGTCTTGAAAGGAAAAGAACAGGATATTAAGAAATGATTGTCTGGGAAAGAAAACTAGAGGAAGAAACCTGAACTGTGAAAAGGTACTTTGTACTCACAGAAATCTTCAGTCCCTGGTTTTGGCCTTGCTCTATGGAAGTTCTGTGGATTCTGCTTGGCAACTATATTTAGTCTTATATATTCTTCTTTATGACACTGGTTCCTTTAGTAACAGCTTTAAGGTTATAAAAGTGATTCATTTAAATTGTTTCAGCAGAAAAAATCATATATTATGATTTTCTGTATAAATTTTCCTTTTAAACATTATTGTAAAAATCTACCTGTTTTCCTTTTGAGTTTTTACAGTTGGTAAAAGTCTGCTTCATCAAGAAGAGAATACCCAGTTCGATTCACTGATAAAGATAATACTTATCTCATATTTGTGTCAATCCTCACATACAAGGGCAGAATCACTGATGTGTCTTACTTTGAATGGCCTCTTGTTCCAAGCCGCCTTGTTGTTAGGAGGGGAAACTTCTGGCGAATTGTCTAAAAAGAAAGACAATGACTAGTTTTTAGAAAATGTGTGGTTCTAATGCAAGCCATTCATAACCAGTTACTTCAAGAAAGTAAATGCTGAACTTTGAGTGAACTGTGAGTGAATAATTAGTCTGGAAAAAGTAATATCTTATACATATTGATAAGCAATAATACATCAGCAGAGACAGGGAGGTACTTTTTGGTTACAGTGTTCTACTGCCCTTGTCTCAATTTCCAAGTCAGATCATACCTGTATCTGCATTTGCTTGATATTACTACCAAAGTGATTATTACTTTATTTATGTACTGAGTGGGAAGATTTGAGTTTCTTTATAATAATTTCATTCAGAAATTGACCCACAATTAGATATCCATCCCCATCCCTGAAAGGATACAGGAAACTTCCTCTGCTTTGCTGGATCTCCGCAGTAGTGTTATAACATTTTTCTTTTGTGTTCCTTTTTCTAAATTTGCTAAAATTAGGATCTTATTAAAGATTTTTTTTAAAAAGTCTTCTACATAAAACAGGAGTTTTAACCTGGATCTTAGGTGATCCGCACATGAACTACAGAGAGCTCATGGCAAATTTTATGTATGTGTTCATTTTGGTGACTGGGTCTATAGTTTTTACCAGATTCTTGGTGCTTCATGACCTTCAAACATTAAGAATTATTACTATAAGGTAAATCCACAAAATGGTAATGCTAACATGGGCATTAGAAGTTGTCTTATCTAACCTCCTCATTTTATAGAGTGAGTTAACTGAGTTCTGAAAAAAGTGCTTCAGAAGGTCTCACAACAAATTAGTCACAGTCAAGGCTAGAACCTAGATCACTTGGTTTCCTTGTGCTATATTGCTATGTCTCTATAAACAGAAAGGTTTTCAAAATAAATAATTTTTTTCTTTAACTGGGAAGCTAGATCTCAGTATTCATTATTTTCTGGGCAATGAGTCCCTCTGCAGGTTAGAATTCAGATTTCAGTTTTTATGAGATAAAATATTTAAGACCCAACCTTTCTATACATTTTCTGGGATATCCTAGGTTCTCAGACAAGAGAGCATGAGAAGAATCTCAAGAGACAAAACTTTCCCAAGAGATTGATACTGTTTCCTGATTCTCAAAATGATATTAACATATTTAAGTATAGTAATGTCAGTTCTACAGATTTCCATCCTAACTGTACAGGTGGGGTAGAAAGAAATGCTTTTAAATGAGAAAAATTTAACCAATTCCATTACAAAATCTTAGAGTTTGGGGTATAAACATAGAGTGAAATGGAGAGTTAACCAAACTATTTAGGTAACAGAATAAAAACCTACTAAAAACTCGCATACTTGGACTAGCTAAATAATAAAGATAACTATTAATTGCATTGACAAGAGACTTGTCACCTCCATTTAATTTTGCTTCTCAAGCTAGGCCATACCATATTCTTCAATGCATCCCTCTTTGAAGGGAAATGCTACTACTTAAGCGGAGCTTGCTTTAAGTTCACATTAGATCTTCTGATAGCCAGGGTTGTAACATTAAAAATCAAGGTATAAACACATAGAAGTTCCAAACACAGTCCTTAAGAGAGTTCATTTATGCCTAGGAAATGAATGTCATAATATCCTCTAAGAAAACTTGCTCAGATGAATTTGTTTCCATACTGTCTGCCTGACATGGCTTTAATTGTAAGGTAGTGTAGCCAATATGTGTCATGTACCTTTCCAAAGGTGGCTGCACAGGCTGGCTCCAATTTCTCTTTCCTGCAAAAATCTAAATAGTGTGCATAAAGGATGCACCGTGGTAAGCAAACTCCTTCACATACAATGTAATTCTCTTCAAGCCTAAGGAAAAAGACCAACAATTAGGTCAAATTTTTTCTTTATTTCTCCTTTTATTTCTCCTTTCTCATTGACTTAATGCCCATTTTGAATACAGACTTTATACAGATAAGTTAATGAGTAGACATGAGTTGACTTCTTTTATTCTGGTTCTTATTAAAAATCAGATCACAAGGATTAATGTTAGAAGAGCAAGAACCCCTATGAACATCTGCTAGTGCAGTTAAAATATCATGGCTATGTAAAATCACTCCTATCTGGTCCACATTGTAAATATTAGGTCTTACTTCTATATAACTTCTCACTGTTCATCATTGTTTGCTCTGTGATATATAAATACAAATGGTGAAATTGAAGATGATGGGTTTTCTAAAGAACATCCTCCGCACTAAAGGGCTGCTAGGCTTCAGGTCGAAAAATGCTTACATTCTCTTCTTTTCATTAACAAACTAGTTCTGAACCCTGAATAGTTAGGGAAGGATGGTGATGCATTTATTTGCAAATTACAAAAGGTTAAACTCATTTCAGAATAAGTCTGAAATGATACTGATCTATTTCCATCCCTACACCTTGTACTGTGATCAGTACTATAATTATCTAAAACATCCTGTACACTTGAAACACAATGCAATTCTCTATAGATGCCTCCAAATATAACATATGTAACTTCAAATCTATGTTATAAATATAATGATATAAGCTTTGAAAATTTAGAGTAATTGTATTTAATTTGTAATTAAGTGAAATTTATAAAAATGCAGTAAATATATATTTTGTGTTACAATTACCTGAACAGCAATCTAGAAATCAGAACTTTCAGATTCTATTCCCAGATTTTTTAACAGTCTAGTAGATGATTTCAGCTAAAATTTACTTCTACTAATTTTAAAAAAGTAAAATCATAATTATTATCATACAGTAACAATGCAATATAGAGTATATATTCAGATTAAAATTGGGTAAAATCCTTCAAGACCTTTGATTTAACATATTTTCAATTTGCACAAGATGAAAGCTAAGGAAGTGTTTCCTGAGCAGATATCAGACACCCATTTTTCTATGAAGAAAACAAAAGACCAAAAACCAGTAAGATCTAGTGTTTTAAAACATAAAATCAATTTGCATAAAATCAGACACCTAGTCGAAAGTGAAAACTGGAGTTAATCAGCCAGCTTTTTCACTTTGATTTTAAGTTCTAATTTTTACCACTCCCAAGATAATCTTAAAGGGAAATTCTCAAAATACAAATAACTTTTTTAAAAAAAATGTGTAAAACTCATTTTTTTGGAGAGGGTGTGGGAAATTCAAACAGAAATGATAGTGTTTTTTATATTTTCAAAAATATGAAAATCATCATAAGAAACAGCTATTGAAAAATTGTATTTTAATGACACACATATACTAGCCAATTTTCATCTGCCTATTTTGATATTATTGTAGGCATTGTCTTTGCCTTCAAAATACTTGTAACCCTAGATATAAGAACAATGTCAGTTTGGGGTATGGCATTTTTTTCTTTAATTTTAATGTGTATATATTTATAAAATAGAAACCCAAGGTTGTTTCCACTCACTCAATGTGAACTAATAAAATGGGAGTGATTGTTCAAAACACTTCTGTAATATATGTGAAATCATAATACTTTTGCCCCAATTATTCTAGTGCAAATAGCTGTATCCTAAATACTCCAGATAATTAGCTCAATTATTTACTGCTCTAGTGTATCCTTAACCAGTAATCATGACATCAACTTCAATAGTTAAAGTGTAACTTTAGAGAAACATTGATTGATATTTCAATATTTGAAAGGGCTCAAGAATATAATCACAAAATTTAGTATATGCAAATTGTAATTTAATGTTTAAATAAATAAAAATAAAATTACTAGTTTTTTTGATTCTTTTTTTCTACTGTATATTTCTAAGGTTTAGATCATACTTTACACATGAACAGGTTATGTAAATAATCAGTACATACGGAGACCTTTTATTTATTTGTTTACTATTTGAAATTTGAAAGGAAATTTATACTTCTATTTCTTCATACTATGCAGAGACGTCTGATACTTTTTTTTTTTACTTTAGATCCTTTTCCCTTTTAGATAAATACTACAAACTGTTTTCTGTATGTAGAAAGCCTACTAATAAATTTTTGGTTATAAGAGATTTTCCTTGAAATCCAATTTGTGATATTTCACTATAATAAATCTATATGACAGGTGCTATAAAAATAGTTGAACATATATTTAAGTGAATAGCGATATCTTAGCTACTTTTTCTGTCTTCTACGGCAAACACATTTCATCTTACAGCCAATACGCTATTTTTAATTCGCCCTCTTATGGATAAGGCAGTGTTAAGAACCTGCCTCCTTTTAGGTTAGTGTTGAGAATCATGCTTTGTAAATACAAAAACCACCAAATAACAAATATATACGAACTGAATTGATTGCATGCTGAGCAAAGAAGTCATAAAAACATTCATTATCACATGGATTTGAAGAAATTATGGTTTTAGTCAACAGTAAACAAAGAAATGTGGTTTTATGTACACAGCAGGTCATTTTTCACTGGTATCAGATATGTCTCTATACTAAATATTCAGTGAAAAAAAATTTTTGGATTAAATTCCAATTGGTCTTTTAAACCTGCCCGAAAGTTTGAAGGAGAAGCAAATTGTCCCAAGCACAGGTTCTGAAGACACTAGCTTAGGAAACATCAACAGGCGCCCCAAGTGTACCCCGTGGCTGCGTCTTACCACTGCAGTGTGAGCTGTGCCTGCTTCTTTTTGTCCCTCATGATCTGCGTGATGGTTTTCTTCTGAGAGAGGTGCTGGTCATCAGCGGCTTTGGTTTTGCTGTCGCAAGGGTCCGCATCCTCTTCTTCAGAGGAAAAGTTACCATTGCTTAAATGCATTTCTGATCGCCCGGTGAAGGGATGATAAAGAAAGACAGCATACAAGATCAGTTAGGTAGCTTCTCAGTGCGCCTTTGCTTCAGATGGCATGGCCTGTTGCGGGGCTGGGGCGGCGACAGGAGAACTATGCAAAATCCCTGAGAGCTAACAATCTCTAGCTGACATTTTCCTAGGGAAATAGGAAGATGTGGGCAGAACGTCCTATGTATACGTCTGTTTGAGGTGGTTTGTTTTTACTGCTGGGTGCCCATCGTCGTCCCAGTGACATCTCCGGATGGGGCAGAGCACTCACCTGATTTCACTCCCACCCGCAGCTCCGGGGCTTCCCCCTTGTCCCCGCTGCCCTGCGCGCCCCCGGGCTGCGCTTCAGCCGCCAGGAACACTCTTTCCTCCGGATAAACGAGCAAGCCCTGGCCCAGGAGCTGCGCACAGCACTCCTCCCGGATCTCGGGGGAGAGCCGGGCTGAAGGCTGCGCCTGCACGAAGGCGTCTTCCAGCTCCGGGACCTTGGCCATCCTCCCGGCCGCCGGAGACCTCCGCACCCGCCGCGCGGCCGGCTCTGGCGGAGCCCCGAGGCCGGGGCGGGGCGGGGCGGAGCTGGGGAGCCGGGGCCGAGGCGGGCCGAGGCGGGGCTGGGTCTCTCCACTCGGCGGCGGTCCGGGCAGGTGCCGTCCTCGGAACTCACTTCCTCACCTGCCCGCCACGCCCTGAGCCGTGGATCGCATTCTCCACACCCCGGTCCCCTCCTTCCTCCCGTCTCTCATCTTGCGCTGGGCCTGAGGACAGTTTTCACAAAGCGCCCATAAAGATCGAGAAAACTTCGCCCTCCTCCCCCTCCGGGGAAGAGCAGTGCCACTAGCGCCATCCCGACTCTCAGCAGACAGAAAAGAGGCCCGCGCCGAGCAGCCTTGACTGCACGCCCGGGACAGGGACAAGAGTGCCCCGGAGTTCCGCGCAGTCACTGCACAGCACGGGCCGCGTTCTGGGTTCCCGGGCTAATCCCAGGGCTTGATGGCCAGGGCTCTTCCCGCAGGCTGGAGGACAGGTGCCATCGCGTCACGCACTGCTCTGCTTGCTATGCACGTGGGCTCGGACTCCTGGGCCTCCCAGCCCTCGAGGATCGCCCCGAACTTGAAGGAAAATAGTCATTCTCTCGGTTTACAGTATTTTGCACTGCTTCCGCAGCTCTTACATCTGGCAGTGCAACGGACGTTTGTTTAAATGAAAAATGAAATCAATAATTTCCCAATCCAAAATAGCAAGAGAGTTACATGTGGTGGAAAATAATAACTTGTGCTCTCTTTAAGCAGATATAGTTGAGGGTACTTGGGGTCGGTGTCGCCTGACCGACGACACACAACCTTCCCTTCCTGCCATCTTCTGTTCTTTTGACAAATACGCCCTGTGCCTTTATATGAGTAGTGCTCTCCAGGAAAAGCAAGGGTCCTGCTTTGGTTAACATTGATTCATTACAACCTTCAACCTGTCATTCTTTCTTGGAGCATTAGAGACAGAAATCACCCCTGAATTTTTAGTTAATATTAATCTACATTAATTGAAATTTAGCATAGAAAGAACAAGATGGACCCAATGTGGATGGCTGAAGAGTCAATTAAGGGGAGGAGTAATACAGTCTAAGCAATATAGCAGCTAAAATTATAGGTGTATTTAACCTCCCCTGTTTTTAGCACCACTTGTCGGGAAAGGCATGACTTCTCCGTCAAAGTATTTCTCCTTACCTGGTACCTCTAGCAGCTGGATCCGGGCTGGGGCCACCCATCCATCCACACACCCAAGGCTCAGGCTTCACCCTAAAAGGACAACTTTGCATACGGGTCTTCTCTACGCAGTCCCTTGATAGCCTCACAGCCTGCTCAGTCCAGAGGGCTTGGCTCTACAGTACTAAAGTTTAGAATGTTTCCCCTCTATGGAAACACCCTCAGATTCATTCTATAAAGGGAGTCTTACTGACTAAGCATGTCCACTTACTTGGCATAACCAGAAGAAAACTGTTCAGGAAAATTACCGGAATTTCTTTTTTAATTTTTTAAAATATGACTACTTCCTAACTGCAAATTAATTTAAAAGAAATTAATTTGGGAAAAAATCAGGAAAGGGGTTTTCTACAAAGCATAGCTAGATTCCAGTTGTGCAGTGATCCGGGATAGGAAGGGGGTACGTGATTGGAAATAGGGTACATGGCAGGTACTAATGTTATTTAAAGGAAGAATCAGCATTACTTGGTGACAAGCGGGGAGGTCTTATATGGGGGGGGAAAAGGTTATTTCCCAGATTGCAATCTTTAGGAAGTATCAAGGAAAACAAGAAATACTTTCTATGTAAATAATTTCTCAGCTTACAGCTTGAGAAATGTGTGTTTTTATTACAATGTTAATGTTAAAAAATGGAGAAAGTACCTTATTTTAACATTTACTTCTTTAGTAAAAAAAGAAAAGGAAAACCGCTCTACTTTTTACTGAAAATTATTTTGTTCTACCTTAACATCCAGTGTCTCCAATAACCTTTGTCCTTTACATATAAATAACCACTTACCTTTCTTTCCATTTCCAGTAAAAGATAGTCTAATGCTCTTTTTTAGATTAATATAAAACTAATTGTGTATTTGCAGTAGTGAAAAAAGAAAATAGATTAGGTTAGTCAGTGTACAAAAGTAAATAATGTACTGCTTTATGTGTATTTGAGAACTGTTTCTTACATAGTGTTGCAATAAGTACATATAGTAAACGACAAAAATGTAAGTTGCAAATCAAATTCAATACTAAATGTATATGTTAAACAGCAGCTGGCACATAGTAGCTACCTGCTAAATATTTGTTACAGAAGTGAATGGAAAGAGGCGGTAGCCTTCTGTCTTCTTCATTCAACCAAAAATAATTTATCATGACCTGGAAATTCAAAAATAAATAAAACATGATTACTTCCTCTTTAATATTCTCAGTCTAGTGGAAGAGGCAGAGACATTAGAATAAAACATACATACGATATGATGTTGTGTATGAAGTGCTCTGGGCACCCAGAGTTCAGGGTGCAGGGAGAGCAGGCGGAAGAGTTCACAGAGAATGTAACATTTAACGGGTATTGAAGGATTTGTATGCATTCACAGGTGGAACTGTGGGGAAAATACATTCCAGTCAGAAAGCATTGCATGTGCAGAGGCACAGAGGCAAGAAAGAGCATGGCTGGCTGGAGGAGTCAGTATTTGGGTACAGCAGAGGATAAATGAGACATAGAGGATCATGAGCTGAGGTCATATCTTGAGGGAACTTGATCAAGCTAAGAAGTATATACTTTATTAGAAATGACAATAACAAATCACTGAGAAGTTTTAGGAAGAAAAATATCAAAGAATGAGTGGATTGGAGGAAAGTTAGGAAGACCAGGTGATAAAATGAAGGCTTGGACTAGGAAATGGCAGTGAAGATAGGAAAGAAAGGAGTGATTAAACATACTGAGGATGCACACGTAGATGGCGATAGTGGTAAATTGCTGTAGTATCGGCCCCCATTGATTCATGCATTCTCTGTCCATGCTCCTGGGTAATCCCCTCCTGTCCTGACTCTGAACTTGGCTATTAGCAAACATACAAGCAGGTGCTTGAAAAGGACTTATGCATTGGGGCATCACTTCTCTTGCTAATGCTGGAAACATTGGGACCACCATCATGTAGCTGAGCCTACACTAGCTTGTTGGAGACATGTCAAACCTATTATTCCATTTGATATCCAGAATTAACCACTAGCCATAACCAACTGCCAGACATGTGAGTGAGCAAAGCCATTATAAAATAACCAGCCTCCAGCTGACCTGCCAGCTGACTGCAGCCTCATGAGCAAGCCTTGGTCAAGCCTAGCCCAGCTGAGCCCAGCCCAAACTGCTGACCCATAGAACTGTGTGCTAATAAATGATATTTGTTTTAAGCCACTAAAATTTGGGATGGTTTGTTACACAGCAAAAATGAACTGATACAGTGAAGAATCAGCTATAGTCTTGCATGTCACAAAAAGTTGGCTGAATTTTAGAGACAGAGGAGTAGCAGTAGCTAGTGGGACAGGCAGTGTAGAGAGTAAGTGTGAGGCATTTATTTATTTTTTGCTTTTGAAAGGGTTTTCATTTGCTTTTGATTTTTTAGATGAGGAAGAATTGAACTCAAAGTTGAGGGAGATTTTGAATAATAAAACTTACTTTGAAGGTTTTACATAAAGATCAAATGCAATAATATACACAAAGACATCAAATGAAAAATAATTGTTACCTTATACATCTGTGTGTACATAGATTATATGTACTATATCTTCTATTTTATTTTTTACAGAACTCACACAAGTGAGTGTACACCTACTGACATATACACACATCCCATTTTGGGGAGAAATAACTTGGATACCACAGTATGTTCTAAAACAGCTCCCTAAAATTCCTAACTAGAGGTGGGATGTCATTTTTGCAAGCAGATCTCTACTTCTACCCCAAACCCAGAGAATTTTGCAGTTGTTTTGAAGTGTCCACACAGAGGCATACTCATGGTTGTACCTAGAATAAGATATTCCAAGCGTGAACCCCAAATCTTCTAAATAAATTGAGCATATCTAAGGGCTAAACAAACTATTCTTCATTCTCAAAATTTTTAATTACAGTATTCTATTTACCACATTTTTTGTGGCTTTTTCTAGTAGATTTGGGGCTGAAGTGTCTATTATTTCAGATAATAAATTATGTGACAAGATATGCCATTTTACCAAGCATAATGTGCAGTCTACAAGATAAAGACAATAAACTCCTTAATGTCATATTACGGTTCATTTGGGAGGAATGGGCAAAACCATAATGCTTTTCATTCCTAATATTCCTATCGTAACAAGGCAAATAATCGTAATCAAATGTCTATATTGTAACTCTAAATTTTTAGTCATGTTTTATCTACTATCATGGACATATACAATAATTTAGAACATCTAAAATTTAAGGAAGCACACATGATTTATCACAAATTTGTCCTTAATTTTTTGTAATCAATAGCTGGCTCCAAACCTATTTTTCTTCTCAATGTACTTCTCTATGTCACTGCTCAGTTGCAAAATATACTCTAAATGGTTCCTTTACTTAGAATCCCTATTTCATAAATATTTAAGATTGTAGCTTTTATTTTTTCTCAACTTTCTGATTTTTTTGTATTTTATAAAATTGATATATGAATATGCTGATCATAATCACGTTGCTGTATACCATAATTTGATAATAATCACTAGTAATTTTGATGAAATACACTGCTTTTTAAATACAGTATTGAAATTAACACTCCTTTTCAGAACTTATATAATTTCCTCAAGCTAAACAAGATTACTTCTGTTTAAATTACTAGTTCTGTGCCATCTTATTGAGTGGAATGGATAACTGTGTCTACTAAGTACAGTCTGATTCAAAGACTGTGTGTGCAATGCATTTATTCCCATCCCTCACTTTGTGTGAAAGCTTTTGAACCTAATACATCATCTTCACTGAGCAATTTATCAAATGGAAGAGCTGAGTAAATGCTACTCTTTCCATAACATAGTGCTTTTGAGTGCCAGTAGAGGATAAATAACAATAGAATAACATAATAAGTAAGTAAGCATTAGGTCAAGAGAAGAGGTGGTTCACTGTATCTAACTGAATGATTAGCACAGTGCTCTTTAAAAGTTGAACCATCTGTATCAGAATTACCTGAAGTCATTGTGAAGTATGCAGATTCCCACCTCAGAACCAGCAAATCAATTACAAAATAAATATTATCAATAGAGTGTCATTTCTTATAAATTTCTCACATCAAGACAAGGAAAATTGGCTTTCAGAAGATGTGAGGGAGGAGACTGTGTCCCAGCCTAAACCATAGTCTAGAATGTTAAGCAGCATAATGAAGTTCACCTTCAGCTAGATTATAATTTAGCATTGGCTTATGCATAAGGGCAGCGTGGAGGACAGAGCTGCAGGGGACGGGGGAAATAGGGTAAAGAGGAGTAGGCCAAGGAACCCAATGGTGATCACAATCCCTCAGTAGTCTCAGCCTCAGTTATGTCAGTAGTGCTTTCCTGGTGTTCATATCACGGCATGTGGAAAATTATAATGTTATATCTGGCACACTGGGATAAGCAGGTTAGTCTGTTTGCAGACAGAGCTAAGCATACCAGAAACTCTGGACACCCTAAAAGAGGCTGAGAGAATCAATGACATCCCCCTGGGAACACGCTGTTGGGAAATTGCTCTGGGAAATACCCATCACTCTATCTGTTAATGTGTTCATCACTACATGCTCTCAGCAATGCCTGGGCACTGGTTTTTCCTTCTCTACTTTGTAGAATGGGGGACTAACACCAGGAAGTTACTAGGCCATTCTCTACCTTTTTAAAAAAAGGAACATGAGATAGTTTCTCCATTTTCACAGGCAATTAGTGAACACTATGTTAAATGGATATGACATCACATGTATAATAGTTTTTGTAGTTATTTTATTTACATTTGAATGAAATGAATTATTTAATAATTATTGTATCAGAAAGTGTGCACAATTTACCTTTATTTTCTTTTCAGTTAGTGATCTATGATGTCATGAAGTGAAATTTTATGTGGATTAATTTTATTAATCCACATAAAATAAGAAAAGCTAAAGAGCAAAATACATAGAAAAGTAATAGATAGAATCCGTTTTTATTTATCCTTAGATTACAATTGTTTGCTGATCATGTTTGCAGGTTAAGAAATAAACGAACATGAATTTAAAGTTTAAAAAGGTAAAGGTGGGGAGGAGGAATCAATTAGAAACAGAGAGGTCAAAAGATGGCTTTAACATCAACTTTTACAAACTCAAAATAGCTAAAAATACCAACTGATTAATATTTTTTCAAATAAAAAGGCTTATTGAGCATTTCTTAAATTCTGTAGTACTAAAAACATGAATTTTAGCAATATATCTTTCTTTCAGTATTAATTGGATACACCAAAATATCGCATAGTAAATCAGAAAATACATAACTTTGAAAATCATATGTCAACTTTTAAAAAAATTAAATGGTACACAGGATGAAAATTATAATAACTATAATAACATTTACTTAACATGGAAAACAAATAATTATATATGATTACACATTGTGGGTTGATCTATTTGTAATTTTTTTATGATTTTACTCTATGGAAATCTCTTGTATTTACTCACATTTCCAGAAATTTAAACCACTAACAAGTAAGGCAACATAAAATCAGATCTAAGATGAAAATGTGTGTTACATCATTCACAAACTTGCAGTAAATGTGAACTAAGAGTCAATTTTTTGAAGTGAATAAATAACCACTTTATCCTTAAAGATTTGCTGTTATTAACTGCTAATGTATAGGTTAAATCACATAAAAACGTGGTTGATTGTCTGTTTATAACTATGAGTTAATTTTGAAGGGACATATGAGAGACATAAAATTCAATTGGTCCTTCCAGAGACAGTAGGTAAATTATCAAGGTAATTTATGACTTACTGGTTGACCATGTAAGGAAAATTAAACTAATGGAAAATTATTCTATGATGAGTTTCCATTAAATACTCTCTGGAATGCTGGCTGCCTTCAGCATTCCCTTAGTGTTAGAAATAAGAGGATTGAGGAAGACCATAAAAAAAAGGAAATTGCAATCTTTGAAACAGGAAGCGATTAAGGTAAAAAATAAGGATTTTAATAGAGTGAGTGTCATGTAAGGATGATTTCTATTCTGACCCTGTTTTAGTGTATTGATAGTTATAAGACTGTGGAAAGAAAAAGTAATTTTATAGTGCCAACAAAAGGCATATGTTAGAGTACCAATTATTTCATCATCCACTTTGATGTAAATGAATCCAAATGGTTTAAACCAGAACAATTGGTAATCATGAAAACTTGTGAAAATATGAATTCATGTCATACATAATAAAGTTCTGACTTTTAACTTAAAAGTTAACATTGTAAAGTGACTTTTTCAAATTCATGACCTTCCCATATTTTATTAAGGTTCATTGCATCCTTAGGAAATAGGAGGATGTGGTATCTTCATTGCTTCATTCAGTAAGCAGCAGGCATGGCATGTTCCCTGTGTGGGTAGCTTTGTAGACAACCCTGCAGGAAGTAAAGCTCTTTCCCTGTCAGGGATGCACTTCAGTGCTCTCAGGGAGAGGACACATCCATGCTTGCTGAGGAAGCAGGCTGCCTAGTCTCAACCAACGAAACGACCTCTTTTGCACAGTGGATTCATGACATCCAAAGAGATCTGAAAATTCCTCTTCACCTGTGCGCAGTCCTGAAGTCCAGCAGGGAAACAAGAAGTGCTGATGAGAGTAGGGAGAATGACAGAAAGGAAACAGAAAAAACAAAATCTGAGTGATTGATATATCTGAATGCAAATTCAAGACCCAGAGGAAATAACCAAGACAAACTGAAAGGAGTAGAATTTGGCATAATTGGAAAAAAACACGTGGTGGAATAATAGCACACTAAATCCTATAACTGAGCTAAAACGAAGGTTTAATTTCTTCAGGAATGCAAAGATAAATGCAAAGCATTTATCAATATCTATATCATTAATAGTATGTAACACTTTGCCCATAATTAGTGCTCAATATTCATTATAGGAATTAATGAATTTATTGGGTTTTAATTATAATACATTGTATACCAAACACTTATCACATGCTAGGTACTATGTTAAGTACTTTACAAGTTATGTTGTTTTATCCTCACTGATTCTATGAGGTAGGTGGGAATATGACCTTTTTACAGATGAAAAAACTGAGACTCCAAAAATATTAGCAACTTGCCCAAGGGTTCAGGAATAATAAATGAAGAGCCACGATTGAACCCAGGCTTGCTTGATTTAAAGTTTCATGTTATTAACAGGTATAATGCCAAGCTTGTTAGATCTCCTACCCGACATAAGGGTCAAGTATCTGTCTCACACTTGATTGGACCAGTGGCTCTAAGCCCTATCAACCCACATCCCTATACCTTCTTATAACAAATATCTTGCAATACTCTCCTTGCTGCACCAAAGAGAAATTCATAGATAACTTACACATAATTTTAATCAATGTAATTCACTGAGTCTAATAGAGACAGCAAACTAAAGAAAAATAAATAATAATCAATGTATTAGCCCATTCCTGTTGCTTATAACAAAATACACTGAACAGGGTAATTTGTAAGAAAACAAAATTTATTGCTTATAGTTTCTGAGGCTGGAAAGTCCAAAATCCAGGGAACACATGTGGTGAGGGTCTTCTTTGGTGGTGGCTTCACAGCAATGTGGGGGTCTCACATGATAGAAAGTGGCAGAGGAGAGAGACAGACTCTCACGTGGTCTCCTTTAAAGCCCTCAGGACCATGCCCCTGATCACCATTATTAATCCATTCACTATGGCATTGTCCCACAATCTAATCACCTCTTCAAGGCCCTACCTTTCAATTACCATAATAGAATCTCCCACCTTTAACAGTTACACTGGGAATTAAGGTTCTAATATACAAACTTTGAGGGACACAATTCAATCCACAGCAATAAATAATATGCATTTTAATAAATACATGCTCAGGCATGACTACACTCCAATACCTTATTAAGCAATTTGATGTTTGCACCTAAACACAGAGTGGAGCAATTATACATACATGTTAATACTTGGTGTGTGTTGGGGGTGGGGATTTGTTTGTTTGTTTTTTCGGTGACTCAAATAAATTCAAGGTATTGCTATTGGTTACGTGATTTTCTGAAATGGTAAACAACTCTTGTTAAAGATCCATACATAATAAAATATAATCTTTCTTCAATTTAAACAGTGGTTAGATTCCTAAAAAGGTCATTATATATTATAGCCATACTGAAAACTTCTTTATAAAATAGACTTAGCTTCTAGGCTTATAGATTTATACACAGATATTTCATATGCCTGATGTATGGTGAGCTATTTGAAAGTCATGCAGAATGCACGTGGGAACTATCTTTACAGGATGTTAAACATCCTGGTCCTACCCACCAAATACTGATGGCCTTCTCCCCAATCAAAATGAAAAACAAAAATGCCACCGATAGTGGTACAAGTTATTCCCATTGAAAACTACTCATTTAAAACTTTAGATCAGATTCACTAATATAAGCAAAGATAATATATTGATCTAACTACGTATATTAAATGCATATAAAATTTAAACATTTAAATTGGGCTTCATGGCAATATCAGGAGGTGGAGAATGTTTGGATTAAGATGATGAGATTAGCCAAGAGTGAAATACTCATCTGGATAATGTAAAAACCAACAGGTAAAGCGACATGTGAATGCAGGCTAAGCCTTGACTAAAATCAGCAAAGGGGAGACTAACAAGCGAGAGGAAAAGAGAAGTCAGGGCATACACCTTTCCTGCCGCAGGAAGTGTGTCTGCCATTGGCTACATTTCCTCCCAGGAACTAGCTGGTGTCAGGCAGCCCTCCCTCCAAGTTCCTAGCTCCACTGTGTGGCATGTTTCTGGGTTCTGTCACATCATTGTCTCCCTCGGTCCCTTCACCCCTGGAGATGGTAGCAGCTTCCTGCTGTTGATGATCTCTATGTTGCTTCACCATTTTGTTTGGCTTTTTAGCTATTCTGACACTTTTATATTAATTACCTATATTAAATTTCTTCTTTGAACTACCTAGCATGGTTCTATCTTTTTGACTGGAATCTAATAGATATACAGGTTCTTAACAACAAGAAAAATTAGTCCAGGATCTTAATACAAACATTAAAAGAAATGATAATAGTAAAGCTATTAGTAAATAAATACTTATTTAGCAAATAGTATGTACCTACTAAAGTGCATTTGCTGTTATTACAAAAACATTAATTTATTCATCCCTGTTCAAACGAAGTACACACTCGACCAAGCCATGAAGTGAAAGAAATATGGTGTAAAAGTAAATGGTAAGAGTTTTGCTGCCAGGTAGACCTGGATGAGAATCCAGATTCGATCACTGAGTACCTCTCTTATTCTGTTAATGCATTTTGACTTCTCACACCCTCACTTGTCTCTTCTACAAAATGCGGATCATGATAGTAATATCTGGTTTGAAGAAAAATTATATAAATCATGTATTGCACCAAGTATACTTGCTTAGCTCCAAAATCCCATGAAAAAATTCAGTAAGGTAAGAAAATTTAATTTTAGAAAAGTATAATTTAAGGAAAGGCAGTGCTAAGCCCTTAATGAGAGAATTAATAGAAATTCAACTTTTCAAACAGTTCCATATTCTACTTCTCTATAGAAGGCAGGAAAAATGAACTTAGACTGCAGAATGTCAGGTCTTTAGATTGAAAATCTTCCAGAAGAATAACCCCTCAGCTATGTTAAGGTTCTGGTATGCTTTTGCATATCCTTATGAATAAACAAATGACTACATTTGTGATTTCAATTCAGGCGTTTTCTTCATATTTTAATGAGTAGATCAGCTATTCATTTTGCTTGTGAATAATTATTCAGTTGACTCTGTTCTACTGAGGAAGAAAGAGAATTAAGAAAAAATGAAAAAAAAAAAAAAACCAAAAAACAAAGAGCCAAAAAACAGCCAATGTTTTCTTCTTCTTTTCTGCATAAAAATGTGTACACAAAGAAAATGTCCTGTTACAGAGATTAAGGCAATGGGAGGAGGATTCTTACAATTTTTCCTTGAAGTATCAAATTTTGCAATTATCCTCTTTATGGAAAGAATAACAAGACACTTAACTGAAGATATACAGGATTACACCAGAAACTAAAATTCAAATAGGAAGAGCTTACTCCAGTGATGATGAATTAGGTAATTCAAATAAACCTTCTCACTGAGAACAAGCAGAAATGCTAAAAACAAAAACAAAACAAAACAAAACAAAAACTTTTTAAAAATCTAATGTTAATATTACTTGAATAAAATCTAACAGAAATAGCAACACAGAGAAGAAAGCCTGGTTTTTAGAGTTGTTTCTCTCCCAGGAATGTCTGCTGGCTGGAGAAGTGATGCCTCAGAGGCTGAGAAGCTGGGCAATGTATTGATAGTCTCATAAAACTCAGTGGACCCAAACTAGAGTTCAGAGCCTGCTGAAGAAGGGAGTTCTTGACCAAGAGGCTTGTTGTGAAACAGTGTGGGGTCCCTTTTCCCTAAGGGAAAGGGTAAACTGAAAATGGACTGTCATTGGAAGAAACTAAAGATTGATTTCAAATAATCTCAGTCCATGAAATTGAATTAAGTGATTTGATTTGCTGCTATTTCTATCCAACTACTAGAGACAAATTTCAGTCCCTTCTGGAGGAAGAAAACATTATCCTAGGCCTCAATTATTTCTAAGGTAAAATATTCTTAAGTAATATCTGACACTCAAAATCAAACAAACAGCCAGATATAAACAGGAAATAAGAAAATGTAATTTTAGAAAGCACAAGAAAAAAGTCAATTGAAACAAATTCACAGAAGGTGCAGACAGTAGGGTTATTAGATACTGTCTTTAAAATCACTATGCTTAATGTGTTCAAGGAAACAAAAGACAAGATTGATAATGTTGGTTCCATAAAAATAAGTAAAAATTTTAGAAATTAGAAATGCAGTTAGTTGATCAAGTGGGATTCATCCCAGGGATGCAAGGTTGGTTCAACATATGCAAATCATTAAATGTGATATACCACATCAATAAAAATGCAATTAATGACATTAGAAATTTAACACAGCTGAAGATAGAATTAGTGGACTTAAAGGTAAATCACAAGAAAATATTCAGACTGAATCAGTGAGAAACAAACAGTAAAAGGGCAAAACACAAAAATTAGACTAAGGTATTGAATTAGTGTTTCCCAGAGAGATAGGACCAATAGGATGTATATAAATATAGAAAGAGATCTATTATAAGAACTTGGATCACACAATTATGGGATCTGATGAGTCTCAAGGTCCGCAGGCAGCAAGGAAAAAACCAATGTCCCAGCTCAAAGCAGCCAGGAAGAAGAATTCTTTCTTACTCTCAGAGAGGCAGTCTTTCTGTTCTACTTACAGACCCTCAACTAACTGGATAAGGCCCACTCCCATTAGGTAGGGCAATCCACTCTACTCAGTCTATGGATTCAAATGTTAATCTCATCTAAAAACACCCTCATAGACACACCCAGAATAGTACTTGACCAAATGTCTAGGCACCTATGGTCCAGTAAAGTTGACATGTAAAATTACCAATTACTGAGATTTAGAAAACAGACTTAGAAATACTATCATCCAAGAGGAAGGAAGAAAAAGAATGAATCAAAAGCAATATTTGAAAATATAATAGCTGAGAATTTTCTATCACCGACAAAAGATATAAACTCACAAATTCAATAAATTCTATTAAACTCAATCAAGATAAATAAGATAGCCTAAATATATACCATGCAAACACAAATCGTAAGGAAGATGGAGTGGCTTAGCATAAGATGAAGGAGACTTCACAACAAAAGATACTATCAAAGTTAAAGAGAGATATTTCATATAGATAAAAGTGTCAATTCTTTAAGTCTTTAATATGCATGCATCTAATAACAAAACTTCAAAATTCATGAAGCAAAAACTGGGAAAACTAAAGGGAAAAGTAGAAAACCCATAATAACAGTTGGAAATGTTGACATTCATCTCTTCATAGTTGGTAGAATAAGTAGACAAAATATTAACATGGGTATAATAGATCTAAACAAAACTATTAGGCAACGTGACCTAATTAATACTTTTTTATTGAAACATAATTGATTGCACATATTAGTGGGGTGTACAGTTGATTTTCAGCATTTGTGTATAATATGTGCTGCTCAAATCAGGATTATTAGCATATTTATCATAACAAAATGTAATTATTCTTGTGTCCATTACCCAATTTCTCCCTAACCTCTCCCTTCCCCTTTCCCACGTCTAGTAACCATAATTCTGTTCTTTCCTTTGTATAACGTATTATTGTGCTCATTTGTTTGTTTCTTTTTGGCTCCCACTTATGAGTGCGGATATGCCATATTACTCTTTCATTCCTGGCTTATTTCAATTAACATAATTTTCTCCAAGCTCACCCATATTGCTGCAAATGGCAGAATTCCATTCTTTTTTAATGGCTGAGTAGATTCTGTTGTGCATATATATCACTTTTTCATTACCCAATCATCCATTGATAGACATTTAGGTTGATTCCAACTGTTGGCTGTTATAAATACAGCTTCAATAAACATGGGAGTGCATGTATCCCTTCAACATGATGATTCCACTCCTTTGGGTAAATCCCACCACCCAGATGTGGGATTACTGGATTACTGGTAGTTCTAGCTGTAGTTTGAGAAAATTTCATACTGTTTTCCATAATGTACTAATTTATAGTCCCATCAACAGTGCAGGAGTATTCCCCTTTCTCCACATCCTCACCAGCAATTCTTGTTCTCTGTCTTTTTGATAATAGCTAGTCTAACTAGAGTAAGATGAAATCCCAATGTGGTTTTGATTTTCATTTCCCTGATGATTAGTGATGTTGATCATTTTTCATGTACCTGTTGGCTATATTTTTATGTCTTACTTTGAGAAATATCTATTCAGCCCCTTTACCTATTTTTTAATTGAACTTTTTGGTTTTTCACTGTTAAGTTGTTTGTGTTCCTTGTACATTCTGGATATTAATTCCTTGTCAGATGTATAGTTTGCAAATATTTTCTCCCATTCTATAGGTTGTCTTTTCACTCTGTTAATTGTTTCTTTTGCTGTGCAGAAGCTTTCTGGTTTGATATAATCCCATTTGTTTTTCTTTTGTTTCTGTGCTTTGGGGGCCTTTATAAAGTCTTTGCCCAGTCCTACATCCTGAAGTGTTTCCCCTATGTTTTCTTCTAGGAGTTTTACAGTTTCAGGTCTTATATTTAAGCCTTTAATCCATCTTGAGTTATTTTGTTATATGGTCTACTTTCATTCTTCAAAACATGGAAATCCAATTTTCCTAGCACCATTTACTGAAGATGCTATCCTTTCCCCAGTGCATGTTCTTGGTGCCTTTATGTAAGATTAGCTGACTGTAAGTACATGGGTTAATTTCTGGGTTCTCTATTCTGCTCCATTGGTCCATGGATCTGTTTTTATACCTTTACCATGCTGCTTTGGTTACTATAGCTTTGTAGTATAGTTTGAAGTCAGGTAGTGTAATGCCTCTGGCTTTATATTGTTTTTGCTCAGGATTGCTTTGGCTGTTCAGGGCCTTTGCTATTCTATATTAATGTTAGGATTGTTTTTTCTATTTCTGTGAAGAATGTCATTGATATCTTGATACAGATTGCATTGAATCTGTAGATTGTTTTGGGTAGTGTAGACATTTTCACAACATTAGTTCTTCCAGTCCATGAATATGGAATGTCTTTCCATCTTTTGGTGTCCTCTTTAATTTCTTTTAGCAGTGTTTTTTAGTTTTCATTGTAGAGATCTTTCAACTCCTTTGTTAAATTTATTCCTAGGTATTTTATTCTTTTTGTAGCTGTTGTAAATGGGCTTGCTTTCTTGATTTCTTTTTCTGCTTGTTTTTTGTTGGCATATAATAATGTTACTGATTTTTGTGTATTGATTTTACATCTTTTCTGAATTTGCTTGTCAGCTCTAGGAGTTGTTTGGTAGAGGTTAAAAGTTTTTCTACATATAGGATCATGTCATGTGTAAACAGGGACAATTTGACTTCATCTTTTCCAATTTGGATGTACTCTATTTATTTCTCTTGCCTGATTGGTCTGGCTGGTACTTCCAATACTATGTTAAATAGGAGTGGCAAAAGTGGGCCTCCTTGTCCTGTTCCTGTTCTTAAAATCTGGACATTTTTCTCCATTTGGTATCCCATTCAGGTGATTCATCAATTTCTTATTGTTTGAGGTCTGGTATTAGAGAATTGTAGTCTTTTGAGGGAGTCGTGTTTCTCTGTTTTTAAATGCTTCTCATATCTCTGCATTGATGTCTGGGCATCAGGCAGTGTTAGTCACTTTTTTAAATTCTAGGAGTGGCTTTTGAAAGGAAAAACTCTTTCATGTGGGCATATTCTATATTGACAGTCAGGTTCGGCATTTTAATTTTGGATCTGGATGAGTGTGTTAGTGCAGCCTTCGTGTGACTTCTTCAACTGTATACAATCTTAGAGCTGTCTTTGGGTGCCTTTGTGGCCTAGATGGTGGGGCCGTCAGCAGTTTCTTGTTAGGGTGGGTTTATTGTTGGGGTGAGTGATCCACTGTCGGACAATGAGCAGGTGTATACTGTTGCCATGGGACCTCTAGAGGGCCTCTGGTTCAGCTGTTGAGCCGGGAGCAAGCCTGCATGGATGCAACAGGACCCAGCAGCTTTCTAGAGGTGTGTTGTGGGGAGGACAAGCTACTACCCAATCAGCTGTTGGTTTGGGAGTAGGTGTACACAGCTGTTGCAGAAACTGGCAGCTCTGTAGGTGGCCAACTGGTCAGCTATTGAGCCTGATGCAAGCCTGCAAAGGTGAAGACAAAGCCAGCATTTCTTCAGATGTCTGCCTTGCGCCGTCAAAGCCCCTGCATAGTCCACTGTCTTTTTGGTAGCCAATATACACCTGTGCAACAGGTCCTGACAATTCTGTAGAAGGCCACTGGCTCTGCTGTTGAGTCTAGAGCAAGCCTGCATGGATGCTGCAGTACCCAGTGGCTCTCTAGAAAGGAAAAGCTACCACCCAATCAGCTTTTGTTCTGGGAGTAGATGTACATTGGTGCTGCAGGGCTTGGCAGTTCTATAGGTGGACACCTGATCAGCTGTTGACCCTTTTGCAACCTGAAAGGGTATAGCTGAGCCCAGCAGCTCTGTAGAGGCCTGCCTTGGGGTGTCAGAGCCACTGCCTATTGACCTAATTATTATTTCAAAACACTACACCCAACAACTGTGTACATATTCGTTTCAAGTGCATGTGGGAAATTTACTAAATATGCTGGGCTATTAAGAAACAAATTTCAGTATATTTCAAAAGGCTAAAATCTTACAGACTATATTCTCTTGATGGAATTAAATTTGAAATTGAAAACAGTAAGACATCTTGAAAATCCCCACATATTTGGAAATTAAATAACACAATCTTGAGTAACACATGGGTCAAAGGAAAAACCTGCAAGACAAAAACAATATCTTGAACTAAATGACAATAAAAAACATACTCTATCAAAATTTGATTTTGATAAAAATTTGTGATATTCAGCCAAAGCAGAAATTAAAGGAAATTTATAGCTGTAAATGACTACTAGTAAAGAAAAAAAGGTTTAAAATCAGTGTTCTACATCCCCATCTTAAGAAGTTAGCAAAAGAAAAGCAGATTAACTCCCACTGGCTGCTCTGAAAAGCCATCTTTGCATTGATCCTCGGTCATTTCTGCGCTGGTGCCACCACCACCGCTGTGCACCTCCCCCATTGCCATGGACTCCAGCAGTTTTATTACCAGAGTTCCCAAACTTTTGCTGTTTTTTCAATCCATGTCCTACCATGTCCAAGATCACCACTATGGACTTAAAGCAGAAGAAGGAAGTCATGGAGAAGGTAGGGAATGGAAGAGAAGCCCCTGCTAATGGGAATGCTAATGAGGAAAATGGGGAACAGGAGGCTGACAATTTGGTAGATGAAGAAGAGGAGGAAGATGGAGAGGAAAGAGAGAAGGAGGAAGAAAGCCATGGTGAGGAAGAGGATGGAGGTGAAGATGAGGAGGCTGAGGGAGCTAATAGAAAATGCAGCTGAAGATGATGAGGATGACAATGTTGACACCAAAAAGCAGAAGACCTATGAGGATGACCAGACAGTAAAAAAGGAAAAGTTAAACTTAAAAAAAAAAAAGGCCACCATGACTTATTCACCCTTCACTTCCCATCTCAGAATCTAAACACGGTCACCTTCGAGTAGAGAGGCCAGCCCCACCACCCACCATGGCAGTGCCACCCTCAGGTGACACACACTCTCCACCACCAACTGAACCACAATGAGAATTTGCAACAGGGCAGGAAAAAAAACCCAAAACTTCCAAGGCCCTGCTTTTTTTCTTAAAAATACTTTAAAAAGGAAAATTTGTCTGTATTTTTTATTTGCGTTTTATATTTTTGCCCATAATGTTAGGGGTCAGCCATTTTTAATGATCTCAGATGACCAAACCAGCCTTCAGAGCATTCTCTGTCCTGCCTCCAGCTTTACTTCTGGTGTGACCATGTTCATTATAATCTCAAAGGAGGAAAAAAAACCTTGGTAAAAACCAGACAAAGACACAACAAAAAAAGAAAATTACAGGCCAATATCCTCAATAAATATAGGTGCAAAAACCCTCAACAAAATATTAGCAATCAGAATACAGCAACACATCAAAAAAATTATACACTATGATCAAGTAGGATTCATCCCAGGGATGCAAGGATGGTTCAACATACGAAAGTCAGTAAATGTGATAAATCACATCAACAAACTCAAGGACAAAGACCGTAGGATTATCTCAATAGATGCTGAAAAAGCATTTGACAAAATTAAACATCCTTCATGATAAAGACTCTCAACAAATTAGGTATAGAAGGAAAATATCTCAACACAATAAAAGCCATCTATGACAGGCCCACTGCTAGTATCATTCTGAATGGAGAAAAACTGAGGGCCTTTCACTTAAGAACAGGAACAAGACAAGGATGCACACTCTCACCACTTTTATTTAAAATAGTGCTGGAAGTACTAGCCAAAGCAATCAGTCAAGAGAAAGAAATAAAGGGAATCCAGATTAGAAAAGATGAAGTCAAACTTTCTATATTTGTAGATGACATGATACTATGCATAGAGAAACCTAAAGACTCTATCAAAAAACTCCTAGAGCTGGTTAATAACTTCAGTAACATTGCAGGATGCAAAATAAATGCCCCCAAATTAGTTGCATTTATATACGTGATGGAGTTTGAATGTGTTGTCCCCTCCAAAACTCATGTGGAAATTTGATCTCCAATGTGGCAGTGTTGGGAACTGATTGAGTCATGAGGGCGGATCCCTCATGAGTGGATTAATGCTCTCCATGGGGGAGGGGGGATTAATGAGTGAGTTCTCACTCTATTAGTTCCCACAAAAGCTCATTGCTTAAAAAGACCCTGGCATCTTCTCTCTCTTTTTCTTGCTTCCTCTCACCATGTGATCTGCTTGTACCCGCCAGCTGCCTGCCAATTTCTGCCATGAGTAGAAACAGCCTGAGGCCCATGCTAGATGCAGTTGTCCCAGAATCATAAGCCAAATAAACCTCTCTTCTTTATAAATTACCCAGTTTCAGGTATTCTGTTATAGCAACACAAAACGAACTAAAACAATACTCAGATAAACAACTGACAGAGAAATAAAGAAAGTAAGCACATTTACAATTGTCACGAGAAAAATAAAATACCTAGGGATCAATTTAACCAAGGAGATGAAAGATCTCTACAATGAGAACTACAAACCACTACTTAAACAAATTAAAGAAAACACAAAATGATGGAAAGATATTCCATGCTCTTAGATTGGAAGAATCAACATTGTGAAAATGTCTATACTACCCAAAATGATCTACAGATTCAATGCAATACTCATCAAATTACCAATGACATTCTTCATAGAAATGGAAAAAACAATACTAACTTTCATATGGAATAACAAAAGACCCTGAGTAGCCAAAGCAATCTTGAGCAAAATAAATAAATAAATAAATAAAGCTGGAGGCATAACACTACCTGGCTTCAAATTATACTGCAAAGCTATTGTAACCAAAACAGCATGGTACTGGTATAAAGATAGTCATTCAGACCAGTGGAGCATAATTGAGAACCCAGAAATCACCCCTCAGGATTACAGCCATCTGATATTGGACAAAGGCAACAAAAATCTACACTGGGGAAAAGACTGCCTCTTCAACAAGTGGTGCTGGGAAAATTGGATATCCATATGCAGAAGAGTGAAACTAGATATGCACCTCTCACCATATACTAAAATCAACTCAGAATGGATTAAAGATTTAAGTTTAAGACCTGAAACTGTAAAATTACCAAGGGAAAATACAGGTGAAACACTTCAGGCACTAGGTCTGGGCACAGACTTTTTTTTTTTTTTTTTTTTTTGTGACTGCGATCAGCCAGTGAGCAAACTGGCCATCCCTATATAGGATCCGAACCCACGGCGGGAGCGCTGCTGCGCTCCCATCGCCGCACTCTCCCGAGTGAGCCACGGGGTCGGCCCTGGGCACAGACTTTATGAACATGAACCCAAAAGCACAAGCAGCAAAAGAAAAAATAAAGAAATGGGACTACATCAAACTAAAAGTCTTCTGCAAATCAAAGGAAATTGTCAACAGAGTGAAATGACAACCTACTAAGTAGGAGAAAATTTTTGCTAACTATGCATCTGATAAGGGATTAATACTCATAATATACAAGGAACTCAAGCAATTAACTGTAAAAAAACAAATAACCCAATTAAAAAATGGGCAAAGGAGCTGAATAGACATTTTTCAAAGGAAGACATACAGATGGCCAACAGGTACATGAAAAAATGCTCAACATCACTAGTCAGCAGGAAAATGCAAATTAAAACCACATTGAGATACCATCTTACCCCGGTTAGACTGGCTGTAATAAAAAAGGCAGTGAATAACAAATGCTCATGAGGGTGTGGAGAGAAGGAAACACTCCTGTACTGTTGGTGGGACTGTAAATTAGTACAATCACTATGGGAAACAGTATGGAGATTTCTCAAACAACTATAGGTAGATATTCCATACTACCCAACAATCCCATTTCTGGGTATATACCCAGAGGAATGGAAATCATCATGCCGAAGGGATACTTGCACTCCCATGTTCATCGCACCTCTGTTTACAATAGCCAAGACATGGAACCAACCTAAATGTCCATTGATGGATAATTGGATAGCGAAACTGTGGTATATATACATCATGGAATACGACTCTGCCATAAAAAAGAATGAAATTCTCCCATTTGCAACAACATGGATGAGCCTGGAGAAACTTATGTTGAGTGAAATAAGCAAAGCACAGGGGGATAAATACTGCATGTACTCACTCATAAGTGGAAGCTAAGAGAGAGAGAAGGAAGGAAAGAAAGTCCACAGTGGTGTGTTGGACTTGCAGAGGGAGAGAACATACTTGGGATACAAAGCGGAGTGGGGGGGAAGTGGGAGGGGGAGGTTGGGGATAATTGGGTGAGGGACATGGGGTACAAACACAATTAGTGGTAATGTGCATGCTGCTAGTATGAATCTGGCCTTCACATCTTGGGCACGAGGGGTGACAATCAGTTTGTGTCACATGAATACTCATAACCCATAAAATTAAAAAAATTTAAAAAATTAAAAATTTTTAAAAACCTGGTAAAAAACAACAACAAAACAATCTTATTATGAGCATTCCAGTAACTATTTTGTGTATGTAATTAGCTTTACTATAAGTAGTTGGTTTTTATGAGATGGCTAAAAAGGCCAAAGATAAAAGGTTTATTTTTTTCTTTTTTCTGTTTATGAAGTTGCCATTTAATATTTTTGGCCTGTTTGATGTATGTGTGAAACAATGTTGTCCAACAAAGCCAGAATTTTATTTTGCTGAGATGTGAGTTGTTCTAACAAACAAATAAAAGGGGAAAGAAAAGCAGATTAAAACAAAGTAGAAGGAAATACATAATAAAATATGAGAAAAAATCAGTTCAATAAAAGACAAACATCAAAGAATAGTCAAAATGGTTCTTTGAAAAGATTAGTAAAATTTATAAACTTCTAGCAAGAACAATTTTAAAAAGAGCTAGGTAGAAAACAAATTACTAATATCAAGTATAAAAGAGGGAATGTCAGTGTAGATCTAGATATGGCAAAAGAATAAGATAATATTTATGAATAACTTTCGGCCAATAAATGTAACAACCTAGATAAAATGGACAAATTTTTTTCCCAGACACAAATCATCAACACTGATTCAGTAAGAAATATAGAAAAGCACTATTTTTAAAAATTGAAATCACAATCAAAAACTTTTTCACAAAGAAAACCTCAGGTCTGAATGGTTTCATTAATGACCTCTATCAAAAATTTAAGAGAGAAATAATATCATTCTTACTCAAATTTTCAGGGAAAGAAAAGTATACTTCCCAACTCATTATACAAGATCGGAGTAACCCTGCTACCAAAGTATGACAAAGACATTACAAGAAAAGCAAATTACAAAATATCCCTCATAAGCACAGACTCAAAAAATCTCAACCAAATTTAATACAACAATATATTAAAAGGATAATAAATACATTATGACAAAAAGGATTTATTCCAGGCAAGCAATGGTATTTTAACATTCTTGATCAATTAATATAATGCTTTGTATTAACATAATGGAGAAAACAAGTACCTCAATAGACATAGAAAAGGCATTTGACATAATTCAGCACCCATTCGTGTAAACGCACTTGGCAAACTAGGAAAAGATGGGAATTTAATTAGGCACACAAGGGAATTTTTTTATAGAAATAACGAATGAAAATAAGTTGAGACAGTGCTTTGGCTATTGTCTCACAAAAGGAATTGCATTGGTGAAGTTTATTCTTGTTTTTCAATTTGGGTTTGCAAGCAGTCACAAAGATGATGATAATGATGAAGATGACAATGACAACAATGGTAGTGATCATATTCCATTTAGAAAATGTGTTTATTCTCAGGATTCAGAATCTTCACTAAGTGTTCTGGTTCAAATGAATACAGCAGAGAAGAAGATATCCTCATTCAGAGAATTCAGATGAGATAAACTTGAACACATTTTTTTTTCCTAAAACTGAAATAAGCTTACTTCTCAAGGTCCCATATCTGCTCAGCAGTAGATAATGCAACTTTATTAATACAAGCTACATCCATTCATTCTAATATTTAATGAATATTTACTGAGTATGTGCCAGGCACTTGGGAATCATCACTGAACAAAACAGATAAAGATCCTGCCCTTGAGGAGCTCATATTCTCATCAAGAAGATAGGCATTAATAACACTATGAATAAATAAATTATATAATAGATTAAAAGGGCACAAGTATGAAGAAAGTCAAAATAGTACAGAATTAGTAGCACCAAGAGTGCTGGGTGTTGGGGGTACCAGGGGGTGAGGATAATTGATAGCATTAAACATGGTAATCAGCGTAGCTCTCATTGAGAAGGTGACATTTGAGCAAATAATTAAGGTGAGGGAGTTAGCCAAGTGGCAATGTGGAAGAAGAGCAACATTCTGAATTTTTTCCAGGACAGCAGAAAGCTAGTGTGGTAGGAGGTGAGTGAGCAAGGGAGTTTTACCCTTTGTAGTTTTGGACAGGGGGACATGATCTGACTTACATTTCAATGTTTATTTTGGCTGCTGTGTTGAGAATGGGCTGAAGGGGAATGTTCTGGTTATCTATTCCTGGCTAACAACTTATCCCAAAATGTACTGTTATAAAACAACAACCATTTTATTACATCTCTTGATCTCAAGCAAGGCTCGGCTGGGCAGTTCTTCTGTTCCATGTGGCATTACTTAGTGGTATTTTGCTAGTGGAAAGGCTGCTCTCCAGAGTCCGAGATGGCTTCACTTACGTCTCCAGTGTTTTAGAAAGTTGAGCTGAGACACAGTCGACTGAGTTCCTACATATGGCCTCTCCACCATGGCAGTCTCAGGGTAGTTAGATATGACATGGGTCCTTACGGTTCCCAGAGAGAATGTTCGAAGAATGAGGAAGTAGAAATTGCCTTTTCTTAAGACCTGAGCCTAGAAATTGGCATAGTGTCACTTCTGTGATATTTTATAGGTCAAAGCAGTTACAGAGCCCATCAGAATTTGAGGAGAGGGTCATAGATCTTCATTTCTCAATGGGAGGAATATCAAGGCATTTATGGCAATCTCTACAGTCTATCCCCTGGCCACAAGTTACTTACATTTCTCCCACTTGCAAAGTACACTCACACCCTCTCAAAATCCGTAAACATGTTAGAAACACCTAGTATGTGCTCAATACAAGTTAGTCATTATCAATATTAGTGATACTTTTATCTTTAAAACCAGGAATTTTTGGTTCTTTTGCTAATTGAATAACATTATTGTTTAGAGTTACCAGCAGATGGGGATGTTGCATAATACTTTTCTAGGTTGTCGCAAACCTTGTTCCTGACTTAACAAAAAGAAAAAAAAAGCAGGCCTATGAATAAACATCTGCCCGATTGCATTATACAATCTCTTTTTAATAGAAAAATTTTTCAAAAGTTATAAATTTTTAAGAGTTTCAAAATAACTTATTATACAGCTGATAAGGGAACTGAGAAATTAAGTTACTTGACTACGTTCACTCAACTAGCAAGTGGTACACCTAGTATTTGAACCCAGCCTTGGCTAACTCATGTTTTGCTTCCCATCTGCGTAATAAGATATCAAAATTCATTTACTGAATTCGAAAAGAGAAACTAACTTGCACATGTGCATCATTGGTCAAACCTCAGTTTATGTCTCTAATTGATGGCCTGTATATTTTGTCCTAGAAGTCAATCCTGACTAAACAGCCCAGGGGTTAAGTGAAACTAGCAAATAATATCTCCCTCAGTGACGAAACTGGAAACTGTGACGTTCAACTCATCCCTCCCAAAATGTAGCTTCGGTCTCATTGTGGGGTTTTGTTAGCATCTGTGAAAGTTGACAGTTTAGCAGCAAAAGAACAATGTTTTTCTGACATGTCCATGAAGTTCTCTCCTTGGACAAGTCATTCTGATCTAACGGGATACTATTTCTCACTGGTTCTTTAGGGAATAACAATAAAGACAAGATACAGCGTGCTAGAAAATATTTTTAATGCATATGTCTGACAAAAGACTTGTAGCCAAAATCTATATAGAACTCCATTTTTAAATGAGAAAAGACTTAGAACAGGCACTTCATAAAATATATTTCCAAACGGCTAATAATTTAGAAAGTTACTCAACACTTTGTTCACCAGTAAACTTATGGGATACCTGGCAGAATGAATAAAATTAAAAAGATGACAATACAGAGTACTGAAAAGGAATAGTAACTGGAACTCTTATACATTGCTGGAGAGATTCCAGATTTATACAACTGTGTCGGAAATGCATTTGGCCCTTTCTTCTAAAGCCAAACATTCAGATATTCTTTGACCCATAAATTCAGTTCCACCCCTAAGTATATATCCAAAAAAGCACATGTTTACTAAAAGATATTACAAGAATATTCATAGAAAGATTATTTGCGATAGCTAAAACTAGAAACCATCCAAATATCAAACAACAGTAGAATGGATAAATTAGTTGTGATACATTTCTACAATGGATTTGTATACAGCACAGACATAAATTAACTATAGTTTATGCAACAAAATAGATCAATCTCACAAGCATAATGCTAAACATAAAAAGCCAGACACTGCATGAGCCCACTTATATGAAATTTTAAGACCAGGTAAAACTATATGTGATAAAAATCAGAATAGCAGTTGCCTTTACCAGAGGGTAATTACTGGCAGGGGGCATAAGGCAGGCTTCTGGTGCTGGCAATATTATATATATTGATCTGAGTATAGGTGCACATGTTTACTTTGTAAAATTTAATCAAGGTGTACGGTTAAAATTTGTGCTCTTACCTGTACATATATCATACTTGAATAAAATAATTAATAAATAAATCCTCAACTTGGCATAACATAGTAAAGATGCAAAATAGGATTAATGAAAAGTATGAGGCATAATCAGAGAGAAACATTGTTTAGCTACAAAGGAAACCAAAATACTAATGATAAACTTTTTTTCAATACGCAACTGGTAGAAGATTCACAGCATAGAGTTTTCACTAAAGTAAAGCCAAGAGGAAAGGTGGGGTCAGAGTTGCAGCAGAAACCCCCTCCCCAAGGCCATGCCTAGTGGAGCCATGGGTGCAGGACCACCATGGAGACCCCAGACTTAAAGAGCTACCAGCATGCAATGCCAGCCTGCAAGAGTTAAAGTATGGCTAGGAACCAGGAAAGCCATAGAAGCAGAGCTGCCCAAGGACTTGGGGACCCAAACCCCACACCAGCATGCATTTGACATGGAACATGGAGTCAAGGTATATGACTTGCCAGCTTTGAGATTTAATGCCTGCTCTGCTAGGTTTCAGATTTGTTTGGGACCTGTTACCCCCTTCTTTTGGCCTATTTCTCCTTTTTTGATTGGGAATATGTACCCTATGCTTGTCTCACCATTGTATCTTGGAAGTAGATAACTTGTTTGATTTCACAGATGGAACTTTTAGACTTTGGACTTTTGGGTTAAAACAAGTTAAGATTTTGGAGATGAAATGAATGTATTTGTATGTGAAAAAGACATGAGTTTTGAGGGGTTGAGGGTGAAATTCCTTGGGTTGAATATCCCCCAAAACATATTTTGTTATAAGCAACAGAAATGGAGTAGCACAGGGAGTTAAGGAGAAATTTCTCACTAAATCCCTGTTCCCCTCCCTGTTTCCCACCTCTGGTTACCTCAGTTCTGTTCTCTCCTTTGACAGTTTAATGTATTATTGTGATCGTTGTATCTTTCTTTCTTTCTTTTTTATTTTACTTACTTATTTTAGTTCCCGCTTACAAGTGAGGACATGTGCTATTTCTCTGTGCCTGTCTTATTTCACTTAACATAATTTTCTCTAATTTCATCTATATTGCTGTGAATGGCAGAATTTCATTCTTTTTTATGGCTGAGTAGTATTCCATTGTGTGTATATACCACATTTCCTTATGCAGTCATCCGGTAATGGACATTGGGGTTGGTTCCAACTCTTGGCTATTGTAAACACAGCTACAATAAACATGGGAGTGCAGGTATCCCTTTGACATGATGATTTCCATTCCTTTGGTATATGCCCAGCAGTGGGATTTCTGGATCATATGGCAGTTCTATCTGTAGTAGTTTGAGGAACCTCCATAGTATTTTCCAAAATGGCTGCACTAAATTACAGTTCCACAGACAGCACAGGAGGCTTCTCCTCTCTCTGCATCCTCGCCAACTTTTGTTAGTCTCTGTCTTTTTGATAATGGCCAGTTTATTTGGGGTGAGATGATTTCTCAGTGCAGTTTTGATTTGCATTTCCCTGATGCTTAGTGATGTTGAGCATTTTTTCACATGTCTGTTGGCCAGTTGTATGTCTTCCTTTGATAAATGCCTATTCAGCTCCTTTGCCCATTTTTAAATCAGGTTACTAATTTGTTTGTTTTTTGAAAGATAATGGTTTCATTGAATTAATGAGATGAAAAGATAGTGAAGCCCTGTTACCTTGAAATAAGATTTTAAAAAATAATCACTGCAGAAAATACAAAGGATAGGGTTATGCTGTGGTATTAAATTTTTCTGAATAATGTTTCTCTTGACTGTTCAAGAACAAATTAAAGTTTCCACAGCAAGTTTGTTTTCAAAATGCGAAATTGCGACACCATCTCTGACTTCACTCTGAATACCTTTAATAATTTCACTGCGTTGCAGTTTATAAGCTTCCTTGTTATGAGACAGTTAATAAAGAAAGCCAGGCAATGTCTTCAATGTGATAAGTAACAACTATGCACTCAAGAATCAGGTATGACTGAGGCAAATAGTTTCCAGCTTTAATGTTAAGTAATTCCAAGAGGTTTCTGGGTGACATATGGAAGTGTTCAGAGGGATTACATAGCACGTTTCCAGGTTAAGATCTAAATAGGCTGTGCGTTTCTTGTTAAGGTCATGAACAAGGTTGGCAGGATCACTATCCACAAACTCTGGGACAGGCACATTGATGAATTCAACCTCATCTTCAACATGAACTATTCTCTTCAATAGTTTGGTTGAGAGCAGCTGGGGCATACACAGAAGGATCGTTCATGACATCATCTTTGATGTATTTTATTCCACAGTAGTACACATCATTTGGATAAAATGCAAAATATTTGTACAGGTATGTTCCTCCTAGAATGACACCTGGCAAGCATAAACCCTAGTCCAAATCACATGCACCAACACCAGGCTCTCCTTTGCCCAACTGGTACCATATCATCTGGGTGTTTGCTGTCCACCACGACGACGCTGCCTCCTCGCCCTCCTTGGGCTCCTCCCTAGCCTCCTTCTGGGCCAAAGCAGAATTGAACATCACCTTCATCGTGGCGCAGCCTGGGGCGCCCTCAGAGGGCGACAGCAGGCTCGAGGCGTGGGCTGTGGGTTCCCAGTTACAGCTATAGCCTCCTTGGCAGGGCTCCTGGTGCAGCTCATCGATGGCTGAGGAAGGTCAGGCAGCTCCACGCAGCGGCTGAGGTGGCTACTGAGGCAACGATCTCCTAGCTTCCATACGAGGACTGAGATGGCTGGCACACCCAAGAGGTGGAGCAAGGACCCTGGGTGTGGACCCAGGTTACTTGTTTTTTACTGTTGAGTTCCTTGTATATTCTGGATATTAATTCCTCTTTAGATGCATGGTTTGCAAATATTTTCTCCCATTCTGTAGGTTGTCTTTTCACTCTGTTACTTTTGCTGTGCAGAAGCTTTTCAATTTGATATAATTCAATTTGTTTATTTGATTTTGTTGTATGTGCTTTGGGGGTCTTATTCATAAAAATCTTTGACCAGTCCTACTTCCTGAAGTGTCTCCCTACATTTTTATTTTAGGAATTTTATAGTTTCCAGTTTTATGTTTAAGACTTCAATCCATTTTGATTTGATTTTGGTATATGGCAAGAGGTACAGATCTAGTTTCCTTCTTCCACATATGGATGTCCAGTTTTTCCAGCACCATTTATTGAAGAGGCAATCTTTTCCCCATAGTATGCTCTTGTTGCCTTTGTCAAAGACCAGTTGGCTGTAAGTATGTGGGTTGATATGGGGGTTCTCTATTCTGTTACTGGACCAAGTGTCTGTTTTTATGCCACTACCATGCTGATTAGGTTACTATAGCTTTGTGCAATGGATAAGCCTCGCCCTGGGAAAACCACGTTCGTAATCATGGTATCTCCCCTGCCAGGTAAGTATAGGTTACTATAGCTTTGTACTATAATTTGAGGTCAGGTAGTGTAATGCCTCTGGCTTTATTTATTTATTTTTGCTCGGGATTGCTTTGGCTATTTGGGGTTTTTTATTGTTTCATATGAATGTTAGGATTGTTTTTTCTATTTCTGTGAAGAATGTCATTGGTGTATTGCACTGAATCTGTATTGGAGATTGCACTGAGTCTGTAAATTGCTTTGGGTAGTATGGACATTTTCACAATGTTGATTCTTCCAATCCAAGAGCATAGATGTCTTTCCATCTTTTTGTGTACTCTTTAATTTCTTTTGATAGTGATTTGTAGTTCTCATTGTAGAGATCTTTCACCTCCTTGGTTAAATTGATTCCTAGATATTTTTTGGTTTTGTTTTTTGGGGGGGATTTTTTGGTTTTTTGTTTGTTGTTTGGTTGGGTTTTTTTGGGGGGGTTTTTTTGGTGTATTGTAAATGGGTTTGCTTTCTTGATTTCTTTTTCTTCTAGTTCATTGATGGAGTATAAAAACACTACTGATTTTTGCACATTGATTTTGTATCCTGCAACTTTACTGAAATTGTTTATCATCTCTCAGAGTTTTTTGGTAGAGTCTTTAAGTTTTTCTATGTATATGATAATGTCATTTGCAGACAGGGACAGTTTGACTTCGTCTTTTCCAATTTGGATGCCCTTTATTTCTTTCTCTTGCCTGATTGGTCTCACTAGTACTTACAATGATATGCTAAATAGAAGTGGTAAGAGTGGGCATCTTTGTCTTGCTCCTGTCCTTAAGGAAAGGCTTCCAGCTTTTCCCCATTCAGGATGACATCGGTGGTGGGTGTGTTGCATATGGCTTGTATTGTGTTGAGATATTTTCCTTCTATATTTTCTGAGAGTCTTTATCATGAAGGGATGTTGAATTTTGTCAAATGCTTTTTCCATATCTATTGTGATAATCATATGGTTTTGTCCTTGGTTTTGTTGATGTGGCATATCACATTTATTGACTTGCCTCTGTTGAACCATCCTTGCATCCCTGGGGTGAATCCCACTTGATTATTGTGTATAACTTTTTTACGTGTTGCTGTATTCTGTTTGCTAATACTTTGTTGAGGATTTTTGCTTCTATGTTCATCAGAGATATTGGCCTGTAGTTTTTTCTTTGTAGTTGTATCTTTATTTAGTTTTGGTATCAGGGTGGATGCTGGCCTCATAGAATGAATTTGGGAAAATGGTCTCTGTTTCAATTTTTTGGAATAGTATGAAGAGAATTGGTATTAATTCCTCTTTAAAGGTTTGGTGGAATTCAGCAGTAAATTCATCCAGTCCTCAGCTTTATTTGTTGGGGGACTGCTGATTACTGCTTCAATCTCATTGCTTGTTATTGGTCTGTTCAGGTTTTATATGTCTTCTTGCTTCAGTCTTGATAGTTTGTATGTGTCCATCTCCATTTCTTCCAGGTTTTCAAATTTGTTGGTGTTTAGTTGTTCATAATAGTCTCTAATGATTCTTTGTATTTGTGTGGTATTGGTTGTAATGTCTCCTCTTTCATTTCTGATTTTTATTATTTGGGTCTTCTCTCTTCTTTTTTTGGTTAGCCTAGCTAATGGTTTGTCTATTTTATTTATCTTCTCAAAAAAACCCCAACTTTTTGTTTCATTGATCTTTTGTATCACTTTTTGAGTCTCTGTTTCATTTAGTTCTGCTCTGATTATAATTATTTCTCTCTGTCTACTAATTTGAGGATTGAATTATTCTTGTTTTTCTAATTCTTTGAGGTGTAGTGTTACGTTATTTATTTGATATCTTTCTTTTCTTTTGATGTATGCATTTATTGTAATAAACTTCCTTCTTAGTACTGCTTTTGTATATCCCACAGGTTTTTTTGGTACAATGTGTCTTTATTTTCATTAGTTTCAAGAAATTTTTTTATTTCCTGTTTAATTTCTTCTTGGACCCATAGGTCATTCAGGAGCATGTTCCTTCATTTCCACGTATTTGTGTAAGCTTTCAGAGTTTTGCTTGTTATTGATTTCTACTTTTAATTCAGTGTGCTCTGAAAAGATACTTGAAATGATTTCAATTTTTTAAAATTAGTTGAAACTTGATTTGTGATCTAACATGGTCTCTCCTGGAGAATGTTCCATGTGCTGATGAAAAGAATGCTTATCCTGCAGTTGTTGGATGAAAAGTTCTGTAGATATCTGCTGAGTCCACCTGGCTTAAAATGTGGTTTAAATCTTGTGTTTATCTATTAAATTGTTGCCTACAAGGTCTGTCCAATGTTGAGAAAGAGGTATGTGCAGGTCTCCAGTATTATCTTATTGGGGTCTTTCTCTTTATTTTCATCTAATAGTGTTTGCTTTATACATCTGGGTGCTCTAGTGTTGGGTGCATATGTATTTATGATTATTATATCTTCTTGCTGGACAGATCCCTTTATCATTATATAGCAGCCTTCTTTGTCTCTTTTTATGGTTTTTGGCTTAAAGTCTATGTTATCTGATATAAGAATAGCTATTCCTGCTCATTCTTGGTTTTCATTTGTGTGGTACATCTTTTTCCATTCCTTCACTTTTAGTTTGGTGTATCCTTACAGGTGAGGTGAGCCTCTTGTAGACAGCATATAGTTGGGTCTACTTTTTTAATCCAATCAGTCTGTGTCGTTTGAGTGCAAAATTTAATCCATTTACATAGAGGGTTGGTATTGGAAAGTACTGTCTTGTCTTACTCCTATCATTTAATTGCTTTTCTTATGATTGATTTAAATATCATTTGTTCCTTTCTTTCTCTTTTATTGAGGTGGTATGGTATAATTTCTTTCTCTTTCTCATTTGCATATCTGTACTACTAGTGTTGTTTGTTCTTTCTCATGTATTCATGGTAGTGATAATCAGTTACTGGGTTGCAGATGAGGGACTCCCTTAAGGATTTCTGATAGGGCCGGTCATGTGGTGGTGAACTCCCACAGCTTTTGTTTGTCTGTGAAACACACTATTTCCCCTTCATTTCTGAAGGATAGCATTGCTGGGTACAGTATTCTTGGCTGGCATTTTTTTCTTTTAGTACTTTGAATATATCATCCTATTGTCTTCTGGACTGTCAGGTTTATGCTGAGAAGTCTGCTATAAGTCTGATGGGGACTTCCTCATATGTGACTTGATGCTTTTCTCTTGCTATTTTTAGGATTCTCTCTTTGTCTTTAACTTTTGATAGTTTGACTACAGTGTGTCTCAGAAAAGACCTTTTTGGATTGAATGTGTGTGTGAATCTTTGAGCCTCTTGCATCGGGAATTTCGTATCTCTACCAATACCTGGGGAGTTTTCTACTATTATTTCATTGAATATGTTTTCAATGCCTTTTTGTTTCTCTTCCCCTTCTGGAACACCCATGACTCAGATGTCTGTGTGCTTAAGGTGGTCTGCCAGGTCACCTAAATCTAATCTCTTAGATTTTCTTCCTTTTTAAAATTCTTTTCTTTTCTTTTCTTTCTTTTGTTTTTCTTTTTCTTTCTTTCTTTCTTTCTTTTTTTTGTCTGCTTGAGTTATTTCAAAAAGATGGTCTTAAAGATCAGAATTATTTCTTCTGCTTGCTGCTTATGCTCTCAATTTTAGTTTTATTTAATTGAATGAGTCTTTCAGTTCCAGGAGCTACGTTCTTTTTTATGGTATTTATTTCTTTGTAAATTTTCTCCTTCGTGTTCAGGGTTTATTTTCTCATTTCATTGTGTTGTCTGAGTCCTCCTGTATCTCACTGAGTTGTCACTTGGAATTCCCTTTCAGACATATCAAGGGTTTCCTGTTTTATGGGGTTTGAGAATATAATTGAGAATTACAGTGTTCCTTTGATGGTGTCATATTTTCTTGTTTTTCATGTTTCTAGTATCCCTATGTTGCTGCCTAGTCATCTGGTGGTTGCTTCTTTTATTACTCTGGGGTGGCTTTTGAGGAGAGAGACTCCCTCCACGGCAATAATGGAGGTGGGCTGGGGCAGGAGCAGGAGGAGGGTTACCCCTGGGAAGTGCTCACAGCCAAGGTCATTCTTTCTGCTGCAAGGGAGAATTCTTCTTGGTTGATTCTGGTTTGGGAGAAATGGCAGAAGCTGAAGCTGCATGCCTCTTTCTCCTCTACCCCACCCTGCTTGGTTTTCATGCTCCACAGGGTCCTCAACAGGATCCCACTGTCCTCCCTTGCTCTCCCACTGATGCTGTCCCCTGTATTTAGCTGTCCTTTCCTTGCTGTGGTCCCTTTCCATGGGAGGATTGTGCATTAGGCACCTCTAGTCTGCTATCTTGCCTCACCTCCTGGACATCTCTCTGTGTTCAAATTTAATACATTCTGGCAAAAAATTTTCCAGTGTAGCAATTTACACTCTCGCCAGCACAGTATGAAAAATATGGCTGCTTCACATCCTTACCAACACTTTTTCATTTTAACCATTCTGAGGTGCATATGGTACTTGTGGTTTTAGCCTTAATTTCAGTGAATAAACTTGCACCTCTGTTCATCAATGTATTGGTTCTTTGAATATCCTCCTTTGTGAAGTGCCTTTTAAAGTCTTTTGTACATTTCTCTGTTGAGTTGTCTGCTTTTTTCTTACTGGTTTATGAGATTTTTAGAATATATTTTAGATATAAGTACTTTGTAAGACATGTGTAACCATAGGAGGTGTTAAAACACTTCTATCAGAAACTGATCGCTCAAGCAAAAGAACAAAAACTGATAAGAGTAAACAGTAATTAGAAACTCCATAATATGTATTTTTAGGCCTGACAAATAAATGAATTTACATCATTTTTAATCATACCTAGGCTGTTTTCAAAAATTGACCATGTCACAAGGAAAGTCAATAAAGTTTTTAAAAGCCAGTATTATACAGATCATACTGTCTAAGCACAATGCCATGAAATTAAAAGCAACAATAAAAGGACAGTTTTTTAAAAATACCTCTTTAGTGCCCTGGTCTAAAAAACCCTACAAAAGATGAAGTTTCTTTGGAAATTAGGACTGTGGAAAGCTTGCCCAGCACAATCAATTATGACTCTGTGAGAGGAGGCATCTTCTTGGGAAAATCAAAAATAGCTAGAGGAGAATCAATGGTAGCACATTCCATCCTCCAGGTTTCGGAAATGCTGCAGGCTGTATCCCACCAGGCTGGATAAAGGCTGAGAAGTGAGAGCCCTAGAGAAAATGAAGCAATCTGACTACTTAGTTCAACTCAGTGTTTCCCATTTGATTCATACACAAACACCCTTTTATCAAAGGACAACTATTAACTTCTTAAGAAACAGTTTTGGAAACACTAACATAGAAATTTTAATTCTTTATCTCTTCCCCTTGTAGCTCACATAAAATGTTTCATCAGAAGCCTCTCTTTTGCTAAAATTCTGTCATTCACTGACATTGCACCTCCTTAATGTTCCTGGAAGATTTTTTTTTAAGTGGAGTTAAGATTTCTTGTTTACTTTATGACCACAAGAAAATGCTTTTATCATCTCTTGTTTACTAAAACAAAGCGTAATGGTTTTAAGCTAACTATGAAAGTAAAATGTAAAAATATACTAAGAGATAGTAGCAGGATTCAAAAGTTGGAAAATGTTAATTATTCTTTTCCTGTTTTTCCCTCTGCTGTCTTTGAAGACAGATGGGGGAACCCTTTGATCTTCTGTGTTTCCAAGATATATATGTTTTGTTATTATTAGGTAAACACAAAAACAGAACCATGAAGTTCAAATCAACTGTTTCAGCCACATCTCATTAAAAATAATATTTACATACTTAGTAGGAGAAAAGACAGTTTGCATTTTCTTTTATCTGAGTATCTTAGGATAAATATAATAATAGTGCAATAATATTGAGAAATAGTATATAGTTTTTTTTATCTACTAGTCAACTAATTTTATCTACTCCAAATGACAGTCTAGGTAGCCAACTAATTTGACTTCCTGAATATGCTCCATAATCCTTAGTAAATCAGTCAATAAAATTCAGAAAGAAAAAGAATTATGAATTTTAGAGCTGGTGGCAGTTTTTTTCAGTAATTTTAGTAGGAGAGACACTTAACTTAAATGAAATCAGAACCAAAGATTCACTCCTCCTTTACTTTTGTAAAGTGTAAATTCTATTTATCTCATAGAAATGTATATCTTAGTAGAAAAGTTATTTATACATCTAAAGTGCTCATTTTTAGGGAGTTAATAACTTGAAATTCTCTGGACAGAGTAAGTATTGAATATTGCTGTATCAGAATATTATTTTTTCAAGGTCCATTTGTTCTACAAGTCTTTGTGTCATATATACTACTAACCAAAATGCTTGGCACTTTGGAGTTGTACTTAAAAATCTTAAGGTATTCAAATTTTGTGGAAAACATAGATGGACAGCAAATTGCTACAATATTATATAACAAGTATTATAACAGAAATATTGACCTCCACTCCTGAGAAGGAAGTGGCACAATATTTTGCAAATGCTGAAAGAAAAGAGCTGTCAAGCCAGAATCATATACCAGTGAAAATACCTTTCAGTAACAAAAGGAAAATCAAGACATTCACACTTGAAGGAAAACTCAGCGAATTTATCACCAGCAGACCTATCCTAAAAGAATGACTTTAAAAAGTTCTCTAAATAGAAAGGAAATGATTCAAGAAATGTTTTAAGGTTATCCAGGATTTGTTTCAATAAGTTATGGTAAGACACATAGACATGGAAAAGACTGTCATGAAGGAAGTTTTTATACTCACAGATCCCTAGAAACAGGAGGCATGGCATGCTAGTCACAGCAAGAATGAAAAGTGCTGGGGTCCGTCAGGTGGCAAAGGGAGGTTGGGGGTGGAAGGGAATGTGGGCAAGAGCCTTTATTGTGGTTTCAGAGGGAAAGAATGAGAGAGGCTGAATAAGAAGGTTTAGGATTGGCTAGTTTAAATAATTTCAGTAGACTGGAGAATGCGGCTATCCCTAGCTCTCTGGTACCTGGCCATTGAATGGTTAGGGCAGCTGATAGTGATCCAGAGTGTAAGAGCCTGACAAAGTTGGTTGTTGGGGTATAGGCTCTAGGTTGGTTGGTTTGCGTATGTAAGGTAAGTTGTTTGCTATCTTTAGGAATTATCTAGCCATGAGAAGAAGGGTGGTCTCTCCAGGGTCCACAAGTCTACACAATTTCAAAACATCAAAAATCGGGTGTTCCCTAAATTAAGATTGACAGATGAAGCAAAAATTATAACACAGTCTGAGGGAATTCTAAATGTGTACCAGTCTTGTACTTGTCTTGTTATACTTACACCTAAGTATTTCTATTTTTTTTTTTAAATTTGGAGATGGAGGTGTTTTTTTTTTTTTAACATTGCTACTTTTATAGATTTATTTATTTGTTTGTTTCTTTGTTTGTTTGTTTCTTTATTGTCAATATACAATGTGGTTGATTATTGTGGCCAATTACTGAAACTTCCCTCCCCGCTACCTCTCCCCCCTCGCTCCCAACAATGTCCTTCTGTTTGCTTGTCATATCAACTTCAAGGAATTGTAGTTGTTGTGTCTTCTTCCCTCCGCTCACCTCCCCCCGCCCCCCGGTTGTTTGTGTATTTATTTATTTATTTTTAGCTCTGACAAATAAGTGAAAACATGTGATATTTCTCTTTCTGTGCCTGACTTGTTTCACTTAATATAATTCTCTCGAGGTCCATCCATGTCTTTGCAAATGGCAGTATTTCATTATTTTTTATAGCAGAGTTGTATTCCATTATGTAGATATATGACATTTTCCGTATCCACTCATCTGTTGATGGACATTTGGGTTGGTTCGAACTCTTGGCTATTGTAAAGAGTGCTGCAGTGAACATTGGGGAACAGGTTTACCTTCAACTTGATAATTTCTGTTCCTCTGGGTATATTCCCAGCAGTGAGATAGCTGGGTCATATGGTAGATCTATCTGAAATTGTTTGAGGAACCTCCATACCATTTTCCATAGAGGCTGCACCATTTTGCAGTCCCACCAGCAATGTATGAGAGTTCCTTTTTCTCCGCAACCTCGCCAGCATTTATCGTTCAGAGTCTTTTGGATATTAGCCATCTTAACTGGGTGAGATGGTATCTCAGTGTGGTTTTGATTTGCATTTCCCGAATGCTGAGTGATGTTGAGCATTTTTTCATATGTCTGTTGGCCATTTGTATATCTTCCTTTAAGAAATGTCTACTTAGCTCTTTTGCCCATTTTTTAATTGGGTTGCTTGTTTTTTTCTTGTAAAGTTTGAGTTCGTTGTATATTCTGGATATTAATCCTTTGTCAGATGTATATTTTGCAAACACTTTCTCCCACTGTGCTGGTTGTCTTTTAATGCTGTTAATTGTTTCTTTTGCTGTGCAGAAGCTTTTTAGTTTGACATAATCCAATTTGTTTATTTTTCCTTTGGTTGCCCATGCTTTTGGGGTCATATTCATGAAGTCTGTGTCTAGTCCTACTTCCTGAAGTGTTTCTCCTATGTTTTCTTTAAGAAGTTTTATTATTTCACGGTGTATATTTAATTCTTTAATCCATTTTGAGTTGATTTTAGTATATGGTGAGAGGCATGGGTCTAGTTTCATTCTCCTGCTCATTGATATCCAGTCATCCCAGCACCATTTGCTGAAGAGGCAGTCTCTTCCCCAGTGTATAGTCTTGGTGCCTTTGTCAAAATTCAGATGGCTGTAGGTGTGTGGGTTAATTTCTGGATTCTCTATTCTATTCCATTGATCAGTGTGTCTGTTTTTATGCCACTAACATGCTGTTTTGGTTATTACAGCCTTGTAGTATAATTTAAAGTCAGGTAGTGTTATGTCTCCAGCTTTATTTATTTTTTTTGCTCAGCATTGTTTTGGCTATGCACGGTCTTTTGTTATTCCATATAAATGTCTGGATAGTTTTTTCCATTTCTGAGAAAAATGTCATTGGAATTTTGATGGGGATTTCATTGAATTTGTATATCACTTTGGGTAGTATAGACATTTTCACAATGTTGATTCTTCCAATCCAAGAGCATGGGATATCTTTCCATCTTCTTGTATGCTCTTTAATTTCTCTCAGCAGTGGTTTGTAGTTCTCATTATAGAGATTTTTCACCTCCTTGGTTAATTCAATTCCTAAGTTTTTTATTTTTATTTTTTGGTAGCTATTGTAAATGGGCAAGCTTTCTTGATTTCTCTTTCTCCATATTCACTATTGGAGAATAGAAATGCTACTAATTTTTGTGTGTTGATTTTGTATCCTGCTGAAATCATTTATCAGCTCCAAGAGTTTTTTTGTAGAGGCTTTAGGCTGTTCGATATGTAGGATCATGTCATCTGCAAAGAGGGACAGTTTGATTTCATATTTTCCAATCTGGATGCGCTTTATTTCCTCCTCTTCTCTGCTCTGGCTAGTACTTCCAACACAACACTATGTTGAATAGGAGTGGTGAGAGTGGGCATCCTTGTCTAGTGCCTGTTCTTTAAGGAAAAGCTTTCAGCTTTCCCCCATTCAGGATGATATTGGCAGTGGGTTTATCATATATGGCTTTAATTATGTTGAGATACTTTCCATCTATACCTAACTTATAGAGGGTCTTTGTCATGAATGAATGTTGAATTTTCGCAAAAGCTTCTTCAGCATCTATAGAGATGATCATATGGTCCTTGTGTTTGATTTTATTAATATGGTGTATCACATTTATTGATTTGTGTATGTTGAACCAACCTTGCATCCCTGGGATGAATCCCACTTGATCGTGGTGTATAATTTTACATATGTGTTGCTGTATTCTGTTAGCTAGTATTTTATTGTGGATTTTTGCATCTATATTCATCAAGGATATCGGCCTGTGGTTTTCCTTTTTAGTTGTATCTTCACCTGGTTTTGGTATCAGGGTGATGTTTGCTTCATAGAATGAGTTTGGGAGATTTGTCTCTGTTTCAATCTTTTGGAATAGTTTTTAAAGAATTGGTATCAATTCCTCTTTGAATGTTTGGTAAAATTCTGCTGTGAATCCATCTGGTCCTGGGCATTTCTTTGTTGAGAGCCTTCTGATAACAGCTTCAATCTCCTTTATTGTTATTTGTCTGTTCAGATTTTCTGCATCTTCTTAACTCAGTTTTGGTAGCTTGTGTGTGTCCAGAACTTTATCCATTTCCTCCAGATTTTCAAATTTGTTGGCATATAGTTGTTTATAGTAGTCTCGAATGATTCCTTGTATTTCAGATATATCAGTTGTAATATCACCTTTTTCATTTCTAATTTTTGTTATTTGGATCTTCTCTCTTCTTTTTTTAGTTAGTCATGCTAATGGTTTGTCAATTTTATTTATCTTTTCAAAGAACAAACTTTTTGATTCATTAATCTTTTGTATTGCTTTTTGGGTTTCAATTTCATTAAGTTCTGCTGTGATCTTAATGATTTCTTTCCATCTGCTAACTTTGGGTTTGGATTGTTCTTGCTTTTCTAGTTCTTTAAGGTGAAGTGTTAGGTTGTTCACTTGCCATCTTTCCATTCTTCTGAAGCAAGCATTTAATGTGATAAATTTCCCCCTTAGTACTGCTTTTGCAGTATCCCACAGGTTTTGGTATGATGTATCATTATTTTCATTAGTTTCAATAAATTTTTTGATTTCCTGTTTGATTTCTTCTTGGACCCATATGTCATTAAATAGAATGCTCTTTAATTTCCATGTGTTTGTATAGTTTCCAGAATTTCATTTGTTATTGATTTCTAATTTTAATCCATTGTGGTCTTAAAAAATACATGGGATAATTCCAATTATTTTGAATTTGTTGAGACTCGATTTGTGACCTAACAAGTGATCTATTCTGGAGAATGATCCATGTGCTGATGAGAAGAATTAATATTCTGAGGTTGTTGGATGGAATGTTCTCTAGATATCTGCCAAGTCCAATGGGTCTAGTGTTTTGTTTAGATCTTGTGTTTCTCTACTGATTCTTTGCCTAGATGATCTGTCCAATATTGACAGTGGGGTGTTCAGGTCCCCTGCTATTATGGTATCAGTGTCTATTTCCTTCTTTAGGTCTAATAGAGTTTGTTTTATAAATCTGGCTGCTCCAACATTGGGTGTGTATATATTTATGATTGTTATGTCTTCTTGATGGATCAGTCCTTTTATCATTATGTAGTGGCCCTCATTATCTCTTTTTATGGTTTTCAGTTTAAAGTCTATTTTATCAGATATGAAAATAGCTACTCCAGCTCATTTTCCATTTCTGTTTGCATGGTAAATCTTTTTCCATCCTTTCATTCTTGGTCTATGAGAGTCTTTATGGGTGAGGTGGGTCTCTTGAAGGCAGCATATAGTTGGGTCCTCCTTTTTAATCCAGTCAGCCAGTCTGTGTCTTTTGATTGGGGAACTTAAACCTTTTACATTAAGAGTTGTTATTGAAAATAGTTGATTTACTCCTATCATTTTATTGATTTTTGTTTGGATGTCTTAAGTGTCTTTTGTTCCTTTCTTTCTGATTTACTGTTTGTTTTCTGTATTTGTTGGTTCCTTGGTTTGTAGATAGCCTTTTGTTTGTTGGTTGGTTTTCTCTTCATAGATGCCATTTTTATTATACTAGTGGGTTTTGATTTTTCTTGGGTTTTTATGGCAGTGGTAGTTGTTTTTCAGGTACCAAACACAGTACTCCCTTGAGAATTTCTTGTAAGAGTGGTCGTGTGGTAGTGAACTCCCACAGTTTTCGTTTGTCTGAGAAATATACTATTTGCCCTTCATTTTGAAAGGATAGCCTTGCAGGGTAGAATATTCTTGGCTGGCAATCTCTGTCTTTTAGTATTTTGAATATATCATCCCATTTCTATCTGGCTTTTAGGGTTTGTGATAAAAAGTCTGATGTTAGTCTGATTGGGGCTCCCTTATAGGTGATTTGATGCTTCTCTCTTGCAGCTTTTAAGATTCTCTCTTTGTCTTTGAGTTTTGCCAGTTTGACTATAACATGTCTTGGAGAAGACCTTTTTGGGTTGAATATGTTTGGGGATCTTTGAGCTTTCTGAATCTGAAGATCTGGGTCTTTTGCAATAACTGGGAAGTTTTCTGCCACTATGTTGTTGAATATGTTTTCAATGCAATCTCCTTTTTCCTACCCTTCTGGAATACACATAACTCGGATTTTTGAGTGCTTAAGGTTGTTTGATATCTCGCTCAGATTTTCTTCAATGCTTTAAATTCTTTTTTGTTTTCTTTTCTTTTTCTTTTTTCTTTTTTCTTTTTTTTTTTTTTTTTTTGTCTGCCTGTGTTATTTCAAACAGCCCATCTTCAAGGTCCAAAGTTCTCTCTTCTACTTCTGCAAACCTGCTGGTTAAACTCTCTGTTGTATTTTTTATGTCATTTAATAAATTCTTCAGCTTGGCAAGCTCTGCTACATTCTTTTTCAGGGCATTGATTTCCTTGTACTTTTCTTCTTTCAGGTCCTGTATACTTTTCCTCATTTCATCATGTTGTCTAGCTGAGTTTTCTTGTATCTCATTCAGTTTCCTTAGAATTATCACTCGAAATTCCTTGTCAGACATTTCAAGGGCTTTTTGTTCTATAGGATCTAGAGCTTGAGAGTTATTACCCTTTAGTGGTGTGCTTTCTTGATTTTTCATATTTCTGCTATCTTTCCTTTGATGTTTAGCCATTGTGTCAGGGGGTGTCACAGTCTACTGGTTTGACATGATTGTCTGGATAGGATGTTGCTGGAGTTGCCAATTTGTTATGGCTACCTCAGTGTCTGCTTGGTTGGCCACTAGTGCCTTGTGTGCATGGTTGCCTCGGGTCTCGGGCGTCTGCAGGGAGCCACCTCTCTGGTCAGCATGCACTCGGCTGGGCTGCTGGGTCATGCACCGGCACCGTATGGTGTGTGGTCTCTGCGGAGCTTCCACCTCCCCTGCTGGACATCTCCCTTCTCCGCATGCATTCCAAAGTATTTCTTTTATTTTCAGCATGCAAAACAAACAGCTGAAGCTTTGCAGGAGAGATAAAAAGAAGGTGCTCCAAGCTGAGAGAAAAATGTGTAAAAAGGTACAGAGATATGAAACACATTCATTTTGGCTTCAGAATAGAGAAGTAAGAGGAGAGCATCAGCAGATGTGCTGGGGAAGTACTGGGGGCTTGGTTGTGAAGAGGAAGTTAGGAGTTTTATGGCTTAAGATGTCCAGGCAATGGGTAGTGAATCGTGCAGAAGAAAAATGTGCTCAGATTTGTGTTTTAGAGGTTTATTTTGATATGATGATGCTAAGAGCTTTATATAAAGTAACAACTTAAACATTGTTACTACATTATGTTATTACAATCTGAATTTAGTAAATTCTGTATTTATTTGCATTCATGATTTATTCCACAAATACTTATTAATAGTCTTCTATATGCTAGGCTCTGATTTAGTCACTAAGGGTTCAACATCAGAAGGAAGAAAAAAAGGACAAAAAATTCTGCCCTCAGGTAATTCAAATATTCTACAGTATGTACTTTTCTGAATATTGGAGAACTGCTAAAAGGTAGAAAATTCAAAATCTATGATCTTCTTTCCTTTCTTTTTCTTTTCCTTCTTTTCTTCCTTCTCTCTCCTTCCTGATTTCTTTGATTCCTTCCTTCTTTTCTTCCTTCTTTTTCTTTGTAGAATCTTTATCTCCCTATTCTAATTTAATAGATAGATAGTTAGATAGATGACAGAGACAGAGAGGTATTTAATCATAAAAATGATGATTAAATTTTTTTAATACTTCCAAGCACTATAAATCTCAATATCTCAAAACTATCAAAGATTTTTTCTTACAGTCATTGAGAAAAGTAAAGTTCTGTGAACATGGTTTTACTAAATTTTAGAACCACATATTATTTAAGAGATAGGATATAACAATTGTAAATTACTCCATTCTTCTGCTTCTGAAAACAAAATTATATTACTTAATTGTCACTGATTTTTCTCAATGGATATAAATAGCCATGAGAGTCAAATAGACTAAATGAAATAGATAAACAGGAATGTAACCATAAGTTGCTTGGTGTTTTCTTTAAAAAAGTACTCCTAAGATGTATGACAAATTCACTTATAAGTTCTACTAGCTCTATTCTATAGAAGGCCATACAGAGTCATCTAGCAGAGAAGTTGGTGTGAAATTTCTGGCTTAAATGTCTCTTGGGCATCAGGAGAGGGTTAGAGGATAGAGAAGGTAAGAACTAAGGCTCTGGATCCAGACAGATGTGGATCTGAATTCCAGCTGCAGCATTTAAACTAGGCAAATTACACGATCCCTTTCAGCCTAGGATTTCTCTTATTTAGAATGAACATGTTAATAGGACCTTTTTTGTAGGACTTTTAGTATAGTAGTCAAAATATAATAAATTCTTAATAATTATTAGCTATCATTATTTGTTCTATTTTATAACCAAATTAGTTACGTTTATGTGCCCAAATAGCTGGATTAACAGGCTAGCCTTTTTAATATTTCAAATGTTATATTAACCTGATAAACCCATAGTGACCCAACTATCAGTCTGAAGGTAACCATTTATATGACTTACAAACATTTAGATTACTCCCCACCATGCCACCAAATCTAGTCTTGTCAACGATGCTGATATCTTCAAAACTGTTAAATCCAATGGTCAATTCTTAGTCATCTTATTTTACCTAAGCAGCATTTGATGGAATCGATCGGTCCTGGAAACACCTTCTTCATCTCCTGAGTCTCCTTGTACCTCATGGTTGCTTCTTCTCATTCTTTTAACTTCCTCATCCTCTGACACTGGAGTGCCTCAAGGGTCAGTCTTTAGACCTCATCTCTTTAATAACTGCACTAAAATTTGATGAAGAGATTTTGTTTTTCAGTTCCATGGCTTTAATAATGTCTACATGCTGATGATTTTCATATCTATATCTCTAGCTTAAACATCACTTCTTCAATTTACACTCTATTCTATTTGCTCACTTGACATTTTCACTTAAATGTGAAATTATAGATATTTTAAACTGAAAGGTCCAAACTTGAAATTCTGATATTTCTCACTCTTAACCTGTTTCTCCTGCATTCTTATTCATCTCAGATAATGGCAAATTGGTGCTTTGAGTTGCTCAGAATGAAAACTTGTAGTGATCCTTGATTCCTCTTTTTTCTCATATCTCATGTTCATTACAGGATAAAAGAATCCTATTTACAATAGCTACAAAAAAATAAAATACCTAGAAATAAATCTAAGCAAGTAATTGAAAGATCTCTGCAATGAAAACTATAAGACAATGATAGATTAAGAGAACATTCAAAAAATGGAAAGATATCTCATGTTCATGGATTGTAAGTATTAATATTGTTGAAATGACCATACTACCTAAAGAGATCTACAGATTCAATGCAATCCCTATCAAAATACCAGTGGCATTCTTTACAGACAGAAAAAATAATCCTAAAATTGAACCATAAAAGGCCCTGGATAGCAAAAAAGAACAAAGCTGGAGATATCCCACTACCTGACTTCAAAATGTACTGTGAAGTTATAGTAACCAAAACAGCATGGTACAAACATAAAAACAGACACAGACTAATGGAACTGAATAGGGAACCCAGAAATAAACCCATGTATTTTCTACAAAGGCATCAAAAACATACACTGGGGAACGGACAGTCTCTTCCATAATAAATGGTGCTGGGAAAATTGGATATCCATATGCAGAAGAATGAAACTAGACCCCTATCTCTCACCATATATAAAAAAATTAACTCAAAATGGATTAAAGACTTAAATGTAAGACCCCAAACTACAAAACTACCAGAAGAAAACAGAATAAATGCTTCAGGGTATTGGTCTGAGCAACAATTTTATGGATAAGACCTCAAAAGCATAGGCAACAAAAGCAAAAATAGACAAATGAGATTATATCAAACTAAAAAGCTTCTGCATAGCAAAAGAAACCATCAATAGAGTGAAGAGACAACCTGCAGAATGGGAGAAAATATTTGAAAACTATTCACTCGACAAGGGATTAATATCCATAATATAAAAGGAACTCAAGAGCATAACAAATAATCCAGTTAAAAATGGGCAAATAAGACTGGCTGGTTATTCAGTCATTTAGGGTGTGGTGCTGATAACACCAAGGTCCTGGGTTCCATCCCTGTGGCCAGCCACACAAATAATAAAAGTAAAAAAGCCAAATCTAAATCAACATTTCTCAAAACAGGACATACAAACAAGTATATGAAAAAAAGATCAACATCACTAATCATCAGGGAAGTGCAGAACAAAACCACAATGAGATACCATCTCACCCGTTAGAATGGTTACTATCAAAAAGACAAAAAATAAGAAATGCTAGCAAATGTTAGTGAAGTTGTGGAGAACAGAGAACTATCATACACTGTTGGTGTTAATGTAAATTACTACAGCCATTAAGGAAAACAGTATGGAGTTTCCTCAGAAAACTAAAAATAGAACTACCATATGATCCAGCAATCCCACTACTGGATATATATCCAAAGAAAATTAAATCAGTATATCAAAGAGATACTTGCACCCCTATGTTTATTGCAGCACTATTTATAATAACCAAGACATGATTCCACCTAAGTGACCATCAAAGATGAATGGATAAAGAAAATGTGGTATATAAACATAATGGAATACTCTTGGGTCATAAAAAATAATGAAATCCTGTCATCTGTGTGCAACATGGATGAGTCTGGGGGACAGTATAAGTGAAATAAGCCAGGCACAGAAAGATAAACATCGCATATTCTCACTCATATGTGGAAGCTAAAAAAGTTGATTTCATAGAAGTAGAGAATAGAATAATAGTTATTAGAGGCTGGGAAAGGGAGAGATTGGTTAACAGACACAAAATTACAGCTAGATAGAGGAATAAATTCTAGTGTTCTACAGCACTGTAGGGTGACTACAGTTAATAATAATTTATTGTATATTTTCAATTAACTAGAAGAGAGGATATTGACTGTTTCCAACACAAAGAAATGAAAAATGTTTGAGGAGATAGATATGCTAATGACCCTGATTCTATCATTACATATTGTATACATGAACTGAAATATCACATTGTACCCCATAGATTTGTACAATTATTATATGTCAATTAAAGATAAAAAAAATCTAAATCAGAATATATCACTCTACTAAAAACCTTCCAATGACTTCCCATTTCACAGTAAAAGCCAGTGTCTTTACAATGACTTAAAAGTCCCTTATAATATGGTCCCCTGTCATTTCTCTAATTCAACTCTTACTATTCTCTTCCTTGCTCCTCTCACTCCAGGTACCCTGGCCTCCTTGATATTCTTCCATGCTTCCTCTTCCGGCCTTTGCACTGCCCTCTACTTGGACCACTCTTGCCTCCTACAACCACATAGTCTCTCTCAAACCTTCTTTAAGTCTTTGCTCAAATGTCATCTTCCTGCAAAGGCTTTGACTGACCAACTTGCCTGACTAAAATTCCAACCCTACTCTGGAACTTTACATACTCCTTCACTTTTTTATTCTTCGTGATCATCTCAATACCCTCTAATGTGTTATAAAATATATGGTTTTTGTGATTGTCTACCTCCACCATTGAAACGTAAACTTCATAAAGGATATTTTTCCCCTCTGTTTTATTCACTTCTGTTTCTCTGGCACCTAGAACAATGCCTAACACATAATAGACACTCAGTAAGTATTTGTTGGATAAATGAATGTACAATAGGCATGGTTTAATATGCTTCTTCAACAAGAAAAAAATAATCTACAGACAAATGAAAAGTAACTTTGATCAATTTCCAGGTAATTGTCTGAAGCTTATTTAAAGTAAACAATTCTCAGATTAGAACTACCAGAATAAAATAATCCAAGTTCTCTCTAGTTTCCCAAAGCACTGAATTGCAAAGTTTACCTTTGACAGTACCTCAAGAAATTTGATAATAGTCTATCAGCACAAGTATACTTATGACTCAGCCTCACTTCATATTCCCAACTTTCATTTTGTACTGTACAGATTTACATGATTATATACATTTATTTCTACAGTATTTGAAGACAATTTGATGGATTCAAAGCACTAAATGAAATTGCTTGTCCATTGAAGATATAACCAACCAGAATTCTATAAAGCAATCAGAGGCAAACTTATCTTTCTAAATTAGTAATTAGTTGTCTGTTACACTGTCTTTTTCTATTACAATTGAAGATGTTTTCTACCTGTTTGTTTTAAATAGCTCTATTGTCTCTTTCTACAGAAGGCTTTTGAAAGAAACTTGCAATGATTACTTGCCAACCGAAGCAGACAGATCTGCAATAATTCACCAACCTGGACTAACCATACTTGTCTGCCTTTGTTTGGAGGATTATAACTGTTGATTTTCTGGAATCTCAAGAAAAAAAGACCTGATCTTATCTCTTACACAGTGTCCTGTTGTTCACTTAAAATTGCCAACCTCTCATTTTTGCTTATATTAATGTTTAACAGCAAGTACTCCTATTCCTGAGCAATCTCTTACTGTCTTCACTGATAGCCTATTTCTTCGACAGATTTTCTAAATTTGTCACCTAATTACTTATCATTTGATTTGGCCTGTTCCCTGCTACTGAACTGAGCCCAAGAGCTGCAAATGTAGCACATATAAAAGGTTATTTATCCTTAAAACACAAATATGTCACACTCACAACATGAGCTGTGAACCTGATGGAGTATGTCTGTTAAAAACAAATAACAGGTAGGGAGTCGATGGTCTGTTGGGCCTACAATCAGTCAGGTGCCTACTATATCGCCTCATTAGAAGAGAGAAGCAGAGAATGAATAAATAGAGAAGCAGGTGTTACTGATTCCCCAAACAAATCCTCATTCTGACATCGCCAACTGGAGAAAACCAATGTGAACTTGGAGTTTGTGCTTTTAACTTGTGAACGTTCTTCACCAATATTCAGCTTTCAGAGTTCTTCCAGATGTTGCAGGCTTCCTAAAGCTCCATCCACCCAGTTGAGAAGGGCAGTCTAAGCTGTAATCACCCATTTCTCTGTTGTTTCATCCTACTCATTCCTTCATCCAACAACTAGTTATTGAGTATGTACCATTTGTAGGCTCTGAACTAGACCTATTCTAGTAAGCTTATAGATAGAATTTCTATCATCACAGAGTTTTAAAATATAACAGAGGAGAAGGACAATAAACAAACACCTAATGGTGGCAGATATGCTGTGAAGAAAATGAGTAAGTTTTCTGAGGAAGTCACATTTAAGCCAAAACCAAATACATGAAGGCTGAAAATACTCTCGTATTAACATCTGCAAGTATATATATATCTTTATGCTTCCTCAACTTTGAGCCCAACCCAGCAATCTGGGTAAGAAGGAATAGGTTTCTCACTAATTTAAGCATCTGTATTGTACACAGAATGTTGTATTAGGAATGCAAGAATACAGTGGTCACAATTTGAAATTCATGAAAAAAATTTATTTTATAAAATTTACATTATTTACCATGTAGAAAAGAGACGTAAGTGGTTTACTTGGAGTATGTCTATACATATCAAAAGACAGATTTGGTGATGGGGAGCAATAATCAGCCACAATGTATATCGACAAAATAAAATTTAAAAAATAAATAAATAAATAAATAAAATCATAATTTTCAGAAAAAAAAAAGACAGATTGAAAAGTGATTCACTCAATCAACTAATTTTCATATCAACAGCATTGAGTAGTGATTTGACATTTTTTCATTGAATTTACAATTTAGCTTGATATAAAAAAATGGCTTTCAAGGTTATGCAACTTGTTGTGTAAAAAGACCTTTTAGTTTTTCTTATAACTCCACTGAAAATACAGTTTGCAATATGAGACATTGAATCAATGCATAAAAACAAGGTGAGGCAATGTTTGGAAACTGAGGTAGATAACCAGTAAATTCTTTGGAGTTTTAGTTTGCTTGCCTGTTTTACAGTTACTGCTGAATTGGGTAAAAGAAGTAATTTTTATAACTGGAAATGTAATATCAGGGCTAAGGGAAAGGATGACAAAATGCCACATTATCATTCCATATAAGGCAATGAATGGTAGAGCTAAGTGGTAACCTAAAATACTGAAGTTCTTCCTTCAGGGAGGGGAGAAATTATATATATGTATAAAATTGTGTGTGTATATAATATATGTATATATCTTCTGATTTCAACAAAATAATTATTTTAATAACGGTCAACATCTTCTGTATGATTGATAGAAAAGAATTAAAAAACAAAAGAAAATAGCTCTGAAATGTGAACACTCATCCTGTTCTGAACTAATAAAACACTATAGACTATTACTACTGCTTAACTTCACCAGAAAATAACCATTCTTTGCTTCATTTTGTGGTAAGTAAAGTAAGTAGCTCTGGTCTTCTGAGGGTAGTGATCTAGCTGTGTTTTACTCCCAGATGAATGAGAAGTGATTTGTGGGCAATAATACTTTACTGACATAATCTTTTGACTAGTGATGTTAAATGGTGATGTATATCAAGCACATGATGAAATCGGTAGTAAGGACAATTTGAGTTGCAAACAGGTAACACTAAAGGCGGGATCATTATCTCAGAAAACATTCCTGTGTTTCTTGGGAAGCAGAGCTCAAATCTGTTCTAATAGACAGTGTTTCTTCACTTTTCTGGGGGTAACAGAAAACAGACCCCTTTGATAATCTGATAAAAGCACTGAATGCTCTCCCCAGAAATATCTACATATGCACATTATCTCCAAGTTTTTATACAATTTCAAGGGATTCACAGACTTCCATGAAATCCACCCACAGACCTCCTAGGATGACCTAAGCAGGATAATATCCCCTATGTTGCACATTAAAGAAAATTAATTACCTAATATTAAAACCACATGTTAAATAAAGCATGCTAAGAGGGAGATTTCGATTACAGAAGGGTAGAGCAGGAGAAGAAGGTGGTGCATGATGGAGCAGAACTGTTGCAATGATAAATAATAACGCAGTAGGGAACAGCACGTGATGGAATGCTGGGCCAGGTGGGTGAGCACTGGAACAGGGTCCCTGATGGGGGAAGACTACAAGAGGACCAAAGTATGACTCGGTTATTTTATAACCTTGTTAGGGACTAACCTTGCTCTTTTTTATATATTTGAAATCCAAATAAATGAAATAAATTTCTTAACTCTGCACCCAACTGGGTTCATTGGGAATTTAGGCCTTTGCCTTGCAATTTCATCTCTATCAGAGGCTTTATTCAACTTTGTGATGTAAAGGGCAGGGATAGCCTTCTAGCACTCAATTCTGATTAAACAACATTACTTGATATTTTTGTTTCTATGGGTAAATAATAAGAGCAATAGACTGTAAAAGCTGCTGATCATATCTAGTGAGAACTGTAGCTTGAATTAGTTTACCAAGGCTCATCTACCTACTATGAGCAATGTATTTGCAATGTAGTTAAATACGAGGGTACTTCAAAAAGTTCTCAGAAAGATAGAATTGAAAGATAATATATTTCCATGAACTTTTTGAAGTACCCTCATATGTCACAAAACTGTAGATATATTTTTAAGTCACTGAACTATGAGATGTACAAATAAATATAAAACCCTACCTCAGCTTCAAAAAGCTTCGATCTAGTTGAACAGGTAATAGTAAGCACACGAAAAAATAGGAAATAATAGGAAGATTAAAAAAACACGTAAGACAGCACAAGAGAAAGTTGAAAGTGACTCATCATGGGATTCATAGCTCAGTGCTTAAGGCTGTGTTCTTAAGGGTACAGTGTCTCCTGTTGTGACTTCTTGATAAGGGATTATTTAAAAGAGAAGCACACCACAAAGAGAAAAATGCAGTCAAATTTAATGTTGATTAAATAAAACGTAATTGTGGTATTGTGTTTTGAATACCTGCTTGTTTCAGCTAAATATATTTTGTTTGCGCTGCCCTGAAAAGAAGAAAAAAAAAAAGCTGAAGGAGATTGACAACGCGGAATGATGGGTGAGAACTCATTGCTAAATTCTGTTTGTTTTCCCCCTAGGCTGTAGCTTTTGGCATCTCTCTTCATAACACGGGTGTGGGCTGCCTCTATCATTTCAGCATCAGCACTCTGGCCTGTTCTGCCAGGTTGACTCTGTGTGTGGCACAGCAGTTGGCAGCCTGTGCAGTGTGGTCCCAGGGTTCCCCGTGAGCCCCTGCCGTGCTGTACCTCCCCCGACCCTTCTTGCAAATAAGTGAAATTCCATTGGTTTAAATTTCTTCCTTTACTCTTGAAGATGTTTCTGTTTTAAAAATCTATTGCAAGTGCAAATAGCACTGAAAACAATTTTGCGGTGTAATCATGAATAAGAAATTCAAGAAAGTATGAAAGAGGAGTGTACAGTTGAGGAGGGTGAGAGGGAAGCTGGGATGACAAAAATGCTGAAGTGCCAAAGGAAGATGGGTGCCATTCCTCACTCCCCTGAGAGTTTTCTTGAGTGCTGATGCTGTATTCTGTGCCTCTGATCCCAGAGCAGCATTTCCAGCCTGACCCAGTCTTCACTGCAGCCTTTCATCTCAGGGGAGCTGTCCATCATCAGTGCTACAAACTCATAATGATAGAATAAAGTATCCTTAGTCATTGATAATTCTTCCCTATCATATTTGTCCAAGTAGGGTGATGATTTCTTTATGAGAATTACTTGGGCAGTGATATCACTTCTATACTATTCCCTTTAACTAATATTAACCAGATACTGCTTCACATAAAGATAGTTACAAAGAAATAAAGAAACTTGAGTTCAAAAGGAGAAACAAGCTAGTCTCATCAGTAATTCATATCTCCAAATTTTTTCAAGAAGTTTTACCGTCCAGAAACAGTTGTTTAAAATAAAAAAAAATAATCATTTGGAATAAAAATAATTATTATTGTCATTTATACATGTGTTTGTTTAATTAATTTTTTTTTAAATTGGCAGCTGGCTGGTACAGGGATCTGAACCCTTGACCTTGGAGTTGTAACACCACATTCTAAGCAATTGAGCTAACCGGTCAGCCTATAAGTGTTTTTAAATAGTAGAAAACATGTAGTAACTGCAGATTCTAAATTATGGATAAACATTCTGTCCCTTGCCCAAAATTAAACCCTGATAAGAACAGAATCTACAACAGTGATGATAATGTGTCCAGTGGAATTCTGAAGTAATTCATATACTCTATATCTTCCTACAAGCTTTACTCAGTAATGGATTTGCATTCTAGGAAGCCAATAACCAGTTAGTGGTACTAGTACAACAATCATTATTTCTACCAGGCACGCATTTCAAATATTTGAGAAAAATCTCTGAACAATGATTTAGCCAGTTGTAGAAAGCACTCCAAATTTAGGAATTGATAATTTTCAGTTTGGTTTTCAGAAAAGAAAGAAGGGAGTTCATTACTGAGTGCCCAATGGAACACAGGAGCTTTACAAATCGATTCAGTGCAAGTCTCACAACATATCTATTAAATAGAGTATTTTAACTATCCTGTAGATGAGAAAATTATTTTTCAGAGAAGTTAAGTAACTCACTCATGGTCACATAGATAAGTGGTGAGCAGAGCCATCCAAGTCTGTCAGCTTCCAAAGTTTAAGCCCCTTCTGCCTCGTGACACTGCATTCTACAGAGTAAAGGGCTTTCTAAACTTTTTGTTTTCCTACCTTCAGAGGCTCCTTTATAGAAATAGCTCTTCAAATTTAGATCATATTTATTAAAGTAAGAAAATGTGTTTTATCTTTATGTTTTGTCAGGTAACAAAAACCTAAATATTGTTAAAATTGTAACCTAAGAAAAATCACTGGTATAACTTTTGTCACTGATTTTTCAAATAAATGTCAGGATTGAACTGCTTGGCCATGAGATATTCCTTTTTAACCAAATATTTTTAAAAGATTGATTTTTAAAAATAAATTTAAAACTTTTTCTTAATGGTGCCTAAGTCACTGAGGTTTATCTACCTCTGTTAAATTTCAAGATACCCAACAGATCGTGTTAGTTCAGATTCCTAAGCATTTAAGAACATGTAGGCTGATTAATCCGAAATTTATAAAAATAAAATAGCATGAATAATGGTGGACTTGTCAATAACCTATGACAGACCTTACTTCTTCAAAGCAAAACACTATACTTACATCAGAGAAGTTTTATCTTGTTTTTAGTTTCGCCCGTTACCACAAAAGCTACTTATCTCTATAACATGTGAACTGAAATTGATAAATATATAAACTGAACTGAATTTCATTTTCTTTAATAGAGCTTTTCAGGAAAAATAAAAGAATGCTGTTTTCTACATAGCCGATAAACAATATTGAATCCTTTGTGCCTTGAATGTAATACCTTTGGAAAGGCAGAACTGTCCATTTCTAAAGTGGGAAAACGTTAGCAAACTGCTTGTTCCTGAGGGTTCTACATTCTGCTTCAAAAGAAATGCCACGTGACTGAAGGCCCTCGACATCCCACTGCAGTAAAAGAGAACTATTACAGTGAGACCTGTGTTGACAATCCTATCAGCTTTTACCTACATGACTAATACCACACATTTCCAACAATGGAGTGTTAGAGAGAGTCTGATGTGTTCTTATTGGTGAAAGAACTGTTTTGACTATAATCAAGTATCTGAATACTTACTGTTTCTGGCCCTTGACACCGGCCTTTACCTTACAAGGTGTTTACAAGTGAAATAAGAGCCTTGTGAGCTTAATGATTCCTAAGAATTCCCACGAACTGAGCAAATGAGATAGAAACATGGCATTATTGATTATACTGATTACCTTCTTTGTGATTATTCTTGCTACTTCCCAGCCTTGCCAGACCCCTGATGACTTTGTGGCTGCTACTTCTCCAGGACATATCATAATTGGAGGTTTGTTTGCCATTCATGAAAAAATGTTGTACTCAGAAGAATATCCCAGGCGACCACAAATCCAGAAGTGTGTTGGGTGAGTAAAGATTCAAAAAACACATTTAGATTTCAATATTACGACATGAGACTAGAACACATAAACTGTTTATTGGTATTAACATCTAAGTCATTTTAATAAAATTTAAACTTATGTATTTTTAAGATGCATAGTCTTGTAATTCTTTTTGAAGGAGAGATACGTCAGCCCTGTATGTATAATCAAACAACTTCCAAGTGCAGAGGTAATGAATGCCTTTTATTAATGTATTTGCATTTTGCCTTAAAAAAATAATTCCTGAAATCACTTGAGAAGACACTGTAGCCTATCCTTCACCACATACATAGCATGTTTATATTTCTATTACTTACAACATGCATTTTGTTTTAAACATGAATCCATTATTTAATGCTTTGTTTAAAATATATTACATTTAAATTTTTTATCACACTAACATTTTTGTCAACACCATATCCATTTCATCTTGAAATAATCTAATTCTTTCATGATAAATTAAGACCTCCTCAACTCAAAGTATTCCTTCTTCCTTGAAGAACCCTCTGCAATGTGAACTCTTAAATACAGAGAAGACATTTGGCACAGTGTGATGTGGAAAAGTAAAGCTGGGTAGAGGGTGTTACAAATGGATTTTCTTTGAGGAGGGCAAGATATTCTAATTTCAGTTTCAGTTTTGGGACAAACTAATTTTGTAAACTTAGGTAAATCACTTAAACACCTTGAGTTCCAGTTTCATTCTCTCACCTGTAAACTAAGGGTCTGGATAACCTCTAAGGACACAGGCAGCATCAGCTTCTGTTGCTATGGCAATTTGATCCCCATGCTTCCTTTTAACTCCAAAATTTTCATTCTATCTTGATGTTTTTGTGTGTAAATTTAATCTCCTCTTTTCTCTTTTTTCTCTCTTTATCAAAAAGTATTTACCAAGCCCTCTAAGAATGCTTTCAGATAAAATGTGATCCCATGTCACACTAAGATTCCTTCCTAGCATTCTCCCCAGAAGCTGGGCACTTTAAGCTATTGTCATCATAATCACTGATCAGCAGGAATATCAGGGAATGACACAAAATAATTAGTAAAGATTTTCAGAGCACTACATTGACACCCAAAGAATGACTGCAGATTTGAAGCCTAGAATTACAGGCCAACAATTAAGACCAGAAAACACTCAAGAATCATTGGATCTAATAAACAAATTTCTTCTGGAAAAAAAAAAAAATCTCTGAATTTAAAATCTTTGACCTTACTGTCACTCATTGAGATAAATAGTATTTATTCAATGTTGAATAATTACTTATTAAGTGCCTCCGTTATCTGGGCCTTATTCTAGTCACTGGTGAATACGTCAAAGAAGTTCTGACTCTAATGAAGCTTATGTATGAGGGACTCTGGAAATATTATACACTTGAATTGTCAATCTATGTACTTACCCTCTCTCTCCTCTTTGTTTCTCCTTTTAAATTAAAATAGTGATGTTGATTTCCCAAACTTTACATTTAGACAGTCCACAGTGACAAACAGTAATATTCAGTTTACTTTATCATACATTAAGGAACTAAAAGGAAACTTTAGAATATCAAAACCCTGAACAATAATACCCTCCTTTCTTAACTTACAAAACATTTATGAACCCTTATTATGTATTAGGCACTATATGTAGTCTTCTGCACACAGTGGTAGATGAAATAAACTTGACAGTAAATCAGCAAACAACTCAGTGCTCTGGAATAATCACAAATCTACAAGTAAATTGGAAATGCCCTCTGAATGTGGAAGTAACTGTGACTCAGAACTAAAATAGTGCACTTTATCCAGGAGAAGGCTATTGAGCTTCTACCCAGCAGTTGTTAAAGTGTAATTCTTAAGAGTCGTATTTATCTGGTTTCTAATCACAACAGCTTAAAATCAGGAAATGAAAACATGGGCTTGTGAATCTAAAAAGCAAGTACTTTCATAGTAATAAGATGCTGACATCTAACTACAAAAGACAATGAAAATCAGATACATCTTCATATTGCAGAATACTAAACTGAGTGTTCCAAATGATCCCAAAATTCATCAATAAAACGTTAAAACCTGTACCATAGACTCCATTTAAGAAACTGTGCATTCTTAAATTATCCTTTATGAAGGTTTCCAAAAATTGTTTTGAAATAGTTTAGATCCTTCATGCGGTAAGCTTCCCTCATTCCAAAATTGTTTGTTAAAGGCAGAGATGTAGATAAAATGAGATATCACCATGTCCATCAAAGAGTTATGTCCTGATTTCAAAAAATACTTGTTTTTCAACAGCTTTGAAATATCAAACTTTCTTCAAACTCTTGCTATGATACACAGCATTGAGATGATCAATAATTCAACACTATTACCTGGAATCAAACTGGGATATGAAATCTACGACACTTGTACAGAAGTCACAGTGGCAATGGCAGCTGCTCTGAGGTTTCTTTCTAAATTCAACTGTTCCAGAGAAATTGTGGAGTTTAAGTGTGACTATTCCAGCTACATGCCAAGGGTTAAAGCTGTTCTAGGTGCTGGCTACTCAGAAATAACCATGGCTGTCTCCAGGATGTTGAGTTTACAGCTCATGCCACAGGTAGGTTTTGTTCTCCTTCCACACATCAGTTTTAATCACATTCATTATCATGAAAGGATCAGGGAAACCTGGAGAAAATAGTCAGGGAGTCACTTTTACTTTAGCCTTTCTTTCTCTTCAGTTCGAGAAAGCATGCGCCCTATTACAGATAGTACAATGGAAAAATAGTAAGGGAGTAGTCACCCCTCAATCTCTGTCACATCTAGTTTCTGACAGTTTTCAGCATGATTTGGATAAGACACAAATCTCTGAGGGCCTCAATGTCCTTATTTCTGAAATAACATCAGTCAGGTGCTATGAAGAAAACTGAAAGGAGTGAGGAGTAACAGGGTATAGGGGTCAAGGGAGACTTCTCAAGGAGGTGATGTTTAGCCCCAAACTTGAATGAGAAGGGACTCCCAGGGAAGATGGGAAGGGGAGGGGAGTATCTCACCCAGAAAGCAATGAGTGCAAAGTTGGAATGTCCAAAGAATAGCAAAAAGGTCAATATGGCTAAATCAGTTTGAGCAGAAAGGAGCACAGTAAGAGATGCATTTGTAGAGGCAGGCAAAGGCCAGGTCCTATAGCATCTTGTAAACCATGGTATGGTTTGCATTTTGTTCTGAGTATGATGGGAAGGCTTTGAGCAAAGACCGCAGAGCTGCTTATCTCCCTGGAATGCAAGCCGGTAATCAGAAAGTAAGCAAAAAGGTTTCTGAAAGACCAAAGTGGATGTCACAGAGCCCTGTACTAAGTTCTTGCACATTACTCAGACAAGCAAGTACCCTTGGCTTTCATTTTGAGCCTACTTACCATCATGTCACACCACCTTGTCACTCTCTAGGTCACTGCTTTCTAAGCTCAAGGAAAATTAGAAGATAAAAGTAAGAAGGAGAAAAGGCTTATAATCAGATTATCAAGAAATAACCATCTGATAGAAGTGAGCAGATATAAAAATATATATACAAATAATGAATGTACATAAGAATTCAAAACATGTAACTTTCTGGAGGTAGAGTAAATAAGTACATATACCCATAAAGACCCTCAGAGTTCCATTATATTGTAGCATAGTGAAGTTGGTAATGAAATATTTAAGTCCAAAATGACAAAACAAAAAGAATTTAGACCAAATGCATCAGAGATAAAGCTTTTAAAAATTTCTAGACTATGTACAATGCTAGTTAGGTGATAGGTAAGAAAAGTAGATGATTTTAATAATGTCTCATTAATGTAAAAATGTAATTTCCATGATACACAATGCAAAAGGAAAGGAAACTCTCCATGCATAACACTAATTTTACAGAAACTCAGCTCTTTCAATGCAGCTAAGCATAGCAATGTCAGGTACTGGGAAGGCAACTAAGGTGTAGTGAATATCCACTGTGTGCTATGTTCTATTTAAATCTTCTCCTTTAATCTCCACAAGAATCCTATAATTTTATAGGTTAAGAAACAGTAACTTTTCCCAATATACTGGAATCAGGATTCTGACAGTTTGTTCGGCTCCAAAGCCTATTGTCTTTCCACCATACCAAAGTGGCTGCCGTTAAGTAGTAAAAATAAAAAAGAAAGAAAGAAAAATCACTGGGTAAGTAACACATTGCTATTGCAGCTATGAAAGGTAATGATTCTCCCTAGCATAAAATCACCAAAGCAATGAATCAGGCAAAACACTGGACACAATAAGTAGGTCTTCCAAAAAGCCTATGCTTAATTGACTAGAATAGAAGTTAGAAAAAGCACAACCTGCAGGCCAAATGTGACTCTTAAGCTCTTGAGATGTTGAACTAAGAATGGTTACATGTTTTAAAAGGTTGTAACAAACAAACAAAATACAAAAAAAGCCTATATGACAAAGCCTATATGTGAGCAACAAAACTTAAAATATTTTATATCTGATTCTTTACAGAAAAAATTTGCTGACCCCTGGAATACATAATTATTTATTTGACTGGATGATTCACCTAGAATAAAATCACCAAAATTGTGAATTAGACAAGATTTTGCACATACTGATGACCCAAAATGCATTTTGCTCATTTGACTGGCTTCATGTTTTCAATATTTACCTCTAAGTATTTAAATAATATCCACTATTGGCCCTGGCCAGAGATACAAGATAGATATAGATGGATATAGAAGTGTAGAGAGAGAGATGAACCCTTGAAGGGCTTATACTATACACAATATGAAATGATTAGAGAGTAGTGACTCTAAACTATCATCAGATGCTAGGTATCACGATTTAAGCTACTTGTAAAGTAGGAATTCATTGAAGGGGAAGAATGGAGAGGACCAGAGAATTTAGGGAAAGGTTATGGAAATCAGAAAGGAACACCTACTATGAACATCCACCTGGATCTCATCAACACCATAACTAAAAGATTCTGTCCATTTCCAGGTGAGTTATGAATCAACTGCTGAAATCCTAAGTGACAAAATTCGCTTTCCTTCATTTTTACGGACTGTGCCCAGTGACTTCTATCAAACTAAAGCAATGGCCAAGCTGATTCAGAAATCTGAATGGAACTGGATTGGCATCATAACCACGGATGATGACTATGGACGATTGGCTCTCAACACTTTTGCAATTCAGGCTGCAGCAAATAATGTGTGCATAGCCTTCAAAGAGGTTCTCCCAGCCTTCCTCTCAGACAGTACCATTGAAGTCAAAATCAATCATACACTTGATAAAATCATTGCAGAAGCCCATGTTAATGTCATTGTGGTATTTCTGAGGCAATTCCATGTTTTCAGTCTCTTCAGTAAAGCCATTGAAAAGAATATAAATAAGATCTGGATTGCCAGTGATAATTGGTCAACTGCCACCAAGATTACCACCATTACTGATGTTAAAAAGATTGGCAAAGTTGTGGGATTTACCTTCAGAAGAGGGAATATGTCCTCTTTCCATTCCTTTCTTCAGAATCTGAATATGCTTCCCAGTGACAATAACAAGCCCTTACATGAATATGCTATGCTTTTGTCTGCCTGTGCGAATGTCAAAGACAGTGATTTGAGTCAGTGCATTTTCAACCATTCTCAGGAGACTTTGGCCTACAAGGCTAACAAGACTATAGGAAAAACCTTCTTCATGAGAAATGAATTCCTCTGGGATTATACTGAGCCAGGACTAATTCATAGTATTCAGCTTGCAGTGTTTGCCCTTGGTTACGCCATCCGAGATCTGTGCCAAGCTCGAGACTGTCAGAACTCCAACGCCTTTCAACCGTGGGAGGTACTAACTCACACATCTAAGAAAATGCTTCTACCTTCATTTCCCCCATTTCCTTCCTTGTTTTAATTTGCAAAGATTTATATTAACTGCTCTTAATCTTATTACTTTTATAAGTACACACCTTCAGTACTTGAATAACCGCATTTGTATCATAGCTCCTCGTTCTCAAAGATAATAGAGTTGTATTTTACCTTCACCTCCTACTCTGACCCACCAAAGTTCTTTTCTTTTATTTTCCAACAAGATTCTGTTGATAGTGCTATTGTCCTTGAGTTTTTGGATTTTTCAGTGCCTCATATGAATTATCTCTTTAAATGCTCTTAAAAAACACAAGAGTTAAACCAGACAAGTCTCACGATCCTTTCTGTTACTACGAACTATTATGGATGAGAAAACTAAAGCTAGGAAGTACCAAAAATATGACTCCAGTCTGGATCTTCTGACTCCATGCCCTTTGCTTTTCACTCTGTCTCTGGTGTTATAATCTCAACAGCACCAGTTAGATTCTCTTATTTAAGGTGGTCTCCCTAAGACTCCAGTCTTCTTCAAAGGAATGTTGTTAGGTCAATTATGATACCCCAGGCTTAAATGAACATCAACTCTATGTAAAAGAAATCTTTCCCTTTCTTCTCTTTGATTAGTTTGGCTCTATTTAGTGAAAAATTTCCAGTGTGTTTTCTTAAATGCCCGTAAACAAGGCACTTAGAAGCAAATTGCTTCTTTTAATGATAAGTTTTACTCATTAGAAACGAACATCTCAATAAGGTGTATTCAAAGTCAAACTTGTATGTCCTGAGGCAATATTGTGTTACAAACTATATGTATTTTAAGTTGTAAGAGAAAAGAAGGTACAAGGAATGACTCAATTCTTCTGATGATATAAGTGGATACTCAGAGCAGGTTATTTCTACTTCTGTCATTTTTACTTTACACACCCGCAAACACAAGCGGCAAGGTCTGAGGTGACCAGCTCACACTGGGGAGATTACAAGATGATCAGAGGATGTTTTAAATTGCTCATTTTAAAACTACTTTTCACCTTGTAAATGAAAGCCAAAAATGTAATGAAGAGGTAAATGAGAGATTAGGATCCTTTCTTAAATTAAAACTCTGTTTTAAAAAATATATTCATATGTCTAATAATTTTAAGATGCCTATTTGAAAGCATTCCCTCTGTAGTGTAAAATTTTAATGAGGGGTTGGTAAAAACTGTAAATTATCTTTTTTAGATCACCATTCTTCACTATACTGCAAATTCAATCCAACATTTTCTAGTATATTTCAATAGTTTGGGCCTGGTGCACTGCAAAAAAAAAAAAAAAAAACTTTCCGTTTTAAAAAGTGGTATCACAGTGAAACTACTACATGAAATTTTAGGAATGAGAGATTGAGAAAGAGAAATGAAGGACAGTCATAGAGAAAGACCAAAGAAAGGGGAGGGGATATAAAAAGCCTCATAAGGAAAAAGAAATACAAATAGAAAGAGCTATTTATCCACTAAAGGTCTGGGAAAGATCTAGGGAGGTATTTTAAGTCAGGAATAAGTCTCAAACATTTTGAGGAAAAGACTTGAGAAAGTATAATCTAAGCAGAGTCTCCTAAAAATGTTTTAGAAGACATTGAAACACTAGGAATCTGGGGTCATTCTTTATGCCTCTGAGAGCCTATTAATCTAGAAACAAACAGATTAACAGACTGGAAAGAAGGAATGGAGGGGTGACTTGCTTCTTTGATCATGATGTGAGTGAGTCACTTCTGGTCAGTGTCAGATTCAGTAGGACAAATCATCACTTGTCTTTCTATGAAGAAATATCCATAAACATTAAATTTAAAAGATCATCAACATTTAGGGTCCCTAATCAAAGACACATTCCTAAGGATTACTTTGTCTGCTAGCAAAATTCACTAATATTCAAATAATACTTTCTGGATGATTTTAGATTCAAATAATTTTAAAGGGGTTAGTTTTTCTCAGTGTTTGAGGATAATACTCACTTGGGCTCTATATTTGGTGATATTTGTGAACAGTTTTCAGGAACAGCACAGCCACCCTTGCTTAACCTCAACAGATTTTTAATGTTCCTCAGACATGTATGTGTATACCACTTCCTTGTTGTGACTAGTGATTTTGATTTTCTTTTTTGTTTTCCTTTATTTTTGGTGATACATAAGGTAGTACGTGATGTATGTGAGATGAGAAAACGTCTAATAGTCAAACTTCTATTTATATATGTATTTAGCAAATATTTATTGGGTGTCTCAATGTTCCAGGCATTGTGCTGAGGGCTAAAGATATTTTGGAGAACAAGATAGAATTCCTTCCCTAAAGGAGTCATCTTTCTAGTGGGGTTTACAATCAAACAATTAAGGAGCTGATTACAATGCAGGATGAAGCATTACAATGTTACATATAAACACAAGAAGGCAGAGAAGCACGTAACTGAGGCAGCTAATCTGGCATTAGCAATTCAGAGAACATTCTCCAAAAACATCACATCTATGGTGAATATCATAGATGGGTAGGAGTTAGACAGGACAGAAATACTCCAGCAAAATCCCAGAGAGAAAGCACGGCATCATCAGGAAGCAGAAAATAGTGGCACAGGACTGGAGTCTTGCATGGAAGCTATACGCAAAGGAGACTGGAGGAATTAGTGAAGGACACATTATTAGGGCCTTGTGCTTTGTCAGTCAGGGTATCTCAAAGTTTGTAGTACAGTTGAGTTGCCTGGGAATCTTATTATCATGCAGATGCTAATTCAGTATTTCCTGAATGGGATCTGAAAGTCTGCATTTCTAACAATATCCTAGGTGATGCTGACACTGCTGGTTCAGGGACCATCCTTTAAATAGAAAGGTTGCAAACTGTGTTTAAAGACTAGAGGGAGAAAGACCAATTTGGTAATCCAGGTGTAGAACAAGAATGCCTTATACTGCAGGTGTAGAAGTAAAGATGGAGAAATGTATAGGTGGACACATAAGAGGAAGGATGGGGAGTATTTGGAGATAGATTGGATGTAAAGGATGACAGGCAGCAGCAAAGACGTTGCAAGTGGTTCTAATTTGGGCAGCCAATGTCATTTGTTGAAATGGAAACACAGAGAAAAGTGGAGGTCGAGTGAACTGAAGAAATATGAAGAATTTCCGTTTGGAGATACCGAATTTGAAGAACTTACGAGGCATACAAGTGTAGCAATGATAATGGCATATTAGTCCAGAAGACAGGAGAGACATGAGAGTGATTTTGGAGTGGTAAGGATAATAATAACCAATGATTTGTAAAGCCTACAGTTCTAAGTACTGATATACATCACCTCTATTTTTTATAGTATCATGGTAGGTCCAGAGGACTCATGTTCTTTCTACTCCGTCTTAAAGAAGTGATAAGAGGAAGTGTTGGGGGTGACCAAAATTTGCAGCAGTTTTAGAGACAGAGAGAACCTCAAAGATAAGGGTCTGGTTGGTAATAAAGGCTGAACTGTCTTAGCCTTCGTTCAGTGTGCTTTCTGCCACACAATGGAAAACTCAAAAAAAGACATTAGAACAGAGGTGTAAGGCTGCTTCCTCTGCTGTTCTCTAATCTAATCAAACAGATACCTCTTTCCACAAGCAAGTTACTTACGGAGACAGAGCAGACACCAACGCAGTTAGGGAAGTGGAGAACAACATCAACCGTCGCCCCTTCGTTGCTGTGGCCTCCTGGCCGTGTGTGCTTAAAAACAAGGCACTACCATACAGAGGAACATTATATGATAATCGAAATGCAAATCCCATTTTCTAAATTTTGTAGCTTCAATTTGTAGTGAAATTCAGATTCTCCATGGAAAAGAAACAAATAAGTGATGGAAAAAGCATTTAATAGCTTAATAACTGGAGTGTTAGTTTTCAAAATTTACCTTAATCCGGAGCAAATGTTCTATGTGATGAGCAATGAATGTACTGTTTTATTACTTTCACCCTCTTTAATGTAAGAACAAGCATAAAATTATGTTTACTTACATTATTTAATGTTATTTACAGAACATATAGGTGTCAGAACTTTACCCGGAAAAACCTAATTTAATGCAGGAACAAAAACAGATGAAAATTATAGTTTGAACACAAGGATATGCTCCCTCAAGAACTGTGTTATTAGAGCTTATGTATGTATATTTCTTAAGAAAGAAACAGAAGAAATAGCAGTACACAGGTAGAAGTTAGAACCTGGAGGTAGGCCATGATTCTTTCACTTTCGTTCCCTCCATTTTTTTTCTTCCAGGCAATTGCTAAAATAAGATTTTATTGGTTAATTTCACCTTGTTAGATCTGATATCCTACTTCTTTAAAGTAATATTAATTAATTTACATTCATTAAAAGAACTAAGAAATCTGTGGGGACGTATAATAAAATCAACACAAACACTTAGAGTTTTTGCTAAAGTGACATTTGGTCATTGACGTGACTATCACAGCTATTATATTTACCTTAACTATAACTTGATTTTCTTACAATCTATTGACCAAAAGAATAATAATAATAATTAAACATTCAAAAAAGATTAACTGAGAAGGAATAGAATATAATAATTCTATTTAAATAGAATAATTTCTGCCTCTTTCCATAGATTTTTGAACCCAACGAAAGCCACTTAGCACCACAGATTTAGGTAATGAGTGGGCCATTATGAGTGCATTCAGAGAGGGTATTTACTTACCGTTGCTTCTATATCGAGTTAATGCTGGAGCCAGAACTGCAACCTGTTCTCTTACCTCCTTGTCCAGTTCTTCCACTGCAGCACAAGCTCAATGTGGCTGCCTCGCTTGTCAGTAAAATATTTCCTGGCCTAGCTCTATTATATACCAGTCCTCACTGGACAAAGACAAGTAATTTATCATTAACTATTTTCCTCTCAAGTTAAAAAAATCATTTTATAAATTTAATTAGAAGTAGAATTTAGAGATCACTTTCCTATGCACTCAATCATTAAAACAGACTTAAGAATCATTGGAGATAACAAGACAAAGTAATTATAACTGACATGATTGCACCATTAGTGAGAGATGAAACCAGAATTAGAGCCCAGGTACATGCCCCAGAGGACCCATTCTGAAATTCTGCAATATCGATAAACCAAAATGCTCCGATTTCAAAACTATCATCCGTAGAAATTAACTTGCTTTCTCAAATTCACGTAGCAAGACTTTGGCAAAAATGAGACTAGAACCCAAGTGGAATTCCTTCTCAAATTGTTGCCAGGTCGTTAAGAACCTCCCAACCAATGATCCAGAATCTTCTTTTTTCTCATATTCAAGTGGTATTTCTCATAAGGCAGTGTTATCATTGAGATAAATAGATCCACATACAAGGTTCATATTCAGTGTTTGTTTCTGTTTTTATTTTTTATAGTTACTTGATGTGCTGAAAAATGTGACATTTACTAACGGAGGGAATTCATTTCATTTTGATGCTCACGGGGACTTGAATACTGGATATGACGTTGTGCTTTGGAAGGAGGTCAATGGCCACATGACCATCACCAAGATAGCAGAGTATGACCTTCAGAAAGATGTCTTCATCACCACAGACCAAGAAACAAAAAATGAGCTCAGGAATCTTAAGGTAATTTTTTGTAAGCTAATTTGTAATATTCAAGTCAATTCTTACCTCAGCTGCAAAAGTCCTCAACCCCATCAGGACCTCCAGTGATCCTCCTGCCTGTTCACTGTCTCCACCTTCCCTCCTTAAATTCTATTTCCAATTAGTGTAACACTCTCTGGCACACACCCTCAGTTCCTTCACCCAGTCTCTCTTCATCATACTGATTTGACCAAAACATAATCCTTGTTAAATTCCACTCTCTGCCTAGTCAATATAGCCCCTATGTAGCCAAACTTGGCACACGTGTGCATGCGCACGCGCGCGCGCGCGCGCACACACACACACACACACACACACACACACACACACACACACACACACACACGGATATTGCCCTACTCCATCAACTCTCCCACCTTCCTAGAGGACTATTTTATACTTTCTCTTCTCTCCTCTGACCTCAATACATCTTTCCCATCCCTACTTTCAGCTGACTTCTATTCTACTAACAAAACTAAAACAATCAGAAAAGCACTCCAGTATTTCCTGCCACTACATCTGTGCCCGTAGCCCTGCCTTCCACCTGGTGGCATGGATGGACTGTCCATGCTCCTAGCCAAGATCAGCCCCTTCACTTGACCTCTGTGTCCCCACCCTTTTCACTTACTCAAGGATGTTGCTCCAGTAATTTTACACTTTGTCCTGCATCCTCAACTATTCTGTCTTCTACATTATCTACACAATTATACAAACATGCTGTTATTTCTCCCATCTTAAAAAAAAAAAAATCTTCATTGATCCTCCATGTCCTCCACCATATACTACCCATTCCTATATTTCTTTTTTACAGCAAAACTCCTTGAAAAAGTTGAGTACATTCACTGGCTCCAATTTCTCTCCTTTCATACTCTTTGAACCCTCTCTAATCCATCAAAATTGTTTGTCTCGCTTACCAATGTTAAAAAGTCCAAATATCATCTTACCTCACTTACCAGCTAATTACTCTCCCCTCCATAAAGTGCTTTATTTGCCTCCATGACACCACACTCCCTTGGTTTTCTTCCTGTGTCCCCAGTACTGCTTCTCAGTTTCCTTTGCTCACTCTCATCATTCTCACTATCCCAAAACATCCGGGTGCTCAGGGCTCAGAACTGCTGCTCTTTTTTGTCCACACTCTTCCCTAGTGATCTTATCCAGGCTCATGGCTTTAAATAATGTCATTATACAGAAGTCTGATGACTCACAGATTTTTATCTTCTGAATCCCAATTCAAATAAATACACAACTGCCTAATTGACATCTCTACCTGGATGTCTAATAGTCAACTTAATCCAAAACAGGGCTCCTAATACTCTCCCTCAAACTTATCCCCATCTCAATAAATGGCAACTCCTTTTTTTCAGTTGGTCATAAAAAAAATCTGCTGAGAGCCTTGTCATCTTTTGTTCTGGAACATTCAATATCCAATGAAAGTTTTACTTTCAAAATGTGTCCAGAATCTGGCCACTTTTTACTCCCTAGTCCACTGCTGCTACTCCACTCAAAGCTGCAGTCATCTCCTTTAGATTATTGTGTAGGTTTCTAACTGCTTTCTACCTCTACTCTCACTTCAGTCTGTTCTTAAAACAGCAGCGAGAGTAATCTTGTAAAATACAATGCTCTGCTCAGAACCCTTCCATGGCAACCTATTTCTCTCAGGGTAAAAGCCAATGTCTTTAAAAATCCTACCTGACCTGCCTCCAGGGCCTCCCTGACTTCATCTCCTACCTCCCTCCCCTTACTCTGAGCCCCTCCTACAGTCCCACAGGCCTTCTTGCTCTTCCATGTATGCCTTTCCATCTCCTAGTTCAAGGACTTTGTACCTGCTGTTCCCTTTGCCTGTAACAATTTTCTCTAATGTCCATGTAGTTAACTTTCTCACTTCCTTCCTGTTTTTTCTAAAATGTCGCTTTCTCAGTGAGGTCTTCCTTGAACACCCTATTTAAAATTTCAATGTCAGCCTAGTATTTCTTATTCCCTATCCTGATTTTACTTTCTCATTAGCACTTTTGTTTTTTCATTAGCACTTATATACAGAATGTATTATTCTGTACATTTTGCTTATTTTTATTTGGTTTGTTGTCAACCTTGTCAACTAGAACTTAGGTCTGTGAGAGGAGGACTTTTGTGTTTTTTGTCCTGCTGTAGCTCCAACAATTACAACAGTGCATGACATATAACAGGCAGTCAACAAATATTTGGTGAATGAAAAATAAATATAGAAATGCTGTAAACCATTTTCCTTCATCTAATTTCCCCAGTCAGAAGTTTCAGTAAAGCAACATACTTTCTCTTTGGAAGATAGAAATGTAGCCGACCTTCTGAGTTCTCAAACTTTCATCGTCTTCTTCATTATCATTACACCATCCTCACAAGTATGCTATGAACCCAACACTCTGCCAAACACTGTAACTCACAGAGGGACTTTTAAGCCAAGTTTGGACTCATTTTCTTATGCATTTTTTTTTTTTTTTTTTTTTTTTTTGCAAGAAGCACTGTTTTTCACTGTTACCAAGACTTATCTCCAAACTCTGTAGGGAAAACCCTCAATGAGGTTGGGGGGAGGTAATAGAATGATAGATAACTGAGTGAGGCTTCTAGTGACTAAATGGAAGAGGCTGACCACCATGAAAAGAGGGACAAATCTTCCTTTTGGATGGAGACACCCACAAATATTTCAAGGGTAGAGTAAAAACCAGTAATGTCTGAGATAAATTAGATCAAACTTCAAGATCTGCTTGTGAATTTGTAGGCTAGTTGGAATATCAACATTTCTGATAAAGCACCAAAACTCATAGACCAAAACATCAGATCATCCTAAATCTATTGATATCCCAAAGTTATCAAAACTAGGCTTTAGGATGTCTTTGCTGTCTCTTGATGTGAAGGAAGAGAAGGGACTGTTTTGCTGGGAAGGAAGGTTGCACTTTTATCCCCCTAATAATGTTCAGCTTTATCTAATAGTTAAATCCTTTTGTGTCCTCTGAGCACCCTCCAGGAGAGTGGATACTTCAGATTGAATGTTTGCCCTGGGGAATCCACAAGGCATATATATATATATGTACTGCCTGCTAAAAACCCAGGTCAATAGTAACTGTGTTGAGAAGAAGAAAGCCAGTGTTTGTGGACACAGTGCTGCTGAATCTTGGCTGCTTTTCTCTCTCAATCAGGTCGTTTTCATCTGCTGAAAAAAAGACTGGTTAGTTTAGTACTTTGACTGTATTCCAGACACCGCAATAGCTGTTAAGAGAATCTTGAGAAAACCTCATTTAACCATTCTGCTTTGGCTGTCCAAGGGTAAAAGTAAAAGGATAACACAGATTTATCTCACAAGATGTGCCATGAGAAACTGACTACAAATGAAAAATAAGAAAAATAATACCATAGCTGAAGTGCAAATAATATTAGCTAGATCAGAAGCACAGAGTTTCAAAAAAGTAGAATGCTGCATATGATTCACATTGTGACATGCAGAATTATAACCTAAATTCTCAGGATCACTTAAACATCATTGATATATTTAAGGCTGTCTTTTTAACTAAACTATGGTAGTTTTAAATTCAAATGCTCCATTGTTTTGTTTTTAGAATGTTCCTTGGACAGCATAAGAACGTTTTCTAAAGAATATAAAAGTTTAATAATTTACTATTTTCTTATATAGTTGAGCTCTTCATTCAGCATGGGATGGAAATTTCGAGACCATCCTTTCCTTCTTTAGTTCTACTTCTACACATTTCTTCCTCTACTGGGGACTTTCTGAAAGAGCTAACCTCCATAATTTGCTTACAGAATGTATTAATGTGACAAAAACTGTGTTACTCCCAAAGTAATTTCTATCTGAAACATTTTATATATTTTAAGTTTGTTTATCTTCCTGAAGATAGCAAAAAAAATTCTATAATGATATGAAAAAAAGGCCAAAAGGTTATTTAGTAAGTATATCTTTAAGTTAAGTCAAGGATAATTAATTAGGATAATGTTTTCTAAAAAAGTATTTGGAATTTCTTTCCACTTTTAATATAGCAAATTCAATCTAAATGCTCCAAGGAATGCAGTCCTGGACAAATGAAGAAAAGCACAGGAAGTCAGCATATCTGCTGCTATGAATGTTTGAACTGTCCTGAAAATCACTACAGTAATCAAACAGGTAAGTACAGTCACTACAACATGATGACACACCTGAACTGTTTTTCTTAGGCTGTCTTTTTTTTTTTTTCTTACATTTGAAAAATTCAGAAAGCTTCCCATGCTCTGGCTAGATTAAATTCCAGTGAAATTTCATTTTATCTTGGAATTTGCTCTATTATATCAACAGACACACAACCAATAAATAATAGACATGTAAAAGTGACTTCACTTCCAAAGGAAAATGTCTTTGCCTCATGCATACTTCCTGTCCAGTACCTCTTACAACAATGCAAGTTCTCTGTCAACTTTTGTCCCCATATCCCCAGACAAATATGCCTGGCTTGTAACTGGGACATGAAAAGTACAACTAAGTAAATGTTGAATACTAAACTGAACATAATAGAAACCCAGAGGCACCTGGTATTAAGAAACACGTGTGCATATCTTAGTGATCTTATTATTTCTACCAAGAGGCAAAAGTTAAGCCTAAAAAGAAAGAAACTTCTGTGAGACAAGGGAACCAACTATTGACAGAGATGAAGTGCTAGTAACTGATTATTTTTCAACCCTATCTTTCACAATTTGACAAGATCAGAGCAAAGTACACAAATTAAAGTAAAAGAGTGAGGTCAGCAGACTTAGGAGCCCTAAAAGGAACTATCAGCACTTTCTCTGAAGTTAAGCCTACTTCAAAAGCATCATATTCCCTTGTTTATTGCAGCATTTCTGTTCATCTTCTATAAAAGCTGGGAAGCTCAGAGCTGGAATAGTCCCCAAATGCTTATTCGTTTTTCTCACTGGCTTCAAGTGGAGGAGTATACTAATATAAATATTCCAATATTTATGTTCTGTGATTGTCTCACAAAACTGCCATTTATCCCAACATGAGGGGGATTATGCTGCCTAAATAATTAGATAATTGGGGGGGGGAGTGTTTGGGGCATTATGGTACCTAGCAACTGTATTTCAAGTGAGAGAAATAAAATTACCAAGAGAATATGTAACACATTTCCCATAAAGATGTACAGTAGTCTTTCAAGGCACAATCTGGTTTGTCTTTTGATAAACGGGGCAAGTTGCTTCCAAGAACAAGTATAGAAGAGCAAGGACACCTTGGAGGGAAAGCTAGGAGTTAGGGTAACCTAAAAGGCCATCATCTCCTGTTCTTCTCTGCGTCTCTAGCACACAGCTGTCATACATAGACAAGGCCAGTAAATGTCCCCTGAACAGTGAAATGGCAGATAGCAGCCATAGCTAAGGGGAAAACAGAGAAGAAAGGATATCTGCAGGGAAATACAGTTTGGAAAGAGGAGAATGCTGAAAAGGTCATGAAGTTTATAAACAGAAATGCAACCTTACTTTGAAGTTAACAGAACTTACTTTGAGCTGCGCAGCTCCCTTAGCGATTGCCACCTCGGAGACAGTCGGTGCAACCTTTGTAGGGAGGCTACACGTTTTTTTCATCCTCACGACCGCAACCCAGAGCAGCAGGGTAGGTGTTACTATCGCCCGACAGGGTATGTGAAGTAAAAGAGGCATTTAAATCAAACGGTATTGAGAAGGATTGGGTTATGAAACATGATGGTCCAAATGAGGCTAGTGATGGGACAGTACGACTTCGTGGCCTGCCATTTAGTTGCAGCAAAGAGGAAATACTTCAGTTCTTTCAAGGGTTGGGATAACACTGAGGAGGGAGAACTGGGGAGGCCTCGTGAAGTTTGCTTCAAGGGAGACAGCAAAAAATGCCCTGGGGAAACACAAGGAAGGAATAGGGCACAGGTATGTTGAGATCTTTAGAAGTAGCAGGAGTGAAATCAAAGGATTTTATGATCCACCAAGAAGATTGTGGGACAGCCACCAGGGCCATACGATAGACCGATAGGAGGAAGAGGGGGTTATTGTGGAGCTGGGCGTGGAAGTATGTATGACAGAATGCGACGAGGAGGTGATGGATATGATGGTGGCTATGGAAGTGTTGATGACTGTGGTGGCTATAATAATCATGGCTATGGAAATGATGGCTTTGATGACAGAATGAGAGATGGAAGAGCTGTGGGAGCATATGGCTGTGGTGGTGCTGGTGATGCAAGTTCAGGTTATCATGATGGTCATTTTGTACATATGAGAGGGCTGCCTTTTCGTGCAACTGAAAATGACATTGATAATTTCTTCTCACTGCTAAATCCAATACGAGTTCATATTGACATTAGAGTTGATGGTAGAGCAACAGGAGAAGCAGATGTAGAGTTTGTGACACGTAGAGATGCAGTAGCTGCCATGTCTAAAGATAAAAATAACATGTGACATCGATACATTGAACTTTTCTCGAATTCTACTCCTGGAGGTGGCTCTGGAATGGGAGGTTCTGGAATGGGAGGCTACAGCAGAGATGGAATGGATAATCAGGGAGGTTATGGATCTGTCAGAAGAATGGGAGTGGGGGACAATTACAGTGGAGGATATGGTACTCCTGATGGCTTAGGTGGTTATGGCCATGGTGGTGGAGGCAGTGGAAGTTACTATGTGCAAGGTGGCATGAGTGGAGGTGGATGGTGTGAGATATACTCAAACTATAACCACCTGACAGTATACAAGTCCTGACAACAGCATCTGGTCTACTAGACTTTCTTACAGATTTAACTTCTTTTGTATTTTAAGAACTTTATAATGACTGAAGGAATGTGTTTTCAAAATATTATTTGGTAAAGCAACAGATTGTGATGGGAAAATCTGTTTTCTGTAGGTTTTATTTGTTGCACACTTTGACTTAAAACTAAATTTTTATATTAAAACCACTGATGTTGATACTTTTTATATACTAGTTACTCCTAAAGATGTACTGCCTTCATAAGATTTGGGTTGATGTATTTACTACTAGCTATACAAGAAGTAGTATAGTAAAATTTTACAGGATAATGGTTCACACCTCTGCATAAACTGCAAGTCTTAATAAGCAGACATCTGGAATAGAGCTTGAAGAATAATTAATGTAACCTTTTTCTTTAATTTCTCCTGGACAGCACTGTAAATATTAAAGCCTAAGGATGAATTTAGGTGGCTTCAGAAGTATAAATTCAGCTAATCCTATTTTAGATTTTTTGGTTTGTTGTTTTTTTTCAAATGTCGTTTATCAGGCATAGCTCTGAAATGTTTGATCTAAGAGGTAACTGGATTTTTAAGTATTTGTAATTGCATTACCTGGGGATGGAAGTGTTGGAAGTTTAAATTCTAGCCCTAGATTTTAGAATAAAGTCCCCTCTGGGTTTGCCCGAAGTACCAAAAAATGTTTCAAAAAAGTGATAGTGGTAAGTTATCTCAAAATGTCTTAGAGTAGGTTAAGGTTCTCAGTGACATGAGAATTCAGTATAAGTACACAGGTATTTACTGTGGAACATAATTCTCACAGGTGTATTTTCAGTTTCCTGCCCAAAAGAGCATATATAGTTTTTAAATAACTGTATAAAATGACTACTTTAAAAAATATCCATGTCATAGTCAGAATGAGAATTCTGCATTTGGATTTTGCTTCTGATATCTGCTTGGAGTTTTAGTTGAAAATTCTACATGTAGCAAGGAAAAGGTGCTTTTTAAATTTTAATCCCTTTGATCAATATGGCTTTTTTCCAGATTGGCTAATGGACCAAAATGAAACTTGTCAATGTGAATTCAGTTATTGAACTTGTTACTTGTTTTGCTAGAAATGTTATTAATGTAATAAATGTCATTGTGGGAGATAATAAAAAAAAATAAAAATAAAAAGGAGAGCATTTAAAAAGCCAAACAGGCACTGTGGAGTGTAATCAGATGGATGCCCTGAGAGATGCTTTTTGGAAGCAGTTGGGATCCACCATCTGTAGGGGGCGGGAACATGGAGCAGATGCAATCCTGCTCCCAGAGACTCCACTCCAACATCACTTATTCACACTGCCCTCCAGTCAGAATCAGCATAAAGAGCCCTCAATTTTATCACTGCCAGTGAGGGAGGCTCAAGTTTACTAACCTCCTGGGGGGAAAAACAGTCCTTAATTCTTAACTGTCATTAATTACAATCTTGTGCTATTGCACTTTTAGAAAGAGACTTCAGGCTTTTAGCGTGACCTGGCCATATTGCCTCTACTTTTTAAAGAACTTCAGCTTTATTCATAGTAGTAGCTCCTTCATATGGAGTGTCTACTGTGTGCAGTGCTCTGTGTGAAGCATTTTAAATTCATCATATCATTGAATGAAGCATCTCAATGAGGCAGAGCCTTTTTTGAGAGAGAGAGAGAGAGAGAGGGAGAGAGAGAGAGAGAGGGAGAGAGAGAGAGATTTGGAAATAGGCTCTGAAAGCTCAGTTACCTTGTTCTAGATTACAGTGATCATAAATAGTAGAGAGGGGACTTAAGCTAAGTCTGATTCTAAAACTCTTATTCTTAACAGGATACCTTAACTGCCACCTATAATATAAAGTTCATAAGAGCATCTGTCCTGAGTGTATTAGTTTCCTAAAGACTCCCAGCCCAGTTGGCATCTTTTTTTCTCTTCCCCTCTTCCTCTTCCCTCATCTTTACCATTTCTCTCTCACTTTCTTCAGGTTCTGTGTATGTTTTATTTTAATAAGTAACAAATGTGACAATTATCTATATCTGCTTTCTAGTCAGGACTATTACGGAGGAGGAGTCTTATTTGTAATATTGTGGACTATCACCTAGTTTAAATGTTTGCAAGGTAACTGAATCTCTTCTGTCTTTTAGATATGGATCACTGCCTTTTATGTAACAATGAAACTCACTGGGCCCCTGTCAGGAGCTCTACCTGCTTTGCAAAGGAAGTGGAGTATCTCAACTGGAATGACTCCTTGGCTATCCTCCTCCTGGCCCTCTCCCTACTGGGAATCATGTTTGTTCTGGTTATTGGCATAATATTTACAAGAAATCTGAACACGCCTGTTGTGAAATCATCTGGGGGGGTGATGGTATGCTATGTGATCCTCCTTGGTCATTTTCTCAACTTTGCCAGCACAGGCTTTTTCATTGGAGAACCACAAGACTTCACATGCAAAACCAGGCAGACACTATTTGGTGTGAGCTTTACTCTCTGTGTCTCCTGTATTTTGATGAAGTCTCTGAAAATTCTGCTAGCCTTCAGCTTGGATCCCAAGTTGCAGAACTTCCTGAAATGCCTCTATAAACCAATCCCCATTATCTTCATTTGCACGGGTATCCAGATTGTCATTTGCACGCTCTGGCTAATCTTTGCAGCACCTGCTGTAGAGGAGAATGTCTCCCTGCCCAGAGTCATTATCCTGGAATGTGAGGAGGGATCCATACTTGCGTTTGGCACCATGCTGGGCTATATTGCTATCCTGGCCTTCATTTGCTTCATATTTGCCTTCAAAGGCAGGAAATTACCTGAGAATTACAATGAAGCCAAATTCATAACATTTGGCATGCTCATTTACTTCATAGCTTGGATCACATTTATCCCCATCTATGCTACCACATTTGGTAAATATTTGCCAGCTGTGGAGATCATTGTCATTTTAATATCTAACTATGGGATCCTGTGTTGCACATTCATCCCCAAATGCTATGTCATTCTTTGTAAGCAAGAGACTAACACAAAATCTGCCTTTCTCGAGATGATTTACAGTTACTCTTCCCACTGTGCAGGCGGCCTTATCATGAGTCATGTTTCACTGGATGCCACTAACAGCAATATCGCAATGACCAATCCCAGCTCTAGTGGCAAGCCTGCAGCCTGGCAGATAAGCAAAGATCTTCAGGCACAAGCATTGGCACGCATATGCAGAGAAAATTCTACAAACATATCTAAAGGTTTGTCTCGCAAAAGAGTTTCAAGTATATGATGCACCTTAGGAGATGCCATATTCCAGAATAAAATGTTTCTAAGGTCTTCTTATCTAAGATGTGTATTTACTTTCCCAACAAATATGTCCTATGTATTTCTCCATTGTCAACATCTTCTCCAAATTTTTGCTGAACACTCACTCTGTCCAACTACCTATTTAATAAAGAAAATACGGACTTCACCCTGAAACTCCCTTCATTCTCTACCACTTCCATTGGCCTCCATCTTTACTTCCTTCCACTTAGACACATAAAGGTATCTCTTCTATTCAAAGCTGACCCATAATATATTATCCTTATTACATCCTCTACCACCTCTTCTCAAACGTCTTTATGGGTTCTCACTCCCTCTTGAGCATCTATGCCCACACCACCCACCCACACACCCACCCCCATTTAGTGCAGCTGAATTAACATTTGAGCAATTACTATGTGCCAGGTGATATGCAAATACAAAGGTACAAGAAGCAACAAGCATCGTTCCTGGCCTCAGAAAGCTCAAAATCCAGTGGAGACAGTCACATACAGACATTTCAATTCAGTGTGGGGAATTCTATGATTGTAATGTGCACAGAGTATTAGGACAGTATATTGAAATGGCCCTTAGCCACTCTGGGGATGATGGCAGGGTTTGAGAAAAGACTAAATAAAGAATGTGATGTTTAAGTGAAGCCCTCAAAGATGAGTAGGAGTTGGTTAATCACAGAAGGTGTTCTAGATAAAGAGGAAAAGCAGGATCAGCAGCGGAAAGTGTGACAAAAAGGTATGTTTGGGGAACTACAGTCATTTTGAAATTACTAGAGTCCTCTTTGGCATGCAGAGGTTGGGTCATAAATGAATGTCACAGACTGGGGTTCCTTTGTCCTGTGGGCCATGGGTAGCCATCAAAGTGTCTGACAGAAAGGTGACGGGCAGCTCATAGTCCTATTTTAGAAAGATCACTCTGATACAAGGTGGAGGATGAAGTCTAATTGAGAGGATTAGGATTTATACCTCAGAATAAGGATATGTGTTCAAGCTCCATAGGAGGAGGTAATTTATTTGAAGTGGTTGATAAAGGATGAGTGATAGGCTTCCAGTTTGGGTTATTGAAAAGTAGTATGAAATACAGGAGGAAGAGCTGATTTAGAGTAGAAGGTGAAATGTTGAATTTGAAGTGCCTGGATTAATTTCAAGATGTATCAACGATTCATATGAATATAAGACTGTGAGCTCAGAGGATATCAGTCAGGGCTGGTGATGAGGATTTAGATGCCATGTTTACATCATTCCCATCCTTATAAAACAGAGAAACATATAAAATAACATAGTTTCCAATATTGACTTTCTCTTTGGATGCCACTCTCTTTTTTTCCTCCTTTTCATAATTGAATGTTTAAATAGTGTCATTGTTGACTTGTGGCCTATTAGTACTGAGCCCACTAAAATCTGGCTTCTAGCTGCACCCCTCTACTGAAAAAGTTCACAGAAAAGTTACCTGTGACCCTTTATCCATCAAATTTAATGAGCATTTTTATTAAGTGTCCATCCCTCTTGAATCTTAATGGCATTTCTGGTCTAATTTCTCCTCACTGAAATTCTGGTTTTTAGTTCCCTCCATGATTCTTTAAAGCCTTCAAGGACAGAACTCTTCAATCTAATGCAAAGATTCTTCTGGCTCTACTCTGATACCCTGACCAGTCGGTTTTGGTCTCCTTTGCTGGTTTGTCTTCCTCTTCTTGAGCCTTAAATATGAGCATTCCCAGAGTTCTATCTTCAATCTACATCTCTTTTCTCTCAACACACTTTCACTACATTATCCATCTGCATGCCTGAACTTTGACACAGACAATACCCAAAACCACATCTCTGGCCCAGGTCACTTTCCAACCAACCCACTTCCTTTTCCCCCTGACACTTCAAAGTTAATATGCCTAAAATTTAATCTATTTTTTCCATCTCGTAACTCCCTCTCCTCCAGTATTTCATTTTTCAGTATCTCATACCTCCCAGTCGGGACCGTGGGATTCATCTCAACTCCACTGTCCGCTTCACCTCCGATACCTCTAATTCATCACCTGTCTTTTATTTTCTATCTCTATATTTTCTCCAAACCTGACCATGATCTCTATTCCTGTCATCACTTCCTCAATCCAGGCCTTCATCACCTCTTTCAGAGATTGATGCCATAGTCTTCTCATTTGATTTTGGTTGCAAATGTTTTACTCTAAACATTGAAGAGGTCTTGCTAAACCTTCTATTCACTTCCACTAGGTCTATTTCTATAGTTAAAAATCTCTTCATATTACTCAATTATTTTAAAATCTGCAATAAGTCAAAACTTATCCTGATGCCAGGCTCTTCAAGTCCAGCACCAGCTTCTACCCCTTTTTGCCTGGTGCAGTACCTTCAGAAATGGCAAGCTGCTAGTGACCACCCATCCCACACCATGCTGTTTCATAACTCACAGCCTGCACTCTTCTCTCTGGCTTGGTGTAATCTCTACCCCTTGTCCTCCTGAAACACTCTAGCTGAATCCACCAGACACAATTCAAGGATGTCCTCTTCTATGAAGGCTTCCTTTCTATCTCTGTCATAGCACCTATTATACTTTATTGCATATACTTGACTTTATCTTAATTTATTCAACTAACACTTATTGAGTGCCTATATATACCACACATAATTCCATGCACAGGGAATATAAAAAAGATAAAAGACAGACAAGTTCTCTGCTCTCAAAGAGTTTACATTCTAGTATTTTTACTTTTCCAGTGAGGAGTGAATTGTTTAGTAAACGGCTCTCTCAAACTACTCTTTCCTCTACTACCACTACTGTCACCACCATTAATATCACCCAGTTGAGTCTCTTAGGACTTCACATCTCTGTTGTTGAAAGATTCCAAACAAGTTAGCTACCTCAGGATTCACATTCTAATACACAGAAAGCATCATCACACATCAATCTTTCTCAGATTAGCACCAATACTATCCTTCTCCTATTCGGAAAAATGTAATTTCCTCTCATTGTTTTTAGAATAAAAATTTCCCTATCTTGATAAGCAAGAAACTTTCCATTGTCTTGCTTCAACATACACTGATTTTTTTTCAAAATTAAAAAACAAGTGAGATATTAATCCTCATTGACTACTTAGCCTAAATTTATTCACATACAATATAGTGATATCTCATAAAAAGTAAGGAGATAAAATATCCTGATGTACATGAAAATGTTAAGAAATGATTATTCTGTTTGTGATTTTACTGACTCATTGCTCTGTTGATATAAAAATAGTTTCTTCTATTGACATGAGAGCAAAGCTGTTGGAAAGTTTCCAGATTCTTGAGCACAGTCACACAAAACAAAAATCTCAGCACTGTTGTACCAATAGAACAATAAAAGAAATATTGTTTCATGAGAATTGTGAGTTTTACTACAGTTACATAGCTTTTAACAATTATTCCAGAAAAGAAAATGTTACTCAATGTAATAAATTAAGTTCTACATTTTTTGAAGCCAAAGCTACATCCTAGCCATCATGTGAGATACACAAGTAAGAAAATGGCTATTTTATTTTTCATTTTTCTTTTAACTTTTTAGTCTGTTAAGTTCAATTGGGTGTAAGTTAAATGATTTTTTTAATTCTTTTTGGAATAAAGGGTTTCCTCTTTTTTTCTTTCTTTTTTTTTTTTTGAAGTTTTCTGTGTGCTATAATTTTATTTTTTTATTTTAATTTTAATTTTTTATTTTATCATTACACAATGTAAACTTTTTTTGTGGCCCTTTACCAGTTTTCTAAGTATTATTTTAAAAATATGAAAATAAAAATCAGCAAAAAGAACACAAAAATTTACCCATAACTCCAACCAACCAGTGATCCTTCATTACAGAAGTATTCAACTCTTCTGGTTGTGTTGATGAAGTTCAAATCATTATTCAGATAGAAACTTTCCTATTAGTCAAGACAGACTGATCTACGTGAAAAAAAAAAAAAGAGGCATTTAGAATTCAATGTCAGCCTTACCCTGCCCATAGAGACACACATAGTAAGATATTTTGTTGCTAAAATGGGGAATGGGAGCATAATACCTGTTGCACCACAGCTTTATTGGCAGGAAGAAACTAGAAGCCAGTCAGCTCAAGCTGTGAGTATCTTAAGAGCAAAGTTCAAGTGTAATTGTTATCTATGTGCTCTGGGTTTTGTACATGGCCATCCCCAAATTGGTATTCAATAAATGTTGAATGACTTACTTTAACATGCTCATGGATATTCCTGAAATCTTGGTCAACACAGTAACTCATGGACTTTTGTCCATCCTACCCCTCTGATATTAGTCTCTACATCTCTTTAACTGTCTTTAAAACAAACCTTCAGAGAGACTCCTACTGCCATTGTTGGCAAAATAAAACTTCCAGAAAGCTAGAGTAGAAAACCATTAATTGCACAACCCTCAAACCCTGGGTGAGAGAAGATGGAGAACAAGGATGCAAACAATTACACATGGAAGTGGAAAGTGGAACTTCATCGTGATGTGACAAGGAAAGGAGTATGTCCTCCACCGACTTCTGTTCCTACTCTTGCTGACTGCTGTGCAGAAATGGAGTGGCCACGAGATGGAATCTGCAAGTTGAAAATGGAAGAGCAACAAGACTGAAGAAGCCTTGGCTCCCAACACTCTAGAGCTGCTTTTTCAGCCCTGGATTCCTGATGCTTGGAGTATACATTAGTAACAACCAGACCAATTCATGTGTGGGCTTCCTGTCTGCTTTAAGGTGTGGCCAAGCACAAAGACAACATAAAGAATTAGAAGACTGAACACAGGAAGCAGATGCACTCACATCCAAGAGCCTCTTGTAGGAATATCTCAGGTGATTAAAATTTCTTACATTTCATAACTTCTTTTAATTTTTCTGGTTACCTGGCATTACATTTGCAGCCAAAATTGGATTACTAGAAAATAAAATTTTCAGACCTAACCAAAAAAAAAAAAAGTTAAGCAAATGCCTTCTCATTTTTACATATAGCCATTCTTTCACATCCGTAAATATGTGCACTTGATCTGTTTCTTGCTTGTTAGACACTGAAGGGCATGACTAGAAAACATATAAGCCTAACGTGAGAAATCCAGTCTGCAGTTAACGAGTGGATCTGTGTTGGGGTATTTCTCATCTAAAGAGCTATCCATTTTACTTACCCAGACAAACAGAAAACTAACGGAGCCAAATTCTTTGAGTTGACAGTGTGGAACCAGTGGAATCCAGTATATTAGAAAAATTGCTATGTCCTTAAGACTAAGTAGAAGTGAAAGCAGTTGGTGAGTAAGAAACCCCTAATTGGTAAACAACAAAGAAAGAGTTGGCAGGTTTAGTTTACTTATTACATTTGCCACCACTTAGTTCCAAAAAGGATCTAAAATGAATTTTATAAAAAGAAATATATTTAATATAACTTTTAAAACAAATATTTTAAAAATTAAATGTATAATGGAACAAAGCAGATACTATAATAATAATTGAAATCTAGCCTGGGAATAGTGGTTGCTCTTGTACTAAATTTAGCTGTGAACATCGTGGCAAAGAAAAATAGACACCCCAGCCCTCAACAGGCATAGTCTGCACTGATGTTGGATATTTTATAGCCTAGGAAGCTTGTTTTCTGGTCTCAGCTCTTTCTATCTTTTCCATGTAATTTTACAAGTCCCCGTCCCTCTTCACAATTCTGTGAGGACTCCCCCACTCCATGTGCCACTGGAAAGGGTGTCTAACCAGAGTGCTGCAGAAATGGCTCTGACAGCCATAAGAGTCCTTCTGAATCCTTTCTGCCCTTGGAGGGAAACAGAAACACTTTCTCTGGTTTGGGTTTATGGACGGTAGGTTCTGACAATTATCTTTCCTGCATGTGAAGGAAACCTGTTAGAGGGAGGAGATAATGAGGTCAAAATGAAAAGTGAAGCAGAGGCAAGTGATATGAGAGAGAGAGAGAGAGAGAGAGAGAGAGAGAGAAAGAGAATTGCTTGACAAGCTTGCTTCAGCTGTGCCTAAAGCTAAACTATCCTTAGACTTCTTAGCTATGAGAGCCAACAGATTTCCCCTTTTTTCATCAGCTTATTTTTCTTCAATTTCTATGATTTGAAACTAAGGAATCATGACTAAAATACTTGTGCTTCACATCGTTGTTTATACTTTCCCATGTGTAAAATGAAAGGCATGGGCTAAATTATCCCAAATGTCTCTGAGTCTAAAGTTCTGCAGTTTCTAGACTGATTGTGAATTACTTCAGGACAGGAGTATTATCTCACCTATTTTGGTATTCTAGTTAATAGGCTCTCAATAACTATTTTTTGTATTAAATTAAAAATATGGTCTGTCCATTCTCTAAACCTATCCTCTTATAAAGTAGTTACCTCTGTTTTTTGGCTTTTGGGGTTTTTTTTTTACTGATTTCTCCTCCATATCCCCAATAAAACACAGTACCAGGCACATCATCACAGATTTCCTGTCTTGAGAAGTGAGCTAAATAATGTTCATTAAGTTAATGAACGTGTTTGATCCTCAAGTGAGAAATATACATTGTACAGTTGATCTGATACCATGAAAAATATAATAATGCAAAAGAGTTATTTATTATTGACATAATCCAAGCTAGAGAGAAAAATGATTAATCATTCCATTCATAATGAACTTTAAGGTTTGATATTTCTTGCTTCTATTTATGGAAAAAAGGAAAAATGCAAAAGGATTTATTGGATCAGTAACTAAAAGAAACATAAGCCAAATTTTGGAACTTTAGCTCAAGCTTCTGTTAATGTTAGGACTTTCTTTTCTTTCAAGCATCCTTCAAGAAATACACACATGCATGCAAATACACAAATACACAAATACATGCATGCAAGCGCACACACAGACACACCATTTGGTCCTCCAGGACAGGGGAGAAAATAAGCAGTCACTCTGCTAAGACATACTAGAAAGGATTCTTTTCCTGTTCTCCACTAAGGCACAGTGTGAACTGTGCTCCAGGGCTAACCTTAATAACCTAGTGTAGAACTCATCCAGAGTAAAGATTTTTAAGATTTTTTAGATTTTTTTAGATTTTTCGAGGCCCCAGATCAGTGCTTGTAATGAAGTTCTAGCATAAGCTGAGAAAGCAGAGGTTAGAAGTTAGAGACATAATCAAGAGTCCCAGTGCTGACAGAGGGGAGGAAACTTGACTATTCCATTGTCAGTGGACATGGTGAGATGAATTGTTATGTAACATCAATGATTGTCCAAGAATTCTCAGTATTTATATAGTATGTACACTTATAAATCATATATATACACAAACACACACATTTCTACTATTTTCTGATAAACTTTTCCCTATGGCTATACATAAAGAGTTTTGGTGAAAAAAGCAAGAGAGAAAGGTTGGGCGCAGAACAATCTTTTCCTCATAGCAAATATTCATAGGAATGTTGGAAAGAGAAATGCTGTACCCACGTGGTATTCTCCGAAGTTCCTTGCCAAGAGAACGTCTGTATTTCCTTGTCCTTGGTATTACATTTGTGCAGTACTTTTAACTTCTCAAAGTAACTTTTCTTGATATTGTTACCAAACCTTAACAGTGTCTTAACTTTTTACACAGAAAATTATGATACAAATGCCTGTCCCATCTGCCACATGAGGTTATTATAAAGATCAAGAGATAATGTACATTAAAGAACTTTGAAAGCTATAAATTGCTATTCAAAATGTTATTGCTAGCCTCATCACTGTTAATGTTTGTTTCCACAACAATCTTGTGAGATGGGTAACTATTACTAAGGAGGAAATTAAGGAACTGTAAGATTAAGTGTCTTGCTCAAAGTTGTACATCTATTTGGTGGCCAAGTTGAAATTAATTCAGATATCCTGACCTGCTACTAGAACACCAGGCCACGTACAATAAAAATGAGAAAAAGATTTCCAGAATGTTATAATACTTTTTTTATGCCTTTGACTACATTGTTTACACTTGAGAAACAGAGACAGACAGACAGGGAGGAGACAAAAAGAGAGATTAAATAGCCTTGCAGACCATGCAAGTTAAACAATCAGGTTAGAACAATAAACCTGTTTCTCCAGCAAATCAATCAAAACAAGTTATGGAACAGGTGGAAAGGGTGGGTTCTCAGAATGTTTACTCAACCATAAAGAAACAGATATTCTCAGACCTTCAAAATATGTTAAAATTGCTAGTTTGTAATAGGAGTTATTATATACTGTAGAAGGAAAGATAATTCAGAACAACATTTTGGAGACTACTTTGTCAATACCTATCACATTTTTTTTTTTAAAGTCTCTGATTTAGTGATTCCACTGCTAGGAATTTAAACCTTAGAAATAAATTCTCAACTACACAGGTGTCTTTATGTACAATATGTTCTTTGCAATAATTCTTAAAATAATGAAAAATTTTAAAGACTTCAAACAAGTAAAATCTCTGTAAAGAATCAATTTAAAAAATTGTGGTATGATTTTTCATTGAAAGATTGTTCAGCCATTTTTAAAAGTGAGGTAAGTTTGTACAAATAGATACTAAAGGACCCTGCTGTGCATTGTGAATGAAGTAAAGCAGTTGCAGAGTAGCATAATTTTTGCATATATAACATAAAGATTCAAAAGACCCATATCTGATTGATAATACTGGTTTCCCCTAAAGACCACATGACTGAGTAGACTTTCATTTCCTATATTTCATTATTGTTTCACTTTTCATTACAATGAGTATGTTTTATTTCAAAATCAAACTTTAAATAAAAATGCCATTTTTTTATTGCAACACAGTTGATTTATATATCCATGGGGCACAGAGTTAAGTATCAATACCTGTATGCAATATGTTCTGAACTTGTTCAGTTACTGATTTAGTGCAATCCCAATAAAAATCATGAAAAGATGTTTTACAAAATAAAGATAGAAAAATAACTACTAAAGAATATTCTAAAAAAAGAATAATGATAAAGGTGGGAGAAGTGCCACTAGTCCTTCCATATAAAGTAACGATAATTAAATGATGCAATACCGATGCAAAAATAAACATAAGTAAAATAAAAAGTTTTTAAACTTGCAAAAAACCATTTACATATTATATTTAAATGTTTGGTGAAGTAAGAATCACATAATCCAAGGGAACGAAACATTATTTAATAAATAGAGAGGGATAATTATTTAGAGAAAATTAATTTAGATCTAAAACATATACACAAAATGTATACCACATCAATTATTTGGACATAGAAATGCTAAAAAAGAAAAAAAGGAAAAAAAGAAAGCATTAGTTACAAAAAATTAAAATATGCTAACATTCCCAGGATTTAAATAAAATATGAAGAAACATTGTATTACTCAGACTTTTCTTTCTTTTGAACTATTGCCTTAAGTCACTTTCCCCAGAGTAAAACGGTTGGAGTGCACACACACACACACACACACACACTCATTTACATGGTTCTTGGCAGGTATTGGGAATCAAACTCAAGACACATGTCTTGACAAATGTAAGAGTATTTGCTAACAGAATTAAATGATACCTAAACTCAAGCCCATCCAAAGCATCATAATTCTGTAATTAATTAGAAACAACTTAAGTATCCACCATAGGAATAAAAAAGTATAATATATCTTTATAACTCAATATTAACATGCCAAGTAAAAAGATAAATATAAAGATTACACTGCAAAATGAAAATGGTTTATGAAATATAAGTGAAATTTTTAAAATTCTATGGATACTCTAATTAGAATTCTGTATAAATATAGATAAAGATTCTAAAGAAGCATAGAGAAATAGAAAATATTCTGTGTTCAGGATATGGGAATATGAGTTAATTTTATGTTACCTTTAATGTTATTTTAAATATATGTTATTTAAATATATATGTTAATAACATATATAAATATATGTTATTTTAAATATAATAATTAATGTTATTAAAATATATTTAAATATATTTTAAATATATTAGGTTATTTAAATAACCTAATGGTGTATATTGAAATGTACATATGACAAGAGTAAGATGATCCCATCAACTGGCAGCTCTATTGCCACTAATTAGGGAAGAAGTGAAAAGCAGACTATAACATAAATGTGATAAATGTGATAAATGTGAGCTGGATGCCCTAAGAGCACAATCACTTTCTAAGAAATAAAATGTCAGTTTCAATTTTCTGGAGCCTGTGAAAAAACACTTTCTGGAAACCACGCATATTTTTAGTGAAAAGACAATCACACAATATCTATTAGATTGACTTTGAGGGGGATGGATGGGGTGTGACACTAAACTCATAAATTTGATTCCAGGCACATCACAGACATTGGCAGAACAGCTGTAGTAGCTTCACTTTTTCTTCTGACACTAAAGAATAGCCCTTATTTAAAACTTTTAACTACCAAAAGAAAAAGGCAGAAAAAAAAAATATATATATATATATATTTGAGCTACAGAATATAGACTGTGAGTTAGTTAAGGACAGGAGAACTCACCCTCTTCACATCCCAGGAATTTAGTAAAGTGCCCCTACCCTGTAGATGTTTGTAGAATAATTTGAAGATATTGCTGCCACCTGGTGAGCAATTATATTTTTACTATTTATTTATAGAACAGTATAACTGGAACTAAGACCCTCATGGAATATTTTTAGAACAATTTCATGATAATGGTCTTTCAGTTCAGCACACTACTGATGAATACAGGCATTAAACTAAAATGTATATTCTATTAGTTTACCGAGCATAAATAATTAAGAAATGATAGCAAAGATGTATTCTTAGAAACAAAGAATTTGCTTTTAAATTGATGCTTAAAAAGAAATACAACTTTTAATTTTGGTAGGGCAATAACCCCTCATTTTGAACTTTAATATATTTTGCTTCCTTAAGGAAAAGTGGCTATAAAAGTTGTCCTTTCTTCCAAATCTTCTAATTACAATGCACATGAATAAAATTTTTATTAATCATTCTTAAAATTTTCACTATTCATCCAGCATTTTCCAGTGTTTACCATATCCCCCCCTGGTGCAAATGAGAATAAAAGTTATTTCAAAATTTCAAATACCTTCCACAATTCCGGTCATGGTTCACTGATGGTTGCAATAAACATTGAGCATCGTCTAGTATTCCCAGCTTAAATCTTTGTGCTAACTCAGTACTCACTTCAAGCATTTCTTTGATGCTAAAAAACAGTACTGGTATTGTCAACATATAAAGAAAATGAAAATGAAAAATGAAAAGTCTTTAAAAAGGTTTGGTTTCCTGGGGCAAATCCTCAGTTGCCCCACGCCAATCATAGCTATGGCCTTCATACCTTCTAGGAAATTATATGAGGTGCTAGGGCTTCAGAGACAAATCAGACCTGGTCTTTGCCTGAAAAGAGTCTTATTTAACATATGGACAAAAACATGCTACAGGGGCTAGGGCATTTGTTACTGGGGGATGGATCTATACATAAGATCATGTCATCTGTAAACAAAGACGGTTTGACTTCATCCTCTCCACTCTGGATGCCCTTTATTTCTTTCTCTTGCCTGATTCCTTTGGCTAGTACTTCCAATACTATGCTAAATAGGAATGATAAGAGTGGCTTGTTCCTGTGAATCCCATTCAGGATGATATTAGCGATTGGTTTGTTATGAATGGCTTTTATTGAATTGAGATACTTTCCTTCTATACCTATTTTGCTGAGAGTATTTTGTCAAATGGTTTTTCTTCATCCATTGAGATAACCTAATGATTTTTAACCTTGATTTTGTTGATGTTGTGTATCACATTTATTGACCTCTGTATGTTGAACCATCCTTGCATCCCTGTGATGAATCCCATTTAATCATGGTATATAATTTTTTTTTGATATGTGACTGTTTTCTGATTGCTAATATTCTGTTGACACACACTGGGGTAAAGATTCCTTCTTCAATAAATTGTGCTGGGAAAACTGGACATCCATATGCAGAAGAATGAGACTAGACCTGTACTTCTCACCATATACCAAAATTAACTGAAAATGGATTAAAGACTTATATGTAAGACCTGAAGCTATACAAGTACTAAAAGAAAACACAGGGAAAACACTTTAGGAAGTAAAAGACTGGGAAAAGACTTTATGAATAAGACTCCAAAAGCACAGGAAACAAAAGAAAAAAAACCAAATGTGATTATGTCAAATTCAAAAGCTTCTGCACAGCAAAAGAAACAACTAACAGAGTGAGAAGACAACCTACAGAACAGGAGAAAATATTTGCAAACTATAAATCTGATAAAGCATTAATATCCATAATATACAAGGAACTCAAACAACAATAAAAAAAAAAGTAACCTGATTAAAAAATGGGCAAAGGAGCTGAAAAGGCATTTCTCAAAGGAAGACATACAAGTGGCCAACAGACAAATGAAAATATGCTCAACATCACTATACATTGGGGAAATGAAAATCAAAACCACACTGAGAAATCATATCACATCAGTTAGACTGGCTATTATGAGAAAGACAGAGAATAACAAATGCTGACAAGGACGAGGAGAAAAGGGAACCCTCCTACTCTGTTGGTGGGACTGTAAATTAGTGCAACCATTATCTAAAAGAGTATGGAGATTCCTCAAACAACTACAGATAGAACGGCCATACAATCCAGCAATCCCATTGCTGGGTATATTCCCAAAGGAGTAGAAATCATCATGTCAGAGTGATACCCACACTCCCATGTTTATCACAGCTTTATTTACAATAGCTAAGAGTTGGAACCTACCTAAATGTCCATCAACAAATGCCTAGATAAGGAAAATGTGGTATGTATACACAATGGAATTCTACTCTGCCATAAAAAAAGAATGAAATTCCACCATTTGCAGCAACATGGATGAACTTAGAGAAAATGATGTTCAGTGAAATAAGCCATGCAGAAGGAGAAATACTGCATGCCCTCACTCATAAGTGAGAGCTGAGGAGGAGGAGGAGGAGGAGGAGAGGAGGGAGGGAGGGAGGGAGGGAGGAGGGAGGGAGGGAAGGAAGGAAGGAAGGAAGGAAGGAAGGAAGGAAGGAAGGAAGGAAGGAAGGAAGGAAGGAAGGAAGGAAGGAAGGAAGGAAGGAAGGAAGGAAGGAAGGAAGGAAGGAAGGAAGGAAGGAAGGAAGGATAATCACAATAATTCATTGAACTTCCAAAAGGACAGAATGGAACTAAGGGCACCAGAGGTGGGAAGAGGGAGTGGGGGCGGGGGGGGGGGTGCAGTTAGCAATGTAAAGAGCCTCAAAAAATGATTACATTGTGTAATGATAAATATAGTAATTATCCTGATTTGAGGATTGTATCACACACAGGTATTGATATTCAAGGCTGTACCTTACAGATATGTACAATCAATTCTTTTCAATTAAAAAAAAGGAATTTGAAAATACTAAAAAAATTGTTTTAATTTGTTAAAAGATACTTGTATCTCTGTCTCCGATTTCTCTCCTATGGGATGGACATATATTTTATCAGCCCAACAGGAACTTTTTGAGAGTGGAAGAGAGCACGAATAATAATTACGCCAGGACAACAGGCATACCGACGCTCTCAGGGAGTCTAGGATGCTACTTCCCCCATTCTCTCCTAAACCCGCTTCAGTCAGGCTTTCTCCTCCACCACTATATCACAAGTGCTCTTGGTAAGGTACTGCCTTGCAAAATACAATTATCAATTCTTAGTCCTAATCTTACCTGTCTTACAGTAGTGTTTAATACAGTTGATCAATCTTTAAGATTCTTTCTTTTCTTAATCAAGGACACCACACTCCTTTTTCCTTCTTCCTCCAGTATAAGTAGATGCTTATTTCACTCTCCTTTACTGATTCTTCCTCTAATCCTAGGTCTCTTAATTTTGGAGTGTCCCAGGACACAGTCTTTGGTTCTCCTTTATGCTCACTGCTATGCTGATCTCAGCCAACCCCTGACTTTTAATCCCATTCATATGTTGAAAGATCTTTCTCTCGTTTCCCAAACTCCAGGCTTGTATATTCACAGCCCTACTTCACATCTACACTGGGATGTCTAATAGACATCTATGATGGCTAATTTTTTGTATCAACTTGATGCTATGGCCACCCAAAACTCATATGTTCAATGCCTGAACACCAATGTGACTGTATTTGGAAAGAGGATCTTTAGGATGTAATTAAGGTCGTGACATCATAAAAGTGGGGCCCTAATCCTATAGCGCTTATTCCCTCCTGAGAAGAGAAAGAAACACCAGAGGTCTCTCTCTCTACCATGTGAGAACACAGAGAGAAGGCAGTCATCTGCCAGCCAAGAAGAGAGACCTCATCAGGAACCAAATCAGTCAGCAGCTGGCACCTTGATCTTGAACTTCCTAGCCTCCAGAATTGTGAGAAATAAAATTATGTTGTTTAAGCCACCCAGTCTGTAGTATTTTGTTATTGAGCCCAAGCATATTAAGATACTTGGCTAGGCCATGGTACCCAGATATTTGATCAAATCATCAAATACCAGTCTAGATGTCTCTGAAAGGGCATTTTTTAAAATGAGATTAACACTCGGTAGACATTGAGTAAAGCAGATTACTTCCCATAATGTGGATGGGCCTAATTCAGTCAGTTGAAGGCCTTAAAAGAAAAAAACAGGTCCCTTGAGGAAAAGGGAATCCTGCCTCCAGACTACATTTGAACTGCAGCTGCAACATTAGCTCTTATCTGGGTCTCTAGCCTAGTAGCCTGCCCTGCAGATTTCATAATGTAGAGATTGCCAATCACTACAGTCGCATGAGCTGTGAACAATTCTTTTAAATAAATCTCTCTCTCTCTCTCTCTCTCTCTCTTTCCCTCTCTCTCTCTCTCTTTTCTTTTCTCTGCAGAATCCTGAAACTATCTCAAATTTATAATATCCAAAACCGAACTACAGATCATGCCCCCCAAATTCTTTTCAACCTCTATAGTCCTCCCCATCTTACTTAATGGCAACTACATCTTTTACTTTCTTGATTCTTTGATCCTCTCTTTACCTCATACCTCATAGCCATTGAATCAGGAAATTTTGCTGACTGAACATTCTAAACATATCCAGAATCTGATCACTCTTCATCACCTCCACTGCTAGCATCATGATCCAAGATATTGTAATCATTCACGTGGATTATTTGCAATGACTTCCTGACTCTTCTCCCTGCTTTTATCCTTGCTTCACCACAGTCTATTCCAAATATAGTAGTGCTACAGTCTGAATGTCACCTCCAAAATTTATGTTGAAATTTAATTGCTATTGTAACAGTACAAAGAGGTAAAAACTTTAAGAGCTAATTAGGTCATGAGGGTGGAGCCCTCATAAATGGATTAATGTCATTTCTGCAGGCTTGGATTTTTATGAAGTGCATATGACCCTCTCCTGTTCTCTCATGCCTGCTGTCTTGCCCTTCCACCTTCTGCCATGGGATGACACAGCAAGAAAGCCCTTGCAAGATGTGGCCCCTCAGTCTTGGACTTCCCAGCCTCCAGAACCATAAGCCAAATAAATATCTGTTCTTTATAAATAACCCAGTCTGTGGTATTCTGTTATAGCAACACAGTACAGACTAAGACAAGCAGTCAGAGTGACTAAGACAAGCAGTCAGAGTGATTCAGTTAAAATCTAAGTGCATGTAATTCCTCTTATTGAAATCCTGCAATGGCTGTCAATTTCATCTAGAGTAAAATGTAAAGACCTCACAGTGGTCTGTAAGGTGTGTGATCTGATTCCTTCCACCCCAGCCCTTACTCACTTTTTCAGAGAAAAAGAAAAGGGTTTTACTTCTAAAGATTAAGAATTAGAATAATGCCAGATTTCTTAACAACAACACTTGTTGCTGGAGTTCATTGAAACAATGTCTTCAAAATTCTGAATGTTTTTTCTTAGAATTTTATGTTCAGCCAAACTTTTTATTTAGGATGAGCATCATTTTCCAACATTTATTGATTAAATGAAACTTATCAGCATCTTAAACATAATATAATGTGGCAAGTAGCTTTTAATCCAAGTGTCCAAGGTCTGTTCATGTCATATCCCCATTTTACCTTAAAAAATGAAGAATCACTTTTAATAAGTTAATGCTCATTTATTACTTTTAAAAACTCTTTGAAAACTAATTGAAGAAACATTATTAACCTGATGAAGTCCATCTACCTGTACTGAGTTGAATGGTGTCCCCTAAATTCATGTGCATCTAAAACCTATGAATGTGATCTTGTTGGGTTGAGGTGAGTCCTAAATCCAATATGACTGGTGTTCTTATAAGAAGAAGGAAATTAAGAGACACAGAGACAAATACACAGGGGAGTAAAGACAGAGACTGGAGTGATGTATCTGTGAGTCAAGGAATGTCAAGAATGACTGGCAATCACCCACAACTAGAGGAAGCGAGGAAGGATTCTTAAAGCCTCGGGATGGAGCCAATCTGCCAACACCTTGATTTTAAACTTCTAGCCAACAGAACTGATAGGGAATAAAATTCTGTTCTTTTAAGCCACCCAGTTTATGGTAACTTGTTATGACAGTCCTAGGAAACTAATAAACTACTCAAACTTTTAAGCCAACATTAGACCTCACAGTGAAATTTTAAAAGTATTCCCATTAAAGTCAGGGACAAAATCCACTATGCTTCTCATAAACATTGTTCTGGAGGTCATAGCTGATGATTTTAAGGAGACATAAAAGTTGAAAAGAAATAAACACACATGCCTTATTTTTGATGATATAATTATGTAAATAGGACATTCAGAATATGTACAAACAAATGAACAGAACTAATAAGAAAGTTCATCAGGATAAATGGATACAAGATCAACATAGAAAACTCAATAGCATTCCCATACATCAGTACTAACCCATTGCAAACGATCATTGAAAAAATACTTACTTCTCAGAGTAACAAAGACTATAAGGTACCTAGGAATATTTGACTGATAGACAGCATTACCTTTATGGAGAAATTTTTTAAAATGCTTATGAAGCATATAAAAGAAAACCTGAATAAATGGAGACTTCTAATCACGGATAAGAAGAATTGTTATAGCGATGTCAATTCTCCATGAGCAAGAAGCTGGGCCCTCTATGAAGACATGAAAAAGAAATCACCAAAAGGTTTTGTGGTTTTCAGTGGGCATGTGGAGGACATACTCATGACTGTCCCCTATGAATGCTGACTTTCCCAGATGAAATCAAAAATAATGACCACATGTATTTCCCATTCTCCCTTGCTGCTTCTGTGCTCCCATAAGAGATTTGGGTCTTGCAGTAACAACGGAGAGGAAGCAGGCAGAGGCAGCATGCTCCGGGGTCAACAGTGGCAGCAACTGCTGAGCTGGCTCGCTACAACAGAAGCAGAGTGGCTGCAGGATTGGAGCAGGCACAGTTTCCTAGCAGGCCAACTCTGTGGGTGTTTCCAAGGATGGCTACTTAAAGCTCAGCTGAGAGCCCTCTCCTCCAGCATTTCCATGATACTGTGAGCTTTACAATATCCCTAATAAATCCCCCCAGTTTAGACAAATTAGAGAGGAGTCTATCATATTCAAAATACCCAGAATCATTACCACCCACCTCATGAATAGTTAAGATGTTGGAGAGGCCAAGAGAGTGGGATGGCTTAAGAGACAAATTTTTGAATAAAAGCTGTTGAAGCGTTTTGGAATTTCCCTCACCCTCCATCCTGGGATTTGGGAGAAGGGGTTAGTGGGAGGGGAGGAAGGAAGAGATTCTTTTCTGTCACCTCAAAACAAGGGAGAGAAGTTTTGAAAAAACCACTTGGAGAACTTGGCACACTTACCCTGGAGCCTGACCCATGACTGACAAATTTAAAAGCAAAGGCTGTGACCAAAACCATCTGCCCAGCAGCAGAGACCAGAGGCAGCTGCGTGAGGAACAAGCTCTAAGTGCATGAATGTGGTGGGTGTGGGGAATACCCCAGGAATCCACAAAAGTATTTCCGCCAACAAAGGAGTCAGCTTCTAACACCCACCAAAGACAGAGTGCCAGCACCAGAACACAACGGAATCTGTCAAGTAAGACCTTTCTTGTCCCTTTCCTCTCCTCCTGCGTCCTCTCTCTTCCAAATCCAAGGGAACCAGAGAAGTGGCAAGGGGCTAGGGTGAGTCAGAGGTTGAAAAGAAGCATAAAGTGGGAAGTGATAGAAAAGAAACTGACCACAAACTCGCTTGGAAGCCATGGCAGGCTTCCATCTTGAAACAGACCTGAGTTCAGAGAGGGAGGCAAGTTTAATTTTAAATAAAGTTCAGAGTATTTGTTATTACACAGTATTAGACATTTAATTTCTGAAAATGAGAATATTCATAGCACCAAAAATGACTAATGATCAAAAAGTACCAAAAGCATTTAGAACCTGTACAAGATTTCATCCAAGGGGCAGAGAACAAATAGTCCACAGGATGGACTTAAAAGAATAGCATGGGGATTGTGTGCAGGCAAGTTAGGAGAATAAGCTTACTTTATTATTGTGCCCTATCAAATTCCACTTTACAGTAGAGATTTTCATTTGCTTTGATTCAGAAATTCCACTTCTAGGTAAATATCCCAAGACAAACTATTGCTCATGTACCCAATGAGACATGTCAAAAACTTTCATTGAAGCATGATTTATAATAGTGAAAATTTGGAAGACTGAAGAATAGAACAACAACGGATAAAAAAAGAAAATAGAAGGGTACAGAGCTGGTAAAATGAATGAACTAGTGCAATAGGTAATAATATAGTACATTTCAAAGACATAGTTGAGAAATAAAAATTTGTTAGAAGGTTAAATACTATATGATTTCATCCCAGGGTAATCTCCACAGTGATTGCAGAGGTTGGGGAAAAAAATATCCAAATCAGGCCTTCTGTGAATCTTGCTGCCTGCAGAGAGGACACATTCTGGCTTGTTCCACAGGCCATCCATTTCACAGGGTAGACTCTGGCACAGCTGGGAGGTCTGCCAGGTCCAGGTGGCCTGGGACTTGATAAGTCAGTCTATTGAATTCTAGGGTTCAGTGTCAGGAGGTCCATCTGCCTGCAGATGGGTGCCATATCCTACAATCAACTTTATGAATAAAAAGGTAAAACTTTGGTCTCCTGTCAACAGACTTGTTTTATTTTGCAATTGGTTTAAAATTGGCAGGTAGTAGGGGTGTAATTCATGGAGCCAACTCACATACTCATATTCTACAATTGTAGTAGTAGCTGTAAGTACATATTTAGGGATCTGTTACTGACTTTAATATTTTTCTTTCATGTATTTTATTATATGATTCACATTTTAGTCTTTCTCAAAAATTTCATACTGTTCTCCTTTGTGTACTTTTTTGTACAGTTTTGTACATTGTGATAGAGATTCATCTTGTGCCTAATTGCAACCAATTACTATAGAGACAGGATATCTTTCACTTATATGTAAATACATTTATTTTATAAAAGCAATTATGATAGCATACATAGAAGTGACCTTACAATTCAATTTTTTAATGAAACACTTATACAACTAGCAAGTGCTTCAAGTACTTTTTTAATGGTCTCTTAGAGCAGTCTGGCTTTTTATGAACTAGCTTTGAAGATTTTAGACGACTGCTAGAGGAAGCTAGGAAACACTTTAAACCCAGAACATAATAGTTATAATAGAATTAAAGACTATGTAACACTTAGGTCATAAGTCTCCATTCCCATTTAATTTTTTTCACATAATCTTAACAGAACTCTATTATTGAATCAATACAGCTCATCCTGTCAGTGTCATAAATTCTCTTTTCAAAGTTAGCATTTAGTCAAAGTAGACATAGACATTCCAATAACAATTAAGTATATATTACAGGAGACAGCTGTTTTTTAGATGTTTAAGGTTTGATTGTTGGTTAGTTCCTGGAATATCTAGAGGTTCTAGGCCTCTGAGGGTAGGTGTTAAATCTATACTTTCTGATAGAATGAAATAAAAAAATAAATGGACAACTAAAAGAGCTGATTTTTAACCTTCATAACATTCTATACCTTAAGTATCCAGTTTCAACCTTGAAAAACTTTTCTAGATTTTGGTTCTTTAACCCAACCCAGACCTCTTGTTAGCGGACACCGACTGTTAAATTATTTGTGGTAATAGTGTCCGAACAATTATCTTTAACAAATTTTGTTTTAAACCTTCATTATCATGATCATAAATCATAAAAAAGTTTCTATTTGTAGATGGTGAAATAAAATGTAAAAAATAAAAAACTTAGTCTCTGCCCTTTTAATCAGCTATGCCTAAATATTATTATACTTCAGGCTGGAATAGTCCCAAAGGTTTGAAAAAGAAAAAAAATTCTTTTGATGAGTTGATTTTTATCTCTAAATAGGCAAAATGTGAAACAGTTCAGTTCCAAATTTCTGAGAAAACCTGACAATATAAGCCAAGAGAGAGACAAGCAGCTAAGAAAAGTTAAAGAAGAGTTGTACCAATGCATGTGGGGCAAGAAGTAGTGGTCTTAAGGGAATTTGAGGTGGCATCATTCACAGCATGATTATGAGAGAGCAACCTTGTTTAATTGTAACTACATAGGTAAGAAATTATATTGTACATCTATAACGGGTATGATTAATTTTGCAAGACAACTTACTTATATGTGTATGACAGGGTTGTGTGGGATGAAGAGCTGGAGAAACACTAATAAGTCATCATTAAATTCTATCAAAGCATGGAGGTTTGAGCCACATAAAGTCATTATTAAGTCGCAACAGTGAAATGTCTGCAGCGGATTTAATTCTTGGAACGATAAAATGCTAACTCTGTCATGCAAGATTGTTACTAAGAAGTCTGGAGTTTGAAATTGATTATTGGGGCCAGAGGCTGTCCCATCATACAGTGACTTGGTGATTGCATACAATCTGACATAGATTAGAGGGTCTTGACAGCCTTTGAATTAAGACTACAAACATAACCTTTCAGCTAAAGAATGTGAGAGATGTGGCCGTTGCAGATGGACATATGCCTCTTCACTGTCTAGGGGGCAGTTTGTATAAACTGTCCTTCATCAATGTGCGTGCATTTCAGATTTGCTTTTCCTAGAACAAATAAAAGCTACGTATTATGGAAAATATAAAAGGTTTTGAATCATTCTTCTCTGCAGAAGCAGTTAATCCAACCTACTTTCTTCTGAAAGCATTTCTCAGAGTAATGTTTAGAACGATGGGAGAACAAGCAACTCAATCAACCCAGCGTGATGAGCATGGGTCACACACACAGTGTTTACTAACCCAGCGCTCTAAGCCAGCACTAACTGATATGATAGTTGATAGCTGTTGTGCATCACTATTAGCAGCATAGAGTATTAAATGTGACCTACCTACCTGTGGTCACTGACATTTTAAGTGTCTAGGGATATGACAAGGACAGAGAATTTGAATCAGACCATGCAAAATATCAAAGCAAGAGACTTTGAAAGAGTCCTCCCTGTCTCATTAAAACTTTTGGGGGGGGGCTGTTTTGTAGTCTGTAGGTAGGAAAGTGGGGTGCAGGGTTAGAGAAGGATTAGGAAAGAGGTCGGCACCTTGAATGTTTTGTGTGATTACGTCCATATTTTGGAAAGCTAGCTCTAGAGGCCATGCAGCAAAAGGATTGGAGAATGAATTAACCAGAGATAGGAAGAATACTTTGGAAGTCATTAGAACAAGATGTTTGGGAGATAATAAAAGACTGAACTACAGCAGTGAAAGTGGAAATCAAGAGGAGTAACGTGAAGATCCATAACTAGGAGTTCACTGATGGTTTTTGATCTCATTTGAGCAGATGGTTTCAATTCAAACTGATGGTTTTTGAGATCTCATTCAAGCAGAGCTATAGGGTAAAGAGCCAAACTGCCAAGGATTGAGGCATGAATATAAAAAAGACAAAATGGAAGCAGTTAAAAGTATGCTTCTTTTTTTGAAAAGCTTGTGGAATGAAATCAGGTGATATCTATCATTCATTCATTCATTCCTTTATCGAATATATATTTGAGAACCTGCAAGTGTGCTAGGCACTGTACTATATCCTGACCATATTGTGATGTCTCCAGACAGGTAGGGTTACCCTGGTCGTGAGAGTGCACTCTTGTAGCAGAGACAGATCATACATAGAAACATATAGAGAATGACAACTGTCAAAGAGAAAACAAGGTAACAATTTAGAGGATGATTCTGAGCACTATGGAAGTAGGGGTGGTAGCAGGGGTGGGCTACTTTTGCTAGGATGGACAGGACAAGCCTCTGTGAGGAGATGACAGCTATACTGAGACCTAAAGAATGAGAAGGCGAGTACACGAGGCAAGAACAAACACAAAGGCAGCCCCAATGACAGCAAGCTCAGCCTGTTTGAGAAACTCAGAGAAGACCAGTGTGACTGGAACATGTGGGAAAGGGAGAGAATGGTCAGAGTTGAGCTTGGAGCAGGGCTAGGTCACATAGGGCCCTTTAGACCAAGAGGTTCAATTTTATTCTAAGTAAATGTGAAACCACTGGAAAGTTTTACCAGAATAGAGAGATGATCTAATTTGTGTTTTTTAATAGATCACAACCACACCAGGTTTTGATGTTATCATCAGCCCTGGCTTTAAGAACGCAGGCCAAGTTAAGAGTTTTAGTGTCCTCAAGTGCTGAAAATGTTACGGCTTTCCCCAACTCTTACGCAAATATATATTCAGTAAATAAGCATGAGGACATTCAATAAACTTCTGATGTTCCCATGAGAATTTTTTTCTTCTGAAGTTCTACATGTCAGAATAATTTCAAAACACTCCCTTATTTATTTGGTGCACCTTCTGTTGCTGGTGTCCTAAGCACATACTTAGTGCCTAATGGTAATCGGGCCCTCACCCAGACCACCCACTTGATAAGGTTGCCCAAAACACTGGATACCACTGTGAGTTGGGTCTGCAAGTAAACTGCCATTTAGACCTTTTCCTACAGAGAGACTAGTAGAGGATTGGAAAGCAAGCTGGTTAAGGTCTCTCCCAGACCCTCCCTTAGGAGCAGGACATTTCCTGCTGAGAGAAGATCCTCCCAGCCAGGCTGGGAGTTCCTCAGGGGCAGCTCTGCAGCTATATATTTGCATCCTCTGCCTTAGCCCAGCACAGCTTTCAACAATAACAACAAAAATTACCCACACTCTCCACTCAGTCTACATAATTATTTTATTCAAAATCTATTCCTAGTTATAACAGTGTACCTTAAGAAGTAACTAAATTATCTGTAGGAAATAGAAAAGTAAACCATACTAATAAAAAACAAGTCTTGAAGGAACAATACTGAAAATAGCATATTCAAAAAAATTACATGAACTTTTGGAATGAAAAACAACATAGCAGAATGGAATGTGTAAACTGAAACCTCCATAGATAATAACAAGTTCTGTGAGGGGCAGACTTTAGTTTGGTTACCTGCTATAACTGCCCAGACTAGAGCAGTATACAGCACATAGGAAGCACTCAATAGATATTTGTTTAATGAGTAAATCTGCTGTCCTGATTAAAAAAGGAAATAAAGGAATACAATTAGTGTTTTCTTCTATTAGAAGTTGATTCAACTTTTTAAAAAGCTTGTTCTAAATCTAGAACTAAAGAAAACATCTCTTATGCAGCTGTAAGTAATTTATGTACACCCCTGCCAAATAGTAATATTTTAATCCCATCAGGGACATAGAATAGAATGCAAATTGTTCTTTCTCTCATGATCTGAGCCCTTATTCTCTTGCCCTGTAGTTCTGCAATACTAGAGAAGCTTGAGATAGAAAATCATGTGTATATGCATGACATTTGGTTCTCTCCAGGAAAATAAACCTATTTAACTAGTTTAATATTTCTTGATGAACTATTAATGATCGGTTGTTTCTAAGAGATGATTTTCTCTAGCTCTATGAATATTCCCTCTTGGTAACATGAATACAAATAAAATATTAAAAGAAAAAAAACACATTTTAATAATGAGAAAATTTTCAAGTACCACAATGCTGGAACAATCAGATATTATCTATGGCAATATACTTTCTCAGGCAGGCATTCATTCAGCTCAGTTTCATAAATATTTATTTGGAGACTGCTATGTGCCAGGCAGTATGAAAGAGACTGAAGATACAAGGTTGAAAGATCCATAGATTGTACTCAGGTACTTTAGTCTTTTCTCGAATTAGCCCAGATGTCTACCCTATTTTGGAAGACTTGCATTCATCTATTCACTTATTTTTGCATTTATCTATTCATTTATTTAAAAAATACTTATTAAATCTACTAAGTGCCAATTTTTCAGCTATATCCTGGGAATCTAATAACAAATGCTTAAGGTCAAGGAGCTCAGAGGGGCATTTTAATTCATGAAATCTTGCTACAGGGAATGTAAAAGTATGTGAAGGTCAGGAAACCACGTCTTTTGAAGTGTTACTATGTGCCAGCCACATCTAGAGGGGCATCCCCAACCATCTTTTCTAAATAGCCTCCCACACCACCCATGCTTACTATTTTAAAATTTTGCTTTATTTTTCTTCATCAACTAATCACTGCCTGACATTGCCACTGCTCTGTTCCCAGCTCTGAGAAGTAGCTATCACATTGTATGCTTATGGTAGTCATTGCATGAAGGGACCCAAAAGGTAGGAATTCTGGTTTTAGAAATGGGACTGAGACATAACTTAGTTTATTTATGATTGTGCAACTCTTAAGCCACAAATCTGGGATTTACACCTAGATGTGAAGCCAAAGCCCATGCTTTACAGAGCTATTAATCTGTCCTCTTTTGTTAAACAGTTATGTGAAAGACACTCCTTTGGGAGTTACCAAGAAGATCTTGCTTCAAGAGCCTGACAGTCTAGTTAGGAAGAAGAATATCTGGACATCCAACTACACATGTAAGGCAGTGTCTAGACATGAAAGGAACCACAGATAACAGGCGAGGAGGTGAGCTGGGCCTGGGACTGGTGCTGATAAGCACTTTTGCCCGGCTTATGTCTGTTGTCTGTTGTCTGTGGAATACAAAAAGTCAGTTCTTTCAAAGTGGAGGGCTTTTGTATAACCCCTTTCCCTGCACCCACTGAGTCTGAGTCCCTGTTCCCATTTAATGTCAGAGAATAGCAGATCCTCCCCCCCTCTTAGCAGAGGGGAGATCGTGGAAGGTGACAGAAGAAAGGCTCATTTTGAAGGGAGTTTGGACAGTTTGTGGGCTTAGAAGTGAAGACTTAGATAAAAACAGCTGTAGGAACTGAGATTGTTGCCTGGAAAAAAGTATGAGGATGGGGTGGGGTGAGGAGCTAACTTCAAAAATCTTCTTCATGGGGAAATCAGACGTTTGTTGAATGTTCTTATACTTGGTAAATGTTTGAAGGTTCCTGCACTTGAAGGACTGATGTCTCTTCCTGGTGGAGAGGGTTTAAATTTATTCTCCTGGGTAACAAACAGTGGAACCAAAAAGCTAAAAAGACTGCTGGAAACACATTTCTACTCAATACAAAACAAACAAATACATTTAAAACGAGCTGCACGACAGCCGTCTCAGGAGGTAGTGAGCCTGTGCGTCCAGGCCTCCCTGGGGAATCAGTCCCTAGGGCCTTTACGCCACAGTCAGGGATCGCCGACGAGGGGCGGGGACCAGGTGCTGAGTGTGAGCGCGCAGAAGATTCCCGCTGCGCGTCCCGGGCTCCCCTGGCGCGAGAAGCCGGGGCGGGGCGAAACGGGGCGGGCTGGGGACGGGGCGCTCTCGGGCTCCGACCGCGAGTGGGGTGCGGGCGCGGGGAAAGCGCGCAGCATGCTCACGGCCGCCGGCAGCCTCCTGCGCCTCGGCCTGGGGCGCTTCGTCCGCGGCCCGCCGGGGACGCCTCTAGGAGCCGCGCCGCGGCCCTCAGCGCCTCTCCCGCCCCGGGGTCTCCTCCGCTACTCCAGCGGCGGGGCCCCCAGCGGCTCTGCGCCCTCAGATCAAGGTGAGCCTGGGCTGGGGCAGGAAGGGCCAGGAAGGGAGGAGGCTGCGGAAGGACGGGCGAGGGGCTGGGGCTGGAAGTCTAGGCTGGAGCGTGCGCTGATCCACGTGCCGTGGGTCTGTCCGTTCCCCCGTCCACCTCTGTCGCTTTCGCAGCCGGGAAGGTTCACAGGGTACCCACCCAGCACAGGCCTTCGCAATTCGACAAGAAAATCCTGCTGTGGACCGGACGTTTCAAATCAATGGAGGAGATCCCGCCTTGGGTCCCGTAAGTGTGGCGGGTGTTGCGGCCGGCCGGGGCGTGCCGGGAGAGTCGAGCGAGGGTGCGGGGTCCGGCCAGCGCCCGACCGCAGCGCACACTGGAGCGAAGGCGGCCGCGTGCCGCACAGCCCTTCCCAGTAGCACCCAACACCACGAGGAGTTTACCTACACCCCTCAGCTGCGGGTAAATGTCAAGTTCCTTGATTGGACAGTGGGCCAGCTGACAGGGCGAGTGCAGAAGTTGGTTGAAAACACACAAGTTCAGTGGACACTTCCACCATCGCCCAGATTCCCGTCCCCAGAGAGCTCCGAGCACCCGAGGCAGTGGAGACTCAGGCCAAACGGAAGACACAGTCCCCGCGGGGACCCAGGGTAGCTGCTTGGGCGCAGGAGAGGGATTGGGGCTTTTGCCCGGAGGCGGCCCGCTGCTCCACCCAGGGAAGGGGTCCCCTGATCGTGGTGCGTGGGGCGGCTGGAGGGCCTCTGGGAAGAAGCCGCATCCACGTGGCCTCCTCTTCTGGGGTGGGAGGCGCCTGGCGGATGCGGTTCTGCAGGCCTCTGGGCATCGGGTTTACTCTGTTTGGGACGCGCGGGAGCGTTGGCATGGTCGGCCTCTTCTGATCCTGAACCCACCAAGACAGGTTCGCTAAATGATAAAACTCGAGGTAACAGTTCACCTCCAGGATAGTAATGTATCCTATTAAAGTAAATATAACCTGTAAAAAAAATCTTTCTGCAGTTTGAGTTTATGCCAAGCCCCAAAACCTTAGAAGCACTTTTACAAAGGAGTGGGTAAAAAGAGGGGAGTGAACTAAGAATAAAATCAATCTAGTAGTTTTTAAACTGATCTTAAGAAAAAAAAAAATGGAAAGACTAAAACCATAATGTCAAATAAGGATTTCAGATGTTCTGTATATTATATCTGTTCAATGCAAAGGGTTAATGAGTGCCTATTAGAATGGATAAGGGAAACTGGACCTACATCTTGGTCTTCACGTATTGCCCGCAGTTTTTTACTTATTAGTCTACCAGTTACCGAAAGCATCTCAAATAAATGGGGGTAGGAAAGCAGATGTGGTGGGAAATTCACACTCAATAATGAATTCTGAGGCATTTTTGTTCTTTTCTTGGATCGAGTTACTTAACAAGGAATAGACATGGAATTTGAAATAACAGGCATTTGAAATCTGCTTTCAGAATTTATTCAACTACAGAGACATTTTCTGATATTACAAACCAAAATCTGTTTTCCTTGAGATCTATAGACTCCAAACTACAGACTTAGCCCAAAGCAGAAATTAGCCCCAGCAAAGCCTTTATCATCACAAGCTCTGGTTATCAAACTTTAATTGATGTCTGAGAATTTAATACTTTAAATGTCAAATGAAGAAGTAAAAAGAACATAAACAAAACCAAATATAAAACACCACTCTGTTTGGATTTTGATTCTAGTGCCATAAAAGAATAACCAAGAATGTAAAGAACCAGCATTATTGTAAATTAATGTTTGTCCAGAGAACCTATTCCCAGTATTTCATTAGTGCAGCTGTATTTATGAAGAGACCCATTTTACAGAAATAATTTAATTTCCCCAGGACCACAGTTAAAAGGAGAATTTTAAACATGAGCATTTTAACTATGAAAAAGATGCCTGTAAAAAGCATTGTAGCTTTGGGATGAAAACATAAAAGCATTTGAATATTTTTCATTTTATTATTTTATAAAATCTTTTTTTTTAAACATTGCTATTTAAGAATATTCCTGGTAAGCTAAGTGTTAGACTTACAATATAAACAGATTTCACTTTTTATGCTCTTAATGGCCATATAATTAACAAACGACCTATAATTTTGGTACCATATGCTAATTATATTTAATAACAACTGTACTTTTCAGTGCTAAACGAATTTGGTATAACAGATCAAAGCCAGATGGATGGGTAAAAGAGATATCTTTTACGTTCCATCTGGAACAAAATTTAGCAACAAATATAATCTAATAATGTCTCCATAGTCACTAATTGAACCTGTTTGCAGCTGACATCTTAAAACGTACGTTATTCTGCCTAAAATCTGAGGAAAATAGGCTAGATATTGGTTTTCTGTGGTCTTTCAACTACAGAAAAAGTTAAAAATTTTTTCATTTTTAAGAGAAATTGCAACTTGTCTTTCTGGGGTTTTTTTTTAATGTAATAACACTCTATTTAAACTTGACATTAAATAGGAAAGAATGATGCTAAATACATTTTAAATAATTAAGTGCTTTAATTATGCATATTTATAAACTGCATCTTCATATTATTGCAAATTATTAAAATTTATTTTAATATAAAAGCCCCACTGGCATGGTAACACTACTTTGCAAGTTGCTAAAATCTTAGACAACTTGCATATAACTTTATTAATAAATAAGACTACCCAGTACTCAAGTAAGCATGTAAACTTTCAGAATAATAACAAGAGGAGCTGGCCGGTTAGCTCAGTTGTTTAGAGCTCAGCCTTGTAACACCAGGGGCAAGGGTTCATATCCCCACACCAGCCAGCTGCCAAAAACAAAAAACAGGATAACAAGAAAATGAAGGTTTCTTTTGTTTTTTTCCTTTGAGAAATTATTGTGATTTTGATCACTTCATTTGAAAACGTCCTTCAAAAGCCATGAAGGAAACACCTTTTCTCTAACAATATAACATAAAAAGATGGTTATTTTGAGCAGCTAGAAACTAAATATACTACAGTCTTGTTTCATAGTGGCTAACATTAAAGTTCTGAATGAATACCTGTGGATTTGAAATTGATAGGATAATGGGCTAGCATTTGGAAGTCTTTCACATCTTCAGTTTGTATTTGAGGAAAATTTTGAACTATTTACATTGCAAATCATTACCTATCATCCCTGTCAGAAAACCATATTATTTCAATATAATTAACAAAATACACATCTTGGTTTAGGCCAGAAATGATAGATGCTGCAAGAAACAAGGCTCGAGTGAAAGCTTGTTACATAATGATTGGACTCACAATTATTGCCTGCTTTGCAGTGATAGCATCAGCCAAAAGGGTGAGTACCTCCTTAAAATAAAGATAGACTTGTGAATTTTAAGAACTGTATGGACTTTGTTCTCAATTCAGGGACTATTGCTATTCTTTAATGTAAGAACAACTTCATCTTTGAGACCTGGAGCCACCCATACATCTCTGGGCATTTTAAGCCAATTACTATTCTGCATAATCCTGTGATTCTGTCCTTTACTTCTCTGGTTCACACGTGTGTCTGAGCCCACTAACTTCACACAGGGAGTAGGATCTAGAAGCTTACTAATGTTATATAAATGTCCATTCATTTCTGTCAGCTTGGAAAGGAACCTATGCTTTGAAATTGTTCTTATCAAATGGGAAGTTTGTTATAAAGTTTTTTAATTTTTTAAATTTTATTGGTTATGCATATTCATGGGGTACAAAGCTGACCATTACCACTTGTGCCCAAGATATGATGGCCAGATTAATACTATCAGCATGCCCATTACCACAAATTGCTATTATTCCCTGTGTCTCCCACCTAATAAAGTTTTGTTTGTTTACACCCAACCTCCTTCCAAAAAGAATTTGAAACTTTCTATATTCAAGTGTAAAAAAGCTTTTAAAATTGAAATAGAAAATCAGAACCCTGAAAAGGGGAAGCAAACATGCCAAACACAATGGCTAATAGGAGGAGTCTTCAAAAAGTTCATGAAGAAATTCATATAATCTTTTAATTCTATTTTTCCATGAACTTTTTGAAGTACCCTCATATAGTTGCTGTGATTGTTTTTTAAATGCTTACTGGGCTGATCACTCAAACATGTAAATAAGGAAATTTGATCATCTCGTTTTTAACCTATCCTAGATAAATGACTGCTCACCAAAGTAATGATTCTCGAGTTTCTAGGGATATTTTAACGATAAGTATATTGCTTCTTCTACAAGAAAAAAGACAAACGTTAATTAGACAACTTACGATCGCCCTTTAATGGTTTACTTATAATAGCACTTTAGAATAATCTTTTCCAAACTGGGAATGACAAGCCCTCAAATGTTTTAACCTTACAAAATTATGCGTATGATGGAGTTTGGATGTGTTGTCCCCTCCAAAACTCATGTGGAAATTTGATCTCCAATGTGACAATCAGTGTTGGAAATTGATTGACTTATAGGGCAGATCCTTCTCTCTCTCTCTCTCTCTCTCTCTCTCTCTCACACACACACACACACACACACACACACACACACACACACACACACACCATGTGATCTGCTTGTACCCGCCAGCTGCCTGCCGCTTTTCCGCCATGAGTAGAAACAGCCTGACGTCCGTGCCAGACGCAGCTGTCCCAGAACTGTAAGCCAAATAAGTCTCTCTTCTTTATAAATTACCCAGTCTCAGGTAATTCTGTTATAGCAACACAAACAGACTAAAACAGCATATAAATATTTAAAGATTCCATGTCATTTTCTGGCAAAAAAGTAGCCATTCTCATTCATGCATTTACCGGTGCCGAAAATTAATATATTCTTCTGTCACAGGTTCCTCAGGATACCTGCACCTCCTGACAGAGACAGGGTCCTCTATTTCTCAACTCCTCTATTAAACGTTAGCAGTTTTTCTTTCTTTTTAAGATTAAATGTTCTAATAGTACCTCGTTTACCTCAGTGAACACTGACTGTAGTTCCCACCCTATTTTGGATGCCATTAATCTAGACTCATTAATCTTGACACTGTGTTTGGATGTTTGGGTACTGATATGACTCATTACATTTTGGGGAGACAATTGACACTTTTGCTTGGTTAGCAAATATTTTCTTCTACCGAATCAATATCTTTCCCTCCCTCACATCTACCCAGTCTCATTTCAGTCCACTGGAACTGCTGAAAGCATGTCTAAATTGAGAATATCAGGGCCATAAGGGGACTTGTTCTACCTACACCTCAATGTAGACCACCCTTCTACAGGAAATCTGGCACATGGGTAGCCAGCCTCTCCATTCTGCAACTAAGAAAGGAATATTTTTGGCACATGGGGAGATAATTAGTTATAAATGGGTACATGAATATATAAAACACTGGAATAGGCCAATGTGACATTTTTTACTTGCTTTTGTTGGAGAATGTAAACCAGCCATTGTCCATCCATGAAAGTCCTCAGAAGCTGTGAAATGAGAGCGTTGGGAATCTAAGTCTTTTCTCCTTCAGAAGCATTTTCTTCACTTGGCTTCCATGGTACCACACTCCCATAGTTTGTCTCTTGGCCACTCCTTCTGAGCATCCTCTGCTTGTTCCTCCTATTCTCCTGGACTTCATAAGAGTGAAGTGCCCCAAATAGATCAGCCTTTAGTCTTCCTTCTCTATCCATACTTACTCCCTTGGAAATCTTATAAGGTTTTATGGATTTAAATTCCCTCAATATTCCAATGACTTTCAAGTTTACATTTTAGCTATTATCTGTTTCCTGAACTTCAGAGTCATATAGCCAATTGCTTACTTAGCATTTCCCATTGTGTGTCTAAGGATATCTCAAACTTGAACTCTGGGTCTTCCCCAAAACAACCCTGAGCCACCCTTTTTCCATACTCCGTTTTCCTCATCTCAGTTGATGTCAACTCTCTCCTTCCAACTGCTCATGAGTAAGTCATATATCAGTAATCCTGTTGGCTTCACTTTCCAAATATATCCACAACTGGGCCACTCCTCAGTATCTCTCCTGAGATACCAAAATCTATTGCCTGGTTTATTGCAATATCTTCCAAATGGTCTCACTGCTGTCCTCTTACCTCTCTCCAATTCATTTTTCATTTTGAGTAATAACGCAGGTAACGGTGACAGACAAGTAGAGAAAAGGTTAGCAACAAGTTGAAATATTTGGGGAGGTAAAATGTATAAAACTTTCTGGTGAATTCATTGTGGGAGCAGGAAAGAAAATGGAATAAAGAAATCAAAACACCTGGGTTTTTGACCTGAGCAATCAGGTGGCTGATGCTGCCGTTTATTGAGATGTGTAAGACTGGGGAAAGAACTGGCAGGCATGAGAGGCAAAAGATATCAAGTTCTATTAAATATGAGATGCATATTAGATATCAATCAATATTTATTAAATTTGATTTATTTTACTGAGGACTTTGTGTGCTCTTCAGTCTGAGGACCTACAGCTTTCCTCTCTGCTGAAAAACTCTAAGTTGTCATAACTTCAAATATGGCCCCTTCGCCCATTCTATCTGTTCTCTCTTCCTATAATGAACATATGTTGGAACTTCTAATTCTCTTCTCCATGTATCTTACCTTCTCTTTTTTATTTCTTGTGTCCTTACCTCTATGCTGAGTATAGATTGTTTCCTTGGATCTATTTTCTAGCTAGAGTTCTTACCTCTTAATTACGGTGCTGAATATCTGTGCTTTTCACAGACAAATTTTCCCTCAGATAAATGCCTACTTTCTTTAACACTTCCCTGTGCTGGTAAGAGGAGTTTTAGTCTTTTCATAGGAGTACCCTTTCCTGATTCCTCCACTTTTATCTTTTTTTTTTTAGTTGATAAATGAAAATTACTTTTATAAGCCTCGATGAATATTTCTAAATTCCCATCTTATATTCCCATCTTTTCTTTAATTTTTTTTTAATTTATACATGTTTATGAGGTACAGAGTTGACTATCAGTATTTGTATACGGTATGTGGTGATCAAATCAATATTATTAGCATGTTCATCATTACAAATCACAATTAACTTTTGTGTCCCATATTCAATTACTCCGCATTCCCCATACCCCTCCCCCTTTCCACCTCTAGTCACTATAAGTCTGTTCTGTCTTGTGAAAGTTCAACATTTTATTATGGTCTTACTTTCTTTCTTTCTTTGTTACTTAGCTCCCACTTACAAGTAAGAACATGTGGTATTTCTCTTTCTGTGCCTGGCTTATTTCACTTAACATAATTTTCTCCAGACTCATCCATGTTGGTGCAAATGGCAGAACTTCATTCCTTTCTATGGCTGAGTAGTATGCCATGGTTTATATATATATACCGCATTTTCCTTATCCAGTCATCTGGTAATGGACATTTAGGTTGGTTCCATATCTTGGCTATTGTAAATAGAACTGCAATGAACATGGGAGTGCAGGTATCCCTAAGTAGCTCAGCTACATGCTCAAGATCCAAATCCTGGACTCATCCCTGTGTAGGGATTAGACTCCCAGCCCATAGCTGGCAAGGCCAATATTTTTCCCAAATGCCCCCTGACTGAAACCATGTCCTTCCATCCTGGCTTCAGACTCCCATTTCCCACCAATTCATCCCTTGAGTTACTTCCATTTCTGGTACCTAAGGATTTCCCTTTTTTGATTTTGCACTTAAGTATTTGAAAATATTTTTGTTATGTTTTATACAACAAACATGTCCATGTATGTCAAGAGAGGATGGGGGCAGATTTCTGACATCAGCTATCCTGTTGACTGGAAGTCTAGCAACTTAAGTAATTTTTTTCCATACCCAAGGATCATTTTGGGGGGGTACTGTTTGTGACAGATTTTTTGAAGTTACATTTCTCCTTTCCTTTGTACAGTCTCTCTTATGTATGTCTATCTAACATACAAATTCTTCCAAAGTCACAATGCTTTGCTTTGTTGTTCTGCAGGCCGTAGAACGACATGAATCCTTAACAAGCTGGAACTTGGCAAAGAAAGCTAAGTTGCGTGAAGAAGCTGCATTGGCTGCACAGGCTAAGGCTAAATGATATTCCAAGTGACAAAGTATTCACCTGAATACCATCAATATTATCAGCAACAATAAAAGATAGGTAAAATAGAATATTTAACAAAATATTTGCCATGGTTTTATTTTGGCAACAAGAAGCACAAGGTCTTTTTTATTTTATGCCTTAGTAATCTTTTCATATATTCAAGAAAGTGCATGAAAGCATATACAGCTTGGAAGATTTTTACATAGCAAACACACCTGAGTAACAGCAGCCCAGGTCAAGATGTAGAACATCAACAGCACCTCAACAGCCTCCTTTTTGCCATCACTCAGTCATTACCCACCCAAAGGTAACCACTGTTCTGAGTTTTATCACCATAGATAACTTTTGCCTGTTTTTGAACTTAATAAAAATGGAAACACACAGTAAGCACTTGTGCATTTGGATCCTTAACATTATGTTGTGCGATTCATGCACAAATTGTGTATAGCATTAATTCATTCATTTTTATTGCTGTATAATATTCCATTGTATGAAGATGCCACAGTTTGTCTGGATATTTGGTCCAGTTTTTGGCCATTACAGATAGTGCTAAAATGAACACTTTGTACATGTTATTTAAATGAGATTGGAACTAAATTATTAAGGGCTCTTTAAAATCAAAGGTAATTTTCAACCAAAGTTCTACTGTATTGGGTAACTGGACAGTCCCTCTGGTTTTCTTTTCATAGTTTACATCTAGATGAAACAGATTTGAAAAGTCTTACAAATCAAAAACTATTAATTCCAAAATCTATTAATAAAATGATAAATTACAGAAACAGTAATTGTAAAAGCAATTTTAAAAAGACAAAAATGTTACAGAAAGAAAAATGGTATATGTCAATGGTCTTCAAGCTTGTTTTACTTAGCCCTAAAACAACTTTTTAAATTATACATCTCATCCTCATATGTTTTTAATTTGGCATCTATAATATTTTTACTCGTAAATGTAAGTAGTTGGAAAGATATCGTTTCTGTTATATTGTGTATTGCATGTACTTTACATATACTTTCCATCGTAAGCTTGAAGCTACATCGTTAGGTCATTCAATGTATGGAGATGTCTGCCTTGTAATTTTAAGGACAAAACCAGTTTTCATTGTCAAGCTGAGTCAAATCAAACTTGCTTTCTGTTAGAAAAAGTCTTAATTTGATTTGAAAATAAAAATGTTAATACATGTGCCTATGACAGTAATTTCACTTTTGATTTCTAACTCTAAGGTAAATATAGAAGGTATGAAGCATTGTTAGGAGTCTGTGCCCTGGAAGAAACAAGGCACTAGCTGCTTTAGAATTTTGCACAGCAGCTCCTTTTGCTCTGCTCTCTTGGAACTCTTCCTTGGGAGCTAATTTTTAAATTATCCATTGCCATCCAGAAGGTTTGTGAACCACAGAGCAAAGCATGAGTATCTTAGTCCATTTTCTATTGCTATAACAGAATACCTGAAACTTTGTAGTTTATAAGGAAATGAAATTTATTTCTTACAGTTATGGAGGCTGGGAAGTCCAAGATCAAGGGGCCAACATCTGGTGAGGGCCTTCTCGCTGCATCATAACATGGCAAAGGGCGTCACATGGCAAGAGGGCAAGAGTGTGTGTGCCAGCTCAATTCTCTTTTCCTCTTCTTATAAAGCCACAAGTCCCATCATGGGGGCTCCACCCTGATGATCTTATCTAACTGTAATTATCTCCAAAAGACCCCACCTCCAATCAACATATGAATTTGGGGCTTACGTTTCCAACATATGAAATTTGGGGAACACATTCAAACTACAGCAACAAATAAGATTCAGAATGGGTGAGAAAGTACTCTCCTTTTTTGCCCAATAGTGCAAAGTTGATTATGAGGAGAGGTGCAAAAGGAGAACAAGCAGACCACATTCTCGAGCATATCAATTTTAAGAAAGGGTGTATTTGGAGTTTAAAGATCTGGAAACAATTCCCTTAAAAATATACTACTACTTAGAAGTCCTTTTATACACCAAGCTTGAAGATTACTGGAATACTCTAAATATTACTGAAAAACTCAAAATATTTATTAGGATGAATATGATGGTATCCATTTATGGTTAGATGGAAGACTAAATGTCCGAAGAGTCTTTCAGTATTGAACTAAAAATTCTGGGTAAAATATTTTTTGGAACGTCTTTTAAAATACTTGGTTAAACTGTAGGGAAAAGAAGGAAGATCATTGTCATAGATAATAAGAAAGTAAAAATCCAGAGAGTTAACATATGACCTATCCGAGGTGGTCATATGCTGGAGATAACAGACCAAAACATGAGGCCGGTAAAAACTGAGAGGATAGTCTGGAAAACATCCGCATGAAGCCAGAATCCCAGGAAAGTTATACTATCAGGTGGTTGAATTAGAGTTGGGTGGTGGTGAGGTACCTGTACTAGTCAGGGTTTTACCAGAGAAACAGAGCTCGTTGGAGATTATACAATGGTACTTCCAAAAGTTCATGGAAAGATTTTTATTATCTTTTCATTCTATTGTAACACAAACTTTAAGTGCCCTAGTGTATATGTATACATACGTGTATATACATATGTATACATACATGTATATACATATGTATACATGTATGTATATATAAAGATATGCATGAATGTATGTATGTAAACAGATTTATTTCTAGGAATTGACTTACATGAGTGTGGAGGCTGGCAAATCAGAAACCTGTAGAGCAGACTGGGAATTCTCTGGCAGGAGCTGAAGCTACAGTCCAAAGGCAAAATATTTTTCTTCCTTAGGGAAACAAAAGTTTTGCTCTTAAGGCTTTTCAACTGATTGGATGAGACTCACCAGATTATTAAGTATATCTTCTTTAATTAAAGTTAACTGAGTAGATGTTAACCCCATCTGTAGAATACCTCCACAGCAGCATTTAGATTAATGTTTAATTGGATAACTGGGTACTGTGGCCTGCCCAAATTGACACATAAAACCAACCAACCATCACAGTGCCAGAGAGACGGGGAGAGAGAGAGAATTTATGTATCATCTTTGGATCTAAAGGAACAGTAAAAATGAAGGGAAAAAAATCCTTGGAGGAGACCTGACCACATGTTTGTTATCACATATTTTGGGGCCAGATTTTATGCCATCTCTCTTACCCTCACTCCTCAATAAATCTACACCAACTGTTCAATTTAAAGTGCTCCCAACAGAATTTACTGAAGTGATGGAAGAGTTCTAAAACTGGATGGTTGTAATATGCAAATGTATAAGTGAGTGACTTTACAAAAACTCAAACTGCACTTAAAATGGGTGAATTTTATTGTACATAGAAATTACGGTACTATATAGAAATTATACCACAATAAAGCTACTAAAAAAAAAGTGACACAAACAACATATTTTGTTTCCAAGGCTGTGAGAAGGTAGATATGCTCATATGTTGCTGCTCCAAATGAAAGAAAGTATGACCCTTGTGGAGGGAAATTTGACAATATGAGGATATTTCAAAGTTCATAGAAAAATAGAATTAAAAGGTAAGAATCTTTCCATGAAATTTTGAAGTAACCTACACTATAGCAAAATTGCATATGTATCTATTGATCCAGAAGTTTACAGTAATATCCATTGCCATACTATTTGCTATGGCAAAGACTGGAAACAATTTAAGAGCTTGTCAATAGAGGATCAATTGAATAAGTAATGCTATGTCCACACAATGGAGTACTATGCAGATGTAGTAAGGAATGAAGAGTTCTATATTATGCTTTGGAATGAGCTCCAGAATATAGTTAATATAAAAAAGTACATTGTAAGAAAGCATATGTAGTATATACTATTATTCATCCAATAAAGAGAGGGGATATGTAAATATATTTATTATTATATTAAAAAACAGGGTTCGGGGCCGAGCCCGTGGCGCACTCGGGAGAGTGCGGCGCTGGGAGTGCAGCGACGCTCCCGCCACGGGTTCGGATCCTATATAGAAATGGCCGGTGCACTCACTGGCTGAGTGCTAGTCACGAAAAAGACAAAAAAAAAAAAAACAGGGTTCAGATCTCTGTACTGGCTAGATGCCAAAAAAAAAAAAGGAAAGAAAGAAAGGTAAACCAAAAAAGTGTAATGTTATTTATAGAAGAAAGGGACAAATAGTTGGAAGGGAGAGTAATAAAAGTTAAACTTTTCTGAATATATATTGTTTTAGCCATTTGACTTTAGAACAACATAAATGTCTTATATGGTTATAAAAACTTAAATCGCAAAAAACAAACAAAAAAGGCAAAGAACTTTTAAAAAGTAAAAGTAAAATCAAACAAATAAGCCTAAATTGGCTGTATAGGCACATGGAGAGTAAGTATTTTAAGTAATCTAAAAATATCTTTAGTGGTATTTATTTGATGTTTAAATAGAAGTCCTCTCTCCCACCCCCCAAAAAACATTTTTAGTAAGTATATTGTGATGGTTAATTTTAGGTTCAACTTGACTGGATTAGGGGATGCCCAAATAGCTGGTGAAGCATTATTTCTGGGTGTGTCTGTGAGAGTGTTTCCAGAAGAGACTGGCATTTGAATCAGTGGACTGAGTAAGGAAGATCCACCTCAGTGTGGGTTGGAACCAGCCAATCAGCTGGAAGCTCGAATAGAACAAAAAGAGAAAAGGTGAATTCACTCTCCTGGAGCTGAGACACCCTTCTTCTGCCCTTGGATATCAGAACTTCAGGTTCTCTGGCCTTTGGAATCCAGGATTTGTGCCAATGCTCTCCCATCCTCCACCCCGACACCTCCCAGGTTCTCAGGCCTTCAGCTTCAGACAGAGTCACACCATTGGCTTCCCTGGTTCTCAGGCCTTCAGACTTAGACTGAGCCATGCTACTGGCCTCCCTGGCTCTCCAGCTTACAAATAGCTTATTGCAGCACTCCTCAACCTCAATAATTGTGTGAGCCAATTCCCCTAATAAATTCCTTCTCATCTATCTCTCTTTCTATATATGTATATACACACTCATATATCCTATTGGTTCAGTCTGTCTAGAGAACTCTGACTAATACACATATTGACAATATTGGTGTTGTAACAACAGCAATCATATATATACATATATATTTCCACCACTGTAGTAACGTCCACTCCTAGCACTCAGATCTTGATTTCTAAATATTATTTCATATTAAAAGAAACCAGGGCTCCTTGGAGAATTGGCTGATTCCAGGTCTGGTACAAGAAACATACAAGATGATCCTGGAACATGTCGTTTTATTATAAAATACTCTTAAAGGAGCTAGTAAAGCTGTGGGGTTATGTCCGAAGTCCTCTACAACCAACTTGACAACAGCTCCACCAGACAAAAATGGGAACATCAGCAAGAATAGTAACTCCAGTGGGTTGAACCTCTTCAAATATGTTTAAATCTGTGAGTACAAACAAATAAAAACAGAAAGAAATCAGATCATGTTGGAAGAGGTTAGGGAATCACATGAGTCTGAAAACTGTTAAATAAAGGTAAAGAATCAAGCTTTTATTATGCTTTTTCTGTATCAACTGTGCCAAGTATAACTGAACTGTTGATGAAGAGACATACCCATTATAGTAATATCCCAGAAAAAAAAAAGAATAGGGAATGATAGGCTCATGATTTTGCAACCAGTAAAGAAACAGTGGATCTAGGGAATAATCATAATGGCCGCCAACAACTCAAAAAGAGAGAGACTTAGATACTATGTATCACCTGATTAAAGTACACATCACCACCAATGAAGCATTTAAAAAAATTTTTTAACCTGAATCTGAAAGGCTATATATCTAACTTCTAATTTAATAATAAATATAGGAGATAGGAATATATTAAACTATAACACAGGAAAGTAATTAGCAAAACTTAGACTGTGGGAAACTATGACAATCCTATTTTTCAACAAAAAATATTGCGAAGAAGAATTTCAAAAAAGAAAAGAGGTTCAGAAGAAAGCACTTTAAACCCAGATTTCAAGGAACAACCACAAAGAAAGTTCCAAGAAATATAAGCATGCACCCTATAATCCTGGAAACAAGCTTCCATAAGTAAGTTTCAGCAGAAACAACAGGTAGCACTCAGGTTCATAAAGATGGCAGATATTGAAAGAATCTAATATAGAATGTAGAGTTATGTTTAATATGGTTAAAGAAATGAAAAAAGAGAAAGATATAAAAAAGAAAGAATATTAAAAATATGACTTGGAAGATTAAAATCAGATAACTAGAACTTTTAGAAATGAAAATATTATAACAAATTAGAAAACAACAAAAACACATGAATGAATTAGGCAGATTAACTGAAGAGAGAAATTGTAAACCAGAAGATAGCTCTGAGAAGCTATCAAAATTAGTCAGATGGCAACATAGAAAAAAAAAATGAAAAATTTGAATGCAAGGTGATACTTCGAGGATGGATTAGCAACAGTCTTCTAACTAAAGTTCTAGAAGGTTATGAAAAAGAATGAAGTGAATCAATATTCAAAATAACAGCTTTCCAGAACTAATGACAAATGCATAAATTCAGATTCAAGAAGCTCGATTAATCCCAAATAAGATTTTTTAAAAGAAATTCACTTAAAGACATATTGTAATAAAACTGAAGAAAACAAAAATAGGTCATCTTAAAAGCAGTCACAGAGAAAAGGAACATAACTTAGAAAGGAGCAATAATCAGACTGACTGTTTTTCCAACAGCAGTTCTGGAAGCCAGAGAATAATGGATTAATGCCTTCAGAATTTTGAGAGGAAATTAACTGTCATTTCAATAAGATTCTCTTCCAAGTAAAAGGATCAATAAAACACATTATTTTTTTTTAGGCAAAAACTGTTTACTACTAGAGGCCATCAATAAAAGAATTTCTAAAGGCTCTACTTCTTGGGGACATACTTTCAGAATAAGGAAACAATCTCCAAAGGAAGGTCTAAGGTTAAGAAGAAATGAATGAAAAAGAAAGAAATAGTAAAAATGGTTAAATCAAAATAAACATTGATTGACTATATATTCTAAAAGTATCTAATTTCTGGGTCAGAAAAAAAAAACCTAGCATATGTGTTGTAGAGAAGTTGCTTTGATTGGTAGAGGTAAAGATATCAGTTAACTTTAGATTTTAAGTTAAATACATATGTTAAATTTCCTAGGGAAACATAAAAATAAGAACAGAATGTATAACTTACAAACTACTAGAGATTTTTTAAAAAACAGAAATATAAATAAAATCAGTGAAAAGGCAAGAAGGAAAGGGGAGAAAAAAGGACAATAGAAAAAAGAAGAGAAATAGAACAAAATAACATGATCGAAATGAATACAGACATATCAGTAGTCAATATAAGTGAACCAAACTCTGGTAAATAAATACAGAGATACTCAGAATGCATTTAAAACAAATAATTGCTGCATACAAAAGACAGAACTAAAACCAGGAAATACAGAGTTAAAGTAAAATGATGGAGAAAAGATATAGGGACAATTCTTAACCAAAATATTGCCACAGTAGCTGTATCAATATCAGACAAAATAAACTTTAAGAGAAAATGGATTACTGGTGATGGAGTTTGGATGTGTTGTCCCCTCCAAAACTCATGTGGAAATTTGATCCCAAATGTGGCCGTGTTGGAAACTGATTGAGTCATGGAGGTGGATCCCTCATGAATGGATTAATGCTCTCCCTGGGGGAGGGGAGATTAATGAGTGAGTTATCGCTCTATTAGTTCTTGGGAGAGCTCATTGCTTAAAAAGACCCTGGCACCTTCTCTCTCTCTCTCTTGCTTCCTCTCTCTTGCTTCCTGTAACCATGTGATCTGCTTGTACCTGCTGGCTGCCTGCCACTTTCTGCCATGATTAGAAGCAGCCTGAAGCCCGTGCCAGATGCAGCTGTCCCAGAATCGTAAGCCAAATAAACCTCTTTCCTTTATAAATTACCCAGTCTCAGGTATTTCTGTTATAGCAACACAAACCAGACTAAAACAACTAGCAATAAGGAGGGTAACAACATATTGTTCAAAGGTTTAATTCATCAAAAGATATTACTTTCTTGGTACCATGGCATTCAGTTGCAAAATTGGCCTGTTCATCCTCAACAGTAACTTGTCAAGTTTAGAGGCCAGGAGCCCCTGGATGCTGGACTCTGGGGCCAATTTTCTGCACCTGGATGCATTTTGTTCCCAACATCACATTTAGTCACTCTGTGGTAGAAAGCCTCCTCAGGCAGCTAGACCAGGACCCTTTCTTTGACATGCACATGATAGTATTCAGGTTGGAACAGCAGGTAAAGTGCATGGTGGTAGCAGGACCCAATCAATATACCTCTCATCTTGAGGTTACTGAAATACAGGGGCTTTGGCTAACGACATTTGTGAGAACAAGATAAAGTCAACCTTCCCATCAAACCAGGAACTACTGGTGAGCATTTGGCACCATGGGCTAATCAAATAAATATAGCCTTGTTTATGACAGTGGAACCTGGGCTTGTTAGGCAGAAATTCATTGAAGATATAAAGCCATTTTCACTGATTGAGTTCCACAGAGTCCTGTGGTGGAGTGGGCCTGACACTGTTTATAAATGTGCGGAGATAGGAGGTAACATAATTCTGTCTGGCAGTGCCAATTTTTTTTTTTTTTTTTTTTGACCGGTAAGGGGATCACAACCCTTGGTACAGTGTGGTCAGCACCACGCTCAGCCAGTGAGCGCACCAGCCATCCCTATATAGGATCCGAACTCGGCCTTTGCGCTCCCAGCGCAGCACTCTCCAGAGTTAGCCACGGGGCCAGCCCTGGCAGTGCCATTTTGAGGAGTAAAGACCCCATATCTGTGATCAACACGTTAAGAAATGTTTGGTCTGAAGCTGCACAGAAACATCCCCTTGATGGATGAAACCTCAAAGAATCCAGTGTTTTGCTCGTATAATCTTTCAGTGGAAAGCAAGAATGTTGACTACCAAATCATATTGCAGTTGAGGCAGTGCTGCTTTTCTGAGCAATTATTCATTCCAGTAACTACAATCTATCTATTGTACAGGATGTCCCAAGAAGTTAGAAATTGGTGTGTGCGTTAGAACTACATCACAGTGATGGAATTTAAAGATTAGTGTTAATACCCTGCTTTTACTTGGAGACAATTACTATGAAGAGTCAAAATATGACAGTAATATTAAGGTTGTAAGCAAAAACGATGTCTTAATGACTAAGGAAGACACAAAAGGGTACTTTAAAAAAGTCATGGAAACATAGAATTAAAAGATAATATGAATTTTTCCATGAGCTTTATGAAGTACCCTCACATTAGTTACTGTTAAAAAATTTTTAAAAAATATTTTTCCTCATTCTAAAAAGAATTATCTGTTATTTCTCAGATGTTTTCCAAAAGCAAAGGAAATCTTTATGGTTTTTCCTGTTTTATGTCATTTGTGATTTGTCTATATATTTGATAATGATTAGAATGAAACTTATGAGAAATTAAGCTTGGACCTGGCTGGAATGGTTTACAATATTTTTCTTATGTTGAAATCTTTCTATTTTTCACTTTTCACCTTACACTTGATGCATAAAACTATTAAAAAGTGTATGCAGTTTAGGGATACATTTTCGGGTGGTCTGTGGTCTATTCTAAAATGCAAATGTATGTTTTATCCATCAGCTTTGCTGAAGGGGCAAATTATTCAGTGATTGTTTTCCCCTTTCTTTAATCCACCCTCCATCCTTAAGGACATTAAATAATGCTTTTGCCTTAGTTCTGAGTAGAAAGGAAAAGTAAAGTCTCTGAAAGTAATATCCCGGTGAATCTTGACTCTGCCCTTTCCAGTTATTTGACCTTAGCAAATCACTCAACCTCTTTCAGTGGTGTTATTCGTTTATAAACTTAATGTAGTTATAACAACTTTGCAGGGTTGTGTTGAATATTAAGAGAGGTAACTTTGTACAGTCATGTGTTGCTTAATGACAAGGATACATTCTAAGAAATGCATTGTTAGGGAATTTCCTCATGTGAACATTATAGAATATACTAACACAAACCTAGATGGTATAGCCTGCTACTACCTAGGTATATGGTATAGCCTATTGCTCCTATATGAGCAATGCATTGCAATATGATGTTATGATGGCTATAATTTCACTAGGCAACAGGAATTTTTCAGCTCCATTATAATTTTAGGGGACTTCTGTTGAATATGTGGTCTGTCATTGACTGAAACATCATTATGCAATGCATTACTGTATAGGTAAAGCTTACAGTACTATTTCTAAGACTTAGTAGATGCTCAGTACAAAGTAGCAATCATATAAATTTATGTTTTGTAAGTTACAGAATATTTTGATATAATCTCATTAAATCTATAAATCACTTATAAATGTTAGAAGAGACATTTTTGTCCTAATTAAAAAATGAAGAATTAAAACTCAGCAACAGGTTGGTATCCTGAAAAGGATCCAGTGTACATAGGATTTCTGGTCTGTGTTCCGTTTATAAATGAAGCCCTTGAGAGGTGGGATAGGCAAAGCAAGCTGATTTTACTCAACATTTTCTAATTTCCAGTCAGACTTTACTCTGTCTCAGAACAAGATAGCTAAGAATATTCAGGAATTATAGAACTTGGCCCCGAGGATGTGTATACTGTTATTCCAAAAGAGACCTAGTAGACTAATAGATGACAGAATTAATTCATAAACTAAAATTTTTATAACTGTATTCCAAATTATTCTTAGAAAGCAAATATGTATAAACCACTTTATTCCCATAACTTCTCTTGCTTTGTAATAAACATGGTGAGAAATAATAGGACCAGTGGCATTAAACTTCTATAGGTTACTATGGATTTTGAGAAGTAAGTCTTGAAAAATAAGAATATTAACACTTAAGCATAGAGTAGAGCTTACCTCTCCCTCTCCCAATAACATTATAAGGAAAATTTTTGTTTTTTAATGTTTGTTTGTATTTAGGCCTAGGAAAGGGTGTGACATGAATAAGTAGCTTTTCACTCAAGTCAGATAATACAAGGTATATAGAAATATCTTTAATTTTAAAATATACATAGAAGATTATAATATCTGACACAACAGAAAGATTTGAGTTTATTTGCCTAGACAACATGGGTTTTTTCAGCTTTTTGTTTTCTTCTTCTTTAAAAATAAAAGTACAGTGAACGTACAAGAGCAGAAGTTTGTCAGTATTGAAATTTGATTTTGGACATCAGCAAGATGGTGGAATAGGAGGTTTCCCACTCATATCCACCTCCAGCCCCCCAACAACAATGATTTTGCAGTCATCCACTGACAAAAGTGCCTTTTTGGGGAGCCCTGGGATTCAGGTGGGAGTTTGTGAAACACTGATGGAGTTTACGGCCTAGAAGGGTCATTTTGAGAGGGCAGACCTACACACATGTGGCAGAACTGTTAACCACAGTCATGGCTTCAAATCCAAAAATGGCCCTGTTCCTCAAAGGGCTAAGCTATCACCCCATTTGACCTTTATCCTGCTATCAAAAACTCCACCAAGGGGTTCAGGAGGTATCACACATGCTAGTACCTCAGCATACAGGCCCACCAACATCAAACAGTGGACCTAAAACTTACCCTGTAACTTGGCTCCAGGTCCCTTCAACTATAGTCCCAGATTAGTTCTGCATATACAAGGACCCAAAAAGAGAGTTACCTATCTGTGCCACTGACAAACTCATGGGCCTCTGTCCCACAGCAGATCCTGAAGTAAACAGATCCTTCCAGTCTCATCTCTAGTTCCTCTCTACCATAGCCCAGCAGTAATCCTGGATGCACAATGAACTTCTGGGAGACTTACACATTTGTGCCACAGGGACAGGTTTTCTGGATTCCATCCCACACCTGTTCCTGAGGGAGCCCTGTCTCAGTGCCAGCCCCTCTTGGTTGCCATCTGGGAGAAATCCTGCCAACACAGAAAACTGCTGGGAGACTTGCCTATTTGCGCCACTGTTACAGTCTTGCTAGCCTCCATCCCACAGAAGATCTTAAAGGAGCACTGTCTTGGCTTCAACCCCTTTCTGTGAAGGTGGGATTGTTCCTGGTCCTAATAGGTGAAGCCCTTAACTTGCAGAAACTAGTACATAAGGACTGAAAAAGGGATTTGTTGCTTCAAATGCATAGACACCAATGCAAGGCTAAACAAACAACACAGAAGCAGACAAACATGACACCTCCAAAGGAAATTAATAAAGCTTCAATAAATGACCCCAGTGAAATGTGAAATGGAAATATGTAAATTACCTGAAAAAGAATTCAAAACAATGGTCTTAAAGTAACACTATGAAATGCAAGAAAATAAAGATGACCAGATGAAATCAGAAAAACAATTTATTAATGACATGAGAAGTTTAATAAAGAAATAGAAACCATTAAAAAGAACCAAAGGAAAATCTTAGAGTTGTAGAATACAATGACAGAACTGAAAAACTCAGTGGAGGCCTTCAACAGCATGCTCAATCATGCAAAAGAAAGAGTTGGTGAACTCAAAGACAACTCATTTGAAATCAGGTAATTAGAGGAACAAAAAGACAAGAGATTGAAAAACAGTGAAGAATGCATAAGGGGTCTATGGAACATCACCAAATGTAAAAATATGTGAATTATGGGAGCATTAGAAGGAGAAGAGAGAGAGAAAGGGGGCAGAAAGTATGTTTAAAGAAAACTTCCCAAATCTTTGGAGGGATATAAACGTCCAGATTCAGGAAGCTCAAAGGACAGGACTCCAAGCAAGACCAATTCAAAAAAAGAATGCGCTGAGAAATATTATAGTCAAATTTTAAAAAGCCAAAGACAAGGAGAGAATCTTGAAAGCAGCAAGAGAGAAGAAACTTGTCACATATAATGGAACCACTGATAAGGTTATGAGTGGACTTCTCAATAGGAACTTTGAAAGCCAGGCGAGAGTGGGATAAAATATTCAAGGTGGTAAAAGAAAACAATTGCCAACCAAAAATATTACACTAGGCAAAAATATTCTTCAAAATGAAGGAAAATAAAGACATTCCAAGACAAACAAAAGCTGAGGATGTTTATTACCATGAGAAAACCTTACAAGTAATGTTAAAGGGAGTTCATTGAGTTGAAACAAAAGGATGCTAAGTAACAAAAAAAATATGAGAGTATAAATTTAATTAATAAAGTTAAATATATAGTCAAATTCAGAATATTTAATCCTGTAAAGGTGATGTATAAATCTCTTTTAACTCTAGTATAAAATAAGAAAAATGTATTTAAAACAACTATAACTATAATAATGCTAATGGATACACAATATGAATAGATGTAAATTGTCACATCAATAGTTCAAAATGTGGTGGGGAGGAGAAGTAAAAGTGTAGAGTCTTTGTATGCAGTATAATTTGGGTTGTTATCAGCTTACAGTGTAATATTATAACTATAAGATGTTTTATGTAAGCCACATAGTAACCACAGAGAAAAAACCTCTAGCAGATACAGAAAATAAAAAGTAAAAGCATACCAATTCAATAAACCACAAAGGAAGGCCACAAGATTGAAAGAGAGGAACAGAGAAACTTCAAAACTGTCAGCAAACAATTAACAAAAGGGCAATAGTAAGTCCATAACTATCAATAATTACTTTAAATGTAAAAGGACCAAATTTCCCAATCAAAAGAAATGGAATGGCTTAATAGGCAAATAAATAAGATCCAACAATATACTGTCTGTAAGAGACTAACTTTAGCCTTAAGGACACACAGAGACTGAAAGTGAAGGCATGGGAAAAGATATTCTAGGCAAATGGCAACCAAACAGAGCAGAGTTAACTATACTTATATCAGACAAAAATAAATCTTAAATCAAAAATTGTAAAAAGAGATAAGTAAAGTCATTATATAATGTTAAAGGAGTCAATTCAGCAAAAGGATATAACAACTTCAAGTATATATGCACCCAACATCAGAGCTCCTAAAAATGTAAAGCAAGTATTAACACAAATGAAGAGAGAGAGAGAAGCAATACAATAGTAGCAGAGGAATTCAGTACCTCACTATCAACAATGAATAGATCATCCAGTCAGAAATAAATAATGAAACCCTTGAATTTTAACTACACATTAGACCAACTGGACCTAACAAAGAGACACATACAGAACATTTCATCCAATGTCAGTAGAATACACATTTTTCTCAAGTACACATGGGACATTCTCTAGGACAGATCATATGTTAGGACACAAAACAAGTTCTAGCATGTTTTATAAGACTGAAATTACATCAAGTATATTTTCTGACCATAATAGAATGGAACCAGAAATCAGTAACAGTAGGAACTTTGGAAAAATTACAAAATATGTGGAAATCGAACAATATGCTCCTGGACAATTAATAGGTCAAAGAAGAAATTAAAAGGAAAATTAAAAATATCTTTATACAAACAAAAATGGAAACACAACATATCAAAACATGGGGTGTAGCAAAAGTAGTTCTAAGAGGAAAGTTTATAGTAATAAATGCCTACATCAAATTAAAAATCTAATGTTACATCTCAAGGAACTAGAAAAAGTAGAAGAAACTAAGCCCAAAGTCAGTTAGAAGGAAAAAATAATAAAAATGAGAGTAGATATAAATTAAACAGAGACTACAAAGACAGTGGAAAAGAATAACAAAACTAAGAGTTGGCCCTTCAAAAGGATAAAATTTACAAACCTTTAGCCATAATAACTAAAAAGAAAAGAGAGAAGACACAAATAAATAAAATCAGGTATGAAAGAGGAGTTGTAATAATAAATATTCCAGAAATACAAAGAATCATTAGAGACTATGAAAGACAACTTTATGCCAACAAGTGTGAAAACCTAGGAGAAATGAGTAAATTCCAAGAAGCATACAATCTACAAATACTGAATCATGAAGAAATAGAAAATCTGAACAGACTGATAATGAGTAAGAAAATCAAATTAGTAATAAAAAAAAATCTCTTATCAGAGAAAAGGCCAGGACCAGATGGCTTCTTGGCTTAATTCTACTAAACATTTAACTATGTTTAATACCAATTCTTCTCAAAGTCTTCCAAAAAAATTGAAGAAGAGGAAATACTTTCAAACTCACTTTACAAGGTCAGCATTAACCTGATGCCAAATCCAGATAAGGATACTACAAGAAAAGAAAGCTACAGGCCAATATTCTTAAACATAGATGCAAAAATCCTCAACAAAATACTAGCAAGCCTAGTTTAACAGCATATTAATAAGATCATTCAACATGATCAAGTGAAATTTATCCCTGGGATGCAAGGATGGTTCAATATATGGAAATCAGTAAATGTGATACACCACATTAACAGAATAAAGGATAAAAATTATATGATCACCTCAATAAATGCAAAAATAGAACTTGACAGAATTCCACATCCTTTCATAATAATAATAACAAAAAAACCCACAACAAATTAGACACAAAAGGAGATTACTTCAATATCTTAAATATCATTTTTGACAAACCCACAGCTAACATCATACTCAATTGCAAAGCACTGAAAGCTTTTCCTCTAAGATCAGGAACAAGACAAGGATGCCCATCTCCACCACTTCTATTCAATGTAATACTAGAAGTCTTAGTCAGAACAATTAGACAGAAAAAGAATGAAAGCCATCCAAATGTGAAAAGAAGTGAAATTGTCTGTTTGCTGATGACATAATCTTATATACTGAAAATACTAAACACTCCACCAAAAACTCTTATAAGGGATAAACAAATTTGGTAAAATTGCATAACACAAAATCAACATAAAAAATCAGTAGCCTCTCTATATACTAAGATTAAAAAAAGAAATCAAGAGAACAACCCCATTTACAATAGCAACAGCAACAACAAAAATACTTAGGGATAAATCTAACCAAGTAGATAAAAGATCTATACACTAAAAACTATAAAACACTGATGAAAGAAATTGAAGCCACAAGTAAATGGAAAGATATCCCATGTTCATTAATTGAAAGAATTAATATTGTTAAAATGTCCATACTCCCGAAAGCAATCTACACATTCAATGCAATCTCTATCAAAATACTAATGACATTTTCCACAGAAATCAATTTTTAAAATCATAAAATGTGTACAAATAGCCAAAGCAATCTTGAGAAAAAGGACAAAACTGGAAGCATCACACTACCTGATTTCAAAATATATTTAAAAACTACAGTAATCAAAACAGCAAGGTATTGGCAGGAAAACATACAAATAGACCAGTGGAACAGAAGAGAGAGCCAAGAAATAAACCCATATATCCAAAGTCAATTGATTTTTGACAAAGGTACCAAAAATACACGAGGGGGAAAGGACTGTCTCTTCAATTAATGGTGCTGAGAAAATTGGATATCCACACGCAAAAGAATGAAAATAGCCTTCTCTCACCACGCAGAAAATAGAATCAAAATAGATTAAAGATTTAAATATAAGACCTAAAAGTGCAAAATTACTAGAAGAACATGTAGAGAAAAAGTTCCATCACACTGGCACAGGCAATAATTCTTCATATATGAACCTAAAAGCATAGTCAACAAAAGAAAAAAGAAAACAAAACAAACAACAACAACAAAAAACACGAGGCAAATTGGATTACATCAAGCTAAGAAGTTTTTGCACAGCAAAGAAAACAATCGACAGAGTGAAGAGAAAAACCCATGGATTGGGAGAAAATATTTGCAAACCACACATCTGATAAAGGGCTAATATCAAAAATATGTAAGGAACTCAAACTGCTAAATAGCAAGAAAACAAATTACTGGATTAAAAAAATGGACAAAGGACATGAATAAACATTTCTCAAAACAAGACATTCAAATGGTAAATAGATACATGAAAAAAATGCTTACCATTACTAATTATCAGGGAGATGAAAATTGAAACCACAATGATATATCACCTCACATCTGTCAGAATGGCTTTTAGATAAAAGATGGAAGACTTCAGGTATACATAAGGATGTGGAGAAAATGGCACCTTCGTGCATTGTTGGTAGAAAGATAAATACAGCCATTATGGAAAACAGTATGGAAGTTCCCCCCAAAATTAAAAATAGAATTACAATATGGTTCAACAATCCCACTTCCAAGTATATATCCTAAGGACTTGAAATCAGTATTTCAGAGAGATATCTGTACTCTGTAGTTTATTGCAGCACTATTCACAATAGCCATGATATGGAATCAACCTAAGTGCCCATCAACTAATGAATGAATTTTTTTTAAATGTAGCATTTATACACAGTGGAGTACTATTCAGCCTTAAAAAAGAAGGAAACTGTCATTTGCAACAACACGGATGAACCTGGAGGACATTATGCTGAGTGAAATAAGCCAGGCACAGAATGATAAATACTGCATGATCTCACTTATATATGGCATCTAGTAAGTCAAACACTTTGAAGTAAAGTTTGAATGGTGGTTATAAGAGGCTGGGTGGGAGGGAAGGGATAAGGAATGGGGAGATGTTCAAAGGGTCCAAAGTTTCAGTTAGACATACAGAATAAATTTGAAAGATCCTTTGCATAGCATGGTGACTATAGTTAATAATGTATTGTATATTTTAAAATTGTTAGTAGAGTAGATTTTTAAAAATTGTATTGATTATGCATATTAATAGAGTACAAAGCTGACTTTCACCACCTGTGCCCAAGATGTGATGGTCAAATCAATGATATCAGAATGCCCATTACCACAAATTTCAATTATCCCCATGTCCGCCACCTAGTTAATCCCCAACATCCCCACATTTTCCCATCCCTCTGAAACCTTGTTTATGCACTCTGCCTCTGCAAGTCCAATACACCACTGTAGTCTTTCTTTACCTTCTCTTTTCTCTCTTAGCTCCCACTTATGAGTGAACACATGATATTTTTCAATCAGTGTCTGGCTTGTTTCACTTAGCATAATTTTCTCCAAGCTCTTCCATGTTGCTGCAAATGGCAGAATTTCCTTCTTTTTTATGGCAGAGTAGTATTCCATGGTGCATGTATATCACATTTTCCTTATCCAGTAATCCATCGACAGACATTTTTGTTACTTCTATATCTTGGCTATTGTAAATAGAGCTGTGATGAACATAGGAGTGCGAGTATCCCTTTGACCTGATGATTTCTATTTCTTTGTGTATATACCTAGAAGTGGGCATGCTGAATCATATGGTAGATCTATCCATAGTCATTTGAGAAACCTCCATACTTTTCCATAGTGATCATACTAATTTACAGTCCCATCAGCAGTGTAGGAATGTTCCCTTCTCTCCATATCCTCACCGGCATTTGTTATTCTCTGTCTTTTTTATTATAGCCAGTCTAACGAGGCAGAGGAGATATCTCAATGTGGTTTTAATTTGCATTTCCCTGATGATTAGTAATGATGAGCATTTTTTAAAATGCCTGTTGGCCATTTGTATGGCTTCCTTTGAAAAATGTCTATCTAGCTCCTTTGCCCATTTTTTAAATGGGTTATTTGTTTTTTTACTGTATAGTTGCTTGAGTTCTTTGAATCTCCCATAATTTTTATTTGTCTAGGAAATACATTATTTCTCCCTCATTACTGGAGGATAGCTTTGTTGAGTATAGTATTCTTGGCTGGCAAGTTTTTTTCTTTTGGTATTTTGAGTATGTCACTCCATTTTCTTACTGTAGAGTTTCAGCTGAGAAGTCTGCTGTTAGTCTGATGGAGGCTCCTTTGAGAAATGCCTATTCAGCTCCTTTCCCCGTTTTTTAATTGGGTTACTTGTTTTTTCTTGTAAAGTTGTTTGAGTTCCCTGTATATTCTGTATATTAATCCTTTGTCAGATGTATATTTTGTAAATATTTCCCCCCACTCTGTTGGTTGTCTTTTTGCTCTGTTAATTGTTTCTTTTGCAGTGCAGAAGCTTTTTAGTTTGATATAGTCCCATTTGTTTATTTTTCCATTGGTTGCTTGTACATTTGGGGTTGTATTCATGAAGTCTGTACCCAGTCCTAATCCTGGAATGTTTCCCCTGTTTTCTTTAAGGAGTTTTATTGTTTCAGGGTGTATATTTAATTACTTAACACATTATGAGATGATTTTGGTATATGGTGAGAGGTACATGTGTAGTTTCATTATCCTGCCTATGAATGCCCAGTTTTCCCAGCACCATTTGCTGAAGAGGCAGTCCCTTCCCCAGTATGTAAAATTGGTGCCCTCATCAAAGATCACATGGCTATAGGTATATGGGTTGATTTCGGGATTCTCTATTCTATTCCATGGATCCATGTGTCTGTTTTTATGCCAGTGCCATGCTGTTTTGGTTATTATGGCTTTGTAATATAGTTTATTTTTTATTTTATTTTATTTTGTCAAAAATACAATGTGGTTGATTATTGTAGCCCATTACCAAAACCTCCCTCTCCTTCTTCTCCCTCCTCCCTCCCTGCAATCACCTTTCTGTTTGCTTGTCATATCAACTTCAAGGAATTGTAATTGTTCTGTTTCCTCCCTCCCTCCCCAGGTTGTTTGTGTATTTATTTATTTATTTATCAGCTCCCACAAATAAGTGAGAACATGTGATATTACTCTTTCTGTGCCTGACTAGTTTCACTTAATATAATTCTCTATAGGTCCATTCATGTTGTTGCAAATGGCAGTATTTCATTCTTTTTTATAGCAGAGTAGTATTCTATTGTGTAGATATACCACATTTTCCATATCTACTCATGTGATGATGGACATTTGGGCTGGTTCCAACTCTTGGCAATTGTAAAGAGCACTGCGATGAACATTGGGGAACAGGTATACCTTCGACTTCATGATTTCCATTCCTCTAGATATATAGCTAGCAGTGGGATAGCTGGGTCATATGGTAGATCTATTGTTTCAGGGTGTATATTTAATTCTTTAATCCATTTTGAGTTGATTTTAGTATATGGTTAGAGGGATGGGTCTAGTTTCATTCTCCTGCACATTGATATCCAGTCATCCCAGCACCATTTGCTGAAGAGGCAGTCTCTCCCCTAGTGTATAGGCTTGGTGCCTTTGTCAAAGTTCAGATGGCTGTCAGTGTGTGGGTTGATTTCTGGTCTCTCTATTCTAGTCCATTGATCCATGTGTCTGTTTTTATGCCAATACCATGCTGTTTTGGTTATTATAGCTTGTAGTATAGTTTAAAGTCAGGTAGTGTTATGCCTCCAGCTTTATTTTTTTGCTCAGAATCGCTTTGGCTATTCATGGTTTTTTGTTATTCCATATGAATGCAAAGACAGTTTTTTCCATTTCAGAGAAAAATGTCATTGGAATTTTGATGGGAATTGCATTGAATCTGTAGATCACTTTGGGTGTTATGAACATTTTTACAATGTTAGTTCTTCTAATCCAAGAGCATGGGATATCTTTCCATCTTCTTGTGTTCTCTTTAATTTCTCTCAACAGTCTTTTGTAGTTCTCATTGTAGAAACTTTTCACATCCTTGGTTAACTTTATTCCTCAGTATTTTATGTTTTAGCTGGATAATGTAAATGGGCTAACTTTCTTGATTTCTGTTTCTGCATGTTCACTGGTGGAGTATAGAAATGCTACTGATTTTTGTGTGTTGATTTTGTATCCTGAAACTTTGCTGAAATCATTTATCAACTCTAAGAGTTTTTTCCCAGAGGCTTTAGGTTGTTTGACATATGGGATCATGTCATCTGCAAACAGGGACAGTTTGACTTCATCTTTTCCAATCTGGATGCCTTTTATTTCCTCCTCTTCTCTGATTGCTCTGGCTAGTACTTCCAACACTATGTTGAATAGGAGTTTGAGAGTGGGCATCCTTGTCTAGTTCCTGTTTTTAAGAAAAAAGCTTTCAGCTTTTCCCTGTTCAGGATGATATTGGCAATAGGCTTATCATATTTGGCTTTAATTATGTTGAGAAACTTTCCATCTCTACCTAACTTATAGGGAGTCATTAACATGAACAAACATTGAATTCTGTCAAATGCTTTTTCAGCGTCTATAGAGATGATCACATGGTCTTTGTCTTTGATTTTATAGAAGTGATTGTTGTATCACATTTATTGTTTTGCATATGTTGAACCAACCTTGCATCTCTGGGATAAATCCCACTTGATCATGGTGGATAATTTTGTGTGTGTGTTGCTGTATTCTGTTAGCTAGTATTTTATTGAGGATTTTTGTGTCTATATCCATCAAGGATATTGGCCTGTAGTTTTCCTTTTGTTGTGTTTTTGTCTAGTTTTGGTATCAGGGTGATGTTTGTCCGATAAAATTAGTTTGGGATGGGCCGAGCCCGTGGTGCACTCGGGAGAGTGCGGTGCTGGGAGCGCAGTGACGCTCCCGCCGTGGGTTCGGATCCTATATAGGACTGGCCGGTGCACTCACTGGCTGAGTGCTGGTCATGAAAAAGACAAAAAAAAAAGAAGAAGAATTAGTTTGGGATATTGGCCTCTGATTCAATCATTTGGAATAGTTTGTAGAGGATTGGTATCAATTCCTCTTTGAATGTTTGGTAGAATTCTGTAGTGAACCCATCCAGTCCTGGGCTTTTCTTTATTGGGAGCCTTCTGATAACAGCTTCAATCTCTTTTATTCTAATTGGTCTGTTCAGATTTTCTATATTTTCTTGGCTCAGTTTTTATAGTTTATGTGAGTCCAGAAATTCATCCATTTCTCCAGATTTTCAAATTTGTTGGCATATAGTTGTTTATATTAGTCTCGAATGATTCCTTGTATTTCTGAGGTGTCAGTTGTAATGTCACCTTTGTCATTTCTAATTTTTGTTATTTGGGTCTTCTCTCTTCTTTTTTTAGTAAGCCTTGCTAATGGCTTGTCCATTTCATTTTTCTTTTCAAAAAACCAACTTTTTGTTTCATTGATCTTTCATATTGTTTTTTGGGTTTCAATTTGATAAAGTTCTGCTCTGATCTTAATGATTTCTATCTGTTCACTAACTTTGGGTTTGGATTGTTCTTGTTTTTCTAGTTCTTTAAGGTGAGGTATAGGTTGTTCACTTGCCATCTTTCCATTCTTCTGAAGTAAGCTCTTAGTGCGATAAATTTCCTCCTTAGCACTGCTTTTGCAGTATCCCACATGTTTTGGTATGATGTATCATTATTTTCATTAGTTTCAATAAATTTTTTGATTTCCTATTTAATTTTTTCTCAAACCATTTGTAATTAGGTAGAATATTGTTTAATTTCCATGTGTTTATGTAGTTTCCAGAGTTTTCTTTGTTATTGATTTTAATTTTAATCTGTGATCTGAAAAAATACATGAAATAATTCCAATTTTTTAAAATTTATTGAGACTTGATTTGTGACCTATCATGTGGTTTATCCTGGAGAACGTTCCATGTGCTGATGAGAAGAATGAATATTCTGAGGTTGTTGGATGGAATGTTCTGTAGATATCTGCAAAGTCTAATTGGTCAAATGTGTTGTTTAGATCTTGTGTTTCTCTGTTGATTCTTTTCCTAGACGATCTATCCAATATTGAGAGTGTGGTGTTCAGGTCCCCTGCTATTATGGTATTAGTGTCTGATGGAGTTTGGATGTGTTGTCCCTGCCAAAACTCATGTGGAAATCTGATCCCCAGTGTGGCAGTGCTGGAAGCTGAGTCATGGGGGTAGATCCCTCATCAATGGATTAATGATCTCCCTGGGTGAGGAGGGGTAGTGAGTGAGTTCTTACTGTTAGTTCCCATAAAAGCCGGTTGTTTAAAAGATCCTGGCACCTCTTCTCACACTCTCTCTTGCTTCCTCTCACCATGTGATCTGCTTTTACCTGCTGGCTGCCTGCCACTTTCCACCATGAGTAGAAGCAGCCTGAGGCCTGTGCCAGATGCAGCTGTCCCGGTATTGTAAGCCAAATAAACCTGATTTTTATAAATTACCCAGTCTTAGGTATTTCTGTTATAGCAACACAAAACGGACTAATACAGTGTCTATCTCATTCTTTAGGTCGAATAGTGTCTCCTTTATAAGCCTGACTGCTCCGATGTTGGGTGCATATATATTTATGATTCTTATATGTTCTTGATGGATAGATCCTTTTATCATTATATAATGGCCTTCTCTATCTCCTTTTATGGTTTTTTGTTTAAAGTCTATTTTATCTGATATAAGAATAGCTACTCCAGCTCATTTTCATATCCATTTGCATGGTATATCTTTTTCCATCTTTTCACTCTTAGTCTATGTGTGTCTTTACAGGTGAGTTGAGTCTCTTGAAGGCAGCATAGAGTTGAGTCCACCTTTTTAATCCAGTCAGTCTGTGTCTTTTGAGTGGGAAATTTGATCCTTTTACATTAAGAGTTGTTATTGAAAAGTGTTGATTTACTCCTAGCATTTGATTGATTTTGTTTGTATTTCTTAAGTATATTTTGTTCCTTTCTTTCTGATTTACTGTTTGTCTTCTGTGTTTGTTGGTTTCTGGAGGTGGTAGATAAACATTTTTTTTCTCTTTATTGTTAGCATTTTTATTTTACTAGTGGGATTTGTTCTTTCTTGTGTATTCATGGTAGTAATGGTTGTTTTTCAGGTACCAGACCCAGTACTCCATTGAGAATATCTTATAAGGCTGGTCGTGTGGTAGTGAACTCCTGTAGGTTTGTTTGTCTGAGAAATATATTATTTGCCGTTCATTTTGGAAGGATTGTCTTGCTGGGTAAAGTAGACTTAGCTGGCAATTTTTGTCTTTTAGTGTTTTGAATATATCATCACATTCTTTTCTGGCTTTTAGGGTTTCCAATGAAAAGTCTGATGTTCGTCTGATTGGGGATCCCTTATAGGTGACTTGATGCTTCTCTCTTGCAGCTTTTAAGATTCTCTCTCTGTCTTTGAGTATTGCAAGTTTGACTATAAGATGCCTTGGAGAGGACCTTTTTGGGTTGAATATGTTTGGGGATCTTTGAGCCTCCTGAATCTGAAGATCAGTGTCTTTCCCTATACCTGCGAAGTTTTCTGCCATTATTTCATTGAATATGTTTTCAGTGCCATTTCACTTCTCCTCCCCTTCTGGAATACCCATGATTCAGATATTTCAGCACTTAAGGTTATCTATTATCTCTCAGATTTTCTTCAATTTTTTAAATTCTTTTTTTTTTTTTTTTTTTTTGGTCTGCCTGTGTTATTTCAAATAGCCCATCTTCAAGGTCAGAAATTCTTTCTTTTGCTTGTTCTAGCCTCCTGATTAAACTGTCTGTTTTTTTTTTTTTTTTTTATTTCATTGAATGAATTCTTCAGCTCTCAAGTTCTGCTACATTCTTTTTCAGGGCATTGACTTCTTTGTACATTTCTTCTTTCAGGTCCTGTATACTTTTCTTCATTTCATTGTGTTGTCTAACTGAGTTTTCTTGTACCTCATTTAGTTTCCTTAGAATTGTTGCTCTATATTCCTTGTCAGTCATTTCAAGGACTTTCCATTCTATAGGATCTAGAGCTTGAGCATTATTATTTTCCTTTGGTGGTGGTGTACTTTCTTGATTTTTCCTATTTCTGGTATCTTTGCTTTGGTGTTTAGTCATTGTGGCAGGGGATTTCATGGTCCACTCCTACTCTAGTGTCTGGCTTGGGTCCTGCAGGGACTGCCAGTTTGGCATGGCTGCCTCAGTGCCTGTGGGCTGGTGGCTCAGACCTTTTTGGGTTATGCATACTGGCCTGGGCTGGGAGTCCTGCGGTGGCACTTGCCTGTTCTGGTGCAGGTGGCTCGGGGCCCTCCTTTTTAATTTTTAAAGTGTTGCTTTTTGTATTTTTACTGTAAACTCATTTGTAGACAGTTAATTATTTAACATTGAAATTAAATATTGCTTAAGAAGTAGCGTTTGGCAAAATTTTTCAAAGCTTAGAATCTAGGGAGAACATTAACAAAAAGTGGTGCTTGAACATATAAAAAATTGATTTTCCCTCTTTAAAGAAACCAGTCCAATTTCCAATCCTTAATATAAAACTTAGTGGCAAAACCCATAGACTAGGCCAGCCAGCCAGACTGTCAGTTTTATGGGTACGACAACTTGAATACCCTTTTTTTACATGACAAAAAAGTGAATGATATAAATTGTTAACTTTCGTGTAGAAAAAGTGTTGTAATAGCTTCAGAAGGAATTTTCCTTAATGTATACTCTTCAGTATATGATGCTGCAACATTATCCTTTGAAAAATTTTAAATTTCAGTCTAGGATGCAAGTAGGAACAGATGTTCATTTGAAGACGGTAAGCTATGGCACAGAATGACCAAATTAATTAGCTAGAAATGCAACTTAAAAAAAAATTACACTGATATGATTTTCCTTTTGTTGCTCTTTTTAAATCGGTGTCTTCTTTTCATGATATACATCAAAATTCTTAGGGCACAGTTAGCGCTAAAAGAAAGTAGGTAAAACTCGAGTTTTCAAAGATGTGATAGTTTCAAAACATACCAGTATTTAATTCTATTTTTGCATATCTAATTCTGTTAAAAGTGAATAGAAGATAGCTTGTCGTTAGTCCAACAGAAATCAATAATTTCAAATATAGAGAATTGTGTTATCTGGTACAGAAATTTCCATAAATGACTTTTACTAACATGTGTTATGTTAAACATATTAGAAAAAAAAAAATATCCATAGTCAAGACTTTTAGGTGTCTTATTATATTTAATCAGTAGAAATCTGTGATTATATATACTGTGGTTTACATTTCATGGGGTAATTCATACATGCATTTTCAAATGAAGTGGGTAATTGCTAGTGTATTTTTAAAAACCTAAACATATGTATGTTTATGCATGCAACTCATGTATATTTATGCATGCATATTATGTATGCCCACATATTCTATACATACATAATGTGTATTCTAATATATTTGAGGCAATTTTAATGACTTAACATGTATTCAGGAGAAAGGATAGCTATCATTTGACCACAGGTATGTGTTTGTGTGCGTATACATGCACAAAATCTTTTAAAAAATATTTACCCAGTAATGTGACTTGACATCAAATTGCAGCAGCCAATTTCTTGGTGCTAGTGGTTTTTATGATAAACACAAGTGACTAGAACCTGTCTGTGGATGAAAAGCTAGTTACTCCTATGGCTTAAGACGGGGAAAAAAAGAGAGAGAGAGAGAGACTTTTGCCTGTTTCATAAACAGCACACAAGATTAATATATTTATATTCTATTATTCTAGAATTGTGACTGAGGGAGTGGGGGATTAAGAGCAGGGCATTTTGTGGTATTTTCCTTCTTTCTTTTTCTTTTTTTCTATTTTTCTTTCCTTAGCACCATGGAAGGTGGGGAGGAGGGTTGGGACATGACAGTTTGGTTAAGGGGCATGAAGAAAAACTATGATTTGTAATAATAAATATACTAATAAAAAATTAAGTATGCTGAATTGCCAAGAGAAAAGAAAGAAATAACAGGGCTGCTTTTTTCCCTTATCTTGTTTCCCTTCAGTTATGTTGTTTTCTTAACCGACCACGTTCCCTGTCACTTTTTTTTTTTTAACATTAATAAATGCTAAACCAAAGATTATGTAATCTTCCATCTATTGACTGCTTCTTTTGGATGGTGGCCATTCTTTAGTGCACTGGTACAGAATACTTTGCCATGAAAAGCTGTGTTTGATTTTTCAACCTGATCATATTTTTCATCTTAGCATAAGGCTGCTGTGCCTTTATCTTTCAATGGAAAAATACATTGTTTCCACCTCAATGGCCAAAAAGGAAATCATTTTCAGTTAAGTGCCAACTAGTTTGTTTTGTTAAAATTCACTTATCAAGTAATCTGAAAATGTCAATTTTGCGATATTGTTCTTGTAGCACATAAATTACAAATTCTCATTTGAGCCTAAATATGATATAATGAACCTAAAATAGGATATAATAATTCTACATTTGTAGGCACAAAATAATGTAGCATCTAAACATAAACTTTTTTTCTAAGTAACTTAATTGTGTCCCATAACAATGCTCAGGAATACAGAAAATCCAATTTCCAACAAGGTAAAATTCACAATGCCTAATATCAATCAATCAAAAATTAACAAATATGCAAAGAATGCATGCAATGGAAAATACAACCCATAATTTAAAAAATCAAAAAATAGAAACAGACCAAGAAATAACACAGATATAGAATTAGTAGAGAAGGACTTTGTAACAGCTATTTTAATTATACTTGCTATGAACAAAATAGTAGAGGAAAGCCTGAGCATGATAGGAAACATGCAAGATATAAAAAAAGACTTAAATAAAACTACTAGAGATGAAATACAGAAGGTCTGATATAAGAAATACTGTAATGGAACTAAGAGATTAGAAGCAACAGAAGACAATATTAGTGAACTTGAAGACAAAGCAATGACAACTACCCAAAATAAAACACAGAGAAAAAAACTGAAAAAGAAATGAGCAACGCATTAATAAGCTGTGTGTCTACTTCAAGCAGATTAATGCAAGTGTAATAGGAATTGAAAAAATATTTGAAGAAATAATGGTTATGTTTCCAAATTTGATAAAAACTATAAACAGATCCAAGGAAGCTCGGCTAACTGCATGACAAGAATTGGTTGCTTTAGAGTTTAAAATATGCATTTTTTTGCTTAGTCTACTCTCAAGTAATATAACAACATAGCACACAGAACAATGAACTTTCCAATAGAACACTTAAAATACGGGTAGTGCCATTGAGAAGCTAAACTTTTGTTGTGGTAATAGAGATCTCTGTAAATATACTAGAAAATCACATTTTCATTGCCCCAAGAAACTCTGTACCCAGTTACTCTCCATTTCCCTCCAACTCTCCCTAGTCCTAGGCAATCACTAATCTATTTCTGTTCCTAGATATTTGCCTAGTCTGAACACTTTTTATAAATGGAATCATACAATATTTGCTATTTTGTGACTGGGTTCTTCACTCAGCATAATGTTCATCCATGTAGCGTATATCAATATTTCATTCCTTCTTATTACTGGGTAATTCCATTGTATGGGCATAACACATTTTATTTATTCATTCATTGGGTGATGGACATTTGGGTTGTTTCCACATTTTTGCTACCATCGATTGATAACTTTATCAAATCAACTTCTTTATATTGGGCAATATCCTTCACTCTGAAATGTACCTTGCCATTAAAATGGCCACTCCAACTTACTTTGTGTTAGCATGTAGTATCTTTTTTCCATCCTCTTACTTTTAACCAATTTGCTCCTTTATAAAACGGTTTCTTGTAGGCAACATATGAGTCTTGGTTTTTTATTTGATCAGATGATCTCTGTATTTTAAAAGGAGTGGTTAAATCATTAACAATTACTGTGATTATTGATGTAAGTGAATTTAGATCTACAATCTTGTTATTTGTTTTTGGCCTAGTTTTGGATTAACTATGTATTATTAATAATTCTATTTTATCTTATCCTTTGTTGGTTTTAGAAAGTAGATGGAATTTTAACCAATGATGAAATCTCCTTCTAGCTCCCTGTGTATTTCTATTTCTATATACAATCACAAATGAGAAGAAATGAAATAGACACATTTATATAAATGCAAGTGTAAAATAGTATTTATTATTTTCAATATAGTGCTGTAACATTTCATAATATTGCATACTGCTCAAATGTTGGTTTATTTAGTTAGGTAAGAATATCCTCCCCTCATTTCACTCCACAATCAGAATTTAAGGACACAAAACCCTTTTACAGCCTTATTATATTGGCTCCTAAAATGTCACATTGCATAAAACAATAATGCTATGAACTAAAATCAATAAAGGTTAACAACAATTCAATATCACAGTTTCACAATTAAGCAGCCAGTAGACTGCTGAATTTAGAACAGCAACAAAAATCCGCTAAAACTTTTTTTATATGTACTTGCTCCATAATGCTCCTTCTTAAGAGAAGAATATAAAGGCAAAGGTAATAAATGCTGCTTTTAGTCCTTTATCCAATAAATCAACCTTTAACTGCAAATAGGTTTTACAGATAGCAAATGATATGTTATTTCTGTGCCAGCAGATTTTATTTTATTTTTTTCATGTTCTGGTGCTACCAGCAAGTGAACAAATGACACTAAAAATTAAAACAACTTTCAAAATAAAACTCATAGTAAAAAAACCAGGCCAATGAGTCAAGTACTTATAAACATAAAACAAGTAGGCATAATTGCATAGATTAACTAGTAGAAATTCAAATTCAGACAAAATAAAACACCAAATTTAATTAATGAAAAGAACTCTTTCAAGTATTTTCTTAATATTTGCATTAATGTTGCATGCAGTCCCCTTTATAACATATTTTACCTTAATTTTTTTGGCACAGTTTCTCTTGGATTTAAATATAATAAATCTTAGAAAAGCAAGTTAAAAAAAGAATTTTTTTTCTACAGGGACCAGTAAAAATTAATGAAAACACACTGTGGAGCATTTTAAACAGTACACTTGAAAAGAGCAGAGATATTTTTAAATATTCTAATAACAAAGTATTTGTTAGTCTTGATCCAATAAACTCATCACCAGGCCAAGAGCTGGTCCCAACTACTAGACAGTGTACCCTTTGCATTCAAATCTAATCAAATTACTCAAGTAACATATCCAAGAAATTAAATATAATTTGTATTTAAATGATTAAAGTATGGCCATATTCTGTACTTAGAGATATTAAATTTCTTTTACTGGCAAAAATTTAAAAATTTATCTTCACAGGTCATTCTATGTGTGTGTACATGTGCAAACACACATATTATTTTTCCTTCTACAAAGAACTATTTTGTTTGAAAGATCTGGCTTAAGATTTATTACAGTGACTATGGGGTCATCAAAATAAAAGCAGGCACAGCTGGTTAGTTTATGAATTATGCTGCATTATCAAGTTCAATTGATTAGAAAGAGTAGAATAGAATACCCTGTCACCTGATACTTAGAACCATCTGCACCACAAAAAAGTGTTTATCTGGTAAATCCATCATCAATTTGGTAATCTTTAATACAACTACCCTGTTTTCGAATATGCATAATGCAAAGGAAAAACTTTATACTCAACCATGTGACTTCTTCAATAAAAAGGACACAGAGACAAGCCTGTACTTAACAATATAAAAAAGGATTGGCAGATGCAGTCAGCATTATGGACACCATTAAACCTGTATTGTATAGCTGTCGGTTTTAAGTGTCTTGCCAAAAGCTTAGTTTCATGATATGCAATTTTCAAAGTAAAATCATACTATTTAAAAGTATTCCTGTATACATTTTCCTCTTGTAACATGCCTCTGACTTCCAGCAGAAACATTATAAATGCTATCATAAATGAAATCTTTCTTTACAGAACAGACTATGAATCATATCAAAATTGCTTTTAGTTCCCATCTTAAAAATGTTGTAGACTACGTTTCAAATAAGTACTCTAGGTATGTAATTGGAAATGTAAATAGCCTGAATATAACTACAAATTAAAAGACTGAGTTCAATAGTACTGTATTTTAGAAAATCCTACCAAGCATAGTACTGTGGAAGTAACACAGACACAAATATATATGAATCTATAAATAAATGTATATATAATTTTTCTATTGAAAACTTTCTTTTAAACTTTCATAGTTTGAAGGTTTTTGCTGTTAATTCACAAAACACATACATTACATTGTCCAATCTGATACAAATGTAATCTAACACATGGTTCATAACAAGCAGCAGTACAATCCTCTAAGTATTACCAAAAGAAATAAATTCTTAATATAGATTTGAACCATATTAAAGACTCAGCAATTTTCATTAATATCATCATTTAGTGTCCAAACATTAAACATATTTAATAAAATTTAATGCACAAGATGATTTCTTCAGGATAATTTTGTCATTCAAGAAAGTTCATTACCACATGGAGAATGAAACTTTTCAATTACTGCTCTAAAAATCAGAGAAATAATTACAGTATTATTTTAGATATGCAGCACTTCTTTAGATTCATGATGGCATCTCTGTTATGATGCTCTTTAAAATAAAGAGTGAAAAAATAATAAAACACTATTTCAAAAAAGGTAGCATATTTGGCTGAAATACAAAATATACAATAGCATTTATACATTAAAAACACAAATATTTAAATGTTTTGTAAAATAATCTTTTTAATGTGCTCAACATGAGGAACAGCTTCTCTCTTCACAATTGTCACATTTTAACTGATTATCAGTACAATAGCTCTTCTATGTTTTATAAATAATTTTACGGGTTTTCTGTTGCGATTTTTTTTTTTTTTGCAAAGTATAACCTACAGCACAGTGATTTATAATTTAAGGTAATAAATATTTTCACATTCTAATTTAGCTTTTCCACTTATTTCATGCTTCTGAAGCTTTTTTGTTTTTATTTTTGCTTCAAAGTAGAGGTAGATTTAGTAGAGACTGGGCATGTCTGACTTACAGCCAAAATACAATTATCAATAGCGGTACTGCTAATGTGCAGTTCCCAAGAATGCTTGAAAAAATTCAGAATCATTATGTAATACTTTACCAAAGTTCTTCATTTCAAGCTTAAGTTATTAAATAATTGCATAATTGTTCATAAATAGATACAAAAATCCAAATAACAAAAGACATAAATACAGGCACATCAAAAAAAAAAAAAAAAAAAAACAAGTGAACAAACTACAATGAAAGATTGCATCTGAATGGAAACATTTGTTTTTGTTTTGCTTTTAAAAAGTCCATCAAATTCTTTCTTTTCTATTCTATGCAAAAAACATCAAACATTGACACTGGCAACAAAAAGGAAATATGTAAAGCTACCCTTTTTAGCCATTCATTTCTTGCTTCCACCAAGTTAAAGTTGAAACCCTTCCATTGGTGCTTCCTGCTGCTGAAATACAAACTGTTGTTGGTTTTCATCCACCTGAGGTACAATGCTGGGGTCATCTTCTTCTACACCAAAGTAATGTTCAATCAGATCAAAAGCCTTTTGGTAAATTTCCTGATTTTCATGGCTTTGCAGAAACTCAATTTTATCCAGACCTATTATATAAAGCATATACATAAAAACAAGTTACTAAAAGTTTCAGTATATATTTAAATCAAAATATAAATAGACAGTATCCATCACTCCACTGGTAATGGGACTGCTATTTCTGTCTAATTTTTGTACATATCAATAGCCAACACTTATGCCTTATTCTTCAAAAATGGGAGTATGGGCAGTGTGATATTAAGAAGAACCACAGGCCTCGGAGTAAGAAGATCACAGATACCACCCTGCTAGCTGGATGATCTTGGCCAAGTAAGTTCAGTTCCTCTGCACTTTAGTTTCTCAATTGAAAAATGAGTTTTAGATTAAGTAACTCCACAGGACCTTTCCAGAGAAATTATGCTAAATAACGAAAGACAAAAAGGGAAAGCAACAGAACAAATTAAATGAACAAACCAAACCACGATGAGCCAGAGGTTATCATTATAGCATAAATGTATACTATTTGCAAATCCATGACTCTTTTTCACAAAACACCACATATAGCTACTATGTGATTTACCAAAAGTACAATCTATAAATGAAACTGAAAAACATCAATTAGAAAGGATGAGGAGAATCTATAGCACTCTGTTTACTGCTTACAAGAAAAAATTCTACACATAACTATTGGTAATGCTGAAAATATTTTTCATTTTATTACAGACAAACCACTTCAACTGGATTATTGTAGAATAACAAACAATAAGCAAAGTAGTCATATCTCCATACCATCATAGAATATCCCAAGCCCTAGTATAACTTGTGGCCAAAATAATGACTGTAGTAAGGAAATACTCTTAAATCAGTGATTAATATCCTGTATTTATATAATGTCTTAACCGGTGACATTATGTAATTTGATAGAAAGTCAAAGTGATATCCCAAGCTTTAAGAATTATGAATAAAAGCTTGAATCAGCCATACGACATAAGAGGACTTAATGCAGAAAAGTGAATATTTAATGTAATAAATTAAAATCAGTTTAGATTCATGCTTTATCCTAAAATAAATTCCATATGAGTTAAGTTAAATTTTAAAAATACAATCAGAAAAATGTGGCCATTAAAAAAAAAATTTCTTCAAATCTCTGTGGGGGCAATGAATCTGTAAACTTTGAAGAAATAGAAGATTAGACTGAGTCACTTATTCAATATAAATAAACATGGTTTGTTTTATTAAAATAAAAAAATTAAAAGACTGGGAGAAAAGCCATATCAAAATAAACTATATTCCAGGAGAGCTTTCAGGAAAAAAAAAAAAAAAGAAAGACAAAAAAACAATTATAAAATAAAATTAATTCAAATTTTTACATAGAAAAGTCAATTAGGTAACTGGACAAAGTACAATAAATATGCAATTAGAATGAGTAATTACACTAATGCATGGAAAATACATACCACTCTGTATGAAATAAACCAAGAAATGCACACAAAAGCAACTTTCCATCTGCTAAATCAGCAAAATCAACAAAACAAGTAGAGTAGATTCACAAAATGCTAGTGACACTGTCAAGTAACAGGCCTTTGGAAAGCAAAATGAGAAAATATATCAAAAGCTTAAAAAGAAGTTTGTGCTTAAGACTCAGCAACTGCATTCCAGAACATTATCCCAAGATATTCATTCAACAGAAGCAGCAAATTTATACACAGAAAGATGCTTATTTTGGCACATATAACACAGTAAACAGAAACAAACTTGTCGAGAGCCATCCTGCTATAGGGAACGGCATGAGAGCCTGAGGAGCGACACCCCTTGTTCAGTAGGCTGCAAGGGGGTCCCATGTGTGTGGCATGGCTCCATGGAATTTCCTGTTTGTTCACCTTTGGTTGACAAGGCTTCCCAGAATTAGAAGGCCTAACCTTTTGGGTTAGTATGGCTTTGGGAGATTCCAAGGGCCCTGGAGTTTCTCAAAGAACATGTTAATAATATATCAAAATTAATTGGTTTATTTAAAAGGCATTGTCAGTACTAGTGGTGTTTTTGATGTATGTTCCCGGTATGGGTTGGCTTGATTTAATTTTGCTGTTGATCTGTCCTGTTAGTGGTGTGTGCATTGACCCATAATTTTAGAATAACTGGCTCTATAGTTGTGATCATACTTTTGTGTGTGTGGAATGAAGTTATTGTGTTAAATTTTTATAAATCCACATCTCCTAGGGAGACAGTGGGTCCAAGTGCAGTGGTGTTTACATTGATCACAACCAGTTACAGATTTCTTTGTTCCTTCTCCACTCCCACTGCTTCACTTGACTCACCAAGTACATATCATTCCGGGACTGGAATGATGCAGTACCTGAGAAGGGTCATTTAATTTTTCACTTTGTTCCTTGTACTGTTCCCAGAGTCAATTGACAAGAAAACAGAAAAATTTTGTTATAGAAATGGATAGGTAAAACAGTAGAGGTACATAAAAAGGTTTCAATATTAATAGATTTTGTTTAGATTAAAGTGTAATTGTTTTTAATAGTAGCATAAAATATAATAGAACATTATAGTTACGTTTCATTATAAAAAATCATGTTATAGACATTGTGATTTTGGTTAAGAATTAGAATGATTAATATAAAACATAAAACATTAAATTGTTAAATATAAGTATAAGTAAGACTTAATAGGAGTTTAGAATATAAGTTTATGTGTAAGTTTAAAAAGTTAAGAATTGTGATTCAGACTGAAAGTCTGATGTTTTGAAATTAAACATGCTGCTCTTGTATAGTTTCTTGGCAGTAGGTAATGAACTTTTGAGGTAAACTTTTGATGTACGAATAGATGTTTTTGTAAAAGCATTAGCGGTTTGGAACATTTTTGTTCTTGTGAAAGCATGGATGGTTTCCAACATTTCAACCTTTCTTTTCTATGGATACGATATAAGAAATGTTTTTAATTAAAAGATAAATCATTACATAGAAGGTTAAGTAAAAAAATATAAATAAAGCCAGATTCTTGTGGTTGGTGTCCACACTTGCACTAGACATTTGTGGTCCGTCTCTTTCTTTCGCTGATGCCACACCACCTATTCAGGTCCAACGAATCCTGCGGAGCTGGTCTCCAGCACAAACTAAAGGCAACTACACGTGTACGGCTATAATTGCACTCAGTAAGGCTAAAACTACACTCAGCATTCACTCAGTATAATATTATGTGGCTAAAATAATCATAAAAATTACATAGAAATGTAAAATTCCTCCAGAATGTTAAAAAGTAAAACACAAAACTACACATACACTACAATTAAATCAATGTAAAGTATTTGTGCATAAGCACAATATAAAAAGAAAAGTAAGTAATAAAAATAAAGGTTTCAGGTAATACAATTATGGGTTACTTATTTTAAAACATTTTAAAAATATTATATTGCTTTTACAACAAAAAATTTTATGGAGATGGAGGAGAGAAATGCCTTTGAAAGATAATTAAGAAGTGACCATAATTATAAATTTTTAAACTGATTGCTTACCATATGCTTCTTCAATGAGAGCACAGTATGAATTAATGCCTATTCCATTCTGCTTAGATTCTTGTTCTCCAAGACGTAAAATATTTTCAAGTCCATTTAAAGCTACTTGGACTATTTTGGAGTCCATAACAGTCAAAAGATCACAAAGTGGTTTAATGCAGCCTAAGGCTACCAAATACCTTCAGAGTAATTAAAAAGAGAGAAAAAAAATGGAGTTAAAAAGACAAATAAATACTGTTTATAACAATGACATGAAAATATTCTTCATAGTGAAATGTTACATAAGCAATTAAGAAAAGTATTCCTATACAAACTAAAAGTTACAAACACTTAAATTTTCACTTACATAAGAAGCTGAAAACCTTCTTTATTCCCCTATTCTCTAGTTTAATATAATCAGAAATAAATGGTACTGCAAGTACACAGAATACACACACAAGCAAATTGGTACTTGGGCCTGTTTTTACAAGGCATATGAGCACTAAGAATAATGAGTTCAAGGTGTTATTTTATTTTAAAGGCAAGGCTTATATACACACATTAGGGTCATATAGGGGTAGGCAGAAATGGAGAAGGAGAAGAGATATCTAAATTAAACCTCAAGAAATTTCTCACAAAAACAATCATAGCTGATGTGCTAAAACATATGCATGTTTCAAAAGCACAGCAGGCCTCTAGGAACAAAACAGGCCATCTTGTGAATAATTTTCATAAATAATGTTCATAAAAAAATTCCACTCATTTCTTAATGCTCTGTCCTTTCTAGTTGTTATTAGCTGCTTTTCCATCCCCTATAATGTAAATGAAGTAACTGAATTGTTCACTTGGCAAAAAATCCATATTAACCACAAAGGTTAAAAATATGCTCTGGCTGGGAATATGCCCAGAGGAATGGAAATCATCATGTTGAAGGGATACCTGTACCCCAATGTTTATTGCAGCACTATTTACAATAGCCAAGAGTTGGAACCAGCCCAAATGTCCATCATCAGATGAGTGGATACAGAAAATGTGGTATATCTACACAATGGAATTCCACTCTGCTATAAAAAAGAATGAAATACTATCATTCACAACAAGTGATGGACTAAGTCCATGGATGGACTTAGAAAAAATTATATTAAGTGAAATGTCCGTAACAGAAAGAGAAATACCACATGTTCTCACTTATTTGTGGGACCTAAAAATAAATAAATAAATACACAAACAATGGGGTGGGGGAGGGAAGAAAACACAACAATCACAATTCCTTGAACTTGTTAAGACAAGAAAACAGACATGATGTTGATGGGTAGGAGGCGGGAGACGGATTGGGGAGGGAGGAATTGGTAAAGGGACACGAAAATCAACTACACTGTATATTGATAAAATAAAAATTAGAAAGAAAAAAAAATGCTTTGAAGCCAGGCTGCATGGCTTCAAGTCCCAATTCAAGTTGTGTGATCTTGAGCAACTGCTCTATGTGCCTCAGTTTCCCCATCTTCAAATGAGGATAGTAATAGCACCGATCTCAGAAGGTTCTTTTGAGAATACAGTAGGCATTTAATAAAAATTAGTTTCTGTCCCTTTAAAGAAATGTATATACCTTCACTGGAGCACTCGCTGCCATATACTATACTGCAGTAGATCAAAATACTTGCTGAATGAATAACTAGCTCAGAGTTATGAGGTTAAAGGAGAAAAAATACACAAAAGTACCTGAGATACACTTATATGCTCATAACTGAAATGATTTACTTACCACAACAATTGGCAATGGTAAGCAGTCAACAAATGTTAGTGGTATGCATGCTGAACCTAATCTGAGATTAAAAAGTCCTCTTCCCATATTCGTGAATGCAGAGTTAATGAAATGGTGAAAATGGTTAAAATATAATTATCTCAGTTTGGGCACTTGATCACAACAATAAATTTAAGAAATAATGTATGAAATAGATACAATCATGAAAATAAATTGAAAAAATACAACTGTTTGCAATTGAACAAACTTTCAGCCCAAAGCAAATAAAAATAACATTAGCATTAAAAAAAATATAAGATAGAACAAAGAAAAGATCATGTTTTATTACTGCTTATATTCATAACAGAAATAAAGTGGAAATATGGATTAAAGCAAAGAGGTAGAATGAAAATAAAAAGCAGTGACAGTGATGTTACCAATATAAAATGATATGAATCTGCGAGAGCAAAATAATAGTACAAATGAAGGCAATAAAAGATAATGATCTTGCAATAGGTAGATTTCAAAATCACATGAGTGATCTGTAAATAAAACAGCATTGAAATTTGACTTCTAGTTTTATAAATTAAAAAATAAATTAAATACTCATTAGAAAATATTTCCTAAAGAGTCACTTCATGAAACCTAAAAAGTCTTGTGTTATATGTGGACATCCTCAGAATAAGAAGATTCTCTGTAGGAAAGTTAGGCTTCTATAGATGTATGAAGTGAAACTTTGCTACAGGAGATAAAAAGAGTGAAAGTATATGACAAAAAGACTTAGGAAACAATACAATAATAAAAACTATGATGATTTCAAGTAATGAAAACAGTAGCTAACCTTAGGTGTCAAGATCAAACAACTTTTAAAGAAGTACAATTTGAAACCAGGCTGACTTAAAAGCGCATGGTACCTACTACTTATGCAGTCAGTAAAATAAACAAACAATAAAAGCCTTAGATTCAAAAAGTTAACATAAAAACGAAAAAAAGATAACTAGTATAGAAAAATAAAAGTAAAATACTATCCACAGGCAAGACTAACAACTTATTAGGAGTAGAACATCACTAAATAAACAAAAGTCTACTTCAATTTTATTTTAAATAAGTGGATATTCAAATGTATTAGCCATATCTTTATAAGTTACACTTATTTTAATGGTCTAAAAAATATTTAATGCCCATAATAGCGTATTTGGCAAATTATCATAGACCATACCTGCTCGGATTTTTCATAAATAGCCTCTCAAGAATAATGTTAACTATAAGCTAAATGAAAAAAATAAACCATGGAGAATGAATAACTCATACAACAAATGCTGTCATTTCATGTTAAAAATGCTTACCAAAGTGACTTAAAAATAATGTTTTAGTTTGACCAACAAACAGTATGTTTTATTTCAAATTTTGTCTCACTTACATTTTTAAAAAAGTTTTTAAAAACAATTTTTAAAAATCTGTATCACACCTTATTTGCTCTGGAGTGCCTCCTGATGTTGCATTAGTTATAGCCCAAGCTGCTTCTTTTCTGGTGCGAAACTCTGCTTTCTGAAGAATCTCAATCAAAACAGGAAAAATATTTGCATCTATAACAGCCTGAGAGGAGGAAAAATTATAAAGCATAATAAGTGCAAACACTATTTTTAAAATATTACCAAGTACAGGAGTTTTGAACTCTATGGCTTTAAAATGTCAGGGTTTTTGGAAATACCTTTGGAAATATTTTATTTCTAATCTATCAACAAACTTTCATATACTTTTCTTTTTTTAAAAGGAAATTAGCTTTTTAAAGACTGGAGTAGATATTAGCAGAATAAAAATTTTAAAGATGACAAAGCACAAGGCATACGACTAATCACTGACTCAAGAAGCTTGATAGGACCCTAATAAATCATTAAATGCTTTGAGAGGAAGATCACTACCTAACTTATTAAAAACTAAGGAATAAAAATCCCTTTCTAAAGATTAACCATTATGTGTCAGGCACTGTGCTAGGCATTTAGGCATTTATATATGCGTGTGTGTGCGTGTGTGTGTGTGTGTGTGTGTGTGTTTGCTATTTCTCCCTAGAATACTACAAGTAAATGCAATTATTTCAGACGTAAATGCTGTCATCTTAAAGGAGAAATGACCATGTTCTTTAAAATACTTTTCAAGAATCTTTCTTTAAAAGAATCTTTTTTAGTAACTCACTAAAAAGTATCACTGATAAAATGTTAACTTTAGTCCAAACTGGCTTCTTAGATCTTCCTGTTCTATTCTCAGATCTGAATGGTAAATACCTGAATCTGAGCTCTGTTTCCAGCAGTGATGTTAGAAACGGTCCAGCAGGCTTCTTTTCTAATTGACTCCTTTGGGCTACTCAATAAGTGTAAGAGACAGGGTAACGCAGAACAATTCAAAATTACCTAAAACATGTTAGGAATGGAAACAAAAACTTTTATAGTAAATAATCTACACAAAAATCTACTAGGAAATTATTTATAAGTACAAAAACCATCCTGAAAAACAAAAGTAAGAACAGAGAAATTCCTCTCAAAGTAAAACTTAGGCACTTGCTGTCTTCTATACTTCTATTTTTACCAAAACTTGTCTAATGACAGTGCAGTGAAGTACTCTGTTCTCAGTTCACTAAAATGCAAATCAGAGGTGTGTCCTTTAAGTTTACAAATGCACTCAGAGTTCAGCTGTTGTAAGTAACTTGAAGAAAGATTTAGTGACGGAGGTCAGAATCCAATCTCTACTTTTGCCAAATTTTTAGTGAGAAAAAATATCTATATCTATATACCAGTCTAAAAACATCTCATTCTATAACTGTTAAGAAACCTTAATGTATAGAATAAGTGTTTCATTACAATTTTTACTATTCTACCTTTTGTAAAGAAGTATATTCTGTTTTGTCCCTTTACATTCTTTATTCCATGGCAAGATTATGTTCCTATATTCAAAATACCCCAATGATTTAAATTAAATTTACATGATGAAGAATGTATGAAGCAATGCACTAGAAATTAAGCTGAAAAATATGGTGTATGTTTAGAAAGGCATTTTCATTTAAAGAGCTATTTTAAATGAATAACTATCAATTACTAAGGATCACTGTTTAATAACTTTGGTGAGTATCTAAATAGAACTTTATAAGATTAAAACTGAAAGAACACGTAGGTTAGAATAAAAAATATACTTTAAGGTGGTAAAGAAAGGAGAATCTATTGTGGTACAGAGTTTAAGTTTCTATCTTCAAGAAAGACTGTAACCCAAATCTGAAGTCAAATCATATCATCACACCTTCTTTGACATCTCATCATCCTCCAAAAGACACACAACACACACACACACACACACACACACACATGCACATAGTTTAAATACCAGTCCTGGAAATGTTTCTTTGCCATCTTTCCACCCATTCTCATAATTTGGGACTTTAATACAGTATAGAAGAACCTCCATTTCCAACCCCACTTCTAATCTATTTATAATCAATTACCCTCTCACTAACAGTTTCTATTCCAGTCAAGTTTAATGCCTTTTAAACATACCTCACACGTCTGTCTCTGTACCAATGATCACATAAATCTTTTCTATCTACTTAAGTACTTCTCTACTTTTAAGATCTAACTTCACTTCCAACTTCTTTATGGAAACTACACAGATTTCTTCCCGCACTAATCTCTTTTTTAAACTTTTATAGCATTTACTGACTGATCAGTTCACAGCAAACATTTACTACCTTAGGTGATCTGCTTTGTTTTAATATATATTTTCTCCCTAAGTAGAATACAAATCCCAAGAACAGAACCCATGTCTTATACCTCCTTGCACTGATAAAGTCTAGGATAGTGTTTTTCCAGAGAGGTATTTGAGGTTGATCACTTGTTATCAAGAATATGCTTACTGTCACATACAGATGCCTGTACAACTACATCCTGATTAATATCTAATCAAGTGGTCTGAAACACAGTAAACTTCTTAAAGTCTGAACTCACCTGTGTTTGAATATCATCACCAGTCACAATATTACCAACTGCTCTTAATGCAGGTGATACAACTTTATAATCATTGTGCCTAAAAATAATAAAAATATGAACTTACATATTAGTAAGAATTTAAAATGGACAGAAAACCTGCAAAAATAGTACAAAAAACTCCTGTATTCTTCACCCAGAGATACCATTCAAATTTCACTAATTATCCCAGTAATATCTTTATAACAAAGAATCTAATCCAGGATCACATGTTGCACCCAGTTGTCAGGTCTACAGTATCTTTCAATCCAGAAAGATTCCTCAGTCTTCCCTTGATTTTTATGAGTTTGACATTTTTCAAGATCACAAGCCAATTATTTGGGTTTATCCAATGTTTCCTCATGATTAAGACCTAGGATATGTATTTTTGGCTGGGATATCACAAATGCTAGTCTTTTCTTTACATCCTATTGGGTGGCATATGATGTTTAGTTTGTACTATTATAGTGGTGCTAACGTCTGGTCACTAATTTAGACGAGACCTGTCAAATGTTTTTTTTTTTTTTACTTTACCATTATTGTTCCTCTTTGTAATTAATATTTTATGAAGACTATTTTGAGACTATGTAAAAATCACATTTCTTAAACTACTTTTACCACTAGATTTAGATCTCTTGATGCTTACTGTCTGAAGTATTAGTTATTTTTAGTATTGTTACCAATGATGATTTTCTAATGCTATCATTCCAACTACATGCCTTATCTATTGGTCAATCTACCTATTTTAATATGGACTTATAGGTTCCTATTTTATTCAATAACTTATATTACTATAATTCATTTTGAAGCTCAAATTCCCAGATTTAGACAGTAAGAGCCTCTTCAAGTGGGCTTCTGTGTCTTTTGACTTTTCTCCATTCTTTGAGCACTCATTATTTTCTGCCTTGATCTTATTTTTTCTCAGTCCAGCCCTGGAATCAATAATTTCTCCAAGAACCCTGGTTCCTTTTAATGGAGAATGGTGTTTAGAAACCACTGTGCTCAGTTATTACTATAGGGGTGTTAGTGTTCCCAGACTCTTTAAGAGGACACACACAGACACACACATTTATTTCTACACCTATCTCTTCATGTTGAGAGCCATGAATTCACCACTGATATCTCCAGTTCTAATCTAATACCACAGGATTATACAGGCTTTATTCTCTTCCACATTTATATCTCCATTCTCTGATTATAAGAAACCAGCTTCTATTATCCTAATCTCCCTACATATGGCCAATCTCCCGACCCAGCTAGGCTGCTACACCATGGTGTGTTGACTCCAAGCCCCGCTCTAGCCTGCTTGTCTTGTCTGCTCAGTATGGTGGGTGCCATGCTCAGGATTTGGCCTGATCCCCTCACTGGGCCTGCCTGCTCACACTCTTCTGATGCTGTCCTCACATTGGGGCCCCAACCCCTTATCAGACCTCTCTTCTTTATGCCACCTGCCTCCTGTGGGCCTACTTAACGGCTTTTTGACAAAAGAAGAAAGGAAGGAAGATAATAAATATTTTTTAAAGAAGGTAAGAGGATGAGGAAGAAATAGTATCTTTTTAAAGCAAATTTTCATAAAATGTTTTAACTTCTTTCTAGAAAATCTGTTCTTTTTAAAGAAGGTAGCTATAACAGACCAGCAAAGAGAAACTTATCTTTAACACAAGTGAAACACTAAATGATTTTCACTAAATGGACTTTTATACAAACTAATAATAATAAATAACAAACTAGATTTGGTTCTGTGAGAGCAAGAACCGTGTTTTATACTTCATTAACAATATCTCACATAACAGCTTAACAGATAACAATCATTCCATAAATACTTCTTGAGTCTCTCTCATTCCTAAAGAGATCACATAAAACTAAAGAAACTCACTTTCAAAATGAGTCATAACTACAGGATATAAGATATAAGTTTAAAGGTCAAAGTGTGGAGTCAATAGCTTTTTAATTTTTCCTGAAGAAAGTGACTCTTGAGCTGTTTATGAGGCCACTACTTCTTTAATTGCTAAACTTAATATACAATCATACAATTATTAAACAGAAATTATAGTTACATCAAAAGTTCCACCAATCTTCGACAGACTCCAGAATCAATGACTGCTTGAATTTTATCATTGGGTCCATCGGAGAGATAAGAAAGGGCCCAACACACATCTGCTAACACATCTGGGTCACTGCTAAACAACAATCGTGATAGGACATTTAAGCAAGGTGAAACCTAGAAAGGAAGAAAGAGCCAATATTTATATTTTTTGTCTCTCTAAAACCCAGTTTCCTTAGGAAAACATAGAAACTCGTTTTAATACAAAAATTTGCTGCAATAAAAATATCACAGAAATTAAAATATTCTATTGTTTTAAAATTATGATCAAAAAGATGAACATGACTGATTATGATTCCTGTTAATCATATACTGAATAAGATATTTGATAATTTAAAGGTTTTTTTAAAAATGAAATATGTATTTGGGTTCTCCTGTCTATGTCTAAATCATATATGTACCCCCCAAAATGAATATCAAAACTGAGTCAAGTCTAAGTACTTCAGTTAAATGTTTAATATAATGATCACAGAATATGATCTAACTTAAACAAGTCTCACTTAACTCATTACACTATTTTACTGGGGAAAAAAAATCTAACAATAACTTGAAGAGCAAAGATATAAAAAATACAAAAATAAATATATTTCTGAAGGATCTTAAAATGGAAGTCGCTAATCAACTGTATTTCTTCTCAACGTAATGAAACCCTAAATCTTCAACTAAAAAAACAGAACACTTGACAACAGATTTTTAATCCCTCTAGCATTAACACACCACTAGTTAGTTGTGGATAAGTTTCCAATCTGTGAAACAAAGGGGCTGAATTAGATAAATTCTGTGATCCTTCCTGTCTTCCTGTTAGACAGACCTAGGTTCCACACTGCTTACTAGCTATGTGACCATGGGAAAATTACCTAACATCTCTAAACCCCAATTTGTACATTTGCAAAACAGGGATAATACGGTACTATTAAATTGGCAAGAAGGGATATGGGAACTAAGAAGAGTGCCTGGCATACAGTCAGCACTCAATGTTGGCTCATTTTATTCCCATAATCAGTATTGATTCTATATTCCTTAACACTGTTTTCTGAAATCAGCTACCTAACATATCCCGTAGTCTCTCTCCTCAAAAAGAGCTATATCTTAAACGCAATAAATGAAAAGTGGTGACAGCTTTTTCATGTTCTAATATTTTAGATAAGCTTTCCCTTTACCTCTATTTTAACGACTGTAAGTACACAAACTATAATATTCTGAAAGTAGTTATTATCTCTGCTAGGCCCCCCTCCTTTAAGGATGACCCTAGGACCCACATAAAGAAATCAGTTAGCTTACAAAATAGATATGCCCATCTGTAAGTTAGTAAATAGAATTGGCAAAACTGGATATTTCCCCAACAATCCTGCTTCCATCCTTGCCAACCACATCTTTCTTAAACAGAGAAATGTGTGAATCAGTTTGTTAAAGCAAATACAAAATCTGAGTTAAAAAAAAAAAATCAGTGTAGCTGATATATATCTTTTTACTGAGCTAAAAAACAATGAAGATTTCTAGTTTTTTTTGGTGTGTGTGGCTGGCTGGAAGAGAGAACTGAACCCGTGACATTGATGTTAACAAGGTGGCACTCTAACCAACTGAGCTAACCGGTCAGCCCTAGATTTCTAGTTTTAAGAGAACAAAGTAAAAGCATTTCTGCCCCACTGTCTTTTCAGAAACAAGGAAAAGGAACAGCTACACAAATACCATCTTTGAGGAGACCAGTAGACATTTATAACCCATTTATAATATATGAAGATGAAAGTGAATAAAGGAACTGGAACTGCCGAGAAGAGGAGGGAAATTGGAACCTCATTTCCTGGAGAGGGAGCTACCAATAAGAAGGAAGTTAATGTATCCTCCCACCATCATTCCAAAAATGCCTTAGGAAGCAGAGGAGCCAATTATCACAGATGTCAGTGGAGGCAGTGCTAAAATAGAGGGAAAGATTAAAAATCTAAATAAGAAGCAGGTTAGACTCTGGGTTCTACTACTTAGGTAGGTGACTAGCATTCTCAATGCAACCAAAGACTGGAGATTTTTTTTTAAAGAGAAACTGAACAACAAAATGTGAACCACAGAAACTCAACTTTGGGATATCAAGCACAGTAGAGGCAGAAATGAAGCACTGGATTAAAAACTAAGGAAATTCAGTAAAAGTCTACATATGGACTGATGAAAACCTCTGGCCCTCTTCCAATGCCCAGTTCCCAAATCTGCAGTTGCCACATGCATTACCTACATCCCAACCCAAACTACCCACCTTTCAGCAAAGAATAAAAACCTGTCTCTTGAAAAACACAATGGTCTCAGAAAAGAGTCTGAAATTTGGTGTTCCTCAAAGAAAATATGGTTTTGCTACCTAATTACCCTACAATAAAGTCCATAAACAAGCCCCACCCATACACCCATCTTCCGCTTGGCTTTTTAGTGCCTCCCTCCTAAATTTGTCCAAAGAGCCAAGAATCACCAGAAAAACAAGAGTAGCCTCCAGTAGGAAAGAGACTATCAATAAACCATGAATAGACAAAAAAGTACAAAGATACAGAGATACCAGAAAAGAGAAAACTTCAAGAAAACTATATTTATCTTCAGATAGATAAGATAATTTCCTGGGTCCATAAAAGAAGAACAGAATTTTATAAAGACATGCAACCAGAGAATAAAAAAAATAATTATTGAAAATATAAAATATGGTTGTGAAAATAATAATTTCAAAAAAAAGTGAATGATAAAGAAAAATCTCTCCCAGAAAACTTACTTCTTTGACAAATAAGTCTTGAGCCCTATAATGTTATACTATTCCACAAGTTTAGAATATATACACAAACAAAAGATGCAAAGATTTCTGCCTCTGAGGAGTTTACATTTTAGTGGAAGAAAAAATACTTTAAAAATTAATATGCATACGAAATAAGAAAAACAAACACTATGTTAAAAGGTGATTTACAAAAAGTAGAGTAAAATGAGGGGGTCAGGAACACTCATGGGCTGGGGGTAGTGACAAATTACATTATTAAATACAGTAGTCAGGGTAAAACTCACAGGAAAGTTGACTTTTGAGCAGACACTGAAGGAGATGAGAGAATCAGTCAAGTAGCTATCTACAGGAAGAGTGTCACAGACCAGTGGTTCTCAAAATGTGGTCCATGGACCACTGGGGGATTCCTGAAACCCTTTTAGGGGGTGTGTAATGTCAAAACTATTTTTGTCATAATTTACTAAGGCATCATTGGTCTTTTTCATTTTGTTGACATTTGCACTTAAAGGTGCAAAAGGAATGGTGGGTCAAACTGTTCATACCTTAGCACAAATCAAGGGAGTACTACCAACATGTACTACAGAGCTTTGTATTCTTCATCTCCAGTTAAAAGGGGGTAGAGGCAGCCAGTTTTAAGAATTACCTTGAATAAGCAGTAAAAATTATTAATTTTATTGAATCTAAACACACGAGTTCATGTCTTTTGAATATTTTATGAGATGAAATAAGAAATATGTATAAAGCACTTCTGCACATAGAAGTCCTAGGGTGATCTCCAGGAAAAGCACTCTTGTGATTTAGCTGCAAATTGAATTAGCCCCTTTTGTCCACAAAACACTGTTTATACTTTTAAAAAACTATTAATCTTTATTCTGTCTTAAAAATTTGGAGGACATTTTAAAAAATATAAACAAAGTGAGTCTGTCATTTTAAGGAAAATAACTGATAGTATCTGTTGCCAATGATAGATTTTGAGATTTCAAAATCGGTTTTGGAAAACTTGCATCTACCACTGTTAAATTTGACAGTTTCCCAATATTGGTGGTGATACCGTAAGTTTTAAAAAGTATTAATTATACATTGAAAGGTATCAGTATTTCAGAGAGTTGTATAATTCAGTGAACGATATTTTCTACATGACCAATGCATAACGTTACAAAATCATGCATGAGAAAAAAATGACCTGTTCATTGTTAAAAGCTGCATTTTGAAGTCTCCTACTATTATTTTATTGCAGTCTATCTTTCCCTTTATACCTAGGTAACATTTGCACTATATATTTAGGTGCTCCGATGTTGAGTTCATACATATTTAGAACTGTTATATTCTCTTGCTCAACTGACCCCTTTATTATTATATAAATATAGTCTTTTATTTAAAATCTATTTTTACAGTTTTTCACTTGAAGTCTATTTTATCTAATTATTACTGCTCTCTTTTAGTTTCCATTTGCATGGAAGATCTTTTTCCATCTCTTCACTTTCAGTCTATATGTGTCCTTACAGACATACTATATAGTTGAGTCTCGTTTTCTTATCTATTCAGCCAATCTATGTCTTATAATTGAAGAATGTAATACATTTACATTTAAGGTAATTAATGATAGGTAAGGACTAACTACTGCCATTTTCTAGTTGTTTTGGAGATCTTTTCTTTTTGTCTTTCTCTTAATGTCTCTTGCATGGATAAGTGATTTTCTCTTGTAGTATACTGCTCACACTTTCTTTTTAGTGTATTTACTAAATTCTTTGCTTTTTATTTTTAGTGTATTTAATAAAGGATTAAATATTTCATTTATTTATTATGTCTCGTTAGTGTCTTTTCTTTAAAAAAATCAGGTTTATTGAGGTACAAATTACAAACTGTAAAATTACACTTTTTTAGGTAAACAATCCTATTGGGAATTTTGACAAATATATACATTTGTAAAATCACCATCTGATCAAAATAGAGAATATGTCTATCATCCTCAAAAGTTTTCTTCTGCCCCTTTGAAGCCAATTTCCTTTCCTCAGGCAATCACTGATCTGATTGTTCCTATTGTTTTATCTTCTACAAAATATCATGTAAATGGAACCATGCGAGATGTAGCATTCATGTATGGCTCCATCATTCATCTTAATGCTTCCGAGAATTATCCATGTTTCTGCATGTATCAGTAGTCGGTTCCTTCTTATTGTTGAGTTGTATTCTATCACATGAATGCATCATAATTTGTTCATCCACACATCAACTAATGTACATTTGGACTGTTTCCAGTTTTAGGTAATTTTAAATTATGCTGCCATAAATATTTGCATACAGGTCTTTTTACAGACATGCTATTTCCTATCTCTTGGGTAAATACTAAACAGTGAGAATGCTAGACAGTTTATACCAAAGTAACTGTACCATTTTACATTCTCAAGAGTTTCAGTTTCATCTTACCAGCACTTGGGATTGTCAGTTTTTTAGATTTTAACCATTCTAACAGATGCGTAGTGTTTTTAGTATTTTAATCTTGAATAGTTCCCCAGCCTATCCGTAGTCCTCGTAACTCTGACAGTTTTAAAGAGTCCAGGCAATTTATTCTGCAGACCATCTCTCTATTTGGACTACCTTACTGTTTGCTCATTGTTAGGTTTGGGTTTCACATTTCTGACAGGAGTCTTACATAGGTGATGATATGTTCCTCTTAGTTGTATCACATCTAGAAGCACATAATGTCAGTTTTCCCTTTATTATTGATGTTAAATTTAATAATTGGTTAAGGTAGGTAGTGTCTGCTATAATTCTAAACAATAAACATACCTGCCTCCCACCTTCTTTGTAATTAATAACTACTCTGTAGGGCAATACTTTCAGACCATGTGAAAAAACTGCTCCCCAACAATCATTCAGCTAACGGTTTTAAAACTCATTGTGATTCCCACCTAAGCCAGTTATTACCTTGATGGTTGTCTTTTCTAATAACACTATTTTTATATGTAATATTTGGCATCCTACTTGGTAAAGACAAGCTTTCCTTTCTCCATTTTAATTTTAGTATCAGGATGGACTCAGATATTTTATCAATGTGTTAAAACTAATACCTTTCTTTATTCTTTTTGATCCTTGAATATTACCGAATTTAGCTACAGTGACCCATATATTTCAGAAGTAGAGCCAATAAAATTTTCTGACAAAGTGGATGTAGAATATGAGATAAAAGAAGGTATGTACAAATAACAAAGTTTTTCATCTGAGTAGTCGAAGAAAGAAATTCCATTACCTGATCTGGGAAAGGCTGCTGGCAGAGTGGGTTTGGGGAAAAAAGAACAGGAGCTATATTTTAGATATGTTGAGTTTGAGATGTCTATTTGATATCTAAATAAAGATATTGTGTGTGGAGTTCAAAAGATCTGAGCCAAACGTTGAAATTTGGAAGCTGCTCACATGCAGATGATATTTAAAGTCACAGAATGGGTGAAATCAACAAGAAAGTGAGTGAAAATAGACATAGGAAAAAGTCAAAACCACCAACTTTAGGAGGTAAAAGAGGAGTAAATAATAAATATAACCAAGAAGGAGCAATCACTGAAGTAGAAGGAAAATCAAGAGAGTGTAGTGGCCTGAAAACAAATTTATATAATGTTGAATATACTAATTATCCTGATTTGAGCATCACATATTGCACATAGGTACTGATATTCAACTCTGTACTCCACAGGTACATACAATCAACGATGTTACAATAAAAAATAAAACATTCTTTTAAAAAATGAAAAATGTTGATATAGGAAGAGAGAGTGATTAAATTGTTGCATATGCAGGTAATAGATCAGATTTAACAGGAAGACTGAGAAATGACCTTTGGACTTAGCAGATCATGTAAGATGATGTCTAAACACTGATACCTGGATTTCACAATCTAGAAATATTTATGCTCTTGTTGAAAGCAGTTTCAGTGCAATCACTAAGGAAAAAGCCTGATTGGAGTGGATTCAAGAAGGAATGCAAGGAGAGAAGTGGACCATGCAAGAATAGATAAATAAGGAATTTTGCTACCAAGGGGAACAAAGAAATAGGTGGTACTAACAGGGAAACTAATAGGGGTTCCCAGAGGCCAAAATAAGATTTCAGATGGGAGAAATAATAGCATATTTTTATAGTAATGAGAGTGCTTTAGGAGAGGGGAGAAAAATTAATAATGTCGAAGAGAGAAAAGGGAATTGCTGGAGTGATGACCCTAAACAGGACAGAGAAAGCTATGTAGTACACAAGTAGAGGAGTTAACCTTATATAGGAGCGTGGAAAAAATAATCAACAATGACAAGAAAGTATAAGAGGTAGGTACGAATGATGACACAATGGCAAACGTGGCAATTGTAAACTGCAGAAGTTCTCTTCTGATTGCTTAAATTTTCTCAGTGGAAGCAATGTCATAAGCTGAGAGTGAGAATAATGGAGAAGGAAGGAGAAGTAGTAGGACAGAAAATAAAATTACAAATAGCCTCTTAATTAGTAATCCTCTTTCTTCCAGCTGTCAAATAATGTGTATTAACTAGTATTATAAATATATGTCTGAAATTCAGATTACTACATGAATTCTCAAGATCCACATAACTTCCCAAAGTCCTTTATGTTCCATGAAATGTTTCATTAACTTTAAAAAGGATGCTTAGAAAAATGTGATTTAGACTATCAGTTTTATAAATTACAAACTTTATAAATTGTAGTATCTTTCAAGTAAGTAAATTCTTCAGAAAAAATACGCTACATAATTTCAAAGGTATCAACTACATGAAAAAACTTATTTAAAAATAAATTATTTAAATAAGGCACTTTGTTATTACAAATTTTTTAAGTCTTCACTATTTGCCTATGGCTAAAGAACTTTTACAAATCATGAAACGTAGTTAGAACAAAAAAATCTCAAAATGTAATTAGTTATTTAAAAAAAAGAATCCAATACTATTACTAAGCAGAAAAAAGGAAAGAAAAATCAAACAGGGCCTTTTAAACTAATTATATCTTTACAACTATTATCACATAATTAATATCTTAACATATATACGTATGGATGCATGCTCTCTATTTTAAAAGTGCGGTAAAACATAAAAAACCAAACTCCCAAAAGGAATGTACTTTAAAGAAAGGAATATAAAGAGAAGAGCAAAGCATAAACCAATCTTCACTTAGTAAAAACTTAATTAAAATGCTGGTATCACATACTGTTTCTAAGAGGCAAAATAAAGAAATTACTGTGACTGCTAAAAGCATGACTATGACTAGCAAGACAATTCTACATATGCAAGTCTAACATAAAAACAGCAGGCGAAGAACTCACCATCATCAGACACACTGACCCTTATTATCTCCTCAGACAAAATATGAACACTTTTCCCTTCACCTCTATATCATTGCCAAATTATCAGTTTTAACATATAATATTCATATTTCTTTTTAAAAGGCCGTTTGAAGGGCATTTGTGCACCTCATAAGTATTTTTTCCCTTGTATTATACACGGTCCGAATACTCATTCCTTCCCCTGCTATTATTAAACTGCAAATCATACAAAATACTTTTAAACTGAGTAAGTCCCTTGCTGTAACATTACTGCACAACTTTTTTCCTTAGGAAGTTGGTTGTGAAGTACACCTTATTCAAAAATGTTTCTCTACAATATAAATCTATTAAACCAAATTTCTTTTTAAAATAGTAATTTTGTTCCCCATTTTATTTTCAGTATATTTTATAATACTTTAAATCAGCTTCTTAGTCATATGTACTTGTCAATAAACACAGAACAGAATAGGCATGGAAGGTTGAGGAAGAGTTTTATGAACTATGATTAAACTCACAACATGTCATGGAGAATGGTAAAAGATAAAATGGACCATGGTACAATGATTTTCAATCCATGCTTGCTGTTCAGACAAAATGTGGCTAAATCATAAATTCTTAGGACTGGAATGGTGAAAGAATAAATGAGAAGGCATACTAATTCATCATGCATCACTTTTTTTGAATTAAAAATTTACTTTTTATCCCCAGAAACTTTATCACTAGATCTTTACCAAATTTTGAGCTTCTCTTAGTGCTGTAGTCATTTTTCCCCTTTAATTCACTTAGACACTGAATTCAGAAGAAGTAGAATGGCATCTTAAAAATTTACCCACATTCTATATTTCTAACAGCATCTTGGAGGTAAGATAATATAACTAAAGTGGACATTTACTAATATATTTCAAGCAGCAAAACATTAGTAGATGAGGAAAAAGATAGTCTAAGAGAGAAAAGGTACAATGGGAAAGCACAAACCACTCTGGACTAGTGACTTTTCCCACTTTCAAACTAACAGTAAACCTGGATGAATTACATTAATTTTTGTGGGGGCTTCAATTTCCTGTAAATGAAAAGAACTAGAATAGAAGATTTCTAAAGTCAACTCCAAGACAGAAACATCTGGTCATAATGGTTCCCTCTGGGCAAAGGAATTCAAGGGGTGGGGGAAGAGTGGAAGAGAAATTTCCTTTTTACTGTAAATCTTTTGAATTTTGTATATGTGCAAATATTATTTAGTCAATTAAGAAAATAATTACTAACAATAGAGTCCCCTAAAATTCAAAAATATCTATCACAAAGAAACTTAAAAGTTTATGGATATGGATTCTTTAAATTGTGTATTTTACTCATACCTTACTAAAGTTTGGAGGAGGGTTTTTGCCTCTACATAAATTTGAGAGGGCCCATACAGCATTTCTGGTTGTTGTGAGTCTGTTTGAATTTGTTAATAACCTGCCAAGAAAAAGAAAAAAGGGATCGTCACTTTACATTCATTTTTCCTTGTTAGCTATTTTCTATCATAACATAAAAGTTCTTCAATATATTTTATAAGATTTCCAAACTGGTAAAACAGGAAAAGGAAATCTTTAAAATTCATTACATTCAAAAGCAAAAGTCAACGTATTACAGTTCTATTCTCTAAAGTTTGAATCTATGATCTGAATGGATTCTTAAAAGAAATCATAAACACTTTGAAAATAAAGGGTGTATGGTAATTTTACTTATTTCTATATACTTTAAAAAGAGTACTAGATTACTTTTGCTTTGATCATAAAAATAATACATGATACAAATTCAGGAAGCAGGAAATACAGGGTCAAATTAAATGAAGGTCACCTATTGACAAGGGAGGTTTTTCATTTTAACAGATTATGTGTCTTAGTATTTTTTATCTGGTTTGTAATAAACCCTGATATCTGCTAAGAAACTAAGTGTCTGAAACAAGAACTTTCTTTTCAGCCTCCTAAGGATGTGCTTCTTATAGGTTTTCACAATACAATAAGTTATGTTTTAGTTATTTATATTTAAATAGATCCTCTAAAGTAGTGTGGTCCTTGAAACTTTTAGTGAGTTGTGTGCCCTTTGAGACCATAATGAATCTTACTTCACAAAGAAAGCACACACAACAAAATTTTGGCATGTAATTTCAGGAGTTTGTTACCCTCATAACGATCTTCACAAGCCAGCTAAAAGTATAGAGAATGTAGGTTTAAAAAAATCCCTGTTTTGAAGTGACAGCAGCAAAAATGGTGGAAGAGAGAACTCTGGGGGCCCATCCTTCCCCAGAAACTCTAATAAAAAACTTGCAAACACTGTCAGAATCAATTTTATCAGAACTCTGGATGACAGTCAAAAGCTCTCTTAGTTGCTGTAAACTTTTGACTATGTCATTAAAAGACAAATGCATAAAATAATAATTATAAATTTATGGTAATGAGCACACAATGTATAATGATGCCATTTGTGGCAATAACAACTTAAAAAGAGTGGAACAGAGATGTCTTGGAGCAAAGTTTTTGTTTACTTTTGAAGGTAAATTGGTAGTAATTCAAACAAGATCGTTGTAAGTTTAAGATGTTAATTGTACTCCCTAGAGTAACTCTCAAGAATATAACTTTAAAAATATACAAGAAAGGACATGAGAAGGAAATCAATACTGTCCATTACCCCCAAAAATCAATTAAATATAAAAGAAGGCCATTAGAGAAACTAAGGAGAAAAAAAGGTATGACATACAGAAGACAAGTAACAAAACGGTAAAAGTAAGTCTTTCCTTATCAGTAGTTACACTAAATAAACAGATTAAATGTTCAAATTACAAAGTATTAACTGGCAGAATACATTAAACAAACCAAAAAACACATGATCCATCTACAAGAGACTCACTTTAGATTCAAAGACACATCTGTGTAACCAGCAGCCAAAAAGAGAAATTGCTAGCATTCTAGATCCATTCCCTCCAAAGCTATACCTCCTCTCTTCCTTTAAATCTTTGCTAAAATTATACTTACTTAGGAATAATTCTTTCTTGACCACACTATGCATACTACAGTTCCCTCTTATCTATCACTCTAGTCCCCTTCCCTTTTTATTTTTCTCTATAGAACTATCTTCTGTATATAACTTAATAATTTCACTTATTTTCTACCTACAATCTCTAAAAATCATCAAACCTACACAGTTATGACTTGTGAACTTTTCTGTACATATGTTATATTTCACTAAGAAGTTTTTGAAAGAAAAATTTTGAGGGAAAGAAGCAAATTACAAAAAAGAAGGAAAATACTATTTCATATATAGTATTACTTTTGGCCATGCAGTGGAACAAGACTCTTTATCCAGACACAGCACTATTTTTATAGTGAATATCATTTCCTCCTAAGAGAATCTTGAGTTTTTATTGTCTCAGTTTATATAGAGTTAAGCACCCTACACCATTTGTGTAGTGTTTGGCTAGTAGGATAACATGTTAAACATTTAATAAAAAAAATAGTGTAAAAAAATAGATTCAAAGACACAAATGGGTAGAAAGTGAAAGAATGGAAAATAAATTTCCATGCAAAATAGTAATCAACAGAGAGACAGTGTGGTTAAACTAATATCAGACAAAATAGACTTGAAACCAAAAAATGTTTTAAGAGACAAAGAAAAACATTATATAATAATAAAAAGTCAATCAATCGTGAAGATATAGCACTTATAAACTTATATGACCTAAAAACAGTGCTCCGAAATATGTGTAGCAAACAGAATTGAAGAGAGAAATAGACAATTGTACAATAATAGTTTGACAGTTCAAAATGCTGCTTTCAACAATGGATAGAATATCTAGGTAGATGATCAGTAAGAAAATAGAGGACTTTACAACTAAAAATCAACTAAATGTAACAGACATCTATAAAACACTCCACTTAAGAACAGAAGAACATATACTCTTCTCAAGTGCAAATGATACATTCTCCAGGATACATCATATGTTAGCTCACAAAGCAAGCCTGATAAATTCTAAAAAATTAAAATAATACAAAGTATCTTCTCTGACCACAAAGGAATAAAAATAAAAATCACTCACAGAAGGAAAACTGGAAAATTCACAAATGTGGAAATTAAGTAACACACTCTTAAATAACCAGTAGATCCAAACACACACACACACACACACACACACACACACACACACACACACACACACACACACACACACACACACACACACACACACACACACACACACACACACACACACACACACACACACACACACACACACACACCAGGAAATATTTTGAGAGGAGTGAAAAGGAAACACAACAGTGAAAGCAATGCTCAGAGGGAAATTTACACCTATAAACACTCACATTAAAAAAGGTCTCAAATCAACAAACTCAACCTCCCACTTCAAGCATTTTAAAAAATTAGAGTAAATGAAACCCAAAGCAGGCAGAAGGAAGAAAATAATAACATAAGAGCAAAGATAAACAAAATAGAGAATAGAAAAACACTAACAAAACGCAAACGTGGTTCTTTAAAAAAAACTGAACAAAATAAACTTTTGTTCAGACCTACAATGGAAAAAAGACTCAAATTTACTAAATTTTGGAATGAAAGTGGGTGATGTTACTACCAGCCTTTCAGAAATAAAAAGAATTAAATGAGAATATTATGAATAATTAAAAGTCAACAAATTGGATAACATGGAGGAAATTTTTTTAATTCTTAGAAACACACAAACTACCAAACTGACTCAAGAAGAAATAGAAAATATGAATAGACCTATAAAGAGTAAAGATATTAAATCACTAATCAAAAACTTCCCAGTAAAGAAAAGTCCAACATCAACTGGCTTCACTGGTGAATTCTACCAAATATTAAGAAAGAATTAAGTCCTTCTCAAACTCTTCCAAAAAATAGAAGAGAACACTTCCTAATTCTTTGAGGACAGCGTTACCCTGATACCAAAGCCAAAGACCACAACAAAAGTACAGACCAAGATTTCTTATGAATATACATTTAAAAGTCCTCAATAAAATTCTAGGAAACTGAGTCCAGCAGTATAGTAAAAAGATTGTATACTATGGATCAGATTGGTTTTATCCCATGAATGCAAGGGTGGTTCAATATACAAATATCAATCAATGTAATAAACCACATTAACAGAATAAAGGGAGAAAAAAAAAGTGACCATCTCAATTGATGCCAAAAAGAAAAAGGCATTTAAAAGAACTCAAAACTCAATATCTTTTCATGATATAAACACTCAACAAACCAGGAATAGAAGGAAACTTCCTCAACATGATAAAGGGTATTCATAAAAAACCCACAGCTAAATCATACTCAATAATGAAACAGTGAAAGTTTTCACTCCAAGATAATTAGAAAAAGATACTTGCTTTTGGCACTTCTATGCAACACTGTACCGAAAGCTCTATCCAGAGCAATTACACATGAAAAAAGAAATAAAAGATGCCTAATAGAAAGCAAGAAGTGAAACTATTTCTATTCACAGTAACATGATCTTGTATACAGAAATAACCCCCCAAAAAACTATTAGTGCTAATAAATGAATTCAACAAAGTTGTGTTTGTTGTATTTCTATATACTACCAAATAACAAGTCAAAAAATAAATCATGAAAACAATTTTATTTACAATAGCACCAAAAATAATAAAATACTTTGGAATTAGTTTAATCAAGATGGTATATGACTTGGCACTGAAAACTACAAAATACTGGTAAAATTAAAGAAGACCTAAATAAATTAAAAGATACCCCATATTCTTGCATTGGAAGATTTAATACTGTTAAGATGGCAATACTCCTCAAAGCAATTTATAGATTCAGTGTAATCTCTATCAAAATGATAATGGCCTTTTTGCAGAATGGAAAGTCAATTCACTAAAAGATGCTTTTAATAGTACAAACTTCAAAATGACTCTGATATTGAACTGTAAATCAGTACAGATGCTCTTCAACTAAGTGTGGTTGTGTCTCGACAAACCCATTATTGAAACCCATAAATTGAAAATATTGTAAGTCAAAAATGCATTTAATACACCTAACCTTCTGAACATCATAGTTTAGCCTAGCCTACCTTAAACATGCTCAGAACACTTCCAACACAGTATTCAATAAATTACATAAGATATTCAAAACTTTATTATAAAACAGGCTTTGTATTAGATGATTTGGCCAAGCACTGCAAGAGAATATCGTACCATATATCACTAGCCCAGGAAAGGATAAGAATGCAAAATTCAAAGTGAGTTTTTACTGACTGCCCATTAGTTTCACACCATCATAAAGTCAAAAAAAAGTATGTTGAACCATTGTAAGACAGAAAGTATTAGTATTTTTTTTATAGCTAAGCTAACTTCTTAAATAGTATGGAACATTAACTTTGGATAAACCTATAGTAAATGCAGTTGTAGCAAGTGGTTCAGTGTCCTACAATGTTTGTCCTCAATTAATTTTAGTTGAATGAAATTATGCCAAGAAATTACTTCTGTCCACAGATAGCTACTTTCTTTAAAGGAGTAAAATGTAATTTGCAAACTAGTATCTGGAAATATGGTCTACCATCCTCTGCTGGAGAGGATGGAGAATAGCGCAGAAATGATAACGTAAAAATTTTCCTTCTAATCACCTCCTCCATTTTTTTCAGTACTTATCACTGTCATTTAGCCTAAATAAAGTTCCTCTTAGTGAATGATAATCAAAATGTATAAAGAAACCTATCTTTCAAATAATTTTATGTCATTTCTATAAAAAACCTTACATTATAAAGCAATATCTTTTCAAAAAAATGTGTAAAACGGTTCAAGAAACCACTGTATTAGACACTTTAAGTAAAATTCTAATCCTGAAAGAAAAATCTTTATGAGATTTGTTCTCTGAACATTTATTTCAAAATCAAATATAACCCCCTCTGACATCCTAAATACACCATCTGTTCAAGTGTTAAAGATTCCCTGCTGTAGCAATGTTTACATTTTATTATATTATAAACTTCTATACATCATTGTTTTGTATAGTAAGTATTTTGGCATAGTAAGCATCAAGTAAGCAATGATCACTGTTAAATATGGTTTAAGAGGACATAAAAGACATAGATAAGACACAATTTGAAATTTTTCCTGGTTTTCCCTAATTTCAAGCTACTACAGGCATGGCTAACTATCAGCCAAATTTAAAAAGCATCACTGAAGAACATAATAGTGTATGTAGAAACATAGTGGAGTATATAGTTTCTTTTCCAAAAGTAATAACTTAATTGTGATAAACAAAGTACTTACTCTAAAAGAGGTGGAAGTATTTCACAATTCAAAACAAAATCTCTGCATTCTGCATTGTCACCAGCAATATTACCAAGTGCCCAAACAGCCTTAGAAAAATAAGAAAAAATTTTCTTAAGACAATATCTTAAGATGCTCTCTTAAGAATGAGAGATCTTAGTACAGAACGAACAAAGCAATAGTTTTAAACAACATATGAAAAACAAAAGTGGGGCAGTGAGAAAAGAAAACTTTAAAAATGCAATTTAATAATTTTTTAAATCAATTGAAAAATAGGGCATTTAACAAGTTTTCCTTTACTAGTAAAATGCCTATACTGTTCAACAAAAAACATAGTTTGTCTACTCTGAATCTACATGAAGAGACAAAATATATCTATTTAGCAAATTTTCCAATTACTTATACTAGATGTTTGCTTCTATGCCAAGAATCCACTCACTGTAAAATAAGGGAAGGAGAAACAAAGCACAGAAAAATGAGGTAATGGCTAATATGAGAATTAGCTTGGATTGATCCCTGAAAATAAGTTTAAGATTAGACAGGGTTCATTATAATTTTTAAAATAAATGCTAGTAAAAGATCAAATTATTCACTTATTAAATTTCACTTAGAAGAGAAATAACACAAATAAAAATAGTCATTTTATTATATTCTCACTTCAGATTTTTCATGCCAGTACAAAAGTAGACATGTCACTTTTCAATTGGGAAAATGTTATTTTAACGTTTAAAACATGAGTTAACATTTTTAATATATATTTTAGACCTAAGTTTACTTTTTATTTTTTTTAAGAAAAACCTTTAAAATAAAGACATTTTCCATCCTATGAAGTACAATATTCTGTTGGTGCAGATATTAATTGGTATAACTTTTTTGGCCAACTTGGAAATATATAGTAAGAGCCTTAAAATTTTTTTATCTTTTGGCAAGGTAGTCATTTTCCCTAATAAAATAATCAAAGGCATATAAAGACTGATATACAATGATGTTCATCACAATATCATTAACAACTCTAATAAGCTAGAAACTCAAATGTAAAACAATTGAGGAATAGATGACAAATTATGGTACAAACCCGAGTGGATAATGTGTAGTCAATAAAATTTTCTTGGGAGAATAATTAATGCCATAAGAAAGGGCGCCCAATATTAGTGTTAAATGGAAAAAGGAAGTGATATAAAATTACATGACGAATGGTATGGTAGAGAGATCAACAGATCAATGTGCATTAAAATGATGCAAAACAAAAATAAAATACTTGATTTTCTTTGGATGGTGCAATTACATGTGATTAAATTTTCCTTCTCACAACAAAACTTTGAAAATGTATTCATGCAGTTTATTAAAAAATCGTTCTATTCAAAGTAATGTGATATTTTAAAAAGGAACAACAAAATAATCCACTTAACATGTGGAGAATAAGGAGTCAGACTAAAGTTTAAAACCTGGTTCAACATTTCACTGTAACTCAGGGTATGAGTTTTCTGGGTCTCAGTATGCTCATTCACAAATAGGAATAGTAATTCCTATGCTAGTTGAGATCACACTTATAAAGAAACCAGGACTATGCCTGACACAGTTCATTCTTCCTCCCTCCTAAATTTACATTGAAAAAAAAACTACTATATTTTAACAAATGCAATGTACAGACAATTAGGCACAAAAATAAATTACAAATCATAATCACAAATGGTACTTTCACAAGGAAATTAAAATCTAGTATTAAAACAAATTAGAAACCTACCTGTTCTTGAACATCTTCATGCTCTGAATTAAGAAGTTTGATAAAAATTGGAACAGCTCCAGTTTCAATCACTACCTTGGTATGCAGAAAAGTTCCAGATGCTATATTAGTTAATGCCCACGCAGCTTCAAACTAAGAAGAAAAAAGGTAAAATAAATGAAAGCACCAAAGAAAGGTCAGAAAGGAGAAAAAGGGAAGAGAGGAAGTAAAAACAGCTGAACAAGTCTGAGAGAAAGACTGACATGATTAATAAGATGCATCATGAAGTCAGATTTCATAGATAAAAATATTTTTTAAAAAGTATTCTTCAATTTGAAAAACAAGACCTGGGAAAGAATATAATGAAAATTTACAGAATCAACAATATATAAACACATTTAAATTTATACAGGTGGAGTCTCCTTTATCCAAAATGCTAGGACCGGAAATATTTTTGGATTTCAGATTTTTTCAGATTTGGAATATTTGCATATACGTAATGAGATAGCTTAGGGATGCGACCCAAGTCTTAACACAAAATTCATTTACATTTCTTATATACATTATACACATAGCCTGAAGGTAAATGTATACAATGTTTTAATAATTTTGTGCATGAAACAAAGTTTGTGTCCATTGAATCATCAGAAAGCAAAGGGGTCACTATACCAGCCACACATGTGGTTATAATCTGTGGTTAGTTGGCATAACCATCATTCCCGACTCTGAATTTATATGCTACTGATATGCAATCATTTTCTTACACTTATTCACAGATAAGTACATAACAGTAAAAAATATGATATACCATTAATACAGTGAAAAAGTAATGTGTTCAGGGTAACTAAGCAGCACAGAAGCATCACCACAATACATGTATCAGCTGTTAAACAGAAACAACAACAAAAAAGGCAGGCTTTCAGTTTCCATCTACAATGCTATGTTTTGATTAAAAGGTTACTGTCCACTGTACTTTTTTTTTTTTTTAGGTGAAAGGAAACATGAGGAACAGTTAAACCAGGAAGTCAGTCCTCTTGGGGTAAGGAGGCATTTTGCTGGATGGCTTTTTTAAATGTTTTCTCCAGAGTCATCTGCCTCATTAACAATAGTTTCTATCTTAGAAGTATCTGTTTGATGTTGTAAACTGACATGATTTCTTGTTCTGTTATGAATGCATGCAGCTCTAGTCCTTCAAAAAGCGCATCACACATTTTCACCATGTCATCTATAGGCACCTTTTTTCAGTTAACAAATCATCCTCATTGTCACTATTATCACGATCACCTTGATTCAGAACCATTTCAGCTATTTCACTGTCGCTCAATGAATGAACAAATGGAGCATCATTATCAGTGTTAAAATCTTCTTTGATATCCATTTCTTTCAGCTTACTGGAGGACTCTGAAGGTATATTTTTTGCATATGTACGGAGGTAAAACATTTTTTTTTCTCACTTGACATACAGAATCCCTTAAAGTCACCACCTTGTTCAGCATCATCACTAAACATAACTACAGGCCAGAGGTTGTCCAGGCATGCAAACTGTCTTTAGTAACTATGTTCCAAGCATTGACAACAGCATATATGGTATCCTTCATACTAAACTTCTTCCGAAAACCTTCCATAAACCCATGCCTCTGTTCACTGCTGCTAGCATGCTATTCAAGAAAGTGTTTTTTATATTCACTCTTCATTGATCCAAGTTTATCCTGGTTGTATGGCTGAATTAATGAAGTCACACTGGAGAAAAGTACATGGTATAAACATTATTTTTTATGAGAATTGCGTCTGGAGAATGAGCAGAAAACAGTTGTCAAGAAATAACAAAATCTTACAGTCATCATCCAGTCCAGCTTCCCTGCAGTGAGCACAAGTCAGTGGTACAAAATGTTTGTGAAACCAATCAGAAAAAATGTCCCTGGTCATCCATCCCTTTTTATTAGCATAATAATGGACCAGTAAGGAATTCACTCCTTGAAAATAGTGATGATGCAAACTTTTGCCTATCACAGCAAGTTTACACTTATGCATGCCTGCTGCATTAGCACATCTCAGCAGTTATTCTGCCCTTGGTGTCCTTAATTCCAGTAGTGCTTGTCTCATCAGCTGCAGTTAGTGTCTTTCTGGGGCAATAGTGAAAAACAGTGATATTTTATCAGCGTTAAACATATTCTGTCATCAGATTTTCCTCAGTGATAACATTGGCAAAATCATCAATGAATTTCTCCACTGCTTCATGATCAGCATACTACAAATTTAATGCTGTGTCTCTTCTTAAATTTCTGCCACCAGACTGCTGAATATTCATAGTTCCCTTCAATATTTAGTTCATCAGGATAGGTTTTTGTTTCAATAGCAGCATAGAATTAAGTGGCATTTAATATGTAACATTAAGTGTTCACTGTGACAATGATGGATCTACTCTTTCAATAAATACATAATCAGTATCTTCATTTTTGGCTTTATGTAGTGTTTTCCATTTTTCATTAACTTCTGTTCATTGTTCTGAGCATAGAACCCCAAGAGTTTACCCTTCTGTTTCCTCAGGTCATATATGGTGATTATTCCAACACCATACTCTTCTACAAGACATTTCACATTACCCCACTGTCCAGTTTCTCCAATAGCTTGACTTTCTGTGCTATAAATAAATATAAATGCTTCTTCTTTTTCTTATTGCTGTTACACAAAGGGTTATCTACAAGAGTTTGATATTTTCAACAATATCTTTACACCACAGAGCAGAGAATAAGCAAAAAAAGCACAGTGAGTAATGCATGCACATTTTGACCCCATTAGGGACATCATATGAGAAAATGCTGTCTGCACATCCAGCCTAAACATGCACTATTTTATTACCCTTTGTGGGTATGCTTGTGTGGGGGAATCCGGGCATGCACAGAAAAGACACATCACAGCTGAAGTGGGCTGGAAAGGTCTTTTTTTCCTTGGGGATACTGAATAAACTGTGTTGTGCACTTGCATTTTGACTGCAACTGGTCACATGAAGTCAGGTGTGAAATTTTCCACTTGCGGCATAATGTCAGTGCTCAAAAAGTTTGAGATTTTCAATTTTGGATTTCTAAATTAGAGATGCTCAACCTGCAATTCATAAAACTCCTAATGTTTAGTATTACAGAGCTTGGTGTTCTAAGTAAAGCAAGGAGTTTAAAAATAAATAAGAGACACTACTTAATACAGCAATAGTATATTTAGGGAACTTAGAATCATAAAAAGTACTTTTGTCTCCCTAGAGAACATACAGCCCTTACCTCGTCATTTAAGAAAATGAAAATTAGAAGTTGAGAGATTTAGGTGTTTGTTAACATCAAGAGGTCATTATTAGCAGAGCCAGGACTAGGACTTCTTTAAGCAGCAGAGCCTCTGAGAATTTACTCATATCAATTCAATTAGAATTCAGATATACTTATATGTGATGGATTTTATAACGGAAGTAACTCAAATATACTTACATGTGATGGATTTATAATAGAAGCAATTCAAACAAAATTGGCTCCAAAACAAGAAACCATTAGCAGCAAATTATTTGGAAGACATCTTAAAACTGTAACTATAACATCGTTGAGAAGCAATGCTCTTGAGGACAAACCTAACCTTGGTCACAATTTTAGTAGGTTACACTAATTTATTCTTCTTTCAAAAAAAGAACTAATCAATTAGTTTTAAGAGGAAAAAGTTACAACCCTGGTTAGCTAAAAACTAAAATAAATTTAACCATTAAATGAACAATTTAGTTTGAGGTTTTCTAAAATAAAAAAGTTATTAAAGATCTGCAGCTACAGAATTTTTCTTAACATTATAATGGTTTTATATACTTTTTCTAAAATTGTTTAATAAAATAACAATTCCTAAAAGAAACTAGCACTGCAACAAGCATGTGCCCAAGGTGAAACAGGTGGCATTACCTTTTCCTTTAATTGCCAAGTATTTATTGAATGCTTACGATAAAGTCAGCATTGCAGAAGTTGCTTTCATTAGAAACTTTAATCATGTCATTTCTAGAAAGACATTAAGAAGGAAACTAGACTCACTTGTAAAGTACAATTTTCATTTCTTTCAAGAAATTTCACAAATCTCTGTACGATTCCTGGTTTCTGTATAACTTGGTCTATTGGTGGATTAGGTTCTAAAAATTAAAAAAGAATCAAGTTATTACAGACACAAAAAGACAATGATCTGGTCCCTATACCAATTGACAGTGCACACAAAATACTCTTTCCTCGGTTTTACTGATCTAAGTTTAAAATCCTTAGCTGGATGTAAATGAAGACAAATATCGTCATAATTGCAATGTTTTTTGCAAAGCCAATTCTACTTTCTCATTACAGCAATGGTAAGAAATTTTAAAAATACTTCCTATGTAAATATTTAAATTTCTTAAGTTAAAGGTTATTTAAGAGGTTACCTTTGCTACATGGAACTATTTCAGTGCAATACTCAAAACACCATCTGAGAAAGTTTCCACTAATTATACCACTACCCTCAATTTCCAAGGATAACTCCTGCACTATCAACCATGACTTGCATAATGTGTCTTATCCAGGTGAGATTCTATTTTGTCGGGTATTATTTATTATTTACAGAAATGCTATTGGACTATCTAAAATTCCTGAAAAGTTTTCATGAAATGCAGAGGGCTTCTGAGAATCATAAAATCTCTAGGAAGTTTATGTAAAATTCAAAGATATTTTAGTTACTGGTCACATACAAAGAACTTTTTTTTTCTACCTTGGCTTCAGCAAAAAGTACCCTCTGTGGTTCTTCAGTGACTTTTCTGTTGGTGTGCCTTTGGGTTAGTCTTATTCCTGTTGTTTATTTGCTTCCTAGAAAATTTACCTATTATGTGAATTGAATTATCACTTATCATTATCATTTGTGATAACTCACGAATCTAACTTCTTTAACTGAATTCTTCTCTATTCCAGACCATATTTCTAAGTGCCTATTAGATGCATTTTTATTTTCGCGCCTGCTTCAAAATGTAGCATAACCAAAACTAAACTCATTATATCACTATGTGTGTTCCTTCTCCTTGCGTTGTGCCCAACACCCAAATCTTTTACTGAGTTATACATCCATCTAGTCACAAAGAATTCTCATTTCCACTTCTGACTCTTCCTTTTCTTTTTACTTCCTCTATTTGACTATATTAACGATCATAAATAACTCATATAAATATTAACACATTGTAACAATCAGCAGGATGAATAAGTGAATGGTAATCATAGAACATCTGTACAAATCCTCCTTTTTTGAAAAAGAAAAACCTTCCCATTAAGTTTTAAGTCAATTCAAATCCTAGAAACCATATTCTCAATTGTGAAAAAAGATTTACTTCAAAATGAACTTCTTTCTTTTCTTCATTTTTACACAAATGTGCTATTCTTCTAACTTGGTCAAAAATTAGAAGATTTCTGCAAAGTTAATAAAGCTATGCCCATAAAGTTTCGTTTTGGAGTTCTAAATGAAAATTTCAGATTCTTCAAAATGTTAATTCCAGACCCTAAACTATTGTTATAGTCATAAAACATCAACAGGAAAAACTACATGTTAGTAATCTTTTACGTTCCACCTTTAAAAAAATCAAAACAAAATCCTAGGGTTGTAGTTACCACTTTCACATTCTTGTTTTTTTCTCTTTTTTCCAAAAGAAAATTCTAAATTTACTATCCTCCTTTTTTTTTTTTAATTTAAGGAACAAAAATTTTATCTTGTTCTTTTTGAAGGGAGAAGGAGATGAGGCCGAGAAAAGGAAGAAAACAGGGTTTTTGTGGTTAGAAGCTGGGGAGAAGTGAGTGCTGAGGCAGTCAGTTATATCTACATATGTAGGTAAATATAGATATAAATGATATATATACACATAGATATAAGAACCCAAGTACGGTTTTTTCCTGGAGGATTAAAAGCAAGACATTTATTGTTACCTTCATCTAAAAGAGAGCAATTAAAGTGCACTTGGAACATCAGTTAATCTAATAGATATCATGAACTATTATTAGTATTATATTAATTGAAAGAATAAACAATAGTTTATATAATTTTATAAAGGTAATGAACTACCATAAAGAAGACTTTTAGTCATTATGAAAATGTAAACATAAGCGAAATAGGGGAATATCTGCTTCAGCACTGAAAACTAAGCAAGGAGTCATGCAAAACAAAAAAGCTCTGGAGAAATTTCTACAAAACTAGGATTGAAGAAAAGAATGACTTGTGATTTATATCCACAAGAGTGGCCATGATAGGGAAATAAAAAGGTCACTGTCATAACAAATCAGAGTAAAGACTAGAGCTAAGGGTAGGCTGTGGAGTAGCCAGGGGCATATTTATAAATCCCTAGTGCCAACAGTAAGAACACTAATTACAATTTTAAAAACACTGACAAAAAAGGCAAAATTTCCTGCTGTTTCTGCCTCCAGTTCTAGTTCTGGCTACTTTCCCATATTTCCTACACCGATATATCAAGTAAAAACACAGCAAATCTAATATTTTTCTAGGCCTGAGAAATTTGGCAGGAACTCATATCAATCAGTAAAAGAAAACATCTATAACTCCTGCTGTATACCCAACCTGGGCAAGCATAATCCCACTACAAAGAAGAAATAAGAGGAAAAAAAATTGTCTCTATGAGAAAGATACTACAGTTTAACAGAAACAGAATATCTTGAGGAATTAGGGCAACTGAGAATAAAATACTCTGCTCAAAGAATTCTAAACCCAGACAACTTGCTCAAAGACATTATAGAAAGATGTTATTTAGACATGCAAAGGCTGAAAAGGAATTGTATCAATGCAAATTTCATAGGGACAAGGGAAGAAAATTCTTCAAGCAATACTCTTTCATTAATGCCTTAATAAAAGATGAATCAAAATAAAGAATTCAATAATGGAGAAGTTGTGGTATAAAAATACTGGTGACAAAATCTAAAACTCTTAAACATAATTAAATCTAAAAAAATTCTATTAATGATTATGATATAATGTACATGTCAAAAAGAAATCTTGAAAGAGAATTTGATAATGTAAAAAACAATTTAAAAATATTAATTTGACCCCCCAAAATAATCCCAATTACAAAAATAAAAACTGTGAAGTATGTGAGGAAGAGAGAGAAGGCTGTTCTTGATTGTATAAGTTACTTTAGCTTGGGAGATGAGGAATGGACAACAAAAGATAAATGTATTTATGAACACATAGTACAATAGGAAAGGAAAGGTAAAAACTTTATAATCTATGCTGTCTTGACCACAAGAGTTCTTTCATTCCTCATGTTACTAAATTCTGTCTCTCTTAGGAAGATAAGGCAGCAGAGCCAAGGGCATTTTCAAAATCTTATAAGTTTATATATGGGATTCCACATAATTAGAATCACTAATTCTATAAATTCCATATATGAAACACAAGACAAAGGTTTAAATTTTTTTTTAATAATTAATTCTTATAAACTCAATATAAAATTGGACAAATAACATGAACAGGCAATTATAAAATATAAAAAGTCGATGAATAAGGAAAAATATTCAACCTAATTTCTAAAAAATTACCATACAATGAGCTATAATTGCATAAGCATTATTTCTGTTTTAAAGATAATTGTGAGTTTTAGTAAAAATACAGTGAAATGAATACTTGTACAAACTGAAGATGGGAGTGTAAATTAATACTGGTTATTCCCTTTGACCCACTATTTCACTTTTATGAATGTATATCAAGGAAGTTTTAGATTGTACCATGATTTTTGTAGCATCATTTTTGATAATCAAATATTGGGAAAATATTATATACCTGATTGATTTTATATTTGTCCTATAATGTTATGTTGCCATTTAAAAATCATGTCTGAAAAATATTTCCACAAGAATTTAAAACTATGTTTCTCTAACTTTGTTTCTTGGCAGCAGGACTAAAAGGATTTTTATATTTGCGTCATTAAATTCTTTTACATTTTGCAATTTTTCTATAATCAACATGTGTTACTTTGATAATACTCATATAATTTAAAAATAGATGTTATTTTAAACAGAAACTAAAATCTACTATGTCTGGCAAAGAAAGGTGTTTTAAAATAAAAAATATCTAATAAAATATAACTACTACAAAATCCTGTAATATCAAATAAGCATACTGAAATAATTCTTGCCTTTAGAAAGCAGTTTTCTAAATTTCTGTGTTGCTGTTAGCTGTTGATCAGCATTATTAGAAAAAATCATCTGAACCATATCTGTAGTAATAACTTCTTCCTAAAACACACAAAAGAAAATATGATTAACATTTAAATATTCTGCATGAATATTTGCTGTATACACTTCTGAAATTTTGCTGAAATAGAATTCAAAATATTTTTGTAAAATATACCTCTGGAATGGGTACAGTGGAACTGATATCCGGATCCTGGATAGGACTTTCCAGCATAGATTCATCATTTCTGGGCAAAGAGACGTTTCTGCGTTTGAACAACTATAATAAAAAGAAATCACTTTATACATTAAGCTTTCCATAAAACATTCAATTGCCATAGAATTCCATTTTTCATTTAAGTGAAGAAAACAAACTAATAATTTATAATTTAAAATTATGAATATCTTAGTATTTCCCAATCATTACACCAGAAAGACCTAGAGTACTTGTGAGAAGTAAAACTTTCTGGGCTAGGTTAGCTTTTGCTTGCAGACCTACTTTAGGTCATTTTCAATCTCAGGTCTTTTACCAAAGGCGAGCCCGTAAGTAGAGTACGCATTTACATTTCATAGCACTTGAAAAAGCATACATACCTACACTGAATTATGAGGTGCCTAAGAATTTTTCCAAGAAAATCTTAATTAATTAAAAAGCAAATCTGTTACATAGGAGAGATAACATAAGGTATATTAACAGAGTTGTATATCCTATTAACAAGGACTAGAGAACAAATTCTCAGGAAAGACGACCCAATGCTTATTAACTCAGGAGTGGATAAAAATGAAGGAAAAGGGCTGGCTGGTTAGCTCAGTTGGTTAGAGCACAGTGTTATAACACCAAGATCAAGGGTTTGGATCCCCTTACCGGCCAGCGGCCAAAAAAGAGGGGGGGAAGGAGGAAAGAGACAAAGAAACATGTTGAGGTCACTAAGGGAAATTTATAGGTACACTTCCTAAACAAAAATTGAGGAAAAAAAAAAATTTGGTTTCAGTAGTCCTCCCCTTATCCACAAAGGATATGTTCTAAGACCCCCAGTGGATACCCGAAACCACAGATAGTGGCGAACACGTTTCTGTTCATGTCTTCCACCGACAAATTTAACGCCTTTTCCATCTCAAAGGGGAGACACTAGAAAAAGGGATGATTCACATTCCAGGAGGGATGGGGCAGGATGGAATGGAAGGTGAGAGATTTTATCACACTACTCAGAACTGCAAGCGATTTAAAATTTATGAATTGTTTACTTAGGAAATTTTCCATTTAATATTTTCAGACCACAGTTGATGTGGGTACTGAAATCATGGAAAAGGAATCCTTGGACAAAAGGGGACTACCGTATAGTCCTTTAGATAGCTAAATAAATACTCCTCTTCTTCAATGTATACACACTTCTCTTTCTAATCATTCAGTGAAATTTTTTTTTAGTATCTACTATAATATATTAAAGACTGTGCTAGATACTATGGATAGGGAGATGACAAATCATAATTATATTTCTAAAGCTGGGCTTTTTCTACTTTCTTCATTGCTAGCCCTTTTCACACATCACTTTTCATTTGTATATGTAAGGACCACACCCTACTATATATTTATAAATATTTCTAAATTTCAATATCTTAGAATGAAAAATGTTGTTGAGATGCACTCTCTTAAATGATTTTCAATTCTTTATATCACATATGCAAAGTATAAACAGGGAAGGCTAAGAGATCTGGCTGAGACTACAGGAAAACAGTATGAATAGAATGGGAAGATTACTATAATTAACTTAGGGGCAAGAGCTATGAAAACCACAAAGCAGCAAACAAGTATAATTAATTTTTTTTAGAGGGAAAATTTTACATTGACAAATGGAAGTAATCTAAATAGACTCAAGAGTAAAAATTTCTTAGCAGTGGGGTAAAAGTATAACTGACGGGGCCAAGCCCGTGGCGCACTTGGGAGAGTGCAGCGCTGGGAGCGCAGTGAAGCTCCCGCCCCGGGTTCGGATCCTATATGGGAATGGCCGGTGCACTCACTGGCTGAGTGCCGGTCACGAAAAAGACAAAAAAAAAATAAAATAAAATAAATGACGGAAAACGTTTATCAATGAAACAGAAATACTATTCCTCTTCGTTACTAAAAACCATACAGGAATCTGATTCATAAATTTACAAATATTATTCCTGTAGTCTAATAAACTAAAGAATAGATTTAGCTATTTCAGCTATTTGTCAATTTCCTAAACACTTTTCCATTTTAAATTATCTAAAAATTAGCAATAATAATTAAACTTCTAAAAACTCTACATGATATAACTTTTGTTAAACAAAATTAAATATTTAAAAACACCTACCTGTTCTTCCCTTTTTTGTTTTCGAAGCTGTATTCCTTCCTCTTCTCTTCGTCTACGCATCTCTTGAGGATTTAGGGCTTTATTCTTATAACTTTTCATTCTATAGTTATCTTTCCCTGGACTAGCCATGGCATCTTAAGAGAAGAGAACAGACACTGATGATTCTCAAAACAACACAAGATGCTTACTCTGGGGCAATTAAATTAAAGGTCACTGATTAAATAGAGCAACAAAAACCATTCTGAAAGTTACATACGAAGAATACATTCCCTCATTCCCATATTAAGATTGGAGCAAAATGACAAAATATCTTAGGAATAACAGATTAAACAAATTAATAGATTTTGATCTAAACACAAAATCATTACCCTTATTTCACTGATTTGGTTTTAAACATGTTAAATTTATAGTACTTAGGGCACATATGAGAGGCTTTGATCTATAGATGGTTGAAAATATGAGTCAGAACTCAGGACAAGAGTCCGAACTGATCATCTAATATCATGTAGAGCTATAAAAGAAAGATGACCAAAGGAGAAACCTTGAGGATATTCACATTTTAGTGGAAAATGCAAAGTAGGGAAACCAAAAAGAAATAAGTCAGAGAAGTAGGAGAATCAAAAGAAAATAAGTCCTATAAGGGAAGGGAGTTCAAGAGCTAGAGGAATATTTAAGTTTGCACTAAAAACTGGCCAATTTATCCATTCATCGATTCATCAAACAAATAAGGGGCTGCAATAAGCCAAGTACCATACCAGGCAACGGATTTGGTAATCAGGTCACTGGTAAAGATAGTGAGACAAATCTCACTAGTGGTAGAGCTAAAGATAGAATGGCATGGACTGAGGACTTGGAAATGATTTAAAAAGTACTTCGTGCCTGTGAACTTAACACGTTATATTCTGGCAATCAAAATGCATTTATAATTGACCAAAATCCCTCTTTAAAATATTTAATGGACTTTCACAGTACTGTGTGCACCTACAAATAGTTATCACTAGAAACTGCTCAATCTTGTTAATAATAATAATGTTTAGCATTATTCTTTATTTTATATATATAAAAATCTATCATATTACTAACAGCTTAGGCTCTTCGAAGAAAAAATAAAGATCAGAGTTCATTACTCTATATTAATTGTTGTATTATACTCAATAAGTATAAAGTATCTTATCAAAATGAAATTTCATGAAAATAAACCTCTTAAAATATTTATCAACTATATTTGCGGCATTTTCTAAGCCAGTGGCCTCTAAACTTTTTTGATCATGCATGTAAAATATATTTGTGCATCCATTCTCAATATATTTATTTCTATACATGTATTACTACCTTAATGTACTATCCAATTAAAAAGTTCACAAAACATAAAAAACATTTAAAAGGAATAGTTTTTAAAGGTAAACAAATACAAGTTCTAATAATTTCTTCCCACATCTGATTGGATCACCTTGTGTCCCACTCTCCCACCACACACACAAAACACACTGCAGACACTACTTCTGAGACCATTAATCCAGGCAACCACTTTTCAATATAAACTTGTTAACCAAATAAAATGTAGCCCCAACAACTCATATATCATTTGTTCCTTTTTCTTTTCTTTAATACTAACTTCCTGCTTCTTATTTAACACCTGCATCCTCTCTGCAGTTGCTTTAAAGGATATGTTACGGCTAAGGAAAATTATCTCCGAAGATGCCTCATCCAATCAATGGAAAATAAATTTAAAGACTGTACTTCGAAGGCTGGAGTCTCATACAAATTATTTTAAATGCAAGAATTGTATTCACATTACTTTAAAGCTGCCAAACAGAGGAATTTTTTTTTTTCCATTCATAAGCATATTTTTTGCCCAGCTCTCAGAAAAACTGTGTTGAAGTTGTGAAAATAACTTGAATTTGAACTTAGGGTTTTCTTTTTCTTATATCTATTATCAGAATTTCTCATGCCAGTCAAGCCTTCACTGCCATGGGTTTGGGTGCCTCATTAGTACAATTACAACACTGTAAAAATGGGGAAGTGCCAACTGGAGTCCCTATAACCTACCAGGATCTGAACGACAGAGCTGTTCTGCATAGCTTAACAAGAAAGTCACTTTCCTACAAAATGAGTCATTATTGAGAGTTGTAATCGGGAGATTAAGTTAGAAGTCTTTTCTTTTAATTTGCCAAAAAAGTTCATGAGTAAATGCCAGTGTCATATTCTTTTGTAGTATCATTACGCCGTTTCACAGCTTTCGAATCTTTTCATCTCTCATGCATTATCCATGAAACATTATTAAGTCTGCATCTTGGAACGGAGCAGACAAACTATGCAGCCGTCGGGACTGAGCACTTGGAGGCACCTGCATCCAGGTGGAAAAGGCGGCGGCGGCGGCAATACAGGGTACTGCAAGCAGGCCCCGGGGACAGAACCTGCCTCTTCTCTGGGCACTGTGGAATTTCCATAAGCTGCAGGATACAGACAGCCGCTGCGTACCAGGAGTGAGTGGCAACGTTTACCAAGACCATGTACAGAGAAGAACTGCCAAGAAACGGTGAGGCAGAGCGGCGAGAAGATGAGATCGGCTGCCCAAAGCTCCTTCCGAGGACCAGCCTGCCTGGCTGAGCGGAATCTGGACTCAGCGCGCCATCGCGTCTGCAAGGAAAAGGTGCGGCTGCCACGCCCCCGCGATTAACGTCGCCCTCAGGAAAACCTGAGAAACCACCCTGGCAAGGCCAGGTCCTGAACCCTTCGTGAGGAAGGGGATAATTAAAAACAGTGGCCCCAGGAACTAGTAGCGTTCAAAGGGACCGGATCGAGGATCCTCCAACCTGGCCTGTGTCACTCCCACTTACCCATTAATGTGGTACCCTCCTTGCCCTGACTTTCCAGTCCCCGGCGGCGACGTCTACTGCGAGTAACAGAGCAGCAGCCACTCCGCCCCTAGCGTGGAGCCTACCGAGCCGGTTCGCAGCCCAAGATGGCGGCCACCTGCGCCCCTTCCCCGAGACCCCGAGACTCGACTCCCAGAAGCCCTTGCACGCGGCGGCGGCGGCTGCGGCTGCGGCGGCGGCAGCGGCGGAGGAGGAGGCGGCGGCAGCGGCGGAGGAGGAGGTGGTGGCGGAGGCGGGGCCGGGGCTGCACCGACCCGCAGAGTGGCGGAGGGAAGTGTTTGCCCCTGTGCTCAGAAGGAGGAGCCAGTCCCTGGATTTAAGCCGCGCGTACACTGTGGCAAACGTGTGCGCTATTGTCCCTGGTTCTCCCCGTGCCCAGAGTCGAGCTCTCATTCACTCGTTCATCTATTCATTCATCCTACAACCTAGTATTGATTAGGGTCTAATCTGGGCTACCGTTTTAGATATTGGGAGTGCAACAATGAAAGAAACCGGTAAAAATCTCAGACTCGTGGAGTTTACAGAGAAACTCTCGCCTTCTTCAGATTCATTAACTTCTTCCTATATGCTCTGCTCGTTTGTTTCAAGCCTTTTAATTTGGCATTTATTTGTAACTTTGGATTCTATAACATCTGTGGATTTGTGATTAAAAAAATTTAGTCGCTGATACATGAAATGAAAAACTCCAGATAAATTACTCTAAATTATTATAACACACACACGCGCGCGCGCGCGCAGCCCTGTAATCAATAACACTATTTAAAGCAGATGCAATGCCAGGCACAGAATATACAAGATAACACATGATTCCTGAAATTATATCACCGTGTTGTCAAACGCTCCAGCTAAATACTTTAGGAATCATTCTTTATCTTTCCCTTAACAATCTCTTCTGTCTTTTGATTCTACCTCCAAAATAGCCCTTATCTATTCCTAGTTTATCATGACTGACACCTTCTCCAACATTCCATTATCTCTTTCATAAACTGCAATCATGTCCTAACTGAGCAATCTGTACCCACCTCAACTCCTTTATAATCTATTCCCTACCAAAAGACAGAGTGCAGCAACTTAAAATTAAATATTTATTTATTTTAATCAAATAATAGAAGTAAAAAGTTTTAAAAGTCCAGTAATATTACAAAGTGTGTCAAGAAAATTAACACTTCCCTCCCCGACTTTCTCCAATTGCCACTACCCAGGAGCTACCATTTTCAATTTGTTTAGGTATTTCTTATTGGTATTTCATCTATATTTCTAAGTCATTTGCTATTTCTTAATTTTAAAAAATCTTAGACATTATCTATTGTTAACCTTTCTTACAAAATGAATACTTATCACTCTTTCAAGCACAATAGACTCCCAACACACACACACACACACACACACTCATACACATACCTCCTTATCTCACATCTTCTTAGTTAGTTCTATTAAAATTATTTTGATTAAATCAATATTTAATTTTTATGTAAATAGTGTTACACAAATAGTGAGCAGAGCTGCACCTCATGATATAATATTTTCTTATACAGCTTTTTTATTATTCTTAAGTTAATAATTGCTCGTTTTCTGTCATTATCATTTGTTCAGTTTTCTACATGCTCATTATGAATTCATCCTCAAACACACTGCTAGAGGTGTATATCAGTTTCGTATTACTGCAGTACAAATTACCACAAACTTACTGGCTTAAATCAATACAAATTTATTATCTCAAAGTTTTACAGGGCAGAAGTCCAAAACAGATCTTACTGAGTTAAAATCAAGGTGTCAACAGAGCCGTGTTCCTTCTGGAGGCTCTAGGGGATAATCCATTTCCTTGCCTTTCCCAGTTCCTAGAAGCATTGCTTGGCTTGTGGACCCTTCTAGCAATCTCATCACTCTGATCTCTGCTTCTGTTGTCACATCTCCTTCTCTGATGCTGACCTTCCTATCTCCCTCTTCTAAGGACTCTTGTTATTACATTTCACCCTCCAGTATAATCTTCCCATTTCAAGATGCTTAACTTAATCATATCTGCAAATTCCCTTTTACCATGTAAAGTAACATATTCACAGCTTCTGAGAATTAGAACATGGATATCTTTGAAGACTACTACTATGCTTACCAGGGTATATTTCTCTCAGTATTTTCATAAACATGGGGTGATGTGTCAGTTGCTTTTTCCCTTCCTCCTGTATTTCCTTCCCTCCTTCCCTCCCTCTTTCTCTTTTTTTTTTTTCTTTTTCTTTCTTTCCTCCCTCACTTCGGCAGAGCTTCTTGTTGAATTCCATATCTTCCACTTTCTTTGCTTCTTCCCTCATTTTGGTAGGAGCTTCCTGAGGAAAAAATGGATTAGAAGTAATGTTTTGGAAAAATTATCTTCAATTTCATTTCTTTAATAATTAATTTTCCACTGCTTTTTCCCTATTTTTCCTTTCTGTATGTCTTATTAGTTGAATGTGGAACCCAATTTATTATATGATTTTTCTTTCTCTCCTACTTTCCACCTCTTGTTCTTTTTGTTCTCTTTTCCAAGATATTTCTTGGGATTTATCTTACAGATCTCTATTGATATATATTTTTTAAATCTGTGGTCACATTTTTTAACCCCAAGACCTATATCTTATTTTTGATAAAGAGATTAAATACATTTTCTTATGTTTCTCAAGGTATTAATTGTGGTTTCCATTAATTTTTTTTTCTCCTCTATTCTTTGTCTGAGTTTCTTCAAAGTTCACTTTAAAAAAAAAACAAAAACATGTTTTAGTTTCTATCTTACATGCCATAGGTTATACTCAAGTGCCTGGTGATCCTTGAGTATCCACTCATATTTAAGAACAAAACACTGAAGAAGCCTATTGCAAGGTGTGTATGAGTGGGTTTTGTTTACTCACCGATTGGGGACCTCCCTACAGAGTGATAAAATGGACACCTGGATGTTTCATTGGAGAAATTCCTAAAGGTCAGTATCTATAGGTATTTCCTCCTGGGACAATCGATTTCCCTGGGGAGGAATTTTCCAATCTCCTTTCTTAGAGGCACAAATCAGACATCATTGTTTACCTATACTTCTCCCCCATTTTCAGTCCAGCACCTCGACCCCACCCTTAGCTGTACAGTTCTGAGCTCTTAGCCTCTCTGATTCATTTTCCTCATGAGATAAACTTGTAGCCTTCTGTTTGGGAGGAAAAGATGTCACTTGACAATCGTGATATAGGAAACCTGGAGGTGGGGTTCTAATGCTTCTTATTCAGAATTTTAGCAAAATGTTCCTTTTTTCAGTTCCAAATTTTAGCATCTCTTTCAGAAGTATCTGGTCTTTAATTTCTGTACATTTCCAGATTTCTGGGGATATGAATTGACTTGATTTTTTTGTTGACTTACCTTCTTAGCTAAGTTAGTTGCTACTAATCCATCCTTTTTCTAGACTTCAAAGTTTTGTAAAACTGTTTACTTTTATTATGATTTTTATTCTACTGTTGTTTTAGTAAATATTGAGAGGCAAAGGAATATAAATGTACATGTTCTATCTACCATGTTTAACCACAACCCCCCAGAATAATTTTTAAAAATGTACTGCTCATTATCAAATGATTTCACCCTTCTATTTAAATACCCTAGTAGCTTTCTACAAGGCCCTATATGATTTGCCCCCGTCTACAACTCTGCTCTTATAATCACTCTTCCCCTTAACACACTATACTCTGGTCACGGTGTTCTTTTTGCTCCAGTCTTAGGCCTTTGTTCTTGTTATTTTTATCTGCCTGAAATGTTCTTCCCCCTGTTGGTGCAAGGTTTGTTTACTAGCACACTTAGCTCCTCAGAGAGACCTTGTCTAGCATTAGTGTCTCTATAACTCAGTTTTATTTTGTTCATAGCACTTATCATGATCAGTTTATTTACTTGTTTATTTTCTCTGCCTCACCAGAATGTAAGCTTCAAATGTCCTGGATTTTGTGTATTTTGATTACTGCTACAGCTCCTGTCCCGAGCAGACTGCCTTTCTTATAGGCACTTTTAAATATTTGTTAAGTGAAATAAGGACTGAACGACAAAAATAAGATACTTGTGATCCTGAAACCTTGAGGAAAGAACCTGTCTTAGTTATCCTCCATCTTGACACCTAGCAGCATTATAAACTCTTTATTGATACTAAAAAAAGTGCTACTCAGCCAGGGCCTAGACAATGAATAATGTAGACTTGTGTTTGCCCTAAGGCCAGCCCTATAAATTCACTCAGAGTCTTAAAGACCCGAGAGCCTAGTTTATCTCCTAACAAATAAGGCGTAGGAACTCTGACAGGAGAGTGAAAAGGAAAATGACTTACAACTCCCAGAAAGCATTGCGACCCGGACCGGCGTGGAGCAGGGCATGCTGGGATTACTTCCCTTCCGGAGAATTGAGGAAGTGCTTTTTTGAATGCGAAACTCGGGACTAAGGTTTCTTGCGGTCCCTGATTCTTCTCTCGGTTAACTGTGAATCTCCGGGTATTGGGAGGGCCTGGCCTCAGTCTTTCAAGCCGGGAGAGATATTAGACGCCTCGCACGCACTCTTCTGCCGGCAGGGCTCGAAGGGAAGCCGAGCGGAGCGCGGATCTCCGTGCGGGTGAGAACTGACGGCCACAGACGTCACTCCCCAGGCCCATGAAGCTCTTACCCAGTTAGTCTGGTCTGGTTACGTCTTCTGGCTCGGGACGTTGGAGGGAACTTTGGGCACACTCGGCCTGGCGGCGTTCTGTCCCTTACCGCTTCTTTCACCAATGATCTAGTCCGGCACCTGCCACGGGCCTTCTTATATATACTCTACGTCCAAGTGTGTCCTCCGGTATCTAGCCGTGTCAGCCACCGGAACAGAAGAAACTCTCGGTGTGACGACGTTCTTCCCACTAGGGACGCGGGCGCGCGGGAGAGGCGTGAGGTGTGTCGGGAGAACTTCCTTGTTAAATCAGAGACTGTTTTCACTTGTCTGGAGAGAAATGAGAAAAAGAAGGACAATGTAGGGAGGTCTCGTAAAGCAAAATTTATCTAAATGAAGGGAATCGTGTCCTTATTTTTTTTCTTTTTCTGCTTGCTTTTAAATAGTCTTTAGCTGAAAGATGGTCTGTGGTAGAAAGGTGATGATGGTGATTGGTTTTAAAAATTATTTCTTAACATCACCTTCATGTCGGTAGCCAGTACCTTATTCATAAAGTTCAAGAGTGACTGCTGACCTAGAACAACTTATTTTACAGACCGAATCTCAAAGAAATGAGGTATCTTACCTAAAATCATTAAATCTGAGATTATAATCCTATTTTCTTGACTCTGGAATGAGTGCCCTTTTCTGCTGTCCCCACACTGCTTTATCCTTCGGACTGAGTATATGCTGTGGAGCATGACTAGGTTAGTGTGTTGGCTTCCACCGTTTTCTGGCAGTTGTGACTTCCTGAGCCAGAGTTTCCTTATGTGTAGAATAATAATAGTACTTAAATTAGTTAGATATATGTAAGGCTGTTTAAGTTTTTATTATTAAGATGTGTTTATTTACCCTCCCTATTATAATTATCTTTAAAATTCTATATTTAGATACATCAGTTGATTAACAGGTTTCTTTTTGTTTTCTCTTACCTAACTTATCTAGACAACTTTTTAAACTTTATTTTTCCTCCACCTCGGACCAGACACACTTTTTGAAATCTTGCGTTTTTAAAATTATTTATTTTCATTATTATTGCCTTTGTTTTCTTGAAACCATAAATTCGAAGTATGTTAATGAAATTTTGATTGAGATTTATAAATAAGTTTGTTTATTTGAGGAACAGTAAATACATTGAAATTTCTTCATGAAAATAATCCAGCATTAAATACCAAATAACTGTCCCAGATCATTTTATGAAATGTATTTTTCTTCAGCTGTTTCCTTTGAAACTTAAAATAATATTTTTTTTCCAGCTGTCTTACCATGCTTTCCTGTGATATTTGTGGTGAAACAGTAACCTCAGAACCAGACATGAAGGCTCACCTCCTAATTGTTCACATGGAAAATGAAGTTATATGTCCATTTTGCAAATTGTCAGGTGTGAATTATGAGGAAATGTGTTTTCATATTGAAACTGCTCATTTTGAGCAGAATGCACTAGAAAGAAACTTTGAGAGGATAAATACAGTACAGTATGGAACTTCAGATAACAAGAAGGACAACACCCTACAGTGTAAAAAGGAAGTTAACTCAGGTATTCATTCAGCTTGTGCATCTAATCATCCAAAAAGTTCAGCTCAAAGCCTGCCTAAGGCTGGTACTTTAAAACATGAAGCCATTTGTTCAGAGAACTTAACTAAATCTGGAAAATTCCTGAAAAGTAGAGAAAAACAGCCTGGCCTAAAAGAAATAAAAGGATCAATTTATGAAGCAATGTATAGTCCTCCTGAATGCCCATTCTGTGGAAAAATAGAGAAGTGTAGTCAAGATATGGAAACTCATGTGAAGACAAAGCATGCCAATATTTTAGACACTCCATTAGAAGGTAAAGTGTTCATTTTATTACAAATTATTATAAGTAACAGTAGTCTCAGTTTAATGTGTGGTATCCTAAAAGTTGGTTTGTAAATCAGATTACTACATATGTGTTTTTAAATTCAGCTTATGTCTATAAAGTTTTTCACTTGCCATTATTGCAATATAAAAATACAATTATGGAAAACAATTATGACGCAGATATAAAATGTTTCAGGTACATCGAAAGTAGTTTTGGCACCTTTCTGTTTAATTTCCAGAGTGCGTTCTTTTATTTTCATGAGCTCAATGGGCATTTGGCTGTCCTGGATTCAAACTTTGTGTTATTGAGTTCTAGTTTGACTCCAGTATGATCAAAGAACATACTCTGTACTGTATCAGTTCTTTTAAATTTGTTGAGGCTCGTTTTACGGCTCAAGATATGGTCTATCTTGATAAATATTCCATGGGAACTTGGGGGAAAAAAGTCTATTCTGCATTGTTGGGGAAGTGTTCTGTATATGTCAATTAGATCCCGTTCATGTTCAAATTATGTATATATCCTTATGGATTTCCTGTCTAGTACTGACTGTTAGTTCTACCAGTTTTTAAGAAGGGGTTGTTGAAATCCCTGATTACAATTGCAAATTTATCTATTTTTGCTTTCTGCTTTGTCAGGTTTTGCTTTATGTACCTTGAGGCTCTGTTGCTGGTGTATATACATTTAGGATCTTAGGTCTTTTTCTTATTATTGAGTTTTAAGGGTTCTTTGTGTATTTCGGATACAAGTTCTTTGTCAGATATGTATTTTGAAGATGTTTTCTCCCAGTTTGTGGCTTGTCTTTTCATTCTCTGAACAGTGTCTTTCACAGGGTAGGAGTTTTAATTTTAATGAAGTGCACCTTAATTTCTTCTTTCATGGATCGTGCTTGTACTGTTGTATCTAAAAACTCATCACCAACTTCTAAAAGTTTTATATTTTTGCATTATACATTTAGATCTGTGATCCATTTGAATTAATTTTTGTACAAGGTATAAAGTCAGTGTTTAGATTTTTTTAATGCATTTTCACGATAGTGAAATCAATATCTTTTTTGCAATTATTTTAATTTCCTCTATTATGAAGCTCATGTTATATTTTTCGTATACTTTTCTACTTAGTTACGTGCATTTTCCAACTATCTTTATATTTTTCTTCATTTTTCTATTGAGTTGTTTGCCTTTTTCAGTTGCTTTCTTTTTTTTTTTAATTTTTTTTTTTTTTAATTTTATTTTGTCAATATACATTGTAGCTGATTATTGCTCCCCATCACCAAAACCTCCCTCCCTTCTCCCTCCCCCCCCCCAACAATGTCCTTTCTGTTTGCTTGTCATATCAACTTCAAATAATTGCGGTTGTTATATCTTCTTCCCCCCCCCGGTTTGTGTGTGTGTGTGTGTGTGTGAATTTATATAATATATTAATTTTTAGCTCCCTCCAATAAGTGAGAACATGTGGTATTTCTCTTTCTGTGCCTGACTTGTTTCACTTAATATAATTCTCTCAAGGTCCATCCATGTTGTTGCAAATGGCAGTATTTCATTCGTTTTTATAGCTGAGTAGTATTCCATTGTGTAGATGTACCACATTTTCCGTATCCACTCATCTGATGATGGGCATTTGGGCTGGTTCCAATTCTTGGCTATTGTAAAGAGTGCTGCGATGAACATTGGGGAACAGGTATACCTTCGACTTGATGATTTCCATTCCTCTGGGTATATTCCCAACAGTGGGATAGCTGGGTCGTATGGTAGATCTATTTGCAATTGTTTAAGGAACCTCCATACCATTTTCCATAGAGGCTGCACCATTTTGCAGTCCCACCAACAATGTATGAGAGTTCCTTTTTCTCCGCAGCCTCGCCAGCATTTATCGTTCATAGTCTTTTGGATTTTAGCCATCCTAACTGGGGTTAGATGGTATCTCAATGTGGTTTTGATTTGCATTTCCCGGATGCTGAGTGATGTTGAGCATTTTTTCATATGTCTGTTGGCCATTTGTATATCTTCCTTAGAGAAATGCCTACTTAGCTCTTTTGCCCATTTTTTAATTGGGTTGCTTGTTTTCTTCTTGTAAAGTTGTTTGAGTTCCTTATATATTCTGGATATTAATCCTTTGTCAGATGTATATTTTGCAAATATTTTCTCCGACTCTGTTGGTTGTCTTTTAACTCTTTTAATTGTTTCTTTTGCTGTGCAGAAGCTTTTTAGTTTGATATAATCCCATTTGTTTATTTTTCCTTTGGTTGCCCGTGCTTTTGGTGTCGTATTCATGAAGTCTGTGCCCAGTCCTATTTCCTGAAGTGTTTCTCCTATGTTTTCTTTAAGAAGTTTTATTGTTTCAGGGTGTATATTTAAATCCTTAATCCATTTTGAGTTGATTTTAGTATACGGTGAGAGGTATGGATCTAGTTTCATTCTCCTGCATATCGATATCCAGTTATCCCAGCACCACTTGCTGAAGAGGCAGTCCCTTCCCCAGTGAATAGGCTTGGTGCCTTTGTCAAAGATCAGATGGCAGTAAGTGTGTGGGTTGATTTCTGGATTCTCTATTCTATTCCATTGGTCAGTGTGTCTGTTTTTATGCCAGTACCATACTGTTTTGGTTATTATAGCTTTGTAGTATAGCTTAAAGTCAGGTAGTGTTATGCCTCCAGCTTTATTTTTTTTGCTGAGCATTGCTTTGGCTATTCGTGGTCTTTTATTGTTCCATATAAATGTCTGAATAGTTTTTTCCATTTCTGAGAAAAATGTCTTTGGAATTTTGATGGGGATTGCGTTGAATTTGTATATCACTTTGGGTAGTATGGACATTTTCACTATGTTGATTCTTCCAATCCAAGAGCATGGAATATCTTTCCATCTTCTTGTATCCTCTCTAATTTCTCTCAGCAGTGGTTTGTAGTTCTCATTGTAGAGATTTTTCACCTCCTTGGTTAACTCAATTCCTAAGTATTTTATTTTTTTGGTGGCTATTGTAAATGGGCAGGCTTTCTTGATTTCTCCTTCTGCATGTTCACTATTGGAGAAAAGAAATGCTACTGATTTTTGTGTGTGGATTTTGTATCCTGCTACTGTCAGTTGCTTTCTAAATATATTCTCAGTACTAATCCTTGACTTCAGCTGTGTTACACAGGCTCTTGCTTATCTTAATTTTGTTCAGGATTTAATTTTTGTGTTTGCTTTCTATGTATTGTCAAATAATATTCTTTACCCTAAGGTCATAAAAGTATTCTCATATATTTTCTTCTAAAAATTTTAATGCTTTATGTTCTTTTTTTACATTTTTAAAAATTCCATCTGGATTTTTCTGTGTATATAACTATATGGGTCATTTTCTGGTCTTTTAGTGCTGCTTTACTTATCTACTTAGCTGTTGTTTCCTCAGCACCACACTGTTTAAGTAACTATGCTTTTGTAACATGTTATCAATATCGGATAGGATATTTCTTTCCTTGTTCTTTGTTTTTATCCCTAACTTAGACATTCTCATTCTTTTATTTTTTGTTTGAGTTTTAGAACCATTTTGTCAAGTTCTATGAAAATTCTGTTAGAATTTTGTTTGAAATCAGACCAAAGAGCATCTCCACTTTAATTCAGGTCATCCTTTGAATCCTTCAATAAAATTTTGTCTCTTTTTCGCTGTGCATTTGTGTTAGCTTTATTCCTGTGTAGTTTATAGTTTCTACTGCTTTTGTAAATTAGATTTTTTTCTCTTATCTAATTAACTTTTGCAGGTTTATAGAAGCATTATCAATTTTTATTTCTAGTTAAGGTATGTAGTCTTGTTCAACTCTTACTAATTTTAATAGTTGTTCATTGATTCCTTTGAGTGTTCTAAGTCAATGATTTTATTATCTGCTAATAATGAAAACTTTATGGACTGCTGCAAGGACTCCCATTGATGAGAAATGTCTGACACTGCTCTGCTGGCATACTGTTTCCTAGTAAGCTGCTGCCAAGTGTGGCTTATGACAGTCTTATGAGTCTGAATGTTTAGTTGAATGAAAAAAGACCTGGTTGTCATTAGAGGGACAGAAGTGGACTAAGTAGATAGCTGGATTTAACCAATGTTTAGTTACAGTAAATGGAACCAAGGAGTTTGCAGGTGGTTAAGGGAGTAATGATCATAGAAAGGATGCATGGAAACTAGGCTGAAAAGTTTAAAAAAAAAAAAAAAAAAAAAAGGGCAGTAAAGAATGACAAAAAATTTAGGGCCTATGCATATTTTATACAGGAAATTTTAATTAAGTCAAAGACTTTTATAGTGGTGGAATTAAAAGAAATGAGGTGGAAGGATAGGTAGTTAGAAGAGGGGTGTTTGAAATTGAGATTTCAAGGGGGTTCAGTTATTGGTAATGACAAATCAAGGGTGTAATTTTATCATTCAGTGGCTAAATTAGGGTGAAGGAAAAAATTGTTGGGAGTGAAGGCAAGGAACCATACCCATGGATATTGAAGTTGCTAAGAATGATCACAGTATAAGGGCTAGGAAAAGAAGATTTTGATCCAGGTGCTGAAATCTGTAAATAACAGAAAGTGTCCAGGATTTCAGAAAATATTAGCCACTAAGATCGGTGCTATATTCTGGTGACATGAACTAATAAATAGATAGGACTTTCAAAGAAGGAAGGGAGAAAACTGGTTTGAAAGTGATGAAAGGGAGCAAAGGGGACATCTTTTCTACTTGTAGGGCTCTGAATTATGAGAGAAAAATTGCCTCTGTGTTAGGGGGCTAGAGGGAAAATGGGGTCCTGTGGGTGAACCAGATTTCAGTTAAGGCAAGAAGATGAAATGAGTATTCAGAAAAAGATTGTGGATATAGAGAAGCTGGCTGATGATATACTATGGTTTCCAGAGGATATAGTAGTAGGCTTTGGGAAGATGAGGAATGGTGATAGCTTGGGTCCCATTAGTGGGTGTATTCCAAATATTTATTTAAGTATTTAACAGTCTTAAAGACTGTTAAGACATGGTCAGTGACCAATTAGAATGGATTCATTGTCACAATGGTGTTGGTGATTACATCAGCCCTGGATGACTCCACTGGATGATGATGGATAAAGGTGTATGCTCCTGGTGGTAGAAAAGGTGCAGGGATATGAAAGGCAATGGTTTAATGTTGAGGAACTTTGGTGATCAGTTCAAACTCTAGGGAATGGAGGCTTGCGGTAGTGTGGTGACCAAAGGGATGAACAAAGGTCTCCTCTAGGCATTGGTTCTGAGGCATTTTATGGTAGAGAACTGGCTGAAAGCCCTCTCTTATATCTTATGGAAGCTGTATATTTTTATCTCTTTGTAATGTTTTTGGAAATATTTTCTCAGTACTTCTAAATACTTATTTAGAATTTTCATTGGAGTTTTGCCATTGAATTTTTTATTTCAATGATTATATAATTTATTTTTAATATTTCTGTTTTTTTTCCATTTCTGTTTTTGTTTTATTATTTTCTGTCCTGGTTTCAAAGATTCAGTTCCCTCCTTTATTTCAGTGAGGATTATGAAGTACTTACTTTACAATCCTTAATAGATAACCGTTAGCTCCATTTCTTCACAGGTAACTTCTTCAGTTTGTGGATTTCTGGATTGTTTTTCATAACATCTGACCTACCAATTTGCAATTCAAATTTTAGTATTCATCAGCTGGCCAGTTAGCTCAGTTGGTTAGTGCGCTGTATAATAACACCAAGGTCAAGGGTTTTGATCCCTGTACCGGCCAAGTGCCAAAAATAAATAAATAAATAAGATTTAAAAATCTTTTTAAAAAAATTTTTTAGTATTCATCTATTATAGGAGTTTTCTCTCATGTGATCTACTCCCAGAGAAGCAGTTTCATAGTTCCTTCACCCTGCTGTTCACAGTCTCTACTTTCAGAGACTTCCAGCTCTTTAATCTTCTGCTCCTAGATACGCAGTATGATCCCAATTCCCAGCTTTATGCTGGATGCTTGAGTTCAGCACCTCACCATTCAAAAACCCAGATCCAAACTGTCTCCTACTTACCACTTTGGTTTTCCTTTCTACTTTACTTGTTTTCACTACAGATCTGAATGTTTATTAGTAGCTTTTTCTCTCTTTTTTGGAGTGGTAAAAAAGGTTTTTGTGCTATGCTTGGTCTTTCATCTTGACCCTAGAAGTAGAAAAATAGCTTTTAAATCCAACTACAGAGAATTTTATGTATGTAGTAAAGTTAGCAGGTGATAGACATTCTTTGACATGTAGTGAAAATCTAAACGTTTTAAAAATAAATCCAACTTAATTATGTCTCTAATATAGACTGTGATCAACCACTTTATGACTGCCCTATGTGTGGGCTCATCTGTACAAATTACCATATTCTCCAAGAGCATGTTGTCTTGCATTTAGAAGAAAACAGCTTTCGACAAGGTATGTTTATATGTTTAAAGATAAAAATATCATGATTTAATTCCTTAGGGAACATACCTAATTTTTACATTAGTGATATAGAGAAAAAAAAATACTATCTAGAAAAAAATACTATCAAAAAAAAAAATCTGTTCCTGTAAAGAATCCTTATCTAGCTGTAACTTCTTCTGTAGAAGTTGTTTCACCAAAAAGTTGTAACGGATGAACTGTTGTGACCCCCATCCAAACTAGGGCTGTACATCCTGGATTTTGCCCCAGAACATCAATATTTAGAGGGTATAAACATTTAAGATAATGATCTTTAAATATAATGCAATTTTTAAAATATTTTATTTAGAAGTTGAGGCCATTCCTTCAACACCTAGAAGTAACTGAATTTAGCACTTGGTCAGCAAAAATGGTTGAACAAGGAAGCTGCTGTGTGGCATATATAATTTTAAAAATGAGTTTGAGCTAAAAGTCTTTCAGTTCATATCCACCTGCTTATTTATCTCAGCTTCTAAAATTACTTACTGGTTTTATAGTGACTACATAAAAGTTTTCCTCTGTTCCCTATCTTTTTTAATATTGGTATTAAGTAATTATGGTACCTTAGAAGTGGAAAAATCCTATGTGAGTTTCACAAACCCACTGAAAGAAAATATAAAGTATACCCTAAGAAAAACCAATTGTGTTCTACTCTATTTCAGTTTCTTAAGGTACATAGATAACTCATTAATGCAGGGGTCTTGAGTGTCTAGTACCAAGTGATCCTAGTACTGCTATCAGTGATCTCCATGTACAGCATTACTTGCTCACTCAGCCCAACCCCAAGACGAGAATTATTGGAGCAAAGATGGAATTGTCCTCTACTCTAGTGGTTGTCTATTAACTACTCAAGCTAGTATGCTATCTTCCTTTAGACAAGATTGCAAGGGAGTACTGTGGAAGGATAATCCTTTAGAAGCTGAATTTCTGATAATTTTTATTCTGTTTGCAATACGCTTTGTATGGTTACATATATTACTCTGTAAGCCTATAGTGAGTAATGAGAGAAAGACATGGTCTGAGTAAGTCGCTGTAGATAGCATCAGGGTACACAAAAAGTCAGTTGTGAATTGTGTTCAACAATAATAGAAGGGGGGACTGAATAGGAAGATGTAGCAGTGGCTGAGAGGTTTGAAAGGAAAGGAAGAATATTCAATTACATAATTAAGCCATTAGGTTGGGGGTTCAAGGAGACAGGGTACTGGCTAGAAGTCACTGACTAATGGATCTGGGGGACACTGGGTAGAGAGGAAGCAGGGTGAGATTTTGCAAAGTTACACCATTTGTGTGGGGCCAAACTGTGATTAAATTTCTCTCCAACACCTTTGTGTATATTTTTGTGCTTTTTATTATTTCCTTCCCACCCCTAGTATTTCTTGGAAAAATCAACCTTAGTTGTGTTAGGGAGCATCAACGAAGGGTGTTACCTAATGTCTTTAAATTCTAGTTTCCTCAGTAGATAATAATACCTACTTCATAAAGTTGTCATGAAGATCAAATGAGATAAAGTGTTACAGCTTAAACACTCAGTGAATTTTATTTGTTATTTAAATGGAGGTTATCCCCTTACAGAAGCAGTTCTAAATTCTGCTAGATTTGTACTCAATGGTTCCATGATATCAAAGTCATGAATAAATGGCAAATACGGCATTTACTTTGTTTTTAAAATATGTATTAACTAGGTGGCCGGTTAGCTTAGTTGGTTAGAGCGTGGTGCTAATAAAATATGTATTAACTAAAAGGTAAGCTTTGATGGCAGCAGTTATTTTATTCTGAACATTAAAAATATCTAATAGGCATGGATAGTGTCCAGTGTTCTAGTGATTTAGAATTGGCTCACCAGCTTCAACAAGAAGAAGACAGAAAGAGGAGATCTGAAGAATCAAGACAAGAGATAGAGGAATTTCGGAAGCTGCAGGTACAAAGATTAATAACATTTATAATCTTTTGATTTGGTAGAGTTCTTATTTTTCAAATATGTTTTCAAGACTTCAGCCTATTATTTTTGCCTTTGTTATTACTAAAATATATATATATATATGTATATATATATTTTATAGTTCTTAACAGCCACCATTATAAGTCCTCGTTCTGGTCAGGTACTGGGGTAATCACTTCATACACAGTATTTCAAAATCTTCATAACAAATCCAGGATGAAATTATTTTAGCTCCCCCCCCCACCCGCCCTCCTTTCAGATGAAGAAATGGAGGCAAAGCAGAGTGGTTAAATAACTTGCTCAGGGTCAGGCAGCTCTTAAGTGGTAAAGCTTGTATTCAAACCTGTGTAAGGTAATGGGGCAAGTTAGGAAACTGAGAATTTAAGTGTTTATATACTTAGAGGTGAAATTTATACTTTGAATTAATGTTGCCTGAGTCTTAAATTCTTTTACAGATTGCCATAACTCTTCTGTCTTTCACGATACATTTAGTAGAAAAAGAAGATCCTCTATTTTCCCTACTTCAGGGAATGCAAGTCTTTTGCCACAATGATTGTTTACAGAGAAGTGGTTGTTAATTATTAAATCAGGGATTTTGTGTGTGTGTGTGTGATTTAGTTTTCATAAAAATACTTTAAGTTGACTTGTATAAACGTCCATAAACCAGAATGTTTCAACATAGATTTCCAAATAAAATTGTAGTAAGCTTCCATCCTCATTGAGGTATAGGTACATAAAAATTAAGTCACTTGTTTTTATGTTCAATAGAGACAATATGGTTTAGATAATTCTGGAGGATACAAACAACAGCAACTACGGAATATGGAGATAGAAGTAAATAGGGGAAGAATGCATCCATCTGAATTTCATAGAAGAAAAGCTGAGATGATGGAATCACTAGCTATTGGTATTGATGATGGAAAAACAAAAACTTCTGGTGAGTACTTAAGCATCAAAATCATAGTTTTAATATTGCGTACACCACTGAAGTAATAATCAGAATCATTTGAATTTTGCTTGATTTTCATAATTCATGGTTTGTATGGTTTTAGGTGAGACTGTGTTCAAATTTTTTTAAATGTGTTTTGAAACATCTGAATTTTTTTACAGCAAATAATTCACTTAAAAATAATTTACTTTTATATTGTGTTAATTTACTTGACATTTGAAAATGAACCTTTAAGGGCCAAACCCGTGGCTCACTCGGGAGAGTGCAGCGCTGGGAGCGCCGAGGCCACAGGTTCGGATCCTATGTAGGGATGGCCGGTACGCTCACTGGCTGAGCGCGGTGCGGCGCGGTGCAGATGACACCAAGCCAAGGGTTACGATCCCCTTACTGGCCACAAAAAAAAAAAAAGAAAAAGAAAATGAACCTTTAAAAAAAGTTTTTATTGCTTACCACACTTAAGTGCTTACCATGTTCTAGGCTAGTGCTGTCTAAAGCAATATGATGTGAGCCACATATATGATCTTAAATTTCTCAGAGCCACATTTTAAAAAGTACAAAGGAACAGGTGAATTTTTTTTTTTTTTTAAATAGGCTTGTGTTAGATGGTTTTGACCAATGATAAGCTAGTGTAAGTGTTCTGAGCATGTTTAAGGTAGGCTAGGCTAAGCTATGATTGTTAGAGTAGGTGTGTTAAATGCATTTTTGACTTAACGGTATTTTCTTTTTCCTTTTTTTTTTTATTGAAACATTGATTATACGTATTTGTAGGGTACAGAGTTGAATTTAAATTTCAGTACATGTATACAAAGGTTTGATGGTCAAATCAGGGCAATTAGCATATTCATCACTGCGAAACTTATTTACTTCTTTGTGATGAGGACATTCAGGGTCCTCTCTTCTAGCCATTTGATCAAATGCAGTAAGTTATTGTTAATTATAGATGCCTAGCTCAACTGTACACTAACAGAATTTATTTTTCGTGTGTAGCTGTTTTGTGTCCATTAAGTAACACTTCTCCCCTCCCCCTTCCCTTTTCCCTTCAGTAACCACAGTTCTGCTCTTTCCTTCTGAAAGTTCAACTTATTATTACTGTTATTGTTTGCTTATTTATTTATTTTGGCTCCCATTTATGAGTGAGAACATGCAATATTTCTCTTTTCTGAGCCTGGCGTATATATATATTATGTCCTTATTATAAGCTGCCTTGAAATTTAGAAGTGATTTAGTGGCAAACACTTTTATTTTTTGTTAATTGTGCAAATGTTAATTGAAGCAACTGTCATTTAAAGAGTTTCCATTTATACACTGCAACCTTGTTATAATTTAAATAATATAATATAATTTAACAAAAGATAGATTCACCTTGGAAAATTCCTAAAGAGATTTAGATGCTAAGGAACAAAAGGTATTTTATTGTAGGGAAATTTTCCCTTAAAGATGTTATATAATATGATTGATAAGACAGTGTTACCCAGACACACCTGTCTTATACGTAATAAGTATGCTAGACTATACAAGAATGTATATTACTTTCTTCTTCATTTTTCTGGGGGGTTCCCACCCCCATTCTTAAAGGGCTGTTTCAAATCTTGATCTCTTCATCAAAGCTGATGATAGGAAAGTCCACATTTCTCTTAACCTCTGAATTTCTAGCATACCCATTCCATGCCACAATATTTAGTACTCAGTTATATACCATTTTGATTGTTCCTCTTCCGTGTAAGTCGTATCTTTCAAGTTCTTTGGAAATGGTTATAATGACCTATATTTCTATATTTCATGGTGCTAGGCCCAGCTACAACTATTGGTTCATTTGATTGTTTTGATTTATTAACCTTTATCTACCTTCTTAGAAGACAAAAAAACATTTTCCTATAGGATACCCTTCATTCAGTAAAAACCATTTAATGATTGTCATTTTGGTGCCACATGTTATGAGAAAGTATGGGCTATACAAATAAAACATCCCTGATTATAAGCTTCACAAAGTCTGTACAGTAAGTAAAGTATACACAAAGAACTGTGGTATTCTGCTCTGGCAGAATGTGACTTGTACTCAGGGGGCACAAGAAATAAATGCAATGAGTGTTCAGAAAAAGAAAGTCACAAAAATGGTCAGAATCAGAAGAAGGGTCTATGAAGACTATAGTATTTGATCCTTGAAGGATCTGTAGGATTTTGAAATATGAGGAGAGTGTACTAAAAGGAGGAAAGGGACAGAGTCAGATGTCCCTTGTCCTTACACCTTGTTTATCCATATTATAGTGCTTGTTTATAGTCTGGGTCGATATGATTTCAAGGGATATTGTCATATTCATCTTTTTATCCTTAGTATAGTGCTAGGTATATAACAAGTGCTTAGGAAATACTGAAATTGAATTAAAACTCTGTGGGCAAAATTGTGTTTAATGTGTTAAGTTAGGTCACAGCCAAAATTATGACAAGAAGAACAGTATGCAATAAAGGTGAGTTTGAGGATAACTTGCTGTGGACTTCATATACCATAGGTTAAAACTGTTCTATAGGTGATAGGGAGCTCCTGATGTTTTTTGACTGGGAGGAAATTAATTAGGACTGAGTGATCTTCAGCAGTGTAGTTAATAAAATGGAGAGACAAGAAGAACATTGATTCAACTAGCGTACTTTTATGTGCAGGGCCTGAAGATGCAGAGACAAAGGATGCAACAATTTCAACTGAGTGTAATAAGTAATATGCCAGTGTTAGGAAACTTGGATTGTAGTTAATAAGCAAGGACACAAACTAAGGTTAAAAGGGTAAGAAGGTAAAGAAGATGGAAATGACTGGATTTATACTGAGCTTAAGGGGTTGACATTAGAAATGTATGAGATAACCATTTAAAGGTGATAATAAATCCTTCTAAATCTCCTAAATCTCTTTTCTACTTTAGGAATTATTGAAGCACTTCATAGGTATTATCAGAATACTGCCACAGATGTGCGCCGTGTGTGGCTTTCTACAGTGGTGGATCACTTTCATTCATCTTTAGGCGACAAAGGTTGGGGTTGTGGTTACAGAAATTTCCAAATGCTACTTTCATCATTATTACAAAATGATGCTTATGATGATTGCTTGAAAGGTATGTGAAATACAGTACTCTCAACTTGTCATCTAATGAAATATATATGATATGAAATGAATTAATTTATAGCAGGCAAAATTAATAGGTTTAACAAAAGTATTTTTGGTATATTTACATAAGAAATCTGAATTCTGGTTGGAGGAAGAAAAAAATGATATAATAGATGATGTCAAGAATAACTGTCTTGGGTTTTTCAAGATGGCGCCGGCTGCGGCGGCTGGCGCGGAGTAGCTGAGGTGGAAAAGGCGGCCACTAGGCCTCAGGCAGCCGGGAAACTTGTGGACCTTCCTCTTGCCATCTCTTAAGGGAGGACCGCTGCTGCTGGCCGGTCGTGGGGGGTGACCGCCACTTTGCCCCCGGCAGGAGAGGCTGCCTCATTTACAGGCAACAGCTTTGAAGTGTGGAGCAGGAAAAGAACTGTTTCTTAGCTGCAAAAGCGAGTCTCGAAACAGGGAACACGGCGCCAGGGCTGCTGTGGATGCAGCCAGGATCCTGGAGGCCGGGGCCGCGCTAAAGGCGGCCAGCGGCCCTATTCAGGATTCGAGGTTTCAGGCCGGCATTAAAGAAGATTCCTGGGAGCGCCCGAGCCGCGCCGCGACTGAACAGCCCGAGGCGGCAGCAGCCGAGAACACGGAAGGCGACAAACCAGAGACAGAGAGCGAGCACCCGACCTGGCACAGCACTGTGAGTGACCCCCTGGTCCAGCTCTGTTCGGGGGGCGGATGCCCACGCGGCTCCCGCCTGCACCACCAGGCCACTCACCGCCCTGGTGCTGCCTCCATTTTCCCAGGTGCGGGCAGCTCCGCCCTGCTCGGCCATCACTGAGCCCTCCCACTTGCTTTCCGGAGCCTGCAGACCGGCCTCCTCTCCCACTCCCTCCCCAGATCTCTGGCGGGGCTGGTGGCATTGGGCATACCCGGCCAGTGTTGGGAGGGCAAGGAAGTAGGGCGGGCCGACTGTCACTCCACCACACCCTGGACTCCGGCCCCCGGTAAACTTCCTGTTACTGGGAGGCAGATACCATCTCTGCGGCCACCAGTTTGGAAAAAAGCCTAACGAATTTCTGTTTGGGAATAGTGTGGTAGGAGAGTTCCCAGGTCCGCTTGAACCTGCCGGAGAGCAGGCTGCAGGCGGGCGCTAGGCTTGGTTTATACCGGGAGGATACAAAGGTGAACAAGAACCGAGAAAGATCTACACAGTGCTACAAAGGCACCCAGAGCGACCGGTCGTCTGTGCCTAGCAGAAGTAGACTTCCTGGGCGAGGCGGTGCCAAGCAGGGTCTTGAAGGCCCAGCTGATAGACGAGGGGTGCAGAAGACACGCCCCAGCCCAGCACAGTGTGCACAGAGGGGGGAGACGTGCGGCCAGGGAGGCGGAGACTCGACAGAAACCACACACCCGGTGGGGTCGCCACTGCACGATCTAACAGCCTGGGCCAGAGCACATGGATCGGGGAGAAGTCCTGCACAGGAAGTGAAAGCTCAACAGAGATCACACACCCTGTGGTACGTGATCCACCAGCCCAGCAGAGTCCAACCTGACCAGAAAGGTGGCTCCCCGGAGAAGCCCAAGACCCGAGGCAACCACACACACAAGGCACTAGAGGCCAACTGAGCAGTCACGGAGGGAGCCATACCAAATTAGCAACCACAGCAACATCCTACTTAGTCATTAGTCTCAAACCGGTGGTCTGTGCAACCCCCTGCCACAATGAATAAACACCAAAAAAAAGATACCAGAAATACAAAAAATCAAGAAAGTACACCACCAAAAGTTAATAAATCTCAAACTCTAGATCCTATAGAACAGGAAGCCCTTAAAATGACTGACAAGGAATTTCGAGTGATAATTCTAAGGAAACTGAATGAGATTCAAGAAAACTCAGCCAGACATCATGATGAAATGAGGAAAAGTATACAGGATCTGAAAGAGGAAATGTAAAAGGAAATCAATGTCCTGAAAGAAAATGTAGCAGAACTTGCTGAACTGGAGAAGTTATTCAGCGAAATAAAAAACACAACGGAGAGTTTAACCAGCAGGCTTGTCGAAGTTGAAGAGAGAACCTCTGAACTTGAAGATGGGCTGTTTGAAATAACACAAGCAGACAAAAAGAAAGAAAAAAGAATCAAGGACATGAAAGAAAATCTGAGAGAGATATCAGACAACCTCAAGCGCTCAAATATCCGAGTCATGGGTATTCCAGAAGGGGAGGAAAATGGAGACTCCATTGAAAACATATTCAACAAAATAGTGGCAGAAAACTTCCCAGGTATAGGAAAAATCACAGATCTTCAGATCCAGGAAGCTCAACGATCTCCAAACGTATTCAACCCAAAAAGGCCTTCTCCAAGAAATGTCATAGTCTAATTGGCAAAACTCAGAGACAAAGAGAGAATCTTAAAAGCTGCAAGAGAGAAGCGTCAAATCACCTATAAGGGAGCCCCAATCAGATTAACATCAGACTTTTCATCACAAACCCTAAAAGCTAGAAAGGAATGGGATGATATTTTCAAAATACTAAAAGACAAAGATTGCCAGCCAAGAATACTCTACCCTGCAAGGCTATCCTTCCGAAATGAGGGGCAAATAGTATATTTCTCAGACAAACAAAAACTGTGGGAGTTCACTACCACACTACCATCCTTACAAGAAATCCTCAAGGGAGTACTGGGTTTGGTTCCTGAAAAATAACTACCACTGCCATAAAAACCCAAGAAAAATCAAAACCCGCTAGTATAATAAAAATGGCATTCATGAAGAGAAAACAAGCTAACAAAAACACTATCTACAACCTAAGGAACCACCAAACAAAGAAAGCAAACAGTAAATCAGAAAGCAAGGAACAAAAGAAACCTAAGACAACCAAACAACCAATAAAATGCTAGGAATAAATCAACACCTTTCAATAACAACTCTTAATGTAAAAGGCTTAAATTCCCCAATTAAAAGACACAGACTACCTGACTGGATCAAAAAGCAAGACCCAACTATATGCTGCCTACAAGAGACCCACCTCACCCATAAAGACTCACATAGACTAAGAGTGAAAGGATGGAAAAAGATTTACCATGCAAACAGAAAAGAAAAACGAGCTGGAGTAGCTATTCTTATATCTGACAAAATAGACTTTAAACTAAAAACCATAAAAAGAGACAATGAGGGACACTACTTAATGATAAAAGGTCTGATCCATCAAGAAGAAATAACAATCATAAATATGTATGCACCCAATGCTGGAGCAGCCAGATTTATAAAACAAACTCTATTAGACCTAAAGAAGGAAATAGACACTAATACCATAATAGCAGGGGACCTGAACACCCCACTGTCAATATTAGACAGATCATCTAGGCAAAGAATCACTAGAGAAACACAAGATCTAAACAAGACTCTAGACCAATTGGAATTGGCAGATATCTACAGAACATTCCACCCAACAACCTCAGAATATTCATTTTTCTCATCAGCACATGGATCATTCTCCAGGATAGATCACATATTAGGTCACAAATCAAGTCTCAATAAATTCAAAAAAATTGGAATTATCCCATGTATCTTCTCAGACCACAATGGATTAAAACTAGAAATTAATAACAAACAAAACTCTGGAAACTATACAAACACATGGAAATTAAACAGCATTCTACTTAATGACATATGGGTCCAAGAAGAAATCAAGCAGGAAATCAAAAAATTTATTGAAACTAATGAAAACAATGATACATCATACCAAAACCTGTGGGATACTGCAAAAGCAGTATTGAGGGGGAAATTTATTGCATTAAACGCTCACCTTAGAAGAATGGAAAGATGGCAAGTGAACAACCTAACACTTCGCCTTAAAGAACTAGAAAAACAAGAACAATCCAAACCTAAAGTTAGCAGACGGAAAGAAATCATTAAGATCAGAGCAGAACTGAATGAAATTGAAAACCAAAAAACAATTCAAAAGATCAACGAATCAAAAAGTTGGTTTTTTGAAAAGATAAATAAAATTGACAAACCATTAGCATGGCTAACAAAAAAAAGAAGAGAGAAGACTCAAATAACAAAAATTAGAAATGAAAAAGGTGATATTACAACTGATTCATCTGAAATACAAGGAATCATTCGAGACTACTATAAACAACTATACACCAACAAATTTGAAAATCTGGAGGAAATGGATAAATTTCTGGACACACACAAGCTCCCAAAACTGAACCGTGAAGACGCAGAAAATTGGAACAGACCAATAACAATAAAGGAGATTGAAGCTGTTATCAGAAGGCTCCCAACAAAGAAAAGCCCAGGACCAGATGGATTCACAGCAGAATTTTACCAAACATTCAAAGAGGAATTGACACCGATTCTTTACAAACTATTCCAAAAGATTGAAACGGACGCAAATCTCCCAAACTCATTCTATGAAGCAAACATCATCCTGATACCAAAACCAGGTAAAGATATAACCAAAAAAGAAAACTACAGGCCGATATCCTTGATGAATATAGATGCAAAAATCCTCACTAAAATACTAGCAAACAGAATACAGCAACACATACGAAAAATTATTCATCACGATCAAGTGGGATTCATCCCAGGGATGCAAGGTTGGTTCAACATACGCAAATCAATAAATGTGATACACCATATTAATAAAGTCAAACACAAGGACCATATGATCATCTCTATAGATGCCGAAAAAGCATTTGATAAAGTTCAGCACTCATTCATGACAAAGACCCTCTATAAGTTAGGTATAGAGGGAAAGTATCTCAACATAATTAAAGCCATATATGCCAAACCCACTGCCAATATCATCCTGAATGGGGAAAAGCTGAAAGCTTTTCCTTTAAGAACAGGCACTAGACAAGGATGCCCACTCTCACCACTCCTATTCAACATAGTGTTGGAAGTACTAGCCAGAGCAATCAGAGAAGAGAAGGAAATAAAGGGCATCCAGATTGGAAAAGATGAAGTCAAACTGTCCCTGTTTGCAGATGACATGATCCTATATATCGAAGAGCCTAAAACCTCTACAAAAAAACTGTTGGAATTGATAAATGATTTCAGCACAGTAGCAGGATACAAAATCAACACACAAAAATCAGTAGCATTTCTTTTCTCCAATAGTGAACATGCAGAAGGAGAAATCAAGAAAGCCTGCCCATTTACAATAGCCACCAAAAAAATAAAATACTTAGGAATTGAGTTAACCAAGGAGGTGAAAAATCTCTACAATGAGAACTACAAACCACTGCTGAGAGAAATTAGAGAGGATACAAGAAGATGGAAAGATATTCCATGCTCTTGGATTGGAAGAATCAACATAGTGAAAATGTCCATACTACCCAAAGTGATATACAAATTCAATGCAATCCCCATCAAAATTCCAAAGACATTTTTCTCAGAAATGGAAAAAACTATCCAGACATTTATATGGAACAATAAAAGACCACGCATAGCCAAAGCAATGCTGAGCAAAAAAAATAAAGCTGGAGGCATAACACTACCTGACTTTAAGCTATACTACAAAGCTATAATAACCAAAACAGTATGGTACTGGCATAAAAACAGACACACTGACCAATGGAATAGAATAGAGAATCCAGAAATCAACCCACACACTTACTGCCATCTGATCTTTGACAAAGGCACCAAGCCTATTCACTGGCGAAGGGACTGCCTCTTCAGCAAATGGTGCTGGGAGAACTGGATATCCATATGCAGGAGAATGAAACTAGATCCATACCTCTCACCGTATACTAAAATCAACTCAAAATGGATTAAGGATTTAAATATACACCCTGAAACAATAAAACTTCTTAAAGAAAACATAGGAGAAACACTTCAGGAAATAGGACTGGGCACAGACTTCATGAATACGACACCAAAAGCACGGGCAACCAAAGGAAAAATAAACAAATGGGATTATATCAAACTAAAAAGCTTCTGCACAGCAAAAGAAACAATTAAAAGAGTTAAAAGACAACCAACAGAGTCGGAGAAAATATTTGCAAAATATACATCTGACAAAGGATTAATATCCAGAATATATAAGGAACTCAAACAACTTTACAAGAAGAAAACAAGCAACCCAATTAAAAAATGGGCAAAAGAGCTAAGTAGGCATTTCTCTAAGGAAGATATACAAATGGCCAACAGACATATGAAAAAATGCTCAACATCACTCAGCATCCGGGAAATGCAAATCAAAACCACATTGAGATACCATCTAACCCCAGTTAGGATGGCTAAAATCCAAAAGACTATGAACGATAAATGCTGGCGAGGCTGCGGAGAAAAAGGAACTCTCATACATTGTTGGTGGGACTGCAAAATGGTGCAGCCTCTATGGAAAATGGTATGGAGGTTCCTCAAACAATTGCAGATAGATCTACCATACGACCCAGCTATCCCACTGCTGGGAATATACCCAGAGGAATGGAAATCATCAAGTCGAAGGTATACCTGTTCCCCAATGTTTATCGCAGCACTCTTTACAATAGCCAAGAGTTGGAACCAGCCCAAATGCCCATCATCAGATGAGTGGATACGGAAAATGTGGTACATCTACACAATGGAATACTACTCAGCTATAAAAACGAATGAAATACTGCCATTTGCAACAACATGGATGGACCTTGAGAGAATTATATTAAGTGAAACAAGTCAGGCACAGAAAGAGAAATACCACATGTTCTCACTTATTGGTGGGAGCTAAAAATTAATATATAAATTCACACACACACACACACACACACTCACACACACACACAAAAAAAAAAAAACCGGGGGGGGGGGAAGATATAACAACCACAATTATTTGAAGTTGATACGACAAGCAAACAGAAAGGACATTGTTGGGGGGGGGGGAGGGAGAAGGGAGGGAGGTCTTGGTGATGGGGAGCAATAATCAGCTACAATGTATATCGACAAAATAAAATTTTTAAAAAAAGGAAAAAAAAAAAAAGAATAACTGTCTTAAAAACTGAGGTTTCTTTATAGTATATGATATACTGCTAAATGTTCAGTACTTTAGTAACTGTCATATAACATGATTGCTTATATAATTTTAGGTATGTCAGTTCCTTGCATTCCAAAAATTCAATCTATGATTGAAGATGCATGGAAGGAAGGTTTTGATCCTCAGGGGGCCTCTCAACTTAATAATAGGTTACAGGGAACAAAGGCCTGGATTGGAGCATGTGAAGTATATACACTCCTGACCTCCCTAAGGGTAAAGTATGTACCTAAAACCCAAGTTAATGTTATCTGGGAGCTTTTTTTGTTTTTTTAAATTTTATTTTATCAAAGAGATAGTTAAAAGATAAAATTAAGTAGCACTGAAAGGCTTATAATGAAAACCAACAACTTATTCGCTATCTCATGCACCTGTCTACTCTCAAGTCCTGTTTCTCAGAGGCAACTGTCACTTTCATTGCTTCTTAATAAATGCTTTCATAGTTATTTCTTGGTTTATCAGTTTTTAGACATTGTCTATTGTATTTTTTTATACCTTCCTCTTGCTTACCCTCATTCTTTCTAATGTGATTAAATCTCAGTTTTTATTAAAATATGAATTGACATCATTACAATTGTGTAAATATTGCTTCCCTTCATAGGGAAGTAATGGCTAGATAAAATTAACTCTAAGAATTTTTTGTATTTGATAACTCCATTGATGAACGTATTTTTAAAATATTATCTTAATAGTTTACTTTGTCAATTTTTTATAGGTGCCATATTGTTGATTTTCACAAGTCAACTGGTCCTTTGGGTACACACCCTCACTTATTTGAATGGATATTGAACTATTACTCCTCAGAGAGGGAAGGGAGTCCAAAGGTAGTGTGTACGTCTAAACCTCCTCTCTACCTTCAGCATCAAGGTTAGTATAACTCACAGATAACAGTGTCATTTATAAGAAAACAAAACTGTCTATTGCTTTAGGACAGATTAAGATTCTGATAATGGGAAGAAGGGAGTGCTATTGTGACATTAGGTGTGTGATTTTCAGAGCTACTCTGTCATTACAGGACATTCTTGGGTAGTGAAGGATGACATACTTGGCATCTTCAGGGCCTTCTGCACTTGCTGTTTTCTTTGTCTAGTTCACTGTCCCTTAATTGTCATCCCTTACCTTCTTTCAGGTCTTTACTTAAATGAGGCCTTCTCTGGCCTCATCTTATTTAGAAGTGCAACTTGTTATCCCAGTCTCCCACCCCAGCATTTCCTTCCCTTATCTACCTTGTTTATAGAGTATCTCTTCCTAGTAGAATATAAGCTCCATGAAGGCAGGCACATTTGTTCTGTTTGCTGCTGTATACCTTACTGCCTGGAATAGTGCCTGGCACATAGATACTTGATAAATTTGTTGAGTGGATGATTTGGATTGATAGGAGTAAAGAGAAATAAATGTTAGGAATTTCATTGTTTAGGAATACAGACTATAAAAGATTAAGCCCTCCCCCATTGATATTCTAGAAGATATAATTTTACTTTTGTTTACCTTTTGGAACCATGAGAGTTTTTGTTCTAGGATAGGTAAATTTCAAATTTTTTCATTTAAGATAATTTCAAAAAGAAGGATCAAGGGATTAGAAAAGGAAAAGTAAAATATATGGCAGAGTAGAACAGAATTTTTTTTTTAAAAGCCTTTAGAAAACTAAAATTCAACAAAAGAAAACTGAAGGTTAGGAAGTAGAACTAAACTTGTGTTTTAGAGAGCTCAGATACATAATGAGGGGTCTTTAAAAAGTTCATGGAAAGATTCGTAGTATATTTTAATTCCATTTTCCACGAACCTTTTGAAGTACCCTCATACATATTGGAAAGACTGACTATCTTTTAAACACACACTATATAGAGAGAGAACATATATAGTAATATCTGTGTATATGTATAGTTATAGATATGACATATATATACCTGTTATTTGATCTTTTGATAGGTCATAGTCGAACAGTTGTTGGAATTGAAGAGAGAAAAAACCGAACACTGTGTTTACTAATATTTGATCCTGGATGTCCTTCTCGAGAAATGCAGAAACTGTTAAAGCAAGACATAGAGGCTAGCAGTCTTAAGCAACTTCGGAAATCTGTGGGAAATTTAAAACATAAGCAATACCAGATAGTGGCAGTAGAGGGTACTCTTTCTCCAGAAGAGAAAGTTGTAAGTATCTAAATATTATGTGACACCTGAATGGGTTGAACTTAAAGTTGAAAATTCTTAGTTAAAATCGTTGTTACCCCTTTGTATTTCCTAACACATCATTCTATTTCATTAGGTTGGCAAATACATTTTCTGATGTCATTTGATTTCTAGAATGGGCATCTTTAAATCTGAAATGGAACGTAAAGACTTGTAATTACTTTACTCAGAGCTTCATAAAAATATTTAATATTATATTTAATATAATTTTTAATGTAAGATGAGTTACAAATAATGACATAATTTGATCTAGAGACCTAACTTATATTGGTCTTATAATTGTTGTTTCTTAAAATGTGATTCTTATGATTCCTGAAGCTCTGTTTTATGCACCTGAGCTTATTGGGTATACAGAGTTCTAGAATTTCACTTCATTAGAGTTGCCTCTTATCTTTGTCCTTTGTGGTTAAATGATGAGTGATATATTACAGAAAAATTTTTAGGAATTGAAAAACCTCCACTTGGTATTGCCTGAAGCTATGTGATAGCACATCATCTAGAAAATGCACAGGCCCCAGAATCTTAAAGAAATAATTTCCCCTATTTGAGTACTTCATACTAATTTATTGCTCTCTAAAGAGAAAAGAGATAGAGGACTAGAGAGGAACAGTTATGGAGAATAACAGGATCATGGGGGAAAGGACTAAAATTGTTTGAAATGAGAGAGAGCCAGGCTGATCTTTTCATCCTCTTGACTTGGGATATAAAGACAAGGATTGTTTAAGAGCTTCTTCAGTTTAATTATGATACATTAAAAGATTTTATTGCAATGACTTAAATACCAAAATTGCACTCATTTTTTTCACCCCGTTATTAATTTGGCCAGATAAAGTTAGGGCTTCATTTTAATTATTTTAAAATACCAAGATGCACACTCACCAAAATGCAGATAACATTTGAGAACATAACGAAAACTTCTAAGGGAAAATTACAACCTCAAACTTACGAAATTAGGAATAAAAAATTTTAAAGCCAAGCCATAAAGAAATTAAAGAAGATTCTTTCTACTTTATTCCATTTTATCTTTATCTGTTATCTTCTTTGATGTTCATTATTATCTTGAAAAAAATTCTAGGCTTTATTTTTTATACTAGCGTGATAATTAATACATGCTAATTAATTGACTTCTACTTTACAACTAATAGTTTTTTTTAAATTCCTTTTCAAGGCCAGGAGACAAGCTTCTGAAGTCTTTACAGCCGAGAAGATTCCTTGAAGAATTAAGCACTTCAGTGATTATGGAATTACACTGTTTTTCAAATTCAGATACCGAACTCCTTAATACAACTTATGAATCTGTGAATTCTCTAAGTACTTAACATATAATTTAATTTCTAAAATGCCTATATTAATTAAATTATACCTGTAGTACTTCATTGTTTAGTAATTATTTCAATAAAATATCTTGTTTGCATTGTAGGTTTTTTCTTATCCATGTTTCGGAAACCAGTTTTGTATTATAGCCAGAAGATAATAATATGCATTGGTTCTTTACTTGTGTTAGGTACTCATAGTTATTTTACATGTATTGGTCATGGAAAAATTCCAGACTTCCTACAGCCCGTGCTGCCTAGAACCCTTCCCTCACAGCACTCCACCCGGTGGCTTTTAGAACTGCTTCCTGACCTACTCAAGTCTGGATTAAATGCACCTTCTAAGTGCTTGACGGCAATGTTACTCAAAGTAGTGATCTGCAAACTGCCAGTCTGTGACAAAATAAGTACAGAAAAATTAAGAATTGCTGTGAAATTTTATTTTACAAAAATAACAGCAGTAGATTGGAACTATTATTTTTTTAATTGGTCCTTTGCTATAGAATTTGAGAAGCATTGTTCTATGGTACCCTGTAATACACGTATCACAAAACTTGCTAAATTGTAATCTCTTCTAATTTTTTATTTAACTTTTTATATTACCCCCTTCAATGAAAGGCTCTATTATTTCAGGAGCAGTGCCTAGTTTTTATTCGTAGCCTCAGGGTTTCTGGTACATATAGGACTTAAAAATACTTTTTTAGTCAATGAAAATAATGTTTTAGAGAAGCAGTGGTAGAAAATTTAAGTCTTAAGTTTCTTGATATCCCAGCTAACCAGCTCTGTGCAAATCATTTTTGCCCAGTTCAAATCAATTTCTGTAGGAGGAAGGAGACGTCAGATTGAGAAAGTTTTGAGAAGTAGCAAAAGGGTTAAAAATTCGAATGTTTCTATAGTCTTTGAGCAGGTGATGGAATTATGAACACACTTTCTGCTGGAAAAATATGAATATATACACATATACAGTATTTGTACACAATGTCACAGGCCCAAAAGTAGGCAGTTACAAAGGCTTAAGAATACATGCTCTACTTCAGTGGTTATCAGTATTTTTGTTGTAATCTTTGACACTTAAAAAATATTGAAGTTTCCAAAAAGCTTTTGTGGGTTATGTCTTTCAGTTGTTACCATATTAGAAATTAAACCTAAGACCTTTTTAAGACAAGAATACACAAGCACATATCCATTATTCATAGCCATCAGAACACTGATGTGATTGCATGTAATTTAGCCTCCAGAAAATCCATTGTGCATCTTTCTATAAACATTAATAGTTCTACATATGAAATTCCACATTTGATATTTTCAAAGAATGGCATTTTGCACATGAATAATTTCATATTTGTATATGAGGGTACTTTAAAAGTTCATGGGATGTTTGTATTTTAACTATTTTTCCATGAACTTTTTGAAGTACCTAAGTGTGTGTGTGTGTGTGTACACATAGCTGTATATGAAATCAGTCTGACATAAGGGATGCGTATGTATCGGTGCCACATAAGATCAGGCTAATTGTATTCTTAGTCATAATCATCTTCCTCATCCTCATCTTCAGTTTCTTCATTCTCTTCAGATGCAAGTACAGCTGCTGCTTCTGCAGCCCTGAAAGCCTGCTCTTCTTCCACACTAGGGTCGTTCATTTCTGTAATTTCTGGTCCACTGGGGTATTCTTGATAAACTGGTGGTGGAACTGGGGGTGTATAATTGTCTACACTATATTTATGACCCCAGCCTATGTAGAGGTTATCAAACTTTCTATAAGTAAAAAAAACAAGATCATTACTTAATTTTTTCAGTAAGATAAATTGACCATTCTGTAATAATAAAGTGCGTAGAGTATCATGTTCCCATAATTTTAAAAAACAATACATTTAAAATGCTACAGGTAGAATATCCCTCAATGATTCTTCTACCACAGGGAATTATTTTGTCCCAAATTGCTCAAGCTGGTTAAAACCATGGGGCCAGATCCTGTCAAAATGTACCCTATACCTAAACCACACACAAAAAAGACTGGTCATTCAATTATTTTCGGTGGGAAAAAAGGTACCACCTTTCACAAACAGATTTAAAAAGTTGCTAACCCAGCAAACGACCAGGTGAGGAGTTGAGTTTGTTATTTTCTTCAAGCCTGATCATGGGCAATCACAAAGGCCTTTACCTGGCAGGCCTCACCAGGGAAAATTGCCCCCACCTCCACACCAGACTTTGTGCATAACCAATGTATTGCCGTCTGTAAGGGGAGTTGTGATCAAGGACACTGGCCCTCTGGTTTCTCATACTCTGCGTATTTGCATTCCCAGCCCATGTGCCTTCATCCCTAGGTCTATCTCTGAGGCTTTCAGGAGAGGCCTTCTGGCACCTCCCTTCCCCCTTATGACTGTATTCAGTATTTTTCCTCCTTCTAGCCCTCCCATCCTCCCCCTGGTCCATAGAACTGCAGGAGCCTTTTGTTCAGGGCCTCTCTTGACAGTGAGATGACCCCACAACCCCACATCTATGACACCCACATTTGTGCTGATCCACCGGACCTTGCACTGGTGAGCCATTCCATGGGGGGAAATGGAACAGTGGAAGTCAAAGTTTTCTCTTGCTTATACTATCATTGTAAATAATTAAAGGCTGAACTCTGATTTTTGGCTTGTTACTTTAACGGTTACCCTGACCCCTCACAGCTCAGCTCTTGTTTCAGCTCAACTGAGCTTCTGACACTGGGTTATTAGGAAAGAAATAGAAGCAAAGACAAATGGAAGTGTATGTTCTATGTGAGGAATAAAGGATTTTTAGTATTCTCTTGACGCTAATTCTCTTGAAAGTGATAGCCTAAGTAAAGCATGTTTTTAGCTATCTTTTATCAAGATGTCCAAGAAAATGATCTGAGACAAACTAATTTAAAGGCTACTTAGAATTAGCTCCATTAATCTACTAAGTGAATGAATAAGTCAATTACCCAAATAATCATAGCAAAAAACCATATGTTATCTTAATTAATAGGAAAATTAAAAGGGCAGAAGTGTGAATTACTCTAATGTCCTGAATTTCATACTTTACTGTATAATACAGATGTGATTTTAAGCCACACAAACCTAAAATAGCAAAGATGAGTTAAAATAATGGTAGCTTAACATTCCAGTGATAATTTATAATTTCTGGAGCTTAGAAAATCACAGTAATGGCTTTGTAAGTGGTGAGATACTTACTTGCCATTGGAAAAGGCATATGCTCCCGGCCAAAGGTTGGATCGAAGGACTGCAATAGCATGCTGAGGAATGAGATTGGAGGATAGCCGTGCTGTCCAAGGAGGTATATTCTGAATCTCTAGAACCCAAAAAGAAATTCAAATTCATAACATCTTCAACACACACATTTGATATAGAAAGAAAGGTAAAAGCATCAGCAGCTTAACATAAAATCAGGAGGGCATTTTATCAACATTTGGAACAATGAAATTTGAAATTATATCTTCATTTTTGCAACAGAGACAAGAAGTTATATTAAGGCTTATGTGGTAGAGGAAGCAATATTTGATGACCAAATGAAAGGTCAAATTGTTATGAGAGAGATCAAGGGTTACGAACACAAATACTCCAAGGCTGAGTAGGAAGAAACAAGAATATAGCAACAAGAGTACACTTAACAAAAAAACAAAAACAAAAACAAAAAACAGTACCACACAACATAACTGTCAGCATTTCCAGTAAGAGCTGTAGCCAACTTATGTTTCGTCCCTGTGTCATTCCTTCCACCTCTGTCAGGGGACATTGGTGTGGCCAGCTGCATTCTCTACTCCCTCCCATCCCACAACACAGGAAGGGGCAAAGGGTTGGAACTTTGGCTCTAGCCCACTTCTTAGAGGTTTCCAACTCTTATATATTTGCCATACAATGCATATAGTATATTATACAGTTTGCGTGTCTGTGTGTGATATAGTTATGTAAAATTACCTAAATCTTCAGAGATTGGTGTCAAAAGAGGCGGCCCCACTTCCTGTTCTATGTAGTCAGGCCCTTCTCCTTTTTCTTCCTCTTTTTCTTCATCTTCTTCCTCTTCTTCTTCCTCATTTTTTTGTATGGGGTTGAACCAATTACAGCGACCCTGAGAAGGAATGTTGCAAGATTTAGCAGTAATGAGGACCTTAAAATCTCAGAATATTTACTTGGATTGAACCAAGTATCAGGATGAAGTTTCACTGTGTGGGAATTTGATCAATTAGTCATTCATTCATTCAACATATATTTACCAAGTGCTATTTCAATCTAGGCCATTTCAAACAAAAACGGTACTACTTATTTCAAGAATTTGCCAACTTTTTGAAGTTAGAAACCTTGAAGGTTCAGTTATATTTTTAAATTAGCAGAACCTTAGTAAAAATGGTAATAATGCATTTTACTGGTACGTAATAAATAATTTATATGAGAGGTAAAGCTAGGATGATGATGATGATGATCAACAACAAAATTTAAAACGTGGTAATTTAATGCTAGGTATGAAAGTGTGGGGTGTATAAGTTCTCATTAATTCATTTTCACGTAGAGATACCTACCAGTATCTCTTGTCTAGATGAAAGTGTGCTCAAGATTTTCTACCTGCAGTATAGCAGGTACAGCAGAGTGAGGCAGTATCGCAGAGTGGTTAGGACGATGGGCTCTGGGTCCATTCTGCATAGCCCCACATCTGACTCTGTTACTTATTAGCAATATTCCCTTTGTCACGTTTCCTACACTCTCTGCCTCAACTTTCTCATCTGTAAAATAATAATAATAATATTCTTTCATAGAGTCGTTGTGAGGAATATATGTACACACACACACACACACACACACACACACACACACACACACACACGCAGTGCTATTAACAGCACCTGGCACAATAGATGCTATATAGCGCTGTTTGCTTGCTTTTTGCTTTCATTATCATTTTTTATTGTTCTTAGCATCTACGCTCCATGTATTATAGAGATCTAATAAAAAAATCATTTCCAAAATTAATACACTCATCTATATTTAACATATAAAAATAATTTCAAAACACGCATAAATCTAAATCCATATATCACCTGTCAAATACTCCAAAGAAGTACTTATTTTATTTTCCATTTGAAAATAAATATCTGTTTGAAGATCCCTGGGACCCTGGCAATTACATAGTGCTCTGTTTTTACTTTGTTCCTTAATGATCTCTTTCTCTGTCTAGAGTCTAAAGATCTTCGTTTTGTGTGTGTCTGTGCATTGTAGGGACTATTTGATAAATGTTTGCTGATTGGCAGATAGATTGAGAATTGCAAAGCCCCTACCTGAGGGAGAATGTGCTGTACGTGATGAACCCAATTGGATAGGGATTCCACTAGATCGATCACTTGGATGCCTTCAAAATCGGGGTTTTCCTCAAAGCTCTCTCGCCCGCCTTCTACCTCTTCCTCCTCCTCTCCTTCCTCTTCACCAAACTGATAGAATCCTAGAGGACTGACATGGGTCCCTGCTGAAATTCGGGCAATTTGTGCTCGTAAGTAATTGCTCTCATTTCCTGGGAAAGGCGGGTAGCTTATGATGGGAGCATCCAATCTCCCAGTGAAAAATTTCTTGATTTTTCTTGAAATAACAATTTGTGCAGGTGTAACTGATGGTAACTTTATCCATGGTCTTCCTGGTTCACTGCAAACAAAATAGACATATTTGTTGGCCCCTGTTCTACCTTCTTCTTTTGGTATAGCCGGTGGGGCCTTGTAGAAGGACTTCGGTGATTCATCTTCCTCGTCTTCGTCAGCTTCACTTTCTCCGTTGTCCCTCTCTTCAGCTACATCTTCCTCTTCCACCTCCTCTTCGTCTTCCCCCTCACGGAATTCCACTTCAGCTACAATATAATTCATTTCCAAACCCAAGATCTTGCCCCAGAAACGGCACCTTTGGATCGGGTGGGTGTCAGTAAGCTGCTTGAGGGCAAGAAATACGCGGTAAGTCTCATCTGTGCCCAAACCAACTCCAGCTTGTTCAAAATAAAAAGCTGACTCCATTATATTCGGAAGAGGGATTTCTGCCTGGGAAAGCAAATGTTGTGGTTAAAATTGATCCATAAGAGAGAGCTTGCCCCACCTCCCTTTTTAAACACATCTTGAAATCAGCTCTGCTTTCTCTGTCCACCACTTATTTGGCATTTCTTTCAAGATTATATCAAACTATGATAATTCCTGAATTTCATTTCTTCTCTCATGACTTATAAATGTAGTTTCTACCACTGTGTCTTATACTCAATAATATATTATAAGTTATTTTATTTTATGTGTTTATCTTAGGCAGAGAGAATTTAATAATTACTGTTAATAATAAAAATTCAACATCTCTCTTTAATAAATATATTTAAGTGACTCCCTTTCTATCCTAAAATAAGATGTAGTACAACTTAGGTTCACACATATTTAGAAAGAAAATATTTTTATATATACATATTTAAATATTACATGCTTATATTACTCTATATTAAAAAATAAATATTTATTAAATAAATGGTTTTATATATATATGAAAAATGAAAATTAATGTAATACCCTACATATAGGGCAATACAGGATAAATAAAAGGAACTTATAATAAAGTGCTCAGGCATGACTATACTTGGAGATATAGTCAGATGTTTGCCTCTACTTGTAATAAATACTTTTGTATTTAAAATAATAACGAGAAACATAAATAATTCATTAAAAGAAGTACAGGAAAATGGGCGAGCAGAGTCACAAGTGGACTGTAGGAAAACATTTGTGAGATAGTAGGAAAGAAACTTAACTGAGGTCGGAATAACTTGCAAGACAAAATCTCAATCCTCAAGATGGAAAAATTGAGAGCACTTTGCTGTTCTTACAAATAATCTGTTCTTATTTATGTTATTATTGTAGTGTCAAAATAAATATAATGACATTTCTCAATCTTCATCTCTCTCATGTAGGATTGTAAAACTCTTTCCTTGACATCCGCTGCACCACTCACTCTCGAGCCTACCCAGCCCTCTAGAACTAGTTCTTAAGTCTCTTTTTTCTTAATTGAGCCCTAAATGTTAGTGTTCTCAAACTTTCATTCTCAGCCATCTCATCACTCATTGCTTTATGCTGGGAAGAGTTCTCCCACTCCCCCTAACTGGTATGTGGCTGTTTAAAAGTCATCTCTACAACTGTGACTTTTCTGTCATATTGCCCACGCATACTTCCAGCCACCCATTAGAAATTCCAATCTGTATATTCTACAGATACCGCAAGTTAAGATGTAATTCATATTTCTCTCAAAGTTTTCTCTTTCTTCTGTGTGCTCTCTCTTCACTAATGACAGCACCATTACCTCAGTTTCTCAAAACAGCAAGTTCAGTCATCTTTGCTTCCTCTGACCCCCTTGAACCTTTAGTACTCAATTAGTTTCAGTCCTATTGATTCTAGCACCTAAAAATGTGTTGGCATTATCTCCACCTCTTTTATTCATTTCTGTCATGTTAGTCACCGTCCTTACTATTTGTTCTACTATAGAAACTTCTAATGCTCTCCTCCCTGCCCCTATTTTAACCTTTCTTCTTTTATTCTCCTCCACATTTCTACCAGAGTTATCTTCCTAAACCAAAAGTCAGACCATGTCACTCCCTATTGAAAACCTCTGTCGACTTCCCATTGTATACGAAAAAGGAAATTTCTTATCAATGTGCAAAGAGTTTTAGAAATACGTTTGCTTTTTTCCATTACTCACTCCCTTAAACCCATGCTCCTCTTAACATTAAATAATCTTTTCTGATTTCTATTGTTCTTTTTTGCTAGAATTTCATTCCTTATAGTCTTTACCTGGTGAATACCTACTTATCCTTCATGACCCAAATGAAATATCACTTCCACTACAAAGCCTTCCCCAATTCTCAATAGCAGTTACATATTCCATTTTGTCTTGTAGCCTGTTGTCAAACCAATATAATAATTGTCACTATTTATTAAGTACCTAGTATATGCCAGACCCTTTCTATATATTATCTTTCTATGTATTTCTATATATTACCTTTACTCCTCAGGTTGTTGCAATGTGATTATCTCTGAGGCTTGGAAAATTTAGTCACTTGCTCAAAGTCACACAACTAGTAAGTGATTGAGCTAGGATTTTACCTCAGACATAACTCCAAAGCCCATGTGCTTCCTTTATATGAGGCTTTTTCTTTATTGCACTAATCAAATGGCTTCTTAATCTTTTTAGCCTCTTTCACTAGACTGTAAGCAACTTAAAGTCAGAAAAATCTTTTTCACCCATCTATCTCAGTACCTAGCATGCAGCGGGTACTCACGAGGTTCACATACGAATGGATAAACGAGCAAATGCATGCTGAAGACTAAGCACAGGGGTCCCGGTATGGGCGAAGACAGGAGTAAAGACATGAACACTCTAAACAAACGAGGAGTCTTGGCAAAGTTTGTGGAAAGATCCATATTATCTTTTAATTCTATTTTTTCACGAACTTTTTAAAGTACCCTCATATAAATCTGGGACTGAGTTGGTCACACAGCGCACGTTTCAATGCTTTGGAGACCTACCTGCCTCTCTTCCGTGCCTGCATCGTTCCACTCTGAGGTGGAGCTTTTAATCTTCACCTGATGACTCAGCTCTTCTAGATTCTAACACAAATCCTACTTTTTATTAGGAAGTTTTACAGAACGTGGCTAAGGGACTCATGAAAACAGCTTATTTGTGCTCTTGCCCCATATCCTAATTTTTGGTTATAGTTTGGGTCTCTCTCCATAGGCTGCTGAGCCCTAGAGGTTGCACCTACCATCTAGGTCCCTGTCCCTCTTGTCTTTTCCCTGATAGAGCCCTTTTTTGAAAATACCTTATTCCAAACACAAATTTGCAAGTATGTAGGCATATTTTAAATAGTCAAGTGGTAACAGAACATGGAAGCTCAGCAAATGTGTATAAATTACAAGAATATAGGTATTTAGTCCAGTGAATATTGGATACTATTTTGAAATATCTGAAGCTAAAATTCCTGTGATGCATGCACTAGATTTGATTCTCTAATTATAGCTTTCCCCCGTCACCAACTTTCTCTCTAAATATTTTCAACAATTTGTCTACCAAGATTAAAAGAAGTATTTTATTCCTCTCTTCTTGTATTGTGTCCCATTGACATTAGTATTCATAACATTAAGACAGAATAAGAGGAGTTTGCCTTAAAAGAGAAAGCAAATTACATTAGAAGTACTTCTAAATTATCTAGTAAATTAAAGGGGGAAAGACGCAACTTGATTTAAAACCTAATTTTTAATCATCTGACATCCATTCATTATTTAGCAAATATTTAATAAGAAACAACAACACACCCAGATCTGTACCAGGCACCTTAGAGAATATACAATATGATGAAACCATTTTCTCTAATATCAAGAAGCTTACCCCATAAACACACAACAAACAGCTAGGGCTTGTAAAATACGGTATGGAAAAAAAAAAAAAAAACCCTAGACAAGGAAAAAAGTGTCACGAAATGAGGTTGATTGGAAAAGGCCCGGAGAGATTTAAGAAAAATAAGATGCAAATACTATTTAGAAAGCTATAAAAGGCAGTTGGTGTGAATTTGAAACCATACCCCACTCATCTCAAATGAAACTCTAAGATTTGACTATTAAAATTCATAGCAGTGACTTACTATTTCATCTTCCAGTTCTGGGTCAGCTCCTTCCAAATGTCCCTGGAGAAAAAGAGCCTTTTGCTTCTCTGCTATTTCATATGTTGGAAGCATCTCATTCTCATTTCGGAGTGTATCTAACTTTTTGATAAAATATGCCATCTTTACATCTTCACTAATATTTTCAATAATGTCAACAGCATTTTCAGGACGCTCATCTAATATCTTGGTCAGCATATTAGAAAGATGATCGTATCTACACAGAGAAAATTCCAGATAATATCAAGAGCATTTGAAGAATCATTTCATGCAGACTCAACTAGTTGGTCTTTAGGAAACTTCAACAACTTGAAGTCTCCAGACATTGTCAGTGGATAAACACCTCAGGTAATTTCTACTATGCCACAATGAACCTATCCTAGAACTTTTCTTAGGCAATGCCTCCGATATGATATGGATGTTTAAGTTGTTAAAGAAAAACATATTCCAGCAAGATACATGTTCCACATCAGGTACATTTTCACATTTTATTTCTGAACCTGAAATCTCTTGGTTATATATTTAGAAGTGATTAACATCATTTTTCACTCTTTTACCTTAACTTCTTTTCCATCCTCTTCTCACCTTCCCAAATTCAATTTGATTTCTAAATCCTATCGACTCTGTCTTTAAGATCTGTTTTCTTCCTTTCTATTCTGTTTTTTTAAAACCAATTATCTACTTCAGTGTTTTTTAGACCTAAAAGAAATACATTTCATGTTATAAACTCCACCAACACGCAACTAAAAGTGTCATCAGATATTACTCACCTTTATTAAAATATGAGGCACTCTAATATTTTGCTTTATTCTATTAAAAAACTTGCCTTTTTATTTCACAACTGAATTAGTGCTGCCTCTACCTTCTCATTAATTTATTACATTCATCATTTTCTGTACATAACTGTTGGTGTGTGCTTTTTCAAATACCATATATACAATGTGGATTTATGGTTTAAGAGGCCAAAATGTCTATCAAAATGCTCTCATGTTGAAAAGAAACTCCTCCGTTCAATGTGGAAACCTGCATAAATTGCCTTTGGTGGAAATGCATTGTATGGCTTCAATGTCATTTCTAATTATTAGTTCAATTAGACCTTCTCCCTCAGCAAAGTAAATCTAATAAAAATCACTTTCATACGTTTGTTAAGTCCTACCTGGGTGCCTTTGCTCATTATGTCCCATATGTATAATTTCTCTCAAAAAATAATTTAAAACTCCCTTTATCCTCAAGAACTTACCACTCTAGTCATTCCCCAAAACCATTCTTCCTCAGTTTAGGTGGCCCTTTATGAGAACACTGATATGCTGCTATGAAATTTTGTACTATATATTTCTTATTCAGCAACTGCACTAGGTTCTTCCATGGCCAGAATTAGCATTTTATTTTTTATATATCTCCTCCCTTATTGTAGTAAAACAAACTAAATAGATGCTCAATAATTGCCTATTTTCTATTAATTGACATGACCTATTTTAAAAAATTTTTTCTTTAATGTCTACATTTATCTTGTGGACTGTAGGAATGTCAGAGAAAAATGTGTAGAACATATGGACAATCAAGGTGAAGGGCGGTTAAAAATATTATGCTTGAAGCATATATCATTCTTTCCCCAAATATTGCTCTTCTCATAAATAACAGAAATGTTTTGACTAGGAGTTTCTTTAAAACTTCATCAAGCTTCCTCAATATACATTCAGTGTTGAAACTTATGGAGAAGCCACCAGACTAAAAATATTGTTGTTTACCAGGCAATAGCTGGGTTTGTAACTGGAGTGTTTGATTTGCTCCAATAGGGGTCGTGTATGACATCAGATTAGGGACTCGAAGTCCAAATTTTTCATTTTACTTTTCAGTTTTTAATATAATGTCTACCTTGTGCTTTATTCATAGTTCTTCGGTCCGGATGGTATATAAATGTCCACACCTGGAAATGGCTTTATGTCCAATTATGAAATATGGTCATATGATTTTAATTCATAATTAAAACTTTTTTTCAGTTAGGAAGGATTAATAATTTGTTTTAATAGAATAGAAGAAAGGAAGAAGCAATTCTTTTCTGTAGGCTTTTTGTTCCATGATAAAATACCATTATCAGACCCTGTATTTTAGTCAAAGATTGTTTTAATTGCCATGAAAAATAGCTTTTATGGCTGTCAGATTAGATCTTCATATAAGATTTGGAGTTAAAGTCATCCTTTACTAAGCAGTTTTTAACTGCATGCTCTAAAGTGCTCAGAGTATAATAGTGAATATTAAGGAACATAACAATTTATTATCTCAGAGATGACATTTTGAAGTAGAATTAAATTTGTGCTTGTCTTTTAACCCAGGGCATTATGACAAGAAGTTTATATCAGAAATTCAAGAAGAATCCACTACTAAATAGCCAATCACATTCTTAAGTAAACTGTAGTTTAAAATAATAACTTATAAATAATATTTTAAATGGTCCATCTTGGATTTAGTGAAAGATTTCTCACTTCAAATATTAATTGGGTTTTTTTATTCATTAGACCTTAAAATTATATCTCATATTTCTTAAAGTCTAGAAATAGCTGCAAACATTTGCCACATTTTATATTCAATATGCACTCAAGTAATATTTACTGATAAATCAGGAGGCACCTCAGCAGATTATAAAGAGAACTGAACTAGATTCAGAAGGTATAGATTGTAGTCCCCGTGCTGCTATTCATTCTTTCATTCATTCGTATTAAATAATACTTGATAGCATTGTGCTAGGCACTAAGTAGATAGCACAGTACAAAACCCACATAGTCCCTGCTTTCCAGGGCCCTGCAATCTAGTGGGAGAATCAAACATTAAAATATAAATCTATGAATATATACAAAATTATAAATGGCATTAATTGCTATAAAGAAAAAGAACAGGCTGTTATATTAGTGCTATATGGAAGCCGAGTTCTGAAGAATGAGGAGCCAGACAGGCAAGACCTAGGGAAGAAGCATTCTGGGCAAAGGGAACTGACAGGCCATGTGGCTGGAGCACAGTGATGGAGAGAGAGGTAAGAGGCAGTGAATGCTGTGAGCCAGTGGAATCTTGAGCAAATTAGTTTCTCTGTGACTCAGACCCCTCATTTAAAAAACAAGTGGATTGTATTAGATGTTTTCTAAAGTCCCTTCTAGCCCTAAAATTCTGTTGACCTTATGATTATGTAACTCTGGAAGCAAGACTCTCTAGAAATCTATACCTAGTCATGAGTTCTGAAATCAAAGCTATAATGGGATGGCCAGAACATACCTCGATCATTGGTCATCACATTTCAGGAGTGACCTGGAAAATAAGGCATGTGTTCTGTGTGGCCTGCATAATGACCAGTTCTCCCAGTTTGTTCAGGACTGAGAGGTATCTTAGAATGCAGAACTTTCAGGGCTTAAATCAGGACAGTCCCAGGCAAATTTGGATGGTTTGCCACCCTAGCACTGGCCTGAGTGGGAACTCAAAACCAAGCCATGCAAGCACTAGAATGCCTAAGTTAGAGACATGAGCTCCCTACCACCAGTAGACAATTATTTTTTATAAGTATCCTGGAGAGATGCTTGGACTTCACTATCTCTGAGGTCTCTTTCAAGCCCGAGACTCCACAATTCCTATTTTTTATTTCATCTGCCTAGGGTCGTAAAAAGCAGCTAGAAGAATCCCAACCAGTGAGTGGCCAAAGAATTAAGTCACTAACTCTTTCACTAACACAATTCTGTCAAATGTATTTCCATTTGCCCACAGAAACTCACTCACACAAAGAGATACTCCCACCCCCTCTTGCTTTGCCTGACTTTTCTCTTTATATTCTCTCCGACACTTACAGATTTAAGCCTGACTTGCTGCTGGTCTTCAGCAGGTAAGCCTTAGCATTCTGAATGGCAATCTCAAGCATGCTGGGCGCGGCTTCCGAGGGCCCCAGCTCAGGCTGATCTAGATCAGAGTTACTGTTTGAGTCTTCCTCCTGGAAAATGTCAAATCTCAGCTCTTTTTGTTTAGAGCTGTTATATCTCTCATCCCTTGGCCCATACGAGTGAGGTTTCGGTTGGTGAGACTGTTGAAGGGTTTTTCCCTCTGATTGGCTTGTGTGATGAGGAGTCGATTCTCTTTTATCAGATGATAGTTCCAAAGGATCAGAATGAGGCGTCCCAGCTTCAGGAATCACACTAGGGGTCTTGTCTGACTGCGATGGGGCCACAAGGTCCTGTCTAGCCAGAGACAGGGGAGAAAGAGTAGAAGAGGACTCCTGAGGAGCAGAAGGGGAAGGTGATGCTCCCAGTCCCGTGAGGTCACCCAGAGATGTGCTGGCTCTAGACCGGGGGCTCCGAGGAGGGCTGTTCCTGGGCTGGGCTCCAGTTTCCGGCCCCTGCTCCACCTCCAAGGGCTCGGATGACTCAGGCTCAGCATATGGGGGAGAAACTGCTGTCGTTCCTTTCCCCCGCGGCCGTGCTTCCTCCGGTTCTTGGCTTTCTTTTTCTTGCTTCAGGGAGGTCGAGTCTTCCATGGAAGGAATCAGGGGGGATAAAATTGTGGATAAAGGGGACGAGAAGATATGGAAGAAAGCAACGCAGAGCTGTCGCTTTGCTGAGGTCTCCTAAGCGATTTCTGAGTCCTTTTTGCCTTGCAAGTTGCAGCGTCCTATCTCCATAGCAACCCCGGGTAGTGCTCCTCCAAGAAAAACAATGCACACGTGGTGCCAAGATCCCAGGAAGGACATTAAGAAAGAGGAAAAGCCTAGATTTGTGATTGGGTGGAGCCCCTGCCCCTCTTTGTAGTGCAGCCAATCCCACCTGGACCCTTTTGTTTGGAAACCCGAGAGCTAGTTCCTGAGACGTGAGCACGAAGTAGGAGGAATGGCGAGTCCGCGCAGGAGGACTTGAAAGGGTCAGATAGTTTGATCCAAGTTGTACTTGTACTGTGAGTAGGGAGACGTGCATGGAGGGACAATGTAGTGTGTGTGTGTGTGTGTGTGTGTGTGTGTGTGTGTGTGTGTGTGTGTGTGTGTGTGTGTGTGTGTGTGTGTGTGTGTGTGTGTGTGTGTGTGTGTGTGTGTGTGTGAGAGAGAGAGAGAGAGAGAGAGAGAGAGAGACAGAGAGAGAGAGAGAGACAGAGAGACAGAGAGATTGGGTATCTTGGAGGTGCAGGTGACAAAGGGATCCAGTGTGCAGACCAGGAGAATCCAACATTCATAGTGTACATAGAAGTTGTCTCATCAGCGCTAGTCAACCAACTCTGGAGACTTTTGGAGAAGAAATAAAATCCTGAGTTTTGCTTATATGGAATCTGCCCAATAAGTAGGCAGAATATTATCTTCAAGAAGGCAATGCAGAAATTTACCCTATATTAGTAGACAGCTCATGGGCTATCTATTTTCTAATAACTGATATTTAAACTAACACTAAACTATATTGGCATAATATAATCTTTATTTGATTATATAAATGCGAATCCATACTTCTACAATGATTTAAGATCAGGATTATGACAATTAATTTAGAGTATGCAATCCGAACATGAAGAAGGTATAAAGGACTGTACCATATCTGTCCTTGACTATAAACCATAAATCAATGAAGTCTTTAATGTTAATTTGTTCTGTATTTCTCTGTCTTTTTTTAATAAACCGACTAATACTTGATATTTAACACATTTCACTAGTATGAATTCCATTTAGCAAGACGTCGTTCATACACTCCAACTTTATGGAAGAACATAATACTCTCTCTCCCCAGTTTGGTGAGGGAATCACAGAACCCTTCAATTTGATAAAAGCTGTGGATCTTTACCCTTCCCAAAATATACACATGTGCACACACACAAAATGTTGCATATAATTTCTGCTTGTATAGGGACTCCATAAAGTTAGACCCCTGGGATTTAGAACACTTGGAATTCTAAAAACAAGACAAAGGGTTAAGATAAACTAGTACAACGAGTATAAATTGGATTTTTTTGGTAACTGGTACAAGGATTAAGGAGTTGGCATTTTTTTCCACCCTCATGGTTCTTTTTTCTTCTTCCTTGCAACTAGCAAGATATGATGTAGGCTTTTTTTTCTTGGAAAGACAAGCCACAGCAGGTGGTAGGGCCAGGGGAAAGGAAGCATGAAGGAACAGACTTAGAGCTTGCTTATCTCTCCACTTTCCGAGAGAAGAGCAACCAAAAGGAACAACCTAAGAAAATGTCCATTATTATTCCTGCTTCATTTTAAGCCCAAATCTCTATCTAGACTTCCACTCTAGTCGTCCTAAAGTTGTTTCTCATTGTTCTTAGGATAAAGACCAAAGTTTTAGCCTACTTACCCTCCCAGCTTCATCTTAAGCCACCTACCTTAATGCAGGCCTCGTGAAATGAGTTGAAAAGTGTTCCCTTCTCTTCTATTTTCTGGAATAGATTGAATAGAATCACATCATTTCTTTAAATGTTTAGTAAAATTTATAGTGAAATTTTATAGGTTTGGAGATTTCTATTTCAGGAGTTTTTTAACTACAAATGCAATTTCTTTATTAGTTATCGGGACAGTACAGATGGTCTCTTTCATCTTGGATGCATATTGGTAGTTTAAGTTGCAATTTTAAAGGATTTTTTGCATTTCATCTAAGTTGTTGAATTTATGTATGTTGAGTTCTTTGTAGTATTCTCTTCTCATACTTTCAATATGTGTGGGGTCTTAGTGATAACTCCTCTTTCACTTCTGATATTGATAATTTGTCTTTATTTTTCTTTGTCAATCTTATTGAAAGTCTGTCAATTTCACTGAATATTTTTAAAACTAGCTTTGGGTTTTATTTATCTTCTCTATTATTTTTGTTTTCAATTTCATTTATTTCTGTTAATTATTTCTTTTCTTCTGCTTACTGTGGGTTTATTTTGCTCTTCTGCTAGTGTCTTGTGGTGGAAGCTTGGATTATTGATTTGAGATTTCTTTTCTAAAATAAGCATTTAGTGTTTTATATATTCCTTTTAAATACTTGCTTAGCTGTATTTCACAGATTTTTCTAGGTCTGTTTCCTTTTTATTAAGTTTAATACATATTTTTAAATTTCCCTTGAGACTTTCTCTTAGACTGATAAACTATAAGTGTGATGATTAATTTCGAAGTGTTTGGAAATTTTTAATATTATTTTTGAGATTAATTTATATCTAATTCCATTACTGTCAGAGAATATACTTTTTGTGATGTTAGGTCAAGGTTACATTTCTTATTTTGGATTTACTTTCAGCTTCTTAAATCTGTATGGTTACCTCTTTAACCAAATTTGAGAAATTTTCAGACATTATTTCTTCAATTTTTTTTTTCTATTTCACATTCATTCTCTTGTTTCTGCTGCTCCAGTGACACAAATGTTAACATCTTTTGTTATTGTCTCACAGGTTCCTGAGTTGGGTTTTTTGTTTTGTTTGTTTGGGGGTGGGGGGTTGGTGTATTTTTTTCTTATGTTGTTAGATGAGATAACTTCTATTAACCTGTCCTCTAGATAGTTGATTATTTCTTCTGTCATTCCCATTCTGCTTTTGAAGCCATCTAGTGAGATTTTTATTTTAGTTATTACATTTTTCAGTTTTAAAATTTTCATTTTTTTCTATTCTTATCTTTTATTTCTTTGTTGAGACTTTCTGTTTTTCTATTTGTTTCAAGGGTGTTTGTAATAACTTCTTGGATTATTTTTATGATGACTGCTTTAAAATCCTTGTCAGAGAATTCTAGCATCTGTGCGTTCTTGGTGTTGGCATCTGCTGTCTTTTTTCATTCAAGTTGAGGATTTCTTGTTCTTGGTAGGACAAGTAATTTTGGGTTGTATCCTAGATATTTTGATATTTTGAGACTCTGGTTCATACATAAATCTATTTTGGTAGGCAGTCAGTTTTCTGAGATTCATAACCCATGTCCAGATCCAATTGTGGGAGCTGTAGTTTGAAAGCCAACTCAGTTTCAAAACATGTGCAGTAAAATTCTGGTCTGCCTCTCTATGTGCTACCAAAAGGTCAATTTGAAATATGAGCAGTATTCTTGTAGTAACTCAGTTCTCACAGCTTTTGTTGTGTTCATTCTTATTGGTTTTATGCATGGGTCATTTGGGATTCTGCTTAGGAATTTATACACAGATTTAAAGAATCCCCCCTCCTCCTTTTAGCCCTCTCTCCATACCTCTTACCCCATTCTGTATTTGGGAGTGTGCCACCCGTTTGTCATTGTTCACTTAATTTAGTGGGAATATTTGACAAAGATCTACTTTACTCTCTTCATTGCCTGGGGGAAGAAAATCAGAGGCACTGCCTCTGCCCCTGTTAATTCAGGGTGGGGATGATTGACAGGACTCTACCTCACAGTCTCTGCAAATGCAGGGCTCAGTGGGGAGGGGATGGGATGCCACCTCAGCTTGAGCTCATGTAAGGCAGGGATGGTTAAACAAGCTGTAACTCACTGACTCTGCAGTACCCAGTGTGAAGGAGGCAGAATGTAGTGTTTTCCTTGGTGTTTGCCTGGAATAGAGTAAAAAAAGATTCCATTCTGCAGGGCCTCTCTATTTCCAGTCTTTTTTCTAGGGAGAGCAGACCTTTCTTAGGGCTTTTGAAAGTCTGTGCCCATTGGAATTTCTGTGTGTGGATTACTCTAGTGCCCAGGCTTGGATATATAGGAGGGTAAAAACCAGACAACTGATCACTGAGTCAGTCATTCCTAGAGTCCTGTGATCTGTGGCTAGTCTTTCTTCTTTTCACCACCTTTCAGAACCTTCTGATAATTGCTCTTAGTATTTTATTCAGGGTTTTTAGTTGTAATTAATGGTAGCATTAGGGTGAAAAGTGCTTACTTTATCTTTCAATGACAAGAAGCTAAAATCTTCAAGGAATAAGAGGACTGAGGCAGGAGTTGGTGCATAACTGTAGTAATAAAGATGGATAATGGGTAATAGGGTAGATGACATAAAACTCAAGCCTGGTTGTTTTTGCAGAGGAAGGTGGGCTAATTGTCTGAAAGAAGCAATAGGAAGGAAGGAGGACAAACCCTAGTCTGAGAGAGAAAACATTCACTACTCGTTAGGGAGTTGCAAAGGGAAGCATTGTCTTCAAAGGGAAGAGACAAGTTTGTTATAGCAAGAAGGTAAAGGACAGGTTCCCAGAAAAGGTTGAGGTTACAGAGTATTTGATTGATAATTGACGATGAATTTCAAAGGACATAAGAGATGTGGAAGGGTAGAATATTCAGCAAGGGTAAAGTCCAGAGCTTGGTGGGGGAGGAGAGGAGCAGGGATTAGTTAGAATCCCAGGGCTCTTGTGGTGACCAGCATGGATGACATCAAGCATATAGGGGGATTAGTCCTAAAGACTCCAAGGCAGAGGAGAGTGGGTCTGTTGTGACAGTTGAGGAGAGGGAATGTGGGAGTCCTTGCAGGATCACATAGCATTCGGGAGCTCCTACTGGGGTCTTATTAATGGGTGCTTCTTTGCCTGGAGAAGGTGATTATTCTAAGATGTGGAGAAATGCCGTCTTGACCTCAGCTGGCAGAAGATTGGTTTTATCTGACTATGCTTGCCCTAATTTGAGGGGGACCTGCTGACAGTGGTCTCAATTAAAATACAGAACTTTAAATACTTTTATTTTAACACATAAGAATAAAAGCAATGAGCTAAGCACTTTACTCAAGAAGCTAGAAAATGGAAAAGGAGAAAGGCATTAACAAAGATAAAAACTGAAGCTAATATTCTGAAGATAGATGAACATTGAGATTGAAAAATCAATGCGAATGTTCTTCTTTCTGTTTTTCTGAAAAGATGAATGACACAATCTGGCAAACTAACTGAAAGGGAAAACACAAGACAAGAAAAACAAACAAGAAAGAATAAGTTATATGACCACAGTTACAGAGGTGAATAAATGAGACTACTCTTTACAGTGCCTGGCTAATAAGCTGTAAAATATTCATGGCATTAATGTTTTTTTTCTGCAAAAATATGAATAACCAATATTAAATTAAGGATAGAAAAGGATCAGAAAGTATTCAAAAACTGTGGAGGATGTTAAAAACACATTTTCAAGTGTGTTAGTTTCCTAGGGCTGAAGTAACAAAGTACCACAAAATAAGTGGCTTCAAACAATAGAAATTCATTTTCTACAGTTGTGGAGGTTAGACGTCTGAAATCAAGGTGTTAGCAGGCAGGACCATGTTTTCTCTGAAGCCTCTAAGGGAGAATCCTTTCTTACCCCTTCCAGCTTCTGTTAGCCGCAGGCATCCTTTGGCTTGTGGTTGCTTCACTCCACTCTCTGGCCGTGTGGTCACATGGCATTCTCCCACTGTGTCTGTCCTCACATGGTGTTCTCCTCTCTGCATGTGTCTTTGTCTCTTCACTCTTCTTATAAGAAGGCCACCAGTTCATATTAGATTAAGGGCCCATCCTTCTTCACTATGAACACACATGCATTCTGTGATTACATTGTTCCTCCACTAATGCACGACTTGCTATTCACAGCACAAGTTGGATCGCACTACCTGACCCCTAAAGTCTTCCTGCACGGAGTTGCCATTCCTCCTAAAAGAAACTGGATATTGCACATGTAATTTTATTTTCAACAAAAACAGCATGGTAGTGGCATAAAAACAGACACGTGGACCAATGGAACAGAATAGAGAACCCAGAAATCAACCCACATATTTATAGCCAACTGATCTTTGACAAAGGCACCAAGAACATACATTGGGGAAAAGACTGCCTCTTCAATAGATGATGCTGGGAAAACTAGATATCCATTTGTATAAGAATGAAACTTGATCCATATCTTTCACCATATACCAAAATCAACTCAAAATGGATTAGAGACCTAAATATAAGGCCTGAAACTTTAAAACTCCTAGAAGAAAACAAAGGGGAAATGCTCCAGGATTTAGGACTGGGCAATGACTTTATGAATAACACCCCAAAAGCACAGGCAAGAAAAGAAAAAATAAACAAATGGGACTATACCAGACTAAAAAGCTTCTACCATAAAAAAAACAATAATAGAGTGGAAAGCATCTTACAGAATGGAAGAAAATATTTGCAGAATATGCATCTGACAAGGGATTAATATCCAGAACATTCAAAGAGCTCAGACAACTTTACAGCAAAAAAAACAAATAATCAATTAAAAAATGGACAAAGGAGCCGAATAGACATTTCTCAAAGGAAGACATACAAATGGCCAACAGGTATATGAAAAAATACTCAACATTACTAATCATCAGGGAAATGCAAATCAAAACCACTTTGAGATATCACCTCACCCCAATCAGACTGGCTATTATAAAAAAGAAAGTGAATAACAAATGCTGGCGAGGATGTAGAGAGAGAGGAACACTCCTGCACTGTCGGGGGGACTGTAAATTAGTACAGCCATTATGGAGATCAGTATGGAGGTTCCTTAAACAACTACGAATAGAACTTCCATATGATCCAGCAATCCCACTCCTGGGATATATCCAGAGGACTGGAAAACATCAAGTCGAAGGGATACCTGCACTCCCATGTTTATTGCAGCTCTATTTACAATAGCTAGGCAATGGAATCAACCTAAATGTCCATCGATAAGGAAATTGTGGTGTATATGCACAATGGAATACTACTCAGCCATAAAAAAGAATGAAATTCTACCATTTGCAACAACATGGATGAGCCTGGAGAAAATTATCCTAAGTGAAACAACCCAGGTACAGAAAGAGAAATACCACATGTTCTCACTCATAGCTGGGAGCTGAATCCATAAATAAACAAATGAATAATAAAGATAAACAGAGAGAAAGAAAGAAAGAAACAACAATCACCATAATACATTGAGCTTTTAAAAAACTAGTAGTGGAAAAGGGGATGGGGGGCTAATGAGGAATTGGTCAATGGACACAAAGAATGATTGTGTATTGTAATGATGAATAAACTAACTATACTGATCTAACCACCACACATTCTACATAATTATTGAAAATCAACATTGTACCCCACATGTAAGTATATTAAAAAATAAATTTAAAAAATAATAAATAAATAAAAATAAATTTTAAAAAATAGGTCTTATTATATTTTTGAATTTCTACTTTACCTATTTTATGTTTCTTTTCACCAGTGGTTCGGAAGTTCCTGTTTTGATCATATTAAAGGCTGGTACACTCATAAGGATAAATTCAATATTCTCTTTGTTACCTATGAAGAAATAAAGAAGGTTTGTAGTGTGTTTGAGTGGATTCTACCAAATTTTTTTGTCAAACTAGCTCATAACATAGACATTAATATATATACTCAAACACATATATTTATGGCACATTTACATTGTCATTTGTAAATCTTTACCATGTTTTAACTTTTTATTTCAGAATAATTATACATTCGCACAAAGCTTCAAAAATATGTATACAAAGAAGTCTTATTTGTCCTTTACTCAGCCTCTTTCATAACATCTTGCATAACTATATAACACATGATCAAAACCAGGAAATTGACATTGGTGCAACTCCAAAAGCTTATTCAAATTTCACCAGTGTTACAAGCACTCGTGGGGGGTGGGGAGAGGGGCTGTAGTTCTGTGCAGTTTTATCACATGTGTAGTTTCATGTGATCACTACTTCAGTCCCTGACAACCATTAATATGTTCTCCATCTCTACAATTTTACTTCAAGAATGCTATATAAATAAACCATACAATATATATCCTTTTGAGACTGACTGAATAAATACTTATAAAGTATACTTACCTAAGGCTTTTTTAGATAAAAGAATTTTTGGAGGTTATCAATGAGTGAAACTTTACTAGACATTTCAAAAAATTCATAAGTTTATTTTATCCTTAGCCTTTGTATTTCCTTTTATTTAAGCTTTATAATAGTAATTAAGCCAGAAGTTTGCAGAAAAAAGAAAATATTAAAGATTAGAGTGGAAATTAGAAAAATAGGGAATGGAAAATCAGTAGGAAAAAATCAGTGGAACTGAGAGTTGGTTCTTTGAAAAGATAAGCAAAATTGACAAACCTTTAACTTGACTAAAAAAAGAGAGGGTGAGCATGAGAGAGAAGACTCAAAATCAGAAATGGAATAGGAGACATTACAAGAGATGTCATGGGGGAAAGATCATAAGTGACTATTATGAGCACTTCTATGCCAACAAATTGGACACCCTAGAAGAAGTGAGTAAATTCCTGGAAACATATAACCTAACTAAGGCTGAATTATCAAGAAACAGAAAGCCTGAACAGGCCAATAACAAATAAGGAAAATGAATCAGTAATAAAAACCTCCCAACAGAGAAAAGCCCAGGACCAGATAGTTTTAAATAAGATGAATTCTACCAAATATTTAAAAAGAATTAGTATCAAGCCTTCTTAATCTTTTGCAAAAAATAGAAGAAGGTAAACTTTCAAACTCTTTTTATGAGGCAAGCATCTCCCTTATACCAAAGCCAGTCAAAGTCATTAGAAGAAAAGAAAACTACAGACCGATATACCTGATAAATATAAATGCAAAAATCCTCAACAAAATATTAGCAAACTGAACTCAACAACACCTTAAAAGGATTATACATTATGACCAAGTGGGATTTATCCCTGGGAAACTAGAAACGTTCAACATATGTAAAATAATCAATGTGATACATCATATTAACAAAATGAAGGATAAAAATTACATGTTCACGTCAATAGGTGCAGGAAAAAGCACTTGACATAATTCAGCATATTTAACAAGAAAAATTCAAAACAAATTAGTTAGAGAAAGAAACTACTTCAATGCAATAAAGACCATATATAAAAAGCCCTCAGCTAACATTGTACTCAGTGGTGAAAAACTGAAAGCTTTTCCTCTAAGACCTGGAGCAAGGCAAGTATGCCCACTCTTGTCACTTCTATTAAACATATACTTGAAGTCCTATCCAGAGCAATTGGCCAAGGGGAAAAAAAAAAAAGACATCCAAATCAGAAAGAAAGAAGTAAAATTATCACTACTTGAGGATGACATGATCTTAAATGTGGAAAACTTATATGTGGAAAGTCTCCACCAAAAAAACTGGTTAGAACTAATAAACAATTAAGCAAAATTTGCTGATGAACAATTTCAGCAAAGCAAAATTAACATACAAAAATCAGCAGTGTTTCTTTTTTTTTCTTTTTTTTTTTTTCAAATTATTATGTTTCTTTTCTGCTTCATGTATATATATATATATATTTAATTTTATTTTGTCGATATACATTGTGGCTGATTATTGCTCCACATCACCAAAACCTCCCTCCCTTCTCCCTCCCCCACTCCCGCCCAACAATGTCCTTTCTGTTTGCTTGTCGTATCAACTTCAAGTAATTGTGGTTGTTATATCTTCTACCCCCCCACCCCCCGGTTTTGTGTGTGTGTGTGTGTGTGTGTGTGTGTGTGTGTGAATTTATATATTAATTTTTAGCTCCCACCAATAAGTGAGAACATGTGGTATTTCTCTTTCTGTGCCTGACTTGTTTCACTTAATATAATTCTCTCGAGGTCCATCCATGTTGTTGCAAATGGCAGTATTTCAATCGTTTTTATAGCTGAGTAGTATTCCATTGTGTAGATGTACCACATTTTCCGTATCCACTCATCTGATGATGGACATTTGGGCTGGTTCCAACTCTTGGCTATTGTAAAGAGTGCTGCGATGAACATTGGGGAACAGGTATACCTTCGACTTGATGATTTCCATTCCTCTGGGTATATTCCCAACAGTGGGATAGCTGGGTCGTATGGTAGATCTATCTGCAATTGTTTGAGGAACCTCCATACCATTTTCCATAGAGGCTGCACCATTTTGCAGTCCCACCAACAATGTATGAGAGTCCCTTTTTCTCCACAACCTCACCAGCATTTATCGTTCAGAGTCTTTGGGTTTTAGCCATCCTAACTGGGGTTAGATGGTATCTCAGTGTGGTTTTGATTTGCATTTCCCGGATGCTGAGTGATGTTGAGCATTTTTTCATATGTCTGTTGGCCATTTGTATATCTTCCTTAGAGAAATGCCTAGCTCTTTTGCCCATTTTTAAATTGGGTTGCTTGTTTTCTTCTTGTAAAGTTGTTTGAGTTCCTTATATATTCTGGATATTAATCCTTTGTCAGATGTATATTTTGCAAATATTTTCTCCCACTCTGTTGGTTGTCTTTTAACTCTGTTAATTGTTTCTTTTGCAGGGCAGAAGCTTTTTAGTTTGATATAATCCCATTTGTTTATTTTTCCTTTGGTTGCCCGTGCTTTTGGGGTCATATTCATGAAGTCTGTGCCCAGACGTATTTCCTGAAGTGTTTCTCCTATGTTTTCTTTAAGAAGTTTTATTGTTTCAGGGTGTATATTTAAATCCTTAATCCATTTTGAGTTGATTTTAGTATACAGTGAGAGGTATGGATCTAGTTTCATTCTCCTGCATATGGATATTCAGTTGTCCCAGCACCATTTGCTGAAGAGGCAGTCCCTTCCCCAGTAAATAGGCTTGGTGCCTTTGTCAAAGATCAGATGGCAGTAAGTGTGTGGGTTGATTTCTGGATTCTCTATTCTATTCCATTGGTCAGTGTGTCTGCTTTTATGCCAGTACCATACTGTTTTGGTTATTATAGCTTTGTAGTATAGCTTAAAGTCAGGTAGTGTTATGCCTCCAGCTTTATTTTTTTTTGCTCAGCATTGCTTTGGCTATGCGTGGTCTTTTATTGTTCCATATAAATGACTGGATAGTTTTTTCCATTTCTGAGAAAAATGTCTTTGGAATTTTGATGGGAATTGCATTGAATTTGTATATCACTTTGGGTAGTATGGACATTTTCACTATGTTGATTCTTCCACTCCAAGAGCATGGGATATCTTTCCATCTTCTTGTATCCTCTCTAATTTCTCTCAGCAGTGGTTTGTAGTTCTCATTATAGAGATTTTTCACCTCCTTGGTTAACTCAATTCGTAAGTATTTTATTTTTTTGGTGGCTATTGTAAAAGGGCAGGCTTTCTTGATTTCTCATTCTGCATGTTCACTATTGGAGAAAAGAAATGCTACTGATTTTTGTGTGTTGATTTTGTATCCTGCTACTGTGCTGAAATCATTTATCAATTCCAACAATTTTTTTGTAGACGTTTTGGGCTGTTCGATATATAGGATCATGTCATCTGCAAACAGGGACAGTTTGACTTCATCTTTTCCAATCTGGATGCCCTTTATTTCCTTCTCTTCTCTGATTGCTCTGGCTAGTACTTCCAACACTATGTTGAATAGGAGTGGTGAGAGTGGGCATCCTTGTCTAGTCCCTGTTCTTAAAGGAAAAGCTTTCAGCTTTTCCCCATTCAGGATGATATTGGCAGTGGGTATGGCATATATGGCTTTAATTATGTTGAGATACTTTCCCTCTATACCTAACTTATAGAGGGTCTTTGTCATGAATGAGTGCTGAACTTTATCAAATGCTTTTTCAGCATCTATAGAGATGATCATATGGTCCTTGTGTTTGAGTTTATTAATATGGTGTATCACATTTATTGATTTGCGTATGTTGAACCAACCTTGCATCCCTGGGATGAATCCCACTTGATCGTGATGAATAATTTTTCATATGTGTTGCTGTATTCTGTTTGCTAGTATTTTAGTGAGGATTTTTGCATCTATATTCATCAAGGATATCGGCCTGTAGTTTTCTTTTTTGGTTATATCTTTACCTGGTTTTGGTATCAGGATGATGTTTGCTTCATAGAATGAGTTTGGGAGATTTGCGTCCGTTTCAATCTTTTGGAATAGTTTGTAAAGAATCGGTGTCAATTCCTCTTTGAATGTTTGGTAAAATTCTGCTGTGAATCCATCTGGTCCTGGGCTTTTCTTGTTGGGAGCCTTCTGATAACAGCTTCAAGCTCCTTTATTGTTATTGGTCTGTTCAAATTTTCTACGTCTTCATGGTTCAGTTTTGGGAGCTTGTGTGTGTCCAGAAATTTATCCATTTCCTCCAGATTTTCAAATTTGTTGGCGTATAGTTGTTTATAGTAGTCTCAAATGATTCCTTGTAGTTCAGATGAATCAGTTGTAATATCACCTTTTTCATTTCTAATTTTGGTTATTTGAGTCTTCGCTCTTCTTTTTTTTGTTAGCCATGCTAATGGTTTGTCAATTTTATTTATCTTTTCAAAAAACCAACTTTTTGATTCATTGATCTTTTGAATTGTTTTTTGGTTTTCAATTTCATTCCGTTCTGCTCTGATCTTAATGATTTCTTTCTGTCTGCTAACTTTAGGTTTGGATTGTTCTTGTTTTTCTAGTTCTTTAAGGTGAAGTGTTAGGTTGTTCACTTGCCGTCTTTCCATTCTTCTGAAGTGAGCGTTTAATGCAATAAATTTCCCCCTCAATACTGCTTTTGCAGTATCCCACAGGTTTTGGTATGATGTATCATTGTTTTCATTAGTTTCAATAAATTTTTTGATTTCCTGCTTGATTTCTTCTTGGACCCATATGTCATTAACTAGAATGCTGTTTAATTTCCATGTGTTTGTATAGTTTCCAGAGTTTCGTTTGTTATTAATTTCTAGTTTTAATCCATTGTGGTCTGAAAAGATACATGGGATAATTCCAATTTTTTTGAATTTATTGAGACTTGATTTGTGACCTAATATGTGATCTATCCTGGAGAATGATCCATGTGCTGATGAGAAGAATGAATATTCTGAGGTTGTTGGGTGGAATATTCTGTAGATATCTGCCAATTCCAATTGGTCTAGAGTCTTGTTTAGATCTTGTGTTTCTCTACTGATTCTTTGCCTAGATGATCTGTCTAATATTGACAGTGGGGTGTTCAGGTCCCCTGCTATTATGGTATTAGTGTCTATTTCCTTCTTTAGGTCTAATAGAGTTTGTTTTATAAATCTGGCTGCTCCAACATTGGGTGCGTACATATTTATGATTGTTATGTCTTCTTGATGGATCAGTCCTTTTATCATTAAGTAGTGTCACTCATTGTCTCTTTTTATGGTTTTTAGTTTAAAGTCTATTTTGTCAGATATAAGAATAGCTACTCCAGCTCGTTTTTCTTTTCTGTTTGCATGGTAAATCTTTTTCCATCCTTTCACTCTTAGTCTGTGTGAATCTTTATGGGTGAGGTGGGTCTCTTGTAGGCAGCATATAGTTGGGTCCTCCTTTTTGATCCAGTCAGCCAGTCTGTGTCTTTGGATTGGGGAATTTAAGCCTTTTACATTAAGAGTTGTTATTGAAAGGTGTTGACTTATTCCTAGCATTTTATTGGTTGTTTGGTTGTCTTAGGTGTCTTTTGTTCCTTGCTTTCTGATTTACTGTTTGGTTTCTGTGTTTGTTGGTTCCTTAGGTTGTAGATAGCGTTTTTGTTTGCTTGTTTTCTCTTCATGAATGCCATTTTTATTATACTAGTGAGTTTTGATCTTTCTTGGGTTTTTATGGCAGTGGTAGTTATTTTTCAGGAACCAAACCCAGTAGTCCCTTGAGGATTTCTTGTAAGGGTGGTCGTGTGGTAGTAAACTCCCGCAGTTTTTGTTTGTCTGAGAAATGTACTATTTGCCCTTCATTTCGGAAGGATAGCCTTGCAGGGTAGAGTATTCTTGGCTGGCAATCTTTGTCTTTCAGTATTTTGAAAATATCATCCCATTCCTTTCTAGCTTTTAGGGTTTGTGATGAAAAGTCTGATGTTAGCCTGATTGGGGCTCCCTTATAGGTGATTTGACGCTTCTCTTGCAGATTTTAAGATTCTCTCTTTGTCTCTGAGTTTTGCCAATTTGACTATGACATGTCTTGGAGAAGGCCTTTTTGGGTTGAATACGTTTGGAGATCGTTGAGCTTCCTGGATCTGAAGATCTGTGACTTTTCCTATACCTGGGAAGTTTTCTGCCACTATTTTGTTGAATATGTTTTCAATGGAATCTCCATTTTCCTCCCCTTCTGGAATATCCATGACTTGGATATTTGAGCGCTTAAGGTTGTCTGATATCTCTCTCAGATTTTCTTCAATGTCCTTGATTCTTTTTTCTTTCTTTTTGTCTGCTTGTGTTATTTCGAACAGCCCATCTTCAAGTTCAGAGGTTCTCTCTTCAACTTCGACAAGCCTGCTGGTTAAACTCTCCATTGTGTTTTTTATTTCGCTGAATAACTTCTTCAGTTCAGCAAGTTCTGCTACATTTTTTTTCAGGACATTGATTTCCTTGTACATTTCCTCTTTCAGATCCTGTATACTTTTCCTCATTTCATCATGATGTCTAGCTGAGTTTTCTTGTATCTTATTCAGTTTCCTTAGAATTATCACTCGAAATTCCTTGTCAGTCATTTCAAGGGCTTCTTGTTCTATAGGATCTAGAGTTTGAGATTTATTAACTTTTGGTGGTGTACTTTCTTGACTTTTTGTATTTCTGGTATCTTTTTTTGGTGTTTATTCATTGTGGCAGGGGGTTTCACAGTCCATCGGTTTGAGACTAATGACTAACTAGAATGTTGCTGTGGTTGCTAATTTCATATGGCTACCTCCGTGACTGCTCAGTTGGCCTCTAGTGCCTTGTGTGTGTGGTTGCCTCGGGTCTTGGGCTTCTCCGGGGAGCCACCTTTCTGATCAGCTTGGACTCTGCTGGGCTGGTGGATCACGTACCACAGGGTGTGTGATCGCTGTTGAGCTTTCACTTCCTGTGCAGGACTTCTCCCTGTTCCTGTCCTCTGGCCCAGTCTGTTGGATCGTGCAGTGGCGACCCCACAGGGTGTGTGGTTTCTGTTGAGTCTCCGCCTCCCTGGCTGCATGTCTGCCCACTCTGTGCACACTGTGCTGGGCTGGGGCGTGTCTTCTGCAACCCTCGTCTATCAGCTGGGCCTTCAAGACCCTGCTCGGCACCGCCTCGCCCAGGAAGTCTACCAGGTTTCTGCTAGGCACAGATGACCAGTCGCTCTGGGTGCCTTTGTAGCACTGTGTAGATCTTTCTCGGGACTTGTTCACCTTTGTATCCCTCCGGTATATACCGAGTCTAGCGCCCCCCTGCAGCCTGCTCTCCGGCAGGTTCAAGCGGACCTGGGAACTATCCTACCATACTATTCCCAACCAGAAATTGGTTAGGCTTTTTTCTGAACTGGTGGCCACAGAGATGGTATCTGCCTCCCAGTAACAGGAAGTTTACCGGGGGCCAGAGTCCAGGGTGTGGTGGAGTGACAGTCAGCTCACCCGTACTTCCTTGCCCTCCCGACACTGGCCAGGGACGCCCCCCGCCACCAGCCCCGCCAGAGAACCGCGGAGGGAGGGGGAGGAGAGGCCGGCCCGCAGGCTCTGGAAAGCCCCCGCCGGGCCAAGCAAGTGGGAAGGCTCAGTGACGGCCAAGCCGGGTGGAGCTGCCAGCACTTGGGAAAATGGAGGCAGCCCCGGGGCGGTGAGTGGCCTGGTGATGCAGGCGGGAGCCGGGTGGGCCTCAGCCCCCCCAACAGTGCTGGTCCAGGGGTCACTCACAGGGTTGTACCAGGTCAGGCACTCACTCTCTGCCTCTGGTTTGCCACCTTCCCCGTTCTCGGCCGCTGCCGCCTCAGGCTGTTCAGTCGTGGCGTGGCTCGGGCACTCCCAGGAATCTTCTTTAATGCCGGCCTGAAACCTCGAATCCTGAATAGGGCAGCTGGCCGCCTTCAGCGCGGCCTCGGCCTCCGGGATCCTGGCTGCATCCACAGCAGCCCTGGCGCCGTGTTCCCTGTTTAGAGACTCGCTTTTGCAGCTAAGAAACAGTTGTTTTCCTGCTCCACACTTCAAAGCTGTTGCATGTAAATGAGGAAGCCTCTCCTGCCGGGGGCAAAGTGGCGGTCACCCCCCACGACCGGCCACCAGCAGCAGTCCTCCCTTAAGAGATGGCAAGAGGAAGGTCCACAAGTTTCCTGGCTGCCTGAGGCCCAGTGGCCGCCTTTTCCACCTCAGCTACTCCGCGCCAACCGCCGCAGCCACCGCCATCTTAAAAACCCCATCCAGCAGTGTTTCTATATAATAACAACAAATTAACTAAAAAAGTAATTAAGAAGACAATTTTATTTACAATAGCATCAAAAAAGGATATACTTCTGAATAATCTTAACAAAGGAGGTGAAAGACTCATCCCCTGAAAACTGTAAAACACTAATGGAAGAAACTAAGCAGACCCATGTAAATGGAAAGTTATCCTCTGGTCGTGATTAGGAAGAATTAATATTGTTGAAATATCCATACTACCCAAAGTGATCTACAGATTTAATGCAAACCCTATTATAATCCAATGGTATTTTTTATAGAAATAGAAAAAGCAGTCTTAAAATTTATATAGAATCATAAAATATTTTGACTACTCAATGCAATTTTGAGTAAGAACACAGTTGGAAGCAACAAACTCCACAATTAAAAAATATATTTTACATTTACAGTAATCAAAACAGTATGGTATTGGCATAAACGTAGACATATAAACAAATGGAGCAAAGACAGAGCCCAGAAATAAACCCAAGTATACATTTAAAAAAATGCTCAACATCACTAATCACCAGGGAAATGCAAATCAAACTACAATAATATGTCACCTTATACCCATAAGGATAGCTATTATCAACAAAATGAAAGCCAGTAAATATTGGTAACGTGGAAAAAAGGAAATCTTTGTACCCTGTTGGTAGGAATGCAAATTGGTGCAGTCACTATGGAACACATTATTCAGTTTCCTTAAAAAATTAGAAGTAAAACTATCATATAAATCAAAAGTCCCACTTCTGGTATATATCCAAAAGGATTAAAATCAGAGTCAAAGAGATGTTCCCATGTTCATTACAGCATTATTCACGATAGCCAAGAGGTAGAAGCAACCTAAATGTTTACTGGTGAATAAAGGGATAAAGAAAATGTGGTATATACTTACAATGTAACTTTATCCCACCTTAAAAAAGGTGAAAATCCTTAATGGCCTAGCATATGATTTCTCCTGGAGAATGTTCCATGCACACTTGGGAAGAATGTTTATTCTTCCGTTGCTGGGTGGAGTGTTCTACAGATGTCTGTTAGTTCTAGTTGCAAAAGTCAAAGTGGCCAGCCAACCTGCATGGAACCCATATGAACCCATACCAAGCCCAACAGTAGGGAAAGTGGCATCCCCTCCTCCTAGAGACATGACTACACATTTGGCTTGCCCTCTTTGCCCATTCCTGGCCCCATAATCAGGCTCAATGGCAACCCCACCTCCCTGCCGACATCGTGGTAAAGCCTACCACCCCATTGTGCCTGTGTCCAGACCCAACAGTAGGACTAATGGTGACCTTCTCTCCTAGGAGAAAGCCCAGCATGCAGGCCACCTTGCTGCACTGGCACACACTTGTGCCTGACCTCATCAGCTGCCCAGTGGCCTCCTGCCCTCTGGCAGCCACCAACATATAGCAAGCCGGCCCTCCACTCCTGTTTGCCCAGCTCCACCACTGAAGACATCCCAATGGTGGCCCTGTGCCTGGGGAGCCACTGCCACACAGAAAGCTGGCTCTTTTCACCCAAGCATGTCCATGCTCAGCCTTGACAGACACCTCAGCTGTGGTCCTGCCCTTCAGGAGCATTACACTCAGCAAGCTGGCACTTTGCAGTCATTCATGCCACCATGTAACCCTGACTGCTATGCTGTTGATGACCCTAACCCTGGGAGCCACTGCCACATAGCAGACCATTCCTTCATGTTTGTGCCCAGCCCTGACCTCCATCCCCCTCAAGAGCCACCACCACATTACCACGTGGGTGCCAGCCTTCCACACCTGTGCATGCCCATGTGTGCCTGTACCTGGCCCTGACTACTGCCCTAGTGGAAACCCCGTACCCTGGAAGACACCAATACATAGCAGATTGGCATGCTGTCACCTGCATGCACTCCACCTAGCTCTGACAGCCAGCTAGAAGTGGCCCTACACCCTGGGAGACACTGACACACACAGCTGGCTGGCCTGCAGTGCCCAAACATGCCCAGCTCCCCCAAAATGGTTAAGTATCCTGTCCCTAGAAAACCACACCACCTCTGTCGCAAAACTCTGCAGCCCAAGCAACTGAGACAACTGCAGACATAGCTGATGAAAATTACAGCAAAAAAGCACAGAGACCACACAACTAAGTCCACCCACAACCAAAGACAACATATCATACCAAACTGAAATCCTAAGACCTAAGACCAATGTAAAAAAAAAGTCTATTCCTAAAAAATCTACTCCATTAAATTGGAAAAAGAGAGTGTTTAGGGTTTTCTAAATATAAAGTTATGCCATGCCATCTACACATCCGTAAACAGGGACGATGTGACTTCCTCTTTCCCAATTTTATTGCCCCCTGACTTTTTATTTATTTATTTATTTTTGTCTTGCCTAATTGCTCTGGATAGAACTTCCACTGCTATGTTAAATAACAGTGGTGAAAGTGGGAATCCTTGTCTTGTTTCTTGTTCTTACAGAAAAAGCTTTCAACTTTTCCCCATTCAGGATAATGTTAGCTGTGGGTCTGTCACATATGGTCTTCATTGTATTGTCTTTATTGTATTGAGATACTATCTTTCGATACCGAATTGTTGAGAGTTTTTATCATAAAGGATGCTAAATACTATCAAATGCTTTTTCTGCATCTACTGAGCAGCTCCTCACATGGGCTCACAGGCTGCAAGGGCCCCCCAGCTCTCTTGTAGTTTGGATTGTAGGCATCCATGGCAGAACTCTTGCTTACCTTTCCCTGGAGGCAGAAGTTCCTCCTGGTTCCCTGCTACTCCTAGCTTGGAAATGGTGTGATGGAAGCCAGGTATTTCCTTCTGTTCTGTATGTGGCTATCCTGAGTTTCTGTGCTCACTAGTGTTTCTGTTACTCCTTTGATGTGCTCCAGTGTGCTCCTTAGTTATTTTTGTCCAAGTGTAGTTACCTATCTTGTTTTGTCTGTCTTTGTTGGAGAGATGAGTGGTAGAGTTTTCTAGTTAGCCATCTTGCTTTTCCCCTATCTCATGTGAATTTTAATCAATATCTGTGATCGGGAGAAGGGAGGGAGGTGTTGGTGATGGGGAGCAATAATCAGCTACAATGTATATCGACAAAATAAAATTAAAAAAAATATATATATCTGTGATCATTTGATTTCAGCCAGAAGAAGTTTCTTTACCATTTCTCATAAGGTAGCCTGCTAACAACCAATTATCTCAGTTTTTCTTTATCTGGGAATGTCTTTACTTCATTTATGAAAGATGGTTTTGGTGGCTATAAAATTCTTTGCTGAGAGTTTGTTTCCTTGTTTCTTTGAGCATTTGTTATATATTTTCCCACTGCCTTCTGTCCTCCATTATCTCTGATGAGAAGTCAGCTGTTACTCTTATTGGGGTTCCTTATTGGGGTTCCCATGTAAGTGATAAGCTGCTGTTTTTCGCTGCTTTCAAGATTTTCTTCTTGTCTTTTTATTTAAGTACTTTAATATGATGACTCTGTTTGCAGATCTCTTTACATTTATTCCACTTGGATTTCACTGTGCTTTTTGGATATGTAGATAAAGGTTCTTCTTACACTTCCATTATGTATATGTATGTGTGCTTTAATGGTATTTCTCATTTCCCTAAGACTCTTAATTTCTCTTCATTCTTTTTCTTCTCCATTATTAAGACTGCATAATGTCTAACAATCCATCTTCAAGTTTTCTGATTTTTTTCTTCTGCGTGCTCAAATCTACTATCGAGCTAACCCTTATGTTGAAATTTTCATTTCATTTACTGTACTTTCAACTCCAGAATTCCCATTTGGCTCTTTTTTACAATTTCTATTTCTGTATTGATGTTCTCTATTTGATGAAATGTTATGACATTCTCTCATATTTCTTTAAGCATTATCATCTTTAATTTTTGAAAATGTTTTAATGGCTACTTTTAAGTCTTTGTGACATATTTCTCCTGCTCACTCTCACCAGCAGGCAGCTGCTGTTGCCTACTTTCTCACCACTACCCCCCACCTCCCAGCAATCATCAGACTTTAATTTTTTCTTTGCATTTCTCATGATGTATTGTTGAGAACTAACATTTTATTCTTTATTGCAGCAACTCTGGGTGCAAGGTATTCCAATTTCAGAGTTTGTTATTGTAATTTTTGTCTCTTTATTTCTACTGATTTACTTTATTATTTTTGATAAAGTCTTTCTCTCCACAATATGAAGCCTCTAATCTTGCTCCTGAGAGATAGCAGCCTTTACATTCACCCAGTTTCCCTAAGATGGTGGTGGTTTTGGCAGGGTTCTCTTTGATTGTCTCTTTCCCTAATCATACCAAGCTGTTAAGCTGTATTAATTATTGGCTGATTGCTCTATTATTTTCAAAAATGTCCTGAGGCATAAATTGTTCCAGAGACTGCCCTAATTTAATTTGCCCTCTTTTGCAGGGGTAGTTTTTGAGGTTGCTGTATTAGTCCACGTCTGTTGCTTATAACAAAATACCTGAAACTGGGTGATTTATAAAGAAAATGAAATTTATTGCTTCAGTTGTGGAGGCTCAAAGTCCAAAGTCCAAGGAACACACCTGGTGGTGGCAACACTGTCCCAGCAGTCTCACATTGCAAGATGGAAGAAGCAGAGAGAGAAGAGAGACAGAGACAGACTCTTCTCTTCTTTTAAAGCCCTCAGAACCATGCCCTTGACCACCACTTTTAATCAATTCACTACTGCATGGTGCTACAATCCAATCACCTCTTCAAGGCTCCACCTTTAAATTGCCATAATAGGAGTTCCCATCCTCTTAGCAGTCACAGTGGGGCTATGATTCTAATACATAAAACTTAGGCGACACAATTCAAGCTTCAATGAGTTTGGGGGGGACATAATTCAATCCACTACATTCCACCCCTGACCCCTCCAAACTCATATCTTTTCACATGCAAATACATTCATTTCATCCCCAAAGTCTCAACTTGTTTTAACTCAAAAGTCCAAAGTTCAAAGTCTGATCAGTGAAATCAATATAAGTTATTTACTTCAAAGATACAATGGTGGGACAAACAAAGGGTACATATTCCCATTCCAGTAGGGGGATATAGGCCAAAAGAAAGGTGCAATAGGTCCTAAATAATTCTGAAACACAGCAGGGCAGGCATTAAATCTCAAAGCTGGTGAATTGTGTATCTTGAGTCCATTTTCCATGCCCATGTTGCACACTGATGTGGGGATTACATCCCCAAGTCCTCAGGCAACCCCACTCCTATGGTTTTCCTGGTCTCAGGTCAATGCTCTTCAACTCTCCCAGACTAGTGTTGCAGTCTGGTAGCTCCACACGTCTGGGGTCTCCATGGCAGTTCTGCTCCAACAGGTCCATTAGGCATGGTGCTGTTGGGGTTTCTCTGCTGAAATTCTGACCTCACATTTCGGCTCAGCATTGCTCTTGTGAAGGCTGTCTGTGATGATTCCACCTGAGTGACAGATCTCTTCCTGGGCCCCCAATCTTTCCCATACGTACTTTGAAATCTTGGTGGAGGCTCCCAAGCCTTCACAGCTCTGGCATTCTTTGAGCCTGCAGACCTAATACCACATGAATGTTGCCAAGACTTCTGGCTCTTATTTTCCAAAACTGTGGGTCCAGCCACACCTGGACCCAGTTTAGCCATGGCTGGAGAAGCCAAAGCATCTGGGATGTTGGTACTGAAAGCAGCTCCCCAAAGTAGCCCTGAGCAGTAAGCCAGTGGAGGTTACTGCATTCCTGTTTCCCAAGACCATTCTGTCTCCCTACGCCTTTGGGCCTGAAATGAAGTATTGACCCCAGATGCTTCTGCAATCCCTTCTGGGCCTTTTCCCCCTTCTCTTGATACCTCCATCAAGTAACTTTAGATTAACCTGCACCAAGGATGTCTGTCCTTGAACCAGCAACTTTGCTGTGTTACAATTCTTTATCTACAACAGAGACTTTAGCCTAGGGAAAGTTTCCTGTCTTTTGCAAGCTTAACATTTCTACATGTAATTTTAAAAAGTTAGGTTATACCTGAAACTACAGGGCTTTTGAAGGTAGACTATGAAATACAATTGCTTTATAAATGTTAGTATACTCCACATCTTTACACTCTGCTTCCCTTTTAAATTCTGGCTTTAGGTCATGCCTTTGTTGTGAAAACTCAGTGTAGGCTGTTAGAAGTAGCCATGCAGCTTTCTTAATGCTTTGCTGGTTAGAAATTTCTTCCACCAAATACTCTGGTTCTCCACTCTTAAGTTCCAACTTCCACAAAGTCCTAGAGCATGGACAGAATGCAGCCAAGTTCTTTGCCAATTCACAGCAAGGGTGATCTTTGCCCCAGTTTCCAATAAACTCCTACTTATTTCTATCTGAGACCTCTTTAGAATGGTCTTTACAGTTCATATTTCTATCAGTATTCTGCTCACGACCATTTAACCAGTCTCAAAAAAGTTTCAGATCTTCCCTGTTTTTTTGTCTTCTTCTGAATCCTCCAAACTCCCCTAGCCTCTCCTCAACACCCAGTTCCAAAGTCATTTCCACATTTTCAAGTATCTGTTATAAGCAAAACCCCAGCTCTGTGGTACCAATTTTCTGTTTTAGTCTGTTTCTGTTGCTTATGACAAAATACGTGAAACAGGGTTATCCATTCATCAATACTGCTGTATTGATAAGGTGAATACATGCCTTGTTGGGACACAGCAACTGTGGAATGGATATAATCTCTGGCTCAGTTCCTTTTTCTCATTAGCCTGGATCCAGAAAAATGTTAACCACACTGTCTCCAAATGGACTTTCTTTATCAACTTTTAAAAATTTCTCACTTCCTCAGTAAAGCTCTCACACTGAGCTCTCTCAACACAGACTATCGTGTTTCAGTTGAGGTGGAACATGTTCCTACCACCATATAAATTTATAAACATTAAAAAAATGAATTTTAAATAATGACCAAACAGATTAGAGAAATTCAAATATACTTTCTTACTCTTTTACAAATTAAATGAGCCCAAATTTGGTATCTTTATATACACACTATTAGAGTTAAAATAGATATTTTCAAATTATTTTTTTCCACAAAATAAACAAATAAATGAAAGTTTTAAAGAATGCATAATTTTAAATATCTCAGGCTAAGGAGAAAATGAATTTTAAATTTAAACCTCATTCCACTTCTTTATTTGTTGTGTAAGCATGCAGAAGTTATTTGCATGCTCTCAAACCCTATTTCCTAATTTCACGAGTTTAGTTACATCAAAAGTTAATTGAATAATGCATATAGACCTCATGAGGCACGGCATGACTACATGAAGACCTCCATGGACCTGCTTCCTGGTGAGACTGGTGAAAATTTTAAAAGAAAAAAAAGAGAAAAACATAAAAATTTAAAATCCATGGCAATGCTTCCAAGAGCAAATATCAAATAAACAAAAAATTAACTCAGGAGTATAGTGAGCGCTTATAACTTTGTGTTGTCTCAACATCCATTTTAGACATGTTTAACTTCCTCATACCAGAAGCAGGACTCAGTCACATTTAACAGTTTCCAATCCTATACCTCACTCGAATAGCTCTAGTTGTTGGCCAGGGATAAACACTTGGAGGCATCTCTCCCACCTAGCAGGAGAGCTCCTTGCTTTCCTGCTGCTTCCTTTAAAGGGACCTTTCAGACACTTGCCCTCAAAAATAAAGTGACCTCTTCTCAGTCACAGCAAGACCTTCTGAAACTAGTGCCTGCTTGCATCAAAACTACCAATTAAAGCTCTTAGTGGGAAACCTGTTTGGATAGCTTGCCAGACCCAATGGAGGTGTTGGCCTTTGGGTCCCCTTCCTCTCTCTTCCTGTGTTCCCTGACCTCTGTGTACATGTGGACTCCTCTGGGAGCACGGTGGACTTCCTAGGATCTGTAAGTACAAAAAACTCTCAAACTTTCACATTGTAGTTGTGTCATCCACCAAGAGAGACTTCAAAGGGGCATGACAGGATCTTTTAATGTATATTTGAGTCAAGTATCTCCATGAGGTGTACAAAGGCAGGTCCCTACCTGAATCAGAGAGTGAATCTGGGTATTTTATAAACTGGGATTTTTAAAATGGACTACTGTAGAGGGAGAGAGCATACCTAGGATTGCGGGGTGAGATGGGGAAGAGAGGGGGTGAGGGAGGTCCAGGATTAATTAGGTGGTGGATACAGGGAATAATTGCAATTTGTGGTAATGGGTATGCTAATACTATTGATCTGGTCACCACATCTTGGGCACAGGTGGTGATGGTCAGCTTTGTACCCCATGAATATGCACAATCAATAAAAAAATATATTTTTTAAATGGATTGCTGTAATAGTTTGTGGTTTCTACTGTGTCCAGCTGGAACAAAAGGGCTGTGTCTAGCAAGGAAAAATATGACTTCTCCTTTTCCACTACTCATTTTCTTAGAGGTAAGTTGCAAGAACTGTACAAAGAAAACCCATGTCTCTTTTACCCAGATTTCTCGTTTTTTAACAATTAACCACATTCACCATCATCATTTTATTTTCTCTCTATGTACAGTCTTTTCTGATGTGGTCACCAAAGAATACTAAATACTCCAGTGTGTACCTCCCCCAAAGAAGCACACTCTTCTTACATTGCCACTACACTATGATTCGAATTAGAAAACCAGCATCAGTACACTCCAGTACCTTCCAATCAACATGCTCCATTCAAATTTGCTAACTCTCCCAAGACTGTGTCTTTTTTTTCTTGCTATAACAGGCCCCTTAAAGTGTGGTTCCCTTATATTAAATGTATTTAATATTTATACATAAATATTACACATAATATATTATATTCAATATATGTATACATTTTTACAAAGACATAGCAAGCATGTGTAATGAATGCCTATGATTATTAACAGGAAATGTAAATATCCAGTTTACTAGAAACACATTTCCAATGTATTTGAACAAAAAACTCTGGATACAAGAGTAATAATAATACTTTGTAGTGTGCATTTAGTAAAAATAATCTAGAAATAGATTTCTTACATCTAAACCAGTACTAGAAAACTCAAGTAGTATTTTTTTTTTACAGATTAATTAATAATGGAAAAAGGGCAAGAACTATTGACATTCATTCAAAGGATTTTATTTTAATTCAAAGTTAGCCAATCACAATATTTTGGAAAATCTAGAAGACTTTCAAATTAGAGATGATGATATCTTCATAATATCCTACCCCAAATCTGGTAAGTTAGACACTGAAATAAACAGGAAACAGAACCATAAAACAATGTTAATTAGGAATGGTTAACTGAGACTTTCCACTGGTTTGAGGATGTTGTGAAAACAGGACGATTTGTTAGTAGTGAAAACATCCAATGCTTGAATTTAGAAAGTACATAAAAATAAAAGTGTTTGGCTCAGGTATAATATCTTATTTTATGAAGGTACTTATAATCTAAAACATGACATATTTTCTTTTAATTCCAAAGAGATTTATCTATGATGACACTGTGAATGTACTAGTATCCACAGCACTTGCAATTTCTTACTTGTTAATAGGTTCCCTTAAGGCACAGTACGGTATTGCCCAGGTGCACTCAGGAAGGCGTTATGTCAGTGACAATAAACTATAACACAACGTAACTAGTCTTCTCTGTGTCACTCTAGGTGGAATAATTATTCCTCACTTTAAAGTCTGATGTCCAGTTTATCAAGGATAGAAGACCAAAGACAATTAGAATAAGGAAATATTATTTTCTACTTATACCACCATATTAATATACAGAATTGAAAGGTATGCTTGGATTGTTTGGATAAGCTCTAGTCATCATAGTTGCATATAAGAAATGAAAGAAGACTCTGAGAAATGCAATTTCTCACAGTCCTTTACAGCCTTCTGATAAACTTAACTTTATGGTCTGTATTTCTCTATTTTTCCAAAAAGTATGCCTAGAATTGGGAACAAGGAAAAGCTCAGTCATGGGGAACAGTGTAAAGAGACACACAAGAAGGGAAGCTTAGAAAATACATAATTTTTATATTGACAGCCCAGAGTACATGAAACTTCAGCAAGGTGGTACAGTAGCTCCCCCTTATCCACAGTTTTGCTTTCTGCAGTTTCAGTTACCCATGATTAGCCATGATCCAAAAGTATCAAATGGAAAAATTCCAGAAATAAAAAATTCATTAGTTTTAAATTGTGTGCTGTTCTGAGTAGCATGATGAAATCTGCACTGTCCTGTTCTGTTCCACATGGGATGTGAATCCTTCCTTTGTCCAGCATATCCATGCTGTATGCACTACCTGCCCGTTAGTCATTGTTATCATCTGCTCCTGACATTTAACCATTGACATGATCATGGCTCAGCAGTCCATGACCACCTGGTGTAGATGACCCTCCTTCTGATGTACCATCAGCAGGTCAATAGCAGCCTAAGGCTACCTCATAAGGTGCACATCATTCACCTCACTTCATCTCATCAATTCATTTAACTTGTGACACAGGCATTTTATTATCTCACATCATCACAAGAAGAAGGGTGAGTACAGCACAATAATATACTTTGAGAGAGAGAGAACCACCTTCACATACCTTTTATTACAGTATATTGTTATGTTAAAGAAACACCTGAGGCACAATACAATTTTAAAGAGTTTATTTGAGTAAGAAAGCAATTCATGAATTTGGGACACCAGACCGACAGAGGTTTAGTGTCCCAATGACAAAACATCAGAGGTAAGTATTTACTGGGAAAGTGCAGAACAATTTTTTTTTTTTAATTTATTGGTTTGCAGTTACATAACTGTCTATTTTGGGGGTACTTTGTTGGAAAGTGTCTAGTCACATAATCATACGATTGTCCAGAGTGAAGTCTCATTCCTGTTTAATGTAAGGATTTACCAGAAATGATCCAAGTTAAGTTTTACTTACGTTTTCAATTTAAGCTATTTTAAGGCTCTTTTAAAGTTCTAGCTTGTTTTGTTTGCTCAGGAATTTTTCAGGCCTGGTCCCACTTTAATTTTACTTTGACAGTTACAATTGTTTTATTTTATTAGTTATTGTTGTTAATCTCTTAGTGTGTCTAATTTATAAATTAAATACATAGCATAGGTATGTATGTACAGGAAAAAACATATTATATATAGAGTTCAGTACTAGCCATAGTTTCAGGTATCCAGTGGGGCTATTGGCACTTATCTTCCATGGATAAGGGGTTTTAACCTAAATAACAAACAGAGAGAGGCTCTCTAAAAGAAGAGTGAGTTTAATTGGGAATATAACGCTGCAATGTAAATATGCATGTCATAGTAAACTACGTGTGTATTGAAGAAAACAAAGGAAGACAGAGGCTTTTAAAGGCAAAAGAGAAAGGTATACAGAATTTGTTTTGAAATAAAGAGAATATCAATTAAAAGGGCTTATTGCCAGAGTTGACACCAATTCATTAGTTAAAACAGTATCAGTCAGGTGTCCTTGTATATCTGGCTAGCTGTCCTTGTGACTCATGTACCAAGTTTCAATTTGAAAAATCCTTGGCGAAAGTTTTTGTTACAGACATACATGCATAAGAAAGTCTTTGTAATAGTTCTTATCATAGGCATGCATGCATGAGGGTCCTCCCTTTTCAGCCTCCCTGGCTTTAGTTATTTATTTTTTGTTGCAGTTTGACACATGTGACTCCATTCTAATTCTGACAACTTTCACGGGAAGACTACTATACTATGAAAAGGAAAAACAAAAGTAATTAATTTATTTGTTCAACAAGTAGTAACTGAGCTCCTTTACACTTTATACACTCTACGCAGTGGGAACAGCAAGTGCAGATATTCTAAATCACAAATGAATTTGGAGAGTTTTAGGAATGGACAGAACGCTCATGTGTTTACCGCCGACGGGGTGAAGAGAGGAGGAATGTGAGATGTGGTGGGCGTGGGGGCACAAAAAGAATCTGAAGGCTTTGTAAATCATAGCAAGCAGTTTGGATTGCATTCTAACTTTAACTGGATGACATCCAATGTTTAGGCAGAAAAATAAGATGATCAGATCTATGTTTCACAATGGTAATTCCCGCTGTTACATGATGAATGACCGGAAGAGACAAGAACATACGGGACAGAGGAGAGACTATTACTGCAGAAGTCTAGGCAAAGGATGAGGGTGACTTGGACTAATGGGTTGGTTTTTGCCTTTTGTGCTTAGTATGAACTAAGTGGAACACAGAGACAACGAAAAAACATTACGTAAATTAGTAAATTGAGCAACGTTGGGAGAAAAACTTTCCCTCAACCACTTTAAGATGGAATGGTTGGAGAGTGATAAACTAAGGAATGACAGATTAACAGGAGGAAAGAGAAAGTTTATTTACGTGTACATGAAAGCACACAAAAGAAGTGGCTACCTGAACAGCTAAGGGTGAGGGTTAATACGTCATCTTAATAGTGGAAAGGTAGAGGAACATAGTGGCTCTATTGGAACAAATGTAAGGTTTTATGGTTTCAGATAAAGTTGGTTAATGCAATTACTTATCCCAGTGATAATAATGGTTAGTCAGTGTCCTTTGTGTCTGGTAAATCCCCCAACAAAGGATTTGTGGGGGCTGTATTTTTACAGGTAAACCTTTCTTAAGTCAGCATAAAAAGTTAAATAAGGTTTTGGGGTTTTTTACCCCCTATGGGTTGCTGTTTGTTTGGATGTTTTCAGCTTAAAATAATCTTTATGCCATTAGAGTGAGTCTTGAGTTCCTACTGCAAACAAATCAAAAGTTCCAGGGCCAAAAATAAAAGATTTATTTTTTATTACTGATAGAGATACAGATAGAGATAGAGAATTTTTACAAAAGACCCTTTTGTTTAACAGGAACCATCTGGACTCAGCAAATACTATGCTTGATTAATTTTGAGGAATATCATAACAAAACTGAGACTGTGACTGTAAATGATAAATCCCCCTTTTTGGAGTACAATATTCATGTGGACTTCAAGCAGATGCAGTCTCCTAGAATAATTGGTAGCCACTTGCCATATTATTTGGTCCCAAGAGGACTAAAGAACAAAAAAGCCAAAGTAGGATATAGAAATAATTTATCATGTTATTTCACTAAAATAAACATTTTATCTTTGCTATTATTGTTTAATTTATCATATATTTCCATGAAAAATGGTTTATTAGGTATTAATATACTCTGGAGTGTCATTCTCCATATGAAGTGTCACATATAAATACAAGTGTAAAATTAAATAATTAGATAATGAAAATCAAGGGCCTACTCCATAACCGTACCCGTCCCTATTTCTAATACTCGCTAAAATCCTTTTTAAAATATTTTTACTGTTTCTTCTTTTAGATTTAGTGCTATTTTCGTATATTTTTTACATCTTTGCTATATGTTTTATACTTTCATATCTCTTGGAAAGTTTATATATTTTCCGTTTGAGACATTACTTATTGATCTCTTACCTAATTGAATATATCACTCATACATACCATTTCCTCTCCTCCTCCCATATTCCAGTATAATTATATTAATTGATAGATTACTGACTTACAGTTGCCATGTTCAACAATAGTTCTGTATTTTATTCTGTTATTCTTATTATTTGAAAATAATATTTATTTATTATGTTAGTGTCCCTTTTTCCATTGCCACATATTCTCTGTCACTTTTACCTCCCTCTTTCTTTCACCTATACTTTCACTTTAGATGGTCAGAAATAATAACATGTACATTTTACATTAAAAGTTAAATCATTCAATCTCTGTTAATATTTAATTAAAAAGTTAAAAATTAATAAAGAAGTGTTTATTATATATGGAAATGTAATTTTTTAAAACCAGTCTATTAGTGAATTATGAAAATCTTTTCTGTTTTAGATTTTCATTCTTGATTTTCTGTATGGCCTATTTCTCTCCTTTATTGTATGCTTAAATTACTCCAATTATTTAAAAAACAGTCAAAAATGGGAATGGTGCTGCTGGTATGTTTCTCATTTCTTTAGAAAATACTTTTTTGCTCTTATTATTTCTACTAGAAACTAGGGCATCTTCAAAAAGTTCACAGAAAATGGGTATTATGAAAAAACTCCGCATGGATTGCAAAAATTTTTTGCACCAAAATAAACTCATACAAACTTGTTATAATATATCTGAATAAGATCTAGTTTGAGGCATTAAGAAGAATAAGACATCAGTTTGAAAAGAACCCCCATCAAAGCAACATCAACTCTGCTAAAATCGAATCAAGAACAGACATCAAGTTTGTGGTGAGGCGTGGGCGGAAGAATGCTGAACTCATGGATGCTTTACAGAAAGTGTATGGGAACAAGGCCCTAAAGAAATCAGAAGTTTACAAAGGGATAACTTATTTTAATAAGAGACAAGATGATGTTGAAGAAGAAAGCACGATCAATCCACATCAATGTGCAAGGAAAAAATTAATTGTGTTGGTGCCCTAAATGAAGAGGACTGCCGATTCCCAGCAGAAACAATAGCCAACACCATCTACATCTGAGTTGGTTCAACCTGCACAATTCTGACAGAAGATTACAACTGAGCAAACTTTCTGCTCCATAAATGCCAAAACTTTTCTACCCAGATCAGCTGCAGAGCAGGACCTGAGCACAAAACAAGAGCAGAGCTTTCAAATTTTAAACAAGTAGGATGAAGATTCTGAAGCATTTCTTTGAAGAATTGTCAGAAGAGATGAAGCATGGCTTTCCCAGTATGATCCCAAAGACAAAGCACAGTGAAAACTGTGTCGACCAAGAACTTGAAGTGCTCCAGTCAAAGCAAAAACACCAGTCAGGAGCAAAGTTCATTACAACAGGTTTTGGGGATGTTCAAGGCATTTTGCTGGTTGACTTTCTGGAGGGCCAAAGAACAATAACATCTTCTTGTTATGAGAGTGTTTTGAGAAAGTTAGCCAAAGTTTTAGCAGACAAACACCCAGGAAAGCTTCACCAGAGAGTCCTTCACCACCACAATGTTCCTACCCATTCCTCTCATCCAACAAGGGCAATTTTGTGAGAGTTTCAATCGGAAATCATTTGGCATCCACTTTACAGTCCTTATTTGGCTCCTTCTCACTTCTTTTCTGTTTCCTAATATTAAAAATTCTTTGAAGAAGAAGAAAAATAGAGAGCACCTATTTATCTTCAGTTAATAATGTAAAAAAGATTGCATTTACCTGGGTAAACTCCCAGGACCCTTAGTTCTTTAGGGATGAGCTAAATGATGGGTTGTATCACTTACAAAAGTGTCTTGAACTTGATGAAGCTTATGTTGAGAAATAAAGTTATATTTCTTATTTTTATTTTTTAATTCCACTTTTCCACAAACATTTTGATGTCCCTTTGTATGTAAAATTTCTTTGTGCTTAGTATTCTGATATTTTACTTACATGCATTAAAGTTTAAGGCTTTTTCTTTTCATTCATTGAATGGGCACCTGGTTTCTCCCTTATATGTGAAGGGGTCTTTCTGTTGTGGAATATTCTCATATGTTATGTTTTGGATAGTCTTTGGTTTGTTTTTATCCAGAAGGATTATCAGGTGCATTGTGAATGCCTGGAATATATCCTTAATGAATTTTAATTCATGTTCCCATCTCATATTTTTCTTTTTTTTTAAGATTGTATTTTATTTTTTATTGTAGTACAATATACATAACATAAAATTTACCATTTTAACCATTTTTAAGTATGTGGTTCAGTGGCATTAAGTACATTCACAATGTTGTGTAACCCTCACATTGCTATTCATTTCCAGAACTTTTTCATCATCCCAAACAGTAACACTGTACCCATTAAACAATAACTTCTCACTCCCCCCCACCACCCCCAGACAGTGGTAACCTGTTTTCTACTTTCCATGCGTATGAATGTAACACATCATATAAGTGGAATCATACAACATTGCCCTTTTGTGTTTGGCTTATTTCATTTAGCATAGTGTTTTCAAGTTTCATCCACGTTGAAGTATGTATCAGAACTTCATTCTTTTTTATGGCTGAATTATATTCCATTTATGGCTATACCACCTTTTGTTTTTCCATTCACCTGCTGATGAACATTTGGGTTGTTTCCAGCTTTTGGCTATTGTGAATACACTGTCAGGAAGACTGGTACATAGATACTGTTTGAGTCCCCTCTTTCAATTCTTTTGGGATCATGTGGCAATTCTATGTTTAGCTTTTGTTGTTGTTGATTTGTTTGTTTTGTTTTTAACAATAATTTATTACACGTATATGTGGGATTCAAAGTTTTCAATAGTTGTGTACAATGTGTGATGGTCAGAACATGATAGTTAGCTTATTTATCATTACAATAGGCAATTTCTAGGTTTTTCTGACATTTTCCTTCAAACCCTAACAAATTTAGCAACTGTAATTTTCTTGACAAGTGGTTCTGTTTTATTGTGATTATTTTCCTTGATAAGAGTGTGTTTTTATTTTACATATGCATATAACCTGGAATACTTACAATGATATGAATTAGAATTATTTGGATTTTGTTTGCTATTGTTATTAATTTTTTCTGTCTTTTGTCTGTTTTTTTCCCCTCACATTATCTGTTTATCCGTCATCTTTTAAAATTTATTTTGATATTTCCTTGTAAGTTTGATAAACTTTCTTCAAATATAACTGTTGGTCCCTCTTATGATCTCTTCCACATTAAATATTTTTGTTTTGTTTTGCTTTGTTTTTATGTTTTTGAGAAGTAAAGATCAAGTGCGAATACCATTTTTAAATTTGGAATCAGAATTTGTCTCTACTATCTTTCCTCTGCCTTAAAATAACACATTTTTTAATCTCATTTTTTCTGTGAATCAGAAATTTGAGATCGGGTCATTATAAGGAAGAAGATTGGGAGACTCATGAAATCACTTTTTGAGTACTATATTTATCTCATTAACATTTTAATATATTACTGTTCAATAAAATTCAACAGTTTTAAGGGAAAATGTAATGATTTTAAAAGTAAATTTACAGATTTTTCAACCATCACAATAATTCTTATTTAATTATTTTTAACTTTGTTGGTTCATTCTTCCACCACCTCAATTTGCCTCTGGAACCCATTAGATGACTTTTCATTTGTTGCTTTTTCAGCTCTCTGAATTTTCATTTGGTTCTTTATTATAATTTCTAGTATTCTCTGACATTCTCTACTTGGAGGGACATAGTTGTTATTGTTTTCTTTAAATCTTTAAACATATTTTTATTTCAGTATTTGAACATGTTATACAGCTTCTTTCATGTCTTCCTTTACTATACCCAACTTATGAAAAACCTTGGAAAGTTTCTACTGACCTATTTTTTTATTTTATGTATATGTGTCAATACAGACTACATATTTTATGATATTTTTGTTGTAAATTAGAAATTTCAGAAAATATGTTGTTGTGATTTTGTGTTCTGATCCACCCCCAAGGTGTTTGTTATTGTTACTCTGTGTTTCTTTCTTTGTTTTGTAACTTGCATAGTCTAATTTTGAAGAGAATTTTTTCCTCTGTAATGAGTAACAGTTAATGTCTCTGTTTAGTTTTGTTGTTATTAATTCTTGTTTTAATTTATAAGACTGACTTCTTTGGGGTCACATCTGGATCAATATTGTTTATACAAACATGTTTGTTCAAAGATTGTGTTTAAACACCATGGTGTACCATGGACTCATCTAATATATCTTTTTGTGAATTGAGAAATATATTCGAAGTTCAAGCACTTTAAAATTCTGCTCCAACTGTGTTTTCCTGCCAGATCTTATCTTATGCATAGTTTTTGTTAGAGATTACATTCAATCTATGAATAACTTTGGAAAGAACTGCCATCTTAACTAAATTGAAAATTCCAAAACTTAAGGCATCTCTCCATTTATTTAGGTCTTCTTTAATTTCTGTCACTAACATTTCACACTTTGTAGTGTGAAGGTCTTGCACTTTTTTGTTAAATGTCGTTTTATATATTTTACTCTTTGGGGCTCTAACTTGAATTTTATTTTTGTCTTTATTTCTTTTTCATATTTTTCATTGTTATACAAAAATGAACTGTGTCTTTAGGGAGTGTTTGAGCTTATCTCAGAAATTCTGATATGTTGTATTTTTGTTTACATTCAGTTCAAACTGTTTACATTGTGATTTCTTCTTATATAAATAAGATAAAAATAATAAAGCCACTCCAATTTGTGTAGTTTTGTTATTTATATTACATCTATGTATTTTCTAAACCCAACAAACTATTATAAGCATTGTTTTGAGTAACATTATGTTTTCAAGGAAATTAAGACAAATAGACACCTGCTCAAACATTCAAGCAGTTGATTCTTGTTATTCACAATTATGTTCTATAAAGTTACCTTGGATAATGCATTAATAAATATTGAACTATTGCTCCTAGGGGAAATAATGAGAGTCTGGTATCAATTAACTTTTTGTTTCTTTCTTCAACCTGACCATTTATTTCTCCTTCATTTTTAATTGATAGTGTTGCTGGGTATAGTCTTTGAAAGTAAGACACTAAGTCAGTTCATCCTCAAATGAGGGCCTGCTGATTAAGCACCACTTCTTGCAAGGACGCTATCTATATATATTATTTGGAATTCTTCTCTAAGGAAGTTTTTCCCCTTCATTTATTTCTTACCATTTATTTATATTAGTGTGTAGTTTGGAATATTTATTTTGTATTTTGTGTTATAGTCCAAATCCACATTATTTACTTTGTAGCTCAGTTTGTTCCATTTTGTCCATTGAAGGCCCTTTCAATTTGGCTCCTGTATCCCTTTAACATGTCCCCATCCTTTTGTGTTTTTAATACTTTGTTACATTCTGGTTCTACACGATGCTCCACGCTCATCTTGAATTTCACTTCCATTAGGTTGTAAAAGCCAAATAGTTGAGGTTTATGGAAGTCAGACTACTGATTTTGTTGGGTATTACTGTAATCTTGTGGTCAGTTTGTTTCTCTGTTTCATAGAGAAAATGGCAATAGAGAGTATTAACCTGTAGAAGGATAAAACAAAGATCCCTAGCTTTGCATGGACAACACACAGAAGAGCAAAGAACCATATTACTTCTAACACCAAGTTGCTTTTCACCTTTAAAAGAAAAAGAAATATTAATTTTGTGTTTCATCAACCTGTGTCAACTCACTTTAATTGAATGAAAATAGAAGTAGGTACATAGGGTGTCAGAATTCATTTACACCTATGTGTGTATTAATGCCGTAAAATTAATTTTTATTGGCTATACGTGGTCCAAAGCTAAGAAAGTCTGAAGACAAAGACCATAGGTCAAATTCATTACATGCTGGTTATTTACTTGCAATGGGATAAATCTCAACTTTGCTTCATTTATACTTCTCTGATTATTCTCTACTTCTCCCATCAGGTATTATTGGAGATTGGAAAAATTGCATGACTGTGGAACAAAGTGAAAGATTTGACAAATTTTACCAAAATAAAATGGACAACTTTCCATTAAAGTTCATCTGGGATACTAATGAATAATTCTGTTTTGTCCACAAAATTGCACAAATATTTACTCACCAACGGGCACTTAATAACAACTATCTTCTCTTTATATTCCCTTTGGTATGACACATGATAAAAAATTAATTAACGAAAACTGGAATAAAATAAATCAAAAATAGATTGCACCTATAGTAATGATTTAATGGATAGTATGAAATATGCATTCCTAAGTTATTGAGTTTTTGTACGTTTTGTATATTTTTCAAATTCGTTAGTGAGATCTAAAATAATAAAATATAGATCCATTCATATTATATGAAATTATGATTATTTTCTTTCAATGTATTATTTATAAATATGATGAATTATTTATAATATTTTGAAGGAAGTAAAGACTTTGACACAGTGATCTTAAAATTATATTTAAGTAGGACATTTGTGGCTAATTAAAAGTTTTACAAGAAAGATGCTAACATCAAGGTTGAATTATACCTAATGATTGACATCAGAAGAAATGAGAAATATTTTAGAATTTTTGGTTATGGAATTTTAAAAATTTTTCTAATGTAGACTTCATGATAATAATGATGAAATATTTTTGTGTGTGTGTGATTTATATTCTATACACTTTTTTGCAAAAACCACAATAAATTTTTGTTAGAAAATCCAGGTGTTCCTGATTCTGTAAACAACAATTGAATTTGATCTATTCCCTTAAAGGGAATTCAGTAAATTTTAATGTGAAATGGAGGGTGGGGGTGAAAAGCATAAATTCTACCTGGCAATACATTCAGCCTAAAATCCAGACCATTTGGATTATGGATTGTCTTCTTCATCAGACCTGAGTGGGCTCTTCTTGGTCTACAAATGGAGCAACTAACGACAGTTTTTCTGCATTGCCAGTGCTCAATATACAATGTTGAAATAGTGATATAAGAACTGCTCTAAATAACATTCAGAAAACAGAAAAATCAAGACTAAAAGGTCTTGGTCCATAATAATGCTAAAATTTTGTGGGCAAACATTGTGAATACCTCCAGCCATGAAGGTAGGGAATTTCCTTAATTCAGCTTTGATTCTGCTCTAGGGGAAGAACTTTATCTACTCTTGGACATATCTTTAATGAGTGTAGGGAAACATGTTCTCCTTAAAGGTTACACCACCTTTAAATCCTGACTTCTCTTATTTACGGGACATTGCTTGTTATTGTTCTTTTGCTTTTAATTTTTATTGACATACAATATAAATACATACAATATAAATACAGAGAAATTCGTCTATCATAAATATATCATGCTATGAATTTTCACATAAGGAATGAATTCATGTAATGGGCACCCCAAAAAGGAAGCAGATGCTACCCTCATCCCAGAAGCCTCCATTACAACCTCCCTCAGTCATTACAGACCTCCTCTAAGAGCAACCATTATTATGAATTCTGAGAGCATAGATTTGATTTAATCTTTTTTAAAAAAATTCTACACTATGTACTATCTTGTGTATGTTTTCTTTTGCTAAACATTTTATTAAAAAATCTACCCATATTTTTGAAGGATTTTTAGATTATTTAATGTCTTTACTGGGTAATGCTCCATTATTTGAGTGTACAATTGTATTTACATGTTCTACTCTTGTTAAACTTTATTTTTTAAATTTTTAATATTTATTTACATCTTCCATACATATATCTATTCTGAAGTTTTTGTATCTTCTATGTTTTCATCTTCTTACCAGATCTATTTCTTCCTGAAGACTTCGCTTTGGTATTTCCTTTAAATCAGGCAACATATTTTCTGTTTCTGAAATTGTGTGGGGTTTTTTTCATCTGTGTTTTTGAAGAATATGCTCACTGTACATAAAATTCTAGTTGCAAATTTATATATAAACAAATATTTCAGCATTTCATCCCATTGTTTCCTGCCACCTCACAGTTCTTTAAAGTTATATGTCAATTCTAGTGTGGTTTCTTTGAAGATAATGTTTTGTCTTGTATTCCTTTTTTCTTGTTTCTCTAACTGCCTTTATTGCTTTTTCTTTGGTTTTCAGCAGTTTTACTATAATGGGCCTTGGGGTAATTGTTTCTGGTTTTATCCTGGTTGTTATTAGTTAAGCCATATATATTTACGGGCTGATATCTTTTATCTATTTTGGAAAAATACAGCATTATCGCATTGAAGATTTCTTCTTTTATTTTCTCATTCTAGGATGCTAATTACGTGAGTGTTGTAACTTTTTAGTGTGTTCCACCTATCTCCTACACTCTTACTTATATTATCCTTTTTTTTCCTCTTTGTATGTTAGTGTGGGTTGATTTTTTTTTTTTACTGAGTTGTTTTCCAGATTACTAACCTTATCTTCTGCTGTGCTCAATAACAATGGATGATTAAATCCCTTTATTGGTTTCCATAGTTCCAGTATTATATTTTTAAAGAATGTTTATGTGATTCTTTTTTATTTATTCTAATTTTCTGGTAAATGTTAAATCCTTTTATCTGTTCGTCTATCATCTACTTCATTTTATTGAGCATATTAATCATTGTTATTTTGAAGCATTTATCTTCTGATTGAAAAATCTAGATCATCTCTAGATCTGATCCTCTTGTCTGTTTATTCTTATGGTTATCTGTCACCTAATCTTGCCTATTTACATGTCTAGTAATTTCTTATTATATGCTCTACATATGTATAAATAAATGTACAGGCTCTAAATCATACTATTCTTCACCAGAGAGAGTTCCCCTTCTTTATGTAATGCAGATAAATTTTGGGAGGACTAAAATCACTCTCATCAGTGAGTGAGAGAGTTTGGTGTTGTATTACAATTTGGCAAGATGTCATCTACCATTGGTTTATCCCTTTACATTGGGTATGTCCCTCCAGGGCTTTCAACTAAAGGCCTTCGTTGTCTTTTCCTCCTCGGTCCTTAATAATGAAGAATATTTACTTCCACTCTTCAGAGTTTCTTCAGCTTAGATCTTTGGCTTCTAACACTTCAGAGCTTCAGAATTTAGCAAATGAATTAAGAATGAGATTGATTTTGTGGTTGAAGGCCTTCAAGGTCTTCAGTTCTGTTACTCTTTACCTATGTAAAGGTCAAATATTTTTCTCGTTTCACTGTTCCCAATCATAAATTTCTCCCAGGGATTCGGAATAGATTCTCGGCCTCTAGCTGAATGCAGAATTGGTAAATCTCTTCTGTAAAACATCACTGTAGATCCTTATTTCTCAGTAACCTGTTCTTGAAACAACAGGCTGGCTGCAGAAGCCTTTCACAGGGAACCAGAGGAGGTGGAACTACAAAAACAAATACTCCCAACCAGCCACTTTTTAATATGGCAGGTTAAAGGAGAAGTACATGTCCATGACAACCAAAACTTTCTCTGTGATGTATGAAGACAGACAGGAAGGAATGAATTTGTCCTGCAGAAGAAAGTGCTTAATGTGTACTACCAAGTTATTCTTGGTACCCTTGTTTTTCCCACACTAAAGTAAAAAATTGGCAGGTGGATTATTGATTTTATTAATTTGATCTGTGTTGCTCATTCATTCAGAGATTCGTCACCATTTGGAGTACTAGTAAAACTGGTTTTGTGGATGTTTAATTGAAGACCAAATCCTGAACCCAAAGTCAGAACACCTTGTGAGGCTCAGCACAGAACAGTTCTTGGCCTCTCTTTAGTCTTTGTATTATAAACACCCTAACTGTATGACTATCACTAGTTTATTTCTTTAATGTGTTTCTGATTTTAATTTTATTTTGATATAATTTCAACCTTGCAGAAAATTTACTTGCAACAGTTCGAGACCATTGCACATAACCTTTACCTAGATTTATCCTTTTTTTTTTTTCTGAGACACATGAGAATAACTTGAAGGTGCCTTGCCATTTTATGCTTAAATAATCTTAGACACAACAGCAGTACGGTTTTTTTTTTAAATCAGGAAATTTAACCTTTATATAACATTATTACATAAAATTTATCTTTTATATTAAAATTTCTTTGATTTTCTAATAATGTCTGTATTAGTTTCCTTGCGCTGATGTAACAAGTTATCACAAACTAGGTGGCTTAAAAACAACAGAAATTTATTCTGTTACAATTATGGAAGCTAGAAGTCTGAAATCAAGGTGTTGACATGGTTGGTTCCTTCTGGAAGCTCTGAGGAAGAATCTGCTCCATGTTCCTCTTCTAGCTTCTGGTGTTTGCTGGCAATCCTTGCTGTTCCTTGGCTTGTAGTTGTGTGACTTCAATCTCTGCCTTCCTTACAAGATAGACTTCTTCACTGTGTGTCTCTATATATCTTCACACAGCCATCTTATAAGGACACAAGTCATGATTTAGGGCCCACCCTAATCCATTATGACTTCATCATAACTGCAAAGACCCTATTTCCAAATAAGGTCACATTCCGAGCTTTAAAGTGAACATGAATTTTGAATGGACACTATTCAAACCAGTACAACATTTTTAATAGCTATATGTTTTTCGAGTGTCCAATCTAGAATTGCAAATTGCATTATTATATTTCATTAGACAACTTGAATCTGGAGCAGTTATACAGTTTGTGTGTGTGCATTTCCTGATGTTGACATTTTTTAAGAGTACAGGAAATTTTTTTCTCTCTCTTTTTTTTTTTTACAATATTCATCAATTTGAAATCATTTGTTTCCTCTTTTTTTTTTTTTTTTTTGTCTTTTTGTGACCGGCCGTACCGCGCTCAGCCAGTGAGTGCACCGGCCATCCTTACATAGGATCCAAACTGGCGGCGGGAGCACTGCTGTGCTCCCAGCACCGCATTCTCCCAAGTACGCCACGGGGTCGGCCCTTTGTTTCCTCTTGAACAGACACCAGTTTGCTAATTTTTGTCAGACATGCCAATGAAGTGACATTGGACTATTTTCTCTTAATTATTTAGTTGCAGAAATAGTTTTATATATTCTAGACATAGTTTTTTCTTACATATATGTTTTAATTTTTTTTTTACAAGTGTGTAGCTTCACTATTTACTTTTTTTTAAATAGTTTCAATTGAGGACCAGTTTTTAAATTTGATGAAGTCTAACTTACATAATTTTCCTGTTATGTCTGTTGCTTTATATTACCTAAAGATAATTTCTAGCCACAAGTACAGTAATATCCTCAATGACTTCTTTTAAAAGTTTAATTGATTTAGATTTTGTATTTAGTGTATATTGCAAGTTAATTTAGCATATTATTTGAGGTAAGAGTCAAGATAGAGCAAAGATTTAAAATTATTGGAATTTATTATTTTACTTGAATAAAATCCTCCAATTCATGATTTACCAAATGAGTTCATTTGCACTTCACATTTTTATTAATACTTTATTTTCTGAGAATACCAAAGAACAATGAATGTCTTAAGCACCTTTCAATCTCCTAGAAAATCATATCTTCATTCACATTCATAAACAACACACATAAATTTGCATGAGCACACACACAAACACACACATGCCCTCCAAATTTTTATTCTGAATTTCTACTCGATGCATTTTCTCTATAAGCAGAACTTACTAATGTGAATAAGATAGTAGAAAGGGAACATATTAGGTAATCAAATTTAAGTGCTCTGGATCCTAACTGTCACATTGAACCATCACTGTATTTTATTAAATAAAGATGAGCATGTGAGTGAAATAGAGCACAACTATGTCAAAGACCAAACAAATTCTGAGACAAAATTAACAATATATGTTTATTCATAATTTTGCAGCAAGGTAACCCATCTGTTGTCACTATCATTTCAGCAGGTGTTCAAAGGTCTTAGAAAGGAAAGTAAATTACACAGATTTAATGAGGAAATATTGAAACAGACTCCAATTGGCAAGCATTCTAATAAGGTGTTGTTTTTGAAAGTGAGGTCTCTTTTTGCCTGTTCTTGTTGGCTGAAAAGAGGTAAGAAAACAATCTGGGACATTTCAAAAGAGGAAGGAAAGTAGCATACTGAAGAGATATCTGCACCCTTGTGTTTATTGCAGCACTATTCACAGGAGTCAAGATATAGACTCAACCTCTGTGTCCATCAACAGGTGAATGGATAAAGAAAGTGTGGTATATATACACAATGTACTCAGCTATGAAAAGAATGAAATCCTGTCGTTGGCTGCAACATGGATGAATTGCTGAAAGTGAAATGTCAGGCACAGAAAGATAAATACCATATGTTCTGACTCATATGTGGAAGATAAAAAAAGTTGAACTTTTAAAAATAGAGAGTGGAAAAAAAAAATAAATAAATAAATAAATAAATAAATAAATAAATAAAAATAGAGAGTGGAAGCAGGGAAGAGGATCGGGGAGGAAGGATAGTGAATGGGTGGTTAATGGACCTAAAGTTACAGCTAGCTAGGAAAAATAAGTTCTAGGTGTACAGCAGTGCTAGGCATCTACAATTAGGAATGATTTATTGTATGTTTTCAAATGTCTAGAAGAGAGGAACTTAAATGTTCTCATCACAAAGAAATGATAAATGTTTATGATGATGAATTTGCTAACTACCCTGATTTGATCATTACATGTTATATACCTATATTGAAATATGAGTACGTATCCCTAAATATGCACAATCAATACATTTCCTTCTAAAATTCCTTCTAAAAAGTGTTGAATATCTTATGTAATTTTGAATACCATACATCATGTTGAAATTGTGATGGTTTTGCATCATTATAAAGCAGGAAAATCAAGTCGAATCCTAATGAAATGCCCATGACCAACCGTTCCGGGAAAGAGTGTAGGGAGTGAAGTATCCTACACTGAATCCCCCGAGGTCAGCTGCCTGTGTGCTTTGAGAGAATAGTTCAGGAAACCAGCGAGAAGCACATGCCCTCCTCTTCCTGTGTAAAAGACACATGTGCAATTCAAGGTTGGTGGATTTACAGATGGCTGATGACCATTATTATGTTTTGCAAAGGGGCAAAATGAGAATTCCTGGAAAAATATGAAGCTGTCTGCAGAAGTTAGAGTGAAACTGGTGATAGACAAGGCAGGTGGCATTTAGTAAGTCTAATTTCTTCTTCCCCTCAAGAATATCCTCAAATATATTGGAATGTTATTTTTATTATACACATGTGTAGGGATTAGGAAGGCAAAATATGTATCACACTGTGATTTTTAGCTTCTTACTTTCTTGTCTCTAGGGGAGATTTAGATTTGCATTTTATTTTATCTGATTGTTTTCTCTCCTTTCAGTTCATTTACCTCTGTATTTCACAAGTAAAGTTTTCTGCTTTTGATGACTTGCTGAAGAAGAAACAAAAATGACACACTTGGAGTTGACAGACATGTACACATTTATCAGTCTCTTTTAATATTTGATAAACTTAGTCTGAAGACCTCCTTCCTTGTTAATTTTATTCACTGTATTTCTCTCTCCTATACTGATGTGTAGCAAGATGATCTCTATCCAGATTTCATGTTCAGATCAGTGGTGTGGATTGTTATTAGTTCACTTTTTCCTATTTCTTCTTAGTTGAGCCTGCTCAGTTGTTCTGATGAAAAGCAGGTGGAGGTACGAGAGTCTACACATACACACACAAATGAAAAGAGCAAGTTATTTCTAAACAGTAGAAGAGCAAGGATAGTGTCCATAATTACAATGCACAGTGGTCCTATTATATTTCTGTACAACAAACAGTAGAAAATACTATGAGAAAACACAATTTACAATAAGAGAGAAATATAAGTTGTCTAGGAATACATGTAACAAAAGTTTTCAAATAATTTATGTGTAGAATTATAAAACTTTAAAAAATACATTAAAGAAAACCTGAATAATAGAAAAATATATGTCACAAAGAAGTCAATCCTTCCCAAATTGATATAAAGTTTTAATGCAATTCCCATAAGACTCCCATACACATTTTTTTTTTTTTTTTTGGTAAAAATTGACAGACTAATTCTAAAATGTATTTGAAAGAGCAAACGAGTAAGAATAGTCAAGACATCTCTGAAAAAGTTGTTTCAAGTGCAGGATTTTCCTTACCAGTTCAAAAGAATTATTATAAAATTTTAGTAGAGATTTTGTGTTAAAAATTATCTAAATACAATTGCTCAAAATTGTGGTGTTTGTCCTTCACAGATTAAAAAATAAAATAAAAAACAAAATCAATGTAACAGAATAGGATGCCATGAAACACAACCCAGCACACTGGAAAAAAAAATTTTTCATACCTTTAGGGAAAATATAGACTTCTAAATAAATAAAATTGGTATAATCTGATATCTATTAGTTATTTAAAGCACAAAAATCAATTGCATTAAAATTAAAAATTCCAATATGAAAAAATCTTAAAACTTCCAGAAAAAAATAGGAGAACATTTTTCTTCCCTGTGGTAGGGAGAATTTCTTAAAGAAGATACACATAGCTCAAACCCTGGTGAAAAATGTTGATTAATTTAACTTTTACAGCTTACTTTTTCAAAAGAACCATAAAAGATAAAGATAATCTGCACAATTGAAGAAGGTATGATATGTCCAAATAGTACATTTATATGATCTATTTAATATGTTGGCGGGTTGTGTTTGCTAATAGTCAGGATTTTTCATCTATCTTTATGAGAGAGATGGCCATCAATTTCCTTTCCCTGTAATATTCATGTCAGATGTGGAAGCATTCTCTTTTTAATTTTAGGTAAATTTTGTGTAAATTTGGCAATATTTTTTCTTTTCATGTTTTGTAGGATTTTTCAGTCAAGACATCTGAAAACTTATACTCAATCTCTTTAGTAGACAGAAAAGTATTCAGATTTTCTCTTTCTTCTTGTATCAGTCTTGTACAGTTCTATTGAACTAGGAATTTTTCCTTTTTATTTAGAATTATATGGAAAACTATTCTATTAGTCAGCCTGGGCTGCCATAACAAAATACACTTGGGTGGCTTAAACAACAGAAATTTATCGTTCACAGTTCTGGAGGCTGGGAAGTCCAAGATAAAGGTGTTGACTGATTCAGTTTCTGGAGAGGGTTCCTTAAGCAGCTTGCAGACAGCTGCCTTCTAGCTATGTCCTCACACAGATTTTCCTTGGTGTTGAGAGGGTTGGGGGGTTGGAGTTGGGCAAAGAGGCGGAAAAACCCTCTAGTGTCCCTTTTTATAAAGACACTAATCCTATGGGCTCAAACCCTACCCTCATGACCTCATTTAACCATGTTTACTTCCTTAAAGGCCCCATCTCCAAATACAGCCACACTTGGATCAGGGCTTCAGCCCTAAGTGAATTCAGCCCCTAGCAACTGTTCATTGCATTATATTATCATGTTAATGTCTGAGGAAACTTATAAATATTCTCCTTCTTATTTTTGTAATTTTTTTCTTCTTTCTATGTTGCTTGATGAACCTGGTCAGATTTAATCAATTCTATTATTCTTTCAAAAGTTCCATCTTTTGGCTTTATCACTCTTCTATTTTGTGTTTTGCTATTTGGCTTTCTGCTTTGACCTTCATTTTTTCATGTCTTATTCTTTTGTTGCATTTAATTGGCTATTTTATTCTAATTTCTTGAAATAGATATTTAACTCATTTATTTCAGCCTTTCTCATTTTTGAACTTAATGCATTTATAGTTATGAATTTCCCTCCACACATGACTTCAGCAGCATTCCCCAAATTTTGAGATGTAAAATTTTATAAGCCATTCAGTTAAAATTATTGTTAAATTTCCATCGTGTGTTTATTATTATTATTATTATTAGTTTATTTGGAAAAGTATTTCTCAATTTTCGAACATAGAAGGTTTTCTTTGTTTTGTTTTTTTTTTTTTTTTTTTAATTTCTGGCCCCATTACCTTGTAGTCAGAGAAATTACCCTGTATTGTTTGTTTTTTTGAATATTTTCAGACTTACCATATTGATAATGGGGTTTTTTTCTAATGATGTGCTGATGAACTGCTTCTATATATATATAAAACCCTTATTAATAGCATTTGCCAATTTTCTTAGTATTAATGATCCCAATATGATCAATTTCAAAGTACTCCCATGGCACAAGCTAGTTCCAGCATGCCTCTTGCATTACTCCTTATAGTTTTATTAGTTTTTATACATTTTTGGCTATATAATTTTATGCACAAACATTTTAAATGTTTGCATCTTTTTGCTGAATTCATATTTCATAATGTGTCCCTCTTGATTCCTTGTCCAAGTGTGTTTGCTCTGGATGTTTCTTTAAAGTCACTTTGTCTTTTCTGTATTTAACACTGATATTGCATTTATTCATTTCTTCATTCAGCCCACTTTCATTAAGCCTCTACTGTGTATCAACCTGTGTGTTGATTTCTGGAATTGCAGATGTGAAAAAGAAATCTCCCTGCCCTCACAGGGTTCATAGCACAGTAGAAGGAGGAATATAAAGCAGGCATCCTACACAAGGTTGTGGTAACAGTTGTAACTGAAAAAAAGGGGGGGGGGGAATAAAATATGAATATGAAGAGTCTGAAAAGAAAACTTTTGAATATTATCCTAAACTTTTACTATTTCATTTTTACTTATGTGATCTAGAAAAAGTATATATAGCATTCAAGTAATGTTTAATTCTTGTAAAAAAATAAAAAATAAAATAAAATTTTGATTTATATTGTCAGATGGTAATTAATAGGATTGGTAATCTGTCGTAATTATTACATTTTTAAGATGTCTGAAAAATCTGGGTCTGTATTATAATTGATTTGTTTCAGATAATTAGGTAGTAAATATTTATGCTGATATGTATAAATTAATCTAAATATGATTGTTGGTTAAGTAATATCTTACCTGAAATATTCTGATACTTTGTAAAGAATTTTATGTTAAATTGTATTTATAAATGCTTCCTTTTCCAGTTAAATTTTCATATACAGAAACAGCAACCAACAACTTTAAAATATATGAAAATTATGTTTAGAAGTTATGTACAAATTACCTCGATATGTCAAAAAATGTGAAGAAAATACAAACAAATACTGTGTCCCACTATTTTGGTCATTTTAAACAATTTTGTATTTATGTAACTGCTGCATGATACCCTCTTTGTCGTTTAACCGTTAGACTGAGCACATAAACTTCTAATGAACCCTCTAAAATTGGAAGCTAAATATAGCTGTATAAGAACCAGATACAAGTACTCTGTTGGCTAATAGCAGTGCCAAGACTCCAAACTATCTTGTTCTTATTCCCCATGAGCTGCTATGTTACACAATGAATAGAGAGGAAAAGTAAGCTTCTCAGTTTTAAAAAAATACTGCTTTGCTTTGATAGCAGATGCCTGAACAATGATAGAACAGACCAGAACAAAGGAAGGTGATAATCACTTGCTGTACTTTGAAGGCTATAACTTTTTATGACCACTTGTTGATCCAAGTTTTCTAAATGTGCTGGAAAATTTAAAATCCAATATAGTGATACTTTTATTATTTCTTATGCAAAATCTCATAAGTCATATAATCATTTTTATTTTAAAGCACATATTAATGTTTATATCAATAATCACCAGAATAATTATTTCCCCAAAAATGTTCCAAGAGAGGAAGGGTATGTGTGTATCCTTCAGTTTTAATGACATGTATCACTTCATTTTCAAAAGCACAACCATGCTTCTTTTTTGCTTTAAAGGAGCCTGAGAATTCCCAGTCACTGATTGCTGACTTGAAGGAGCTTGCAGTGTGAACTGGCTCTACTCTAGAATAGAAAAGTTTTCTTCCGTTTCCCACCTCCTTTCCCCGAATCCAGGTCTGTATGATCCATTTCTTTCTCACAGCCTCCGGTTTGTGTATTTATCATAGATCTAGATCTGCATGGCTCATATAAATCATATAATTCTAGTTATATTATTTTTGGAGCCCAAACAAAAGCCATTGAGCCTAAAAAGAACTGCCAGAGAAGTGTTTTCATTTTTTTTTTAGTTTGCCTTTGTTAAAAACCTTACTTTACAGGAATACACCTTTTCACTTAATGTCACCTTTTAGACTCTTACACATTCTTGTCAGTAGTTTAATGGGTAAATGAAGAACACCGTCTTTATATCAAACTTTTTCTGCTTTTTGTACAATTCGAAAGGACCTTGTATCAGGCAGGCATTGGGATGGTTGCTTGTATTAATACGATTTCCCTCAGTGACCATATCTGGTTTTCACCTGCCCTCCTGGAAACAGCCAATTGATCGGGGATAGAGAAATTAATGCTAGCTAGCAAAGCATCAAAGTTTAAAATTTCAACAGAGAGAATGAGGGTCAAGTTTGTTGAATTCATTCTAGAGGACTCTAGTTCTGTTCTGGTTCTTCTGTTCTTTCCTCCAATTCTTGAGCTTTTTGGAGTTTCCCAGGAATCTTGAAACACACTCCTTTTCTAACTGTTGGCCACAAGAGTCCTTTTCTGTTTTCTGCAATAAAAACAAACTTACCCTAGGACTTGAAGAAGTAGGCAATATTAAATTCTTCAATCTTATTTTTAAAATCAGCAATAGTGCCTAGTTCAGTAGATTTTTTTTTCTTTTTTTCTTTGACAGGTACTGCTTGGACTCAGTAGGCAGTAAACTTAACTTTGGATGATGACCATCAGAATGTAACAAAAATTTGGAAAACACTGAACAAGCCCCGTGGATTGAATACAGTATAAGCAACACTGATTATTACCACAGGCCGTCACTTCACTTTTTATAAGCTACCTGCCTTGTTGCATAGTTCCCAAAGGTTCAAGAGCCACAAAGGAAAAAGCAGGTTGTAATTTTATTATATTTGGTTCATAGAGAAAACTTTTTCTTAAATGATTAAGCCACACTGTACTTATGGAGAGAGAAAGAAATAATTCTAACAGCTATCTGAATATAGATTGCAATTAATTAAAATTTGCGTTTAATAGCAAAGATTTTGTCAGTAATTCAATGGCAAGTTATCCATCTTGTGGCTTCTGCTTTGTTTTTCTTCTCATTCATTCCATCTTCATCTAGCTTTCCATTTGACCACTTGCTTACACTCACACCACAGAGTAGCCAGTGAAAGGGAGGAAATATGAAATGCAAATCAATTATAATGGAATACAAACGTACTGGATTTTCACTCTTCCCATCCTGGGAGAGCACAGCAGCCTTTAACACTTTGTTTGTGTCCTCTACAGCCAGGCATAACCGCCTGTTCATCTTTGGCATTTCACACACTTTCTTGGTCTTGGGAACACTGGGCTCTCTTTAAGCCTCTGTGCTGGGTCAGAGACGTCTGCAACATCCTGATGGTGTTTTGTTGTTACAGGAAGAATGAACGATGAGACTACCATGGGTCCTTCCTTACTTCCTTCTCCTTCCCGGGTTGTATAGAGAGCTCAGAATGTCTCAAAGAGTGTCTTCCAGTTGAGGAGATCTGGGATCCCCATTAAAGAATTGGTTCAGAAGTGGATTATGAAGTCTTGAAAAAGTGCCACATCCTCACATCATCCAGAGTACCCAGGAAGAAGTGTGGCCAACAATTATAAAACCTGGAATTATGCTTGCATATTTTAAATTTTGTGTTGTAAAACCTCCTTTAAAAGAATTCCCTCAACATTCTATTTATATAGTTAAACCCTCTTACAAATTTGCATAAAAAGTGCTATGCTTAACAAAAATTTAAATTATTGTATATCTATTTCAAACATCTAAAATTATCTTTTAATTTTCAGATTGAATTAAGAAACCTTAAAGATGTAATGACAACTTATCACTTTTAAAAGTCAATGATAAAATTTTTGACAGTAGATACAATAGAGGAATTCATGGAAAGATTTTTACACTGTTGAAAATAACATTTAATCTATTAAATAAAAAAGCAACCATCCTGCTTTGTGACTTTGATTTTGTAAGCAACTTGTTTTTCAGGAGGAAAGTTACAGGTTCAGAACAGAGAACACAAAATGTGACATTTATGACAATATTCAGTTCTTCATACTGTGAGACGGAGATCCTTAAAGTAGATGATGATGTTTACCTCAAAAAGAAACAGAGGCCAAATATATAGAGTTTATTTGAGCCAGGGCATTGCAATGGGAATACACATGCCGTAGTAAACTATAAGCATATTCAAGTAGATAAAGACAAAGGATTTTAAAGGGAAAGTGATGGACAATTATGTAATTGCTTGGGGATAATTATGCTTGGCAACAAGAATTAACAGCAAGGGTGATACCAATCTGCGGTTGGACAGACGGCTGCTGGGCAGATGTCCTTGCAGAAGTATTTTTGTGTAAGGGTAATGGCCTTTGTGCAAGGTTGTGGTTCTGCAGAGTCCTTTGTGATAATTTTTGTTATCAGGCCTTCGTGCCTGAGAACTCTCCCTTCATGGCCTTCCCTGGCTCTATTTGTCAGGGCTTTTTTGTTTGTTTGTTTAACTGAAGTGACTCCAGTGATTCTGACAACTTTCACAATGACTAGGATGAAAGGTCACAATTTGGAAATAAAAAATAATTTAGTGACTTTACTAAAGTCTCGCTGTCCTCAGAATTGGGGAAAGAAACATAACTATTTCTAGTTATTTCAAGAACAAGCACAGGAAATTAATATATACTGACAGAAGTCTTGGTGTGACCTGTGTAGAGTACTTTCACATTTGTAATCTTTTTATCGCCTTTGAGAAAATAGATATTCTCACTACCTCTTTATCTAGAAGAAAGGGTAGAAGTCAATACAGTTCAGTCCCTTGACCAGGGCTGCAAGAGCTAACTTGTGACAGTTGTAGGTCTGTTTGCCTCGTGGGTCATTACCCTGCCCTGTTGTATTTCTGACGATTGAGACTGCTTGTATTTGATTTTATCTGTCAGGCAGAAAAAATATTGGTTGGTTGAACACAGTCCAAAAAGGTAAAAGAACCTGGCTATTGCACACAGAATTTTGCTTTTCTTCAGGGCTTGTTACATTTCTGAATTTCTGATTTATTTATTTTGTTTCTTTACACCAGTGGTTGGCAGTTTTCTGGTTTGATCATACTAGAGGCTGGTACACTCATAAGAATGATTTCAATATTCTGTTTGTTATCTATGAGGAAAAGGTGAAAGTTTGTTGTGTGTTTGAGTGGACTCGACCAAAATTTTTTGTCAAACCAGTTCACAACATAGACATAAATATATATATTCGAACATATAAGTTTATGACACATTTACGTTGGCATTTGTGAATCTTTACCATGTTTTAACTTTTTATTCTAAAATAATTATAAATTCACACAAATTTCAAAACTATATGTACAGGAAGTTCCCATGTGCCCTTCACCCAGCCTCTTCAATGATAACATTTTTCATAACTAAAATACATGATTAAAAACAGGAAATTTACTTCGGTACCATCCTCCAGAGCTTATTCAGATTTCACCTGTTTTAAGCACTTGTGCATTTGTGTGTGTTTGTGTGTGTTTGTGTGTGTGTATAGTTCTATGAAAATTTATCACATGTACAGCGACCTCAGTTCCTGACAACCATTAATCTGTTCTCCGTCTCTATAATTTTATTTCAAGGATGTTATATAACAATACGATATATAATCTTTTGTGATTAAACAACTACTTATAAAGCATTCTTGCTTATTGCCTTTTTAGGAATCAGTGAGTGAAACTTGACTAAACATTTTCAAAAATGCATGGATTTGATTTATCCTTAAGCTTTCATATTTCCTTATATTTCAGTTAGGCAATAGTAATTTTTTTCCATCCAAAAAATTTATTCAGTGCCTAATACATGCTATGAACTGTTCTAAACACTCAAGAAAACAGATAAAAGATCCATATTTTCTTGCAGCTAACACAATATTGGGAAAAGTGAGACATTAAACAATACCCATAATAAATAAGCAAATTGTTTGGTATGTTGAAAGGAGCTAAATGCTCTGGAAAGTGACAAAGTGGAAAAAGTGGAACTGATGGTCAGAAGTGCAGAGAGGGAGTGTCGGGCAGGTTGTGTTAAGAGGGTAATCAGTGCTGACCTCACGGTACGCAGGTAGGCAGAAATGAATGTAATGTGTACTAAAAAGCTTCATCTCATATATTTCTTTGATTCCTGACATTTTCCTCAAATTGTTTAAGCTATAAATAGAAACACTCATATATCTTTGATCTGTACCTGCCCCTATGGAATCCTTATTCACACATATAGTTCATTGTGGGCCTTTACTTAGGCATGTACATTGTTTCTTCATCATGGGATGCATGTGTGATCATGTTAACCCATTTCAGGACCTCAGAAGTGCTGTGTTAAAAATCAGCAAATGTCATGAAAAGCAGCTGACTGATGAAGATGTGAATCTGTAGTGAAACAAGCTACTTTCAAAAACATGAAAGAAGACCCCAGAGCAAAATATGACATTGGGGCCCACACTCTTGGAAGGACAGAGAAGAGTTTCTTCAAAAAGGTAATGAAATACCGTGCTTTATATTTCAGAATCAGAAATGAATCCTACTATCAGAATGTTCTTTGAAATCTTTTTCTGTGATGTGGACGGGTTTCACTGAAGTCTCACGCTGGCCTGGCATCTCTTGTGCCTAATGACTTCTCTTGGTGAGCCAGTTGACCGTGATTCGACAGCTGTCAGGCACTGCTTGGAAATCTAATTATTTCAAAAGGATATTGTTTGAGGAAATTGGTCCAAACTTGGAATAACAAAAGAAAAGCCAAATACTTATAATTCATACCTCAACAAGAGGTATAAGTTAGGTGACATAGTTAACTAAAATTTTAAAGTTACCCTATACATTATATATACAATGTCTGAAATTAAAACAATGCTTGAACTTCTAATATCATCTTCTATGGTATGATCAAGCTCTGACACTCCTGCTGTCTTTACTTGCCTAATTGTTCTCTGTGTTATAAGGTTCATCTTTGAACTAATATTTACACTATTGATATTTTTTTGGATCTCTGATTCCTAAGCTGGTATCCCTTAACTAACATTAAACATTTTATTAAGTGTTCTTTATATTCAAAAGGCACTACCTTTACATGACTGAGTCCTTTTAATTTTAATTACTCATATTAAAGTTGTGGAGACCTTTTTACCAGTTACTTTTTCAATTGACTTTTCTGCATATTCCTTGGTTTATAATGAGAGGAACTTATGATAATGCTGTCAAAGCCCAAACAAATTACAGCTCATATTGTACTTATTTAGCAAAATTTGATAGATCTCTAATATTTAGAAATTTATCATTCTTTCCCACTCATTCATATGTCTGGGTACATAGTACAGTACTCATGGAAGACCACCAAATTCTAGCTTGTGTACATTTTGATTATTTTAAAGGCAACAATCTTGAAAATTATCTTTTATCTCCTTTATGAACTGTCAATATTCTTCATCCAGAAAACACACTTTTAAAAAATCTTTTACAAGTCTGAGACTCTTTTATCTAAAAAAAACCACAAAATTTAAAAAGTATTTCTTTTTATAGGATGATGTCTTTTACCCCAGAAAACACTGCTGGCTTTATCAATTGTTACCTTTCATCTGGAGCCTTAACCACAGAAACAGCCACACATTCAGTCCTTTTTTCTAGATCCTTTCTTCATCTTCTCTACCAGAGCCAGACTTACTATGAAGCTAGTAAAACTTCGGCTTCAGAGTCCCACCCTTGTGGCCATTGCCATGCCTTGTACTTAACTCTGTATTAATAATTTTGCATTCTTTTTCTTAAGAGACCCCTCCAAATTATATGTTTCATGTCCCACAGATCTGAATCTGCCCTATTCCTATATGGGACTCAAGAGGAGAAGGCTAATACAAATAAAAAGCAACTCGGTGTCTTGAAACTGAGATTGTAACTTTACACATTATAATTCCTTTGGGTGGCCAACTTTTCTAGGTTAGCTTGAAGTGAATGGGTGCAATTCATCATGGCTTAAATTTTTGTGCTGTCTTCTCTAGAACCCTATTTTACAGTGAGGAATTAACACTTTTGGGAACACCTACATGTCATGTTATTGATCTAAAATACTTTGACTCGGGCCGAGCCCGTGGCGCACTTGGTAGAGTGCTGCGCTGGGAGCGCGGCGACACTCCCGCCGCGGGTTCGGATCCTATATAGGACTGACCGGTGCACTCACTGGCTGAGTGCCGGTCACGAAAAAATAAATAAATAAATAAATAAAATACTTTGACTCTTATTGAAACCCTGAACAGTAGGAATTAAGGTCTCAAACTCTGTCTCAGAGTATTAAGGTAATTTGTGCAAGGTAATAACAGCTAGAATGTTTGTATCCGGGGTTTAAACCAGTTCTGTCTGATTCTAGAGCTCATGAGGCCTCCACACAACACAGCTGTAGTGCTCCTTTTCTTTCTTTCTTTTTTTTTTTTTCCCTAAATTTTTATTAAATTTTACCAAGATCATCCATAGAACACAAAGTTAGAGATAAGTGCGGGAGATAGGATAATTATAAATTTTCAAAATACTTAGTAGTATGAAATTAGACATGCACCTTTTCCCTTTTGCCACAAGATAAACTGTCAATGAGGACTATTTAAAAGAAATGTTCAACTCTAAATACGGAAGTGGCCCAACCCTTTGCTCTACAGAATAACTTTTCACTTCCATATACAGTTAGCATTGCTATTCTTCCACTATACACAAATGTGTGGAAAATTTTGTCAGGAGCTTTTGCCAGGGATAGGAGATTAAAAATAGAGCATGTCCTAGTGGCTATTTGGCTAATTATAACTCAATTAACATTGGGGGATGGATTTATAAACTCTGGCTATAATTTTTCTAAGCATCTTCAAAGCTGCGGAATTCTGTAATTCTTCGCATTTGCGTAGGTTTCCACAGCTTCTGCCAAAAGCCTCAAAGTCCCGTGTGTGACTCTTCTCCTTGCTGCGGTGCAGGCTAGTCATCGAGGTCCGGAAGGTCGTCATAGGAGTAGCCCCTGCAGCCTCTGTGTGCTCTGTAGGCGATGAACAGGTGGTAGAACCCGGGCAGGAACACCAGGACGCCAACGATCAAGAAGGGAACGGCCCGGCTGGTCCCCACTTTGCTGAGGTAGCCCGCCAGCAGAAGGCAGCCCGTGATAACGAGGACGGCGCCGACCAAAAACTGCACAGTGGCGCAGGCAATGGCCTTATAAGGAATCTTAGTAGGGCTCTTCTTAAACTTTAATAAGGGACCTCTCACGACAGTTGGACATCTTTTTGCTTTAAAGCTAGCTTCGGCAGGTAAAGTTTCCTTCGGTATGTTAATGTGTCTGTCGTCATTGCCCGAGCGCTTCGAGTGTTTTACTGACCTACTGGGGATCCCAGCGGCCACCTCCGGACGAGCGGGCACCATACCCCGCAGAGTGGGCGGAGCGTCAGGGCCGGCGCATGCGCACCCAACGGCTGCCCGCCCGCCCGCGCGACGGGGTACGGGGTACCGTAGTGTCTCTCATTCATCCGCCTTCACCTACGTAACCATCCCTGGGAGACTGCTGGGGGCGGGGCGGGGGGAGTTAAATCGCTTCTTCAGCATGCAAAGTTGTCATTACTTTGATGGATCGTCTGATCTTATATTGACTCTATGTATTATTTGGCTCTGTTTGTTATTTTCTTAGGCTAGTTCTAGTAAATCTCAGATTCCTTTATCATTGAAACTATTTAGATTGTGTAGATTAGATTAGATTCCATTCATTAGATTTCACTCAATGGCATGTAATTTCCATTTTCTCTCTGGCCTCTCATCTCTTCCTTTGTCTAACCTGCAGCCTACGTAGCTAATCTGATCAGCTGCATCAGATTATTGTGAATATTTACGGAATGAAGTATGCGAACTGCCTTGCATGGTGCTCTCCGTGGAGCAGGTCCTGACACGATCAAGGGCAAGGAGGTTTGTTCAGAGTTCAAGGCATTTCGCTCTTAAATTTCGGCTCACTTTATAGATAGATTTCCTGCAGATTGCACTGAATTGGCTTCCTTGTGGGAGTGGTGTGCCCTTTGGCATGCTAGGGTTTAAACTGAAGTGGTGTGGTCTTCCGTTAGGCTATCGTAGAGAGGTTCCTACTTCATGGAGGTTGAACTGGAGACCTCTAAATTTTCTCCTAACTCCTAGGTTTTATGAACCTGAGTTACAGTCTCTTCTTTAAGGTTTTTTACCAACCACATACATAATTCTCTCTCTTCTGTGCTCTATGCCTACTTACTAATCTATGCTGTTTTAATAGTTTATAATTCATCCTAAAATTTATCACCTATTGCATTCGTCATCCTATTTAATCAATTTAACCTCATCTGGAATATGCATTTTAAATTCAACCAGTGAGTTTATTTTTTAAATGTATTCTTATGTACTAAGGATTACCTCATTATCACAACTAGTGTATAAACTTCTCTAGGGAAGTAATAGTAGTTCTTCAAGGTTCTCATAAACCCGGAGAGCCTAACAGTCAGTTATTTGCATTTTGTGAACCCGATGTTATTTAAATTTACCACGAGATGCAAATATATAATTACTTAAGATAATTCTATCTATAAGTATTTAAATTTAGTGTAACATTTACAATCTAACTTTCATTTACATAGCACTTCATCATGTGCAATCTCTTCCCCCAACATGTCTCAGAAATATAAGGCTGGATTTGTATATTTAACTGCAAAGTCACACACCTAGTTAATGTTAAATTCAGGAATGACTTACATGTGGAGAATCTCCCAACTATGAAGAGCCAGAAGCACAGTCATTTGAAATGGAATTGAACTTTGATTTCACTGCAACTAATTGTGTTATATGCGTATGATCACATTTGGCATGAACTAGATGATACAAGTAGTGTCTCAGACCTGTCAGTTTTGGGTTGTTTAGACTGGACCTTTGCTTTATAAAAGAGAAGAGCAATTCGGTAAGATCTGTATGAGAAAGGAGAATTAAACTAAGGCAAGGGAGTGAATCCTCACCATGAATGGGCCAATCCTCAGAGATATTACCAGCTTTCAGTGAGATTCTACTGCCTTAAAGGGGGCCTGTACCTGAGGTTGTAACTGTGCTACTGGAAAACAAGAGGAAAAGGAATAACAGCATAAACTGTAGAGCAATACTGACATATTGTACAGAGGAGTCTGACAGTTTATTACTGAAGTATATTTCAAATAGTTTAACATTAATGTATTATATTAATTATATCAACTAGAGTGGGCCATAGCTTGTTTGCTTGTATAATGCAGTTAGTTCATTTTATTTATATGTAGATAAATAATCTTTTAAGTTTTAAAATATAAATTGAAGTAATCTCACTACTCATTTTAAAATGGCTTAGGGTTCAGGCTTTCACTGAGGTCATGTGACCATTAGGCTGGCTGCTTCCTGGGATCATTAAGGGAAGTGTTAATCTTTATAGATATGGCTCCAAAACTACCTCAAAGTTCCCTAAATTCAAAGTGGCAGAGAGGCAGTAGAGTTGTCCAGAGATAAGAAGTCTCTCAACAGAATGTACCCTACTTGAGCAAAACTCACTTGGAAGTTACCTTAACTCTGTTTTCCCTCTTTGGCATTCATAACTATCACATATAATTATTGGCGAGTGAAAACAACAAAATCGTGTTTTCATGTGTCATCCTCCCCTTAGTATGTACAACAGATACATTATGAGCAACTAAATATTTCAAAAGAACTGTGCCTTTCCTGCTGTTAGTAAGATGCGTGTTTGTTGGTGTGTGCACATGCTCATGTGTATTTCTCGTAATCCACATGATAATACATTGATAAATTCATTTTTCTCTTTCTAGGTATGATTGGAGATTGGGAAACCATATAACTGTGTCGCAGAATGAGATATTTGACAGATTTTTTTTTCATGAAAAGATGAAAGCTCTTTTTATTAAATTTATCTGGAATATGAATGAAGAACTTTAAATTCAAGGCAGCAGAATATCACCTACAACTGTGTGCATTGGAATTATACAAATATAGTGCACTCTCCCTCTCAACACTGGTACGTAAGCTTTGTTACTCCCACTGAAATCTGGGAACATTACTCTCTTGTGATTCCCTCATGCTTTGCTCCTTTCCTAGAACATTAAATGATAAAATTTGTTATGGCTTTTCTTACTATTGATCTAAATTGTCAGTTATTTTTATTAATAAACTTTTAGAAAAAAAAGAATTACACAAATATAAACCAATACAGGTGTTTTTTTGATTCTTTGATTTTTTTGCCCTGTGTTTTCTGCCTTACAAGACCTGGCAGTACCTACAAAGTCAACAATTAAAACTTGAGCTGCACAAAAAGCCTTCCCCAGGGAATCAGCAGCAAAGCAGCAATTTAGCTCAACCACAGGCCTCAAGTGCAGGTCTCCACAGGAAGTTCCCCCATTTTAGAAGTAAGCAAAGGACAACAAATTAGTTCCAGTGCAAAGTTTAAGTAGTGGGAACAGTGAATAATACAACACAGAACTGAAAGAAAAACCAAAATACCCACAGACCAGAGACAAAGTTTAATATTAACTAGTAAAGGTCTCACTTCACCAAAGAACACCTATGAAACCTAGAAGGACTGGAAGCTCCCTGGGCCCAGAACCCAGGAAGAGAGGAGGGCCAAGGGACTCAGCCATGCTCTCTGACACCCACAACCAGCCCAGTGATGACCAAGATGCTGCAGGAAGTGCCCCAACCCCACACAGGAACAGTGGGGGGCCAAGGGCCTCGGCCATGCCCCGCTGACACATGGCCTCAGCCAGCGATGACCACCAAGCCACCACAGGAAACAGCCTGTGGTCCTGAGCCGGGCAGTTGGGGGCTGAGGGGCTCTGACATCTGCATTCAGCCCAGCAATGACCAAGCCACCACTGGAAGCCCCCTGGTCACCCCTGCAGGAATGAAGGGAGTGCCACAGGCCTCAACCACACCCCCTTCCTTCCTCCTTCTCACACCCTATTTCCTTTCCCCTTCCCCTCTCCCCCTCCCACTCAACTGTTCTGCAACAACATCTTAGAATAGAAAAATAGATGGAGCTGGGACTGATCCCTCTTCCCATAACCAGGCATGCCACTGCTGCCACGGGGCCACCCAGGGTCCTGAGGTATGGAGTCACAGACCAACCCCTCCTCCTGCAACCAGGCAAGGAGCACGCCAATAACACCATGTCTATGTGGGTGGCCCACACAGCCACCACAATAGCCAGTGCAACCACAAAAGTGCCTAGACACCACAACCACTGTGCAGATGGCCCACCAGCCACTCAAGTGTATTGACACAAGGAGAGTCACCAGCAGAGACCAAAGAAAAGAAGAGGATGTCTCTCTCCACAAAGCCCATTCCAGAGTGACAGAAGAAGCATCTGCTCTATGATAATAGTTGGAGACCTGAACACACCCCTCTCTCTCTCTCTCTTTTTTTTTTTTTTAAAGATGACCAGTAAGGAGATCTTAACCCTTGACTTGGTGTTATCAGCACCACACTCTCCCAAGTGAGCCACAGGCCAGCCCTCTGAACACACCTCTCTCAGCACTGGACAGATCATCTAGGCAACAAGTCAACAGAAGGAGAGAAGAAATCTAGGGTTATCAGAGGTGGGAGGGGAGAGTGAAAGAGGGATGGGGAGAGATTGGATAAGGGGCATAAAGAACAAATATGATTTGTAATATGATTTGTAATGTATATGCTAATAATATTGATTTGATCAACATACATCAATGTTGAAACCCAAAAATATGTATAATCAATTATGATTCAATAAAAAAAATATTCTGGGATTATGAATATCGACTTGGGTGATCGATATATTTTGGCAATGGTTTGTCAAAATTTATCAATATATACCCTTGGGATTTGGGCATTTTGCTATATGCAGATTATACCTGAACAAAGTATTGTTGGAATTTTTTTAAATGGGACAGGGGAGATATTCCCCAATATGATGAAGCATATATACAAAAAGCCTACAACAAACATTGTTCTCAATGGTGAAACATTTACAGCTTCCCTCTAAGACTGGGAAAGAGAATTGGGAATAGTGTACCTGGTATTACCGTTCGTATTCAACATTGTACAGGAGGTTCTAACCAATGCAATAAAGAAAAAAATGGTATAAGGATTGCTAAAGAAGTAATAACACTGTCATTATTTGCAGATGGCACAAATGTTTATGTAAAAAATCCAAAAGAATCTACAAACTATTAGAATAAAATTTAACAAGATCTCTGGAATGAGAGGTCAACATACAAAAATCAATTGTATTTCTATATATTAGAAACAGCTACAAAATGAAATCTTGAAATGTAAGTTGAAAGTTGTGTGGCAATATCCATCAAAGCTGAGCATGTCTGCTTTATGAACCAGTAATTCTACTCCTAAATTTATATCCTACAGAGTCCTTCAACAGAAGAACAAATATAGTGTTTTTGCTCAATGGAATACTATACTGGGAGGAAAATGAACAAACTATACTCCCATGCAATAATGTAAATGAATCATATAAAAATCTTGATTTAAGGAAGCCAGATACAAAAGAATACTACGTGTGATAATGTTTATGTGAAGGTCAAAGATATGCAAAACTAATCTAAGGGTGATAGATACCAGGACAGTTTTTACTTTTTGTGGGATATGTGGTGCCCATGAGAGCACATGAGAGAGATTTGGGAATACTAAGAATATTCTGTTTCTAATACAAGTGGAGGTTACAGGGGGTATTCATTTTATAAAATATTTGGTGGTAAAGTTCATTCAATGTATACAAATGATTTGCATACCTGTGTATGTTACACTTCAATTTAAAAAATGTTACTGTCATATGCATTTACTGATGTCTCCATAACTAGACTGCTAGCTCCTTGAAAAAAGGGATATTTTAGATTTCTTAGTATCCCTCACAGATTTTAGCACAGCACCTTCATAAAATATTACTTTACAAAAATAGATGCAGATGCCAATAAAGTTTGTATATTTAGTTTTAGTATAGGTACAAATAATTTTTTAAAAAGACATTTATATATGTATGTATAAACTGAATACATATAAAATCAAATTAAATATTACATTTTTCCTAAAACTTTCCTTTCTCTTAGTTTATTTCTAATAATTCCAAAAGAAAGATCTAGATATCTATTAAAAATAGAATCCAATAAATTAAGTGCAACATGTGAATCACATCTCACTTGAGTACTCTAGGAAGTTAAGAATTAGGATGCAGGCCCAGCCCGGTTAGCTCAGTTGATTACCATGCTGTATTATAACACAAAGGTCAAGGGTTCGGATCCCCATACCAGTCAGCCGCAAGAAAAAAATCCTGTGGAGCTTGGAAACACTTTGTCACGGAACTAAAGCATTCTCAGAAGAAAAAAGATTCATTTGGTTAAAATGCAAAAGTTTTATAAAATACTTGGTTTAGAGGAGGACGTTAATGTTCAATTACAGCTAGGAAAGGAAAACGTCTTTGTGCAAGAGTGCATGTAAGTGATGTCTATTTTTCCTTAGTATAAGCATCATTTTCAGAAGAGTAATACGCCCTTCATTTCTTTTGAAATAGTCCTTTGTAAACATGGATCGCTTGACAAATAGTCTTACTCACCACAGAACACTCGTTCTAGCAATATTTCCTGGACTTTAAAATATAAAACTGTTTTTATTCAAAATGCTTACAGGGTCAATCAGTGTTATACTTCAATTAGTCTATTATACACAAATGTCCGTTTTTAACATCTTCGATTAAATGCCTACACTCCTGGGTTGTTTTGTTTTGTTTTTAGCTTTCCCCCATGATGATTATGAAGTTCCAGACAAAAAACCACCTGAGAGATTGCAATTGCTTTTGTCCCATCCCCACACCCTTTTAGATGGTTAATGTCCATGGTCTTGATCTGGATGGTAGATATGTGAATATTTATTATTCTTTATATCTGTCACATGTTATAAATATTTTGTGTATATGCTATATTTAATTAATAATTTTTTTAGTTAAAAAAAATCATTGATTGACCTAACTTTAGCCAGACTCCTAAACCTTCTCTTAGAGGTATCTGGCTCCTCTAACACCTGCCCCTTCCCACTGCTTCCAATCCTCCTTCCACTTTCTACCACCTGCAATCTTTCCTGGAATTTCCTTGAATTCTTTGATATGTCCCCCTTCAAACCGATTCCTCTGTTCACTCTTGCTAGACACTTCCTTCCCATGCCAGACCCTCAGTCACTTGGACTTCAGGCCCCTACTCCCCATCAGGGGCTTTCAAGGACTCAGGGACCCCAAGAAACAACCATCTAAGATTTAAGAGAAGAGGGGGGAAAGGCTATTTGGAAACAGAAATGGATGTTTTGTCCACTTAGATGGGTTTTCGTGATATTTAAATAGCTGCTAGAAATCGCCTCAGTTAGTCACTTAAAATTCAGTTCGCTACCTCCATAAGATTACGTGTCAAGGCAAAAGATTTTGAAAACCTTCTCCACAAATAATGGCAAAAATTTAGCCCTTATTGAGTATGTAGCATCAACTTGTCCTATTTTTATCAAAAATACAATTTGGATAAAAATATAAAGTGGAGATACATCGGTGAGTTTGTATTACTGTTTTTTACTGACCCAAGTAAAATTATAGAATGAAATCTGTCTGCTTATGTATGTGTGTATGTTTGTATATTACATACATAAGAAATTTTTTACCTCCAGATGGTGTTGCCAATAATTTAATTTTTTACGAATTTTTAAATCTTTTATAAATTTTAATTTGTAAAAATGCTATTTTTAATTAATTTAACAAAAAATTTGTAATGTAAGTATTCTCAGAAAAATAGGAAGCGAGTTGAGTGCTTTTTAAATTCATGTGTTCTGGGATAATCTTTGGTAAATAAAGCTAACTCAAAAATTGTTCATAAAATAAAAACAAGAATGTCTTCAGAATTAAATGTTATTCTTTACAGCAGCATTAAATATAATACAGACACACATTTTTTTTCTACCTACGTTTACTAGTCAAACAAGCTTAAGTCATATTTACTAGACATTTAAAACAATAAAAGAATAAATTTAACCTACAAACAAAAATGCACAGTAAAAAATAATGCTTGATGTATGTCAAGAATGGCAATTTAAAAACAGGAAGAGAGAGGGGAAAGAACCATGTTTAACTTTTTAGTTTCTTTGCTTCTGTGATATTTTGATACTTGTCTGTTTTGTCAACAAGAAAATAACTTAAAATGATGGCTAGCTTTGTTTAATGTCTTATAAAATCTACATGAGCAGTTCGAGCATAACTGTTAAGAACATTCACCAGAACACAGACATTCAAAGTGCAAGAAATTCATCAAATGGCCACTGCCATCAGCACTCCACCATCTAAAGATGCTTCAAACTCAAATATAAAAATCCCAACTGGCTGTCCTCTGGATTCAAAAATTTGGTTTCCAACTATTAATCTTTGTTTTCCTTCATTTTCATAAAAATTCCCCTCATTAAATGCCTGAATGCTACCATCATCTAGCAAATATCCTCTACTACCTTGTCCCAAAAGATGATTCAGCTGGTCCTTAATGAACACAAGGTGACTGAGTGAGAAAATGGATTTATACTGTTCCTTGAATAATGAAGGAAACTGACAAAGATTCTTTGTTTGGCCTGACTTTAGTCAGGTCCCTGAAACTTCGCCTACGCCCATCTGTGTACTTCCTTGTAAAATTCAGTTTTAGCAAAGAATCTTGCCAAGTTAGTTCAACAAGAACCCACTACCCTCGATATCTCATCACCCTCAATATATGATCCGGTTCTTCATTCTCCCTTATCCCCCAAGTGATGCCTGATCACTCTCACCTGTCTTCAGCAAAAATTCTATCAGGTCAGTTTAGCCAAAATCTCCCTTTACCCCTGATGTTTTCTCCTAGTAATTTCCTGTCCACTGATCCCCACCCTGCAATCTGGCTATAAATTCCCACTTGCCCATCAGGTATTTGGAGTTGAGCCCAATCTTTCTCCTCTCTGCCAAATCCCACTGCGGTGGTTCCTATACCACAGCATCATAATGGTCCTGGATAGTCTTCAGTGCCATGCTTTAATAAATGTCATTGAAAACTGTTTTTATTTCACAATACCTATCACAAAGACAACATGATGAGAGACCATGATTCCCCAAGACAAAAGAAAGAAAAACAAAAGGTTAGAAGATATATGAATTCCTGACTGCTTCATATTGGTTTGGGTTCTTCCTAAGTCCAAGACAATTTCTTTTTTGGTATTTCATAAATCATGTTAATGAACTACCATATTTTGCATATGTTGGTTAGAAATACTTTATTCTTGTTTGCAACAAAGTGTTTGACTAAGATATAAGTAATAAAAGTCTCAAAAATGAAAGAACACTTCTGATTGATGTTTCCACAAAGATTTAAATAGATGTTTTATTTATGTGATAAAAATAAGCCAGTTGCATAGACATGAAAAAGTATGCTACAGTTGAAACAAACAATGTAGCAAAGGTAAAATAATTATTGCAGAAAATTAAGTTAAATAGGAGCTAAGAAGTTTTCTAGAAATGAAATTAGAGGATAATAGGATGTGACTATTTTTAAGACTTGATTTTGTTCCCAAATTGCTATTACAGAAGTTTACAAATGATTTACATTTCCACAAAGATATATGAGATATATGAGAATGTTTATTTCACTCTATTCTCTACGACATTGAACATTCCTCAGTTCTTAAACTTTTGCTAAATATGAATTAATGTTTTGTCCATTCAATAACTGCTAGATTTTTGTCTTGTCTTACAAAAAGTTTTCATATTTATGAATTATTTTGGAAATTTTATGGAAGTATGGCAAAAATACAGAAAAATGCACAAATCATCCATGCATAGCTAAATGAATATTCACAAAATGACTATCCCAATAGAACCAGCACTGAGATCAAGAAAAAGACCATTGCTAACTCTCTAGGAGTTCTCTCATTTACCTGTCCAGTTAGTACACCGTCCACCAAATGTACCTATTCTCCCTACTTCTGAAATAGATTAGTTTCACCTCTTTTTGAATCTTATATAACAAATCATGCAACGCGTCTGCCTTTTTTTGCACTAAATATTATATATCTGAGATTCATATATGTTTTCCATGTAGTTGTAATTTATGCATCCTTACTGATATTTAGCTTTTTATCATATAAAATGTCATAATTTACTGTAAGTGTACATTGGGTTGTTTCCATTTGATGACTGTTATGAAAATAACAGTGCTGCTGTTAAATACTTATGATTGTAAATTTACTTAACTTTTTCTTTTAAGTTTTTTCTACTGCTTTATGCTTCAAAATTTTTTCTCCATTTGAGAATTATAAACCAATATAATTTGAGAATTATTCACCTATATTTTCCTAAGTATCTAAAATAATTTTATCTTATTTAACCATTAAATTTTCATGGAAATAGTTTAGTGAGTGATATATCACACATAAAATTATTTTTTTCATCCAAATAGCGAAATGATTAAACCAGCAGATGATTCACCCATCTTTGATCATTTGATCTTCAGTGCAAACTTTGTGATCTGGTAAATGATTTAAAAGATGAATGTGTTCATATAACAGTTCTCTATTTATTCCAATTACCATCACATTTTGATATTCACATTGACTTCAAAACCAAAAAATTAAAGTTTAATTACAAGAATAAAAGGATTTTTAATCCTTTTTAAGTGTTAATTAATCCTAAATTTAAGAGTAGATAAAGGAAAAATACACTCTAAAGAATACTCTCTCAAGACATTACAATTCATGTTTTATGCTTTCTGATTTTCCTATTATTGTGCAACGTGCCAATGCTGACTATTTCCAAATCAATTTAATTTTTGAAATTTCAAAAAGTTCATTAAACTCATGGCAACTAATCTAAGCATAGCTATCTTATTTTGTTCATTAATAAAATTTTATAATTAACAATTATATTATAGGCACAAAGTAATATGTATATTAAAATATGCCCTCGGATTAGCAGATTTTTATATGATTATTTTGCACTGTGATTAGAATTCTACTCCTCATTTATATCCCAGATGAACTTCAAGGGAAAATCTTTCATCTTCCTTTGAAATATCCTGTCAAACCTTTCATTCTGCTCCACGGTCAAATGATGTTTCCAGTCTCCGATGGTACCTAGTGGGATAAACACACGAAGAGTACCTAGGTGAAGGAGTAGCACTAGAAAGACAAAGTTTACCCAATTCACTTTAATCTTTTCTTCAAATCAAGCTAAATATCTGTTAGTTCTTCATGAGGTTTGAAACTTCACCATTTCTTATACAGGCATGAGATAAGAAAAAAGTTAGGAAAGCAATAACACTTTTTCAATTTAAAAATAAACACTTACCTTGGAGGGTTATATTAAAAATTATATTAAATGATAGATGTAGGTTGCCTAGTATGATGCCTGGCACATGTAACATATATATTTTGTTAATTATAATATATTCTTATCTTTTAGTGTTTTTCTTCCTAAAGAATGATTATAACAGAATGATAGTACTTTAAGATTTACAGTTAACTCTCCTATCTGATAAACTTCCACCAACTATTACCATTCTATCATAATCATTCTTTAGGAAGAAAAACACTAAAATATATAAATGTATTAGAATTTTTAAAAATATATGTTACTATATGCCAGGCATTATACTAAGCAAATTACATCTATCATGTAATTTAATTCTTAATACAACCTTAAATAGCAAGTATTTCTTCATTGTTAAACTGAAAAAATGAAACCTGAAGATTTTTAGCTAATAAAATCAAGTTCACATAGGGTGCCAGAGCTGCCATTGCTGCAGTTTTACTTGATAGGAGTTTGAAGCTATGGTTATGCCATTTTTTTAACTGAAGACTAAAAACTTAGTATCTTCAGTGATTAGACTTTCTGTGTAAACATTATTATTGGCATTTGGAACAGATAGCAAGATATTAGGGGTATGAGAATTACATTATATCTGATCTAGTTGAGAAAAGGAAAGTGAGAGTTAATAATAAATGGGACAAAAGAAGAAAGAAGAGTTTTTTTTAAATATCAATATCTAGGACAATTTCAATAAGATCTTTACATAAATACTTATAAATCAATATCCTTCATTACAATGGTACATTATGAATAAATAAATTAGAGAATAAAACACAAATAAAATAAAGTTCAAATTACATTTTAGAATGATGTTCATTAAAATAACTATTTTTAAAATTTTGAGTTTTAAGGGGTACCAATTAGGAGAAAAATATATTCATTTTTAACAACAACTCCTGGCATGTAATAGGAGCACAATAAAAACGTATTGCATATTGCTGAAAAATTGAATTCACAGCAGATTGAGTTAATGAGATACCACTCTAATTTTTGTAATGAAGAAATCTGACACATGAGGAAATAGCAATCCAAAGCTCCTCCACCACAACAAAATATGTATTAAGTTCACCTCCTAGAATATTCTAGGAGAAATAAAGGAAAACAAGGATTAGAGTTCTCCTGATCATGAATATCCACTGCTGTGAGACAAGTCTTGCTAATAAATTTTTTAAAGTAGGGTCATGTGGCCTAGAAGAAAGAAAAGTAATATTTATTGAGAAAGTTCAGTTGTCAGGCTATGTATCAAAACACTGCTAAGTTTCCTGCAAAACTTATAAGGGCCATATTCAATTGGATCTTTGGTACTCTTTACGTCCCCAATAGCAGTATCATGTGGAGAGACAAATTGGAAGCACTGCTTATTTCTCCTAGGGACCAAGGATACAAGAAAACTCTTAACATTTTTGCTATTATAAACCACTGAGCATCACCTTTGCGCAGGAAACATCCCTCATTATTTCTTGTGCCAACTTCTTTTTGCAGAATGAGATCGTAATTTGCTTGTGGATCACACTTCATGGACTGAAACGTAGCCTGTCTCACAATAGCGTCAACATCCTCTTCACTCAGTTCTTTCTCAAGAAAGTCACTGATTTTAAGCACAGAACTTCTGAGATTCTGAAAGAGTGGTAGGTTAGAGAAATTACTCAGCTTATGAGGAATGCATGAGTTACAGCCTATATATATCGTGATCAAAAATGGTTCAATATGAAAATTAGTCAATGCAATATAACATATGAACAGAATGAAGGAAAAAACTGACATGATTATCTCAATTCATGCAGAAAAGATATTGAAGAAAATCTAACACCTTTTCATATTAAAAATGCTCAACAAACTAGGAATAGAAGGAAACTGCCTCAACATAATAAAGGCCATATATGAAATAGTCATAGTCAATGAAGAAAGACTAGAAGATTATTCTCTAAGATCTGGAGCAAGCCTGATTTTGCCACTTCTATTCAACATAATACTGTTAATACGAGCCAGAGCAATTAGGCAATAAAAATAAATAAATAAAGGCATCCAAATTGGAAAAAAAGAAGTAAAATTATCTCTGTTAGCGGACAACATGACCTTATATATAGATAACTCCAACAATACCACACACTCAAAAAACTTGTTAAAACTAACAAGGAAATTTAGCAAAGTTGCAGGATACAAAATCAACACACAAAAATCAGCTGAATTTCTACAGAATAACAATGAACAAATCCTAAAAGGAAATTAAGAAAACAGCTACATTTAAAATCACATCAAAAGGATTAACATTGTTAGGAATAAACCTAACCAAGGAGATGAAAGGCTTGCCTATTGAAAACTACAAAACATTGCTGAAAGAAATGAAAGATAGAAATAAATGGAACAACATCCAACGTTCAAAAATTGGAGGACAATAATTTTAAGATGCCAATACTACCCAAAGTGATGTGTAGATTCAATTCAATCCCTCTCAAAATCCCAGTCACTTTTTTTGCAGTAACAGAAAAATCTATCATAAAATTCATATGGAATTTCAAGGGATCTTGAATAGCCAAACACTCTTGAAAACGAAGAAAAAATTTAAAGGCCCCACATTTCCAGATTTCAAAATTTACTACAAAGTTACAGTAATCAAAATGGTGTGGTAATGGCACAAATACAGAAATATATACCAATGGAATAGAATAAAGATCCCAGAAATCAACTCTCATGTATATGGTCAAATGATTCTCAACAAGGATTTTTAACAAGGACATTCAATGGGGAAAGAAGAGTCTTTCAACAAATGGTACTGGGAAAACTGAATATCCACATGAAAAAGAATAAATTTGGACCCTTACCTTATGCCATATACAAAAATTAACTCAAAATTGATCAGACATAAATGTAAGCACTAAAACTATAAAACCTTTGGAGGAAGACTTAGGGGAAATGCTTCACAACATTGGATTTGGCAATGACTTCTTGGATGTGACACCAAAAGCACAGACAACAAAAGAAAAATAGATTAAATGGATTATATCAAAATTAATAACTTCTGTGCATCAAGGAACACAATGAACAGAGTCAAAAGGTAATTCATGTTAAGAAAAAATATTTTCAAGTCATATATCTGATAAGGGGCTAATATCAAGAATATGAAGAACTTCTACAACTCAACAACAACAAAAGCAACCCAATTAAAAATGAGCTAAGGTATTTTATTCTTTTGGTACCTATTGTAAATGGGCTTGCTTTCTTGATTTCTTTTTTAAAAACAGACAAGTGGACCAATGGAACAGAACAGAAAACCCAGAAATCAATCTACACACTTATAGCCAACTGACCTTCAACAAAGGCACCAAAAACATACATTGGGGAAAGGACAGCCAGCCTCCTCAGCAAATGGTCCTGGGAAAACTGGATATCCATGTGTAGAAGAATGAAACTAGACCCATACATCTCATCATATACCAAAATCAACTTAAAATGGATTAAATACTTAAGTAGAAGGCCTGAAACTACAAAACTCCTAGAAGAAAGCATAAAGGAAAGATTTCAGGATATAGGACTGGGCAAAGACTTCATGAATAAGACCTCAAAAGCACAGCCAACAAAAGAAAAAATAAATGAATGGGATCATATCAAACTAAAAAGCATCTGCACAGCAAAGGAAACAATCAACAGAATGAAAAGACAACCTACAGAGTGGGAGAAAATATTTGCAAACTATACATCTGACAAGGGATTAATATCCAGAATATACAAGGAACTCAAATAACTTAACAGTAAAAATAATAATAACAATAATAATCTGATTCAAAAATGGGCAAAGGAGCTGAATAGACATTTTACAAAAGAAAACATACAAATGACCAACAAGTATATGAAAAAATGCTCAACATCACTTATCATCAGGGAAATGAAAATCAAAACCACACTGAGATATCATCTCACTCCAGTTAGACTGACTATTACCAAAAAGAGAATAACAAATGCTGGTGAGGATGTGGAGAAGGGGGAAACCTTATACACTGTTGGTGGGACTGTAAATTAGTACAGCCATTATGGAAAACAGTATGGAGGTTTCTCAAACAATTATAGGTAGAACTGCCATATGATCCAGAAATCCCACTTCTGGGCATATACCTAAAGGAATGGAAATCATCAAGTTGAAGGGATATCTGGAGTCCCATGTTTATTGCAGCTCTATTTACAAAGGCCAAAATATGGAATCAACCTAAATGTCCATTGATTGATGACTGGATAAGGAAAATGTGGTATATATACAAAACGGAATACTGCCCATCCATAAAAAAGAATGAAGTTATGCCATTCACAGCAATGTAGATGAGCTTGGAGAAAATTATGTTAACTGAAACAAGCCAGGCACAGAAAGACAAATACTGCATGTCCTCACTCATAAGTGGGAGTAAAAGGAAGAAAGGGAGGGATGGAGGGAAAGAGCGAGGAAGGGAGGAAGAAAGGAAGAAAAAAAGGATGGATGGAAGGCAGGAATGAAGGAAGGACAATCACAGTAATGAGTTCAATTTTCAGAAAGAGAGAACAGACCTGTGGTTACTTGAGGTGAGAAAGGGGGAGGGGGAGGGAGATTAGTGAGAAATTGGTTAATGGACACAAGGAATGACTACATTTTGGAATGATAAACATGCCAATTATCCTGATTTGATTATCATACATTGTACACAAGTATTGATATTCAGCTTTACCCTACAAATATATATAATCGACTATTTTTCAATTTAAAAAATGGGCAAAGACTTATTGATATTTTTCCAAAAAAGATATACAAATGTCCAATAAGCACATGAAAAGATGCCCAACATCATTATCATTAGGGAAATGTGAATCAATCACAATGAGATCCCATTCCATACCCATTAGGATGGCTGTTATTTAAAAACAAACAAAAAACAGACAAGAACATGTGGTAAGGACATGGAGAAATTGGAACTCTTGTGCACTGCTGGTGGAAGCATATGTTGCAATCATTATGGAAAATAGTATGGTGGTTTCTCAAAATACTAAAAATAGAATTAACATATGATTCACGAATTCCCCTTCTGGGTATATACCCAAAAGAATTGAAAGCAAGGTCTCAAAGAGATATTTGAGCACCGATGTTTATAGCATCACTATTCACAATAGCTAAAACATGGAAGCAAGATATGTGTGTATGGATGGATGAATATATGAACAAAATATGGTGTGTACATACAATAGAATATTATTCAGCTTTAAAAGAGGAATTTCTGACACATGGATGAACCTTGAATTCATTATGTTAGGTAAAATAATCTAATCAAAAAGGACAACTACTGTACGTTTCCACTCAAATGAGGTATTAAGCATAATCAAATTGGGAGAGAAGCATGAGAAACTATAATTTAATTAGTAAGGAGTATCGATTTTGCAAGATGTAAAAAGTCCTAGAGATGGACAGTGGTAAGGGTTGCATAACAATGTAAATATACATAATGTCATAGAATTGTACACTTAAAAATGATTAAAATGGCATATTTTATATGATGGATATTTTATCACAAGAAAAAATGCAATGGGGAAAAAACCTGAAACAGAGATGCAATGTGCAGCAGCAGCTCACAGGAAAGAGAGATTAATTTTATCTCAGAGAGGTAAGAACAATTTTTCCTAGAAAAAAAAATTTCTTCCAATTCAAAAATGAAGAATAAGAAATGCTCCTGAAAAAGCATGGAATTCCTTTCTGAGAGTAAAAGTAAGTCCCAAATTACAAAATTTGAAATCCCTTTTACATTAAATAAAAATTAAACTTTAGTGTGCTTGGTACTTGATAGATTCCCAAGAAATGAAGCTGGATTAGCAGGTTGGTGAAAAAGGATTTCTAAGTTTGCTGAGTATCTTAGTCTTTTTCCTTGTAGGTAACAGTCAGTGGAAGAAATGAAATGTGATAGGGTGAGTAATATAAGAGGATCCTAGTTATTAAGCTATTTTTACAAATAATTTTTATATACAATAACTAACCCAAAATCAAGACATTCAAAAACAAGTATGTATGAATTTTTTTACTGAAGATAAGACAATGTTGCCAAGAATGAGCAGAAAAAAAGACAATAGAAATAAAACTATAGATGTTCCAGATACTGGAATTATTGGAAAGATTGTTAAAATAACTAAGCTTATTATATTCAAGGTGATAAAAGACAAAATTTTCACAAAATAACTGGAAAGTATAAAAAATAGCAGATTTAAAATAGATCTCAATTCACAAATAGAAATGAAGACTGGGGTGAATAATTTTAACAGCAGATTAAACGCAGATGCATAGAGCAAGATTGAAACGTGAGTTAGGGACAGAAGGAAACATTCAGAATGACACATCACAAAGAGACAAAACAGAGGTCGGCTTCCTCTAAAAAGAATTCCTGCTTCTAATACAGCTCATAAGACTCTTTTCTGTGTCTCTCTAAAACTATCCACTTCAGTTAGTTCTTCAGCAAATAAGCCAATCCCTAATTCTACCACCTATAGCTGTTCATAATCCTGAGCTATATTCCACAAAATAGTAAACTGTTTTCATGCAAGACAATGAGCACTCCTGTTCTTTATCTATTACTTCCATCTCCAAAGACTACCACAACAAGTTATACGAAAATGTACAAATTTCTTTACTTCAGCCAATTATGACATATAAAGGAAAAAATCATAGGAAGAGAAAGATTAAATCTCTCACTATATTAGACTTTCCCCCAAAATATGCCATTAAATAGATTCTCATTTCTCTCAAGATAAATTAAAATGTTTTAAAACTTTTATACATTTTCAATTAAAACACACAGGCAGAAAAGGCATAAAACAAACATTCATCTTAATGAATTATTATGAAGTGGTCATCCACGATTCCAACATGCTCGTCAAGAAACCGAACAATGCAAGTATTCCAGAATGCCACCAGACACATTCCCGTTCTAATCAAAAACCTTGCCTTTCCCCCAAAAGATAAAGCACTATCCTCATTTTATGATAATGACTTATTTGTTTTTATTTGTAGTTTTAGCACCTTAATATGAATCTCTAAACATTATAGTTATAACTGCCTCCACTCCATCTACAAACTGCTGGATACAAGCCAGAAAAGTAGAAAATGATTCTCCTATGCTAAGTCACTATGGTCCTAGGGATATCACCTTCAAGTCCGTGGGAAATGCACAAAATCTTCTGAGATAAACTGCATTGTCTTTCGGTGTCCTGAGAGGGATCATCATTGGAGAACCAGACATAAACTGTATTAAGTAAAATTACCAAGACCCTAAAATTTACTCCACCTTTGTTGGATACCTAATTGCTTGAGAAAATTGGGAGCTTTCTATAGAAAGAACTTGAAGCTGAAAAACTTGGGTTGACCAAGATCTATCTTCTCCAGCAAGTTGAAAGAAGATTCTCTCCCTATTACACAGTTTTAAAAAAATGTTTTCACAAGTCTGGCAAAACACCTAGATCAAAGATATATAAGCAATGGGCTACTTGGTGGTAGGTTAGAGAAAAGTGACACCTGGCAATAGTATATTGAAGATGGAACAGAAAAATGTTCAGGAGGTTTTACATAGTTTACTCTATGGTTTCTTTGTCCAAATTTTCAATAAAGTATATTGTTTATAAATGCTTTTGTGTGAGCACATTCTTAACATGGAAATCAAATATAAAAATAGGAAGGAAATCAGGTTTGCATTTTGGTTGAAGAATGGAGAATACCTGGAAACAAGGTGAGATTAGAAGCAGGTGGAACAATTAGGAGCTGCTGTGGAAACTAAGCAGGAGACATCAGTAACCCGACCTAAGGAAAAAGCAATATTGATTGGATAATCTCATGTCTTCCACAAGGGATACAGAGACAGAATTCACATGGCCCATTGGTTAATTGATTAAATGAAGATGTAAGGGCAAAGTAGATATTAAGTATGAAGTCTGGTTTCTGATTTAGGCCGCCTGAATTACAGTGGAATTCACAGGAGAAGAAGCAGTTTTTGTGGGGGAGATGAAAAATTCTATTTCGCACATGATTTGAAGTCCAAATATTAGATATAAAAGTGGGTATACAGAAGACAGTTATAATATTTATGGGTCTGAGCTTGTCATATATATTTGGGATTCACCAATTTATTATCCAATCTGGTTTACTGTACCTCGCATTATACTTCGTGTGACTAAATTCAATGGATGTTTTGAACCCATTTTTAGTCCATTTCCTAGCAGTCTTAAAAGATCTTTCTAGACACGCCTGCTTGGCTTCTGTGTCACCACACACTCCATGTTTTCTTTCCACCTCTCTGATTCCTCTTTTTCTTTTTTCTTGGTGGGCTTATCTTTCTTTATCCAAACTTTCCAAGTTAAGGTCTCTCAGTAATTGATCCTAGTCCCTCTTTTTTCCCCCTTCCTTTCCTCCCTTCCTCTTTTCTGCCCCCCTTCTTTCTTTCCTTCTTCCCTTTCTGCCTCCCATCCTTCTAATCCCTCTCTGCTTCCCTCCTTCCCCTTTCTCAATTTAATCTAAGTTCATTGTTTCAGTTATATTCTATGCACAGTGACAATGTCAAATTTATATCATTAGTATCTTCAGCCCAAACCGTTTTAAGAGTTTTAGGTATATTTATTTGGATATTTCTAAGTCACCTTAAACTCCATATGTCAAAACTTACATCGTAATCAATCTTCTTCCTCTAACCTGATCTCGCTTCAGTGTTTCCTAAATGCCTTCAAGAATGATACCACTATCTACACAGATATACAAACCAGAAATCTAGACAGCATCCTTGACATCCCTCTCTCATTTTTCCTCTATATAACCCCTGTCCGTTTTACATCCTAAATGTCTTAAAACTCTATATCCTCTCAATTCCCAATAATACCACTCCAATCCAAGGCACCTTTGATTTTCAGTGGATTAACACACTGTTCCCTAAGTTGTCTGGTCTGCTTATATTCACTATTTTCACTTTTCAACCCACTAATGGGAATGATATTCTAAAAATATTAATTTTATCCCACTGCTGTACTTCTTATAACTCTTAAAGTACTCCTTACTACTTTTAGGATTAAAGAAAATCACCATCATTATCATAAACTACAGACCTTGCATAGTTCAGTCTTATACACTCATCCATCTTAATCTTCCATCAGCTCTACTTTATTGCTTCACAGTATTTACACATTATTTTTCTTTGGCTAAGAATTCTCTTTCACTTCTCTTCTTTTTCTTAATCCATATTTATTAGTTTGCTTCTTCCAGAAAACATTGCCTGTCACCTTTGACTATATAGGTTACCCTTATTACATATACAGGCATCGTACCTGAACTTTTCCTTAATAACCACATTTATCACAGTTTTGAATTATATATACTCGCTTGGTGCATACCTGTCTTCCCTATTATATTATGAGCTATATGAATAAAGGATTCATCCTCTCTTTCTCATGATTAAGTGCCTGTCACATAGTAATCATTCACTAATTTTTGAATAAATGAATTGACTGTGTATTATGAATCACCACATCAATCAAATATCACAAAATAGTGAATTCAACTGTGTTTTGTTTGATTCACACAAGGTTTTAAGACAGCCTTGAATTGTTTGCCAATATGTAAATATTTTGTGTTTTCACATGAAAGCTACATTTCAAAATTCTCTTTAAAAACCGGAAGAATTTACATCACAGGGTACATACTCACCTGTGGCAATTATTAACCATATATTAGTAATGACTTCTTGCCCTAGTTACCCATGAAGCCCCTCTGTATTAGTCAGTTTCTGTTGCACATAAAATACCCGAAACTGGGTGAGTTATAAAGAAAAGCGAAGTTTATTACTTACAGTTTCTGAGGCTGGGAAGTCCAAATTCCATCTGGTGGTGGTGACAGTGACCCAGGGGTCTCACATTACCAGTTAATGGAAGCAGAGAGAGCAGAGAGAGACAGAGTCTCCTCTCTCTTCTTTTAAAGCCTTCAGAACCACACCCCTGACCACCATTTTTAATCCATTAACTATGGCATGGTCCTGCAATCTAATCACCTCTTCAAGGCTCCACCTTCCAATTACCATAGTTGGATTTCCCACCTTCTTAACAGTCACAGTGGGGATGAAGTTCTAATACATAAAACTTGGGGGACACAGTTCAAGCTTCAGTGAGTTTGGGGGAGACATAATTCAATCCACTACACAATCTTTAATGTATGGCTGCTGAATATTAAGGTTGTCTTTATTGCTACAGGTGGTTGCATGAGAAGGGAACACAAAAGATGACTGTGTATAGTGAGAAGACAGCCTTGAGAAAGACCAGTAATTAAGGATGGGAAGGAAATTATAAACCCAAAAAGAAGTCTGAGAAAGAACAGTTAGGTATGAAGATAACTAGGAGATTCTGGTTTGCTGAAACCAAGAGAAGAAACTGTTTCAAAGAAATATTATTTTAAAGAAGTAATCTTCTTATCTTACCTTCTTCATATCTTCATACATCATGAACAGAATATTAAAATCATGTTTGTGTTCATACCAGCCTCTGATGTGATCAAACCAGAGGCTTCCTACCACTGTGAAAAAAATTAATAAGTAACGAGGTAAAGATGTTGCACTTATTGTACAGCAAACTCTATTCTTTCTTTTCTATTCTGGAATCTTCAGAAATAAAAATAAAGCTCCCACCACTGGACCTGTGTATTACTGTTTTAAAGTGGTTAGTGCTTTGGGGAACAATTACCTGATTTTTAACAGAAACCTGCCTGTGTAAAGTTAATGTATGTATGTAGAAAAGCAGCAATGCAGAAGTGAGAAGCCCAAAGATCTAAGTTAGAAGATTTCTTTAAGGCAAGTCTTCTCATTTTCCTACTTCTTTCCCTCGAAAACATATGTCTCTATTTCTCTGCTTACTCTGTAAGATCTCTGGATAGCAACATTAGCGATCTACAATGGGACAGAACCTGAATATAAACTTCTAAATGAGTGAGAGCTTGATTCCATACTCCATAAGCATCTTGCATCAATAATTCTTCCTCAGTAGTGGAATAAAAAATTCCACAACTGTTATTATGAGGCTTATCACAAGTCTACGACAGAACGTGCAAACTCACCCTGAATATTAGCTATTCTGGAGTACATCGCTCTAGCTAGTTTGAATTGCTAAACCATTTACGGCTCTCTTATGGTCTGTTCAAAACATTTCCTAAACAATATGCCTTTGCAAACTTGACAATCCCCAAATGGTCCTGGCCAGGATAGAAAAGCCATAATGTGGCAGGCTAAGTTGACATACAATTGTAACCACTCACACGCATTCTGTCATCTATGGTTGCTCTTCTCCATCTCTCCAAAATATGTTCCCTAAGTTCCACAATTTGGCTAAATGGTAGCATTACTTCATAAACATGTTGCTTGATAAATAAAATCATAATTACCTTTTCCATCTAGAAACTTTTTCATGAAATGTTCTATAGTATCTGTAGCTTCTAATACAACCACAAGCTTTGAAAAATGAAAATATGAGATCAACACATCCTTAGGGTTTCTGTAGACATAAACAATCTGCAGAAAGAATTATAAAATAATTTTAACAATTCTTGGTTATCCTTACATATTTTTTAATAGCTACATAATATTTTATTACATAAATGTATAATACTTTTCCATCTGGTCTACTAGCCATGAAAATTTAGGTAGTTACCTTTTTTTTTTTTTTTCGCTATTACAAAGGATGTTGCAATAAATAATTTTCTTCACGTGGTATTTCACATGTATGCAAGCATGTACAATAAATTTCTAAAATGTAAAACTGATTATTTGTAAAGTTGACAAATATTGAAAATTACTTTGCAAACAGCCTGTATCAATTTACCCACTACAAGCATTATGTGATTTTTGATATATAGCCAAGATAGCACTGGAGATAAGTGAAAAATATTGAACTCCTTATGATGTTGGACAAATGGTTATCCATATATTAAAAAAAAAGAAATGCATTATATCTCACATCATACACAAAAATCATTCACAAATGGATTAAGGATATAAACAAAAAAACTTTGACAGCTAAGAAATATATATATATTTCTTGTCTTAGAGCTAAGGAGGATTTCTTAAACAAGAAAAATTTTATTTAAAACAAGAAGTAATCAATTTTGCTACATTAAAATCAAGAATGCTATTAATCAAAACATAAGGGTACTTCAAAAAGTTCATGGAAAGATTCATATTATCTTTCATTTCTATTTTCCATAAAAGTGTGGAAGTGCCCTTGCATACCAGAAAGTTACAAAAAGCCACAAAATATGAAAGAAGCAACACATATAAGCAACAATAGATTAGTATCCAGAGTATGTATAAAGCAAATTAATAAGACAATACAATGTCATAAAAAATTTTGCAAAAGACATAGTCATTTCACAGAACAGGAAATAATTATGGCCAATAAACATCAAAAAGTGCTTATTCTCATTATTGATTATAAATATGCAAATTAATATCAGTTTGAGAAACCATTTTATGATTACTACATTGACAAAAATGAAGAAGTCTTGTACAAAAAAAAATTACTACAGAAAAAATTATTGGGAAAATAATTTTGGGGGGAAAAATAAGAACTCATCCATTACTGGTTTCAGTACAAACTGGTACACCTGCTTTCTTAAGAAATATAGCACCATCTTAGAAAGCTAAATATTCTTGTACTTATGGCTTTGCAGTTCTATTCTTGGATGTTTATGCTAGGGAATCTTGTGCAGGTGTGCCCAGGAAGATCATGGCAGCAAGTGTTTATAATAGCAAAATATTAGAATAACCTAATTATTCAAAGAAGAGAAAGCAGAGATCTGATATAATCACTTACACAATCTGTGAAATTATACAAGAGTGAAAATAGTATTGAAAAGCAAGAGTAAACAAAAGCATATGGCAAAGTCCCAGACAATAAAGAAATAAAAAACAAGAATATACAAATAAAGTTAAGTAAAATTTAAGGCCAAATGATTTAACAAGACAGCATATAATTTGTTTGCAATGACCAACAGAACAGGAATTTTTGTATACTGAATAACGTCAAAGGAATCTAGAAACAGGAAAGCATAATCTGTTTGCAGTGAACAGAATAGGAATCTTTATATACTAAATAAGAATAAATGGCACAAATTCTGGTAAGTCTATAAATATTTTGATTTAGCAGCAATCCTAGTGGAAGATTTACACACACTTTTCTTCAGACATAGGATAAAAGAAATAGCAAAGTTAATTTTAAAAATTAATTTTAAAATTTTATTTGATATATGTATATATTAGTATCCCACACAGAAAATGTACATCATTTTCTCATGTAGTTGTAAAACATATTGAAAAGCTGATCATGTAATTGGCAATAAAATTTCTCAACAAATTCTAAAAATTAGAACTCTTACAGCACCATTACCTGATGATAGTGCCATAATACTAATAACCAGCAATGAAAAAGTTTAAAAAGAAATTTACGTAAACAGCTGGAAATAAAAAAGCCTCAAAATAACTGGGACATATTAGAAAAGTAAAACTGCAATGAGAGATTATTTAGATATTAACAAAATTATATCCATAGCTATACAAAACAAGATATTTATCATTTTAAAATTGATGGAACCAATCAAAATGTCCATCAATGGAATACTACTCAGCCATAAAAAAGAATGAAATTTTGCCATTTGCAACAACATGGATGAGTCTGGAGAAAATTATCCCAAGTGAAACCACCCAGGTACAGAAAGAGAAATACCACATGTTCTCACTCATAACTGGGAGCTGAATCCATAAATAAACAAATGACCAATAAAGAGAGACAGAGAGAGAGAAAGAAAGAAACAATAATCACAGTAATATGTTGGACTGTTAGAAAACTAGAGGTGGAAAAGGGGAGGGGAGGGGAGAGGGGGCTAATGAGGAATTGGTCAATGGACACAAAGAATGATTGCGTATTGTAATGATGGATAAGCTAAATATACCGATCTAACCACCACACATTGTACACAATTATTAAAAATCAACATTGTACCCCACATGTATGTAATAATAAAAAATAAAATTAAAATAAATAAATAAATAAAATTAGTGTTTTTAAAATAAACGTTGGATATAGATATACTAAGCAGTTAATCAAGGAACATAGAAAAATAAATGCAAACAAAATATGAGGAAATAATTAAAATGAAAACAGAAATCAACAAAATAGAAAACATTAAATTATGTTTCAAAAAAGGTGGGAAAAAAATCAGTAAAATAGAAAACTCATATCCTGCAACATATAAAAATGAAAGAATATAAAAATTTTCATCATTACAATGAATGAAAAAGATATAATCACAGAATTGAAGTAATTGATAACATCATGAAAAAATATGTTGTATTTTTTTACAAAATCTAGATAAAATGGGTAAGAAGTACACTAAGAACAATATAAAACACATTTGGAAGACACAAAAGTAAACCTGATAAACAAAAAGCCCTAAAACAATGCCAGAGGAATGTTGGAATATTGCAATGATGGTTGTCCCAGAATTAATCTATATACTTAACAAGTTCAAACAAATGTCTAAAAATCATTGGGGTATTAAAATATTTTTAAAAAGTTGATGGGGGAATTTACCTTATCAGTTATAATATGTAACACTGTGAAGAACTGCCACATATTAAACAGACGTATCCACTTTTGGCATAAAGAATGCAGACTTAGAAGAGAGGGACTATGGAAATTTGGTACATCAAAATGTAGACTTCAAAATAGTGGGGAATTATTAATGTGGATGTTTTAATAAATCATGTTGGATCAATTGGCTAACCCCGTGGGTAAATATCATGCAATATTTATGTCTCACATCACATGAAGTATGAAATAAAATTTATAATCAAAAATAAAAAACACAAAATGAAGTTAATTAGAAAAAACCTGGAGAGTATTTGCATAATCTTTGGGGGTGGGGGAACTGTTTTCTTATCAAAGCACCAGAGCTGGGAGCCATGGGAAAGATTAATAAATCGATTGCATAGAATTAAAAACTTTCAACAATTTTTAAAGGTAAGCTATTAATTGGAAAATGTTTGCCCCTTATATATGCTTCCATAAAACAATAAATAAAAGACAAACTAAAGAAAAATGGGCAAAGAATATAGAGGATATTTAAGACTATAAAAATATAAAAAGATGCTTAATCTTATTAAAATCAAAAGGGTTGCAAATTATTCAAGAGCAAGATTTTTTTTTTTTTACCCAGTACATTAGTAAAGATTTATAATTCCCATCATTGGTGAGCATGCAAGGAAAGAAGCATTATCACAGGCTATTTGATGACATTTGAGTTGATAATATTATAGAAGGCAAGTAGGTAATATCTGCCAATGCTTAAAATATTTGGACTCTTTAAAACTCTGCTTTTACTGAAACATTTTGTCAGAATAAAAAAGTGTGAATATCTACAGGAATGTTTATTACAGCATAACATGTACATTTGCTGCAACCTACCTGTCCATCGAACACACATTAAATATTGCTCAGCCATACAATAAAACCCTATTAAGCCATAAAAAAGAATGGAATTTTATGTATTGATGCAGAAGAATTTTTGCTATATAATCACATTGCAAACATGTGTGGCAATCCAATATGTGCATATACTTATAATTCCATATATAATTTTAATGTGCAAGACAACATCGTAATGATATAATAAGCATAACATTTGAAAGAATACGGATTAGTGGGGCTGGGGAACAATATGTGCAGAAAGTATTTTGTCTGTGCAAAAAGTCCATAAGCCATTTCTATTACATACTTTAGCTCTTTTGTTCTTGAGACCTTTTGGTGCTAAATAATATGGGATGTGGGAAGTGAAGAGGCGAGGGGACGGTCTGTCAATAAAGTTCATATTGCGAATGTTGTATTCCAAGAAGGGGGCTCTATCAATTGTTTCCACATTCTCAGTTCTGTTACGGTGTCCCTCAAAATAAATCAGGCTTAGTATCTGCTGAGTCCAGATGGTACCTATAAAAATAAATGATCTTGTTTTCAAACCAAAATTAATTTTTAATAATAAATGCCAACAGTAAAGCCATCCATCTTAAAATCATTTGGAGCTTTTTCTTCTTCTAAATACTTAAAGTATGCTAATAAGTCTGTCCAATATTTTTGCTTGCTTTTCATCTGTAGTTTACTTTAAAATTAGTAAAGATTAAATCAAGGAATCAGTGTTTATTTCAGTTTGAAGAGCTGTAGTTGTTGATTCCATTATAGTGGTGATTCAGATTAATTCTACAACTCCTTATGTTTCTTGTATGTCATGTAAGGTCCCTTTTCATCATCTTTTGTGGGTACTTCTGTTACTCCTTCATTGGATTCCTTTCTTAGGACTTTATCTTTTAGAAGTATAAACAAATTAGGACCTTAGGGACTAGATGTCTGTTCCAAACATGATAAAATTATTCAGTTTCTTTCCTTCCTCTTGATTCCCACCATGTAAGGCCTCCACATTATGAAACACTTTTTTTACACCAAATTCCCAAGAATAGACAACCCAAAACACACATTATGCGGAAAGAGAAAACCAAAAATTTCACTGTTCTCATTGATTCTTGGTTTTTTGACCAGTCAAACATGATCACTAGTTATGAGAGGATTTGGGAAATTCATGTAAATGTTTTAAACAATTAGAATGGATCCATATGTAATTAAATATGATGATACTAAGGTTTGGCCTGATTTACTAATGATTATTCTAAACCATTTATGAGTGGTAATGTGGACGTTGACACACTGCTGCTGCTATTCTGAGAAAGAGAAAATGGTGCTTCTTATGAAGCTGAGCTTGCCATTTTGAAAGAATTAGCCATGCCAAGAAATCATACGTTCTGGTGCTGGTAACAATGAAAGTTTCCAACATCTCCCACGGTCCATCAAAAACACTCATCATTCACCCCAATTTTGGCCCAGGACCTCCAAGAGGACCTGGCAATCTGCTGGTGACTTATGAGCCCTTTTCTGGCCTTATCAACTGGATGATCACGTGAAGATGCTCGCTTTCCATTGTTTTCTCATTGCCAAGTGTGCTTATTGCTTGGTAGCATGGACTTTGGCCAGGCTATCAGAGCTAGAGTTGAAAAGTCTGTGGACGTACATCATTGAGAAAATGAAGGGATTTCTTATCTCCATAAAACAAGAAGTGACTTCAAATATTGCTGCAATTGTCAGGGTCTTTGTGTGGTCACACATTAGTCAAACTTTAATTCATCTCAGACTAATTCTTCTGTCTCACCAAAATAACCCAAGGAGATTTGAAAGCATTGGGATCCATGAAGTTGATAATCATTGCTGGGAGGCAATTCTCCAAAGGAAACTGAGGCAAACATGAAGTTCATGCTGACTGCTATGCCATGAGCCATAAAATCCATTGACTCTGACCCAGGAGTCTCCTATCATCTGCTAGCATCTATGAAACTATGGAGGGTTAACATATTAGCTTACATGTAGGACAAAATCTTAGTACTCTCTCAGATTTTGACAATCAAAGCCTTGGGTTCCAGATCTACAATAAGATGGAATGACTTCCTGTAAGGGCCCTTCAAGTAATATAATATATTTAAGCATTCCAAAGATGTAAGGACAAAATAGGACTTGAAGAAAACAAAGCAGTATATTTGGAAAACCTCTTTATTTACTCCAAAAATTATTTTATTGCCAAACCATATATGGCCAACTTGTTTGTGGTGTTCTGGGACACACACAGCATGAACAAGCAAAAAACCATATTTGAAATCTCAGCAATTCCAGCTTTACCTCTTAGTCCATATCAAACCAATTCAAATCAAGCATTCCAAGTTTCACCCTCTGCTGAAGTACAAATAAGCATCACATGGTCAAAAGCCTTTCAGTGCCTCCTCCTGTAACCCACTAGTACTGTGTGTCACCACTCCTTTGTACTGATGGTCTGCACAGACCTCAAAAAAAACAATCTTTTCAATGGACATTATTGGTCCAGGACTTTTTCAAGATTCTTAAACTAGAATTCAGCTCTCATGGAATGCTTCTTAAGAAAATGAAACCTGTTGGAAAATTGATCTTTATGGGAGATAAAACCTCTAACTAATGAAGCATTTATAAGTTGGAGAAAGGAAGATTTTGCACTCTCAGACCTATCATGAGGAAAACAACATATTTTCCAGAGCAGGAACAAAAGAGCAACCTGGGAAATCCAAAATCCCTTGTTCCCATATAAAATGACCAATTTTAGTAGATTATGTTCACAGAATTTATTGTAGACCTGTCACATTCCAAAAATGTAATGCCATTCATACCATCAATAAGAAGGCCCCTTTTCCAATTTAAGCTCCTTGGCTATCATTGATAGAACTCTTTTTTTCTGCATAACTCCTAATGCCACATCATTCCAGGTCAGTCATCAAGCTCCAAGTCAACTCTCATTATTGGAGATGACTCCTCCAGCTTCTGCCTGTCCAGGGCATATGTCTCCATTCTAATCACAAAATTTAATAAACCAAAGAAAAAAAAAAAAAAACTGCGGAGGTACCAGCTGCTGGGGATTACTGCTCCCTGGAGTTCTCCTCTAATTCCTTCAACACTTCCACCAAAATAATCCCTGCTATGATTCAGCAAGCATAGAGTCACTGTTTAGCAGGAATAGATTCTCATTTTGATGTTTCTCATTCACCCCCTTAAAAATATCATTGTATTGTTTCCTTCTAAATTACAAACATATTTTCTTGTTAAATAAATTTTAAGAAACAGTAAATCAAAAATGGAAACACTTCATCTAAAGCTTAAACTTACCCCATAACTGCTTAACAGATTAGAGTACCAGCCTTCTAGAATTTTATTGCATACTTTATATGGAAACCATATGTAAATAGTCTTTTTAAAGACAAAAGTAAGTCCATGTTATACCTACTATTCTACAATTTGGGTGTTATTTTTAACCAGTCTTATAACATAGACATCTTTCTTTGTCATTACATCAGATCATCTCCATACTCATCAAAGAACTACTGATTAGTTAAATAGACAATCATTACTTTTTTGTATGGTTAATAAAATACTCTTTTACCTAAGACACTGAGTCATAAAAGTGTGCTTTAAGATGCACTGATCCCTCTATTGATTGAGGCTGATATGTTCCACATTCAGAATCCACACATTCATGATAAGTAATCATCTAGTACACAACATGTGGGAGAAGCACTAAAGTAAGAAATAACAAGTATCTACGTGGATGACCTCAAATTATGGAAGAATATTACCCTGTAGCCAAAAGAAGCTCTGATGAAGCCACAAAGAAGACTCTCAGAAAAACCAAGTTGCCTGGAGAAAGAGTTGCAGGCAAACAGATAGGATAGATTCAGTTGGACAAGACACCAACAAGATGTGTTTCAAGCACTCACAATTGCTGCTGTTCCCCTTCTGAGAATAACTACTATTGGGGCCCGTACCTCATCTCCCTATATGTAACAAAGTGAAATTTCCTATTGTACTGTATTATTTGATTATTTATTTACCATTACATTGACTTTCTTTTTATCTGTCTTTTTTTTTCTCTTATTGTTCAGTATATGTCTTCCCATACAATGTTGAATACAAGTAGAGGTAGCAGGCATTCTTGTCTTGTTCCTGATTTTAAAGATAAAATTTTAAATGTTTCATCACTGCATACAATGTTTGCTATAATTTTTGGTAGATTGTCTTTATCAGGCTAAGGAAGTTCCCTTTTCTCCATAGGTTGTTAATAGTTCCATTATGAATGGATGCTGAATTTTACTGAATTCTTGTTCTACATCTATTCAAATGATAATACAGGCTTTCTCCTATACTCTAGCGATGTGGGTGAGCTACATTAATAAATGTTTAATTCCTGAAATAAACCCACCTTGGTCATAGTATTTTTTTTTAACATTGCTACATTTTGTTTGCTTATATTTAGTTTAGGATATTTGCATCTATGTTTATGAATGTTCTCAAAGGGTGGGAAGTGCCAAAAATCTTATAAATGTTTCTGCTCAACTGATTCATCTACGTGACAGAGTTGATACAATTCATACTGAATCCTGGGGAGACTCACTGATGTCTCCTCCAAGGCAACAAGAACCCCGCAGGCTGGACAGAGGACTGGTATGTGATATTCCAGAAACTTGGGATGGATTATGGGTCAGGGAAATACTTTTATATGCGGTGCAGAGCTTGACCTAAAACTAAGCAAGCTGATATGCCACCAACATCTAAGGCAGGAGGAGAAAAAAAACAATCTCAGTTGTTGCTGAGTTATCCACCTGATAGAGTTTCACAAGATGGCAGAGATAAGGCAATCCAGAGACAAGAAGAGGGGTTATTGGCTTGGGGGAAGCAAACAAGGTCATGAATTTCAAAGGAGAGGGCGAAAGGGAGGGCCTGGAGCATTTTCATGAAAATCAGTAATCTTTTTTATCATTTTGAGTTAGACTCTAGTATATCTTTGAGCAGCATTAACTACTCTGTATAACAGTGTGTAAATGGCGCCAATCATCCTATGTTCTAAAAAGCACACTTTGAAAATATACTTTTTTTTGAACCACAAAGTTTGAGTGCATTGTATTTTAGCTGAAAGTTATTTTATTATTATAGAGAAATAGAAAGCAATTCGAGTAACTGAAAAGCATATTAAGAAATAGTTCTGAGATATTCTGTGAACAGAAATCTAGCTGGGTTTTTGAATATATTTTCTTTCATTATCAGACCAAGCCAACAAGTTAGCATCTACCAAGTACTGGCTCTTGGCTCAATAATTGATTTCTTCATATTTGCCATCTGAAATGACAATATATGCATTGCAAATAGCCTTACACCATACATATTTGAGTTCTATTTAACTTTTTTCTGATCCTAAATGGTTATCTAAAAGTAGGTTGGGCTGTTGATGAGGTCTGGAAAAGTGCACATTGTATACATGTATTACCAAAACGAAGTGAAGACTGATATCAGATGGCCCATTCCTTACTCTTACCAAATGGTCCACTCAAACTTACCAGATGGCCCTCTCCTTTAGCTTTCCAGATGGCCCACTCCTTAAATTTTCCAGATGGCACAGTCCTTAAACTTACCAGATGGTCCACTCTTTAAGCTTACCAGATTTTGGATATGTGATTATGAAGACATCATCATCTCTAATTTCAAAATCATCTAGATTTTCTAGTAGATCAACATTAACTAAAGAACGTTCAAAATTACAGCCTTTGAAGTTTAATAAATATGTGTCTGTGTCATCCATGATTCTTCACCTACAAGTAAAAACAGATAAAGTTCTCTTCAAGTTCTTAATATTTTATAATAATAACTCTTATGGAGTACTCAATATGTGCCAAGCACTAATTAAGTGTCTGTATGTATCAACTCATTTACCACATGAAACACATTACACCTGTTAAATTAGTTAAACTTCACAGTAACCCAACATTACCACAGGTATTGTTATTATCACTATTTTAAAGATGAGAAAATTAAGATACTCAGAGGTTAAACAGCTTTCCCTAAAACCCCTGAGGAAAAGATTATTGTGATTCCAAACATACAGATGAGGAAATTAAGGCACAGAGAGGTCAAGCAAATTATTCAAATTTGCCCAGCTAGTGGAGCTAGGAGGAGTATGCCAGATAATTTGGCCACAGAATCCATGCTTTTATTTACTCTAGAGTTTCTTAATATTTCATATTTTTATTTTTTTACATTTTTTTCACTGTTATAGAAGTAAGAAATTATTTAATGAACGTATCCTTTTTACTGTTTTTTTGTTTGTTTTTGTTTTTTTTCTGGTACGTGAATAACCTGCTGTGTCTGAAAGAAGCTTCTGAGGCTTTGGGATCTAATACACTGTTTCAAATGAATAATGGAAATTGTTCTGTATGAGTAATACCAATTGGTTTTACTTTAGAAATGTTGCCTTTATATAGATATTGTATGGTAATTATTATAATTTCCAGTATGAATTTTCGAAAATCAGAAATCTTATATAAATCTAAATAAGAAACTCAGAATAAAAATAGAAAGCAAACAGTCTAATGACAAATCCTTTTGAAATTAGGTCCAGCCACGCATTTCTGTTAGGTCTGCCTGAGAAGTCTTTACTTGAACGTTAAATAGGTGAGGGAATCCCAGAAGTTCTAATAACATTAGATTTAGAATCAGTATATAGTTCTGTTTTCTTTATTCTTTTAATTTTCTGTGCACATCAAGAAACTAAATTTGTTAAAAAGCTGCAAATATGGCTTTGTCTAAGTTGCATGTCAAGAAACAATATTTAATTTTTCCACAAACAATCGAGGTTATTTGGTCCATAGAGGGAATTCAGAATTTAGCCTTTTGCAGAGTAAGAGTAGAAAATCACTTACATTAGAGAAGCCCCCAGGGTCCAGAGGTGGCGGGTGGGCCTGACAGCAGCCTGGCTGGCCCTTCCTATTCCCCACCCCCCCATTGACATCTTAGAATGTACTTATTAGAAATTAATAAATTGATAAATAAATAAAAAGAAAATCACTTATATTAGAATCACCTGGGTTTCTGGGTAATAATAATGGTTCTAGATCCTATACCACACTGGTAGAATCAGAATTTCTGAGGAGTGTGATCTACAAATGTGCATTTTAACAACCCTGCCATTCATACAAGGAAAATGACAACCAAAAGGTGATAAAGCACTGCCTTGATTTAAATGAATGTTTTATCTCAACCTCCAGAGAAGCTTTTATGGGATGCTACTTGACTCCCAGTTAAAAGATCCAGTTAAGGTAAGGTCCAACTAAACTGGTAGAGGTTTCCTCACTACAAGCTGAAGTCCAGACAAATGTGAAACATTGAGATGTGGGGATAGACTATCCGGCTCATGGATCACAAATAATGTTTCCATAGAGGCAGATGGAGAGCTGTTTTGACACTAACATCACAAATTTCCCAGAAAAAACCTCAGAGAACTCAGCCTTTGGAATGTGGTAAAGGATCATTTCTACTGCATAACGTGGACAAATGGAGAAGTCCATAAGTAGGAAATATAGTTGAAGTGAAAAGCAGAGATGAAGTAGAAGTCACTGTCCCACTCCTCCTAACACCCCAGCACAGCAGCATCCACACACACCCCAAAAAGTCAGTATGGATTCCAGAAACTTTGGATGCTGAGGAAAAAGAAAAGGGTGTCAGGCAGCCTCTACAAACATTCCAAATGAACATCATTCCTTTTTTGTTACTATTATGTTCAGTCACTCAAATGGTCTGTCTTTTACAGTCTCATAAGAGACAATGATAAGGGATGTTTTGTCACAGAATCAAGGGAGAAAGAATGGAGTGTGAGGGGGATCCATGTAGGATTTCAACATTGGCAAGTAACATGCTGTTTGTGTCTCTTTGATAAATACAGGACAAAGTCCTTGTACAAATAAAAAAGGGTGCCCGTGTCTCCCTCTTATTCTTTTATTGAAGTCCAAAAGAAAAGGGGTAAAATAGAAAATTGGGAGGATAAAAGTAAATGTACATGTTGTGCAGAAGAAAAGGTGAGACTTGGGAGAGACTTTAAGTCTACCCTTTAGCTTTGTTGCAGATCAGCTGATGAAACAAAACCCCCTGTGGTACAATTTTAAGAATGATAGGGATTGATGTGTTGCTGAAGAATAAATATTCTCTACAGAGTTTTTCATGGCCAATGAGTAGTGTTCTAGGAAATAAGCAGATAGCTTAGTATGGATGAGTTAGCTCAGATTTTGTTGACACTAGGAAAAGCCTATCAGGTTATTCCAGAATCATTGAAGGAATCAAACATTTGGGAGATAGTAAAGAGAACTGCAGGTGAACAGTAGTCATATTTACTTAATTTTGACAATTATAAAACAAACAACAACATATAGTAGAAAGCTATAGCAACAACTTTCTTGGACATGAACAATGGTAAAGTAAAATCTTTTACACCTACCTTAGGTGACTTTTGTTCATTCTTCAGGTCTTTATTTGCACCGTTAATTATTCTACCCTTATTTTCACCAAGTTTGTTTCTTCTACTATAAAATCGGCTATAGCTATGGAAAGTTCCAGAGGTCTTATAAAATCATTTATAAGAGGTCATATAAATTCATTTTCCAATATCCAGGGTTGTCCTTTCTACGTTATGCCTTTCCAATACTGTTATTTTTAAAGGTAAATATTACACATGGTTCAACCTTTTTTGTATCCTACAATAACTGGCATTTGTCTCAGGACTGACCTAACATCTCTCAGACTCTCTGTCCATTCTTCAGTCTTCTGTTGCCTATTTAAGAGGCTCTTTGATAATGATTCTCAGGTTTTCACTAAACACAGAATTTTGATCTCAGGTGAAATTTTTAATCCTCTCAATGTACAACTATTCACTGGTAAGGAGATAGGGTTTAATCTGAGGGTAATTTAATCTTATAATATTCAGCCTGCCTCTTCTTTCTCACATTTGCAAATTAAGACAGTAATCCATTTTGTGAGGGTGGCATAGTGTGAGGAATAGAAATCAAAGAAGAATAGAAATGGGAGTAGACTACTTATTAAAATAAATAGCTCAGCCAAGAATTTCTGATTTCATAACACAAATTTCCATTGAAATTAATGCTTTAGGGGTCTTTTGAGATGCTTGGGATCTTTTCCTGATCTCTCTCTTGCTCTCTTTCCTTCTGAAGTGGTTATTGACTGTGAGGATTCTATGCCAGTCTGCAAAACACCAACATAAGAGTTCCAGATGGCTGTGTAGCGACACCCAGCTCTTACCTCTAATGCAAAAAAGGTAAAAAACAAAAAGTGAATAGTCATGTGTTGAATAGAGAGTCAGAGAAAACACTGGAATTCAGCAAAAAGGTGAGGAAGACCTCTTGAGGCTTTAAAAACTGAGATGGCAGCATAGAAAAACAAATAAAGTGCCCAACCAAGATTGGCTCAGAGAGAGGCAAAGTAGGCAAGGAGACTCCCCAACCGTCTCTGCTCCCACGGCAGATGCCCACAATCCAAGCTACAAGGAAGCCACATTGTCCTTGCAAGCCATGAGACCAGTTTGGGAAGCTGCTGGGAGCCCACATTACTGTATTATTCTAGAGAGAGTTCACAATGAGCTCCTCCACCCCCAAGTCTAAGGCTGCCACAGCATATCGCCATTTCAGGATCCAACACCAGAGTGAATTTTTTTTTTTTCTGACCGGTAAGGATATCACAACCCTCGGCATGGTGTGGTCCGCACCACGGTCAGCAAGTGAGCGAAAGGACCATCCCTATATAGGATCCGAACCCGCAGCCTTGGCGCTACCAGTGCCGCACTCTCCCAAGTGAGCCACAGGGCCAGCCCATTGGAGTGAATTTTGCCCTGAGGCCCAATAGCTCTGACATCTCCACAGCCCTAAGACCCCCTCGCCACATCATGACTGCACAACTGGAGCCCAGGTGGGGCCTTGCACCCCTGGAAACAGACATTCCAGTGCAGTGTGGAGGCCACCTCCAGGACAGAAGGAGCCAGTGTTCGGACTTCCTGGCACCAGAGAGCCAATCGATCAGGACCTCTGCCACTGCCTGTGGCCCTGCTCTCTTTGATGGAGTGCCTGTGCACCCCTCCCAAGAGCACAGATTATGCCATGGCTCCAGAGAACCCTCTCCGAGCCACCCACTTCTGGTGGCAAGCTGCAGAGCACCCATCCACTTCTCCTGGGGTCACAGACTCTTGTCTTTAGCTCCAGTGAGCCTGTCCAGGCTGCATAGCAACCCAACATCTCTCTTGAGGGTACAGGGTCCTTCCCAAAACCCCAGCGACCTCACTCAGAGTGGCCCACTTCAATGGCGGAGCTACAGAGTGCCCCAGTATCTCTCTTGGGGGTTCCGGGTCTCATTCACAACCTCAGTGACCTCACCCAGAGTCACCCACTCCAGCTGAGAATGTGAAGAGTACCTTAGCTCTCTCTTAAGGGTGCAGGGTCCCACTTACAATGCCAGTGTCCTCCCCATAGTTGCCCACTCCAGCTTAGGGTCTGCAGAGTGCCCAGCATCTCTCTTGAGAGTCTGAGATTCTGCCAGCAGTCCCAGTGACCATATCCAGGATCACCAACTCCAGCTGAAATGCTGCAGAGTACTCCAGCACCTCTTCTGGGGGTATAGAGAGCTACTCAAAGCCCTAGAGACCCCACCCAGAGTTGCCAACTTTACCAAAGGAGCTGCAGAGCACCCAAGTGCTTCTCCCAGGGGACCAAGACCTCAAGCACAACACCAGTGACCCCACCCACTATCACTTATTCCAGCTGAGCAGCTTCAAGACTCTAGTGCCTCTCATGAGAGTGCAAGGTCCAGGACATAGTCCCAGCAACCTCTCCCCAGGGCTGGCCACTCTGGCTGAGGAGGTGCAGAGTGCCTCAGTGCTTCTTCCAGGGTTCCACAGTCCCACAGTTGTTCCAGTGACTTCATCCACTTTAGCAGAGGAGCAGCCAATTGCCACAGTGCCTCTCCCAGAACTCTAAAGTACTGACTACAACTCCAGTGACCCTGTCTAGGATTACCCACTTAAGCTGAGGAATCATGGAACACACCACTGCATATCTCAGGAGCTTGAGGTCCTGCCTGCATCCCCAGCAACCCCACCCAGGGTTACCCACTCCAGCAGGGAGCTTCTGATAGTCCCAGTGCCTAGGCCACAGAGGCAGTCACAGACAACTCTGACATTGAATACAGCTGAAGAAATCACATGGATACTACACTGATGTGCTCAACCAGAACCAAACCTAAAACATCCTATTCAACTGACTCTATAGAACACATGTATGGGGAAGAGTCTCTGTATTAAAAAGATACTCCAGAAAATTAGAAGAAGTGATTGCTCCATCAAATGCCCAGACATCAACATAGGGATAAAAGAAACATGAAAAAATTAGAAAACATGACATCACCAAAGGAATACAATAATTCTCCCCTTCCAGAGCCCAAAGAAAAACAAATCTATTAAATGACTGAAAAGGAATTCCAAATAGTAATCTTAAGGAAACTCAACAAGATGCAAGAGAATACAGATAGACTATACAGTGAACTGAGAAAACAATTCAGGATCTGAAGAGAAATTCAACAGAAATAGATATAAAAATGAAACAAGCAGAATTTGTAACTTAGGAATTCATTAAATAAAATAAAAACTACATTTGAGAGCATAAGGAACAAGCTATATCCGGCAGAAGGAAGAATTTCTGAACTTCAAGACAGGTCTTGTGAAACAACCCAGTTGGAGTAAAGGAAAAAAAAAGGAATAAAATAGAATGAAGATATCCTATAAGATCTATGGAATAACTTTAAACATAAAAGCATCTGTATTATGGGTGTTACAGAAGAGGGGAAGAAGGGAAAAAGCATTGAAAACCTATTTAACAAAATAATAACTGGAAATTTCCCATGGCGAGATATGGACTTCCAGATGCAAGAGGCTCAAAGATCCTCAAACAGATTTAACCCAAAAAGGTCCCCTCTGAAGCACATTGTAGTCAGATTGCAAAAGTCAAAGACGAGGAGAGAATTCTAAAAATACCAAGAGAAAAGCTTCAAGTCACCTATCAAGGAAACCCCATCAGACTACCAGCAAATTTCTCAGTGATCACATTAAGGCCAAGAGAGAGTGGGATGATATATTCAAAGTACTGAAAGAAAATAATTGCCAGCCATGAATACTTTACTCAGCATAGCTATCCTTCAGAAATGAATAAAAAGTAATGTCTCTCCCAGACAAACAAAAGTTTAGCGAATTCATCACCACTAAAACAGCCCTACACCCTGGTCTCTCCTGTGGGAATGAGGGGGGTGCCACAGGCCTCAATCTCACCCCTCCTCCTTCCTTCCTCTTCCATCCCATTTCCTTCCCCTGTCTCCTCTCTGTGTCAATCCCAAATGCTCTGCAACAACATCAGAGAATGCGAAAAATAATATTAATAAAACTAAATTTTAAAAAATTAAAAAGTAAAATTATAAAACAGCCCTACAAGAAATCATTATGGGAGTCTTACATTTGGAAGAAAAGGACAATAATTACCATCATGATAATATGTTGAAGAATAAAACTCACTGGCAGAACAGATATGCAAGTGAGAAAGAAAAAAAATTGTATGTTATCACTGCAAAAACCCACTAAATAGCAAAGACAATAAAATAGAAAGGAATGAAGGTTATACAAAACAACCATAAAATAATTAACAAAATGTCAGGAATAAGGCAATACCTTTCAATAACAATCATGAATGGAAATACAGTAAATTCCTCCATTTAAAAGATATAGACAGGCTGAATGGATTAAAAAACAAGAGCCAGCTCTATACTGCCTGCAAGAAACTCACTTCACCTGTAAAGACACACATAGATGAATAGTGAAGGGATGGAAAGAGATATTACACTCAAATGAAAACCAAAAATGAGCAGGAATAGCTATACCTACATCAGATAAAGAAGACTGTAAACCAAACACCATAAAAAGAAACAAATTAAGTCATTATATATTGAGAAAGAAATCAATTCAGCAAGAGAATATAACAATTGTAAATATATATGCACCCAACATCAGTGTGCCAGATATATAAAGCAAATACTATTAGATCTAAAGAGAGAAATAGACCCTAATACAATATTTGGGACCTTCCACACCCCTCTCTTAGCATTGGACAGATAATCTAGCCAAAAACCCTGACATACATTTACAGAACATTTTTCCAACACATTCTTCTCATGAGCACATGAATGATTCTCCAGGATAGATCACATGTTAGACCACAAATCAAGTCTCAACAAATTTTTAAAAATTGAAATCATATCAAGTACCTTTCAGACCACAATGGAATAAAACTAGATATCAACAACAAGCAAAACTTTGGAAACTGTACAAATACATGGAAATTAAACAATATTCTTTTTAACAACCAATGGGTCAAATAAGAAATTAAGCAGAAAACTTAAAAATTTATTGAAAAAAATTGAAAATGAAAGCACAGCATACCAAAAAGTATGGGATACTGCAAAAGCAGTAAGAGGGAAGTTTATTGTCATACATTCTTAAATCTAAAAGTAGAAATATTTCAAATAAACCATATAAGGTTGCACCTCAAGGAACTAGAAAGGCAAGGACAATCCAATCCCAAAATTAGTAGATGAAAAGATATAATAAAGATCAGAGCAGAACAAAATGAAATAGAAACCAGAAAATGATAGAAAAGATCAATGAAACAAAAAGTTGTTTTTTTTAAAAGACAACCAAAATGGACTAACCATTAGCTAGACTAAGAAGACAAAGGCCAACTAAAGAAAATCAGAAATGAAAAATGAGACACTACAATTGATACCACAGAAATACAAAGACTCATTAGAGACTATTATGAACAGCTATACACCAACAAATTTGAAAACTTAAAGGAATTGGATAAATTTCAGGACACATACAACCTACCAAGACTGAACCAAGAAGAAATAGAAAACTCAAACATACCGATAATTAGTTATGAGATTGAATCAGTAATCAACAGCCTCCCCACAAAGAAATGATCAGGATTGGATGGTTTAACTGATGAATTCTACCAAAATTTTAATGAATAATTAATATCAATTTTTTCAAATTAATCCAAAAAATTGAAGCAGAGGGAATTCTTCCAAACTCATATTATAAGGCCAGCATCACCCTGATAACAAAATCAGAAAAAGATACAGCAATAAAAGTTACAAGCCAGTATCCCTGATGAACATACATGCAAAAATTCACAACAAAATATTAGCAAATGGAATACAGCAGCACATCAAAAGGATTATACTCCATGATCAAGTAAAATTTATCCCAGGACGCAAGGATAATTCAACATACATGAATCAATAAATGTGATATGCCACATCAACAAAATTAAGGACAAAAACTATATCATCTCAATAGATACAGAAAAAGCATTTGAAAAAAATTCAGCATTGTTTCATGATAAAACTCAAAAAATTAGGTATAGAAGGAAAGGAACTGAACATAGTAAAGGCAATATATTACAAACCTACAGCAAACATTATACTGCACCAGGAAAATTGCATGCTTTTCTTCTAGGAACGGGAACAAAAGAAGGATGCCCACCACTGTTATTTTTCATATTACTGGAAATTCCAGCCAGAGAAATTAGGCAAGAGAAAGAAATAGAAGGCATCCAAATTGGAAAAGAGAAAGCCAAATTGTCCCTGTATACAGACATGACCTCATACATAGAAAAACCTAAAGACTCTACCAAAAGCCTCTTAGAACTGATAAACAAATTCAGTAAAGTTGCAGGATACAAAATCAATATACAAAAATCAGTAGCATTTTTATACCTAAACAAGAAACTAGATGAAAATAAAGAAACTTCATTTGTAATAGCTACCAAAAAAATAAAATACCTATGAATAAATTTAAACAAGAAGGTGAAAGATCTCTATAATGAAAACTACAAAACACTGATGAAAGAATGTAAACAGGACACACAAAATATTGAAAGACAGTCTATGTTCAAGAATTGGAAAAATTTATATTGTCAAAATTACCATACCACCCAAAGGGATCTGCAGATTCAATACAATCCCTTTCAAAATATCAATGACATTCTTCACAGAAATAGAAAACACAATCCTAACATTCACAGGGAACCACAAAAGAACCCAAATACCCAAAGCAATCCTGAGAAAAAAGAACAAAGCTGGAAGCATTATGCTTCCTGACTTCAAATAGACTACAAAGCTATAGTAATCAAAACAGCATGGCATTGGCATAAAAATAGACACATAGAACAATGGAACAGACTAAAGAACCCAGAAATATCTGTATGTATCCACAAGCAACTGATTTTTGACAAAGGCACCAAGAGCATTCACTGGGGAAAGGACAGCCTCTTCAGTAAATGGTTCTGGAAAAAATGAATATCTGCAAGCAGAGGAAAGAAATTAGACCCATGCCTCTCACCATATACCAAAATCAACCCAAAATAGATTAAAGACTTAACTAGAACACCTGAAAATATAAAACTACAAAAAGAAAACATAGGGGAGACACTTCAAGACATTGGTCTATGCAAAAATTTTATGAAGAAGAGTTCTAAAGCACAGGCAACAAAAGCAAAAATAGACATATGGAACTACATCAAACTAAAAAGCTTCTGTACAAAGAAAATAACTAACTAACTAAATAAATAAAAATTAATAAAAGTTAAAAGCCTCTGCATAGTAAAAGAAACAATCAACAGAGTAAAGAGGCAAACAGTAGAATAGGAGAAAATATTTGCAAACTATTCATCTGACAAGGGATTAATATCCAGAATATACAAATAACTTAAATTATTGGTAAAAAAAATATTAATAACAGTAATAATAATAATCTCATTTAAAAATGGGCAAGTGACCTGAACAGATATTTCTCAAAATAATACATACAAATGGCCAAAAAGTATAGGAAAAAATGCTCAACACCATCATGAAAGAGCAAATCAAATCCATAGTGAAGTATCATCTCACCTCAGTTAAACGACAAATATCAAAAAGACAAAAAATAACAAATGCTGGCAAGGATGCAGAGAAAAGGGAACTATTATACCTTGTTGGTGGGAACATAAATTAGTGCAGCCATTTTGGAAAACAGTATGTAGGTTCCACCAAAAACTAAAAATAAAACTATCATACGATCCAGCAATCCCACTGCTGGGTATTTGTCCAAATGAAAGGAAATTAGCATAATGAAGAGAGAGTTGCACCCCTGTGTTTATCACAGTATTATTCACAATAGCAAAGATATGGAATCAAGGTAAGTGTCCATTGCCACATGATTGGATTAAAAAAGTGATCTATATAAACAATGGAATACTACTCAACCATAAAAAAGAACAAAGTCCTGTCATTTGCTACAACATGAATGATCCTAGAAGACATTTAGTTAAGTGAAATAAGTCAGGCACAGAAGGATAAATACCGCATGTTCTCACCCATATGGGAGAGCTAAAAAAAGTTGAACTTTTAGAAGTAGAGAACTGTGGTTACTACAGGGTGGGAAGGATAGAGGGTAGGGGAGATAGGGAGAGGTTGGTTAATGGACATAAAACTACACCTAGATAGGAAAAATAACGTGTGTACAAGGAGGGGGCAAGGGATTGAGAAATTCTGTCCTGGTGCAAGAGTTTCAGGGCACTTTATGTCTTTTTTTTTTTTTTCCCGGCAGCTGGCTAGTACAGGGATCTAAACTTGTGACCTTGGTGTTATAAGGCTGCCCTCTAACCAACTGAGCTAACCTGCTAACTCCTAATGTCTTTTTTTAAAGCAGCAGCTTATGAGAGAAATTACATGTGTTTCTTAAGAAAGAAAAGCAGAGCGATGGAAGTAGTAAATAAAAGCAAGTAAGGCAGCTGGCAGCCTAGGTCGGACCCGAGTGAGCAGATGTACCAGAGGGACTGCAGAATGTGCTGGCTGTGGTGTCAGTGTCTGAACTACTGCCAGTTCAGACTACCTACAATGCTTCCCATTCAGCCATGCCTAATTTCAAAAACCCAGATTATGAATGAGCACACAAAATCTACGAGAAGCAGTAAGCAATTACACAATGTAATTTAAAAAATATCCCCCTCACATTACTTAGAAACACTACATATACATCCTCAGGAATAAACTTAACAAGAAATGAGCAAGACTTTTACAAGGACCACGTATCTTTACCAAGTGACATCAAAGAAAACACAGATAAATCATGAGCGTAAAATATTTCTGGGTGGCAAGTCTAATTTTGTAACAATGTCAATTTTAAAATTATTTTTTAAATGTAAAGCAATACTGAAAATTCCAGCAGGACTCTTTATGAAAGTCTATGGATTCTTTTTAGAAATTAAAATGTCAGGGTCTTGACAAAAGAAATGATAAGTATATCACCAGAACAATGTGTACAGAGTCAACTCATGTACATACGATTATTTAGAACATGATAATGTCTATTTTAGGTAGTAAGAATATGATGGACTATTCAAATAGATGAGGGTGGGTTAATTTGTTATCTATTTTGAAAGTTAAGTAGATCTTTTTCTTCTAATGGAAGAATAACATACAGATGTAATAAAGACATGATTTATGAATGTCTGAATATATTTGGGAGAGTGACCTTCCTAAATAAAATGCCAAACCTAGAAACTATAAAATTAAAGATTGATTCATGTAATTACATAAAAATTAAAATCATGAATATGACAAAAAGACCATAATCTGTTTTTAAAGGTTGACGCGATTCCTATTTCAGGGAATTGATCACATTATGATCTCCCCTTTTGCTCACCAGCTTAGTTGAGTTGTAAAATTCAAGAGAATTTTTGAGAATTCAAAAATTATTATTGAGAAGTAAAATAAAAATATTCTATCATTATATGCCAAAAACAATAAGGAAAATCTTTATTTGATCAGAAACTAAGTAAACCCTGGAAATGGGAAATAGGCCCAAGATGGCAGATGACATAAAGGCTGTTACATTAATATTTATTAATCACTGAGGCTTTTCAGTAATGATTCAATGATAGTCAAAGACTGAAGTGTTTAATTAAATCACAAATTGGTCACATGACCCAATTTGGGCTATGGAAACAGAAAGAGGAAATCAAATAGAAGCTTCTGAGATCTATTTTCCTCCTGGAGAAAAAAAATGACAACAGAGTAAGGAAAATGCACTTCTGTCTCAGTCCCTCTATTTCTGCTTTAGATGGTACCACATAAGCACATGAGTTTGGAGCCCTGACAACCATCTTGTAAATATGAAGGGAGACATTATTGGCACACCAAATATGACAAAATGGAACGATAGAGAATGCTTGGGACATTCATGACATTCTTGAGTTGCCATACCCAGCCTCAGGGTAGCCTACTCTGGATTTCAGTTAATAAACAATAGATGTTCTTATGTTTTAAGCCACTTATAGTTGACTGTTCCTGGGAGCTGGATTCTTCCAAATGGTACACAGAAGTTTTTATTTAATTTATTATGCAATGCTTAACTGAATACAATGCAGACAGGATTTAAGTTTTCCAAAAACTGCTTCCCACTATGATAAAATGTAGGATGCTAGAAGGATGAATAATGCATAAATGAGAATTAGCAGTTCATGACTTTGAAGGTCTTATTGTCTGGTTCAAAAAAATCAAGCATATGCAGGCCCATATACACACACAAACAATCCTTCACACACTTAGGATTTTTTTAAGAGATTTTATGTTGTTAATTATAAATGAAAGCCTGGTAAACAAAATACAAAAGTGATACAGGAAAAAAGTCTCATGTTACATTTTATCTTGGATATCAAATTCTATATTGTTCTTTTGGTATTCTGGGCATGAACCATACATTCATTAGGCCAGGATGGATTACAAGTTAGATCAAATCACAGATGCAATCTCCTCTTACCTTCTTCATCTCCTCTTATATCATGAACTGAATACTGAAGTGGCTTTTGTGCTCACACCAACCTTTGATATGATCAGACCAAAGGCTTCCAACCACTGTAGGAAGAAGAGATAAATAATTAGGTAATTATGTTGAACAGATTGAACCGGTTATGAGGTGCAGGAGTCTCTACTAACAAAGAGGGATAAAAGCTTATTTTGCTAAAATCCAGATTTTCCTTGTCAGACGGTCATGGGAGAAGCATTCAGCTGCCACTAGGAAACGATTACATAAAATCAAAGAGAAATTAGCCTCTTAAAAATGTCCTTTATATAAACAGAAAACAGCCTGAATTGGGGTGGGAAAGATTCCTCTCCTTCCCGCTCTTCTCTGTGTCCCTAAACCCACATACAGCCATTTCCCCTCCCCATATGCCATTGTAGGGTCCCTGATGAGTCACTTAAGCTCTGCACAGTGGATCAGAGCCTAAACTGAGTCCTACTGTGCAAGATCGTCATCTCTATCTCAGCAGGCCTTGCTCCTGCTCAACTAACTACATTAAATTCTCAGAAAAATGCAACAGAACTTTATCAAATAAAAGCTTCTGGAAGGTGCCACACGCAACATGCAGTGGCAAAGCACTGAACCAACTGTGATCTCAACTTAGCTCCCTACTCCGCTGAGTTAGAACAAATACACCTTTGAGCTAGTGACACACTTCTCTGTTCACACTCCTTTCATGGTTAAATCTAAACACTCCCTGGTAATATGATTTTGTAAACTAGAAAGCCTCTTGAGTGTGGGTGAGAGTGAAAGGAATTTGCAAGAATGGCAGGACATGGTCATCCAAAACAATCCTACCAATTGGCTTGATAAATTGACCACTGACTCCCCCAAACACACTATATCACATCCTATTTTCCACCCTCAAAATTCACTAAGCTTAAAAATTCACCACAGCACAGCAAATATATGGCTTGGTTATAAGTTCAGTTACCTTTTCCTTCTAAAAATAGTTTCATGAAATCCTCAATTGTAGTTATAGCTTTAAATGTCAATATGTTTTAAAAATAAAAATATGCGCACATAATGTCCTTGGGGTTTCTACATACATAAATAATCTTAAAAAAAAAACAAAAACTGATCCTGATGCTTTTATTCATCATATTTTCACCTGAATACATTGCAATTGAATTAAGCCCAATATTGTAAGCTTTCACAATTCCCTAACCATGTCGTGTATATTCTCAGGCCTCCTCTTTACATTTAGTTTCCCCTTCTCAGCAATGCCACTTCCTACATGCTCGGCTTAGTTACTATTCATTGTCCTTCAAGACATATCTCAGAAGTTACTTCTTTTTAATTCCCCCAGGCAGAGAGAGCAATTTCATTCTCCTGCCCCTAAATCAACTAACTAGCTAATGCACGCGGAAGTGCTTCATAAACTATAAAAATACATGAGAATAAGAATAAGTTACTAAAATGTTCTCAAATCATGTTGTAAAATTTGGGATGTGTTTTTCTGACCCTTCAATGTAAGGGTTATGTATTTTTTATTTTTATATCCTCATCGAATAAAGCACAAGTGTTTGGCACACAGAAGTTACTCAGGCTTTACCTAACCCATCCCCCCTCACCCCTACTCTGCAGACACCTCACCAGGCAAAGCCAGCTTGTCCTTTTTCACTGAGCACTATTCTTAGTAGTTTTGGAGTTCCTGGTTTCGTCTTCCCTATTGTCACTTTTTACAGTATAAAAATTTGATCAGAAAGGTGTTATTTCTCCTTTTGCTCTGGCTTCTCCTTTTATTGAGAAATCTTTAATGCTAAGAAAATAAGGGTTTAATGTGACTGAAATTTGACCTTGTATCTATTCAGACTGACTTTTTCTCACAGTGAATAAACCCAGTTGCTGGATTTAGCAAACAAAAAAGCTATTAAAAACATATTCAAATTAGAAGAAACCATACTATTAAAACAGACATACTAGAGTTTTAAATTTCAGTATTATATATTTAATTTTTGAAGATTTCTTTGCACTTTCTCAATTTTGATTAGAATATTGTATAAGTAGTTAACTTTCTGGTGCTCTTCATTCTTTCGTGAAGAATAAATTTACAGATTTGCACCCATCACAATAATTTCTATTTATTTATCTTTAGCTTTGTTGGTTCATTCTCCTGCCACTCAAATTTGCTTTTGAGACCCTCTAGTGAATTTTTCATTTAAGTTATTGCCTTTTCAACTCCCTGACTTTTCATTTGGCTCTTTAATTTCTATTTTCTTTACTTTTTTGGTGGAACATAGTTGTTTCTAAATTTTTAAACATGTTTCCATTTCAATTTTAAACATGTTCAAGATAGTTCACTGAATATCTTTCTTTACTACACCCAACATATGGGCAGCCTTGAAAACACTTCCTATGGACTTTTATTTTTCTTTATGCTTATGTGTCACTCTTCTTGTTTCTTTGCATATTTTGTAATTTTATTGTAAACTGGGAATTGTAGTTAATATACTGTAGCAATTTTTTGTACTAATCCGCCAACTAGGTGTTTGTTACTGTTATTCTTTGTTACTTTGTTTTGTGACTTGTATGAATTAATTTTAAAGAGATTTTCTCCCCTGTGGTGAGTAGCAGTTAATATTTTTGGTTAGAGTTATTTGTTGCTTTTGTTGCTGTTAATTCTTGTTTTTAATTTATAAGACTAATTTCATTGGGACGACATCTGGTCAGCATTGTTTATGCTGAGCCGATATTTGGTCAAAGGTCGTGCTGAAACATTGTGGCTTACCATGAAGTCATCTGACAGATCTGTGTGTGGGTTGGAGAACACATTCAAAGTTCAGGCAGTTTAAAATTTACTCCAGCTGTGCTTTCCTACGAGGTCTAACATTGTCTTCTCTGCACCCAAGGTTCACTAGTTGTTCTTGAATAAACACTTCTAAATTTGTTGTATAAATTTAATTTCCAGAATTCTGGAAAATGTTTTTGACAGTTTTATATAGTTTTATCATTGTTTGGGGGGGGGGCGAGGTGGAGAATATGCTTACCTTCTCACTATGCCATTCCGGAAGTTCTATCTTCCATCTAAATTTAAAAGGTTTAAATTGTAAAATTATTTTTTGAAAAAAATACATAAACTTTGTAAAATATTACAACAGTGATATTACAAAATGATATGTAAACTATTTTAAAATTTAATTGTATGCATTCGTGGGGTACAGGGTGTTGTTTCAATACATGAATATACTGAATTGGGGTACATAGCATGTCCATCCCCTGAACGTTTATCTTTCCTTTGTGATGATTACAGCCAAAAGCCTCTTTTCTAGCTATTTAGAAATATACAATATAGTAATATTAGCTCCAGACAGCCTAGAACACTGGAACTTATTCTTCCTATTTATCTGTAGCTTTGCATCCATTAGTCCACCACTTCCCCTACCACTGCCTCTGGTAACCATTATTCTATTCTACTTCCATGAGAACCACTTTTTTTTTTTTTTTTTTTTTTTTTAGGTTCCACATATCAGTGAGATCATGCAGAATTTGTCTTTCTATGCCTGGCTTAACTGGTTTTCTCTGGTTGTATATATTGATTTCTCACTATTTATTTTTAGTATGTCTATTACAGGTTTTGGTGTTATGGATACCATGAGGCATTTACCAAAAACAAAATGTTTTACTTAGATTACTTTAAACATTAATAACTTAACTTTGATCACTAAGAAAAAGAAAAAGCAAGCCAACTCTACACTTTGATGTTATCCTCCCCTACTCTTTGACATTTTGTTGTTTTGAGTTTCATCTTTTAATATTGTCTATCTCTTATATGGTTGCTGAATTTGTTATTATCTTGTTGGTTTTTTTCTTTAGTCTTCATACTGTGTACTTACTTTACTAGAAAATTTTGTACCTTCAAATGTTTTCTTGTTATACTTTCACAAGAAATCCTTTAGCATTTATTGTAAGGCAATAATTAATAATTAATAATAAAGTGTTAGTGAATTCCCTTAGCTTTTGCTTATCTTGGAAAGACTATTTCTCCTTCATATTTGAAGGTTAGTTTTGCTAGATACAGAATTCTTGGTTGACTCTCTTTCTTGACATTTATTCACCATATTCTGTCCATGAGTCAACCATCATTAATAATTTCTGGTGATAATTTATGCATGTGTGTGTGTGTAAATAGATAGACAGACAAAGACAGACAGGCCTTTTTACATCTAGGCTTTTGAAATACACAATGGGAAAAGTATAACCTTTTGTTTAAAATTTCCAAGATATTTTTAAAAATCCATTCAAATTACGTAACAAAATTTGTCTTAATTCCCTTGAAATACATACCTTTTCAGAATCTTAAGCTATCCAATTATGACTATCAGTTTTTTCATGTTTCAGAAAACGTGTTATTTTACATATGATTATACTGAATTTCCACTTCTCATTTTTATAATCCTAGAAAAGACCTGGCTATTTTTCCTGTAAGAGACTGTTCACCTTAACTGTGACCACTACAGTTTTATGTTATCAGAATTTGATCCCAAGTTTTAATTTTTCTAGACACATATTTTCACAACCTCATTTCCCCTTAAAAGTTTCTTTCTTTCTTTATTAATATCACCTGCCCTTTCTTCTAGGGCCAACTACCTTTAGTTTTGGGGGTTTTTTTGGGGGGGGGTTGTTTGTTTTTGTTTTTCTGTCCGGTAAGGGGATCGCAAACCTCGGCTCAGTGTCATCCAAACCACGCTCAGCCAGTGAGCACACTGGCCATCCCTTTATAGGATCCAAACCCACGGGCTGGGCACTACCAGCGCTGCACTCTCCCGAGTGAGCCACAGGGCCGGCCCCCAACTACCTTTAGTTAATAAATCTTTGGGTTCCATTGACTAAACAGATAATAAAATTATATGACCTAAGTCATCAACAGGCTCAAAATTATTCATCATGTGTGTTTCTGTGCAAAATATATTTATTTCTTGTTTTACTTTCTAAAAATGATATATTTTAAAATCTTGTTCCTACTTTTGAACATTTTTCTACCCCCCCAAAAACCCTGTAAATTATAGCACAATGCATGCCCATATTACCTTTACTTAGATTCATCTGTGGTTAATGTCCTGTTACATTTGCTTTTTCTCTCTTATTCTCTGCTTCTCACAACTTTTGTCTGAAATCCTTTGACAGTGCATTGTAGCAGAGATAAATATATACAATTTGATGAATTTTAAACTTGATCAAATAAAGATATGCTATTTTTCTAAATATATATCTGCATGTTTACTTGTTTTCAGATTATTTATGTGTGTAGAAACCCTAAAGATGTTATGAACTCTTTTTATAACTTTTTGTACATGCTGACAATTCTGACCTACAAACACCATGCAGGAATTTATGAAAAATTTCTAGAAAGAGAAGGTAACTAATTAGGATTTCAATTTCTATCAAAGGAAAACAAACAATATTTTTATGATATGTTTACCACTGTGGAATTTACAAAATTCGCTGGGGAATGTGCTGAGAATATTTTAAAGGAAATGTCAGGTAAATTCAATAATATGCATTTTACAATTTTTTTTTAATGGATACATAGTTTGCCAAAAGTTTTAGCTTAGGAAATATTTTTGTATCCTCAGGTAAGAATTATAGAAAGTCCTGTAATTCAGTTACTTTGGAGAAATATATGTTCTGAAATAGGTAAAGAGAGACAAGGCAGCTCAGGGCACTCCTTCCTTCTCAGTGTATGTGTCATATCTATGGGTGGATCTACTCATCATGTTTAAACAGTACAGAGGACAATAGCTACAAGAGATTCAGGACTTTCGCAGAAATTTTCTTATTCTTAGTATTTTGGTTAAGATGCCTTTCTCCACAACTTCTGTAGGGTCCTTGTACTGAGAATGAACCCAGAAAGAGAATGGCTGGTAAATATACATGGAAGGAGAATATAGAAATAAAGTTTATTAATATGAGAAATAGAGTTTATTTTCCAGTCTCTTGGCTCACATGAGAGGGTTCATCTTTTTCTCAGGGGACACAATAGTAGGACACCAATTTCTCTAATAGTTATAGGGACGCCCCTTGGCAGCAACTATCTGGCATACTCTTTGGCCCAAATATTAAGCAGGAAAAATGGAATTGTGTGTGAAGGGTATGTGGGTTGGAAATATTATCTTACATTTGTACCAGGGATATGTGTATTGTAGAAGGAATATACTTGATTATTTCATATATTCACTGACTTATTTTTCCACAGTGGTGCACAATCTTTGGTTTGATCACATTAGAGGCTGGTATGAACACAAACATGAATTCAATATTCTTTTCACAACATATGAGGAAATGAAGACGGTAAGTTCAGATAACATTTACAGCTCAATCTACATTAACACAGCCCCAAAGAAGACTTAACTATATCCACACAGGAACATAGTCAATAGCATTGTGCAAATCAGCATCATATCCAAAGGAGTTTAAAGGCCGTAAAATTGGAGGAAATCACTCTAAAGAGTAGGTTTTAGAATGACAGTGACATTGAATTCAATTTTATTCTGCCAATTACACATTCTCTGGATGTTGGTCTCAGCATCCTCATTTGTAAAAATGAAAATCATGACAATCTTCTGTGCTTACCATGAAGGTTAAAACAAATTGCTTTACATAATGCTCATAGAACAATGTGTGGAATATATTAATGTCTGTATCATACCCTTGAGTGAAGAAAACTAGAGAAATCTCTGTACAACTTTGAAGGGGTGAGGTGGGGTAGTAGAAACATAGAGAAAGGCCAGAGCCATCAGACGTACATTTGAGAAGTTACTTTGTCTTAGGCCCAGTGAATTAATTTCAGGTCCAAATCTAGAACTTATGTTTTTCTTATCCTTGTTTAAAGAAATCCAAAGTTTCTCCTTACCCCTCTTTTTATACTTGAGTGAAGAGGAATACTGCTTCAAGGTATGATCCCTGTGGGCACTCAAAGAATCAATATTCATTCAGAAAAAATATTATATAAATTTCTGGTCAGAAAGCAAATAGGATATTTAATGAAGGCAAAGACTAATTTAAGGCCTTTGAAAGCAAACCATCATATTCTCTCCTTAGATCCATATGACAATCATCAATCTCAATCTGTAATGGAATTCCACACAAGCCGGTCAAACTTAATATCTTTTTATGTTGTCATCTGTAATTAGAAATGTTAAATGGGTCCTGTGTACATTCAGAACTTTCTAGAACTTCAGAGCAATAATTGTGATGCAGCTGCCGTCTATTTTGTATGCTTTTGGTCCTTCTTTTTGTTTTTCTTACCTTCCTTAAATCATACACAACACTGAATTGGTAGATGGTGCTTCCCCATTTTAAAGATGATAAAACTAATGGTTGTAATAAACATTATCACAAGTTTACACATGTAGTGTAAAATCCCCACACTTTTTTTTTCTGACTTTAAATTTACATTTCTTTCAGGATCTCAGAAGTTCTGTATTAAAAATATGTAAATTTGCAGGAAAAAAATTGTAATGATGTCATAGATTCTGTTGTGCAACAAGCCACATTTGAGAATATATAATATGATCCAACTGTAAATAGGGAATACATTCTTACAAAATACTTAAAATACTTTGTAGGCATATTGCCTACAAAATGGATTTTAAATCTTGAAACATTATGTTCCTGTATTTTTTAATTTTTCTGTTAGGAAACTCACTAATAATCCATCTTTACATTCTCTGCCTTAATAAGCCAAGCCATAGTCTTATTTTCTTAAGTTGATGACTAACAGCAAATGAAGAAAATAGTGTATAATAAAACACAAAAAGTTCTGGAAAAGAAATTTAGCAGTCAGTGTTATCTTTTCTTGCCTCTGATCAGCTGAAAATTGTGACATTATCACTGGGTCTTTTGACCTCCTTTTCTCACTTGATAGATATTTATAAGTCTCTAGAAGATTAATAAAACTCACTGAAAGCTGGTGTACTCATGATTACAGATTAATACAATGAAAGAATATAGATTGAAATCAGCCAAGGGAAGAGAAGCTTGGGGAAGACTCCAGCAAAGTTATAAATGCAGAGCTTCCAGTTGTTCTCTCTCGGCACAGCTGTGGAAAATATAACTTTCCAACAAAAATGTGTGACAATATGCATGGCATATTGCCAGCCATGGAAGTTCATCTGAGTGTTAGTGTCCAGAGTTTTTAATAGGCTTGATCACATAGATCTGTGTGTCTACACACATGGCTAAACCCGGCCTCCAACCCTTGTGTAAGTCGAGTTAAAATCACATTACTCCCAAGCCCTCATGTTAGATCACACTGTCATAGCCCAAATTTCCCAATCTAAATAACAGTTTTAGACAATGTAGAGTAGCCCAAGGGCCCCAAGAATATAAAGACAATTTTATTAGACAGGACATCCTTAAGTTTTAGACCTTACTTCCCAGGAGCCAAGGGCAGAGGTCAGGCCACTAATGTGGAAAAATAAATTTAACAAACTTGTGCATTCACTGGCTGGATTAATTATGTGACAACCACTTCCGACTAATTCTTGGAGAAACCCATATAGGTGCTGAGTTCACAACTATACAGGTAATTCAGAAATTTGGTAATGTATGTTCACTCAACAAATACTAATGACTGTATCCTGTATGCCAGACATTACTAGGCAATAAATTAGTCAGTAGAGAGAAAAAGTAATCTCAATTTTTTTCTGGAGACCATACTCTAAGGGAAAATGAAACATTGATGAAATAACATGCAAACATGTACAAAGTTAAAACTCTGACCAGTAGTAAGAAGAAGGCTTACTTGGGGCTACAAAAATCTCTAGTAGTACATAGTCAGGAGGTCAGGAAATGATTAACTGAGAACATGACAAATGAGCTGAAAATTACGGAGTGAGTACAATTTAACTAGGTGAAGACAAGTGGGAGGGGGTTTAGAAAATAAGAAAAAACCAAAAAATCATGATGCAGTGATGAGAATGGGATTAGCCCTAGACTAAGCACATTCGGGTCTTTATTTATATAAATAAAGATTAAAAATGAAGCCTAAGGACATAACTATTTCCGAATATCCTAACTGAATTCCAGAGCAAGGCTTAATAATATTTGTATGAATGGAAAGATTTACCACACTCAACAATATCAAATTTACAATGTCTGGCATCAAACAATAATAATAATAATAAATACTACATGATCAAAAATCAGGAAAAAGAATGATTCATAATGAGAAAACACCAATAAATTAAAACTGAACCCAGAACTGATAAAAATGTTAAAATTTGAAGACAAAGACATTAAAACAGTTATTGTATATAAAAAGGTAATAGAGTCAAGGAAGTTATAAAAAACTAATCAAATTCATGATGATGACAATGCGTGAATAAAAAATACACCAGATTGACAGTTAATGGTAGAAGAGATATCTCAGAAGAGATTGAACTTGAAAACCTACCAAGACAGAAATAGGTAGTCAAAAACTAGGTCGAGCTTAAGTGAGTTGTGAAATGATATCAAATACCGTTATAGATGTAACTTGTGTCCCTGAGGAAGGGCAGAAAAAAAATTGAATAAATTATGGTCGAAATTTTTCTCAATTTGACTAAAACAATATACCCATGGAACTAAAAAATGGTCAATGAACCCCAAGCACAAGAAACATGATGAAGAATACCCCAGGTTCATCATAATCACATTGCTCAAAAAAGTCACAAAGAGAAAATTGTAAACATAGTCAGAAAAAGGGGGTGGCGCTCATTGAATACAGGGGAGGAAAGAGCAGGATATGGCTGAAGAGAAGATTCAGAAGTAACACAAGTAAGAAGATAGTGGAGCAATATCTTTTAAGGACTTTTTTTTTTAAGAGTTTTAAACCTAACTTTAAATCAAAGGGTTCTGATATATAGATGGTTTAATCCTCTGTATGAGAAAAAATGAATACAGTGACTAAGCCCTTAAAGGCTATGAGATTTCAAAACTTTGTGTATTTTAATAACATTTTTGGAACCATTTTATATTTATAGGAAAGTTGATAAGATAGTAGGGAGAGTTTCCATATAATGGTCACTCAGATATCGCTATTATTAATATTTCTTACCATGCTACATTTGTCAAAACTCAGTGGACAGCATTGTTACATTACTATTAGCTGAACTCCCCTTGTCCTCCTTCTGCTCTGGTCCTAATCCAGCAACTAATTGTCATGTCTCTTTGGGCTCATGTGATAGTTTTTGAATCTTTTCCTGTTTTCGACAATTTTGGCCATCTTAAAGAGTGGCCAGGTATCCTCCAGTCTGCTTTTGTCATGGATTATTATTATTATTATTATTATTATTATTATTATTATTATTATTATATTGGAGTTATAGGGGTTTTTAAAAATAATACCACAAGGATGAAGTATGATTCTCACTCAAAATTTCAGAGGGTACGTGACATCCACATAGCATTACTGATGTTAACCCTCATCACGTGCTTAAGGTTGTGTTTGCCAGGGTTTTCCACTGGAAAATTGCTACTTTTACTTTTCCATACCCGAGTCTTTGAAAGCAAGTCCCTAAGCCAGTTCATGCTCAGCTGGGTGCCTGGTGATTAAGCACCACCTCTTACAAGGAAACCATTTAAATATATTATTGGAAATTCTTCTCTAAGGAAGATTTTTTCCCTTATTCCTCATTTATTTCTCTACTTAACCATTTATTATATTAGTACTGTGAAATATTTATTTTGTATTTTGTGTTGTAGTCCAGTTCTACCTTATTTATTTTGTTGCTCGGTTTGTTCCAGCTTTGGCCATTGGTAGCTCTTTCAGTATGGCTCCTGTGTCCCTTTATCATGTCCCCATCCTTTGGTGTTTTAAACACCTTGTTACATTCTGGTTCTATAAGATGCCTCAGGCTCATGTTGAATTTCACTTTCATTAGGTTAAAAAATCCAAATAGTTGAAGTTTATGGAAGTCCAACTACTGGTTTTGCTGGGTACTACTTTAATTTGGTGGTCAGTTTGTTTATTTCATAGAGAAAACAGCAATAGTGAATATTATCCTGTAGAAGAATAAAACAAAGATCCCTCGCTTTGCATGGAGAACACACACCAGGGCAAAGTCAAGCTCCTATAATCAAACTCTTCTGCCTGAAAATTAGATTTGGTGAATAGACTGATTAAAGCCTTCCCCACAGGGAATCCCTTCCAGGATTCTGGCCTATTGGATATATGCACAAAGTACTGAGCCACATGAAAAAAGGTATTGTTTGTTTACCCTAGAAAATGTGTGGGGATTTTGTACCTCTGTCCCCAAACAATACTTTAGTATTTGTGAAGCTCTGCCTTATCTAGCAATTGGTAGCACAGAAGCTAGGGCCTACACATGCAAGGCCTAGCAGAAAGACTTTAGTGTGCTTGCTGCATAAAGATTAGAGGCACAAAGCTAACCCACTGTGCCCAGACCCAAAATGTCCCAGAGAGGAAAAGAGAGTGAGACAAAGTCTTAGACACCCACTGATAACAAAGGCCAATTCAACTGGTTCCTTCAAAGAGAGATCATTAAGGGTGAAGAATGGAAAGCGAACCTGAAATGTTTATTCTAATGTTTTCCCCTTCTGGGGAATGGGCAGAAGTTTCCTATTCTACCAAAAGCTTGAGAACGGAAGAAATGAGTATTCCCTAACAGACTGGATTTGGTGATTACTGGGTTATGGATGCCATAGCAAGGATAAAAGAAATATCTTCCCTGTACCTGGTTTAGGAAATTGGGTGGATTGTGTTACTTAAGTCAAAAATTGCTACAGACCCTGAAATACGTGGGACTCTTAGGAAGTGCTAGAAGAGAAATACATTCTATTGCCAAAAAACATGCAAATTGGTTTACATTAATCTGGGAAAGTTTCAAACTCTTAGGTCATCCTTCAAGAATGTCATGAGTCTATTTCTCTCCTTTCAATGGGGGTGATTGAAAAAATCTCTCACCCGTAGAATTTTTTCTAAATGAGATGAGATTTAAATGCCATACAATTGTAACCTGGAAAAAGCAGGCACTTGGGAAAAGTTAGGCAGGGAACCCCAAAAAAGGCAGATTCCAAAGAAAAACTACAGGTGCCCGTTGTTCTGGTGAAAAATATTATCCATACTAGGTCAGGATTTTGTCAATGTCAAATCAATCTAGTCTAGAGGAGCGTAAAGCTCAGTGTGGTTACCAAAGCTCCATAAAATCCTAGAATCAAAACTTTCTCTCTCAAGTTCCAGTCCCAGTATGGCAGCGTAAACCCCTTTGAGGCCATCTCTCAAACATCTGTAAACTCTGAACAAATACCAAAAATCACAACTAGCCAGGGATACTGAAAAGTAAAACAAAGGCAGGCATATCATGGAGGGAAGACAAAGTGGCCAGGGTGGGAGATAAATTTTCCCTTTTTGCTTGTTTTTGATTTTTATCTTTTGCCACTTGAAGCCAGGCACAGTTGCATAAGAACACTGGTGTCTAGGACGCAATAAATACTTTAATCTCTACGTGACACTCGTGTTCACAACACTTTCAAGACAAATTTACTTAATTTGGTTGACAGATGGCGATAGTGTCCTTTGCATGAAAGAAGAGATATTTAAAGTCAATATTATTTGCATATGCACAGTACAATCATTATAAAGAATATACCCTATGCTTGGCAAAAGAAACTGGTATAACAATAAAAGTTTTTATTTAAGGTAATAATATACACATATTTGTATTACATAATAATTCAGAATGAAATTCACATTAATCTCATCTCTCCCATTTACAACCGTTTCAGAAAAACTTAGGCATGTGCTTACTTTTTGCTTATTTTTATCGTAAAAAATATGGAACAATGGGCCGAGCCCGTGGCGCACTTGGTAGAGTGCTGCGCTGGGAGCGCTGCGACGCTCCCGCCGCGGGTTCGGATCCTATATAGAACTGGCCGGTGCACTCACTGGCTGAGTGCCGGTCATGAAAAGGACAAAAAAAAAAAAAAAAAAAAAAAATATGGAACAATAAAAAGAAAAGAAACTCACACTTGCTCCAACACAGGCACTGCTGTCTTTGATATATAGATTTATAGCTATATAGTCACAACATTCTTCAAGGATAACCGCAGGACCTGCATGATTTCCATATTTACAGGAATCTTTAACAGGACTGTCCGCTATGCTTATTCATATATTAGCTAAGTGATTTTCTCCCTAGAAGCCACCTCCTAGCACTCATTCAAATTCCAGTCTAGGGTTTTAATTATTTTATCACATTTAATTCTCCTACAACCTGATATAAGAGTTATGCTCTACGCTTCAACAGTATGTTGGGAGTATGGGGGGAAACAATATACCCAATATACCAATCTTATCTTATTCTCAAATCCTCATTACCACAACTAAAAAAAAAAAAAAGTTAAATCTATAGATTAAAGGTCACGTATTCCTCCAGAATTTTAAATAAATACCAAGACAATCTAAACTCCCTGTCAGGGCTGTTCCTCCCTCTCAATGTATCTTCCTTCCTATTCCTACTTTCCAAAGTGGCATGCTATACACACAAGGAAGCTTAGTGTCCATACGTCAGTGGAGGGAGGCTCTTCAAGTCTGCTCTATGTTCTGTCTTCTTGATATTTGCTGGCCTTACAATGTGTCTCATTCCACCTGTGCATTCCACACAGGTGTTTGTTACATGAACTGGCAACTACTGCTGGTGACCATGGACCTTCCCTTGTCTAAAGTTTCAAGTTCCTTACACTAAGTAGCCTCTTTGTCCCTACGCCAGGTCCCTTGTAGTCAGTAGATTCTCTTAGTCCTTCTTAATCCTTTACAGGAAATTGGTAGAACTTTAAATCCTAGAAAAACAGTTCTCAACCCCATCATATTCCTACCTCTTTCATTTTTACTTTTTTCCCTTTTCCCCACCATACTTTTTTGTTTTAATTGAGGTATAATTTACATACTACAAAACTCATGAATGTTAAGCATACAATTGATGGATTTTGTAAAATATGTACCTTCGTATCAACCAAGGAAGTTCCCTTCTTCGGTCAATCTCCCATTCCTCAGACGCAACCATTGTTCTGATTTTCCTAATCAACATAGGTTGGTTTTTTCTGTTCTAAAACTTCATATAAATGGCATCAATTATCTTCTGCTAGACACAATATTGTTAAGATTCATCCATGTTCTAATCATTCCTTTTTTTTTTTTTTTCTGGGTAGTATTCTATTGTACAAAAATAACACAATTTGTTTGCTCATTTACCCATTGACGGACATTTAGGTTGTTTCCAGTTTGGGGCTATTATGAATAAAGCTGCTATGAATAATCTAGAACAAGATATTTTTTTGTATATGCATCTTAATATCTCTTGCATAAATAGTTAGAAATAAAATTACTGAGTTATAGATATATGGTTTACTTTATAAAAACCTCCAGTAGGTGAAACATGTTCTAGATCCATATTTTCAAAACAGTCTTAGTTCTATAAGAATCAATCTATTAATCTTACCACCATATTTGGAGTATAATTCACTTTAATTTCATGATTTATCACATTTAGATATGTTTGGTCTGGGTATGATCAAAGTCAGTAACCTATTTTCTAATGTTTTGGGCATGTAGCAGTAACTCACATCCCAGTAATTTTCAGATCTTTAATTGCTTTAGCCTAACTGTCTGCCTGGGACTGGAAATTATATGGTTTCATTTTGTTTGTCCATTGAGCATGTTCATTTTCAGCAAAGAAGCCCCCTTACCAGAAAGCCCCATGTGGTTCCACAGAGACCACTACCCCTGGCCAGGCATCTTTCCAGCAGACGTAAAGAAAATAAGGTAGGTTTTTTCCTTTTTGTACAGGTTTAGCACCCCTAATCTCATGTCTTGAAAACTTAAGTGTTAAGGGTTTTTTTCTTTTTCTTTTTTCTTTCTACCTTTTTAATATGTCACTGGGAAGCACCTAATCAAAGTAAACCATTTCTAAATCTTTGACCTCAGATTTCTATCTTTTAAATCTGGCACAAATCCCAGTAATCAAAGATCGTGACTTTTTATCTTTTGAGTTAAGATCAACTAATATATCTAAAAGCTAACTTGTCTTTGGCAACTTCAATATCCTGTATATAACCCATCGTCAACATCCTAACCTCGTAATTTATTAATTTAACTAGTAATATTATTTTCACCCCATTTCAGCCAACTCCTGCCTCACAGGACCACTCTGGAACTTATCCTTATCTGAAAAGGCTTCTCATAAATCTTAAATTCTCTTACTCTTCTAATCTCACTCCCACCCCTCCCATGCTTCCAATTTTCTCTTTCCCTTATTTTTCATTAGGGATTTTCTTTGATTTTTAAAGAGATTTCTACTCCTCTTTCTCCCCACATAAATGCTTCCTTTGACTTCTGTTTTTTTCCATCCAGCTTAAATTCCAGGATATATCATTTTAAACATGGTTCCCTGCATTTTAAACTTGATTTTATTTAACATAGATTCTCTACTATACTGTAAATATAAAGCCAAATAAAACATGGCTCCTGCCCTCCAACTGGTCAGCTCAGGCAGCTCCTCTTTTCAGGAGACTCCTGGGCCCTCCCAATCCCAAGTTAACTTAGATGTCCCTCCTTTGTGGCCCCAGAACATCTGTGCAGTTTTCATCCAGTACTGTATTTATCTTCCCCAGAAACACAAGGATTACTCAAAAAGAGGGACTATGTCTCTTATCTGTTACGATCCCACTGCCTAGCATGTAAGCATAAGGTTTGGTCAAAAACAATTCAACTAAATGTTTTTTTCAGATTCATTTTCAATTATCCCAACCCATATTTCTGATAATTTGTGTATTTTTAAAATTACAGTATGTTACAAAACAGTAGTACTAAAGGACTCACTCACTTATTCACTCAACAAGTATTTACAGAATGCCTGTTCTCTGCTAGGCTTTATTCAAGTACTAACAATACAGTTATGGAGCAGACTGACAAAGTCCATCATCAAGTGTGCATTCATGCAGATCCCAGTTTTGAATTGAAATGACTAGAAAGGGATCTGGGAACTTATATCAATATCTGGCATATTTACATGGATGGGATTATAAATTTTCTAATGTACTTTTGCATTTTGATTTTCCCATGTAAATAAGCATTCCTCTTATCTTAAATAGGAAAATAGCCACACTCAAACAATAAAAATGCTATTTTTAAAAATCTGAGATTTAGGATTGTTGGAAGATTTCTCTCTCTTTTAAAGAAATCTCAGATCAATTTTCAGCTCCATTATTCTGCTCAAAGGCATATCTGAGGAACTGGTACATTACCTTATAATTGATGAAAGCAGGAATATCAGTGACCTGGCCATTTTATTGGGTGTTTTTATGATACAGTTGTAATAGTAAGAAAAACTGTTAATTATTGATAACATAACAGGTGAATAATTGCTCAGTAGTATATGTATTAGGAAGGGATTAGTTTGCACAGAATACAGCTTGGTATACCATATAATAGACATGGTCTTTGCTCCCATCCTATATCTTTAGCCTACCATGATATGGCTCCAAGATAATTTTCCTGTCTAATTTTCTGGTAAACACCTACAATCACTGTTCTCCAGGAAATTTGACTGAAAAAATTAGAAATTTGAAACTAACTTATTGAAAGCAATTTGGAAATTCACCTAAAGCTAATTGAGTGAGAGAATAGTGGCAAATATGACTTTGATTGAAATGCCAAGTTCATCAAAACTATCATTTCCCGATTACTGATTTTGTTGTTGCTGTGAAGTTTAATTTTATTTTTGGTATGCTGGTGCATAATGAAATAGTTTTGCAACCCTATATCCTTGGTAAATATTTTATCTTTAAAAGATAAAAAGTTTTTTTATGTTTCAATTATTTTCAGCTAACTAATCCCACAGTTCATTGTTCATTATGTAAAATTTGGAAACAACCTAAATGTTTAACAGTAAAATATTCTCAGAACTAAACACCCTTCATCTTGGCACAAGGGGATGAAGAAGTCAAGAAAGCCGATAGAGACTATTTTTTCAAGGACAACGGCTGCAAAGTCAGAGATGGGGCAGTAGCTATATGAGGAACGTCTAGGAAGTATTTTTAAGAGGAACAAATGCCTAGTAGAAATGACCAGTAGGTGGAAAAACAAAGTAAAATATAACAATTATTTTAAAACTCATCACATTAATTAAGTGTATAAGGAAATGAAAAAACTTTGCTGGACTGAATGTAACTCATCTGTCATATTTTAGTTTCTTCATTTATTTGAAAACGTCACCACTTGTCTTTTTTCTCTCGAAACTTGCTGTTAGAGGCTATACTTTTCCAACAGTGTCAGTTAATCTGTCTCTTTCTCTCTCTTCTTGTCTCCCTTCCCATCTACTTGTCTCTTTCTCTTCACTTGGTTTAGTATTCCTGGAATATTTAGCTGCATCCCAGGAAAAAGAAAAACAAGCAAATGCTAACTAACATTCACGGTTCAGAACCGTGGACAGCAGCATTAGCGCTGGGTATGGGACTTGCTCATATTGGGGAGTAACTTTGAAAGTTTGGTCTTACAGAACATATTTGTTGGTGTGTCCACAAATGGATAAGGTGCTGGTTAGAATATTAAAACTCAAGGCTGAATTGTATTTTTTTCTTCCTTTAATGGAAGGAGGGGAAAAAGACATTAACACTACAACAAAGGAAGACTGGCATATAGTAGCATTCAAATATTAATTAAATCAACTGTTTGCCTTAATGATAAAGAATGGTTCAATAAGTTAGTTTATTTAATGGATCTTTTAACGTGATGATTCTCAATCAACAACTGCAAAGCAAATTTTTGTATTTTTTACTCTGCTATCCATGGTGTTAATGAAATTAAAGGTGGTAAAAGTTGGTCCCAAAAATGAGATCTGAGATTCAGTCACTTCCATAGAATAGTGCAAATTAGTTCTAGATGCAAAATTTAAAACATCATTGGCCATTTTTCTTTGATGACAAAAATTGAAAAGTCCCTTGATGAGTTTTCCCAGCAACTAAAATGACCCTTTTATCTAGCTTCTGACACAAGTAACTTGACTACACGTGCATTAAACTTCACCAACCAAAGCCTGAAAACTTAACCATACACCTTTGGACAGCATTCTTTGATTTGTTACCCTGACAGTTCCTAAAGCAATGAACAAGGCCATTCACATTTACATATTTATATCAATTCACACTTGCATGTCTCTTCCCTTCTGAAAAACTCCCTACCACTCACATGGTCTTTCTAAAATTAGTTTAAACAGTTCTTGAAGTGTGTGACTCATTTTAACACACAATCATACAATATCTCCTACTTTTGCTGCCTGACATGTATGAGGGCATTTCAAAAAGTTAATGGAAAGATTTGTATTATCTTTCAATTTCGTTTTTCCACAAACTTTTTGAAGTACCCTCATATGTTTTCTGAACGATAAACACTGCAAGCTACTTGAGGCAGTATCTGCTTGCTGTTTGCACTGTACAACATCTAGCACAGGACTAGTGCACAAATATTGAAAAATCACCATCATCATTTTTTCTGGAACTCAAGAATGTATCTCTTTGCTTCTTGACACATACCTCTCTGGAGTTTGTGACAGTACAATCAATGAATTCATTCTTCTCATTGATGAGAAGTTATTGATTACTTCTCTTAGTTTTACCTCAACTGGAAAATGTTCATGTAACCATTTAGATGTGTTGCCTTCCATCAGCATTTATACAACTTTTTCCCTGAGGCACCCCTGCTATCAAGAGCCTGAAGTAATGCAAATTCTAGGGGCATTATTCAAAGTTGCAGATGGCAAAAACAAAATTTCTTTGAACTATTTTATCTTTAAAATACTTGAGAATTTTGCATTCTAAATTCATTCATTCAACAAATGTTAGGTACCTACTCTGCTGCCAGGCATTGTTACAGGGATGCGGTAATGAATAAATATATTTGTGTTTATTTTTAACTAGTAAAATTTTTATACAACTTGGCTAAAGTAGAAAAACAAAAACAAAAATTTTCCCAGTCCAAGATGGGCCAATTATTTCTTCAAATACACTAATCATGCCATTTCACATCCTGGAAATGTTTTTCCTTTTAGAAACTAAGTCTTGGGTTAATTCCCAGAATACAAAGCCAATAGTTAATACTCTACATGAAAATACTTGAGAGTGTCATTATAGCTAACTAGGTTGTCTTCATTTTGTCATTACTTTCTGCCTATATTCTGAACTGGTAAAGTTGGAAATCCACTTCAATACCTGGAGAAAAAGTATAAAACTTATCCTTAAAAATCATGTGAAGGGGAGGGGGAACCTTCATTAACCTCAGTACCGCATTGCTCACCAGTGCTTTAGCCTTAATTGAGGGCTTCTCCCAGGTGCTTATGCACCTGATTAGCTTCAAGAAAGATCTCTCTTTAGGAAAGTAAAATCTCACATAAACTTTTCGATTTCTCTCTGCATAGAAATGCTGAACATTACTGCTATTCCATTCTATTGGTCTGGGATCAATCAAGGCTGACCAGAAGATTCCTTGAGAAGTATTAAATTCTCCAGTGATAGTTTTATCTTAAATAATTTGTCTGATTCCAAGAATAAATGTAGGATTGATTTTGCCATGTTTGTGGGTAAGTGGCATATGTATTTTTGACTGGAGGCAACTGTTTTGCAATAGCACAAGTGATTTCCCACCGGGATTAACAGTCAATTCTCCAAAACTGCAGTGACTGGATAACTTGCATGAAGCCTGGCTGTCCAACCTGGAGCCTCCAAGGCAATTATCCCAAATTACTAAGAAAAAGGACTCATTTGTGCATGGATGCAGAGGTATGTTTCTCTTGCAGACAATGTAGAATCCCCCAAATTTATATCCCTTCAGACTGGTTAATTAGGAGAGGTAGGGAAAACACCAAATTATACAGACTTCACAACTGCAGGACAGTGGTTCTTAATCAGGAGTATGCATCAGAAACACCTGTAGAACTGGTATGAGATTTCTCTGTTTTAAAATTCAGATTGGGGCTCAATGTTTATGAATCTAACCTGAGAAGGGCCTAGGAGTGCACACCTTTAAAAACTCTACAAATGATTCTGATTCAAATACTTCTATAGTACTAAAATCTATTTTATTCCTGACCATAATATGGGCTTCTGGTTTTGTTAAGACTTAAACTTATGTCTGGAAGCTGGAATCCAGAAGGTTTAATGTTTTATTCACCTTAGTCTCCCAATACTTCATATGAATGACAACACTTGGAATCCAAATGTAACCACCGTGTCCAGCATAGATATTCCAAATTATTGCAATTCGTTGTTTATAAACCCACGCATGTGCACTGGAGCAGCCTACCTCCAAGTCTTGGTGTCATAGGCAGGATCTCTCTCCAACACTAAATGATTTTAAATATGTAACCTTCTGCTCACCAATAAGAGAAACTGAACATTTTGTATTTGAAATTTTAAGATCAGTTTATTAAGTTCAATGAAGAAAGCTATCAGAAGAATATTCTCCTGAAAATTATTTTTTCTTAGAAAAAAAGAAAGGAAAATCAAAGCCCTCTCAGCATAGCCACAGATGCTGTGGCAGTCAAGCCTCTCTGCAGATGGAGACAGTCCATTAGTCGGTTGAGTCACTCTCTGGGTCAGCAGGATTGTAGTCTGGGTCATCCTCATCATCCTCCAGCTCCAAGTCATCCATTTCCTGGAACAAAGACTCATCTACCTCCACGTTGTTTCCAGCTGCAAAAGGCAAAAAAAATTTCACCTTCAATCTTATACTCAGGAATAAAAGATACAACTACATATATATATATGCATATATATAAAGATACAACTACATATATATGTATATATGTAGATACAGCTACATAATATATATGTAGTATAAATAATTCATTCTAGTAAGGCTTTATATATACATGTATATATATAATATATATAAAGCCTTACTAGAATGAATTATTTATAAGGTGCCATGTTATAAGTTGAAGACTTTAACCAGGATATGCTATCCTGGTTATACAAAGTTGATTATCACTGACCATGGGACCTGCACCTGTAGCTATCTCTTCCAATAGCGGCAGACATGCGCATCATTAAAGCTCAACTATCCTTGTTATCTAATCGATAGATTTAACCTGATCTTAACCCTACCCCAGTTCCTCTTGTAACCAATGGTATGCCTTTCCAAGATTCCAAATGTCTAAGCCCTACAAGAAGCAATACCCAGGCTCTGTGTTAAACATCTTCCTCTTCAGTTAGTCTGAAGTAGATAAAAGTAGAATATTACAGCATTATTAAATCACCAAAAATTGTTCATCTTCCTTCCCTCTCAGACTCCAGGTCACTGTCATTCAATTCAGCAAGAATACAAAAAGAATGCTTCATGCCTATGAGCAGTTCAGTAATAAAATACAATTTGCTAAGTCCAGGCCAAAGAATAACTGATTCTGTCTGATTGAGGTAGTGAAGTCTTAACAGAGCAGATGAAGTCTGAGATGTCCTCACAATAAATTTGAATTCACTGAGAAGAAAAGGGGCCAGGATGAAGAAATTCTAGGTAGAACTATATGCAAAGGCAGAGAAAAAAGATAAGACCTTAAACACTTCTAACTAGAAAACAACATGCTTTAGGAAAAATACCTGGAGATAACATGGATAAGGGCCACATTGAGAAGAACTGTGTAAGTCAACCTTTTCCTTGAAGCAGTGGAAACCATCAAAGGATTTTAAAGAGAGATATTTTATGACTAAATAGGGGTTTTGGAAATACAACTTCAAAGGTAGTGAGTATGGAATAAGTAAGGGCAGTAGAAAGACAAACAGATTTAGGGAAATAATTTAAGAGGCTACCACAAAAGCCCAGGTGGAAATGATAAAGGCTTCAAAGCAGGAAAGGAAATTGCTGAGAAGACATTTCAGAGGCAGAATCAGTAGGAGGTTTTTGGTAATTTTTTGGATATTAGGAGATACTTGATACGTTAGAAAGGGAAGGAGTCAAGAATGAGTGAAGATACCAAAACTTCTAAAGTACAAGAGAGAATGAGATGAAGGTTTTTGGAGCTAGAATTTCTCAGCAAAATGGGAGATAAAATGAGCTTATAAACTGAGAGGAGGAAAGAAGAGGAAATCCACATTGGGTTGTGTGTTTTTGTGTTGTTTTCGGGTTTTTTTTTTTTTTTTGAGATTATAAAAATCTTGGAGTAGCTACAGAGAATGTAATAAGACAGATTAAAAATGGCACAGGCATAAAAACAGACACACAGACAAATGGAACAGAATACAGAACCCAGAAATCAGCCCATACCTACAGCCAACTGATATTCAACAAAGGCACCAATAATATACACTGGGGAGAAGACTGCCTCTTTGATAAACGGTCCTGGGGAAATTGGACATCCGTATGTAAAAGAATGAAACTAGACCCATACCTCTTGCCGTATACCAAATTCAACTCAAAACGCATTAAAGAATTAAATATATGTCCTGAAACTATAAAATTCCTAAAAGAAAACATAGGAGAAACCCTTCAGGAAGTAGGACTAGGCAAAGACTTTAGGAAATGACTCCAAAAGCACAGGCAACAAAAAAATAAGCAAATGGGATTATATCAAACTAAAAAGCTTCTTCACAGCAAAAGAAACAATTAGTAGAACGAAAAGACAACCAACAAACAGAGTGGGAGGAAATATTTGCAAAATATGCATCCGACAAAGGATTAAAATCCAGAATATATAAGGAACGCAAACAAGTTAACAGCAAAAAACATAACTAACCAATTAAAAAATGGGCAAAGGAACTGAATAGGCATTTCTCTAAGGAGAAATGGCCACCAGACACATGAAAAAACACTCAACACCACTCAGCATCTGGGAAACGCAAATCAAAACCACACTGGGATATCATTTCCCTCCAATGAGAGTGGCTATTATCAAAAAGACAGAGAATAACAAATGCTGGTGAGGATGCAGGGAAAGGGGAACCTTCCTACACTGTTAGTGGGACTGTAAAATTGCTGCAGCCATTATGGAAAATGGTATGGAGGTTCCTTAAACAACTACAAATAGAACTGCCATATAACCCAGCAATCCCACTTCTGGGTATATACCCAAAGGAATAGAAATCATCATGTCAAAGGAACACCTGCATTCCTATGTCTACTTCAGCTCTATTAACAATAGCCAAGAGTTGAAATCAACCTAAATGCCCATCGTCGGATGAATGGATAAGGAAAATGTGGCATAGTTATACAATGGAATACTACTCAGCCATAAAAAAGAATGAAATACTACCAATCACAGCATCTGAATAAATACAGAGAAAATTATGTTAAGTGAAATAATCCAGGCACAGAAAGAGAAATACCGCACGTCCTCACTTACATGTGGGAGCTAATAAGAAAATAAATAAATACATAAACAAATAGAGAAAGAAAAAGACACAACAATCACAATAATATATTGAACTTTTCAACAGAAGAGAACAGAACCTCAGAACCCCTGAAGTTGCAAGGGGTAGGAAAGGGGGAGAGAGACTGGGGAAAAGGAGGAATTGGTAAAGTGCCATGAAAATCGATTACATTGCCTAATGATGACTATACTAATTATCCCGATGTGAACATCATATATTGCACACCAGTATTGATATTCAATGCTGTACCCCACAGATATGTACCATCAACTATGTCCCAATAAGAAAAAAAAAAAAAAGTTCAGTGTCTGTAAGGGCCCAGCTTAGGGCAGGAAACATGATTTAGCAGTGAGCCCTATCAACATTGCTTCTTAACCTTCTCCAGCAGGTAATCCAGAACAAGGTTCAAAGGCCAAAAGCTAAAGGATCCCCAAATGGCAAGATGGACATAACAGACGGTTGGTAAAGTGTAGAACTCAAGGGTGCTATCAGAGGTGGAACTAAGTATGAAGCCCAGTTTCAGAAAAAAACAGGTAGGCTGTAAGCTCCATGAGGGCAGAGAATTGGTCTATATTGTTGTCTGCTGCATCATCCGTGGCCAGGATAGTGCAATAACTATTTGTGGATGATGAATAGATGGAAGACCGAAAAAGAGTAAGGGGTAGGAGAAAAAGGAGGAGAAGGAAAGCACAAGGAACTAGATGCTCCAAAGACACGAACAATAGGAAAGGTAAGATTTTAGTTAGAGGTAATGCTAGGAGTTCCATGACTGAGGTTTTTACAAGCTCCACAACAGACCATGGAGTAGTTTCCATAGATTTATAACACAAGAAATTTGAGGAAAGCAGGTCACCTGAGTCACAGTGGCCCACTTTACTAGTTGTTAGAGGCTATTGTGACCATAATTGTCTATTGCTATCTTTGATATTAAGCTATGAAAAAACTTTTAAAAATTCATTGCTATAGAATTAAAACATTCAGTTCAAATGTACAAATTGATCAACCATTAGAATTTTTCAAAATGTATTTTTTAACAGCCTTGGGAGAAAAAATTTAAATTAAAGTTATCACTCTGATTTTCATGGTTTAAAATTAAAGACAGCATACTATGTACATGCAAAATTTTAATGTTATCTTACCATCCTCCAAGAACTGGATATCAGATGTGTCAAGATTATGATCTGTTTCAAACAGCTGTTTCCCTAAAAGAAATAAGTATGTTTAATTAGAATGGCATAGTATTCCTCTGTCTTCCCAGAAACCCTTTTAAAAGTGTAATAATCCAAGAAAACAAGTCTGAATACCTTATTTTCTGTGAATTTCAATAAACTTATGAACTCAGTAGCTAAGAGGCACATGAAATATATTTGCATTAAAATGGAACAAGTGAACACTTAGTCTGCCTTAGAGTCCTGGAAAACAAATAGGTTTGACTCTACCCCTTCCAAGGCTTGTGATCCTTAATGTCCCTATATCTCAGGATTTATCAATTGCAATATTTATAATCCAAGATAAGCCATAAATTAGTTAGAAAGTATGTATGAACAAAGATCACCATGTAGATATAATGTCTTCTCTTTTTGTTCTAGATGCCTAAGTATATTATTTTCTTAAAGAAATCTGTCCAAATGATCTTCTTGCTATATAAGAAATAATACAGGAGGGTTTGGGAGTAACAGGAATGAGGGGAGGGGAATCATACCACTTAATTTATTTTTTCCTGCTTGCTCTTCTTCTTTCATTCGTTTCTTTTTAATTTCCAAGAGTTCTGCATCAAACTTGGCTTTCCAACTTAAGAAATTCTCAATTGTAACAGGAGTGCCATGGAATAATTGCTTAGAAAATAAAAAACGACATGTCACCAGATTAATGAGACAACAGTTTAACAAATAAAGCCTAATAATACCTGCTAGACAAATAAACACAACCACATAAGAAAGAAACAGAAAAATTAATGTTTGAAATTTTGAAATATTTAATCTGATTTCTGCCTGCACTAGCTACTCTCATTGGTTTTGGCAACTTACTCTGAAAAAGTCCATTTTTGATTCTTATTACAAAAACAAAGATAATATGCAATGTATTCACCATAGCTATGTGCTGTTAAGAAGAAAGTTGTTACTTTCAGTATTAATATGTTTTGAATACACATTAATTTATAACACAAAATCATAACTTTTACACTTCATTTCAGAATTTGAGATTTTCTTTACATTAATAACTATTTAAATCACTGTGGCAGGGGCTTTATAATTCTAAACTGTATACACAGCTGAAATAATTCATATTTCCTGGTCCTACTTGCATAACCTTTACTAACTGATTATCGTCATTACTCATGCTATGCCACCAACCAAATGAGAGAATTCTAAAACTTCACTCCTTGTAAAACTTTACTCAAACTTACTTTTATTTATTTTGTAATTTCAAATACAATAAAATAAAATAAAAGTGCCAAAAAAAAACCCCAAAACAAATGTAAAGAATAATGAAAGAAAACAAGGTTCTTAAATATACCTTTTCAGCTTCTTCTGCTTCTTTTTCTTTTTGTTTCTTTTCTTCCTCTCTTCTAGTTTTTACCTGATCTACTATTTCATTTAATTTTTCTTGCACAGCTGTCACTAGAGTAAAGATCATCACCATACCAAGATTTTCTTCAGCCTATGTAACAAAAAAAAAAAAGGTGATGAGAAACATCTCAAAAAAAAAATAAAAACTAAAACTAATGAATGAAAAAAATGTTTTGGTATAATCACTAAATCCCATACATTTACAACATGATGACTAATTCAGTTAAGCCATATGTTCATGCACTTGGATAAATAATCATTTAAGAAGTGAGCATATATAGAAATAATAATATTCTATCTTAAAAGTCATATAAATTTGCCAGATCCAACCTGAAACAGATATTTCAGCAAATGCTGCTTAATGTTCATAAATATAGATAGAAATCAGAAAATCTTTTCCTAGCTGAAAGCTTTTCCTTTAAGAACAGGAACTAGACAAGGATGCCCACTCTCACCACTCCTATTCAACATAGTGTTGGAAGTACTAGCCAGAGCAATCAGAGAAGAGAAGGAAATAAAGGGCATCCAGATTGGAAAAGATGAAGTCAAACTGTCCCTGTTTGCAGATGACATGATCCTACATATCGAACAGCCTAAAACCTCTACAAAAAAACTGCTGGAATTGATAAATGATTTCAGCACAGTCGCAGGATACAAAATCAACACACAAAAATCAGTAGCATTTCTTTTCTCCAATAGTGAACATGCAGAACGAGAAATCAAGAAAGCCTGCCCATTTACAATAGCCACCAAAAAAATAAAATGCTTAGGAATTGAGTTAACCGAGGAGGTGAAAAATCTCTATAATGAGAACTACAAACCACTGCTGAGAGAAATTAGAGAGGATACAAGAAGATGGAAAGATATCCCATGCTCTTGGATTGGAAGAATCAACATAGTGAAAATGTCCATACTACCCAAGGTGATATACAAATTCAATACAATCCCCATCAAAATTCCAAAGACATTTTTCTCAGAAATGGAAAAAACTATCCAGACATTTATATGGAACAATAAAAGACCACGCATAGCCAAAGCAATGCTGAGCAAAAAAAATAAAGCTGGAGGCATAACACTACCTGACTTTAAGCTATACTACAAAGCTATAATAACCAAAACAGTATGGTACTGGCATAAAAACAGACACACTGACCAATGGAATAGAATAGAGAATCCAGAAATCAACCCACACACTTACTGTCATCTGATCTTTGACAAAGGCACCAAGCCTATTCACTGGGGAAGGGACTGCCTCTTCAGCAAATGGTGCTGGGATAACTGGATATCTATATGCAGGAGAATGAAACTAGATCCATACCTCTCACCGTATACTAAAATCAACTCAAAATGGATTAGGGATTTAAATATACACCCTGAAACAATAAAACTTCTTAAAGAAAACATAGGAGAAACACTTCAGGAAATAGGACTGGACACAGACTTCATGAATATGACCCCAAAAGCACGGGCAACCAAAGGAAAAATAAACAAATGGGATTATATCAAACTAAAAAGCTTCTGCACAGCAAAAGAAACAATTAACAGAGTTAAAAGAGAACCAACAGAGTGGGAGAAAATATTTGCAAAATATACATCTGACAAAGGATTAATATCCAAAATATATAAGGAACTCAAACAACTTTACAAGAAGAAAACAAGCAACCTAATTAAAAAATGGGCAAAAGAGCTAAGTAGGCATTTCTCTAAGGAAGATATCCAAATGGCCAACAGACATATGAAAAAATGCTCAACATCACTCAGCATCCGGGAAATGCAAATCAAAACCACATTGAGATACCATCTAACCCCAGTTAGGATGGCTAAAATCCAAAAGACTCTGAATGATAAATGCTGGCGAGGTTGCAGAGAAAAAGGAACTCTCATACATTGTTGGTGGGACTGCAAAATGGTGCAGCCTCTATGGAAAATGGTATGGAGGTTCCTCAAACAATTGCAGATAGATCTACCATACGACCCAGCTATCCCACTGTTGGGAATATACCCAGAGGAATGGAAATCATCAAGTCGAAGGTATACCTGTTTCCCAATGTTCATCGCAGCACTCTTTACAATAGCCAAGAGTTGGAACCAGCCCAAATGCCCATCATCAGATGAGTGGATACGGAAAATGTGGTACATCTACACAATGGAATACTACTCAGCTATAAAAACGAATGAAATACTGCCATTTGCAACAACATGGATGGACCTCGAGAGAATTATATTAAGTGAAACAAGTCAGGCACAGAAAGAGAAATACCATATGTTCTCACTTATTGGTGGGAGCTAAAAATTAATATATTCACACACACACACACACACACACACACACACACACACACACAAAACTGGGGTGGGGAAGAAGATATAACAACCACAATTATTTGAAGTTGATACGACAAGCAAACAGAAAGGACATTGTTGGGGGGAAGGGGGGAGGGAGAAGGGAGGGAGGTTTTGGTGATGGGGAGCTATAATCAGCCACAATGTATATTGACAAAATAAAATTTAAAAAAATAAATAAATAAATAAAAATAATAATAAATTTAATTTCCCAAAGTCAAAAAAAAAAAAAAAGAAAATCTTTTCCTTTAGTAACTAGCAACATCATTTCTCCAGCATGTTCATTATTTTAGCTTTTTTATTTTGTATTTTAAAGAGCTGTGACAACAAACTAAATTTTTCTTCACTTTTTTATGGATATAAAATACACAACTAAAATTTACCATTTTAACCATTTTTAAGTATATAGTTTGGTGGAATTAAGAACATTTTTAATTGACACGTATTGATTGTACATGTTTATGGGGTAGTTATATTTCAAGACATGTATACTATGTGTGATGATCTAATCAGGGTTATTAGCATATATATCATAACAAAAATTTATCATTTCTTTGTGATAAGAGCATTTGAGCTCCTTTCTTCTAGCTATTTGAGAACATACAAGAAATTATTGTTAATTTTAGATACCTAGCTCCATTGTAGACCACAAGAACTTATTTTTCCTACCGACCTGTGATTTTGTACTCCTTAACCTCTCCCTAACCCCCCAACTTCTCCCCTTCCCAGCCTCTAGTAACCACAATTCTATGCTCTACTTCTACAAGCTCATCGGCTTTTTTTTTTAGGTCCCATATATGAGTGAGCATATGCAGTATTTATCTTTCTGTGCCTGACTGATTTCACTTAACATAATGTTTTCCAGGCTCATCCATGTTGCCACAAATGACAGGATTTCATTCTTTTTTATGGCTGAGTAATACTGCATTGTGTATATATACCACATTTTCTTTATCCATTTATTTGTCAATGAACACCTAGGTTGATTCCATATCTTGCCTATTGTGGATAATGCTGCAATAAATATGGGGGTGCAGATATCTCTTCGGTATGCTAATTTCCTTTCCTTTGGATAAATACCCAGCAGTGGGATTGCTGGATCATATGGGAGTTCTATTTTTAGTTTTTTGAGGAATCTCCTTATTGTTTTCCATAATGGCTGTACAAATTTACATTCCCACTAACAGTGCACAAGAGTTCCCTTTTCTCCACATCCTTGCCAGCATTTGAATTTTGAGGCCAGAGTGATTTTCTAATCTAACAAAATAATAAAGAATGTAGGTGCTTTTGTAATTTTTCTTTACCTACATTTTCTTTAAATTAGAAATGGTTTAAAACCAAATGTAAAAGCATCTCTGACTCATACAAGAGATATAACTGACTGGCTATTAGGAAGTTGGGCATTTGAGAGCAAAATAAGATAAAACAAAATATTTTGTTTCCCCACAGAAACAAAATAGGGTTTCAATAAAGTAGACAAAAAAAATAATTTCAAGTCATACTAGTCAGAAACTCGAACTTACCAAGCATTTCTTTGATAGGGCTGGCCTCAGCAGAATTTGAATGGATATTTCATCTCCTGGGCGCTCCATGAGTGTTAGATTTCAAGCTAGCTCCTGTAATCCTCCTCAGCTGGGCTTCTGTGTGGTGTCTCTATGCTAACCATCCTAAATCAAATGACTGAACAAATCTCTCTTCTGAGTGCTAAACCCATATTAAATCCGTCTACTGGACGGTGACTTGTCCCGCAATCACCGCAACACTGAAACCATCATCTTCTCCACAAAACCTATTCTGTTTTCTCAAATTCTGCAAATTACACCACCATCCACCCAGTCTGAACATCGCTATCCCATCATAAGCTCTACCACTGCCTCTTAACCTACTCTTTAATATCATTTAAATCCGTTCACTGTTCACTGCCAACACTGTTATTACCCTAGCCCAAGACACCATCATTTTCAGCTTGAAATACTATAAGAACCTCCTAACTAGTCTTCTTAAAACCTATGATCTTGTCTCCTCCAACATCAACCTCCCATGACCATTCAATACACACAAACACACAGAGCTAATCTAATTTATAAGCTGAAGCACCACAAAATTAAGCCAGTCGGTCTCATGCTTAAAACACCTCAGCAGCTTTCCAAACTAAACAGGACCAAGTTCATATTTTTTAAACAGTTTAGAAGACAATTCTTAAAAAGGAAGTAACCTCTTTAGTTCCTCCACTTACTACCAACACTTCTAATTCTAAGGTAATTAATTTTATATGACTGGAAATTCCAGGAGGAAATAATCCATCAATCTCTCTCTCTCTCTCATCTCAATGCCCTTTAACAAGCTTGTTCCTCTGCTCTGAAACTCTTCAACTCTCTTTAAGTTGCAAGGCAAACTCCTCCTTCAGGTCTCATATTCCTCTTGGAAGCTTCTGCATTGCCTCAAGTCTATGTTCACCCATATAATCCTGTACTTCACCCATCACAGCATTTTTAAAGCAAAGTAATGATTTCCATATTCCTCACCAAAATATAAAATCTTTGAGACTAGAGATGGTGTTTGTCTTGGCAATTCAACCTAATTAATGCTCAATACATTTCAAAAACAAATCCTAGTAGGATACCTTTCATAAAAGAAAGCATTCCAATAGAAAAGCAAAAAAAAAAAAAATTCACACGGAAACTAGACAATTCAGATGTCATAAGACATAGTTCCATATCACTAGTATTTAAAGAAATACAAATTATAACTATTTACCATTTTTATCTTGTCCTATTTTTTTTTGATTTCCAAATGAAAATATCTAGTGTTAGTGAATGTGGGAAAACAGACACTTCAATGGCTACGATGAGATCATAAATTGCCACAACTATTTTGAAAGTCAATTTGTCAGTACAGAGAAAATTCTTAAGTATGCATACCATTTAATCCAGCAATCCTACTTCTGGGAAACACTGGAATAGTATACTCATTAGTAATTCATTCAACAAATATTTGAGTGTCTACTTTGTGCCAGGAACTAGGCATACAAAGGAGAACCTGATATAAGGACTTACAACTAGTGATATATAAAAATGTTGAAAGAATTATACACTAAATCAGGCAAAAATGAGAAACAATTGTAAGATTTTTTTTAAAAAGGTATGTGTAACTACATATACAATGAAATTCTATGCAGTTATCAAAAATAATAATTCGTATCATGTTTAAATGAAATGGATAGATACCCACATATATTGTTATGTGAAAAGGAGGATGTTATAAAACATTTTGTATAGAACAATCTATCTTGGAGTGGGAGAGGGGGACTAGCATATAAGCATAAGAAATAAGGTCTGGAACCGTATCACACCACAATGTTAATAAACAATTATACCTGGTTGGTGAGATTAAGAATAATCTTTATTTTCCTCTTCATGATTTTCTGTGCTTTCTGAGTTTTTGTAACATGAATTTACTATTTTGATAACTGAAAATCAATACAACTATTTTTGGAGAAAATACAAAAATATTCCCTTAATACAACTGATCTCAGGCAAGAGTCAAAGAAATCAAAACTGCCTTTTTGAAAGGAGAGTTTGAGTATAAATACAATATTAAACACATTGAAAAATTCACTCAGATTGAGTAATTTACATTAATGTGCAACTGAATGAATATAGCACAACCATTCCAGGTTCTCTACAGTGTTTTAAAATGAAACACATTAAGCCAAGTGATTATTATAACTTCATGCAGGTAACAGAGTGAACAGGGCCCAGGGTCAGCAAAAATTCCTGTCCTATATATCTTCTTTCACATCTCATTCTCTAATAGCTCCAGATATTTTTACAACACCAGCATTCAGGGGACTATATATATACAAGGGGACTTAGAATATACAAGTCACATCTAAGGTGGAGACATGTTTTCTGTCTGTTCTTAAAATAAAGAGAAGTAGGACTTCTGATTTTAAGATGGTGGAGTAATAAGGATTTTACTTGCCCTCTCTAGTCTGTACTCTGAAGAACCCATGAAAACTCTCTACCCAAGCATGAGTGAACATTAAATACCTGCCAAACCCAGAGTGTGAGTAGCACACCCCATAACAGAACTAGTTCAGTAGGAACTTTCCAATATCCATTCTCTCTTCCATATACCCTCCTTTCGTAGAGGGGTCATAAGACATTATTGCTGTTTGTAAACTTAGGGAGGAGGAGATGGGGGTGGGGGGGGGAATCAACCACCAGTTCTCTTCCCAGACTATAGGTAACTAGCTCATAACCAGTCAGAGGAGAGGTGAGTTTTAATTTTTTTAAAAAGCTGAAATTTTTAGTTACACATGGGACTAGACATTCTAACAGCCAAATCAAAATTGTGTTTACAACTTAAAGTACCTGTTGGACTTTTTACCACTTAAGAGTGAGCAGAAAAGTCATGGGACTGACTGAATTTCAAAAAGGGGCACTAGGACAACTTCTATTACTCAAATTTTAAAGGGATGGTAAAAAAATAAAGATACTTTTGACTGAGCATGTGCAAGACTAAATGTTACATAACCAGGGACCACCCCCTTATGTATCATGAATTCTGTTTGGCCAATGTACTGTTTACACATATTTAATAGCACTGCCTAACTCTTAAAATTAAGGTACAATATTTAAGACCAATGAAATAAAACCACTACAAAACATAAAACTGTTTCCTTACCTGTAATGCTAATAATTTTAAAATGTCTGAGACATCACTATCTTCTAGGTTTTCCTGGGAGAATATTTCATAAAGGGGAGCTTCATCTGGGTAATTTCCACTGTATGTAAACTTGAGGGTAGTCTGGACAGCTAAGACACAAGATAAGAGTTTGATGTGAATATTGTCGAAGTACAGGAGTTAATATCTTTGTTGAATCAGTAATTAATTTACAATGTGTCAATGAAAACTGTACAATAGAACTTCTACAAAGAAAACTAAGGTTAAGAGACCAGAGAGATAATCACTAATAATAAGCAATACATAACACAAAGAGATAAGTGAAACAAATCATAGGAATAAAAAAAATTACTTCTGACACATGAAATACATTTATATTACTTATTGGTATTTTATCATACTACATGTCTGAGAAAGAGGATGGATAAAAGCCACCCTTTTTAAAACTCTCCCTAAGACAGGGCTGGCCAGTTAGCTCTGTTGGTAATGATAGGAGGTGCTCAGTTTCCCTGGGCTCGGACTTCAGGACACAACTCTGGGTTTCAAGCCACTCCCCAAGGTCTCAGGCCTCTCATGTGGACCCTCCCCTAGAGGAATGTTACTGCTGCCAATGAGACCTATTTTCTGCACCAACACCAGGAAAATGAGACCACAAGGGGCTGGCTTATGCAAATCTAGTGGCTGGGCATGCTCAGTAGAGAAGGGTCATATAACCCTGGCAGCTGAATGACCTTCCACTAGAGCTGCTAGAGAGCAAAGAACATTCTTGAATATGCCTGGTGCATGTGACAGGATTTGACCAATGAACATGCTCCAAAAGGGGACCGACTGAGCATGTGCAAGACTAAATGTTACATAACCAGGGACCACCCCCTTAATTGAATATTCATTAGATAGAGAATCTATAAAAGCCAAATCCCAGCAGAAGGTGGGGTTGCTGCTCACTCTCTTAGAGCCCGCCTGCACTCTGCCTGTGGAGTAAGTATTTCTTTCTTTTTGAATCAAACTTACTTTTAGCAAGCAGCTGCTCATTCTCCTGAGCCAGCCTGCAGTCCGTACTGATCTCTAAGTATTTCTTACTTTTGTATTAAATTTGGTGTGGGCCCTGCTCAGTCTCTAGAGCTATGCCACACTCTCTCTGTGAAACCTGTATCTCTTATTCACTATATTAAACCTGTTCTCATTTTTCACTGTGACCCTGCTCTTGAATTCTTTCCTGTGGTGGAGTTAAGAAGCTGGTAAGAAGACAGGGTAGGTTGAGGCCATCTATGGGCACCGCCAGACTCGACTTCCAACATCAGTTACAGTGTGGTGTTATAACACTGAGGTCAAGGGTTCAGATCCCCGTACTGGCCAGTGCAGAAAACAAAAAACAAAAAACAAAAAACTCTCCGTAAGTTAAACAAAGGCACTAAATGTAACACACAGAAAAAGTACTACCATAGGCTCATTCTCAGCCTCCACCAAAGCCAGTTCCTGGCTTCAGAAGACCTGGCTATAGCCCTGGAATCTATACTTATATCTGCACAATGCCAGCAGGGCATTGCTAACTGGTGGCTGGAGGACACAGTTTTGCGCTGGACAGTTTGAGAGGTTATCTGGGAAAGTTTTAACATGATTCATCTATATACACTCTCATTCACTCTTTTGGCCTGTGCCAATTTAAAGATCTGACACTTGTGTAGGAGTAAAATTCTCATGGGCATATTAGTGCAAGGTATCTCTCTACAGCCCAGCCAAGTGAGTTCTCAATTCCACTAGACAGTTTGCAACTAAGCAGTAATGCTAAACATTTTTTAAAACTTTTATTACTCATAGTGATTCCTCCTAGAGTTCATCTTTCTTGTAACTCACAATTTAATTATCAAAATCTACTGATTCTGATGAAGTAACTCAAATCTATATTACTCTCTATGGAAGGGGGAAAAAGCACTTTAAAATTAGCAGGTTTGATATTTTGTTTTAATTTTCACGTATAATGTCAACAAAGAATTTTATGAGTCAATGAATGCAAAAGATTCAGTGTTACAGGTCAGTAAAAAATACGGTGTCTTCTGGCATTTTTCTTTCTTCCTTTACTAACACATCTCTAATTTTATTGCTAGAACAAGTTTTTTTACTTTTTCATTTTTATTTTTTCCCCAGCTCTCTTGAGGTATATTTGACAAATAAAAACTGTATATATTTAAGGTATACAATGTGATGTTTTGATATACATGTTACATTGTGAAATGATTACTAAAATCAAGCTAATTAACATAACCATCATCTCACAAAGTAATGATTTTATAGTTACATATATTAAACATCAGAATATTCATCCTAGAGAAAGACCTGCAGATAGGTGTATATCCAGCCCCATTTATAACAGCAAATGTCCAGTAAACAATCTAAATGTCCAAAGAGAACAAGAGCCATGGAAAAATAATAGTCACTCAGTGGAATACCACACAACCACTGAAACATATTTGCATGCAAAGTCTTGTTTTGAACAAAAATCTCCTACCTTTTCTCCATCTGCTGTATTGTTAATGTTTCTGTTTCACTTTTTAAAACTAAGCTTATTGTACCAGCCTGTATCTCATTAACTTCCTCTCTATTTCTCTAGGAGTCACGTTTACACAGTAATACTGGCTGGAAATACACCACATTCATACTAGATTCTTAACAGCACCTTAGCACCTCCATACCTGCAATGCCCAGCACAATTGCTACAGAATGAGTGAAATTCCTGAGAGTACTTAGAAAAACCACAAGTATTTTTATTAGACTTACTTTCATCATTTTCTCCAGCTTCCGATGTCACAGTAATGGTGAAGCTGGGTGGATTTTCTGATAATACTGCAAGAAAATATATACAGAAATTAAGTTATATTAACATGCTTCCAAAGGCAGAGGCTTTTCTTTATTAGCAAATTATCACTACCTAATCCTGGAAACTGGTCCCTTGCCTGTATTTCCTTTTCCTCAAATATGGACTGAGCACAACATTGAAATAACAAAAATGTCCATCAACTTTCCATGGAAATTGAGGGTTGTCTTTAATCTGGAAACTAGTACATATAGTAGATAATCCTTTTGGTGTTTTACCAAATTAATTAAAATAATTAAGTAGTTTATCTTTTATTTCATAATCTCCACATACATATGGAAAATTACATTCTTAAAAATCCCAAATGAAATGTCAAATGAAGAGTTTGACATTACTCCCCAGAAACTACCCACTAATGTTCATGTTACCACTGATCTTTATACTTATATATTCTGAGGTATAAGTCAGAATCTCCATGGCAAACAAATAATAAATATTGATCTGTTAGTGTCTGTGTCTTCTTGCTCTTTCTCTCCCATATCATCTCTGGAACCAAACTTTATTCTTTAACAAATACTTACTGGGCCTCTCCCAACTTTCTTGGAATTAATTGTAAAATGAATTAGCTATAAGTCTAAACACCACATTGTTTAAAGTTTATTAAACAAGACATTAAGTCAACATTTACATAAATAAGAAAGATTTATATGTCATTTTACAGCCTGATGTCTAGCTAACCTGTATCTCTGTTTATTATCTATTTCCCCACCATAAAATACTATAAAAAGCCTATGAGAGCTCCTAGATGAGTGCCTGGAGGTATCTAGAAACTCAATAAATATAGGCTCACTGAAAGAAGAACTAAACAATAGAATGAAAGGAGGAAAACAATAGCAAAGGAAACTTGTATTCAGAATCATCTGAAGAGTAAACAAGGAAACTTCGAGCCACAAGAATGGCTGCTAAGCGTATGAGAAAAGCCTATGTCTCACTCCATGCCTGGGAAGCATTGGTACCTGCCAAGTTTGGCACCAGCTCTGGAGAGTTTTTCTGAAATGAAAAAGCAGGATCATTGAAGAAGTCACCAAGAAAACTACTCAGCTTTTCTTACTTTGGAACTTTCTAAAGTTGCCATAAATATATATATAATAATATTTTCAAGACAGATGCTTTCATTTTAATTGAAGCAATGATGAACACCTATGATTACCAGAAAGGTGTTTGCCAGGAAGATAAAAAACTCATTGGACTCATACTTTAATAGGTCTCAGGCAGTCCAGCCTGTGCTGGTAAAGACACTGAAAGGTCTTTATAACATAGCTTTCATAATATGACTGGCTTTACCTATTTTTTTAACAAATGTGTATAAAATATATTTGATGTATTTCATTCTTTTTTCCTTTCATGACCAACTTTAGCATTTACATGTCATGAAATGAAAACACTGTCACTATAGAAATAAGTGTTCAACACAATGACACTCCAACTCGTTACCATTTCTAGGACTCCATGAGGCTATAGGTCAGGGGCAACCTATACCCAATAACAACAGCTAACATTTATTGAGTATCACTTTGTGCCTGTGCTGTGCTATGCACTTACATGAAAATCCTCTAATTCTGACAGCTGGACCAGAATTTTATACTATAACTAACTACATTTCACCAAATTTAAGATGTCATCAAGTATGAGATACACCTTACTTTATGTACTACTAAGAAAGAAAAATAAGCTGCCAATTAAACTATGATATGTAATCGACTGCAAGACAAATTCATATTTCAGAGATGTTAAGATATAAAAAATGTGTCTAAGAAACAAACATAGCATAGCATCACTCCAATTTTATAGATGTGGAAACTGAGACACAGAGCTTTTAAATAATTTGTCCAAGGCTATACAGCTAGTAACTAGCACAACTGAATAAACTATATAGAGCTTCATTTAAAAAGAAAAACATATTCCCAGCTGAGAAGTTCCAGGGAAGTGTTTTTCGGTAGGCTATAAATGGTGATATGGGCAGCATATCAGCAAACAGAGATAGAGATGGGGAATGTAGTTGAGGGTACCATGGCAGCAAGGGCATAATAATGGGAAAGCTAAAGGAATAGAAGGGAATAACAAATTATTCCATTTGGTGGACCTATATGTGGGTGAAGAAACCTGACTGAAAATACAGTTGAAAGCTTAGTTGTGGACAATAACAGTTTTCTAGCAGTAATATGGTCAGAATTGTATTTCTCTTTTTTTTTTTTTTTAAGATGACCAGTAAGGGGATCTTAACCCTTGACTTGGTGTTGTCAGCACCATGCTCACCCAGTGAGCTAACCTGCTATCCCTATATAGGGGTCCAAACCTGGGGCCTTGGTGTTATCAGCACCACACTCTCCCAAGTGAGCCACAGGCCGGCACCCAGAATTGTATTTCTAAACATAGTAAGATAAATCATTTATCAACCGTGCATAAAACAGAAGGAGGAAAACAAGACTCTAGGCAGGATGAAACTAAACAACTATTATAAGAATCAGGGCAAAGGTAATGAGGTTCTGAACTAGGTTGATAGTGATGGGAATAGCAGGAAACATGGAGGAAGCTAAGAGGTTGACAACATTTTGAATTTGCAGGCTGAGGAAGTGCTGCTACTAACACAAATGAGGAATACAAAAGAAAAATCAGACATGTTATATTTGAGTAGGCAGTCAGAAACAGACAAATGGAGCTAAAGAGAGCTGGGCTTTGATTCATTTTGAGATCATCTACAGAGAGGTGATAGCTAAAGCCATTAGACTAAATGAGATCATCAGAGAGAAAACACAGTAGAGAAAAATAAAGGCTAACAGCAGTTTTGTAAGGAATCCTCAATTTGGAGAACAAAGTAAGAGGAAGAAAAACTGCCAGAGATTAAAAGTAGTAGCCACAACAGATAATAAACTCAAGAGGCAACAGTGTTGTGAAAATCAAGGAAAGAGAGAACTGGGAAGAGGTGAGGGATGATTCTTCCATCCCACCCCATCCTGCCCACTGTCTCTTGTCACAGAGTTTTCTACTGAGCAGATTTAACCACATCATTAGCTGCCTGTAGCAGCAGATCTCTATCTGTACACAGTGGGTTGGGATCAGATGTGAGAAAGAGGTGGAGTCGTAGCTAACACTCTAGAAAACATGCAAAACCCAAAGCCTATTTTATTGTGAAGCCACCCTATCAGGATCTGGGTCTGACATGGCAGTGTCTACAATGTGTACCACACTGCCTGTGAAGCTACATGGTGGGGAACAAAATGGGCACTGAACCATTGTCCTGCAAGATCATTTCTAAATCCCTGAAAAGGCCCTCTGTGGTCTGGCCTCTGCTTACTTGTCAGGTCTCATTTTCCATGACGTTCACTTCTCACTTGACGTTCTAGAAATAACAAACCACTTGTCCTTTGAACGCTTTTTGACCTCTCAGAGTCCTGCTTCTGCACATGCTGTATGGACCTGGAATACCCTTTCCCCCATGTCATCCACTTGTTAGCTCCTCACCATGCCTCAGTTCTCCAAAACAACTTGGACTGTCCCCTCTCCCTAAATTTACATGACATCTGTTTCCCTATAGACTGAGTTCCTAAAAATGCGTATAATATATATTTGGTAAATGAGGAAACCAAAAGGACATAGGGATGTTGGCAAGAATATTAGTGAACTGCCTGCCCTTGGGAGGCAGAAAGAATAGGGAGGCAAGATGGACCAGAAAGAAGCTGATGAACTATCAATCTATGAGAAATCATGATAAAAGGCATTTTCAGTAAAAGCACAGAAACAAGAGTTGCAGGACTACAAAGATTATGGACAGAAAGGAATTTCAGAGGCCAAACTTTTGGAGATGGCATTTCCAACCTATGTCTATACTCAGGTGCAGCTGAATGAAGTGGCAATCAAAATTGTTAGTGGATAAAGACAGTAGTTGTGAAGCCACATTATTAGAAGAATCAACAACTAAGATGGTAAATTTCTAGTAAAGAGTATCTTATATTTGTTTAACAGTTATAAAGTATTTACTTACATTATTGCCCATATGAAAACTGAGGCTCGAAGAGGTGATATGATTTGTCCAAGGACACTACACCATGCTGCCACTATTGAGAAAAAAATGTAAACTAGGTACAAGAAGGATATTGGAGAACACTGCTAATAGTCCCCCAATATCCACTCTCCCCTTGTTATAGTTATACCCTTATAAACTGACATACTGACCACCTAGAACAAAGACCACATTTCCCAGCCTCCCATCCAGCTAGGTCTCATCAAAGGACTAAGTTGCAGCTAACAAGATAGGAGATGTGTCCTTTGACAGTTTCCAGGAAATTTCCTTAAGAAACCATCATTTACTTCTTTTTATCCTCATTTGTTATCTACCTACTATGGCTTAAATGTGTTCCCCAAAAGTTCATCTATTGAAGCTTGATTCCCAATGTGGCAGTGCTGAAAGGTAGTGAAGACTATGCTCTCATGAATGGACTAACCCATCACGGAGTAATGGGTTAATGGATGAGTAGGTTGCCACAGGAGGGTTACTGATGGCTTTAGAAGGAGAGCAAGTAAGCACATTAAAGTGCTCTCACTTTTGCCATTCTTGCCACGAGATACCCTGCATCACCACAGGACTCTGTAGAGAGTTCCCACCAAGAACGCCCTCAACGTGATGTGCCCCAGGAGCCTGGACTTCCCAGCCTCCAATACTGTAAGAAATAAATTTCATTTCTTTATAAATTACCCAGTTTCAGGCATAAGCAACAGAAAACAGACTAATACAATATCCTACTGTCTGGAAAGGGAATGCTGCCATTTGACCATTACGAATGTCAGAGAGCTAAGTTAGACCTGGATTCCTGAGGAATTCTTGGACCAGAGCTGCCACAACTCTCTTTTATGTGCAAGAGCAAAACACTTTCACCTTTTTAAAAATGAATGTTATTTGACGTTCTCTGTCACAGCTGAACCTAATCCTAAAATACTACTACTAATAATAATAATGATGATAATACAGGGTAAGGAGTAATATTCCAAAGTCAGGCAATAACTAAAATAGAAATGGAAAAGTTACTTAATTGGATTTTCAGAAATAGATGATTCCTGAATTTTGATAAAGGAATAATACCATTCTAATGCATTACTGTGAGTTGGGATAAGTAGAGGAAAGATTAGTCTTCACTAAGGATGCTAGACTTCCACCATTGTAATTAAAATACTTTTGAGATAAAGAATAAGGTTTGGGGCATTGTGGAAGGAACCAGTGTAAGGGCAGAAGAGATAGTAGGTGAAATAGGGATAAATGATGGTAAACTTAACAAAATTAAGAATTTTGTCAAAAACAAATAATGGAGGTAGTGGTTAAAAGGTACACTAAAGGAGTACACAAATGACCTTAGTTTTCACAAAGAAACAGAGAGCCCTTACTAAAACAAATCTCTTTAGCTGTTAGGGAGTCTCTGTCCTTTCAAAAAGTATGTCTTAGAAAAGCTGCTTTTACAAGATGATTTCTACCCTATTTCTAAGAAACAATTATAACTGCTAAATGCTAATGGCTGCTACTTAGAAGTATGCACACAGCAAATACAGGATTATGTACCCCTCCTTGTAAGGCAAACAGAAATATGGGAACTTGGCTTTTGGTTAACATGATGCCAACCAATTTGTTCCAACAAAACTCCCCACAGCAGAAATTTTGATACAGAAATGGAAATAACCAAATTCTACTACCTTAGCAGGACCTTGTCAAGTGAAGCACTACTGAAGGAGAGTGTGGTATCAGGAGAGTCCATTTATATTTTGGAAGACTAGTTGTTAGGAGGGTTGGATCAATGTGCAATCAAGCTACAGAATAGGCAAAAAGAAGAAACTGTATTATGATTTGTTATAATTCACAACAAATGCAACATTGGACCAAAAGTTCTTTGCAAATAGTCAAGCAATTAATTCTGAGATTAGGCTAGGTCTATGGGCTGGACTGTGCCTCTTCAGCATCCACATGGGATCACGTGAACTTAACAAATGCTTCTTTGTCAAGCATTCAATTATACCGCTTAAAGAAAAAAAAAAAGTCTTGTCTACTTCCTTCATCAATAACATTAAGCATTTACCAAATCTAATATTAAATGTTACTAAGTTAAAAAACTTCCTATTAGTGTTCCTTGGCTAACTGACACAAGCAAGCTCTCTTTCTTAAACCTGGCATGAAAATTCGAAAGTATGGAATCATAAACACAAAAGAAGGCTGTAAAACAGCAAACCTTGCCAATCCTCAAGATTTCAAAAGATCAGACATGGAAATATTTTATTTCAAAGTCCTCTGCCTTTCCCTACAAGGTTTCATAAAGAACATGATCACAAACAAGGCAAAGTTCCCTGAGAATTATAAATCATAACATCTTATTTTAATTTACTTATTGCAGTTTGTAGGGATGCTGACAGGAATTAGAGGCAGATGGGCTCAACTGATACTGCAGAATACTTGAATGCATCAAAAGATTTATAACTTGTCTTTTATACCCTGGCTCAGAATCCTCAAGCACTTGTGCATCTGACAAGAATTTTACATACTGAACTATACCAGAACTGTCAGTGCCTAGTACAATTTGAAATACTCAGAGAAGATTGTTTTAAAGTTAAAAATGTATTACTTTTAAACATGCTTATATGCACAGGATTTAATGAGGGATACTTTCTGTCCAAAGAAATGAAAATAGCACATCCTATGCTTTCTTGACTCTCCCTACACAGTGTTCACACCTGTTATATTTCCAAAGTACTGGAAATGACTAAACATCGTGGTTAAGAATATATCCAACAACTGACCCTATATTCTATTTTATTTAGACATCGACAAATAAGCAAGGATAGAGAAGGGAGCCAGACTCCATACACACTCACCCAGTTATGACACTCTCAAACCCCTCTTCACTCATTCCCTTAACATCCTCACAGCACAGCTGTACTGCTGGTGAGAGAGAACATGAACAGGACTGGAGCTATACAGGGGTAGCTGAGAGACATCTGCCTGTTGGCAAAGCAGAACAAAATTTGCTACCATTGCAAGCAGTGGTCAAAAGCTAGAGCCAAGAAAACTAAGCTAAACAATGAAAGGCAGAGGAGTTGGAGTTTATGAGTTAGGGTAACATACCTTACACTAAATTCTGACAATCAAAGATGGACAACACTCAAAGGAAGGGATGGGGAATGTTAAACCCCACAAATCTCGGTTCTATTCACTTTTATAGGCTTTATTTGACCACTTCTCAAATCTGAGAGAAGCCATATTGATACAGTTATCTTGTAGCATTTTCAGAATCATCTGAAGCATGGCTTAATACAGAAGAATTCTCTACTTTAAAACACACCTAATGAACTTCTCATTAACAATATTTTACATCAGCCCAACCTACCAAGTAATCTTCAGCTCCCCCTCATCTCAGCTGAAGCTGGATATCAAGTCCCACATGTCTGGAAGGTGAAGGAACAGAGAGAGTTCCAGACCAAATTGCTAGCACCAGCTCTGCCGCTAACTCGATGACGGAGTCACTTACCTTTCCTGAGCCTCCACTACCTTGTGTGTAGCAGGAGTCCCAGACTAGATGGTGTCTAATATCCCTTCCAGTCTAACAACCTATGAATCTACAGAGGAACAGAAATTTGAGCCAAATCATTCATTAGGCACTCTGCAGAATGCCAGAATATACATAAATATTTTTTTTTAAAAAAAAAGAATACCGACAAACATCAGGTACTATGCTACTTTCAAACCGATTCTGGGTTATTCTGAGAACAGCACTCTGAATCCCTCAAACTTCAATACCATCGTAAGAAAAACAGCCTCTACCTCATTAAAGGTGAAAATGTGAAAACTGACACCTTTGCGGCTCTGGAAAAACTAATCTCACTTGGACAATCTTTCCTTTTCACGTATTTCACTAAACCTCGGGTTGCTGCGGGTTACCCCAAAACCAAAGTGTTCCAGACTCAATTCCAGGCCTGACACTCTCCGGGTACCTCACCAGCGTCACCCGACTTTCAGATTTCAGAGAACAAGCGCAGATGGGGAAACAGCCATTGAAGTTACTGATAAGTGACTTAAAACCCTGAGGAGGGTAGCGGGGGAGGTGGCCGCACGGCCTCGCTGCCCCCTTCTGCATCCCAATCCGGGAGGCCGAGGGCTGCAGCGCCTCCTGCCCGTCCACTCCACCTCGAGACGGCTGCGAGCTCCCGGCCGCGGAAGTCACCTGTGAAGGAGTCGGGGTAGATGGACTCCAGAGCCTCCAGCTCGTTGCGCTGTTCCTCTCCGTAATCTGTCATCGTGGCCCTCGCTGCTGCCCATGGATCGCCCAGACACCCAGGCGGCGCGCTGCAGCCGAGACCAGGAGAGCGGGAGGCGGCCGGGCGGGCGCAGGCGCAGAGTTCCCGGGTGGTAGGCCCGGGGCCCAACGCCAGGCCCGGCCTGCTGAGCAACAGCCCCGCGCCGGCCTCTGCCCGCTCCCTAATTCTGCGTTCGACTCGTTCGGCCTGGCCAGAGGGGCACTGATTGCCGCCTGCCCCACGCCTGCTCAGGATTTGCTGCGATGGTGAAGGGGTCCTGTCTGGCATTCGCCAGGGACACCTAGAACCGGCTCCTGGGTTTTGCAGGGCCTGAGCCTGAGAAGCCCCTCAGCGCGGCATCCTCGCTCGATGAGTCTGGGCTGTAGGCCGGCCTCGCGCACCTAAGCCGGACTGTGTAGCTGGTGGCGGGCCGCGGAGGACGTCAGCCAACTGTCACCTTTTCCAGTTTCCGGTTTGCGACCCTGTCGCCCCGGCGCCGCAGACATGCAGCCTAGTGGTGTCTCCGAGTGGTGTTGGAGAAGTTTCTGCGCTTCTCTACTCCAAATGGCTTGGGGTTCCACGGAGCTGGGAGAGGGGCTGGGACCAGCGTAGAATCCAGTGAGCAGAGGAGCAAAACCTCTGCTACTGCGTCTGGCTGGTTCAGAAGGGTTGGTCCAACTGCTTAAAAAGTCCTGGTCAATCCGGGGGAGAAATCCACTGAGTCCGGAGATCTGGCTTTTAGGTTTGGATCTTTAGGCTTCACTTTTGAATGTGTGAAATGAACGTGACTGGACATAGACCTAAAGATACCTGAGATTGTACATTTCTGTGAATTGTTGAGGGGATGTAGAGTTCAGTGACAGTTTTGGTGTGCAGTGCAAAAATTGCAATACCCAGAAAAATGTTCATAACCTTTGATTTTGTAATATCACTTCTGAGAATAAATCTGAGGAAGTAGTATTTAAAATATGTACATCTGTCATCTCCATGCTCATGGCAGCTTGGAGAAATTTTCAAAGAAACATGGTGGCAGAAAGCTAAGAAAATGGCTAAATAAATATGGTACTTTTATGAGAAGAATATTAAACAACTAGTTTTATATTTATCTTTATACTCTAACGTGTTAAAAGATTTTTCCCACTGTTCTGTATTTTTCTTTGTTTTGTTTTGTGTATTAAAGCTGGTTTCACTTGTATAGTGGGGGCAACACTTTTTAAATAAAAAACTCCCTAATGATGAATGCTCTGAAGTTTTCTCTTGTTAAAATGATGATGTCCCATGGGCCAGAAGGAATTTTGATCTCTTATTGGGAAATATTTTTACTTATAGCAGAGGAATACTTTAAAACAAACATATTCAGTCACACTTTAGTATTGATTCCGTGTTTTAAGTATTAAGGGTTGATTTGGGGCATTCTTTTAAACTCTCAGGGAAAAATGTGGAAGCTCTCATGACCATGGTGAGAATCAAATAAAATACCTGAAGTAACTTTGCAAATATAAAGTGCTTATTTTTGTGGATAGCCTCAGTTTGGAGGAATTATGAGGAATTATGATTTGTTGTCGGGAAAGCTTCTGGGCAGAGGGACCAGCCAGTACAAAGGTCCTAAGGTGGAAACCCACCTAGCATGTTGGAAGCCAGTGTGACTGGAGCATAATGAACTGGGGGAGAAGAGAGAGGTGATTGCAGATCATGTAGGATCATTGGAGTGTATAAATAGGAGAGTGACAATCTGACTCTACTTTAGAAATACCACTGTGGTCACTGTGGTGTAAATATACTTAAGGGGGATAAAGTCTGAAAGTATGGACACCAATTAGGAGGCTATGGCAGTTATCAAAGCAAAAGACAGTGATGACTTGGACCAGAACAGCAGTAATAGATGTGAAGAAGTAGTGATCAAATTCTGGATATATTTTGAAGGTAAGAGCTGACAGGATTTGATGTGTATTGTAAGAGAGGAGTCAAGGATGATTTTTGGCTACAACTGGAAAGATGAAGTTCTGTTGAAAAGAATGACAAGTGAGGAGGACAAAATGAGTTTGACAAGGAGAAGTTTTCTTGAAGGGTAGTGAATCTCAGTAATACCTTCTCGCCGAACTGACCTCCCTGCTCCCTCGCATATCTCCCACAGTCTACTCTGACTCAACACAGCAGCCAGGGTGATCCTGCTACAGTGTAAATCAGGTCATGTAACTCCTTTGGTCATAACTGTCCCCCACCCCATCTCAGATTATAGGCCCACATCTTTACAGTACAGGCCGTATAGAATCTGGATCCCTGACCCTCACCTGCAGCTCATTTCCTTTGTGACCTTATCTCCTATTACTATGCCACCTATTCTCTGCTCAAGCCACACTAGCCTCTTGGCTATTCCTCCAACATGCAGGTCACATTCATCTAAAGACTATTCCCTCTGCCTGGAATGCTGCTCCTTCTGTACCTACATGGCTCACTCCCTCACCTCCTTCAAGTCTTTGCTCAAATGTCAGTTTCTCAATGAAGCTACCTGAATCAGACCATGGTACTCAAAATTACAACCACTCTCTTCTCAGTACTACCTACTCCCTTGACCTTATTTTATCTTTCCCATGGCGTTTTACACTAGACTTATGTTGATAACACTCTCTCCTCCTAATAGAATGTAAGTTCCATGAGGGCAGGGATCTTTTTTCACTGCTATATTTTAGCACATGCAGCAGTACCTAAAACAGAGTAGGCACTCATAAAATATGAGGGTACTTTTTGAAGTACCCCCTTGTATTTACTCTCTGAATGAATGAATGAATGAACCCAATGGAGTGGTATGGTTCTAAAAGCACTGGACCAGGGGGTTATAAGACTCAGTTGTAGGTCTTCTTTACTATTAATTTACTATATGAATTTGGGTAAGACCCCACCTCACTGGGTCTCAGCTTTCCCATCTATAAAATAAGGGAGTTGCATGAAATAATCTCTGAGATTCTTTCCAGTTGCAAAAGCCTATGATTCTTCTGATCATGCTCTATATTGGAGCCAGTTATGTGGAACCAGACTTCAAAACTGGCAGTTAACTTCTCTGACCCAAGGTGTCATGGCCATAAGAGTAGTGTTTCTATGGGTGGAATTGTTACTCTCCTTGATGCTAATGTTCTTGAACCATGTAGCAGATGGGCGCCTCAATTGCGGGCAGCAGCAACAAAGGAGGGACAACCGTAGTTTTAAGTGGGCCACACTTATAACATTACCTTGTATGTAAGAACAAAGTGAGGAAGGCAGACAAGAAATAGAATTTGTACATGTTCCTTTTCTCCCACCCTACTAATGACCATTTTGATAATATTGATCTTTTTGACTTTCCTTCTTTTCTTCTACCTGCTTCCTCCTCTCTGTCTCTCTCTGACACACACACATACACACACACACAAACACACACCTTTGCTTTGGATTTAAAAGGGACTGGGTGGGGAAGGAGGAGAAAATGGAGAAGTAAAGAGGTATGGAAGAAGATAGGGTTAGTGAAATGCAATATAAATGACTTAAAATATACACAAGAAAAACTTGAGAGTTAAAATGAAAAACTGAAATTTAAGCCATCAATTCTTTGGCTTCCTGCAAGAAAATATAATGAAGGGTTGAGTCAGGGTTGCTCTTAAGATATGCAGTGTCCTGGCTGCAAACATTTTGAGGGGGCCCTTGTTTATATAAACAATTTTATTTAATTGTATTAAACATGTAATTTGGACTGGCCGGTTAGCTCAGCTAGTTAGAGCGCAGTCTTGTAACACCAAGGTCAAAGGTTCAGTTCTCCATACTAGCAAGCCACCAAAAAAATAAAAAATAAATGTAGTTTTAAAATTCATGGCCCCCTGAAAGATATAGTGACTTACTGATGAAGAGTTAGAAGAAATAACAGAGGTACATATACATTTGTTTGTTGTTTAATCAGCATGCATGAAGATTCTCTGTAGCATCTGTGCATCAGCTCTTCCTGCTGGGGTAGACAAACTGTCTCTTCGTGTTCTTTACTCTCAAATGCTCCGTTCCTGTCTCATTTCATATCTCTCACCGTGCTCTAAAAAAAAGTGGCAGAGCTGTTATTACGCATCATGCCATGGCTTTTTGTCATTTGTATTGAAACAATATAGTTTTTCTTGCCTCTGCAGTATCCTAATACTATTTATGTAATGCTGGTCACATCGTCACTCTTTAAGCTCCATCATCCCTCGTGCTGCTTCTGACACTGGCTCCCATTGACTTCCTGAAAAAATGTGCCTACTTGACGATGACCAGAAATACAAATCTTACCATAAGTGTGCAGGAAAATGTGAATGATCATCTGTTTTCTAGTCAGTTAAATTTACCACACAGCTTCCCACCGTGTCTTTTCTTGAATACTTTAGGTCACAGTAACTGCATCTCAGTGACTAGAATGAGATCTCTTTTAATGTTGGCTGCACACATGTCCACCAGGAGCGAGGTCTGGCGAGGTGCCCGTGGGTGGCGCCGGACGAGTGGTCCCATTCCAGCGCAAGGAATGTCCTTGACCAAGCCGGGAGAGCGCAGCCCCACCCCATTCATCAGGAGCCAGGAAGGCCGGTGGAAAGCACTCCGAGGACGTAGCAGAAGTGCCACCCGGCGGACAGCCCGAGAGGCAGCGCGCGGCCTGCAAGGAGAGCGCCCCGGGCCGCGGTGCAGCGCGCTGAGCGACGGACCCGCCGCCACTTCGTCGGCTCCCGCGCTGTGGATGGGGGTTGGCACCTCTGGTCACAGCCCCCGGGGCTCGCCACTTGGGACAGGAAGGGAGCGCGGAGAAGGGCCGAAACGAGCCCAGGCGGCGGGGTCCAGCGTGGGGCGCCCTGACGGCGGCCAGTACTGAACTGATTATATAGTTATTACTCCAGCTGTGCCAGGAGTAACTTGGGTGTTTTTCGCTTTGGGCTTTATCTTCCCCACAAAATGTGTATCTTCCTCATAGATCTATTGAATCATTATTGGCTAAAGATGCTTATTTTGTACGCAGCTTTCTCAAATTCAAGTTATCTCAACATGAGAGAATGGTAGGTATAAACATATCAGTAATAGGTCAACTACTCATGATATACGAAATTCATACAATCAATAAAACACCACATAGATCCAGATTGGTTTTTTTTTTTTTTTTTTTTTGGCTTTGGCATATGCTTTCCCCCATTTCAAATGCTGAAATATGTTTACATTATCAAATAGTCCATAGTATACGTTCTGTTGATAACCACTAACTGGCAATTAATTACACAAGGAAAATATATTTAAATGGTTTTCATTTGTAGCTTAAGATGAAACATCTATAAATATATAAAAATTTTATATTCGGTTTTTTCTGCACTTAAGAACACCTTAAAATATCAGAACACATTGTACATATTTTATTTATTTATAAAATACTATGTATAGATATTTATTTTCCAGGAGCAACAGTTTTGTGTAAGATGGAACATCATCGCATATAGAATCATAGGATGCTTGTGCAAGAAACAACCTTGAAGAGGTCTGTCTCAATCCAGAGGATGTCATTCAGCTGTTATCTAATAAAATCATTACAGTTTATAAATAGGAAAGCCTGTCATTTGTAAAGGACTTTACAAAATTCTTTCACATTTTCTACGTTATTTAATGTCGTTTCAGAAAGTTATTTTCTAATATGTGACTCTACCTGGGACTATGTTGTAAGGGGTAAGTAGGATAATTAGTTTAAAGCGGCTGGTGTGTAGTGAGCACTACATACATATTATTTTACTTCACTGTCTCCACTACACATGAATGAAGACACTTGTATGGACCACTGGGTGGCAGCAGAGGAAACCGTACTTAAAAATCCATTTTCTTTCTGAGTACTGGTGCACTGAGATTAGAGAAGCTTAATTGTACTGGGTGATTAGTTCAGAAAAATAATTCAGGTCAGGAGTAATGCAGTTTGCCTCTCTGGAAATACCAGTCTTTGCTCTTTGGTCGAGGGGTCACATTTATGGATTTGTGACCCCCACTCCCAGCTCAAGGAGCCAGTTGTGTAGCTTTCTACTCTCCTCAGCTGCCAATATCTGCTCTTTACTGACCAGTGCTAAATTTCGGTATAATCTATTTAGAAGCTAAAGTGATATCTCTACACCCTATATTTTTGAGGTAACAAATAGCTACCTAGTCTTGCATTCAGACTTGCATTTGGTTGGCTATGATACTTAAAAGTTTTAGTGTTAATGTGATTTCCCTTTGTGCTATAAGCCAAATGCAAGAAAACACTTAGCAAAATCACATAGTTGTTTCTTATTACAATCATGCATTAGGATTTTTTAAAAAATAATTAAAGACTGAGAACACAGAAAAGAGACAAAGAGGATAACAGTATAAGTGCAGTTGTGCCATTCAACTTTGGGAAACATAAAGAAAGCTGAGCAAATCTAAACATTGGGTTTGTATTTGTCTCCTGGGAAGGAAGCAACCTAGATTGTGGTGGGGGAGTGGCAGAGCTGACAGAGTTGAAGTTAAGAAAATGAACAAGTCTATATAAGCCATAGAATTTGATGTGGTAGCCAAAAGCATTTGGTAGCAAAATATAAGGTAGTATTAGACATAATTGATTTTAATTATATGTTTTGTGATTACATAAATTCATAGGCATAAAGGAAAGGAAATACCATGTTCTTAATGGAAAAGTTTTGTCTAGCTGGCTGTGGAGCAAAAGAACACTCTAGACAAAAAGGAAAAAAAAAAAGACCAGGAATTCGATTTATTTGATTTGAAGTGGATAATATGCAATGAAATTCCAAGGATACGTACTACCCTTTAAATGTTCACACAGATGCTATAAAGCACTTTGAAGCCATGTAGAAGAGCAAAAGAATATTTACAATCCTTTGCCAGAAAGTTATAGTGGACGATCATGATTAACTGGCTCAAAATGTAAACTTTATGTGTCATACTCTGAAAGAGTTTGATGTAGAAAGGGCTTCAGAAGCTAGTGAAAATAAAGTTTCCTGGCATTAGGGTATAAACAACTTTAATCTTCTTTCAGAAGATGTAATGCTATAACTTCATATGTTCTTTGATTTTGCTGTTAACTGAAAATCTTATTGAAGAGTCTTAACTGTGGTATAGTTCCTGAAAACTAATAAACTAATTCTGAGCACTGTGTAAAGTGTTCAATTAACTTGTATGTCTTAATGCAGGAATTTCAAAATTTTTCAAATAGAGCCATAGAATTTTAGAGCTGTAGGAGATTTTAGAGAGCAAAATGAATGTTACCTTCCATATTGATATAGCACATTATATCAGAGTGAAACTAGAACTCCAGTTGCCTTCCAGAAGGTGCTTCTATTTTTGTTTTTACATGTTTCTTGTTATGACATATCATACTTAGTATAGAGTTAATTGACAAATTGGAATAGCTTTTCTTGACCACTTGAAAAAGATCCATGAATTAACATTCTTTTAGAAGTAAAATGCCAGTAAATATCTTTAGAGAAAGCTCAGAGTCAAATTCAGTGGTATTTTTCTTCCAGAATAAATGAGCTGGGCCTACTACCATTCCAGAAGGCTGTACACATATTGATCTGTATACATATAAGCATAAATATAAAAATCTTGTTAGATTTAAAAAGGACCCCAAGAATTCATTTAGTTCAGTTCCTTGCCTTCCAGCAGGTAAGGTATCTCTCTCTCTATTTTATAGATGAAACGATTAAGGCCAGACAGATGAACTAACTAGTCCAAGGTTAAGTAACAATAAGTAATGGTGATGGCAAGTCAGGCCACCTATCCTAGCAAAGTACTACACTATGCAGTTTCCTATCAGGAAACAAAAACCTGAAAACATTTTGTTTACTTAAAAATTCATTTTCTGCTTGTTTCTATTAAGTTGAAGAGCCCAGAATTTTACACAAAATAGAATCTTCCATAATTGTGTAAAAGTAGATTACCAAGTAACAACTGCATTTAGATAGTCAAGTTGTTTGGTCTCCTTGAAAGTGAATCTTGAAAGTTGGGTTGATCATTGGCAGTTCATTTGGCTAAATAAATAAATAAAAGCCCTCATATTGCTTATTTAAGCCAATGAGCCAATTGCTTAGGTGAATGTGGCAAAAATCGGCATGAGACACCATATACACACATATGACAGAAATATTAAAAATAAGTAGAAAACCATCAAATACTAGAGGTTGCATTTAGCAAAACTAAGCAGAGAAAAGTTGGGCAGATATTAGCCCCTTTTGGAGTCCTAGATAATGAATATACAAGTATAGGTGGCAGTCTTGGTTCCCCAAATAGATTTTGAGGGCAAAGGTGCAATTTGATAACAAAAAGGCACAGATAGTATCCCCGTAGTGGACACAGAGGTGAAGCTTTCTAGAATACACTTTCTAGAATACACTTTATGTGTAGTAGCTATAAAAATGCTCCTAGTATGGAGGTGCTGCAAATAACATTTATGATACTAATGGTGATACAATAATGGATCATCTTCCTCTGGTTACAGCAGAATGATTCAAGACCTCTTTGCACACGTTACCAGTTTAGAAGAAAAAGGAGGAGGCAGTGAAAAGTTCATGGATATTGTATGGAGGTAGAAATTGAGAAAACTAGAAATTAGATGGAGAGAAAATAGTGATAGAAGATGTGGAATGCAAAGAGGAAAGGAAAAGGTAATGTTTATTGGCATTTATTTTATGAAAGGCACTGTGCTGAAACCTGCTTAAACTCTTGTTATCACATTGAATCCTCACAACAGCTCTATGAGGCAGCTACTATGCAGATGACAAAATGCACTCAGGAATACTATTTTTCACACAGCTAATAAGGAACAGAACTAAGATGCAAATTTTGACATGACTTCAAGTTCCATATTGTTTTTAATTAGGCCAATATGACACTAGAGGTATTATTAGACCACCAAAAAAAATTTTCAAAAAGAGGGAGTTATTGGCACAATTATCAGATAAAATGATTTTTGAAATAATATTTTGGATGGACTTAAGTAAACAGATATCAAAGAGAGAGAAACAGATGAAGAGATTACACTGAAACTCCATCATCATAAAAACGAAGTATCAGTTAAGTAACCTGAATTGCAAAATGTGATATTCTCAAGGTTTTAATTCAATACCTTCTGGTTTGTTTTCTTCATTATCTTCCTCCACCCTGTCTCCAAGGAAGCTATAGTGACCTTGCAAGTCATCACCCATGCACAGAAAACTGGGTGCTGAAATCTCTCTCCAGTCCTGACGTGAAGGAATTCGGATGTGTTTGACATCTTCACTCCCAGGAATGAAGCCAAATAGTTTCTTAATGCGCCGCAGGATGAGGAGCCTGGAGTGCTGCTCTGCAGCTTGTTCAAAGAGCTCTCTCTCATTCTGGAGGTGCCTGGTCCAGTAGGAATGCTGCAGGGTGGTGAGGGGGGAGCAGCACCTCGCCACACAGCGGGACACCAGGACAGTGACGGTTGCCAAGGTGATCAAAATCCAGCCCAGCATCTTCACAGAATTATTAAAAGAAAAACAGAAAGCATCAATACATCAAATATTCAAGAGACAGACTTGGTAGGAGGGTTTCCTACAAAACTGAGAACTAAAATGTGAATAAGAAATGTGTTTTTCTAGTCTTTAATATATTAACAAGTTGCTGCTCATTTGATGTGGAAATAGGTCTAATGGAGGTTATAGGCCCAGGCATTTCAACTTGGATTTTGGATTACAAAGGAATTTGCCCAGTTAACTGGGCATGGATTTTTGGAATGGATTCTAAGCACTGTCCTTTTTGTTTTAGGTGACAGATGCTATAACCTACCAATTAACCTTACATAAGATACATAAATAGTGTTCTTTGCTTTTAGCTCAACCTTACTTCTCAATTATCAGGTACAGGCCCATGCACTCTTTGGGCGCCTAATAAATATTTGATAATGATGGTGATGAAAATGATTATATGATAGGTAATAATGGTAGCCTCCTTAGGTGTCTTCGATGATGTGCCAGCAAGTATTTATTGATATTTCTTCCTGAGTTGCTCTTTTCTCTTATGTTTTGCAGCCAAAGAAGAAAGTCATGAGCAGACTCAGGTCTCTAAATGTATTACTGGTGGTAAAGTCACCGTGGCTTGTAGTACCTATTGGTTTCCTTTCCATTGCCTTCCCCCTCAAATGGTAATTTGCTGACCAGTTTTATTACATGTCTTTGAAACATACTTTGAAAGGAAAATGAACTAGTTTTTACCTGAGACTATTTAGTGTCAGCTTCTAAAGACTGATGTAAATGGCTGTTTTCTAGTCTTAGAATCCTTTTTGTCTCTTTTTTACTCTTTTTTCAGTATTTAGTGGTTGTTATGTTAAGTGAGAGAGAAAAGTTCCACACATGTAGGGAAGCCAACAGTATGGAGCGAGTTTGGGCAGCAAAGGCCTCTTCTGCGTCTTGTGATTCCCCAGCAAGCCTGGAGTTAGCAGTGTGTGCACAGTGGGAGAGGTGCACTCTATGGAGGCTAAAACCTGCGAAGTGATATTCGTTACCATTTAACTTAATAGAGGCCAATATGGTGGAGGAAAAGTAATTTTAGATGCCCATTAATTCATCGATTATCATTTATTGAGCTCCAGGTTTACCTTCCACTATATGCAGTGTTTGGTACTTGGTAATGGGGACTGAGATGTAAATAATTTTAAGGTACATTCATTCTCTCTACAGTCATTAAGCCTGAAGGGGGAGAAAAATGAGCAAGGCAAAAAATATGGTGCAATGTGATAGTTTCTGATGCGAGTAAACACAGCACCTGAGGACGCACAATGGAAGAGAAATGAACTGATTTAAGGAGAGGATCCTCAAGAAATACTTCTTAGAGGAGATTATGCTCAGATTTAATTTAGTAAAAGGAAGTTCAGATGCAAGAAGTCGAGAAGAATTCTAATAAAAGAAGACAGAAAAATAAGAGCATGAAGAGTTCGGAGAATCTCAAGAAATTTGGATTTCCAGGGTCATGGGAGTCATGTGGAAAAGTGGTCAAGGGACAGATATTGAAGGACCTTGTATGTCGTGTCAAGGAATTTAGATTTGTGCTTAAGCTGGTACAAAATCATTGAAGGACTGTGGGGGTGGGGGGGTTGGAATCTCATCATCCAATTTGTATTTAGAAAAATGCATTTGGCATGTGAGTAGAAGGCAAGTTGAAATGGGGTGAAACTATGTCAAGAAGATATTTTAGAATGGGGCATGCACAAAGAAGATCTTGTGGTCAACCCAGGAAAGTCCAGCAGAAAAACTGAATACAAAGTTCATGGAAAGATTCATGTTATCTTTTAAATTTATTTTTCCATGAACTTTTTGAAGTACCCTCATATTCCTCCAATGAGATTGAAGTTCAAGGTAGTTGAGAATATGGCCTAGTGAAATGGAAACAGCATAATCTCTGGATATCTTATCAGCCATTAATTGCTCTATGAACTTACATAAGTTCCATAAGTTCTTTGAGCTTTGGTTTACTCATCTGTAAAATGAAGTTAATAATATCTGCCTCTCATTATTATGAGGAATAAAGTTAAGATATGAGATATTTACACAGTATATGATAAGTATCTCAATAGATATGTTTTGTTTTACAAAAGCAAAATATCTACCAGTGATGGTACACAGAATTGTAAAACTGTCTTTTCACAGATGTCTGTGTATACGTTTAATAAAACGTTTTATTTAGACTTTAAGAAAATCTTACCATTGTGTATTACATTTTAGTTTTTCTTAAGCAAGAACATTTTTGAAAGTTATAATTGTCCCATTGATTTTTTGACTTTTAACATACCTGCACATAGGTCCTCTGCCTGAGCTTTAGGGCTGGTATTTAAAAGTTGAGGCAAAGCATATCTTTATGGGATTTCTAACTTTTCTTAAATTAGGCCATATTGCACCATTTGGTGTGCTGTGCCTTGATAGTAATTTTTTCAACTAAGTAGTATTAGCATTTCTAAATTTTAATAGCTGAAAGGTCAGAGATCAAAAAATACATATGCCTTTGCAATAAGTAGTTTAAAAAATAATGTGTTTTTGCTTTATTGCAGTGGTTTAAAAGTGAATTTTTCCCCCAAATCCCTTGGAGAAACTAATGAAAACCAATAGCTTTCTCAACTGACAAAACAGCAATGGCGCTTTTAAAATTTAACCTGTAAGTGTAGTAGGTTCAGGCTTTCCTCCCACCCTACATTCTGACACAAACCTGTCCATGGACACTAAATTTAGAAATCACCATTAGAGTCTTTTTTTAAATCAAAATCAAGTTTCCTGTAATTTTAGGTGAGATTTTATTATATAAGAATGCATATTTAAGCATATATACTCATATATGCAGAAAGATGGGATTTAGTAATATAGTACTAATAATATTCATAATAATATCTAAAATTCATTTTTTTTTTTTATAGATTCTGGGGACAGTACTGAGCACTTTAGATGTATTAGCTCCTTTATTCCTCATGACAACCCTGTGTGGTAGATACTATTAATATCCCCATTTTACAGTTGAGGAAAGTGGAGCAAGGATAAATTATACAACTTACTCAAGGTTTTGCAGGTTAATAAGCATCAAAGAAAACTCAAACCCAGGTCTGCTGACTCCGAAGCTCAACATCATAACTATACTGATACAGCTGCTCAGTAGAACTCAATTTGATGAATGGCATCTAGTTTGTGTTCTATAATCAGACAATATGAGAAGCAGAAGGAATGTGAAATATTTCCAGCAACTGTAGTTACTATGAGATAGCACAGCAGAAAAAACAAACAAAAACCAACTTACTTGGGACTGGTATCTGTGCATAAGAGCTACTTCATCTCTTACTGAGATCATATCAGAAGGAGCTGATCTGCAACATGGAAACCCAGCTAGTATCTCTTCTCGTTTGCTGGTGCTGATATTAGCAAACACTGGGTAATGGTCCACAGAGGCAAACTCACTTGCTGCACATTCATAGTAGGTGCCTGTCAGCAGAGTCACCGCCAGCCATGTTAACGGAGCAACAAGTGCCCTCCCGGTGATGCTGCAGAACCTAAGGCAAGCCAGCTTGCGCTCCAGGGGGCTGATTCTCCGGCGAGGAGGGACACAGTTGCAGCAGTATTCGCTGGTCATTGTCCACATTTGGCTTCTCAAAGCATAACCAGCAATCAGAAAGATCAAGGCAGGAATGATGAGAAAAGCAGAACCATAATAGAAATTTTTCCCAGCCTGACAGGGACAGCTGAACGTGAAAGAGGAGAACACTCGTTGTCCACCAATAGTCAAAGCCGCAATTAAAGAATTGATAAATGTTCCACTTCTCTGCAGAGAAGATATAATATTGTTGAGAGCTGGGCTCATCGTGGGAAGCTCCAACACAGATCAGCTTGTGGCCCTTTCTGATCATTAGACTCCACCAGCTATAACCATTTTATGGGATCTTACTGGTTTAACTGGTTGGGTGAAGTGACCCAACATCCTTACATGTTTAAAGGATTCTAGCATCTTTCCTTGTGTACTTTGTGAATCCTGAGCTAATAAATTCACTTTAGATTACAGCTGGAAGAAACTGAGAGATTCATCTGGCATAAGTGAAGAGGGAAACTTCTTCAGTATATCTTCCCACTAAAAAGAGGACGGCTTTCTTGACAAGCAAACTGTCTCCATCTTTCCATGTGCTTGCTTTGCATGGCACAAAACGCAGAGCACCAGCAAATAAAGCATTGGAAGCAAAACAGAGACATTCTTACCCTGTACTAGACCAGGATTTTGTCTAGAGAGTAGAGGAAATTTTTAAATACTAGAGGAATCCAAAATTTAGGGCTGGCTGGAACATCCCTAAACTAAGGATTCTGCCAGAAGATCCTAAAAGATTTCCCAAAGGAAAAGAACAAGCTTAGATATCCCTAAAGCCAAATCACAACAAAAACATTCTAACTTTGCATAAAAATTTAAAATTTGTTTGTATTGACAGAATATTGCTATGTGCTGCTTTAAAATTTAAGCTACAAATTTGTTTATATGGTATCTTTTTGTTATATGAAAGCGTAATATTTGTTTTTTTTAATAAAGTTATACAAGGGTACTTCAAAAAGTTCATTAAAAAATTAGTATTATCTTTCAATTCTATTTTTTCCACAAACTTTTTGAAGTACCCTCATGTACCCATAAACAAGAAACGTAAGGTGTTTTTTATGTTTATTTAATCAGCAAATATTTATTGTACAATATTGTACAACTTCTATATGAAGAAAACTAGAGTAGGTTTGGTTGGGCTTATAAAAAGTGAATATAATATAAATTTCTCTCTCAAATAAACTGTTAATTGGACATGGTTAAATACATAATTAGCGAATTGAAACACAGTACTGAGGAATTCGTTCAAAATGCAGTACAAAAAGACAAAGAAATAAAATAATATATTTTTAAAAGCAGTTGAGGGAAATAAAAGACATAAGCAACTCCACAATTAATAGGTGTTCTAGGAAAAAAAAAAAAAGATAGGAAGGTATACGCAGAGAAGCAATATTTGAAGAGAAATAACTGGGAACTTTGCAGAATCAAAGAAAAGTTCTCACACCAGAAGAATGCTGGTTGTTCTGAGAAGTGTAAATAAAGATAAATTCACATCTAGACACATCAAAGTAAAACTGGAGAATGTGAAAATAGATATTCTTAAGAGCTACAAGAAAGAAAAGACAGATAACCTACAAAAGAATAACATACACTGACAGCAGACTTCTCATCAATAACAATAGAGACCAGAAGACAACACTTCAGAGTGCTTAGTACCAGCTAAACCGTATTTGGACAGAGCAAAATAAAGACATGTAAAGACTAAGGGTATTTACCACCCACAGAACCTCATTAAGAGGATTACTAAAGGATATATTTCAGCAAGAAGAAAAAAGAACCCTGAGGAAAGACAGGGGAGCAAAAAGTAATAGTGAGAACAAATACAATATTTTCAAAGTCCTCTTATTTAATTATTAGCTGTAGAAATAATTTTTATTTAAAAAGATACAACTTAAGTGAAACAAGTCAGGCACAGAAAGAGAAATACCACATGTTCTCACTTATTGGTGGGAGCTAAAAATTAATATATAAATTCACACACACACACACACAGACACACACACACACACACACACACAAACCGGGGGGGGGGGAAGAAGATATAACAACCACAATTATTTGAAGTTGATACAACAAGCAAACAGAAAGGACATTGTTGGGGGGGAGAGGGGAAGGGAGAAGGGAGGGAGGTTTTGGTGATGGGGAGCAATAATCAGCCACAATGTATATCGACAAAATAAAATTTAAAAAAATAATAATAATAAAATAAAATAAAAAGATACAACTAAGGCAATATTATTATAAGTTACAACTACATACCAAAATGGCTAAAATTGCCAAATGTTGGCAAGGATTAAGAGCAACCAGAATTCTCATACACTCGTAGTGAAAATGTAAAATAGAACAACCACTTTGGAAATTGTCATTTTCTTTAAAAGTTAACCATACACCTGCCATATAACACAGTCATTTTTCTCCTAGTTATTTACATGCTAGAAATGAAAGCAAATGTCCACATGAAAACTTGCACATGAATGTCCATGGCAACTTTATTTATAATAGCTGCAAACTGAAAACAACCTAAATGTCCATCAACAGATGAATGGATCAACAAAGTATTAGCTATCAGCAAAATAAAAGGAATAAACTATCAATATATACAATAACATAAGTGAATTCAAAAATAATTTTCTGGAGGAAAGAACTCAGGAAAAGGAGTGTATTTCATGATTCTATTTATGTAAAATTCCAGAAAATATAAATTAGTCTTTACCGACAGAAAACCGATCAGTGCTTGCCCAAGGAGTGGGAGATGAGAGATAAGAAGAGAGATTACAAAGCGGAATGAGAAAACGTTGGGGATTGTATTAACTTGTACTCTCAGGATTTTAGTTCATGGAAGTGACTGAGTGATGACACAAAGGGGCCAGTGACATTGAAGAATTTATCACATTGCATTTACGTTTACAGAGAGAAAGGGACATGCCACTCCACACAGCATAGTATAGGGAGCATTGGGTTTGGTGAGGAGACAGGAGGAAGAGGGGATAGCCTAGGCTTTTATTGGGGTTTCTGTGGGAAAGGCAAGGCAGGGCAGGGAAAACACTTAGGAATAAATAATTCTGGCAGGCTTTGGGGCATAGAGGCTGTCCCTACTTGTCTGCAACATGGCCATGTGTTGATTTAGGGTGGGATAAATATTGACTTGGTACGTGAGAGTTATATAAGGAGGTGGTTCAGGGTGTGGGCTCTGGATCATGGGGGGGATATAAACCACTTGGCCATTATGTGGCCCTATAATTAATGAATGCCAAATGGACAAATGCAGAATCTGAGAAAACACAATTAGAACAGGTGCGATGGAAATGTTAATTATATTGATTAACTTCTGAGGTATATACATATCTTGAAACTCATCAAACTGTACACCAATTGCATCTCAATAAAGCCATAAAAATTTAAGTATAATCACTAAAAGGCTAGAAATATAACGCATAGCTCATTCAAAGAACAGGAAATAGAGAATATTGACAGAAAAGGAGATAGTAAACAAGGGAAAGAGGGTGATGAAGACACAACACAAAATAATGGTAGGAATGAGACCAAATACAGCAATAATCACAATAAAAAAATTTAAATAGCTATCCTGCATGCTAAGCACTGTGCTGAGAACTTTATCTCATTTAATCCCCACAATAACCTTATGATGGGGTACTAATATTATCCTCAGAATTTTTACACATGAGATGACTGATGTGTGAAGAGATTAAGGAAATTGCCCAGGATCACACACAGATGAGTGGAAGAGCCAGGATTAGGACCCAGCTGGTCTGGCATGTGCTTTTAACCATCACGCCAGAGCTGGCTTAACTACAACGTGGTTAGAAGATTGTCATGCTGCTTATAAGAGACACTCCCATTGCTATACCACACACATAGCTTGAAAAGAAAGGTATTGAAATATATGTCACTGGGGACAATAATATTAATAAAAGGCAAAACTGAACTAAAGGCAAAGATTGTCAAAAGAGCTAATTTTGAACACTCCAATACATGTAGCAATCCGTTATGAAGATATGACAATCTCGACTCTCATGTCTGTGACTGAATAACTTTGAAATACATAAAACAAAAACTCCTCAGATTATAAGGAGAAATTCTTACAATCATAGAGAGAAATTTTTAACATACCTTTATCAGAAATGAATTGATCAAATAAACATTAGAAAGTATATAGAAAATGCCAAGAACAAACTTAGCAAATTTTGTCTAAGATAAATATATAGTATTCCAAACCCTAAAGATAGAGAATAAACATTTTTATAAGTTCCTCCAAAAATTATTTGCCAAAATGTATTGGTCATGTAGGAGATCACAAAGAAAATTCCAGCAGTAATGTTTAATAACAAAAGAAACAGATTGATAAACCATGACAATAAATTGCTATAGATAAGGGTTGGTAATCTCTGGCTTATGGGCCAAATTGGCCCACTGCCTGTTTTGTGTGGTTTGTGAGCTAAGAAAGGTTTTCATTTCATGATGTGTGAAAATTAAATGAAATTTAAATTTCAGAGTTTATAAATAAAGTTTTATTGGAACATAGCCATGCCTGCACTACAACTGCAGGGTTGAGTTGTTATGACAGAATCCATATGGCCACAAAGCCTAAAATATTTACTATCTGGCCCTTTACAGAAAAAATTTGCTGACCCCTGCTTTAAATCTGTGAAAATAAATGATCTACACTGACAGATAAATCTCAACAAATAACTTGGAAAGAAAAATGCAAGCTGTAGGGTACGTGCAGTGTGATACTACTATATAAAGTTTTAAAACATACAAAATAATATTACTTATTCTTTATGGCCACTAACAGATGTAGTATTTTAAAACATGCACAGCAATAATAAATATCAAGTTCTTGGCAGTGATGACCACTGAGGAGGAAAGAATGATAGGATTAAAGAGAGTACAGGATATTTCAAGTGCTGCTTTACTGTTAAAGCCTGAAGTGTATATAGTAACATGTTCAGTAAAGCTTGGTAGTGAGTACCACATCTTTTTTATGTTTATAATTCCATACTTAAAAATCCATTTAACTAGAGTGTAGAGGAAGTTAGGAAGTGGGGAAAGAAATTGCAGACCATTCTTTCAGAGAACTATGTAGAAAAGGATGGAGCACTGATTGATTAAAATCATTACTGGAGTGTCAAATTCTTGCTGTAAAGAAATCCGTTGATGACAAATTCCTAAGTTTTTATTATTGTTTACTGTTGAGACAAGTAATCACTTCATCAGCAATACGACTGTATAATTTATCGATAACTATGAATAATTACATCCATGAGTAATCAATTTTCTTTTGATCATCGTCTTAGTTCTTTTGTGCTGCTATAACAAAATGCCTGAGACTGGGTAATTTATAAAGATCAGAAATTTATCTGTTACAATTCTGGAGTCTGGGAAGTCCAAGATCAAGACACTGTCATTGATGTCTGGTGAGAACTACTCTCTGCGTCCAATATGGCACCTTGCAGCAAAAGCAAGAGGGCAGAGAGAACAAACGCTGTGTCCTCACATGGCAGAAGAGCAAAAAAAGGTCTAAGCTAGTTTCCTCCAGCCCTATTTATAAGGCACTTTTAAACTTTTATAAGGCTCTGCCCTCACGACCTAATCATTTCCCAAAAGATCCCACTTCTTGATAGTACCATGTTGGGGATTAAGATCTGAGCACTAAAGCTATCCCCAGGAGGATTGGGGTGCAGTGCAAATCACACACTAATTTTATGTGAAGAAATCAGGTTAAAATGAACACCAAAAGCAGCCTTTAAAGAAAAAAAAGTTGCAAAGAGATAAGAAGCCCCTGGGCAAGATATTATGGTAGCTAGAAGTGGCTTTGCCTTCTCTGACAGTTTGTGGATGATCTCAGACGATGATCACACAGCTCACGGATCAGTGGATGTCGTCCCCTGTTAGCATCTTCCCAAGTCTCTACTCAGCCGCCGAGGTATGTCCAAGGGACCAGTGCAGGGGCATGTCCCAGTTCAACATTTACATGAGTTTGTTGGTTGTAGTGCAGATTTGATGAAATTCAGAAATGCTTTTTTCTCCCAACCTTAGCTCCAACGTCAGTTCTAGCCAGCCTGAAAAACTCTGAATCAAAGAGGAAAAACTTCTTTTATGCATCATTTTGATATGACTCTCCTTCCTATTTTGCTGCAAGGGCAGATGTTTTAGATCATTTACCTGTTAAAACACAACCTCTGTGCTTTCTTCTATTTAAGCAAAGGGTGGTTTTATATAAAAAGAAGGAGCCTGGGGAACACAAGACTTACTTGGATCCTAAGAACTGCTGAAAGCCAGTGGGTTTCATAGTCTGAAAACCAGCAAACTAGTGTCCCCAGCAATGGTGACTACGGCAATGATTGTGCAGGTTCTACCCTGGACAGCCTGGTAGGGATACCAGGTAGGGACACAGCTCCTTCCTCAAGCCCTATGTCCTGCCCAGAGGGTCGGTGAGGGGTGGGGGTAGGTGGGAGTGAAAGCTATGTCAGTCTTGAGGAAGCACTGGCTTTTTTTCTAATGCACCCATGACATCATGAATTTTCACGTGGCCCTGATGTGACTTTACCACACCATTGGAGTTTAGCGAAATTGATTTGACTCCAGTACCGCCACCTCCTCCCACCAAGGACACAAACCTTTTCTGGTTTATTCTCAGGGATTTCTTACCCGGAACCCAGAATCATCTTTAAATTGGTCCCAGCAACATGCTGTCATTGCATGTTCGTAGTTTTTGTGAATCTTCCCCTAAAATATTTTGCTCTAACCTAACTAGAGTGTGTGCAGTAGAAAATTACTCTTGATATGAAGTCAGCGCATTTAGCCCAAATCCCTCTTTGTTGTCTACTATCCAGATAACCTTGAACAAATTTCTTAACCTCTCCACTTTTAGATTTCTATACTGTAAAATGGCAATGATTAAAGTACCAACTACATCACAGATGGCACTTGAATTAAAATGAGATAAAGAAAATGAGGACCATATAGTAAACTGTAAAGTTTATATAAAATAAATTGTTATTAATCTACTACTGAAAAGCTCCTCACCCCCAACAACCCAGCAAAATTGGTTTTCCCGAGATCACGGCATCACAGTACATATGCACTAAGGGAAATACCTTAAATATTGTAGAATTCCATTCCATATACTCACCTACAAGAATAACCTATAGTAATAAGTTTTTATATAGTGCATTATAATGTGTTTTATAACAAACATCATCTCTTTGATACAACTATTCTGTGAGGTGGCTATATTATTTCCATTTTGCAGATGTGGAAACTGAGCATAGAGCAATAAAGCTGCTTGTCCAAGGTCACACAGCCAGTAAATGGGTGAACTGCAACTTAGCCTTGACCCTTCCAAACCTTCCTCTACTCTTTTAACTACACCACACTCTTCTTCAGCGTATTCACTGGTCTGTCACTTTATAGCAAGAATTTACCAGAATAAATAGAACTAATTGACTCAAACTGTCATAAGTAGGAAACTACTTTCCTAAGCTGAGTTTTATGCTTCTATTTCTAGAAGGGTTTTGATCCTCCGCACCCTGCAGTTGTCAAGATAAGAGGATTTCTTGTTTGAAATTTAAATATCTATATTTCTGCATAAATAAAGAGAGCCTTCAGTACCAGCATCTCAGGAACTATCAAAAGAAGGCTAAGGGCTTGCTTTCTCTGCCAGAACCATCATGCATTATTAAACCGCAGAGCACCATTTTGAGCAACAGTTTCATCAGAAAATATCACCCGCTCTATCACTCCTTAAAATTGCTGATTGTTGCTCATGAAAAAAAAAGTTACCAGATATACTCAAATATTATAATCATATAAGATGGGGGTCTAGGTTTGGGAGACAATGAGATACCCACTAAAGTTTTTGATCAAGTTTGAACCTAGGATTTAGTACCTATAGATTGCTGATCCTGTTTCTCTAATTCATACAGCAATCAATACAATACTGAATAATGCTAACATTTAGATCTATCTTGGATTGTGAAGTTTTCAGTTTGTGATTTCTAAAACAATACCTTGGCATGAGAACAAAACACCACTCTTGAACTCCCTTGGGCTAAAGGGAGTGTTCGGGGTTTCTAGTCTGACTTCACACTCTCAGCTTTTAAGGTTCTACATTACAACTCATCATCACAAGGGAAGCAGTTATTTGATCAGCGGCAAGTTAGGTGGCTACAAGACAGTCTCATTGTTCATGATTTTTTTTTCTTCCCTCTTCAGTTCAGCAAAGAGCAAAAGCACTAGAGTGCAAAAGTAGCACTCCTGTCTCAAAGCAAGGAGGAACTTGCAAACACAAAAGGACAAAGACCGAAACACCTCTAAGGTATAAGCAAAAGAAAAGAATTTGAAGATCACACTCTTCATCTATCAAGCACTATGTCTCGCTCGGCACGTAGAAAACCAGAATACCATAAAATTGTAAGATCTTTTTATAAAGAGGGTTTTTTTTTCTACTTCAGAGAAAATGTTTTCTTGGGTGATTTATGATTTATTTTGAAAAGTGATGTTATAAGTAGAATTTTTCAGCAGAGCAAAGAGAGTGTTTAGTGGAGGGAATCATAAATGACACCTTTGGGAATAGTTACAATTATATCTTACATACCATAACAGAATAATCGATTGTTTCCACAGGTTTTAAGGTCTTCTTTTCTAATTATATTCATAAAAGTGTCAAATTTTTCTTTTGTTTCTGACAGAAAAATATGAAAAGATTAAGCAATTTTTTGTATTTCATATTTTAAAATAGGAAATGAAATGGATATAAATATAAAATAGTGGATTATGTGAAAAATTGAATAGGAATAGATCATCAAAAAGCTGGGTATTAAAGATGGTATTTATTAAAAATGTCTTAAATGTATTTATTATTGTAATTTGGTATGTGCTATGATCCTTCCTATATATTCCAAGTTCAGAGTTATTGAAAACTTAATTTTTTGCAGATTAGATTTGGATAGTCTTCTTTAATCCTCTCTTATAGTTTTAGCCATTCAGAAGTTACAGATGTGAAAGCTCATTGTTAAATTTAAAGCTGGGTTAATTATTTCAGGAGAAATTCTATATGTAGGTGGGGGAAGGGTATGGGAACTACCTGTACTTTCTGCTTAACTTCTCTGTAAAACTAAAACTGCTATAAAAATAAAGGAAAAAAAATATTTCAGGAGACTGATGGGCATTTGATATAATTAAGTAATTTCAGCTTTCGGTTCTTAGAATTGTAGTGGTTAATCAGCACACCCCAGTTGGAAACACCTGAATGGCATTTTGGGATCTTAATTATTTTTCTGTGGGGTTCTCAGATGCTAAAAAGTATTATATATAGTTCATATTGTACCTAAATTACTTGAGTTATATTGCAGTTAAGACAAATTTCTACCCTGATACATCCAAAGCATTCTGAAATAATGAAGGACGTTGTATTTTTCACTAATGAAAATAATTGGTTTTTATTGTTTTAAAAACCATAATATAAACTTATATTGACCTTTCCTGGGATCCATGGTATGGATCTTAGACCCAACTGGACATGTAGTTCAAGGTGCAGCCCTTGGACATGAAGCAGAATGGAGAAAACAGGTCTTTATGGATATTGAACTTGAAATTCAGCTGGAAGTAAACTTTGTTTCGAAATACAGTAGTATCCACCCAAAAGAGAGAGAGACAGAGAAGAAAATGTCATTATTTCAGTGTGGCCTTAATTATAAATGGGCACAATGCTGAGGCTATGGCATGTAAGTAGGGTATAATTTTTTCTTCTTTTCTCCTTTTCTTTCTTTTTCAGATTCTTTTGTTTTACTGCTGGTGGCAACAAACACATTATGTCTCTCTCTCTCTCTCTCTCTCTCTCTCTCTCTTTCTCCTTCACTTTTGCCTATTTTTATGCTGCATCATTGGTACATAGCAGTACTTTCTCTTCTGCTGTGGCTTCTTATATGTTAGGCAGATATTTCATTTATAATTTACAGACATTTCTTATGATTTATGATTAGGTTCTTGAAAGACTTAAAGAAGAACAGAACTAAAATTAAATAAATGGTGACCCTTCAGTGTTTAACACTATTTTTGTTCACATCACTTGCCTTACATCCCTCCTTTCCTAGTAAAAATATTGACATACTCATTATTTTCCTATACCTGAATTGTATATATTAGCATCCTTAATATGTCAGTTAATGTATATAATGTATATTCTACATACATTTATTACATTTCATTTCTATTGTTCCATATAAATTATGTCCATATGTGCCATATAATATTTAGATTTTATCTGTTTAAAGTTTATTTAGTGATGACAAATATGCTACCTGAATGAAGAAACATATTTGCCATGATATAAACCCATATATAAGGGAGGGGACACTGGTGGTTAGGCCAACTTTGGATGTATTTGAATCGAAATCATATAATATTTTCTAGAAACCACTTTGTCAAATAAACAATGTAATTGGTTTTTGAGCCATTCTGCTTTTTAAAAAAAAGAATACATGGGGTACAAATGCAATTTGTGGTAACGGGTATACAGCCAGTATAAATCTGGCCCCCACATCATGGGCACAAGGGGTGACAATCAGCTTTGTATCTCATGAATATTCATAACCAATTTTTAAAAAGAATATGTATTATCAGGCCTTCTCTTTCATTACATATTAGGCTATCCAAGATACCTGGGCCTAGAGTAAGGATTCTTCTTCTAACTTGGAATCTACATTTGACCTTTCATAAAAGTACTAAATTATGCACAGAAAAGGATTATTTTCAATAATAGTCCTCCTTCCTCCCTCCCTGTCCCACTTACTTCTACTCCAAACAGTGCCTTCCTTTACACACCTCAGAGATAAATACTATGTCAGCGTGGAGGCCCGCAGTGTAAGATGCCATTCTGGCTCTAATAATTGCTGGCTAGTTGGGCAAGTCACTCAGTCCTCCTGAGGTCCCATTCTCTCCTCTGCAGGACTGAAAGCATTGGAATAAATTTTCTCTAAGATCCCCTTCTCTTCCTTATATAATATTCAATAGCAGAAGCAAATCAGACTTTTAAAAATGGATTGATTGGGCTTTGTGTCTTCTGTTTTCTGTATGTTTTCTGAATTTTCAACATATCTATGCTTAACCAAACCTAAGTTGTCCTCGGTTTTATTTATTTATTTATTTTTGGCAGACTGGCCAGTATGGGGATCCGACACCTTGACTTTGGTGTCATAACACTGCACTCTAACCAACTGAGCTAACCAGCCAGCGCTATCTTTAGTTTTAATTTTTACTTGTAATTCACTCTAAAAATGGGACAAATTTGAGAGATCTATAAGGAATAAGAGAATTTTCCCTTTTTTCTCTAATCAGAAAGAAAAACATCTCACAATTTGCTGCTACATTTGGATTCATCCTGAAGGTCTTTTTGGCAGACTTGGGGCCCAATAGAGATTGTGCGGACTCATGAGAAGGATCACCCCATTATTTCTTCCAATTGAAAATGTGGTCAGCATATATTAAAGGCCATTCTAGACAAACAGAAATTTATATCAGTAATTAGTATTTTTAAAACAACTTCCTCTGAAAATACATAGAAAAATTATATAATGTAAGCAAATGCATAGAAAAATATTCTCGTGTTAAGAAATTTATTTTATGGCAAACAGTTGTAAGTCTGTTAAAAAAAAAAAAAGAAAGAAAGAAAAAAGAAAAAGAAAAGAATAAAAGAAAAAAAAAATGTATTCCACAGCTCTCCTCCCCCACCTCCCAGCAATGAATCCAAATGGAGTATAATTTGTTCCCAAAAGTGAACACTGTTGCAGTAAGAAGAGTGTGGAAAAAATGAACAGATGATTTCTAAGGCTGCTTCCAACCAGAAGATTTTGTAAAAAAAAAAAAAGAAATACAGTAGCATATTATTGTAATTTTGCCTATAATATAAAACTATCCCTTTTTCTCCAGAATAGAGATCTCTTTGTTCTCACCTATGGAGCTCTGGTTGCCCAACTGTGTAAGGATTATGAAAAAGATGAAGATGTGAACAAATACTTAGATAAAATGTAAGTAGACGTCTTTCATTCTTGTGGAATGTCAGTTGTTTCCTACCGTCACCTGCATTTTCCTGCCTCTAATGATTTCTTTTGCTCCATTTCACCAGCTCTCCTTCTATTTCAATGAATCACATCTGAAAGCTGAACATTATTTCTTACAAGGGCCATTTGGGTTGGTAACAAGGTAACAGGAAGAAAGTGGGGTTTTTTCGTGAATAGCAAGTGCGGAATGTTTTCTTTTTAGTTAGAAATCGTTTTTTCACTAGTTGCTTATAAGCAAAGGACGTAGTAAAACTGAAATTGTTCTTTTAACAATATGATGGATGATCAGATTTTATGCTTTTCAGATGTCTTTTGTTCTAACATAACTTCTAATATAAATATATACTTATAGAAGCACAAGTATGCAAACACCTACTAAACAGCAGTTTCCCAAGAGGAAGAATGGGAGACTAGGGACTGTGGGTTGAAGGGAGACTTTTTTTTTCCTATATAGTGTTTTTGTTTAAATGTTTTACCATTACTATGCTTTACTTAAACATATTAAATAGAAAAACCCACTCTTTTCTTTTTAAATAAAGCCCATTCTCCTTGACTTTATTAATGGAGATTCCTCCCGCACAAATTCAACCTTCTAATTTCTCAGAATAATTACACGATTGTCAGATTATTGCCAAACAATAAAGTATGTGTCAACATTTCCTGAACCTCTTAATTATAGACCCTGAAAAGGACTTTAACAAAGTAATGACTGGAAAGTATGTACTGGTTAGAAGATTTATTTAGGTAAGTTGAACGGGAAATTTAGCCTAGCATTTTAGAGCTTTTTAAAAGGGCTCATTGTATTTTCAGTTGGAATACAGAAAAAGACAAAATAAAGAAAAGCCTGAAAGATTTTTTTTTTTAACCCTTGTTTTCCTCCCTTTCTAGGTACTCGTTCTTTTTCTTTTGGGAAAGTTCTTGTTTATTTGGGTACACATGTTTTGTTTTGTTTTGTTTTTTAATTAGGAGAATTCATGAAGAAGCAAACTGCCCAACCATTCATCTATAGATTTTTCAGTTACTTCCTCAGCTGAATTGTCTGTAACTGTGGGAGCTGCTAAAGTTATGTCACACTTAAGTCACACTTAAACATCTGACATAGTATTTCTAGAAATTCAATTTATTTGACTTATGTTAAATTTGCATCATAATGTGGAATAGCTGTAGAAAGTGAAAAGCTTATTTGACTAAAAAAACATACTTTTGCTTAGCTAATTGAGTATACATTTTAACAAACATGAATAAAATATTAGTTAAAGAGTAAATTTGGAGAGACTGCAGAAAGCTCTTGCCTTAAAAAAAAACAATACTTCACATTTGGTTTCTTTAATAGGTTCTGCTGAGAGCGTCTTGCATTTTTAATTTGTAAAATATCTACTTTGCAAAAACATACCATTTGACCAAAGCAATACACACACACACACACACACACACACGTGTGTGTGTGTATAGGCGTGTGTGTGTGTATAGGCGTGTGTGTGTGTGTGTGTGTGTGTGTGTGTGTGTATCACTGCTAATAATGTAGCTTCCTATCACTGCTCCCAGTGGCCAAGCCTGTGGATATGCATATGATAATAAGAAAACACTGGGAACATTTTTAAATCCTGGTACAACTACTTCTGTAAAGTAGACATTCTGTTCTTTAAAAGCCTTTTCAGTGTGGGCTTCCTGGCTAGAATTACAAACCATTTTTCTCTAAAGTCAAGGAAGTTAAAACGAACATTTCCATCCACTCAGAAATATAAATAGAATATCTCACAAGATTTAGTGAATTAATAAGCACTCTGACATCAAATCCATCTCCCCGCAACCACCCAGTCACCAAAGATCTCATGCCTTTTTAGAACCCATGGAGCAATTATTACCTCTAAAAACTGGCTTCTTTATCTTGTTGCTCCACACAGATTGTTTCACTTGTCTACATCCACGTGGCTGTGAAATTAAAATACCAATTTTGTGCCAGTGGTTTCACAAAAAACAGAAAAATTCCTATTTTCACCATTAAGTTCCTATTTCCTCAACTAGATTGAAAGTTCTTATAAGACAAAGACTGTAACATTTCTTGTATCCCTCCCAGAAAGTTAGTAGTTTCTCAGTCTGTCTAGTTAAATGTGTCTGCTCAGCCACTTAGTTGTATTATCACATATCGGTAAAAAGGCTTTCAAAATCAGACTTCAGATGCTGCTTGAACCATTTGCTTGGGATGGAGTTAACTGATAATATAAATACCTTCCCCCAAGTCCCATAGTTTTAGTTTCCCTCGACTGAAAAATGAGTTGTCTGAACTTGGCTTCCCCCGCCAGTATACTTCAGAATCCTAACTGCTGAAACCTTCACTGGCAACAAAAAAATATTTTTCTGTTCCCTTCTTCTTCTAGAGTCCTTCCTAGAAATGCCTGCCCTCCTACAGTGATAACTATTTAGCAGAGTGAGCAGCCAGGTACCAGACCTGTAGCGGGCAAGTTAGCTCACGATCATTCTGTTTCTGTCAATAGCTAATAATGAGCAAGTTAGTTACCAGTGAGAAATATTAGGCCACAGACACCAACCTTCTTTAATTTTAATTTGCGCTGTCAAGTTTTGGCCAGACTTGGTTCTAGTCAGACTCCTCTGCTTGTAGGAGACTAGTTAGTATTTCCTGGGTGTGTTGCTCTCTGCTTCTGTGGTCTGTGGGACAAACAAGACCACTGCCAAAAGCCATTTGACTTGACATGTTTGGTTTAGTTTGTTATCCACCTGTGTAAGTCCTAAACATGAGTTCATTCTTAAACAATGATAGACTTTGCTAATTACTCAGATATCATTTTCAGACCACACTCTTCCTTCGTCCACAGGGGTTATGGGATTGGAACCCGGCTGGTGGAAGACTTTTTGGCTCGATCCTGTGTGGGAAGATGCCATAGTTATTCAGAAATTACAGACATAATTGCCCAGGTAAATGTGCTTTTAGCTCTGTCGGTGTTTTGAAAATCTTTGATGTTTTTCTGAGTTTGGTGGTTTTCTGCTCTGATTGGACAGGTTCCATCTGTATTTGTTGTTAGGTGCTGAGAGAGAGAATTCTAATTGAAAAGCATTTTATTTCAGCACAAAGATAAAGCTACTGTGAACTGAAAGAGAAATGCTTCCAGGCATTTATGCATCTAGAGATTTTCCCAACTGCATGGAGTATATGGTGTGTATGACTTATCCTGGAAAAAATGCTTTGAGTAGGTAAGCAGAAGGGGAATGGAATAGGGCAACCTTATGACATGATGCTCCAAACCAGCTTCTTTATGTAATCACTTTCAGTGCATGGAAGGAGTTAGCGTTTGGCAGTATCGGAGAGGGCTGTTGTAGTCATTTGCAGATCAATGTTTTCCCAAGAGAAAAATTAAGTTTCCTGTAAATGAGTGTGCTCTGAGAACTTTCACAGCCCTGATGTATTGGAGACAATTTAGAATCATCCAGAACTAGCTCAATTTTTTTAGATATAAAATTGCGAAATGCATCTTTAGCCAGCATTCCTTTACTCTGCAGGCCTATGGTTATTAATTTTGTGTTGTTAATTTGTGGGAGACCCAGAAAGTATGCATTGATATGAGATATTTACTCTCCCATCCTCATGTGCTGCCTCCAGGTTCACACAACTGACCAAGTTAGTCAGATTTGCTCCTTTTCTCTCCTGATCCTTAATATTGTTATGCATGGCCAAACTGACCCTTTACATGAATGGCTGTTATAGTACTACATAGTGCTTTGTGATTCTAAATGCAGTTTTACATACTTTTTGTCTTTCATCCTCACAATAACCCTCTGAAGCAAGCAGACTAGAAGTTACTATCCTCATTTTCCAGATAAGAAAACTGAGTCCTAGAAAAAAATATGATAAAAATTCAATAATAGTTTATGTGAAAAATAAATTGTATATTCAAAAACAACCCAAATGAAAGATTTTTCCACTTATTGATATTGTTATTTTCATTATTTCATGGCTGGTGAATCATATGGTTGAAATTAAAATCCAGGTGTCTTCCAACTCTAGCACAGTGAGTTTACCATACCGCTAAACAGGTTAAAAAAAAAAAAAAAAGTTCCTTTTCATATTGGCAAAATAAAAGTAGGATCTGAAGCAGTAGTTTGAAAAATAAAATAAAATCAGTTTTACTAAACCAATTCTATGGGCAACACTGCAAGAATACTAGCCACTTTAAAAGGCGAAAGATTTATGCGATCTGAAGAGAAATCAGAGTATGATACTAGCCACTTTAATGGAAAGTAAATAGTTGAATTATATAAATGCAGATGGTTGTGTTTTGTTGAATTTCTAGTTGGTAGCCCCTGGGCCTTTTGATTAGTAAGACATAGTCTTCCTCTAGTGAGGATGTCAGATTGCTTTAAGAATGACTTCCCTTTGACCTTTGCCCAAATCCATCCCATTGTCTTCGTTTGGATATATAATTTTAAATATAAAATATATCTAGGGAAAGCTAAGCTTGCAGATTCTCAAGGCAGCAGAACATTGGTTGATAATTTGAAAAATTATATAATGCAGAAAACAAAACCTGACTCATGCATTTAAGGTTGCTTGTTAGGCTCCGACCCTGTGGCTCACTCGGGAGAGTGCAGCGCTGGGAGCACCGAGGCCACGGGTTCGGATCCTATATAGGGATGGCCGGTGCACTCACTGGCTGAGCGCGGTGCGGGCGACACCAAGCCAAGGGGTTATGATCCCCTTACTGGTCAAAAACAAAACAAAACAAGGCTTTGGATATCTGAAGAAGAAAATAATTTCAAGGGCTATTGGAGACTCCATTCTAAAGATATGTTAGCACAATCAGTGAGAGTTTTAATGTATTCTTGTGGTTATGTTTATGTATGTACAGTACACATAGTATTACTCCACTTAAAAATATACTCAGTTATGTTTTAAAAAAGACAATTAACCAAACTAAAAAAAAAAAAAAAAAATTATTGAGTAAAGATCAGTAACCACCTGGAAGTGGAGGCATATACAACCTCATTACTGAGAACCTGGAATTACTTTCTGTCACACATTGGAAGATCAGAGGTCATCTGAAAGGTGCTCAATACTATAAATGCCCTTAGTGCAGAGAATACTGGCCATTTGTCTAACTGAGCTCCAGTTAGAGCAGTGCAGTGACATGAAAGGATTCTCCAGTTCTTTCTCATTGTCTCTTCTTGGCTGTGAGTGAAAAGTCCAAGGCACTGACAAGCTTCTGGGCATTTGAAAGGGATAATTTCATGTATTTATTTTAATCAGAGAAACACAAGGAACAAACCTTCTCTAGTAGAAAATAAAAAGTCAGTATAAGCCATAACTGTTTTACCACTATCATTAACCTCAAAATAGCTGCTATCAAATATCTCATGAAAGTCCTTCCTAGACTAAGGGTGGCTAAGAAGACTGGAACTCTCACATAAAGCTTCTCGTTGCCTGTGGTCCTCTACCAGGACCTCCTCCATGTTCTATGAGCCACTTTGTATTAGGAAAAATACAAAGCCGAAAGCCAAATTAAATATGCCAATATGAAGTACATGCTTGCGTGGGGCCCAACATAGGACTTATTACTTGGTAGATACTCAATAAAACTTACTTGAAAGAAAAGAAGGGCAAAAAGAAAAGAGGAAGGGAAAGAAATGAAAGAAATCTTGTTCAGGCCCTGAGGAAGAGAGCTTTCCTTCTGCAGGAGATGGACTGTGAATGTTCCTCAAGCTGCCCAGTGCATTTGAAGCCTCCTGGAGTCCCTTCCTCCGAGGAACTATGCATTTTGCCTGACAATGATGTCTTCAATGTGCAGAAATACAGGAGTTCCTTCTACATACCAAATTTAAAAAGAAAAGGCTGAAGAGCAACCTAGTCAGAAATGTCCTAAGGAGCGTGTAAGAAAGAGAGGAAATGGATTAATATCTCAACAGAAAGAAAGCGGCCAAGAAGAAAAAAAAAAAAAAAACCCAGAATATCCCCCATCTTAGAAAGCATATTCTGCCTTTAAAAGAATGAAAGGAGCTTCTAAAGACACCTGACCTCCTAACTGCACAATTTTCAGCAAGTCAGAAACAAGTCTGTTTTATAAAAAGCTAAAATCATGTACCACATCTGCTTTCTAAATCTCCCTTCTCTAAACTTTTTGTGTCCTGTCGACCGTTCTGATGCCATGTAAATTCTCGTCTGCGTCTCCTGTGCTCGGGAAACTGGAAGAAGGTCCATTTGCACTCCTACTCGAGGTACTTTCTTGTCACCAAGGGGATATCTCATCACCTTCACCCTTTTCTCGTGCACAGCAGTTGTCTCCTGGTCTTTGCACTTTCCTTCAAAGGCCTGATTCTTCCTTCTTAATCATTTTCACTTCTCCAGCAAATTGTTCTTTTACATGTGGCAATGATGTCACCCATTCCAGAAACATTTGAACACAAATGAAGGTCCAGACTTTAGTTGTGAGCCCGGACACTGATGCTTTGCTTATAATTAGCAGCTTTCATTAAAAGCTGGCCATTCGCAGCATTATCTCATTAATCCTGTAAGCTCTCCTCAGAGGAGGCAAAGTGTCAAACGTTACAGAGTCGGTTTTATAGAGAACTAGGGCAAAGTGAAAAAAAGTTTATTGTGGTCACATGCTGCCCTCGGAACATAGCAGTCAGGAATAGAACCCGATAGTTGTGAATTTGGTTTGGCTGCCCACCCAGAGCATGTATGAATCATCCTCAAGTACTGAGCATCTGTAGACCAGGGCTTCCCCAGAGCTCATGGCCTCCGTCCTGGTTCCAGGGAAGGAAAGAGAGAGAGAGAATGCATTTGAAGAGAACTGACTAGATGAAGAAACCTGTGCCCAGATAGCTGAAGTGACTTCTCTGAGTTAGTTAGTAAAAGACTGCAGGTAGGAACTGGTCTCCTGAACTCACTCCGCACTCTGCACACCTCTGCCTTTGGGAGAGAAGGACTGTGTAACTTCGAGTACTAATAGCATTCCCCTCTCTCTTTTTTTCTTCACTTGGTCTTTTCAAAGAAAAAGACCCTCTGTCACTAGGCCCCTGACTAATTCCTTTAACAGGTATGAGACCTCAAATTGTGGTCTCATCTGGTGGTATCAGAAGAAGTCCCAAGCCAGAGGCCAAATCATTTATCAGAAAATCTTCAGTCTGCCTTACGTTTCATACAAAAAAAGAGATGACAGGCTAATTCTAAAGTCAACTTCCTGCCACATTAAAATGTATTCATTTTTTATATATGACTTTATTATATACAAGTTTACTTTTTGTGGTGGTTGCCTCAAAGTACAACTGCAAATATTAAATAAGACATACTAATTTATAAAAATTGTCAGCAGCATTATAACATGATATTGAAAAATTTTAATAATACAGAGATTTTCTTCATAAAAGTTCAAAGTAATTCCCACGTATTATGTTTCCCTTGCAAGAACCTTGTGAAGCAGAAAGGAAGGACATCTATCATTAGCCCCATTTTACTGATGGTATAATTGAGACTTAGATGATAGCACCACAGACAATAAGAAATGCCAGCTTAGAACTTAATTATTCTGACCTTATTCCAGTACTTTTTCTATGAATCAATTGTTTCTTTAAAATATACCTCTGAAGGTTTTTTCTACTATGACAACTCTTTTAAGAAAAATTTTGTAGTTGCTCTAAATGAAAATGTGTAATTTGCAGCTGATTTTAGTTGGAATAACGAAATATCAGAGAATTTAACTTATAGCCCTATATGTCTTTCAGTTTATTATGGGGAAAGTAAAAAGTATAATTGTACCTGTCTGTGGTCTAAAAAATACATTTTTTAAAAAAAATTCCTTATTTACACAAAAATATATTTCAGGGTTTCCAAAAACCTTTATAACAAAACATCTTTATTGTTAGAAGAAGCTAATTAGAGATAAACTTGATCATTTAAATCAAGATGATGTTAGGGCCAGCCCATGGCTCACTTGGGAGAGTGTAGTGCTGATAACACCAAGGCCACAGGTTCGGATCCCTATATAGGGATGGCCGGTTAGCTCACTTGGGAGAGCGTGGTGCTGACAACTCCAAGTCAAGGGTTAAGATCCCCTTACTGGACATCTTTAAAAAAAAAAAAAAAAAGATGATGTTGAAGGCTAGACTTGACAAGAAATATTATAAGGTTGGTTTTTAAATGTAATTTAAACACAAGGAACTCTGACCCTTCTCAGTAGATGAGTGCTAACCTAACCATGTCCAATATAGTGGAGGCTGGAAGAGAAGAGTCGACACCCTGCTCAGCTACATTTCCACAATGTCACCCTGAGCAAGACATTTAGCCTGTTTGAACCTCAGTTTCTATATTTGTCAGATGAGACCCATTTGGCTATAGTTCCTCTGATTTTCAGATATTGCTTTACCTAGTGAAAATCTGGACACTGAGTTACAATTATAAATAGCTGAGTGTGGTGAGTGTAGCTTCCAAAGCCTCCCGCAGAGCATCCGTCCCTTCTAGTTACTCATAGTGTTTATAACCGCTTGGCCTTGCACAAATTCTGTTCATCAAAGTTGGGAAAGCTTTTTACTGTCAGGTCAATGCCAATATGATGGTGGCCCTGGGGGGCACAGAAGGAATTTATCATTTTTCACCGTAAACATCACATCACTGGTGGTGTCACCTTGTAAGAGGAGATTTTTAAGTACAGGGGAAAATACAGTATAAAAAGACTTATAAAACTTGAAACTCTGATCTTTATGTTAAAAAAACTGGAACGCAACATACTGTACTTGTTGGAAATTCTGGAAAGCAAAAATGAGATCTTTTCCTTCTATAGTATAAATTGAAATTTTACATTAATTCTTTAATGTCAGCAATGTTTTCCTTTTTCAGTGAGTGATATAAAATCAATGAAATAATTGAAAGGAAATGTTCATAGGAGGCAATATAAATGAGAATGCTTAAAGCAGGGAAGGAAATCTAAGTGGTGAATATTGTAAGAAGAAACTCTTAGATTTAGAGATGTGGTCCAAAGAGGAATCTAGATAAAAAAGGGAATTTTTTTACTGGATGAATTATTTTTATTTCAATAAAGTGGTCCATTTAAGAGTGGAGTCGAGTCTGCACAGAAGGATTCCAACAAATCATAACAGTCATATTTTTATTTTTATCCTGCTTCTAACCTGACTGTACAAGACTGCCATGGCTGAATCTATACAAGGAATTCAAACATTTTGAAACCTAAAACTCCTATTAGTCACTTTAGAATGGAGACAACTCCATGGCCATAGAATTTCAACAACCAATACAGATTTGTACTTAGAAGCACTGATTTGACACTTCAACAGGGACATTCAAATCTGACTTCTTAGAAATTTTCAGAGGGGAGTGCCACAGCTTGGAAGGCGAACCAGTGAGGAGACAGAAACCAGATAATCATTTCAACAAGAAAGCTTGAATATAAAAATTATAAACTATATATTAAGGGGGGGGGAAGCCACAATAAAGAATTTAGGGCTGAGAGAGAGTACCCAAAGAAGAAATACGTTTTGGAAGGGGTTCACATCTCACTGTGAACCCCTTTCACAGTAAGTCTGCATTTTAGTTTAATGTTTTAATCAGTCTGTAAAATAGAAGGGGACTTCAGAAAATTCATGGAAAGATTCATATTATCTTTCAATTGTATTTTTCCACAAACTTTTAAAATACCCTTATACAATTTTGTTATGTTTTGTGCCTGTTGATCTTCCTAGAATTAGTTATTGACCAGCTTCTGTACACATTTCCATTTTCCATCAAACTAGAGCAAAAGTATTTCACAAACAATGGAAGTAATACAGTTTCCTCAGGTTATGGTAGTACATGTAAACTTTGTTTAATTTGATATGTTATTGTATTATCCAGTGAAGTTATCTTTCAGTTCTGGGCAATTTCATTTCCCCATGATGTCTGCAAGATTTTCAAAGGGAGGGATAACTTCAGGCATTCTTGGGATTTGGTCCACTGTGCCATAGTAAACCTGCACATGGTAGACATTCATTAAACATTGTTGAAGTGAATTTAGGAAATATTCCCAGCTACACACTGTTGCTCCTCCTATTTTGTCCAGAAGAGGGCAGTGGTCCACGTTAGTTTCAAGTCAAGACTCCTACCTCTCCTCATTTGCCCTAACTCCCACCGCATGCAGAAGCAGCCCTCTTATTTCAAGCAATATTCACTGTATTGAAAATCCAGTGCTTCAAAAGTGTCTGGTTGTTCACAATAAAGATTTGAACTGCAGTAGGGTCCTGGACAGGAAAATAGTTGATTCTCATTAAATCATAGACAGTGAACTCATCTTGATAATTTTATTGAAACATTTATTTTTTCTACTATTTATATGAGTGTAGAAAGTTTCAGAAGAGGGAGATTCATTTTGCTACTCTGAGGTCAATTGTGATTAAAAATGCAAACATTCAATAGGTATCAAATCATTACATCTTGCATTTCACATTATTATGGAAAATGTTTGAAATGTATCCTGAAATTTATCATGGAGCCAAATGGCGTTAGGTAGACTCCTTTAGGTTGCTAGCAATTGGGTTATGTCAGGTCACAGGGATTTATTGTAGGAATATTCTGAGACACCATGGTTAGGCCTCATGAAATAGAAATTGGAAAATCCTTCCAATTTTAGTCTGTCTTGTCACCTCAGCAGTAGGCCCTGTGGTTCTCTATATCAGACCTCTGCCATTTTGATGACTGAATTATTCTCTGCTTATTTCGCTCTTGCAGCTACCTACAAGTATCTTTTTACTTCTTTTTCTTCTCTCCACCTCAGTTTTTCTGGTGCCTCACAGTTTTGGCTGCCTTGTGGCTGCTGCTTACTCTTTTCTCTGGGTATCTTTGTCTTCTGCCCAGTCACCCAAACCGTGACTTTCCATTTGTGACTTATGTTCAAAGGCTCAAAAAGAGAGTCTCAACCTGTCCAGCCAATCACTAGCCCTCTATTTGGTAGAGTTTTCATACTAGGTCATTTCCAGGCCCCTAGCCAAACTATAGACTGACTGCCCAGGCTCTCAAATGCCTACCCTGGTCCATTAAATGTGGCCAGAATGGCAGGGTAATGAGACACAGAGCATGGCATCATAGGGAACCCCTCAGGAAGGGGATCTGGGTAGGAAAAATATTTTGAGGTTTCCCAAAACGGGCCAAAGTAATTAGCAAACACCTCGTTCTTCCTGTCTAGGAAATTAGTAACAGTAATATATGAGTCTTACTTTACCAATGAACCCTCTGCTGACTGTATTTGTCTCGCTGATACTGTTGTTTGTTTTCCTTTGTTCCAGAGGCTGGAATTTGGGGGAATATTAGTGTAGCAGACTCCATTTAGTATGCTAACTGTCAGGTATTAAAGTAGAGAGAATTGTCTTTGTTACACATTTTGCAGATATCAAGTAAGCAAATCTTTCAAGAAAAAAAAGTGCTTTCTTTAGGAAGCAGTCCAAGTGAAACCACATTGTTAGTAGAAAGTAAATATTTTAGATCATTAACAAGAGTGGCAGGCATTTCTCAGAAGAGTAGCTCAGAGGGATGCTTTGGTGGAAGGGAGATAACCAAATTCTCCTGAGAAAGATGATGTTGTGCTATAATAGATAGTATTAGGTTTTCTTTTGAACTTCTTATAAAGGAGACAGTCACAAAAGTTTGCTCTGGTCCTGTAATCCTATGGGACTTTTTCTTTCGTTACTCTTTTTTCTAAATCTTTTTCAGTCCTTTCTCTTGGTATTCTGTGTTTTTTCAAAGAATGTTATCAGAGATGACCTGATTTTTAATGTGAACAGGGAAACTGCCCGGATGAAATAAACTTGAGCCAGGCCATTCCAGCCAGAGACATCAGCATATCTAAGGTGGTTTTTTCCTTTCTCTTAAAAAAAAAGAAAAAGATTTTGTTTCTTATGCTTCTGTATTTTACTTGTCTTCCTTTCTTTTTTTTTTTTTTTTTCTGATTATATTTGGCTTCTTTCATTTTCTAAATAACGTGCATTTTAAAAGCAAATACTTTTCCCTAAAAGTCATCATATTTCAGTTCAGGGTATAAGCCGAAAACTAATGCGTCCAGTACAATGCACAACACTTGAATTGTGTTGCCATCATAATGCTATGCACCAAATGGAGAGGCTTTTATTCTATCCTTTGAATGTTCTTTCTTTTACCAGGATGAACATTTAAATCTCAATTTTAAAGTTGTCTTCCATTCCTCTCCCCCCCCCCATGCCTGCCACACAAACACAAACACACACACACGCACACCCCTTCTCTTACATCATAACTTACTTTAAGGGATAGACAAGAAATGCAGCCTGAAGGGCATAAAATAGAGGGAGGCCTGAAATCTCTCTCTTTCCATGCAATCTCTACCCCCACTTTGTTAAAATCTCTCCCTGATGTTGTGGAAGCCTGATTTCTGCTGAAGATCCTCTCAAAAGGTGACTTGAATAGCTGCTTTCACCTCATCAGGGCCACTGCCTAGCTGTCAGCATCACCAAATGATAATAGAACCTCTGCCCCCCGGACATGGAGAGGGGGCTCTGTTCCCCTATACTGACACTGAAGGCAGGTACTAATGGAGGACAACATCCACTCAACTCAAATCTACTCTACCTTGGGCAACTCAGTGCTCTACCCAACACAAGCTGCCAGGAAACCCCTAGCAGGACAGGGTGGAAGGAATGGTGCAAGGAGACCACTACTTATTTCACTGCCATCTGACAGCCAACATCTGTGACTGTTAGTTACAAAGATCCCCCAATCCTAAATGGCTGGATATCTTGACACTCTCTTATACTGCAATAATTTAGAAATAGATGTTTGAGAATTTAGTCATTATTGTATGTAACTCCTACCCCCAGCCAAAAGACTGAAGTAGGAAACTGAGGTATTGGAATGATACAAAGTCCTCAGCAGATATTTAGGTGGGATTTGAGACCCAGGCATTCCTTACCGTGCGTGGAGTTGACGGGCTGGGAAGAAGCCAAGTAAAAGGCTCAGTTATTAATCCAAAGAGTCTGGGCAGCGGTGGAGAAGGCAGGTTCACAACCAACAGGGTGGAAACTGGAGACCAGGTCAGAGAGCAGTTCTGAGTTCACTGAAGCAGGGGAGGACCCAAGGGCTAAAGCACCGTAGATGCCTCATTCTTGACACTTTCATAGAACTATTGTTTTTTAAATCCCTCAACTGAAAAAAATGAAAGCGAATCAAATTAAGTCTAAACATAAAATTGTTCTTTGCTATTGCTATTTTTCAAAGGCTAACTCACAACCTAGTAGTAGGAACCTATTGACTTGCTTTCCTTTTTTCCACTTTTTTAAACATGTAATATGAAAATAAGTGGGAGCCCTTGGTAAACGGGGATTGAATTCCATGGGAGTCACAGACCAACACAGCACAGCATTCCAGAGAAGGCTGGCAGCACAGTTAGCTGAATGTCAGGCCGTTTTCCTGCTTAATAGCATTTTTGAGCAAAGAAGAAGGGAGTGGAAATAAAAGGAAAAATAATTCTTTGTGATTACAAAATTTTCAACATTTAAGAAATGATAGGTATTAACAGCAAAAGCAACTCATAAAATATTTTGGGAAGTCTTACTATAGGGTAAGAAATATAGTGGATAGATTACTAAAAATAAGAAATTTGTTTAAACAAATATAACCACTTAGGCTTGATTCTCCCCACTGAGTAGGCAAGAACTGCCTTAGATGAACACCCACGTACTTGATATATTCCACTTTGTACCTCTGGGAAGGTGAAAGAGGAAAAACGTGCAAATTTTCTTTTGTGGAAAAGCATACGTGTACAGCCACAAGTTCTGAGGATTTTGCAGACTGGTTGGATTAAACCCAGAGGACCACATCAACAGCTTACAGCAGAATTCCAATAGGAAGGCAAGGCACCTGCAGGGCAGTTATCCTTAAATTTTTATTATTATTACAATTTGTGAAACATTATTTTTCCTTTAGTCACAGAAAAGAATCTTTTACAGCTTAATTCTTAGTAAATTCTGCAAGTCACTAAACTAGCTTAGTGCTGTCTCTCTCTGTACTTAGGATTGGCCGTCTTCCTTTCTGTTTACGATCAGGATTTACAGGAAATCTGCCTTCATGTGGGCGTCTTGTCTCCTTGGCATTATTGCCAACAATGTTCCAGGGGAGAAGTTTTAAATCTTCCAGATATCTCAGCACATGAAAATCTAGACTGCCCTGATTTGCACTGGAGATTCTTGGTTTTATTTCTATGGCTTAACTTATTCGGGTGAAAATCATGACAGACTGACTTATGAAACTGTAGATAAGGCAAAACTTAGGTTTGTTTTGTTTGGTTTGGTTTCCCAGCTGGCCTGAGAAGAAAATAAACATAAGATAGATCAACGGGGGAAAAGCATACAAATTTTACATGACATGAGAGCCTTCATAAGGGAATGAAGACCCCAAGAGTTGAACACATACTAAATTCAGCAAAGAATAGAAATTGTGAAAAAGTAAATAAGTTATGCAGAAGGCTAGAAGATAAGAGTTATTTTAATGACGTCTGTACAGAATTATCTCAAGCTCAACTGTCTTCCCTTGATGATAAGAAAGTCACTTTCCTTCTAGTATAGGGAGGACATCTTTCACATGGAAACTTTATCTCCTGCTTTTAAGAAAGAGCATGAAGGTCAGAGTGGTCTTTTTACATTTGCTGTTTTTCAAGAGCCTTTAACAAAAAATAGTCAATATGCCAGAATGGCATATTTGGAGGTGGCATATACTTAACTCCTTCAAAATAAACCTAAGTGTGTGGATTGAAAATAGCAATAGCTTTGGGAGTATTTCATTGATGTAACTATTTAAAATGAAATTCCTTACCAGAACATGAAAACCATGGACTAATACTCTATGAAGCAAAATTCTTAAGGCTAAAGCAAGATCTATCAGGGCGTAAGGAGTCAGAGACACATTGGAAAGGCCAGCAAAATTCTGAGTCCTCCCTTCATGGTGTGACTTTTTTTTTTTTCATGTCAAAAAGTAGGATTTGGTCCAGACTTGCCCTGACCTGTCAGTGATACTCCAGGGCAATGGTTATCCATCCTGTAGAATCACCTGAAGCTTCCAAAACATCCTAATGCTCAGGGCTTCCTTTTGTTGAGTTAAGTCATGACCTCTGGAGATAAGTGCAGACAACAGAACTTTTTGATTGTTCCCCAAGTGATCCTAGTGGGCACCCACTGTCTAGAGCAAAGGTTTTCAAACTGTGTCCTGTGGACTTCTTGGATAATTGTTGTAAAATAAGGAGGCAGGTTAGGGCTACCACTCCTCCAGACCTTCTATCCAAATTTGTCTAGAACTACCTCTCATTTTATCTCTCTTTAGGGTTTCAAATAAAAGAAAATGTCATTTTTTAAAAAGTGAAAAAGAGTAAACAGATATGATAAAAGTTGGACAGATTTCCTTGAAACAAAGCCCATCTCACCAGTGGTTGGGATGACTAGCTGGTCTCGGGGGGAAGAGATGGAAGGGAAACTGTGTTTTTCAGGACATTTGCTCCAAAGAAGAGGGAAATTGATCAAACCCCAGTTTGTAGCTGTATATTTTTTTAATTGCTTCACTTCATACATAAGTTCAGTGAAACCCACTCATAGTTAGCCAACTGTTTAAGGAAGCAAGCCTTTTTATAACACTGATTACTATCCCTCATGTTTCCTCCCATGACACGAATACCAACAAAACCCCTGGGAGAAATAATCTTGTTCTGTTGAAACCATCAGCAATCATTATTATTATAGGAACACATTCCTATGCATTAAATCTAGGAACAGAATATTGTTAAAATGCTAGTCACCATTTTGTACATTATGCACGCTACCAAGAGAAGCATAGATTTTGAGGTACTGTTCTTAAGCAAAGCTACTCACTATCACCTGAGTTCTTACTTTACTGATTTTATCTTTTTTAAAAAAAATGATCCACTGAATGTGATTAGGTGAATTAATTCATTCATTTCGTTCATTTTATTTTATTTTAAAAATTTTTTTATTATTTTAATTTATCAGTATACAGCATAGTTGATTTTCGTGCCTCTTTACCAATTCCTCCTTTTCCTCCCTCCCTCTCCCCCTCCCTCCATCAACATCATAGCTGTTCACTTGTCTCAACAAAATCAAGGAATTGTTGTGATTGTTGTGTCTTCTTCACCCGCCCCACCCATGATTCATTTGTATATTTACTTATATATTTTTATTAGCTCCCACGAATAAGTGAGAACTTGCAGCATTTCTCTTTCTGTGCTTGGCTTATTTCACTTAATATAATAATTTTCTCTAAGCTGTTCACTTTAATCTCAGTTTTTATTACAATTTAAAACTTGTAAAGATTTCTCTCTGGCATTGGTATGGCTGTAAGGTTCAAGAAATCTGAAACTATAAAAAGATGGCTGGTTAGATAGACAAAGAAAGATGACCTCTAAAATATAGGAAAATTAAAGTTTGGGAACTATCCCAAATATCCAGAAGCCCAAAGTGAAAAAGCTGTTTGGGTTAGGAAAGAGTCCTGGGATCCAGGAAACTTAAAGACAAACATCTATTCCCAGGAGTACACCAAGAAGCCAGTTAGCTAGGAATTCATGTGCTACTGGCTATAAAATTTAGGGCAATGGGGTTGAAAGAAACTTTGAGATGCCCTAATTCAATGTCTTTATTTATTCATGTAAGAATACACCAATATGAGGCAGCATTTGTGTGATGCAAGCAGTCAGGCAAATTTGGGTCCAAACTTAGGTTCTATAACTTAAGAGTGACAACCACATTAACCTTTTTGAAACTCAGTGTCATGTGTAAAAATGGGAACCTACCTCCCAGTATGCTTGTGAAATTTAGGAAAAACAAGAACTAAGACTATGAGATTAACTTAGTTTTTAAAATTAAATGAATAAAATTCCAATAGAAACATAGCAATAGTTTAGTTCTAAATACAAAATGATATCATTTCTTGAAAGTCATGTAAAGCAACAAGGAGAATAAGTGGAAAACTTACAAACTCTATTTTCTGGAAATAAAAGAAAATGACTCTCCGTAATAAAAGAGTATGTCTTGTAACAGGAAAAATTGATCCCAAAGACCTATCTGAAGACATATTTAACAACATTATACATTAAAGAAAGAATCCTATGAGAATATAGGCAAAACAACATGTTAGTAATAAAGAAAAAAAAAAGATGGCATCACACATCAGGCTATGGCCTCTCAGCAACATTCAGTGACAAAAGACAATGGAGTAACGCTTACAATCCACTCAAATAGAGAAAGTGTGAACCAGCCACACTATCCTTCAGGTATAAAACAGGCCAACAGTTTTAATATGTAAGAAATCCGGGAACAACATTCCTGTAAACCCTTTTTGAGAATGATACTAGAGGGTAAACACCAGCCACGCAGGAGATGATTGACAAAACTTCAGCAAAAGAACTGAGATGAGCACATCATTTATTTTGTTGCATAACTATGGTAAAATTTTTCAAACGTACCTAAACATAAAGAGAATAATGCAATGAATCCCATGTACCTACCATCCAGTTTCAAAAGTATCAATGTTTTTCCAATCTTGTTTCGTCTTTCAGCTCCCACCCTCTTTTTTGCTGGAGTATTTTAAAGAAAATTCTAGACAACATCGCAATTCAGATGTAAATATTTAAATATGCATCTCTAACTAAAAGACTTTCTTTTAAAACATAAACCAGCATACCATAATCACACATAAAAAGTTAATGATTTTCTAAAATCATCTAATATCCAACTAATACTCATTCATATTTCCATAAATATCTCAAAGATATCTTGTTACAGTTGGTAGTTCGAAACAAGATACAAATAAAGTCCACATGTCACATCTGGTTATTGAGTCTCTTATGTCTATTTTATTCCACCTATTTTATGCCATTGATCTGTGGGAAAACTGAGTCTCCTGTAAAATAGAATGTCCTATAATCTAGTATCCGTTTGCTTTCTTATGGTGTTAATTATCTTATTTTCTGTTGCTCCTATTTCCTATGAACTGGTAGCTATGTCTAAACACTTGATTAGGTTTAATTTTTTAGGAAACAATATTTCTCAGGTGGTACCGTATACTTACTCTTGCCTTGCATCACAAGGTGCATAATATCTGGTTGCCACTTTTAGAGATGATAATATAGATTAACAGCTTCAAGTTGCACAGACCTGACCCCATTTTGTTTTCACCTATTAGTTCAGAATTCATCATTTATTATTTAGATCCATTATGTCATTAAGGGTTGCAAAATGTTTATTTTCTAATTCTGAATAACTCTATAAAGAATAAAATAGGGCCGAGCCCGTGGCGCACTTGGTAGAGTGCTGCGCTGGCAGCGCGGCGACGCTCCCGCCGCGGGTTCGGATCCTATATAGGACTGACCAGTGCACTCACTGGCTGAGTGCCGGTCACGAAAAAACGACCAAAAAAAAAAAAAAAAAAAAGAATAAAATAATCACCAGATGAGTATAAATCGATGTGCACAAAACAATAGCTTTTCATGTGCTCAGATAATTACTGCTTAGAAGATATAATGGAAAGAAGAAACCATTTACAGTAACAACAAAGAAGAATACCTACAAATAAAGTTTACAAGAAACATGCAAAACTTATATGAGAAAACTTTAAAATGTTTCTGAAGGACAAAAGGTAGCCTTGAATAAATGGAAAGGCACCCCAAGTTCTTGGACATGTTGATGCAACATAACATAGAATATTATTACATACCATAGCATAGCATAGCATAACAACATAACATAGCATAACAACATAACAAAATGTCTGATTCAATAGATCTGGAGGAGGGCCCAAATTTCTGAATTTCTTCTAGCTTGCCTTCCCTGGTACAGCCTGCTCTGTGCTTTAGAGTAGTTCTCAAGATGTGGTCCCTGAACCAACAGCATCAGCATGACCTGAGAACTTGTTAGGAATGCAGATTCTCTTGCCTCAGCCCAGACCTACTGAATCAGATACTCTGGAGGTGGGGTTCAGCAATCTACATTTTAATAAGCCCTCCAGATGATTTTGACATGTGTTAAAGTTAGAGAACCTCCACTCTAGTGCCTCTCAAATTTTAGTTGCAAAGGAATCAGCTAAGATCTTGTTAACCTGCAGACTTGATTCAACAGAAAACTTGATTCTGGGGTGTGGTCTGATTCTGCATTTCTACCAAGCCTCTTTATGATGCTGAGGTTGATGGTCTGAAGACAACACTTTGAGGACCAAGACTAGAAGACCAATCTGTTACTAGCTTACTCAAGGCCAACCTATCCGGTAATCTCTCAACTCCTATTTTTTCCCAGGTATCAATGACAAATAATAGCTTAATGTGTTACTCCTCCCAATGATATGTTTACTTTAAATAGAATTTAACCCATAGCAGTATGTTCCTCTCAAATAAAACTTAACCAGAAATAATTAAAAGTGAATCTCAGGCTTTAGTGGAGCTATTTTGGAGAGGTACCTATTCAGTATTACCAAATCACGTCATAGATGATATAATGCTAACTGTAACCTAAAGAAAAAGAAAACATTATTAAGGAAAAGCGTATGTATAGGGAGAATCTTTGTACGAATGTATATATAAATCCAATTTGCTTCTAATTTTTCTCTTTTTATAAAATCTAATTTCGATATCTTAGTATTCAGGTTATCTATTGGCTCATATTGCCCCAAAACTTAGTAGCTTAAAATAACAAACATTTATTTAAGCTCATGGTTTTCTGGGTCAAGGATTTGGACAGTGTTAGGTCCCTGGAACTAAGAATCTGACTTTTAGAAAGCTCCACCCTTCGGTTTTGTTTCTCTAAGTTTCATTCCTCTAAGTTTCTATTTCTGTTAAGTCTCTATTCCCACAAGCAGGCTGAGCAAGCTCTACCTAGCAGGACCTAACATTGTAACTGCTTCCCAGGCTAGCCCAAGGTTTCTGTCTCCCCAGGTTTCTGTTCCCATGAACAGGCTGTATTCGGAGTGGAACATTGTGACTGTCTTCCCAGGCTAGGCCAGATGCCAATCTTAACCCTGTAAAAGAAGTAACCCAACTGCCCCTTGGCGCTGATGCCATTTTTTGGCTCAGCCCGGCAGGTCCCCTTGCCACTTGCTAATAAAATCTTTTCTTCCTTTACCTGGCTAGCGTCTCCTTCCTCAGTGACTTTACAGACAGGACACAGTGGGGACTGCTCTACAAAAGCCTGCAGTCTCAGCGAAGGTGGCTCAAATGTCTGGAGATGGCTGGAATGGTTTGACTAGGGCCATAGATCTGGGGCCTTTTGTTCTGGCTATTAATTGAGCTCCCTGGTTCTTCTCCATATCGTGTATACTGGAGCTGGAATGTCCAAAACAACTTCTTCACTCTCATGTCTGACACCTAAGCTAGAATGACTGGAACAACTGGAGCTGTTTGGGCACCTCTCTGTGTCCCTCTCTGTCTCTGCCTCTTTCTGCCTGTCCTCCTCTCCCTCTCGGGTTGACTAACTTGGGCTTCTTCACAGCTTTGTCTCTGGGTAGTTAGATTTCTTACACGGTGGCTGGCTTCTTGCAGACTGTTGAGCATTACAAGAGATCAAGGCATAAACTGCAACACTTCTAACAATCCAGCTTCACTTCTGTCATATTCTTTTGGCTCATTAAGGTCAGATTTAAAGGAAAAAAGGAGGAGAATAAGATTCCATCTCACAGTTGAAAATGTTGAACCATATTTAATTTACCACGTGTGGTGGTTAATTTTAGGTATCAATTTGACTGAATTAAAAGAGCTGGTAAAACATTATTCCTGGATATGTCTGTGAGGGTGTTTCCAGAGAGACTGGCATTTGAATCAGTAGACTGAGTAAGGAAGATCTGCCCTCACCTGATATAGGCAGGCACCATCCACTCCACTGAGGGCATGGATAGAACAAAAAGTCAGAGGGAGGGCAAATTTGCTTTGTCTCCCTCTCTTCTGGAGCTGGGACACCCATAGTCTCCTGCTCATGGACATCAGAGCTCCAGGTTCTTACGCCTTCAGCCTCAGACTGAGAATTACACCATTGGCTCCCCTGGTTCTCCAGCTTGCAGATGACCTATCATGGGACTTTTCAGCTTCCATAATCATGTGAGCCAATTCCCACAATTAATCCCCTTTCTCTATCTATCATCTATTTATCTATATCCTATTGGTTCTGTTTCTCTGGAGAATGCTGACTAATAGACGATGTTAAGTTTTATTAAAATGAGATCCAGCTGCACCAAAGATGCGCCAAAGCTGGCTTGGCTAGAACCAATGTAAATGCAGAGAAAAAAAAATTCTCACCATAAAACCTTCTTTGAAAGCTCATACTAGTTGAAGAAAGCCCATGGTTAGGATCCCTTCCTAACTCTGAATTCAGTGACATCACTTTGGGAACTTGAAATTGCTTCATGGAAATTGGCAAGTACTTCAAACTAGGACTTTTTCTCTGGAGAGCCAATTGTTAAACCTTTATCATACACCACTCTTTGAAACCTAGATAGCATTTCAAACATTGCAACTTCATACCCCACCACCACCTCCACTTACTCTCTCTACAAAAATCAGTAGTTCTCTATCATGACTGCACCTTAGAATCACTAGGGGAGCTTTTAAAAATCCCAGTGTCCAGGCCCTAATTCAGAAAATTACATCAGGATCTCTGGAAGTGGGGCCAGACATTTTTAAAGCTCCCCAGGTCATTCCAATGTGCCGCCAATATTGAGAGCTACTGACAAACACAGATGCTCTCCATCCAACCTCTCATGCCAATGACTTAGATTTTTTTTTTTTTTTAATGATTTCAGAAAATAAAAAAATAGAAGTGCAAGCACTACCCACAAAGGAAACTAAATAATGCCTGGCTTGTACAACAGAGAGAAATATTAGAAAATTAAGATACTTGCCTTAGAGAATTTAAAACCACCAAAGTCTAAGTAGAATAATATAGTTAATAGTCAAAATACCTGAAATATATCACATGAGAAGAGGTAGCAGTTTTCTGCTACCCAGCAACTTCTGGATTATTTTAACCAGTTTTTATAGTAAATCATTGTATCATCAGGCTTTGAAATAACTAGTTTAAATCAATAATTTCATTTTTCTGTTAAATGTACACATTTTTAGTGGTGCTTGAAAGGTCCCATATAGGAAACCATACATGTCTTTAAAATATTACTTTGGAAACATTTATATTTTTCAATGTATTACTTAAAGGTATAACAGAATTATGTAATGATTTGTCTACTATGCCTTATTTTTGTGATCTTTGCTAAATACCTTTTTTTTTTCATTTTTCATTGGATATGAATAAGCTCAATGTGTCCTAGAACTACTGAGTTTATTAGCTGAGCCCAAACAAAAAAAGTAGGAACTGCACAGAAAAAAAAATTTTAAATATCTGTACACAATTTATTCATGGAATAAATTTGACAGAGTAAGTATTACATGCCAATGAGTTTTTTCTTGTACATGTTCTTTGTACAGGAAAGCATTGCATTTTTGTCAAAGAGCGTTCTCCAACCTTTTCCTTTTATGTAACAGAGTAGTAGTGGTAAGGGGAAAAGGCTTGCCTGTACCTACATTTGCTGCTTTTTAGCTTCAGGGGAAATTAGAAGTTTAAAAAGGGAGTCTGCCTGGGCTTGGGTTGGCTCTAGCTCAGGGATCTCTTCCATAGACCCAAATTCTAGACCTACAGGAGATTGTCATAGCAGATACCAGTGGGACCCTTTTGGTGCCATCACCAGATTTCAGTGTGCTTATCTCCCAGTTGTTGCAGTGCAACCTTCTCTGGAAGATCACCCTTGGGCCACTGTAGTAGAGGCTCCTCACCTACACTTGTCTGGAGAATGCCCTCTTTTGGAACAATTCACAGTCACAACTGAGGCCCCAGAGTCCCCTTTGGGATCAGGCCCAAAGTGACATTTCAGAGCTCCCCATGGATCAAGGCTGAAGTCCCAGAATTCCCCATGGGACTGATTGGGCTGAGACTCAAAACCAAATTCTTTCTTGTGTCTGTCCTACTAACAGGTTTCTCCTGAGATCATTCCTTTTTAATAAATCATTTACACACAGCTTCCTGTGCCAGGCTGTGCTTCTAGGGAGCCCAACCTAAGACAGCAAACTGTCCACACTTCTTAAGTCTCCCCCACCAAAACCACTCATCACTCTGCCTCAGGACACCCAAGAACAGATACCAATTTGCTCTCCCTGTCTCCACCCACCCCCTGCAAGACTGTTCATCAGACACTAAGGTTTCTTGGATTTGTTTTACTTCTGAGTAAAGTACTATTCTGAAGGAATTTAGGACTAGGAGTTGGGATGAGAACCTGTTGGGCTGATGTGTTCCAGAGTAGGAGGATGAGTTCCTCTGCTACTCACCAAGCTGCAGCAAAAAGTACCTGGGCTGCTGGCTTGTTACTAAGCAGCTCGGACATTCCTTAATGAGGCAGCCATGGTCATGAGTGTAAGTTTTCTGAGTATAGGGGTTAAGGGTGGCAGAAATATGCCCCAAAATAGACTCCTCAACCCTCAGCTTCCCACAGCAAAGCTACTTTTGTAGAACTGCTGCTTCAGCCTCTCACCCATCCCAAGAGATGTATGAGCATTGGCTGGTTCCTAGGTACCTTCTTCCAGCTCTGCAGACACTTAAGGGCAGCCTAGCTCCATGTCAAGAAGGGTTAAGAAGGAACATTTGTCTTTATCTCCCTCCATTCTGACACTTCTGCCCCTCTCATCCCTAATCCCTGTCCTATCCCTGACATACACACACACCCCCACCTGACCCTATACCTCCAAGTTCCCAAGGATATTGCACGTAGGACAAACAAACTGTTGTTCCTTCTACAATTACACTCAACACATAACACTCCTGGCTACCAAGTGTTTGGGTTTTCTCCAACACTGACCAATTCTCCAACACCGGCTGGGTGCCTTATGATTAATTTCTGACACAAACTGGAATTAAGTGCAGACTCCCAACAGGTTAAGAGCTCAGTCCCACAAGGCTGTGCCCCATTTTAGACACCAGTTGCAAGCAATAGGTTCCCAGGTTGCCCACAGCTTCTGTCCGACTTGGCTACAAATCAGAGATTCCCACGATCCCCTTCTCAGGTTCAATCATTTGCTAGAGTGTCTCACAGAACTCACGAAAGCATGATAGTTTCTGTAACCCATTTATTATAAAAGGATAACTCAGGAACATCCAGATGGAAGAGATGCATAGGACAAGGGTTAAGGGAAGGGAAACAGACCTTCCATGCCCTCTCTTGGTTGCCATTCTCCACTTGTCGAACAACCCAGAAGCTCTCGGAACACTGTCCTTTTGGGTTTTTATGAAGGCTTCGTTACATAGGCATGATTGATTAAATCATTGGCCATTGGAGGTCAACTCAAACTTTAGCACCTCTCGCCTCCCCTGAAGTCTGGGGGCGGGGCTGAAAGTTCCAACCCTCTAATCACTGTGGTTGGTTCCCCTGGCAACCAGCCCCCATCCTGAGGCCCTCCAGGAGCCTCCAGCCTCCAGTCATCTTATTAGCATAAGGGTTTTAGAAGCTCTGTGCCGGGAATGGGCACAAAAAACAAATACATATTTCTTATTATAAATCACAATATCTCAGATATGTTCTGGGTCTTATACCAGTATGATTCTTCAGTTTGTCATCATATTTCATGGCAATAAGGAGCCATATCCAGCTTTCTCAGACTAGGGGACATGGGTTTCCAGTGATATAAGGTGGGAGCCACAGCACAAAACATGGTTCCTCTTCCTTAAGCACAATTCCACTCAGAGATTTAAGGGAAATCTATGTATGTATATAATCTAGCATGGATATATTACACAGTAGAATGCAAATTTTGCATTATTTATAATAAAAGAAAAACCACAAAACAGTTTTATACTAGTACTGCTTTGGACAGTGTACCCAGATAGTTAATCAGGGCCAATTTACCCTTTTATGTTCTGAATGTGTCCTTCCAAAATTCATATGTTGAAATCCTAACACCCCAGGTATTAAGAGGTGAGGCCTTTGAGAGGTAATTAGGTCATGAGGGCAGAGCCTTCAGAAATGGGAATAGTGCCCTTACAAAAGATGTCTGAGGGGGGAGCTTATTTGCCTTTTCCACCATGTGAGGACATAGCAAGAAGACAGCAGTCTGAACTGGAAGGGAGCCCTCACCCAAACCTGACCATGTTGGCACCCTGATCTCAGACTTCCCAGCCTCCAGAACTGTGAGAAATAAATTTCTATTGTTTATAAGCCAACCAGTCTATGGTACTTTGTTATAGTAGCCCAAAGTAAGACATACCCACAGCATAATAGGCACTGTGCTTAGGGTGCAAAATATTTGTAGGGACCCACAAAAGTGTTTTTAATTTCTTTTAAAATCAGAAGGAAACAAATGAGTTTGGGGTTGAAGAAAGTGCTTTAATATATAATATTAATATATTTATGTTTATGTCAATACAATCATAAATACATGTATATGTACATATATATCTGTATATATATCACCACCATTTTGAATGTAGAAAGTGGTCCATGAAGGCAAAAATGCTAGGGCCCACAGAAGTCGTGATGCCCCTTGTCTCCGGGGGCATACTTCCACTGTACAGTGAAAATGTGTGAAAAACCAAATTTTAGGCATCATATTCTTTCAATTGGTTGTTTTTGAGGACTGAAGTCTTCAGATTCCAAGGAAAAACATTTCAAATGGTAGAATTTCATGCATCCTTGAAAGGCAGTAGGTTAGATTTACAGGACAAGGATTCCTGCTGACCGCAACACATATGCCACTATGTACAGCAGTCTATGTTAAGAGTACCTTGCTTACTCACAAGCCACTGCTTCTGCTCCCAGACACCATGACTGATATTTACAGGTAGCAGCAGACCCTCTTGCTTGAGTCCCTCTGTTGAATCATAAAATTGTAGAACTTGGAGTAGCCTTTTGGCCTACTGAGCCCAGCCTTCACCAGTGCGAGGACACAGTTGTCACCACTCAGAATCAATCTGAGCACATCTTGACACTGTCTGCATGTGAAGGCTCCAAAGCAGTTTCCCTTTGTGTTATTGTCATGTAAGGAAACTCTAAAGTGAGAAAACACAGAGATGCAGAGGTTGCTGTTGATATAGTGGGAGGATCTCAGAATGAGTGCACCGCTCGACACGTGAGTCACTGATGGTGCATGAGCTACACATTGTGGGCGGTACCCACAAGGACCATTGTCGTCTCCTCTTCCTCAGGGCTAAGTTCCAGGCCATCCTCCACCACCCTGTGGAGGGTGCTGTAGTGCTGCCGTCTCTGCTGGAAAGAATGTAGCTCTGAAGCAGCCTCCCAGGCAGCAAAAGTAGGCATGGGAAAGGCATCTGGCCTCTTGTTTTCAAAAAAGCTTTTCAGGTTCCTCTCACTCAGCTTGTTAGCATACTCCAGAAACGTATTTTCCATCTGCTCCTTCTCCTTTTGTGCATACATCTTCCAAAAATTCAGCTGAAGGTAGCTAACTTTAGATCTGCAGCGAGCACAGCAAATGGTGAGCAGAGAGAAGAAAGATGCTGAACAGATCAGGCACCATCCCAGGATCTTAGGAAGGAAGAAATATTGAGGACATGTAAAAGCCGTCACTTCTTGGGGAGCTGGGGTGGTGTTACTGGGAAGTTTATAGCTAAATCAATACCACGGTCATCCCCACACCTATTTGAATCATTCATCTTCATGTTCAAACACTTTCTTAACAGTCAAAATGAAGTTAGAGTTTACCTAATTTCTATTCTCCTACCCAACATTGCTGGTATGCAAAGCAGTAACCAGAAGGCAGGCCACTGGAAAAAGCAAATATATAGATTATTCAAGAGTTGGATAAACCAAGTTCTCAAATAGTATTAGCAATTAGAGGAAAGAATTCCATACATGAGTAAATGTGGTCATTTGAGCACAGTTCTTTAGCCAGGAGTTTTTAGGCCTTGATAAATGCATATGTGTGGCTAGTGACCATTTTTCCCATGTGACTTTGCAGAAAAAAGAAGCAGACTCTCTCAGAAAGAAATGTCATTACTCACCACCCATGGAAAAGAGACAGACATGATACAACAGGGAAGCTGAAGCTATGAGAATTTAAAGCCTGTCTAAAAGTTGAGGAAAAATTAAGGTCATTCCAAACCTTGAAGATTATTTGTTCTGAATTTTGGTAATTAGAAAAAAAACAAACTCATCTCTGAATATGAATGATTCAGCTGTTTTTTTCTGAATTTTAAAAGTAAAAGTCTTAATAGCTCAACTTCTCTTCTGAATTTTTTTTGTTTTAATCCTGTTTTGCACAATCGGAATTAATTTTATATCTAAAGAACTAACACATCTCTTTCAAAGAAACTAATAGATCTCTTTTAAAGTGTCTCTCTCTTTTATTTATTTATCTATTTTTGGCGACTGGCTGGTAAGGGGATCAGAGCCCTTGACCTTGTTGTTATCAGCACCACGCTCTAAGTGAGCTAAATGGCCATCCCTCAAAGTGTCTCTTGACTTTTAATTTAAATGATCCTACATCTTCCCCAGCAAATGGGCCTATTTGAAAATAGAAACAATCTGCAAATGGACCCATTCAGACCATAACAGAACTGCAAATAAGCTTTAAATCAGTGATTCCCAACCTCTGACTCAGACCATGGAGTTATTATGAAGGGTTTCAGCCTCTGCATAATGCCTCCTCTGGATTGGCAACACTTGGTCTTAAACCTCAGCTTTCCCCTTACTGTGGGTGTTCTCTGTGCCTCAGTTTCCTCAATTGTAATATGGGATTTATCCACGTCAGAGGGTAACTTTGGGGATCCAGTGAAATGATGCTGGGCACCCATGCATTCAGTTAGTAGTAGCAATTATCACTTGCTGCTATTTTTCAAATGTATTTACATTTAGGTAAAAGCATTACTGAGCTCATAGTATCTTTCTGTACTTATCGTTAATTTGTAAGGCACAACTACTATCATGTAAAAGTCCTCGTATTTACTTTGAATCACTTGTGCTTGGCTGCCTCAGATCCTCTCCTTTCCTTCTTCGTCTACCTTCCTCTTTCCCCACAGCTGGACCTCCTGTAAGGCCATCTCACCTCAGTATCTGAGCCAGTTCTGGCTGAGTTATAAACTATTGGGTCAGCTTCAAACCTCCTTTCCCCTTTTGCATAACCTTAGCATTGACCTGCCCTCACCTGAGTCCTGGACACTGAGTCCTCTTGTCCTTCCTCCCTATTCACAATACCCAGAGTTCAACCAGAGTGTGGTGACTCTCCCACTACCAGCTGTTTGCACTGTCCCATTTTGGATGAGCTTTCTCGCACAAACCCTGGCAGTTTTCCCATCAACTGGGACCACCTACTATGTACCAGAAGCTTTGTGCCCATTTATGTTTATTAGCTCTAAACCTTCCAACAACCCTCCAAGGTAGGTGTTATTACCCCCAACTATGAGAAAACTGGGGCTCAGAGAGGTTAAACCACTAGCTCTAGGTCATAGCTGGTAAGTGGTAGAGTCACATCCAAGGCCAGCCGACTCCACTTCTCCATTTTATCTTCCTTAAGAATAGAGTCATCCAGCTGGATTTCATGGTTCTCTGCCCGGCCCATGGATGAATGTCCTTTTTCCACCCCCACCCACATGCCCAACTGTGTTGCCTCCTGCTCTATGAACCTCTGTGGCCAGCACCTGCTATTGATACAATTCCCTTTGTCCACATTACTCATGCATCCTCTGATAGGAATCAGCCCCAGGTCCTTCTCATTCTGCTGAAAAGTAAACAGGTAGTGTGCCCAGTCAAAGCTGTGACAGGATGTGCGTGATTTCCTTATGACTGTGTCTAGAGAAGAAAAGTGTTTGAACCCAGCACTAACTGAATGGAGTCTGGTGCCTGCAGCCGAAACCATAAATCATTCACTCTGTCAGAACATTTGTAGTTAATATCTTCCTTCAACAAAAGATGGAAGACATTTATGAACCTGATATGTTTTATGCATTAAAGATTTTTTTTTTTTTTTGAGAATTTTTTGGCATATCAGTTTAAGAAAAGGGTATGACTATACTGTCAACCCGCTTGGGAATGTATGATTTTAAAAACAGACTTTGTCTTGATATGTTATTGTAAGCAAATCCTTGTTCAAAGAGGAAAATTATACTATTTTCAGTGAATTTATTCTGAACAAATACCATTCCTGACAAATTGTGCTTGCTTTGGTTTTGAGAATGCAATTCCTACTACTCAATACAGGAAGTCACTCTTTTCCCAAGGCCAGGGCAAGGCCGTACATCTGGATTTGTGTTCAAGTACCTGGAAGGATGGCAAGCCACTTCCTTCATCAATTAAGTAAAGCTATGATCTCCTTCTGTTGAATAAAACAATTCTCCAAATCTTGAGCTTCCAAAGTAACGTAAGAACTTCTTTAGATGTACAGCATAAATAGTATAAGACATAATCTCCCTAGAGAATATGGTCACTTTTCACGGAAGGTTATTTAAAGACTGCTGATTCTTACTTAGGAAATTCTTCTCAATCTTGACAGTATTCATACATAAAAACAGCAGTTGCAGGAAATCATTCAAGGGAATCTCTACACTAATTATATTACATGCACCTTTGAAAAGTATTAGCTCATTTGGTTCATTACTATTTTAACAGGTGAATATGTGTGTGTGTGTTTCTCTGAGAAAACTGTTAGGAAATAAATAATTCATAGAAGGGAGTAATTTTTAATTACAGCTCTGCCATTAGTGCTCAATTTATGATTTAGTGTTATGCATTATTTACAAAGTCAACCCAGAGAGATTGTTTTAAGGTACTTAAATATTTACATATGCATAACCCAGAGGATATTTTCTTTTGGGAAATGGCAAAGACATAATCCAATCAGCAATTTTACTGAGCCATCCAGCCTCTAAAAGCTTTTCCTGAGATTGTCTTTGTTTCAATTTCCATTTAGTTTCAAAAACAGGACTCAGACTCAGCCCTGGCTAAAAGGAGGACAGAATACTTCAAGCTCATACCAGGAGAAAAAGCAAGTTTGTCCTTTCTTACCTGAGACTGGGCTTGAAGGGACAGTTTTAGTTCTTCGTTGTCCGTGGGTAGCATGCTAGTTTTGCCACAAGGTACTTTGTAAAGCTCTTCCTGACACTCTTTGGGCTTGCCGTTACAAATCAGTCCCAGGAGTCTTGAACTTTTCGTCCCACTCATGGCACATTCATAGAAAGTTCCATTGAGCAAAGCCACAGAAAGCCACATCACTGGAGCCACCAATGAACTCAGAGTGATCTGGCCGAGGACATAGAAGAAGCGGCAGCTGTGGCCTCTAGGGAAGATCTTCCTGGGATTCACACAGCAGCCTGTGAAGAGTCTCCATGACCTGTTGTTCAGAAAGAATGCCAGGATCAGTAACACCCAGGCAGGAGCAAAAAGGAAAACCATCCCATAGGCCATATTCTCGGTGCTGCAGGGACACTTAAAAGCCACAAGTGAAAAGAGACGCTCACTTCCCACAGTCAGTAGAGCCAAGAAGCTGTAGCCTATAACAGTTTTTTGGTTAAGAAAGAATTTTAAAATGCCCTGAAAAGCATCCATGTTGCAGATACACAAAGAGGGAAAATGTTTTGCCTTTGTTATTGACAGAGAAGCTATGGCAGTGTCTGAGGGTGGAGCTCTTCCTTCATTAGAAACAGTCCTCCTTCTCAGACTGACTTCAGCCAGATAAGGAAACAATGTCATTCCTTAGGAATGAGGATTTCCCAATGGTGTTCAGATAATGCCTCCTACTGGTGGACACTGGGCCATGAAATTGCAGCCTAAACACTGAGATTGAGAGTAAATTCAAAGTGCACAGGCTCCTTTTTTATATTTCCATGTGGCTTGGATTGAAAATCAGAAGGAAAGGCTCAGTGATATGAATAATAGTCTAGGAATTTTCCAGCGGGAGGAATCAATGTTAGTATAAATGGGTTTCGGCCAATTGACTGGGAGCCAAATAAAATCTCCAAACCAAGAGTTTCATGATGGTTTTTCTCTTGCTATATGATTTAAGATTTGGATGACAAGGATTTGTTTTATATTTTCTTTAACTGTCTAGTGTTAGGGACTTGAACCAAATTTTAGGATTTGGGATACATGAAATTTACATGGAAAAGTTTAGGGAGGGTTTTGAAGGAAAAATAAAATGAGAAAGGTCCTTATCATTTCTTTCCTAGGCTATTACAGTAACCTTTTGATTACAGTCTCTGTTTTTGACCTTATGTCCATCCCCACCCACAACCATAAATCCATCCTCCACATTGACACAAAGGAGACCTCTCTGAAACAGAAATCCAAATCTGCATTAGCCTGTTCACACCTTTGGAGCTCCCCACAGCCCACAAGTTGATAGATGAGACCTCCTCTGAACCTCATCACGGTTTTTCATGCCCGTGGCATGTTCCCGCTACCAAGAGTGTCTTCGCTACCCCCGCACCTCCCACCTTGTCCACCTGGCAAACACTCATTCAGCATTCATGTATCCTGGATCTAAACATGTTGTCAAATACAAATCGGTGCTCATTCAATTATTTGTTTTGCAAATGGCTGTTGAACTCCCACTGCGAGCCAGGCACTGTGCAGGATAGGCAGTGCCCAATAAGTACCTTGAAAGAATGACTTGAATGAATGAATGAATGAAGAATTGCTTAGCACTTCTAATTATAAATAATTTAAGAAAATTATTTCCATTTTCTCTCCTACACTGCCATTAATTTTTAAAATTATATTAATTAAGGCACTTGAAATATGACAACATATCAAGCTGACAAATTTCCATTAATAAACTTCAATATCCTGGCCTGTGTTTTGTGGAAAGAAATTGCCTTGGACTAGGAGACTGAACACCTTGGACTACTTCCCTGAATACCAGTTTACTCATTTGTGAAACTACGAGTTTAAAAGAAATAATCTCCAAGATTTCTCCCATTTTTACATTGGAAAGTTCTTCAAGCCCTACAAAACAGCAGACTTTTTTGAGAAGTTAATTTATCACTCATTTATGTGCCTACCAGCACTACCTTTTGCTCCTTCTCAGAGACTTGTCATCTATAGTAATATGATTCCCTCCACTTCCCAAAATGCATCCTTGGGGCTAATCTACCCCCAGCATCCTCTGCTCAGACCATCACCTCCCTATTGTGGCAGATGTGTCCTGGGTCCCTTCTAATTCAGGATCTTATCCTTTTCTAGGATCAGTGTGACACAGATCATGCTGATATGTTGATGATTAGTAATATTTTAATTTCTTACCCTTCTAAAGGGTATATATTTTTCAAAAAATTTTTTGCAAACAATGCCTTAATGCAGTAAACCATAGTTTACTTATGCATAAGCCATAGTTTTCACAGAAAATTAGTCCCTTAGGATGTTCCATAAAAATAAAGGAATTCAAGACTTTCACATGTCATGGGGTCAATAAGTTGCAAAGCTAAGTGTGAGCCCAGACTTCCTGACAACAGACTTTACATGCTTAACCATTGTGTGGCAATGCCTGTTAACAGGGTATTTGGTTGTCCTACTAGTAGACGTTTGTTCTAGACCAAGTTTTAGTAATTTTTTTTTTCTTTATCAGGTTGCTTTCAAGATGTACTTGGGAATTACACCAAGCGTGACTTGTAACAATTCAAGCAGAAATGAATTTTCCCTGATTCTAGACAAGAATCCTCTGGTGGAGTTTGTGGAAGAGCTCCCTGCTGGGCGATCTTCTCTGTGCTACTGCAACTTACTCTGTGGGATAATCAGAGGTGCCCTGGAAATGGTAAAGCACATTCTTCATTTTGCTGGGTATAGGTTATCTAGTGCTATGTAACAAATTACCTCAAAATGTTGCCGCCTAAAACAAACATTTATCATCTCACACGGTTTCTGAGGATCAGAAATCTGTGAGCAGCTTAGCTGGTTGATTGTGGCTCAGAATCTTTCACAGCTGAAGATGTATGCAGTCCAACTATTGGCCAGGGCTGCAGCCTCTGAAGACTTGATGAGACTGGAGAATCTACTCCCAACCTTACTCACATAGCCTCAGAGCCTTGCTGGCAGTTGGCTAGAGACTTCATGAAGTTCATTGCCACATAGACCTCTTTGTTGATCTAATCACAACATGGCAGCTTGAGCTGCCAACTCTAGTGCAGTGTGGGAGGGAACTACCTGAGGGCAGGAATAACAGGAGGTGGGGGTCATTGCAGGCTGTTTTGGAGGCTGAATTATTCTTTGGTTTAACTAAGATAATTGTTAGCATCTGTTAAGTGTCAAGCACTAGGCATGCAAAGATGAACAAGACACCAGTTGCTGCCCTTAGAGAATCTTCTCTCTAGTAGGAAAATCAGATGTATAAAGTGTAAGTAAGGGCTATTGGAGGAACTGGGGCAGGAAAGACTTCCTAGAGAAATTCTGTACTGGCTTTTGAAGGAAAAATAGGAGTTAGGTGAATGGTAGCAGGGGCAAATTGTAATCCAGGTAGAAGGATTGTCATGTCCAAAGGCACAAAAAGAATGCCTCACTCAAGGAACAAGGAACTTGAATTAGTTCAGTATGACTGACATGTGGATTGAGAGAGGGATTGTCATGAAAAAGAGGTTTAAATTCTTTACAGAAGCTGATAAAAGAAGGGATTCATATGACAAGTTTAGGAATTCAGATTTTTATATTGAAAGAAACAGAGAGCCAATATAGGTTTATAAACAGGGAAATGATATTTTAAAAACAGTGTTTTAGGAATTTCATTGCTTTGTCAACCAAGTGCAAGTGTACAAAAGGGAGCAAAGCTGGAGGCAGGGAGGAGAGCAGTTAGGAAGCTGATGATGGTGACCTCAAGTAAAACCAGATAAAGGCCCGACAGTAGCAGTGGAAAGAAGACTGATTTGAACAACATTAAATAGGTAGAACAGGTAAGAGTAGGTTACTGGTTGGCTGAAAGGGACAAGATTGGGCAAAAGATTCAGGAATGACTTTTACACTTTCTGAGCAGCTTGCAGGGAAGGTTGCTATTAAGCAAGACAGCAAAACTAGGAGGAGTATATTTGGGCTTGGAAGAGACTAAGTAAGGAGTTCAATTTTGAACCTACTGGGATTGAAGTATCCAACATACATGCACATGAAGATACCACGTAAGCAGTTGTTTATACATGTCTGGAGCTCACAGAGAGATGCCGACAGAAGAGGCATTGGAACTGGCAAAGAATTCATAGAAAGAGTCTGTAGAGCAAGAAGACAAGGGAGTCACAGACAGAACCCTAGAAAGCAACAAAATATAATGAGTAGGTTAAACGAAGAATACAAAGTCTGCAAAGAATAGTAAGACAGAGGTAGGATAAATACCAGGAAAGAATGGAGTCAGAGAAACAAGGGAGGAGGATATTTCAGGAGGGAGTGATTAACAAGATCAAGCACAGCAGAGGCCAAGTAAAACAAGACCTGAAAAGCAATCACATTTAGGGTCCAAAAGATCAGCGAGCACCTCGGTAAAAGCTGTTTCAGGAAAGTGGAGGGAGAAGCCAACAATCTTAGACTGATGAGCCAACAGCACCTTAGAAAGAGGTGACAGTCAACAAAGTCTCATTTTTCCAGAAGCTTAGCTATTAAGAATGTTGGGCCATATTGTGACCAAAGTCCAGACATGTATTGACCTACCCAATAAGGAAACATGCATGTGATCTTAAATTATTTGTGATAATTAGGGAAATAATAGAGTCACAGGTAATCCAAACGTATGAAACAATAGAAATGATGTGTTATTCACACAGATCTTCCACGCTTCTACCCTAGCATTTTTTTAGGCTTGTCCTACAGTCGGTAGCCATGAGATCAAGGAACAGAAAGGGTAGAGTTCTGGGAGTTTATGGCAAAGGCAGAAACCATAAAACTAAGTCAAAAATAGGGTAGAGAAGTCTTCAGCTTGCATAGATAACAGTTGATTATATATGCTGAATGACAGATAGGTATCAGACTTCACGTGGCCCCAAATATCCAAATAGTAGTCTCCTTGTTATTTTCATTGACTTTCTATTAAATTTTGATAATGACATTAAAAATCTTATGTAAGAAAAAGTTAAAGGTAGATTTAGTTTCTATATTTCAAAGTGCAGTCTATATCCTTCTATTGCATGGTAGGCATCACAAAGCATGGTTTTTGCACCCAGTAGGATCCAGATAATTTGGCACGCTAAGGTATACGGTTTACCAAATCCAGACTGGTTGGCTAAGCAATTCTTTGTGAGAGAGAGGACTCAGATAAGAGTCAATAAATATGAATTAATTGCCGGCCAGACCCAGGTATTTTTCACTTATTACTTGCTTTTTCTAGATACAGTTGACCTCTGAATCCGTGGGTCCCACAAACATGGATTCAATCAACCATGGATCAAAAATATTTGGGGGAAAAGAAAGAAAAGGATGGTTGCATCTGTACTGAACATGTATAGGCTTTTTTTCTTGTCATTATTTTCTAAATAATACAGTATAATAACTATTTACATAGCATTTACATTGTATTAGCTATTATAAGTAACCTAGAGATGATTTAAAGTATATGGGAAGATGGTCATACGTTATATGCAAATACTGTGTCATTTTATGTAAGGGACTTGAGCATCCATGGACTTTCGTATCCACTGGGGGGTTGAGGGGGGGGGAAGTCCTGGAACCAATCCCCCCACAGATACCAAGGGACAACTGCACTTTCATTTATTTATCTTATTTATCCCTATGACTTAAAATAACTCTGAGGAAATATTCTATTGAGAGTGAGTCAGCAATATCAAGTTCTGTAAACACATTTTAATGAATAGAGAAGTAATCCCTAAGGGCTTACTTCAAGTGTCTGGGAAATGAGAAATGCTTTACAGAGGAAAAGGACTGAGAATCAAATATTCATGTCCATAATTTCAATCTTTAATCTTACATTTATAATTTATTGACTTGATATTTTTTCAAAGCTCTCAAAGCCATAAATAATTGCTAAATGTTGTTAAGACAAGTGATTATGTTATTTAGCTAAGACGGAATGATTCACAGCAAATCAGTTTGGGAGAAATCATTTAAGGATCCATTTATCCTTGGAGGTTCTGCTTGACCAAGCACACTGGTCAAGGCTCTCTGTGACTTGGGAATTTTCCTGATATGGATGCATAGTTTAGTCTTACACTGGGAGCAAAGCTTGGCATGGGTCCACATGTTCAGGCATCCCAGTCAACTAAGTCTGGCCAGGCCTGGATGGCCTTCCATTTGCAGATCCCCACCAGGGAGCTGACACAGAGCCAGATCCTCTCTGAAGGATACACAGTAAAGGGCCTTTCATCTGCAGAAGAAGGTCTTTTTTATCATTCCATAAGGAAAGTAAATAAAGCTGGAAACAGACTGAGAGAAATTTAGAGAGCTTTAAAAAAAAAAAAAATGAATGACGCAGGCATGTTTTTTTTTTTCTTTCCTAGGTTCATTTGGCTGCTGATGTTACATTCTTGCAAGACAGACTAAAAGGCGACAGTGTGACAGAAATAGGAATAACATTTCTGAAAAAGCTAGATGAGAAAAAATACAGAAGGAAAAAATGAAGAATAGCATGCAAAATTCCACAGGGTGGCTAGTTGAGGAGTTAATATTAGCTAAACATGTATAGCCATAGAGATTTTGAATTGCTTAATAGCATGGACTTTGAAAGGCTTAAAAATCAGCCAGAAACTTGAAATGCATGGCATGAGGATTTAACAGCTTTTTAAAAAAATTTTGCTTATAAATTACACATTTTCAATCTCATGTCTACAAGATCTCATATACAAATAACTCCTTATAGGGTAGCAAGCATAAATTCCACATATTATACAATCCATCCTCAAAGAGTCTATTCATTCCATTTACTTATGGTAAGAGAGAAAATGCACCACATATACAAACAGTTGATGAATTTGTCACTTTTCACTGGAAAAATGGATGAAATAATACAGCATAGAGTTCACTATATATAGACAGTTTCTAGATACTCTATATTGCATTCTCTGTAGAAACAATTCCATTTGTAACACTTTTTCATATTTTTCAGAAATTGTGGATGTGACTTTTCTCATACTCATGTATTAACTTTGCTTATAGCTTCAGCCTTCTGAGGCTACCTTTGATTTATAATCACCAAAGCAAGCTGTTTGTTTGGATGATAATTCTAAAACATTTAAAAATAGCATTTAATTTTATTTCATTTAATTTTTAATTTTAATTTTTAGATAGCTGGTATGACTCAAATTTCTTCCTTTTCTCATGAAATATTGCTGATGGTCAGGCCAGGAAATCTCTAAAATGGGAGGAAAATAATGTTCTTTGAGAATACTTTTTACCTCAAAGCTTATTCACTTACTACCATTTTTATTCCCTAAAAATATTCTGTAACCAGAACATGTTTAAAATTCAAAATGTACTGGATTAAATAAACAATAATCTTCATCAGACCATCAGCACACAAGGACAGCCTACAAGGCAGCCCAGAATCTACTGGGCTCAGCAGAGAACTCAAATGACCAGTAAAAGACACAATTAGTGTGACACCGTCAGTTAAAACTGGTGTAAGTGATATGGTAGTGCAGACGTCACCTAGGACTCAGGCGTTTGAAGATCCAGTTCTGTTTCTAGTGGCTTTAGCTGATCCTGACTGGTGACTGATCCTGGACAAAGCACATAATCTCTCAGCTTCTCTCTCTCTCTCTCTCTCTCTCTCTCTCTCTCTCTCTCTCTCTCTCTCTCTCTCTCTCTCTCTATACCATGCTTTCCCCCTCTCCCACCCCACCACTTTAAAATATGGGGATTGTACATGATAAATATCTAAAACTAAATGTATGTTTAAATGACATAAATGACCACTGAAATTTCACATTGTTGGTCTTTAGAAGACTACTGTGAAATTGTCCATTCCCCACCTACCCAGCTCTCTCTTCAAAAGGACATTGAGATAGGCATAAAGGACCAAATAGTGTCACTAGAGTAACTGCAGCATCAATGGATAGACTTTAAGCCTGTTCCACAGAAAACCAGGAGTAGAATCTGGAAGAAGCAGCTGTCTGATATCAGAAGGGATATCAGGATGTCATGTATTTTAGGCAGATGCCTCCAGAAGAATGCTTGCCTCCAATCTATCCCAAAGCTTCTTTTCAGGATTTTTCCATCTTCTGTTCAGTTGTCTCCTTCTCCTGTATAGTACACTCACCCCTCCAGGAATCCAAGATATTCATGTCTAAGGGCCTCCCTCTTAAATCAGCACCAAACTAGCTCCCTTGAAAATGTTTCACAAGTTGGAGGATGCTCCTACCTGTCTACACCTCCCTCTCCTTTCTCTCCCAGCCCAACCACCGAATCTCCTTCAGCCCAATGTTTTCATCACCCAGCCCTGAAGGCAGCTTAATCTGATATTCTCAGTGATGTTGCGTTAAACTTGATGAGGTCTTCATCACCCAGCCCTGAAGGCGGCTTAATCTGATATTCTCAGTGATGTTGCATTAAAATTGATGAGGTCTTCAGGATGAGGTTCACTCTACATCCCTTGTTTTTCTCAGCCCAGAGGGAAGAGACTCTCTTAGATTTGAATTTATGCTAGAAAAGGTGACATATGTAACTAAGAGAATGGCTTGTTTGTATTCAAGATGTGCTTTATCCTGAAGATTGTGAGAATCTAGAAAGTGCTGTTTATTAGAATTATGAGAGCCACACATATAATTCTAAATTTTCTAATAGCCACATTAAATAAGTAAAAATAAACAGGTGACATTGATTTTAATATTAATACTAATTATCCAAAATATTATTTCAACATTATCAATATGAAAGTTATTGAGACATTTTACATTCTTTTTTATGCTAAGTCTTTCAACTCCAGTGTGTACTTTATACTTTAACACATCTCAGTTCATGGTAAATTTTCAAAGGTTGAAGTGAAATGTAGTCCTGCCAAAACAATAAAGTTGTGTTTAGTGGTGTGTAGTACCTTCAGTTTTTAAATTTAAATTAATTGAAAGTACACTAAATTTAAAATTCATTCACACTAGTCACATTTTAAGTATTCAATAGTCACATGTGTTTAGTAGCTACTGTAAAGAACAGCACAGGTCTTGAATTTTTAGTCAAAGGTCCATTGGGTCTTCTTGACCTTTGACCTAAAGAATAAATGGAAAGACTTAGGATAATGGAGGAGAGAAGAAACAGATAGAAAAGAAAAAAGGGTAAAGAAAACCAGGAGAGACTGCCAGAGATTCATGAGATGTTTTCTCTCTGCCACCTGAGTGGCAACCCATAGAAACAATAAAGAAAGGTTGCACATCGTCCCCTGAACTCCAAGTGTATTACCATGGTTTGAGTGTCCCCTCCAAAACTCATATTGAAATTTAATTGCCATTTGTATCAGCCATTTCTGTTGCTTATAACAACATACACGAAACAGGGTAATTTATAAGAAAACGAAATTTATTGCTTACAGTTTCAGAGGATGGGAAGTCTACAGTGCAGGTAACACATCTTGATGGTAGCAATGGTGATGGCAGGGTATCACATTGCAGAAATGGTGGATCAGAGAGAGTGGGAGAGAGACCAACCTCTTCGTTCACTCTCCTTTTAAAGCCCTCAGAACCACGCCCCTGACCACCAGTATTAATCCATTCACTATGGCATGGTCCTACAATCTAATCACCTCTTCAAGGCCCCATCTTTCAATTACAGTAATAGGATTTCCCACCCTCAACAATTACAGCAGGGATCAAGTTTTGGGGTGGACATTCAACTCAAGACACCATCGTAACAGTATTAAAAGGCAGAGTCTTCAAGAGGTAATTAGGTCATGCTGGCTCTTCCCTCATAAATGGATTAATGCCATTATAATGGGAGTGGGTTCTTGATAAAAAGGACGAATTTGACCCAATTTCCTCTCTCTGTCTCATGCACTTGCCTTCATCTTTCAACTTCTGCCATGGGATGACCCTTGCCAGATGCTGGCACCATGCTCTTGGACTTCCCCACCTCCAGAACCAGAAGCCAAGTAAACTTTTGTTCTTTATAAATGACCCAGTCCGTGGTATTCTGTTATAGCAGCAGAAAACAGACAAAGACATGTTTTCCTTGTCATTGCAAAGTTGAGTCTTTTTGTTAAAGGGCCTGAGAAAGTTGCACAGGGTTATCTAATATTTTAATTTCACAAAATCCTTCACTCTAAACCCCAAATCATGATCAAAACAGAGATTTTTTATCATCCTGGCAAAGTCAAAGGGAAAAAAATGTTTGGAGCAGAGAGGTAGTTCAATGCTATTCAAAGCACACCACCAGACTGTTGTTTACTGAGGAGTAAACACCAAGCTGTTTACTGAAGAGGCCTGTCTTGGTTGGCTATTCAATATTACAGTTGCCAGGAATCAGAAATACTTCCTTCAGTGTCCTGTACATTTATTTATTGTCTTCTCAAATCCCTCAGTTTTATCCATTAGCTGTTAGCAGCCTGGATCTCTTTAGCAGTTGGAATGGACTATTGTGAATAAGTAAAAAGTTCCCTCTTCTCCCTGTTTATGAAAGACCAAAGCAGAAATTTGGAAAATCAAATGCTTGCAGTGAGAGGATGATATTAAAGCTTTTGTACCCGAAGAAACTACTTTTACAAAGATCTGTTACTACTTTAACAAAGATCTGCTAAAGACACAGTAAATGTTGAAATATATGTTAAGGATCTCTCCAGTTGGGACTGTAGACTCTGAGTGGTCATTATATTTCAGCTTCTTCCACCAGCTAATTAATATCTTCTCAGTAACATTGAAGGAGATCATGATGGTGGCATCCTCCCAGCCCTGGAAACATGGTTTGACAAGACTCAGTATCCCTCTTCTTAAAAAAAAGAGAGCCAAATTTCATTTACTGCACTTAGTCTTACATTCTTTGAAAACTCTGTCTAGTTGCTGCACACCTCATCCTGGTACACCTTCCAGAACTTTTGCTGGACATGACCAATGGCCAACCAATAGTGTCTATGACAAGCAGTCAACAGACAGAAGAAGGATACATCAGGTATAATGCACCAGTCTGTAGTCTGAGAAGAAAATACGCAGTTCTTATTCAATCAGCAAGTGTCACCTTAAATTTGAAAATAAGGCACAGCCACAACAATTATTAGCAAAATTTCATTTTTCAAGTGTTTCATTAAAGAGGAAAAGCTAAACAAAACAAATCAAAAGTTGGAAATCCTTCACTAAAAATGGTTAAGAAATAGGGTAATTTCCTGCAGTAATTCCTTATTCTCCCTTAAACTCAGACTCTGTCTTTCCCAATTAAGCCTTTCTTTGCTTTTTTCTTCCTGTTTCATCTTCCATTTTTTCTTAGCAGCCTTGTTGCCACTACCTACTCTTGTCTTTTCTTCCAAGAAATTTTCCTGCAACTCTTTACTTCCTCCTTTCTTCCCTCTTCCATTTCCTTTCTCTCAATTATGCTTCATGTAATGAACATTTGTTGGCTTTCTATATCTTTCCCCCTCCTAATAAAATGTCATTTTTCTGTTTAAGTGCCCACCATTTAATTAGGAAATCCATCTACTTCAGGAAAAGTCAGCCCTATTCACAGTTCCATTGCTATCACCTAAGCATAGTGGCTCATTCCCAGTTTAAAACCACTCCCTTGTCAGCCAGATCTAAGCCAATCCACACATGGTAATCCCCAGATTAATCATTGATTCCGGCGTGGTCTGGTCACTGTAATTTTTATTCTGTAGTTATGGAAAAAGTCTCTCTCTCTCTCTCTCTCTCTCTCCCCCCCCCCAATATGGCTGTGGTTGCTGCTGACGTAGGGAGTAGGACAAGGATAAAATGATCTAAAGAGAAGAAAAGCCTGCCTTATCTCTTGAATTTCAGTTATATGAGCCAATAAATTTACTATATTTTTTAAGAGATAGAGTTGGATTTCTGTTACTTCCAATCAGCAGGATTCAAAATAATGCATTTTCCAAATCTCCCATTCCTATTAATAATAGTGCCACAAAGTTCATTGCATGATAAATATGTGATAGGTCAGATAATCTGCAACATATTGAAAAATACTAAAGAGAATAAACAAGGTTTTTTATTATGGCATTTTTCACATGATTGAATGCTCAACAAAATAAAACTTGAATTTACATAGTTTTCCTCCTCACGGAGAAGAAAAGATTACGGGAGGGAGAGAATAGAAACCTATATCATAGTGTGCATCTACTCAACACACAAGGTCCAGAAAAGGGAGATTTCACAGGGAGAAAACATAGTTTTAAATCAGTGGTAGCTCTTAAAAAAAAAACAGAACAAAACCCCATACATTTCAGGTCTTTGCTTCAACTACTTTCACCGTAAACCTAAATCACATCAGGAGTCACTTGAGGATTCCAAAGTCGGAACAATCCTCTGATTTCAGAACGTGCCCAGTGGCATAAATCTTTCAAGCCAGTAGACTGTATTTCAGTGACTTGCTATTTCCGTGTGGTGTATGAATCACCTAGATTCCGATGACTTAGAAGAGGAAGTGCTTATTCCCAATGGTCTGTATATACCAAGCAGTAGAAGAACTTGGAAATACTGGTTTCTTGGATTTGGACTCAATTAACATTTTTGTCAGGTGCCACGCATATGTGGTATGTTGTTTCATTTTCACAACAATCTATAAGGCATTTAATTTGTACGAGAGAGAGAGAGAGAAGGGGTTGGCTATGAAACTGCAAAGGAACTAAATCTGCCAATGGTTTAAGCACATTAAGATGCAGAGCTGATGAGTAAGGGGAGTTGGCGATGGCTCCCAAGAGTAGAGCTTGGGGGACTAAGAGAATGGAAGAATGACAGGAGGAGGAGCCAGCTTAGACAAGAAGCTAATAAGCTTTGGTTATTTTGTGTTTGAGGTGTTTTTGAAATACTCCAACAATACCAGGAGCTCAGAAGAGAGGTCTGAACTGAAGATGGACTTTAAAGTCATCCATGTAAGGATACAAGTAAGAGCGATGGATGTGGACGGCCACACTCAGGGAGTGTATGGACTTGAGAAAATAGAATGGGCAAAGATAGAATCTTTAGAACTGCCACCATTCAAGAGGCAGCAAGGAAAGAAGAGCACAAAAAAGGCCAAACTTTCAATCAGAGATGTAGACGGGAGAAACTGGGAACACTAAAGCCAAGAGTCAAGGAGAATAGAGATGTCAGAGGTGTTAGACACCACAGAAAAGCTAAGAAAGTTGGGCCAGAAAAGGAATTTTAGAGTTGGTAAAGATAAGGTCTTTGGCTCAGAGCAATTTGAAGGCAGTAGTGGAGGTGAAGCCTCACTGCAGTGGGAGGTGAGATGCTGTGTGGAGAGGATTCTTTTAAGGAACTTGACTGTAGATGGGAAGAGACATAGAATACTAAGTTCAAAATTGGGCTGTTTGTTCTTTTATTTTTATATTTTAAGAATGCAGTCATCTGAAAATATAGGAGAGAGAGAATAACGAGAATAACCGATGAAGTGAGGCTGTAAGGAGGTAGAAGAGGGCAGGATCTAGATCACAGAAGAGAGGTTTGACTGTGAGCTGCAGAAAGACTACCCCTTCCCCTGGAAAGGCATGATGAAGTTGAGAGTGGGCATAGAAGGGGATGGGATTAGAAGTTTTAGGGGGAGACCTTGATCTAGCTCATGACCTTTGGCCTCAATCTCCCCTGTGAAGTGAGATTCAGGGTCTTTGTGGAGATGGAGATGGGCAGAGACTGGATGGGGATACTTTCTGCTGCAGAACACTGCCCATACTCTCAGCACTGACACACCAGAAGTAGAAGATAACTCAGCCTTCAGACTAAATGATTACACACATGCCTGTGGAGAAAATACACACGGCCTTTACTTCCCTTTACTTCTCCGTGATGGGACCAACACGCGAGGGATAATATCCTGACTGGATGCTCTTACCTGAGACTTTCCATGGATCATAAGCACAATTTCCTCTGTCTTCAAAGGAGATAGGGTGATATGGTTGTGTGTTACTTTAGGGAGCTCTTCCAAGCAATAAGCATATTTGTGGCTACAAAATTTCCCCAGGCCCTCCTTCATTCTGAAAGTGCTCATTATACGCACATAGAAATGACTACTGAAGAAAGCCACAGAAAGCCACATAACTGGGACTACCAAGTCTTGTATGGTGATTGTCCCAAAGACATCCAAAAAAATGTGAAAAGCTGACAAATGCCACTATTTAAAAAAATACCCCAGGAAAAGCAGCACAAAAGCTAGTGGCAGCAAGTAAAATGGCCCAGAAACAATTTTTACTGCTGCAGGGATGCTTAAAACCTGACAAAAAGAAAATTTTCACCCCCACTGTCCGTAGTCCCCCCCAAAACCATAAACTTTGACTGTCTTGTGGCTGCCTAAGACATTTCAGACAGTTTGAAAGTACTCCAGGTCAAAACAATGTACTTTTTCAATCCCTAGACAAGTGAAAGATTGCCCTTTTAAGCTTTTCTGAACACCTGCTGGGTGGAGTCCCTTATGAAAATGTCAAATCAAAATGAATGAACGGAGAAAAGAAGTCCCAAAACTGGTTGCTCGAGTGTAGACAACTCAAGGGGCAATTCTTTACCAAGAATGCAACTTCTCCAGACCCAGCAGTTCATTAAGATGTTTCTATGCATGGACTTGGCCAGCTGTCTCCTGGCAAAGATTTGTCTTCTAGAATCTAAAGTTAAGCATAATTGAACATAGCTGAACTAAGTGTTGGTGATATTTCTGGTAGCTACATTTAAGAGGCAGAAACATTTGTGGCAAGTTTTTCTTGGAGACAAGAAGATAGACCATGCACCCGTTAGGATGGCTACCGGCATAAAAACAGGAAATAACAAGTATTGGTGAGGATGTGGATAAATTGAACGCTTATGAACTGTTAGTGGGAATGTAAAATGGTGCAACCGCTGTGGTAAACAATATGGTGGTTCCTCAAAAAAATAAAAATAGAGTTACCATATAATCCAGCAATTTCACTTCTGTTTATATACTCCCCAAAACTGAATGCAGTCTTAAAGAGATACTTACACACCTATGTTCATAGCAGCATTGTCTACAATAGCCAAAATGTGAAGGCAACCCAAGTGTCCATGAACAGATGAATGGATAAACCAAATGTGTATACAATGGACTATTATTCAGCCGTAAAAAGGAGGAAATTATGCTGCATGCTGCAGCATGGATGAATTTAGAGGACGTTATGCTATGTGAAATCAGACAGTCATGAAAAGACAAGTACTGTATGACTTCACTTATATGCAGTACCTAGACGTATTCAGATCCATAGAGACAGAAAGTAGAATGGCAACTGCTAGAGGTTAGGGCAGTGAGGAATGGGAAGTTATTACTGTTTCATGACTACAGAGTTTCAGTTTTGCAAGATGAAAAGAGTGCTGAAGATGAACAGTGGTGATGGTTTCCCAACAATGTGAATGTACTTAATACTAGTGAAATGTACACTTAAAAATGGTTAAGATGGTAAATTTCATGTTACATATATTTTACAACAATTAAAGTTTTTTTAAATAACGAATCAAAAGTTTACAATAAAGGATTGATTACACAAACAAAAAAAGACATTTAAGGGGCATTTTAATTTCACAGCATATGGACTTTATTTGAATCCCAATTCACGGTTTATAACTGTATAAGGCAAGTGGGAACTTAAATACTTACGGGATAGTCAATGATGTTAAGGAATCCTTGTTATTTCTTAGATGTGATGATGGTATTGTTTTGTGTGTGTGTCCTTTCTTTAGAGATACACACATATATTTACAGATGAAATGATATGATATTTGGAATGTGCCTCAAAATAATCTGGAAATGAAGGGAAGTGAGGGAACATCAATGAAATCAGCATTGGGTTGATAACTGTTGAAACTGACTAATGGGTACATGAAGCTTCATATTATTTTTTCTACTTTGTTTATTCTTGAAAATTCTGCTAATAAACCTTTTTCTTAAATTTTAACAATTGTTAAATCTGTGTCTATGGAGGCTCGTTATACTATTCTATTTTTCTCTATGTTAGTATAATAATCATTACCTAAAGTAAAAACAAAAATCTTTCACCAGAATGATTCATCCATATCTGATGGTGTCATTAGTTCTTTTTTTTTTTTTTTTTTTATTTTGTCGATATACATTGTAGCTGATTATTGCTCCCCATCACCAAAACCTCCCTCCCTTCTCCCTCCCCCTTTCCCCCCCAACAATGTCCTTTCTGTTTGCTTGTCGTATCAACTTCAAATAATTGTGGTTGTTATATCTTCTTCCCCCCCCCCCGGTTTTTGTGTGTGTGTGTGTGTGTGTGTGTGTGCGTGCGTGTGTGTGTGTGTGTGTGTGTGTGTGTGTGTGTGAATTTATACATTAATTTTTAGCTCCCACCAATAAGTGAGAACATGTGGTATTTCTCTTTCTGTGCCTGACTTGTTTCACTTAATATAATTCTCTCAAGGTCCATCCATGTTGTTGCAAATGGCAGTATTTCATTCGTTTTGATAGCTGAGTAGTATTCCATTGTGTAGACGTACCACATTTTCCGTATCCATTCATCCGATGATGGGCATTTGGGCTGGTTCCAACTCTTGGCTATTGTAAAGAGTGCTGCGATAAACATTGGGGAACAGGTATACCTTCGACTTGATGATTTCCATTCCTCTGGGTATATTCCCAACAGTGGGATAGCTGGGTCGTATGGTAGATCTATCTGCAATTGTTTCAGGAACCTCCATACCATTTTCCATAGAGGCTGCACCATTTTGCAGTCCCACCAACAATGTATGAGAGTTCCTTTTTCTCCGCAGCCTCGCCAGCATTTATCACTCAGAGTCTTTTGGATTTTAGCCATCCTAACTGGGGTTAGATGGTATCTCAGTGTGGTTTTGATTTGCATTTCCCGGATGCCGAGTGATGTTGAGCATTTTTTCAGATGTCTGTTGGCCATTTGTATATCTTCCTTAGAGAAATGCCTACTGCTTAGCTCTTTTGCCCATTTTTTAATTGGGTTGCTTGTTTTCTTCTTGTAAAGTTGTTTGAGTTCCTTATATATTCTGGATATTAATCCTTTGTCAGATGTATATTTTGCAAAAATTTTCTCCCACTCTGTTGGTTCTCTTTTAACTCTGTTAATTGTTTCTTTTGCTGTGCAGAAGCTTTTTAGTTTGATATAATCCCATTTGTTTATTTTTCCTTTGGTTGCCCGTGCTTTTGGGGTCGTATTCATGAAGTCTGTGCCCAGTCCTATTTCCTGAAGTGTTTCTCCTATGTTTTCTTTAAGAAGTTTTATTGTTTCAGGGTGTATATTTAAATCCTTAATCCATTTTGAGTTGATTTTAATATACGGTGAGAGGTATGGATCTAGTTTCATTCTCCTGCATATGGATATCCAGTTATCCCAGCACCATTTGCTGAAGAGGCAGTCCCTTCCCCAGTGAATAGGCTTGGTGCCTTTGTCAATGATCAGATGGCAGTAAGTGTGTGGGTTGATTTCTGGATTCTCTATTCTATTCCATTGGTCAGTGTGTCTGTTTTTATGCCAGTACCATACTGTTTTGGTTATTATAGCTTTGTAGTATAGCTTAAAGTCAGGTAGTGTTATGCCTCCAGCTTTATTTTTTTTGCTCAGCATTGCTTTGGCTATGCGTGGTCTTTTATTGTTCCATATAAATGTCTGAATAGTTTTTTCCATTTCTGAGAAAAATGTCTTTGGAATTTTGATGGGGATTGCATTGAACTTGTATATCACTTTGGGTAGTATGGACATTTTCACTATGTTGATTCTTCCAATCCAAGAGCATGGAATATCTTTCCATCTTCTTGTATCCTCTCTAATTTCTCTCAGCAGTGGTTTGTAGTTCTCATTATAGAGATTTTTCACCTCCTTGGTTAACTCAATTCCTAAGTATTTTAATTTTTTGGTGGCTATTGTAAATGGGCAGGCTTTCTTGATTTCTCCTTCTGCATGTTCACTATTGGAGAAAAGAAATGCTACTGATTTTTGTGTGTTGATTTTGTATCCTGCTACTGTGCTGAAATCATTTATCAATTCCAACAGTTTTTTTGTAGAGGTTTTAGGCTGTTCGATATATAGGATCATGTCATCTGCAAACAGGGACAGTTTGACTTCATCTTTTCCAATCTGGATGCCCTTTATTTCCTTCTCTTCTCTGATTGCTCTGGCTAGTACTTCCAACACTATGTTGAATAGGAGTGGTGAGAGTGGGCATCCTTGTCTAGTTCCTGTTCTTAAAGGAAAAGCTTTCATCTTTTCCCCATTCAGGATGATATTGGCAGTGGGTTTGGCATATATGGCTTTAATTATGTTGAGATATTTTCCCTGTATACCTAACTTATAGAGGGTCTTTGTCATGAATGAGTGCTGAACTTTATCAAATGCTTTTTCAGCATCTATAGAGATGATCATATGGTCCTTGTGTTTGAGTTTATTAATATGGTGTATCACATTTATTGATTTGCGTATGTTGAACCAACCTTGCATCCCTGGGATGAATCCCACTTGATCGTGATGAATAATTTTTCGTATGTGTTGCTGTATTCTGTTTGCTAGTATTTTAGTGAGGATTTTTGCATCTATATTCATCAAGGATATCGGCCTGTAGTTTTCTTTTTTGGTTATATCTTTACCTGGTTTTGGTATCAGGATGATGTTTGCTTCATAGAATGAGTTTGGGAGATTTGCGTCCGTTTCAATCTTTTGGATTAGTTTGTAAAGAATCAGTGTCAATTCCTCTTTGAATGTTTGGTAAAATTCTGCTGTGAATCCATCTGGTCCTGGGCTTTTCTTTGTTGGGAGCCTTCTGATAACAGCTTCAATCTCCTTTATTGTTATTGGTCTGTTCAAATTTTCTACGTCTTCACGGTTCAGTTTTGGGAGCTTGTGTGTGTCCAAAAATTTATCCATTTCCTCCAGATTTTCAAATTTGTTGGTGTATAGTTGTTTATAGTAGTCTCGAATGATTCCTTGTATTTCAGATGAATCCGTTGTAATATCACCTTTTTCATTTCTAATTTTTGTTATTTGAGTCTTCTCTCTTCTTTTTTTTGTTAGCCATGCTAATGGTTTGTCAATTTTATTTATCTTTTCAAAAAACCAACTTTTTGATTCGTTGATCTTTTGAATTGTTTTTTGGTTTTCAATTTCATTCAGTTCTGCTCTGATCTTAATGATTTCTTTCCGTCTGCTAACTTTAGGATTGGATTGTTCTTGTTTTTCTAGATCTTTAAGGTGAAGTGTTAGGTTGTTCACTTGCCATCTTTCCATTCTTCTGAAGTGAGCATTTAATGCAATAAATTTTCCCCTCAATACTGCTTTTGCAGTATCCCACAGGTTTTGGTATGATGTATCATTGTTTTCATTAGTTTCAATAAACTTTTTGATTTCCTGCTTGATTTCTTCTTGGACCCATATGTCATTAAGTAGAATGCTGTTTAATTTCCATGTGTTTGTATAGTTTCCAGAGTTTTGTTTGTTATTAATTTCTAGTTTTAATCCATTGTGGTCTGAGAAGATACATGGGATAATTCCAATTTTTTTGAATTTATTGAGACTTGATTTGTGACCTAATATGTGATCTATCCTAGAGAATGATCCATGTGCTGATGAGAAGAATGAATATTCTGAGGTTGTTGGGTGGAATGTTCTGTAGATATCTGCCAATTCCAATTGGTCTAGAGTCTTGTTTAGATCTTGTGTTTCTCTACTGATTCTTTGCCTAGATGATCTGTCTAATATTGACAGTGGAGTGTTCAGGTCCCCTGCTATTATGGTATTAGTGTCTATTTCCTTCTTTAGGTCTAATAGAGTTTGTTTTATAAATCTGGCTGCTCCAATATTGGGTGCGTACATATTTATGATTGTTATGTCTTCTTGATGGATCAGCCCTTTTATCATTAAGTAGTGTCCCTCATTGTCTCTTTTTATGGTTTTTAGTTTAAAGTCTATTTTGTCAGATATAAGAATAGCTACTCCAGCTCGTTTTTCTTTTCTGTTTGCATGGTAAATCTTTTTCCATCCTTTCACTCTTAGTCTGTGTGAATCTTTATGGGTGAGGTGGGTCTCTTGTAGGCAGCATATAGTTGGGTCCTGCTTTTTGATCCAGTCAGCCAGCCTGTGTCTTTTAATTGGGGAATTTAAGCCTTTTACATTAAGAGTTCTTATTGAAAGGTGTTGATTTATTCCTAGCATTTTATTGGTTGTTTGGTTGTCTTAGGTGTCTTTTGTTCCTTGCTTTCTGATTTACTGTATGGTTTCTTTGTTTGTTGGTTCCTTAGGTTGTAGATAGTGTTTATGTTAGCTTGTTTTCTCTTCATGAATGCCATTTTTATTGTACTAGCGGGTTTAGATTTTTCTTGGGTTTTTATGGCAGTGGTAGTTATTTTTCAGGAACCAAACCCAGTACTCCCTTGAGGATTTCTTGTAAGGGTGGTCTTGTGGTAGTGAACTCCCGCAGTTTTTGTTTGTCTGAGAAATATACTATTTGCCCCTCATTTCGGAAGGATAGCCTTGCAGGGTAGAGTATTCTTGGCTGGCAATCTTTGTCTTTTAGTATTTTGAAAATATCATCCCATTCCTTTCTAGCTTTTAGGGTTTGTGATGAAAAGTCTGATGTTAACCTGATTGGGGCTCCCTTATAGGTGATTTGATGCTTCTCTCTTGCAGCTTTTAAGATTCTCTCTTTGTCTCTGAGTTTTGCCAATTTGACTATGACATGTCTTGGAGAAGGCCTTTTTGGGTTGAATACGTTTGGAGATCGTTGAGCTTCCTGGATCTGAAGATCTGTGATTTTTCCTATACCTGGGAAGTTTTCTGCCACTATTTTGTTGAATATGTTTTCAATGGAATCTCCATTTTCCTCCCCTTCTGGAATACCCATGACTCGGATATTTGAGCGCTTGAGATTGTCTGATATCTCTCTCAGATTTTCTTCAATGTCCTTGATTCTTTTTTCTTTCCTTTTGTCTGCTTGTGTTATTTCAAACAGCCCATCTTCAAGTTCAGAGGTTCTCTCTTCAACTTCGACAAGCCTGCTGGTTAAACTCTCCGTTTTGTTTTTTATTTCGCTGAATAACTTCTTCAGTTCAGCAAGTTCTGCTACATTTTTTTCAGGATATTGATTTCCTTGTACATTTCCTCTTTCAGATCCTGTATACTTTTCCTCATTTCATCATGATGTCTAGCTGAGTTTTCTTGTATCTCATTCAGTTTCCTTAGAATTATCACTCGAAATTCCTTGTCAGTTATTTCAAGGGCTTCTTGTTCTATGGGACCTAGAGTTTTAGATTTATTAACTTTTGGTGGTGTACTTTCTTGATTTTTTGTATTTCTGGTGTCTTTTTTTTGGTGTTTATTCATTGTGGCAGGGGGTTTCACAGTCCACCGGTTTGAGACTAATGACTAACTAGGATGTTGCTGTGGTTGCCAATTTGGTATGGCTCCCTCCGTGACTGCTCAGTTGGCCTCTAGTGCCTTGTGTGTATGGTTGCCTTGGGTCTTGGGCTTCTCCGGGGAGCCACCTTTCTGGTCAGCTTGGACTCTGCTGGGCTGGTGGATCACGTACCACAGGGTGTGTGATCTCTGTTGAGCTTTCACTTCCTGTGCAGGATTTCTCCCCATTCCGTGTGCTCTGGCCCAGGCTGTTAGATCGTGCAGTGGCGACCCCACCGGGTGTGTGGTTTCTGTCGAGTCTCCGCCTCCCTGGCCGCACGTCTCCCCCCTCTGTGTGCACTGTGCTGGGCCAGGGCGTGTCTTCTGCACCCCTCGTCTATCAGCTGGGCCTTCAAGACCCTGCTCGGCACCACCTCGCTCAGGAAGTCTATCAGGTTTCTGCTAGGCACAGACGACCAGTCTCTCTGGGTGCCTTTGTAGCACTGTGTAGATCTTTCTCGGGTCTTGTTCACCTTTGTATCCCCCCGGTATAAACCGAGTCTAGCGCCCGCCTGCAGCCTGCTCTCCGGCAGGTTCAAGTGGACCTGGGAACTCTCCTACCACACTATTCCCAACCAGAAATTCGTTAGGCTTTTTTCCAAACTGGTGGCCGCAGAGATGGTATCTGCCTCCCAGTAACAGGAAGTTTACCGGGGGCCAGAGTCCAGGGTGTGGTGGAGTGACAGTCGGCCCGCCCGTACTTCCTTGCCCTCCCAACACTGGCCGGGGACGCCCCACGCCACCAGCCCCACCAGAGAACTGCGGAGGGAGTGGGAGAGGAGGCCGGCCCACAGGCTCCGGAAAGCCCCGCGCCGGGCCAAGCAAGTGGGAGGGCTCAGTGATGGCCGAGCAGGGCGGAGCTGCCCGCCCCTGGGAAAATGGAGGCAGCACCGGGGCGGTGAGTGGCCTGGTGGTGCAGGCGGGAGCCGGGTGGGCATCCGCCCCCCGAACAGAACTGGGCCAAGGGTCACTCACAGGGTTGTGCCAGTTCGGGTGCTCGCTCTCTGTCTCTGGTTTGTCGCCTTCCGTGTTCTCGGCCGCTGCCGCCTCGGGCTGTTCAGTCGCGGCGCGGCTCGGGCGCTCCCAGGAATCTTCTTTAATGCTGGCCTGAAACCTCGAATCCTGAATAGGGCAGCTGGCCGCCTTCAGCGCGGCCCCGGCCTCCGGGATCCTGGCTGCATCCACAGCAGCCCTGGTGCCGTGTTCCCTGTTTCGAGACTCGCTTTTGCAGCTAAGAGACAGTTCTTTTCCTGCTCCACACTTAAAAGCTGTTGCCTGTAAATGAGGCAGCCTCTCCTGCCGGGGGCAAAGTGGCGTTCAGCCCCCACAACCGGCCAGCAGCAGCGGTCCTCCCTTAAGAGATGGCAAGAGGAAGGTCCACAAGTTTCCCGGCTGCCTGAGGCCCAGTGGCCGCCTTTCCCACCTCAGCTACTCCGTGCCAGCTGCCGCAGCCACCGCCATCTTGAAACTCTCCACCTCATTAGTTCTTTTTACTGCCTCTCTATTGTCTACAGGGCTAAATAGAAGTCACCTAGAAGACAAGTGAAACCTGCCCTCTGCCTTTTTTTCCAGCCCTTGCATCTAGTGCCAGGGCAATGCTGAACTAGTTTGGCTCCTGAATACACAATGCTATCCAGGCCTCTGTGCCTTTTCATATGCTGTTCCTTCTTCCTGCAAAGCTCTTTCCCTTCTTTACACCAGATAATCAATCCATCCTCCAAAAACCTCTTCAGTGTTCATATTCTCTAAAAGCTTCCCTTATGCTTCTCCTATTCTTTAATTAGTCAATTTATATCTTTCTTCATTCCATAACTATCTGAGGCAGTTCTAAGGCAAATTACCACTCTACTATTTCTCTGACATGTGCATACATTAATCTTTGCACAAATCCCATTGCATTGTAATTATTGGATTACAGGTCTTTTCTGCTCCCACTAGACTATGGTCATATAATGAATACTCAGTAAATGTTTATTAAATCAAACTGGCAGCTGTTTTAAAATTTTTTGACTGATATCACAAATAGCGGCAAAGGCTAAAATGAAGGAAATTCATCCAATAACTAGAATATGTTTTTCATACTTTAAATCAATAAAGAAAACAAAATAGACACCAGAGCTGATTAAAATGGTCATTGGAGATTTTGTTTCATCTTAGAACACTAAAAGATGATTCCAGTCGTAGGATTATTTTGAATCAGTTCAGAAAACCTCAGAAGATCTTAAGCAGAAATTAATGTCATGTAGATGTTCTTTTCTGTAGATATAACGATTGTGTGGGGGAACACTGGAAGAAAATTAGGCAGTACAAAAGATGTAAACTACTGATTAGTAACATTGGTAACATTTACACATTTTTTCCATGCATTTTTGTGATCTTCTTGCTTCTCTTTTCCTTTTTGATTTACTTTAAGAAGTATTCGTGCAAACAGTTTAGAGTCAGATAATGGTGTAAATTATCTGCCAACCTCCCACCCCCAACCTCCACCACTTCCACCTCTGCTACCATTTTCTGCTTCATATCAGCACCTCCCTTCTACTCTTGTAACCAATTTTTCCGGTAGTTATTGCATTTCTGTACATAACATGCTCATGGAGCCCTTTCTTGATTTTTCAGTTTGAGGCATTGTTTCTTTACTTCTACATAAGAAAGATAAGGCCTTCTCACACATAGTCTTCATTTCAACCACACACATAGGCAAACTTCCTGACCCTCATTTTTTTTACTATAGTAGGCTCTGAAAACCCATGCATCACTTTTTTCTATTCATTATGAGTCACTCAGTCCAGCAAGGGAGTGAATTAATCTCTATCTCCTGAAGATTTTCCAAAAACTTGTGGACATGTTTTAAAATCACCACACACTATTTGAAAAAGGGCTCAGTGATTTTTCCAGTAAAACATTAAAGACTCATAATTTAGTTACCATTGTAACTTTCTTCTTCACTAACCCTTGACATACAGGGTTAATCTTATTATGGAGGGGCTGATTTTGCCATCATGTTGTGTGTTTTCCTTTCACCATCATTCTAGGGATTTCTTGATCCTCTACCTTGCATGGAGTCCCTTGTTTCTTTGGTCCCATTACTTCCCTCTCTTGGTGTACTTCCTTTTCAGGAAGAGTGCATACTCTAGTTATTTCCTGATAACGGATGAATAGGAGATAAAGTTTGTGAAAATATAATCATCCAGCTTCCAGCTGTTTTTCAGAAGTTCAATGCAATTTGATGCTCTATCCTTGGTCTATTCTTTCTCCCTGGTAAACTTTAGGATTTTTTCCGTATCCTTTTGTTCCAAAATTGCACATTGATGAGTCTCGGTGTAGGTCTGAAGAGTCCCACTATTCCAGTAACCAAATGGAATTCTTCAATACAGAATTCAACACCATTCCATTTGGGAAAAATGTATTGAATTATCTCTTTAATAATGTCTTATCTTATTTTATCTTATTCTCTCCATTTTCCCCTGTTTTCTCCTGGAATTTTATTATTAGGACGTTAGATCTCCAGAACTGGTCCTCTGATTTTTTTTTTTTTTTACTTTTCTTTCTTTTCCATCTTTTTATTTTAATCCTTTGCTTCCTGAGAGAATTCTCTAAGTTTATCTTCCAAATCTTCTATTGCACTTTTAATTTCTGCTACCACATTGTTAATTTCCAAGAGTCTTCTTGTCCTCTAAATTTTTTTAATACCATTCTATTCTTATTTCTTATATTTCCTCTCATATCCCTAAAGTCATTAATGGTAGTTTTGTTTTAAAAAAATTCTTTAAAGTGCATAGTTTCTGTTTCCTCATAGTAATTTTTGTTTGTTTGTTTTGGCCTCTGTCTTACATACTTTTCTCAAGTCTCTGGAGCTCCTTGACTCTCCTCTTATATTAGATAAAATATGAAATTTGGTGGAGTTTTTAGATTATGGGTTTCAATATAGCATAAACTGGGGAATGTAAATGTGAATCTCAAAATGCATCATTTTATTGAAATCACTTCTTTTGGGCAGTTGGATTTGCTAGAAATGGCTCTTCTGACTACTACTTACAGAATATAGGCCCAATGGCAGCATTCTGGGATCCAGGTTGGAGAAAAAAGCTAGGGAAATAAAAATTCAGTATGTACATTTTAACTTAATTTTCACTTGTTCAGTATAGTGTCCCTGCCTTCAACTATGCCTAGTGCCCTTCTGTTCAAAAATCTTTTTGAAAAACCATATCTAGAGATTAAAACTCCTAGCTTCTGCTAGGGTAGGGAGAAGCAGTTGCTTGGTGACACAGAATAGCGACAGAGATCTGAGGGACATTTTTATTAAACAAGCTTTCAACCAATCCCGTTTTTAACTCTGCCTCCAGCCTCATTTCCAGAGGTCACTTGTGCTGTTATTCCTGAGCACGTTACAGATTCCATGGTACGAATCACATTGCTTCGTAATCTTTTCTTACTTCTGGCTTGGGTTTCAGATTTCTAACATCTGTTAGGCCAATTATTACTTACCACTTGCTTTCCAGCTTCCAAAAACTATGTTGCTTTTTCCTCCTCGCCTGTTCTCTGGTTGCTTTATGACATTAAAAAATATCCATTTACTTTTATTTTATTGTGGCTGAATGTGTACTTTTTTTGTTTGTTTGTTTGTTTGTTTTTAAAGATGACCGGTAAGGGAATCTTAACCCTTGACGTGGTGTTGTCAGCACCACACTCTCCCAAGTGAGTTAACTGGCCATCCCTATATAGGGATCCGAACCCGTGGCCTTGATGTTATCAGCACCACATTCTCCCGAGTGAGCCATGGGCAGGCCCTTGAATGTGTACTTTCAAACCTACAATTTTAAACAGAAGTACCTTTTTCAAAATTGCTTTTCATTGCCAATAATCATATTTACCAAGCATTATATTTGATAAGTATAAATTGTTGGATACCAAATTGGACTGGGAATATAGAAGATCTGGGGAAAAGGTTTAGATTTTTAGAAATAAAATAAAATGACTATTTTAAAGAGTGAGCTTCCTTTTACATCTGCAGGGAGAGTTAGGCAGCTTCTAGCTGGGAAAAATGTGCTTATGAGACTGGAAAGGTTGGGAAAGGTTGTGAAATTCTCTTGGTATGAACAGTAACAAGCAGATTTAAAAGTTAAAGAATGTGGACTAAAACTTTGTCCTCTTAGATTGCATATGAATTGAATAGGAACAGTTGTCTCATCAGGAAATCTTGAACAGAGCTGGAAGCAGAAGAAAGGGTTAGGATTATTTTGATTTTTAAGAGGAAAAACATCTGGTTTTGATTTTATTCACTGCCCTCTCCAAGTGCTTTTAAGTATCTTTAAAGACATCAAGACACATGATGATCTAGTATCCACGAAATAAACTATGGCTGAATGAACCTCCTGTGTATCCATCTGCTTTCTTGGTCATGAAAATAAGTTGCCCCACAACTTGACCACACCTCAGATTTGAGATTATTCAAGTTGCTCTTTTTGGATTATGTGTTTTAAGAATAGAATATTGAGGGCCGACCCCATGGCGCACTGGGGAGAGTGTGGTGCTGGGAGCGCAGCAGCGCCTCTGCAGAGGGTTCAGATCCTATATAGGGATGGCTGGTGCACTCACTGGCTGAGCACGGTGCGGCCAGTCACAAAAAAGACAAAAAAAAAAAAAAAAGAATAGAATATTGCAAAGTAAACCAAACCATTTGTGGCCGCCTGCCTCTGATAATCTGAGGTACTGTTTCCCAAACTGTGTTCTGCAGAACATCAATAACCCCTTGTTGATGTTATTGTTGGTGGGTACTCTATGAAAAAAACTTTTTTTTAAAATTTTCTTTTGCCATATGTAAGAAAAATATTAAATATATTTAGATAATTGTTTTTCTTATGCTATACTCTGCCTTTAAGAAGTGCAGTACCATACACGAAAGACCAACAAATAATATTAGAAATCACCTGATTTAACACATGGTTTTGAAGTCTAGGAATGATAACGTGTTTACCAAAATGCAGCATCTGGTTGCTGGTTTACTATCTATGGTTATATACCTTACATCTTAAAATTTGAAGAAATATTTGTGATACTTAAAATTTTTTTTCTTAAAATAAAAAATTACTATTTAATTTTTCTTGTTTTTTATCAGTTTTGTTGCTATTTTGCAGGAGTAGCCAAATAATTTCAAAAAACACTTCAGAAGGCATAAAATCATGCTGGGAAGAGAAAACATATAGCTTTAATGTGGTACAAAGAGATATATGATCAAGTGCTACAGTGAGTTTAACAGGCGAAGTCATAAGAGTTCAAAGAAGGAAGTTACTGTGAACTGATGTAGTTGGGGAACTCATTGAGGATTGGAAATAGGGCTCGAAAAATGGAAAATACTGTGTGTTGAACGTTACTCATCCATAGGTCTCATGTCTTGCTGTAAGCCAAGAATGCAAGGCTCTGACTGCTTTTTATCGAGGCCAATTTTAGGGTTGTGTTTGCAGCAAGCAACCTTGAGAGATGAAGTAAGGGCTCCCTCTTGCACAAAGAGTAGGTTTGATTATTACTTGCTATAAAATGGTGGTGTCCCAAGTCCAGTGTTCTCTCCAGTATTGCAACCTACAGTGTGTACAAGTATCCATCTTAGCCTTCCGCATTCCCAGTAGGACTTAGGGGCAAGGGGAACCAGTGCAAACTTGATGCTCATGCTGTTTGCTCTGCTGTGTTTAATATAGCCTTTGTCACTGGCCCAGAAAATCTCATTTTTTCTGCCAGCTTCCATGATACAGTAACAGGCTGTTAGTTTGTAAGTAGGGTAAAATCAAATCCCAGACCCAGCATTGGGATAATGAGAAAAAAGAGAATCAGTTGAGTGGAAAAGTGCAACTGAGCCTGGTATGTTTCATGCTGGTGGCAGTGAGCATGGTAGAATGGTCAGAATGCCTGATTAAATCAGAGATTATATGTTGGAGACTATTGAAAAAATAAGGCTAGATAGGTGGGATGGGGTGAAGGAGGCAGGTAGATATTAAGGGTTTTGAATGATAGGCAAAGGAATTTAGATCTGTTTACTAAGCCAAGCACCGTATTAAGCACTGGGTATACAGTGTGGAACAAAATCAGATTCAACTCTCGACTCGTGTGAAAATAGAAATTTCCTATCTCCCAAATTCAAGATCAGAATTTAGGCAATACAAAGGGCCATAAACCCAAGCCTTAAATAAGACACCTCTAGAAGCAAATTGAAACCTGTCCCAATTGACCAATGACACCTTTGCTTCAGTGACCATGATTCTGAAAGCCAATCAATCAGTGATAGTCTCACACTTCTGAAAGTCACCCAATTAGCAATTGCTCCACTCCAATAACTGCACTTCCATGCTAAAAATTCTACCAATTTGCAAACAAGTCCCACTTCTGAAAGTCCACAAATTTCTGAAATCTACCACTTCCCAAAATTCTATGTAAAATCAGCATATTTGTCTGAGGAAACTGTGTCCTAGAAGCACACCTCTCTTTGGCTTAACAAACAATAAATTCAACTTCTTGTTTCTTCAACACATGGAGCTTAGAGTCTAGATTTGATAGTACAAATCATGGGGATAGTACAAATCAGGGTGATGGAATCAGTGTTTTACGAAAATTGATTCTGAATTGCAGGAAGGAAGGATTAGAAGAGGGAAAGACCACACAGTTAAACTAGCTAAAAGACCTAGTTTTTACCTAGTTTCTAACCCAGGATCAGAGGAGATAGAGTCTGTATAACTTGGAATTCATCTCAGCAGTTTACATCCGACCCCTCATACAAAGTGATTCAGTATACTGAGCTACAGCATCAAGCATCACTGAAGGAAAAAAAGGATAAGTGACTCTAAGAAGTAAATTGCTGAGAAAATGAGACAAATAAGGGACCACCCAAGAGTTTTATATATAGGGAGGGGCTGGTTCATTTTGATACACAGTAAATGTCAAAGAACACAGTGAACATGCTAAGAAGAGTTCTGAGAGTTAGCTTAGCTTTCCATAGCAATACTGGTTTGATAGATTCTTAAGCTGCCACTATTTAAAAGCAATCCTACACATAGTGAATGAAATATTACATTGAAAAAAAAATAGCCACCACCCCCAAAAAAGAATGAATTGAAGAAAAGAACACTCAATGGGACAAGCCATTGTGGAGAAACCCTGAAATGGCACCACCTCAAGAGGAGATCCTTAAGACTTGATACTGATTACTGAACAATGCTGCTCCAAAACACAGTAGGAATGTAATGGAACAGGCCTTCATTGGGAGGCTCAGGGTAGCCAGGGAGTTTATGAGGTTATACTTTCCGTAGGGTTGACTTTTCAGCCTTGATAATAAGAATCTAACTCACTCTCAAGCCTTAGCTGAAATATTGCCTCTTTAATAAGAATTTCTGCGAATATTCCTAGGCAGAATTTAGTTTCCATTTTCTCAAAACACTTTGCTTATACTTTTACTATACTATGTTTAATTTTTTTATTATTTAATTTTTGTTATTTTAATTTATTATGGCTAATTGCTGACATATTTGCCTACCAATTCCTCAAGAATAGAGGTTATATCTTATTTCTCTCCTTTTCTCCAATCCATTTAGCCTACTGCTTTATAATAATGACAATAACTTTTGTTTATTGAGAATTTCCTAGGCACTATCTTATTTAATCCTCACCAAAGTTATCTGGGTAAGTGATATGATTATTCCACATTTTACAGATGCCAAAACTGAGATTTAGAAAGGTGTTTAGTGTCACATACTTAGTAGCAGCTGAGCCACGAACCCAATGTTACCTGTTTCCAGTGACTGAGCTCTTAATCATGGGATTATAAAGACTCTCACATACAGTGGGTATCCTCAGTATATACTTGGATGTTTCCTGAATGACTGAAAATGAATATAGTGAGAAGTATATGGTGAACCTGAGAGCATTGGTTAAATGGAGCCCAAAACTTGAAAAGGAAAATTACTGAAAAGTGAGTTGCAGATTATTAGAAGCAAACTGTGACTACTGAATATACAAGCTTATTTCTCACCATTATCAATAATTTTATCAAATCGATTTTCTTATGTAATTTTCTCCTAGCAAAATAAACTATGATACCATAGGAGAACTCACGCACAACACACATAATACCCGTATACTTCCTATTTGACTTTAATTCCTCAGTAACATATTCCATTAAGTCTTAGGCATCTTTCCCTAGCTCCATTGCTATGGCCACCTAGAGTCTAAAAGAAAGCAGCATTCTCTCTTTTTTTTAATCAGCATGTTCTTGTCTTCTGTTGATTATCCTAGAGTATTCAGTGGTCTGACTCAGTCATCAGATGATTTGTGCTTTGTAGGGAATGTATGAGGTGGTTATTCAGCTCATTCAAATAAAAGCTAAAGTCCTTACAATGGTGCAAAGCTTATGTGATCTGCCCCCCAACCTCTTACCTCTCTAACCCCATGGCCTACTTTTGTCCCCTGACTTACTGTTCTTGGACCACACTGGCTAACCTTCACCCCTTCAAGTCTCTGCTCATAGGTTACTTACCAATGATAGTGGCATCTCGCCTACCTCTAGCATTTCTAATGCTTCTTAGAGTTTCCTTCTTTTTCTCCTTTTCAGAGCACTCTTTTCTTCCTTACATACCTGATTATTTACTTATTTATTGTGCTTACTCTTTATTATCTCTCTCCTCCCTAGAATGTAAGCATCACAAAAACAGGGCTTTAGTTTGGTTCACTGATTATCCCAGGTACCTACAACATGCCCGGAACATATCAGGCACTCAATAAATATGTTTTGGTTTAAGTCAATAAAATAATAATGAAATCCTATGAATCAGTAGGGAAAGGACAGACAACCCAAATAGAAAAAATAGGTAATAGGCTTGAGCAGGTATTCTATAAAAGAGGATATTCAAATGACTCGAAAAACATATGTACAGATGTCTAAAGCCTTTAGTGACTGGGGAAATGCCAATTAAAACCACAATGACAGATACCACTACATATTCACCAGAGTGACAAAAAGTAAATAATTGGAAATACAAGTGTGGCACAGGTAAGAAGCAGCGGAACTCTTGTAGTAGTATAAATTGATACAACCCTTATGGCCGACATTCGGCCTTATCTACAAATTGAAATACATGCATACCCTCATGCTACCATCTACTCCTACGAATACACCATGAAGAAAAACTTGCATGTGTATACTGGAAGAAATACAAGTCCATGAACGTTCACTCCAGCATTGCTCATAAGAGCCAGAAACTGAGAATAACCCCAATGTTCACTAGCAGGTAAGGGGATAACTAGACTGTGTTCTATTCATACAATGAAATACTACACAGCAGTCAAAATAAACAAGTTGTTCTAGACAGAAGTATGGATTAATCTCTCAAACAAAAACAAACAAAAAAGTCACAAAATAATTCTTAGAGCATGATTTCATTCACATAAAGTTCAAAAAAACATGCAAAACTAAACATTAATAGTTTAGAAATGCACACGTAAGTGGTAAAACTATCAATAAAAGTAAAGAAATGATCATCTCCAGCTTCTAGGTGGAGACAGGTGGGATTGTGAAGGGGCACCTTGGGGGTGGGAGTTGGGGTGCTGGAAATGTACTATTTCTTTCCCTTCTGTGGTTGTTACCTGGATGTTTGCTTTGTAATTATTCTTTAAATTGTACATGAATGTTTCATGTCCTCTTCTCTTTGTTTGAGATCTCATAATTTTTAAAATGACAATAAATTGCCTGATCTTGTAGGATTTTTCTTTCATTTGGAACTTTCTGATGTTCTGGTCATTGTGTCACAGGGTCTTGACGGAATATATCCCCTTTTTGATTCAAGTCTCTTTCACTGTATTAGAATGTAATGTAATCATTTCCACAGCCCTCACAGAATATAATGTAATCAATTCCACAGTTCTTACAGTGTAATTCACAAGAGATATTTTACAAGTAGATAATGAAGAGGAAGGGACAAAATGAGACCAATTAAAGGCTTAGTTTTCAGGAAAGTCTCAGTGTTTGACAGTAGGAACTTGGCGGAAGTTTGTTGCTAACAAAATAGGCAGTGGTGGCTGCTGCTGGAACTGACTCAGACAGGAAGTGTTTCCCCATCTTTTTATCTTAGGAAGAGTTACTTACTACAGGCCACCTGGTAGATAAGATGCACAATGTTATGAAACTTAGGGATTCCAAGATGTTTTTCAGCCATAGACATTTGGATATGTGGCTAATTCTGTTTTCAGATGCTTCCCTCCAAAGAACTTGCTTCTTTAATCAGGTCACAGAGCACTGGTATTTCTAGCCGTGGCTTTGGATAGAGCAAGGATACCATGCTTAATCTTAGGCCCTGTAATTGTATCATCTTGCCAGTATGCAATACAAGGTGGAATCATCTCTTATAATAATATGGCTGTTTTTCAGCAAATATTAATAGCAGATGCTGTGTCTGAATCTCATTCTAAGGTTAAGATTTCAGAAGAGCATAAAGCTACGAGTGATTATCAAGAATCATTTAGTAAACCAGCAAATAAATACACACCAAGTGTAGAAATGCTTCTTGAGCCCATGATGCCGCCTATTTGTGGCCAGGCCTGGAGGAGTGGTGTATCCTGCCAAATAGCAGTGACCATGTTCCCACCATGAAATAACTGTACTGTGTCTTGGTCTCACTATGTTTATCAAAGTGGTTTTATCTCCCAGGAGTTTCCAAGTCTTAGGACGAAATGTAAAATATTGAGGGTCACTACAGAAGTCTGTATGTCTTCTGCTTACAAAGGCACATGGGCTAGAAAGGAAAAAATCTGGCCCAGTAGTAAAAACAGCCCAGTGGCCACTTCCAATCACGTGATCTAGAGAGGATCAGCGCCCTCACTTCAGTTTTGTGTTTATTGACCACGTAACGTTAGACCAGTAATGCTGCCTCTCTAACTTTCAATTCCTTATGTGTAAATGTGAGTGATGTGTTTTATGGGTATCCCACAAAAATGAAATGAGGTGACATATGCAAAACTGCTTTGTTGACTCTAAAGCCCCACACCAGCTCAAGGGCACTTTTTGATCTTTTCTAATTACACAGTTAATATTTATTATTCATTACAAAAAAATCCCAAGGCCAAAGTACATGAGGTTTAAAAAAAATACCCTGAACAAATCTTAGTCTCCAGAAGTGACTACATTTGACATTTGGGTGCATATCTTCATACACTTTATGAGTTTGTGCAGTACGTGTGTATGTGTTTTAACAAAAAAGGGATGGTATCCTACTAACCAGTAGAATACTATGTAGCAGTTTTTTAAATGAGGTAAATTGTATGTACTGACATGGAACAATGATATTTATGTGAAAATGTTACCGAACAACATTTATATTATGACAATGTTTGTGCAGACACAGAGTATACGCCTACTTCTGGGACACATATATTACAAAGGAATGAGGTAGTTTTACTTTTTACTTCTCACAGTTTTTCTATCATAATTTAAATCTTAAGCATTTTTCACAATAATTATTAAAGACTGTACAAGAGAAACTGGAGCATAAATCAACAAAATGAAGACAACGTGATATTATTGAAGATGCAAGTATAAATGGTAGACCAGAAAAAAAAGTTTTGAAAGGAGAAAATATACAGAAAGAAATTGAAAAATGAAATTAGGAAGCAAAAATGAAATTAGACAAGATAAGATTTTCAAAAGTATTCTCTTAGGGAACAGAAAAAAACTGATCATGCAGTTTCTGCTGCCAGCTTTCTTGTTATGTGTGACTCTCAACAACAGGATACTCAGTCCTGCTGACTCGACCTTTTTAAGAGCCCCATGAAAAAAAGGCAAGCAGAAGCCAGCACTAGGTTCTGCCAAGAGAGGAAGGGCTAAATATAATGAGTGCTCAATTCTTTTACAGTTGCAGGTTTTTATATCTCTTTTTTTTAAATGCAGAAAACAGCCATAACTTTAAAGGATGGGCAAGAATGGTAAGCTAATGGAAGACAAACGTCCCTGAAAAGTCCTGGCATTATCAAGTAATTTTTTCTGCAGATATCATTGCTTTCACTTGATCCTCCACTTGTTCAACAACAAATCCTGCCATGTCTAAGTACAAAAATCTAGCTTAAATCTATCCACTTTCTTCCGTTTGATCAACGTCAACCCAGTTCAAGTTCACACGCGTATTTCTACTGCAGCAGCCTCCTGACTAGTCATTCCTCTTCCCCCTCGATCTTTCTCTCCCTCCTGCCATTCATTTTTCCTCAAGAAAAGCAGATCAATCTTCCTAAAATGCTCATAGGATGAAAACCAAAATCCTTCACATGGCTTCATTTTGCTGCATAATCTGTCCCTTGCTCATTTTTCCAGTCCCCTTTAAGGCTTCCCACTGTGCTAACATCTATCTCACCTCAATCTTTGCACAGATTGTTCCTTCTGACAGAAATGCTCTTCTCTCTATTCTACAGATTTCAGTTTCTCACAGGCTTCCCCAACCCCCTCCTCCCCTGATCTAAATCAGGTCACAATTTGTATTTTTATATTTATTTGTATGGTATGGGTTTTTTCTGACCTCCCCACTCTGCTGAAACTATGTAATGCCTATATGAAGGGCTCACAATACCACCCTCTCTACTTTAAATTTAAATATTTTCAGTTTACTGTAACAAATAGCTTTAAAATTTTTCCTTTGATCCTAAAAACTGAAAACAAGTTATTAACTGTAATAATCCTAAACTACTTTTTCTTTTTTTTTTTTTAATTGAATCATAATTGATCATAATTGATCATACATGTTTTGGGGGTTCAATGTTGACATATGTTGATCAAATCAATATTATTAGCATATACATTATGACAAATCGTACTTATTCTTTATGCCCTTATCCAATTTCCTCCCATCCTTCTCTCCCTCCCCCTCCCACCTCTGATAACCCTAGATTTCTTCTCTCCCTCTGAAACAGTAACAGTTACTCTGTTGAGTTGTTGCCTAGATGATCTGTCCAGTGCTGAGATGTGTGTTCAGGTCCCCCGCTATTATCATAGAGTAGATGCTGCTTCTGTCACTCTGGAATAGGCTTTGTGGAGAGAGATGTCCTCTTCTTCTCTTTGGTCTCTGCTGGTGACTCTCCTTGTGTCAATGCACTTGAGTGGCTGGCAGGCCATCTGCATGGTGGTTGTGGCATCTAGCTGCTTTTTTGGCCACCGTGGCTATTGTGGTGGCTATGGTTGGCCACCTACATGGAAGTGGGGTTTTTGGCATGCTCCTTGCCTGGTTGTGAGAGGAAGGTCAGTCCCCGACTCAGCCACAGGACTCCAGGTGGACCCTGTGGCAGTGGCAGTGTGCCTGGTTGCAGGAGGAGGAGTCGGTCCCCAGCTCCATCTGTTTTTCCATTCTAAGATGTTGTTACAGAGCAGTTGGGTGGGAGGGGCAGAGGGGAAGGGGAAGGAAATAGGGTGTGAGAAGGAGGAAGGAGGGAGGCTGTGGTTGAGGCCTGTGGCACCCCCCTCATTCCTGCAGGGGAGACCAGGGGGCAGCCAGTGGTGGCGTGGTCATTGCTGGGCTGAATGCAGATGTCAGGGGGTGTGTCTGAAGCCCTTGGCCCCCCACTGCCCTGGCTCAGGAGCCTGGGGTGTTTCCTGCGGCGGCTCAATGGTCATTGCTGGGCTGGTTGTGGGTGTCGGGGGACACGGCTGAAGCCCCGGCCCTCCCCCCTCCCTGGCTTGGGGGCCCAGGGGCTTCCAGTCCTTCCAGGTTTTGTAGGTGTTCTTTGGTGAAGTGAGACCTTTACTAGTTAATATCAAACGTCCCTGGTCTGTGGGTATTTTGTTTTTTCTTTCAGTTCTGTGTTGGATTATTCACTGAATCCAGCACTTAAACTCTGCACTGGAACTAATTTGTTGTCCTTTGCTTACTTCTAAAATGGGGGAACTTCCTGTAGGGACCAGCACTTGAGCCCTGACTGTGGTTGAGCTAAATTGCTGCTCTGCTGCTGATTCCCTGGGGAAGGCTTTTTGCACAGCTCAGGTTTTAATGGTTGATTTTGTAAGTGCTTCTGGGTCTAGTGAGGTCTGGTGCACCTGGGTTGTGTAGAATCTCTCTTGTGGACCTGAGTCTTTTCAGCAAACTGCAGCCCATGCAATTCTATATTCCTGACCAGTCTCCACTGAATGGTCCTGCACTGATTGGAGGGCAGATCAGCTGTCCTTGCTGTGCCTCAGTGTTCCCCCAGTAGGCCCATCTCCCCCACCGTCTGCACTCCAAACACTTCCCATGTGATGGGCCATATGCTGGTCCCTTGCAATGACCCACTGGCCTCTCAGCAGCTCCTGTTTTCAGTTTTTGTGGCTCCTCACTCCTATGTGGGTCCAAGAGAACCCTATTAGTGGTCTTTCTGGCCTGGAGGCCACCAAGGCCCTCTTCTCCCCTGCTGCCTCCAAGCAACTCCATCCGAAGGGCACAGCTGCAGCTTTTGCCAGCTCCTGCTCCGTGTACTCTGCTGCTCCAGACTTGAAGCAGCTGGGCTCAAAATAGTGGGCACGGTTCTTTTTCTTATCGTGGCTTCTCCTATCTTCATGAACTCCATAGGTCTCTCCTCCTCTTCCCTGAGCTCTAGTAGCCCCAGCTTGGCTGTTGTTGCTTTTTAGTAGTTGTAAATTGGTTGATTTGTGGGAGAGAGTGATGCTGGGAACCATCTATTCCACCATCTTGACAGGAAGCCCTAAACTACTTTTTCAAATTTCATATTTTAAAACATTTATTTTCCTTTTCATGATTAATTCATTTTATAGTAACCTTATTAGACCCATAAAATGCCATAATTTTTGAATGACAACAGCAGGCTTGGCTAGAAGTCCAATGTGCTGTCTATTGCACCACTTAGCCAGCTAGGATGCTATAATTTTTAAGTCCCTAAGAAAGAGTTGGTGAGATAGTGAACTTGAAATTAACATCGGATAACCTAACAAAAAGGTCTGAAGTTCTTTTGTTTTTTTCACTGTTTTTGCTACTAAAGTCTTCTAATTGAAAAGGACCCTAGAATGGGGATATGTATAAGACTTCTAATCTAGTTCCAGTTTGTCACTTGGGTGAATCATTCTCCCTCATTTCTTTGTTTTAAATAATTAATATAATAAAGAGGCTAAGATGTGCATTTTAATTTCAGATCTAAAATTCCACAATTTGGAAGAAAAAAAAGCAGTCATAAACAATACTGATGTTTATTTTTTGAAAAACAAGCAATAATTCAAAACATCTTTTTTCTATGTATTCGTAAGGTCATAGCTCAGCATTGCTGTTTATAGCAGGAGAATCTACAAAGCCAAGAACAGGAATCATTGCATCTCCTTCAGAAGATCTGATACTGTGATTCCTCTCGTTTCTGTTAACATATTTGTGCAACATGCTATAGTACAGATTATTCCTATTGAAAGTATATAGTGATGAAATTTGCTGCCAGTCTTTAATGCTTGGGGTGTTGCATTTCTTCGGATGACAGCAATCAAAGAAACATTTAACATTCTCTTTTGCCAATTCAGTCGCATGCTCTGTGGCTTGGCTTTTAAGGATCTGCTCCTCCTGTTTCAGGTAGATTTTCCAGAATTTCAGCTGCAGAAAACTAACTGGAGATAGGCATTGGGTGATGGATGTAACAATCAGAAAGAAGATGACAACAGCTGCTATCAGGATCCAGCCCAGCACCTTAAGAAAACGATAAAACAGCAATTTAGTCACTTTTCGTAAATAAGAAATTTTAAAATCTTCAAATAAAGTTTGCACTACTCACCAGTTATGATAATGAACAAGCAACAGCTTTAGGTGTTAATCCCTTAAGAATAAGAAACGGCAGTAAACTCCCTAACACCTCCTACCCCGCTCCGACCCCATCCCCGCAGCTGCTTGGAAAGTCAGCCATAGACCAAGTCCTGTCAAGGGCCCAGGGAGGAGCCCAATGTCACTCCCTTAGAACTCAAACGTGGAATTTCTGCAAATCTGGTGAAACGGAGCGTTCATTTAAAAGAACCTGTTGGTTAGAGAGTAGTTTTTAACCCCAAGATCACGGGTTCGGATCCCCCTACCGGCTCGGCGCAAAAGAAAAGAAAAAAGAACCTCTGAGCTTTCTAAGCCCAGAAGCAGTGTGGGGTGGCAGCTTTAGAGCCGAGCAGACCCATTTAATTGTAACAATTCTTCCGCTCTCTCCTGGCTGGACAAACGACTTTGCCTAGACTCCGTGTATTCGCGGTGTGAGACGCGAGAGAATACTGCAGGAGGTGAAGGGTGCAGCGCAGGCTCCGGCTCTCCACGATTCCTGTGCAATGCTAGACACCACGGGAATGCTTATTCGCCTTTTCATTCGTTTTACTGAAATACTCGCCCGTCATCTCCTTACGATCAAGATGCCATTCTAGTTTTCCTTGGGGTGTCGCCTGCCTGGGGAAAAGTCATCGATTTCCGCCCCACCCCGCCGGCCCCGCAGAAGCTCGCCCCCTCCCGACCGCGTCTGGCGCCAGCGCCTGACCTGCGACTGAGCCTTGATTTCCTTCAGAAGGTCCTGCACGCCGGACGCCGTGGCCTGGCCGCAGGGCACCAGCGGCAGCTGGGCGGTGCAGTTGGCGGCGCGGCCCCGGCACAGGCGCCGCCCCAGGAAGGTGCTGCCGCTGGCCGCGCACTCGTAGAAGGCGCCCCCGAGCAGCGCCACGGCCACCCAGGTGAGGGGCGCGAGCGCGGCGACCCCGCTGAGCTGCGCGCACACGATGGCGCCGCGCAGCCCCGAGCCCCGGGAGCGGGCGCCGGACGCGCAGCAGCCGGTCAGCAGGCGCCACGTGCGCGCGCTCAGCACGTAGCCCAGGACGAGGAGCACGAGCGCCGGCACCAGCAGGAAGACCAGGCCGTAGGGCAGGTTCCAGGCGGCGGTGCAGGGGCACTGGAACACCGCCGCCGAGAACATGCGCTCCCCGCCCGCCGTCAGCAGGGTCACCAGGCCGTAGCCCAGCGTGCTGCGGTGCTTGAGGTGCAGGTCCAGCACCGCCCGGAACTTCTCCATGGGTCTCCTACTCCCGGCGTCGTGGACAGGCCCAGATGCTTCTGCCTCTCCGCTGCCTTAGCCGTCGTGTGGTTTGGGTGGACTGGGGTCTGGGGCTTTCCACTCTGCTAAGAAACACCATTCGAAAAGGAAAGAGGACTTATGTGGCCTTCCCAAGGTTTCACTTTCTCATTTCAGCCAAACCAGCTCTGGTTGATAAGGAGACTCGGGCAATTACCCTTGGTACCCTTGGCCTCTCCTGTACCCAGCCCTCCCACAGGCACCACTGACCTTTCTCCCCCAATTCAGGAGCTCTCCACGAGATAGACCCTGCTCCATTGTTAACTTTGTTTCCGCCAGTGTGACCAGAGGGCATTCCCAGTGTGACCAATAGGACTCTTCCCTAACGCAGCCGCTTGGGCAAACTGGGGAAAAATTAAATTTTCCTCTGTTGCAGCCACGCTAATTCCTAAGCCAACTCTCAATAAGACCAAACAATGACAAAAGAACCGATCGCTTACAAGAAACATTATTTACGGACAAATTTCTGGTTTCTGTTTCATAAGCTAAATCAACAAAGCTCAGCTCAAGTTGCAGTACTTCCGTGATGCTCTGTCCTCTTCCTGTGCCCCTCCTAGACAGAACCACCAGCCTCATTCACACTAACTGTTCTCACCTCAGCCTGATTTGCAAGACATTAGCCTGAATACAGTGTAATGATTTACTCATCAGTACAATGAGTCTGGTTTTTATTTTTCAGGTATGTCATAACACTGGAGGAGTGTCAGATTCTTACTCAGCGATCATCAAGTTGATGAGCACAGAGTGGGGTATCTGGTCGTTCAAAGAATACTAGTTGAAGCAAAAAAAAAAAAAAATCAAACTGCAGCTCCATCTTATCTAACATGTTTTCTCTGCCTTAAGTTTTCTCGAAGCAGCATTGCTATGACACAAACTGTAACCACTTCTGTGACACTGAGCCTTACCAGAGTGAGATGAGGTGTGCTTGACAGAACATAGACTTTGAAGTCAGGTGCATCGTATCTCTGTGTGTATCTGTGTGCATGTTTAACAAGCTAGCCCCTCTAAAACCCAGCCTCCCTGTTGTAAAAGAAGGATAATAGTGCCCACTCTTCAAGACTGTCAAGATAAGTAAATTGGGTAGCATATGTAAAGGGCCTTTACATATAGGTTACGTCTGTTAAATGGATACTCAATGTGGAGGATTACCTCTTACGTTGCAACTTTGGGAATAGACAACAAATAATTACATTGTATATACGTTAAGAATTTAAATGAATGCTCAATTTTAGACCAAGGGTTGGATTCAGTGACTCAATGACCTTCTACTACCTTAAGAGGATTGATGTTCGCCTTAGCCATCTGCCTCACCAGAAGGTGGGTGTCTGGATATGGAGTGTAGGTGGACAGTTCACAATGAACTGGTTGCTATTGGTATCCACCCACTAGGCTTGCCTTATTTTATCTGAGAATAAGAAGCCTAAGGAACCAAGTGAATTGTTAGAGAAGACAAGAAAGGATTATTTTCTTAGTCCAACTGACCTTCTTAACTACCCGCCCTACACCACCATCTGTGCCTAGTGTAGTAGTGCCTGGTATGAAACCACCATTCCAGACATAGCGGTGTGATATATAGCTATTCTTTCTCAGCAGGTGGTTAGAGGTCAACCCCACATCAGGGTCTTCATTGTCATACAGCACAGTTGGGGCCCTCTTCTCTGAGATTAGACCAGGCACTGCCAGGCTTCCTATAAACTTACAACAAAGTTGCACGTTTGAAGCAAATCACTTCTGCTATGTCTGTTAATCTCTGTAATCCTCCATCTCCAAAAAATTCTTGCTTCTCTTGTGCCTTGAGTAACTCTCCTGTTATTGCTGGACTCTTCTTCACCCCCACCACACTCCTCGAAGACATTGCCTCCCTTCTGCATACATACTCCATCATGAACAAATCTCACTATATCCGTATAACCTTTGTGCTGATGGCTTTATCCAAATCTCCCTTAACTGAAACCTAACTAAAATGCACCCTTCTGTCCTCTTGAGTGAGGTTTATTTATTCTTCCCCATTTCTCAAACCAAGAGGGAGGGCTGGCATTCTCCTGGTTACCACTATGATGTCCAAACCAGAGCTTTACCACCATCCTATAATGTTTATCTTCTGTGAGTCTCAAACTTTTCAGCACCTTCTCTACCTCTCTTCAACAGTCTATTTTCGTGCCTTTCATTTATCAAGACTAATAAAAGTGACAACCTTCTTCTCTCTGGCTCCTGTTACTTAGCTAAGCATTTGGTTTCACATATTTTTAGTTGTGGAAACTTTATCTGTCAGCCCCCTGCCCCAACTAGTTTAATTTATTTGTTAACCAATTCATTAATTAGTTCGTTTGTTCATTCGTTCACTCATTTAAATGTTTGATAAGCACCCAGAATATGCCAGGTACCTATAAAAAGTGCCTGGAGTTGCTGGATACAAAAAGGAACAGTACAGACAGGTACCTGCTCTCCTTGAGCTTGTAGTGAAGAAGAGGGGAGTTCTAAAGATTGTGTGGAGAGTGAAAATAGAATGATATGTTAGAGAGTGTCCTGAGAAAGCCTCTATGAAGAGATGACATTTAATCTGAATGACAAAGAGTCTGTGGTGCAAAGGAGCTTGGTTGAAAAGAAGGCCAGAGCAGTGGGAGTGACAGCCAAGGTGGCTCATCATGAGGAAAAGCTGCACATGGAAGGTCAGCTTTAGGTGCTTTGTAGACCATGATATGTAGTTTTCAATTCTGCCTCTGAAACTCACCACCGACTAGGCAGCATCCTGACATATTGTCCTGTCAGGACACCACAAACACCACCTCCTGGGTTTGCTACTTCTGTGCTCTCTCAGTCACAGATCTCCCAGATATTGATGATCGTTCTGCACCTAGTACAGGTTTCTGTGCTCTTTAGAGTCCGTGTTCTGCCTGCCAGCCTGAATTTTAGCCCAGCACCTCTCTTGAGTCTAGTGCCCGGCCATCCACCCCCATCACCTCTGGAGCAGTGGGTGGTTCTAGTTCTGAGTCTATTAAATATTGCCCAGCCTTCCATACCTAGCTTTCTTCTGAGTAGACATTGCTCAGAAGTTCAGCCCTTCGTGGAAATAGACTAACACACTAATGATGTGGAGAGGATTCAAGAATTTTCTCTGAGGGTAGACTAAATAATATTTAAAAGACCTTTACACTTTTGAAAAACCTATGATTCTAACAATTCGCTTTAGCTTTTAAGAAATGAGATTCTCACGCTAAGCACATTGGAAAACCAGTGGTTATGAGTTTTGCTTGGTTTTCTTTAACTGTAGTACTTTGTCTCTCAGCACTGTCATTTTCAGGGATGGGTTTTAGAAACCACAAAACATTTCTCGGAAAAGAAAGCAAAAGAAACTCTTGAAAGGAAATACACATTCACACAGTCATTCTGAAAGTTCCTTGCAATTGTCTTGAAGTGAGCTAGTTCCCAAACATTATTCTCTACAGCTGTCATGAGGACTCAGACTAATGGTATCATCCTGCTTGGAATATGACTGCTTGATTCTAGCAAAGCATCAATTCTGGCCCCAAGACCCACCAAAGAGATTCAAATATATTAAGTATTGACCATGTGCAAGATACAATGTCAGATGGCAAAATTAACAAGTTAATTTAGAAAGTCTGACACTCCTAATCTTGAGAAAACTTTCTGCATGTTCAAATTTGTGGATATATTGTTCATGTCAAGTAATGCATTTGAAAATCTGGAACATGTTATTATCATAAGATTTTTTAACATTTCTAAAAGTTCTTCCTAAAAGTATAAAGCAGAAGAAGGAAAAGATCAGACCCTTTCCTTGGCACAGTAGTGTCATTTATTAAATGGCAAGTCCATGACATTTCAAATAACCTTTTTAAAGATTATTGTTTTCCTTTCTTGGCATGAATTTCTTAAACATTATAAAAGTTTAAGTATTCACTGATTCACACACTATTTTTTTTTCTTGCAGTAGGCGATTATTTTAACCCAGATGTGGCCAGTCTTTGTTGTCGTCACCATTGTCATCATCATCATCTGAGACTATAAGGCTATTAAAGGTCCTAGTTTTCCTTCTATGTTTTTTGTTTATTTGTTTGTTTAATTCATGAATTGCCTTTATTACTGAGACTAGAGCTTCCTTTGGAACATCAGATGTGGACAACTTATTTTTTAAAGTGCATTCGTTTTCCTTTATTCCATCACCAGAGACACTCTTTCTGTTTATCTCTGTCTTATCAGCACCTAACACAGTGGGCTGGTATTTTCAATAATTTTTAAAATATATGAAGCAGTCAGTCAAGCATTAGTGACTCTGGTTTGCTCCCTCCTGCTACTTCTGCTCAGTCCCCCTAGTTCAGAGGTTCTCAAACATTAATATGCATAAGAATCATCTGGAAAGCTTGTTAAAATGAAGTTTCCTTCTATGGTTCTTAAAACCTATGTCTATTAGCAATTTTAGTAAATTAAATTATGTTTTCCCATTGTCTTAGTCTGCTATAACAAAATACCTTAGTCTATGTTTTCCTGTTGTCTTAGACTGCTATAACATGATACCTTAGACTGAGTAATTTATTAACAGAAATTTATTTCTTACAGTTCAGGAGGCTGGGAAATCCAAGATCAAAATGCTAGCAGATTTTGTGTCTGATTAGGGCTGTTTCTAATAGATGGCACCTTCTCTGTCCTTTTATGGTGGAAGGGGCAAAGCAGTTCCCCTTCAACCTTTTTTATGATGGCACTTATCCCATTCGTGAGAGTGGAGCCCTCATGACTTAATCATTTCTCAAAAGGCCTCATCTCTTAATACTCTCACATTGGCTATAGATTCCAACATATAAATTTGAAGGGACACCAACAATCACCATAGCATTTGTCACCTCAAATGGTTATTTTAAAGGTGAATTAATGTGTGATAGAATTGTCAGTGATCACTTATATTTTATTTCATAAGTCCATTTCCCCTGCGCTGAAACTTGCTTTCCTAGTTTATGAACTATGATCAAAGATTTGGATTTCTGAAGAAAATAATAATAAATAACAAAGGATATTTAAAAATCAGAACAAATAAAATAAAGATAACTTAACAGAACAACATTTTGGGTTCTTCAAATCAAAATGATACTATTATAAAATCTCAAAAATTTAAATTAACTCGATGGAGAAGTTAAACAGTCATGGAAGATATTCCCTGAAAGAATGCATCACTTGAAATCTGCTGCACATTCCAGTTGTAGAGAACTGTTTATATCAATGGTGATACCTCTATGCAATATAATGCAAAGTAGACCCCCACCATTGAGGTAGATCTGTATGTACTGGTATGGCTGCTCTGCCTGAGATGTTCTCTCTGTTACTTCTTTCTCATCCATTAAGTTCCAGCTTCAAGGTCACATCCTCAGAGAGGCCTTCTGTATTAGACAGATTAGGTTATGTTGTGCTGCAACAATAACCCCCAAGTCTTAGTGGCTTAGTACAGTCCATTTATTTCTCGTTTCCAAAACATATTATCCACGGCACCTGTCTTCCATGCTACTTTGAATATTTAGCACCTCCATCCCAACCCAAGACCTCGTCCATTATTGCCACAGCAGGAGGAGTGCTGGAGGGTCTCCTAGCAGCCATTAAATGCTGCAGCACGGTTTGTGGTCCACCTTATTTCAAGGGGACAAGGACGTGTAATCCTCCCACCTGCCAGAAGGAAAAGAGTGATCGCTAGTGACTATTATGGACCACCCTTTCTGTTTCACTCTTCTTCCTCCACACAGAACCCACTATCTTCCTTCTCAAAGAAACAACCCCAAAGTCCAAACCTGTCACAATGTGGATCTCACAGCCCAGAATCTCTGGGTAGAATGTAGTTGTCTCTATCAAGTTTTCATGTGGCCCCTTTTGGTCTGCAGACCTTTGACCTAACAATGATAGATTAATCTGTCCACCACAGACAATGTACAGTGGAGGAACAGGGCCAGGACAATCATAGGAGATACTGCGTTCTGAAAGGGAAAAATGGAATCTAGCAGCAGGCACTAACTGACCTGTTGTGATTCTAAGACTAACGCTGAGCAAAAGCTTTAAAGTTCCTACCCTGCAGGTGCAAAATTTTTTTTTATTCTTAGAACTCCACCCTCTGGAGGGTATTATTCTATTAGCTTCCTTGGCCACATACTAATAGGCATATGTCCTTCCTGGGAACTAAGTGGTTTTCTTAGTCCATGGCCTATTTCCGTAATGTTGGTAGACCATAGATCTACTCGGGCTTATGATTCCTTTGACTATAAATCTCTCCCCAAATTTAGTAAGCTTCTTATCTCTTTGATTCCAGTAAACTATGTTTCCAATATCTACAATTATTTTTAAGACATGGTTCTCAAATCTACTGTATTTTTAAAAATTCTTTTGCATTCTTGCCCCCCTGTCTCCCCCGCCCTCTCTCTCCCCACTCGAGCTCTAGCTCTAGCACTCTCTCTCTTGCCACTACAGATACCCTGAATCTACATGAGTTTATGATTTTCTGTGGAAAAGCCACACCCTTAATTTGATCTTTGCCCTGAGTATTTATCCAACTGAATACCTTCATTTTATCTGTCTGAAGTTTCTTGATCTATTGAGAGGTATTACCAATAGGTATAGTGGTCATATTTTTAATCTGATCTTTGCACTGGTTTATTTTAATGGGCATTGTCTTTCAAGGCTTTCTCAATTTCTGTCTTAGTGTTTGGAGTCTAAAGTTTATCAGGATTTCAAATTTTGCAAGCCCTCAATTTCCGAAAGATCTGTGTTCCTTTTCATATTTGCGTACAAATCAACCAATTTTTTTTTTTGTTTTGAGCTTTTAAAATTTTTCCAAAAGATAGTGATAGAGTTTGGATATGTTGTTCCTGCAAAGTTTACGTTGAAATCTGATCCCCAATGTGGCAGTACTGGGAACTTTTTAAGTCATGGTGGGCAGATGTCTCATGAATAAATCCCCGGAGTGGGGGAGCAGTGAGTGAGTTCTCACTCTATTAGTTCCCAGGACAGCTGGTTGTTTAAAAGACCTGCCACCTCCCCTCCCTCTCTCTCTTGCTTCCTCTCACCATGTGATCTTGCACTTGCTGCCTGCCTGCCACCTTCTGCTGTGAATAGAAGCAGCCTGAGGCCCATGCCATATGCAGCTGTCCCAGAATCATGAGCCAAATAAACTTTTGTTTGTTATAAAATACCCAGTTTCAGGTAGTCTGCCATAAGCAGCAAAAATGGACCAATAGATAGCTACTAGCAACCAACACACACTAGAAACATTGTTTTCTAATCTTTTCCGCTAGAGTCACATTTTCTTTAGCTACACAGTCTTCCTTCCAAGCTAATACAGAAGTCGGTTTTACCAACCATAACAAGAATAGTCATCTCTCTAGCCTCCATTATCAATCTCTATGCTGTCCACCACTGAACTGCCAAGCCCATGCTACATATTTTAGGGTTTTTATTATGGAAGCAACCTGTTTCAAATACCAATATCTGGTCAGCAGTAGCCACAGGGCTCCACCTAACTGCAAGGGAAAGGGGAAGTATGGTGCTCGCCTATGACTTAAAGGCGAACAGAACAGGACATGGGTGAGCACAGAAGTCTCTACTACATCTTCCATGACCAGTCTTTCTAAATAGTCCCCCTCACCCACCCCTTCATATTTTTGGCCATGTATTTGTTTCCTTATTACATGTGACAGTTTTATAATCTTTGATTTGTTGCTTAGTATTTTTTGTTCATTCCCCAAGTAGATCATAAATTCCATGAGAGCAAAGATTATACCTGACTTAATCCCCTTTTGGTTACACAGATCTAAGCATAGTCCCGGACATTGTAGTATTCAATAAATATTTGTAGGGATAATGAATGAATTGAATGAATAAATGAATGAATAAATGAAAAGCAGACTTAGATTTTTGTTTCTCTTACTGCAGAGCAAGCACCACGCCTATTTTATTCAGCTCAGAATTTGAGCCCTTCTGCAGAGGTCATTCCTGTCTGAGCATGTTTCACAGCTCAGAACAATATAAGGTATCTTGAATTGTCAAACTTGTGACAACAGTAGGTAGCCTATCCAGAGAGGGACAGGACTACTCCAGGAAGAAGACAGGGCCATGGGGCAGCTTCCAGGTGCAGGTGAAGGGCCACCTGGGCACCCACTCCCACCCACTTTCATCAGCGTCACCAAGCCACAGTGGGGGCTGGTGGAGCTGCAGGCATGGGAGAACAGGTACTGTCCCACGACTTCCTCTTGCCTTCCTTCCTGCCAGTTCAGCTGCTTCTGTCTTGTTTACTCAGCACAGTTGTCCTCACACTACCTCCCCCGCTTCTCCACTGTCTTCCCATACCCACATATAACTGAATTACTTAGGGAAGGATTTTTCTTTTTACTTTAGCTGAGAAAGCACCCAAGGTTGATGACTTTTCCTATATTTTACTTTAAGATTCCTAAAGGATGTTTCACTTACTTTTTTGGAAGCAATGAACCAAGCCTGAGTGTGTTTTGTTCATATGTAGACTCAGGACTTGACTGTCTACTTTGGCCCTCTACCTGACTTCCTGCAGTAGTGCCAGGCACCTGCAGGGCGTACCTTATCACTCTAACTTAAGTTTGGCTACTAATGACACTCTTGGCTCTTCTCCTAACTCCGTGATTATTCATCCAAGTCTCCTTTCCTGGCCTCCCTCTTCTTCCCAACCATTACTATTGGTCCTCACTAAAGTTCAGTTCTTTCCACATACATTCCCTGAATAATCTCCTGTTGGCTCCACCACAGACTGGACTTGCGACCTTGAGCAAGCTAATTGATCTCTCTGTGCCTCAGTTCTCTCATCTGTAAAACAAAAAATATTACCCACTTCACTGGGTGGTTGTAAAGATTAAGTGAGTTGATACATGTAGCACTCTCGTAATAGTGCCTGGCACATAGTAAATGCTCACACGAAGTGTTGGCAATTATCGTTATTCTCCTTTCCCATGATTTCAACAACTAAGTGCATGTTAACATTTCCAAATCTTCATCACCAGCCCCTCCCTTTCCTAAATTCTACATGCGTATTTCTGATTATCTAGTAGACATCTCCACTCGTATATTCAGCAATTACCTTGAACCCAAAATAGAACTCATTTTACATTAAAACTAATTTTTCCTCCAGAATTTTGATGTCAGTTGAGGATAGCAGACTTTCAAGCTAGAAAACACAGAGTCTCTGGCAGGTGCCACTCCATTTCCTGTGCAGCTTGATTCTATCTCAGGACCACACCTCGATTTGGGCCTCTCCCCTCCACCTACACTGAATGTGGACCAGGCTCTTACTACCTCACCCCACTGCAGTCTTACCAGAATAAACTTCCTAAAAAAAATGAATGTAAGTCATTCATTGCTGGTGGGAGTGTAAAATGGTGCAGCCACTTTGGAAGACAGTCTGGCAGTTTCTTACAAGACTAAAATACTGTCACCATATGATCCAGCAACCACACTCTTTGGTATCCAAAGAGGTGAAAACTTATGTCCATACATCCACACAATGAAATATTACTCAACACGAAAAAGAAATGAGCTATCAAGCCATGAAAAGACATGAAGGAAACTGACATGCATATCACTAAGTGAAAGAAGTCAATCTGAAAGTTACATACTGTATAATTACAACTATACAACATTCTGGAAAAGGCAAAACTCGGGAGACAGTGAAATGATAAATGGTTGCCAGAGATTCAGGGAAGTGAGGGATGAACAGGCAGAGCACAGGTTGCTAGGGCAGTGAAAGTACTCTGGATTATAATATGATGGTGTATATAACACCAAGAGTGAACCCTGATGTAAACTGTGGACTTTGGGTGATTATAATGTGTCAATGTAGGTTATCAATTGTAACAAATGTACCACTCTGGTGGGGGATGTTGCTAATGTGTCAGGGCACGAGGAGTATATGGAAAATTTTTATACTTTCCTTTGAATTCTGCTGTCAACCTAAAACTGTTTTAAAAAATAATATCTCTTAAAATAATGAATCTGAGAGTACTCCAGAGACTGTAATGCACATATGAACAGGACACAGAGTATAAAAGTTCATAGCAGTATTGTTCATAATAACTGGTGAAAAAAAAAACTGGCAAAAAAGAATTGATAGAAATAACTTAAAAACTGGTATAAAAAAATCAAAGAATAAATATCCAACAACAACAGACAATATAAACTGTGGACTATTCAAACAGAATATCATACAGCAAAGTAAATAAATATTGCCAGAGCTATTGCCGCAGCAACAGTCGACAACAGGATAAATCTTTAAAACGTAATGTTGAGCGATAAAAATCAAACACAAGGAATGCATTCAATATGATTCCATTTATAAAAACTTCAGAAATAGTCCAAACTAAACTCTATTTTCTGAGTATATATACATAATGGTAAAACTATAAAGAAAAACAAAGACATGATTAAGAATCAGGATAGTCGTTATCACCTTGGGACTTGGATGAGATTATGACTGGAGAGATAGAGGGGTATTTGAAACGTTATTTTTCTATGCCAGAACAAGGGTTACAGAGGTGTTTGTCTTATAATTATGCTTTATACAATATATTTGTTTTAGTATTTTTTCTAACTCTGAGTTATATTTCTCAATTTATAAGGCAGGAAAAACAAAAGCAATACAGTTACATTAAGAGTATTTTCCAGTTGAACCCCGCCCTCTATGCTCCAGTTGTCAAGAGGACAAGTTCCCTACCCTCTCCATTAGCATCGAAGCTCCTTCCAGTCTTGCTCCAGACACCTCTGCCCCACTTCAACCCATGCACCCCGGGTTCCAGCTCCACTGACCCCTTTACATTTCCTGGTCTTCCTCAATACCATCCCTTCTCACCTGCTTTTCTTGCTGCCTTGAATGGCATCTCCCTGTTCCTCACCTAGCAAACTACTCTCCTCCTTTAGTACTCAGCCCGATGTCACCTCTTCATTGATGTCACCTCTTCAAAGCCCCCAGTGAGAGTTGGCAGTTCTGTTTCTTTGCTGTCATGCCATTAAATAGTGGCGCAATAGTTGTCAGTGTGCCTATTGCAATACCCCTTTCCAGGTTTCTGTGTCTCCTACTACATAGGGAGCTCCTGGAGATCCAGGACCTCCTCTGGCTGATCATTGCATCACTCGGTAGCGTCAGTGGTTCTCTGTCCACTCTTCTCGCACGTGACGTAGCCCTTGCCACATTGCTTATGATCGTTATCTACTTACAGAGCTGTCTCAACCTATGTTATACATTTTTTTGTGATAATTAAAATGAGATGGTATAGAGAGCCTAGCATAGCATTTAAATAAAACATTTTAGTTTCACAGTTACGTATCATAAAAGGTTTCTTTTAAAAGTGGTGACTCAAATGCTAGAGGGCGCTAATTCACTGTTTTATAATAGGCTGTTGTACTCTCCAGGCGTTAACAGTTGACTTCCTCATCTAACCAGGAACCAAAGATAGAATCAGATGTTTAGTAAGCAAAATAATAAATTAATATAATTCAAGTGTTTAGGTCTATAATTTATTTGACCTTATATTGGGGAAGAACAATCCAACAGCCAGATTGATGGCTGATGACGTCGTATCGCTTGTTTGTCTGTATTCCCCAACCTAGGGTTGGTCCAACTAACAGTGGAAATCAAGCAGGCAGTGTTGATTTTGGCGATGGCCTAACTAACCTGTGCTAAAGTGAAGAAATGCCAAGCAAGGTGTTTCCTCAACTGTAAAATGGGAAGTTTGGACTAGATCATCTTTGTGGTCCCTTTCAATCCCAACATTCTGTAATATACACTTTCTAGCTCATTAAAGAAACGGGCATGACTTTTTTTTTTTTTTTTTAAAGTGCTGACTAAGCAGTGACAAAATTCAATCAAAAGTAAAAAAAAAAAAAATTAAAAAAAAAAAGAATTTCTTAAAATCTGCCAAAACAGAACAAAAACAAACAAACAAACAAACAGCAGCTCCATATAATGCTGGGTTAAAAAGCTATGTGAGTGACAAATGATTGGGAAATATTTTCTAGCCTCTTCTATATCTCTACACCTTCAACAGTTATTTTAGCCAAATCTTGCCTTCTTTAGTAGAGGGTGATAAAATAGATTTATTCCATATAAAATATTAGTCAGCCAATCGAAAACATTGTAATTTTACAATGATTTCATTCACTTTAACCACCTGAAAAACCACAAACATGTATGACTCAGGGCAAAGTCCAGGGAACAATACTAAATCAAGAGATGGAGATTAATAGATTAGTTAATAATTTGTTTTTGTGTTTATGAAGCTCGAAGTGACTTACAGTTTGGGTGCAAGACGTAGCTGGAAACAAAAAGCAGAAGTCTGATTCTGCACTGATGGTATATCTTATGCTCTCTTTCGGTCATGCTGCAGGATCCGTTGTAGTAATTTCTAAAATGTGGGGATGTCCTTTAGTCTATCTTCAATAAATGTTATCTACTTTGACAAAAAAAAGTTTTTTGTTTACTCTTTTAAGTTGTACAAGATTAAAGGTAAAATCATTGCAATGAGAATTTGTTTTGATATAACTACGCTTATAGCTCAATTAATATTTTACATTATTATAAGGTGGCATTTTGAACTCTCTACATAACTAAAATTCAAGTATTAGAATATGGTTTTATTTTGAGATTTATGCAATAGCCCATAATAATTGCTGGCTGTGTGTCTCTGGTCACATTTCCTAACCTCTGTGAACCTAGATTTCTAATTTATAAGATGGAGCTGTAGCTAGTATCTTCCTTGCAGTGTGTAGGTGTGTTCAAAGTTCTTTGAACTCTGCTAGGCCTCAGTAAGATAGCTCTTATTATCATTGCTATGCAGTATGCTTTAACTTAACAATGAGGTAAACATGGACTAGGCAACGTTTTCATGAATTTTAGCTCATTTTATAAAATAGACTAACATGTGGCCTTTTTATATGCCACTTAAAAAACAAAACTTATTTTACAGAATTATCAAGTACTCTTTCAATCTCTACTTCTGGCATCCTAATTTTTTTGTTTTAATAAAAAGTGACCTCTCCTCAGTAGTGCAATCACAAGTTCCTCTCATCATCTATAAGGCTCTTAAAACATCCACTGGGCAACACAGAAACTCTTTGTAGAAGTAGAAAAAACATGCTGTAACTAATATGAGATACTCCCCTTGCCAGAGTCTTTTTCAGGAAATCTGGTGTACTCCAAGGTGCCATGGTGTGACTCTCCATGAGTGCAGGTGTGGCTGAGAAGACAGCTGAATACCCAACCCTCCCAGCCACACTGCCCGCCCACAGCCCCCACACCCTAACACCCACACCACATTGTCCTGTGTTCTCTAGGAAGTCTGCTGTGCTGGCATGGCCATGCTTTCTGGATTGCACAATGTCATGAACTCAAAAGGCATTCTCATGGGCAATGCTGATGCTTAGCAACAGTCTGTGGATTACTGGTGGTTTACAACATCCCACACAAATGGTGTGTTATTTTAAGTTTTTCTTTGGCATCTGGGCTCTCTATCCCACTTGGGACCACCCCATGTATAATAGCCAGATAGCAGTTGCTTGTACAAGTATATCTTGCTAACATCTGTCTTTCACATGGACCCTGTCCTGGAGATCAAATTTTCAGGCCTCCACATAGCTCAGAGGTGACAATTTTGAAATAGCTCCAGGATCTAGTTGAAGCATCTCTCAGGGCCAAGGTTCACAGCTACATGGGAGGTTAGTGATGTTAGCTCATTTTAAGAGCTAGAGCTCTGTCTTGGTTTGTTCAGGCTGCTATAGCAAAGATATCATAGACTGGGTGGCTTACAAACAACAGAAATTTATTTCTCACAGTTCTAGAGGCAGGAAGTTCAAGATCAAGGCAGCAACAGATTCAGTGTCTGGTGAGGATCTGCTTCCTTGTTCACAGGTGTCTGTCTTTTTGCTGTGACCTCACATAGTGGAAGGGACAAGGGACCTCTTTGGGGTCTCTTTTATGAGGGTATTAATTACATTCATGAGGGCTCCACCTCAGTGATCTAATCACCTTCAAAAGACACCCCACCTCCTAATACTGTCATACTGGGGATTAGGTTTCAACATATGAATTTTGAAGGGATACAAACATTCAGTCTATAGTGAGCTCAATGTTAAGGTCTTCTGAGACCACAGTCACCCATTCACTCATTCATCCATTCATTCAGTCAGTCATCAATTCATCGAATATTTTTGAATCCCAAATATGTGCCAGGCACTGTGTAAGAAGCATGTATATACAATGAGCAAGAGATAAGATCCCTGCCCTGAGGGAGTGTAGTCTAGGGGGTAAGACAGAAGGAGTAGCTATTTCTATGATCTCTTTGTGTCTCTTAAGTGTGAATCACCCAAGAGCAGCACTCAGTAACAGCAATCAGTTTTAAACTGTTATTGCAATTGATATTTCAACTGTGATAAAAACTGTGAATTAATCTTTTGAAATAATCATATTTTTCCTTTCTTCAGTCCTATTTTTGTATCAAAAATAAAGAGCTTTAAATATTACAGTGCTATAAGAATTTTCCTCAGAACTCTAATAAATGACATGGATCCATTTTTCTGTCAGTAAAACAAATTCCTTAGAGAGCAGGTAAAGGAGTTAAGAAATCGGATTATCTGCACAGGAGGGCAATAAATGGGAGTCTTTTATTTTACTGGAGTCTCTGATCCTGGACAAAAAGTGGTAGACAACAAAGACTGAGAAGTAAAAAGTAGGGAAAACTGACAAGATGTTCCCTTCACACAAAAAGGTACTTCTAATATCCTGCTATTACTGTTTCTTTGGAAGAAAAAGAAAGTACCTAAACCACTGAAAACTTTTTTGTTCAGAAAATAATTCATAAATATATACTAAAAACACTTCTCATTGTTTAATTTGGAATGTGCTGGGCTTACTGGAATGTTTTTAGAAGCTCTTGCCTTAAGAAATTCTACCTAAACCAGAGCCTCAAGGGCCCATTCCAAATCATTAGTGTTTCCTCTGGGACTCACCACTGAAATCATACAGATGACCCATAACAAAGACTTCCCAATAACTAACTTCTGGAGACATGCAGAAGGAGCATCACTTTTACTTTTCTGATTCAGAAAGTACTCCAACTGCCTGGGTTAACCGAAATGCTTATGCCATGGGCGCTATTTTCCTTTTAAAATTAAATGAGAGAAGGGCCCCTCCACCCGCTGGCTCACCTTTCCAGTCTCATTTTCTACCACCCACCATTACACACCCTACACTCCAGCTGTACCAATCTAGGTGAAGTCCTTGAACCAGGCAAGGTGAAAATAGAAATAGCAGGAAGATTTGGACCATTTCTTGGGTTTCTTAAGGGACAGCCAGGGTGACAGGGGCAGAACCATGGCAGGCAACCATGCTTTTCTAGAATAAATATGATTGAGAAACTCATACATCATTAGGGACGCTTGATTCATCATCTGGGACCAATACTCCTACAAAATATACATTCCTTTTGTCACACGTTTTGCCTGTGAGCTGGGTCTTAAATATTCCCTCTTCAGACTTAGTCAAGGAGTTAATTATCTCCTTCCCAGACTATGGAAATAGCCTCCTAACCTCTTCCCCATTGAGTCCATCCTTTACATTGAAGTTAAAATTGTCTTTCTAAAATGCAAATCTTATTATTTATCAATGGCTCTCCATTGCTTACAGTGATTTCCAATTAGGGAAACAATTCCCTCAAGTAGGATATGGGGGCATTATCAGAACCACCTCAGGGATTTTTCAAAACCTCACACACACATGGGATGTGTGAGATCATCACTTCCCTTCACCCACGTCCCTTCCTCCCCCCACAACCCCAACTCACATTTCGCACACAGTGAACTTCGCTTTCATGCAGGCTCAGTAATGGGTCTATACTGTATCCCTCAGTTATGCTGAGACATAAAATAGGTTGAGAAGCCCTTATTACAGAATAAAGTCCAAATTTGTTAACATGCCCTACAAAGTCATACACAATATCCTCCTTGCTTTCTTTTCCAGTCTTATCTTCAACCACTGTGGACCAACAATATCAATCTGCGTGAATTCCTGAACCAGACTTGCTTCTTCATACTTCTATTTCTTTATGCTACTTCATTTACCCAGAATGCACTTCTCCCCTTATATATAGTGATTTTCCATTTAACCTTTAAGAGGGCATGAATAATTATATCTTTAGCCAGAGGCTGCCTCCGGATTCCAGGCCTGTACATCACCACTTGTATGTTTTAAGTGTGTCTTACATTTAACACGGCTAATACAAGTTCCTGGACCCCACCTCCCGCTACTTGTGCCCCCCGCAGTCAGCCCCATCTCAGTCAATTGCATCTCCATTCTTCCAGCTGACTTCCCACATCATAACCAAGTCTTTGTGGCAATCTATGAAGAAATGTATGATTCGATCTTCTTCCCATCATTCTCCCCTCCCCCACTCTGCTCCAGCCACACTGGCCTTAGTCCTGAAACACACAGAACACATATTGACCTCAGGGCCTTTGTAACTGCTGTTCTGCCTGGAATGCTCTTTGCCTAGACATCCCTATAATTCACTCCCTTATTCCCTCCAAACATCCACTCATATATAATCACATCCGAAACCACTTTTTATGGTTCCAGTACCAGCTCCCCATCATGTTATATCCTTTCCCCTTGCTTTATTCTCCATTGTGCTTATCACTACTTGACATCTGGTATTTTTGTTGTTGTTTGCCCCCAACCCACCCACACTAGAATGCAAACTACCCGGTCAGTTTTTTCTGTTATTGCTATTCTCTACATAATTTTCCTTCCTAAAACAGTACCAGGCACATAGTAGGTGCTCTGTAAACATGTGCTATTGTCATTCTTGCTATTTTCATCAATTCACCTAAAAAGTGATGTGGAGTTTCTGGTTAAATACACTGGATTCAATATATGAATTTATTTCTGTTCCTTCCTAAAACCCCACTAAACTGACAGTAAGTAGATTTTAAAAATGACATCAATAAAGCCTACCCTGAACACTCTACTTAACATTACTGCCTTCCCTTCCCAGTCTCCTTACCCTGCCTTTTTTCTCCACAGTATCTATTACCTTCTAACAGATAATATCATTTACTCAAAACTTATGCTAACTTGTCAGACCCATTCCTAAATTGTAAGCACCAAGAAGGCAGGGCTCATTATTTTATTCTCTGATGCAGTATTCTAAGTACTAGAACAGTGCTTAGCACTTAGTAGGTGCTCAGAAAACATTTGTGGAATGAATGAATGGATACTAGAATAAGACTGTGGAAGCTGAGAGGAAACAGATGAATGGTGTATTAGTTCATTTTCTGTGGCTTGTGACTGAATACCTGAAAACAGGGTAATTTATAAAGAAACAAAATTTATTTCTGATGGTTTTGGAGTCTGGGAAGTCCAAGGTCCAGGGGGTGCATGTGGTGAGGGCCTTCTTGGTGGTGACTCTCTACAACAATGCAGAGTGTCACATGGTGAGAATGGAATGAGCAAGAGAGCTAACCTTCTCACTTGCTCTCCTTATAAAGCCATCGGAACCACACCCACAACAGCCCAGTAAACCATCAACCCATTATTCTATGAATGGATCAATCCGTTCACAAGATCCCAATCCTCATGATCTGATCACCTCTTAAAGATCCCACCTTCCATCACCATATTCAGGGTTAAGTTCCAACATGAGTTTGGAGGGATATTCAAACCACAGCAAATGGTTACTGAACAGAGGGCTAAAATCCAAACCAGCAAGAGAATGAGGCTGGGGTTACCAGAAGCAAGCCAGTTCACTTAGCAGAACCAAAGGGAGGCTCAGGAACCAGCAGCAGGTACCTCTGAAAGTAGGAATGCACATGAGTAGAAAATGGAGCCATGGCGGGCAAAGTGCACTCAGGCTCAGCAGAAGATGGGACTCTGACTCCTGAAGAGACTGAAAAGACACAACTCAGCTGAGAGTGGAAGGACTGTGCTTAATCAGAGGATGAGTGTCTACCTACCAACCAGTGAGACCTCTTGTCCCCTTTCACCACTTGACTTTGAGAACACAAGCAGTTAGGCCCATTAGGCAACCTCCTCCCCCAGCTTCTCCCCACTGAACTAACCAGGGAGGAAACTGGAGAGTTTCTCTCTGGTTAAAATTCCTCTGTCCAAGAGAAAACTCAGTAACAGACTTCTCAACGGCAAACCAAAAGATCATGGAGTCATGCCTTCACATTTCTGAGGAAAAGTTATTTCCAATCTAGAATTGTTGGCTAAGTCATCAATCAAGTGAAGGCGAAAATAAAATTTTTTGTTTTTTCTTTTTCAGAGATGGAAGGAGGTGAAATATTTACTCCCGATGCATCCTTCCTCAGGAATCTCAGGGGGGATATGCTCCACCCAAATGAGGTGCTAATGAAGAAAAAGGAAAGCATTGGAAACAAGATTTATGCAGCAAAGAGGCATAGAGAACCCTCAGAATGGAGAAAGATTTGAGGACAGAGTTCAGATTGGAGCAAGCAAGAAAGGCTGGCCCCCAAAACAAAAAGAACCACCTGATAGACATGGATGAACATAGATGAGAAAATTCACCCTTCTGTTAGTAAGTTTGGAGATAAAAATGAGATTGCTTGACAACTAAGCAAATGAAACAAAGAAATAATTTTTAACTCTGGGAGAACCAAAGTTGTATACAAAAGGAAGTAAGACAGTACTCGACATGGCTAACCTCCAAGTCACATTTACATAATCATAACATATAAATACTGAATATTGACATAGCCAAAAATTATGATAGCTCTATTAGCAGGTGGGAGGGAATGTAACAGATATAAAGAAAAGAGGAACGGATAAGAGAGCTAAATCCTCTTCTTCACTGGTAGGCAGTTTTAGACCTTATCATAAACAAGTACGTGAATAGATACAACAGCTAAGGTAGTAATTGGAAATTGGTTACTTCTAGAAAGCACAGATCAAGAGTGAGAAGGGAAGGGGTAGGAGATTTTTTAAAAATGTAAGCCTTCTAGTACTATTTTACTTTTTCAAACGTGTGTGTTCATAATTTATACAAAATTAAACTTTGATTTTTAAAAAATCTGAAAAGCAATGAGGGAAGCTGTGTACCCAAGAAAAATGAAAGTCATAATGCAACTTTATTGATTTATATTCTTTCCGTGGTGACATGTCTTGTTTAACACAGTTTGAAACTATTAAAAAAGATGACCAAAAAACTGAATGTTTAGACCATGTAGTGGAATGCATGATTTCTCATTCATTTCTTGAAAACTTATCAGTACTTCATGACATACTACAGCATAAAGCAACTCTCTAGCTGAAATGTTGAAAAAATGTCTTTTTTGCCAGTATATTAAATAAGCTGCAGAAACTAACCTCTTCTCAACCTGAAAAGAAGAGAATCAAGGCAATGGCTTTGCCAGCAGAAATGGAGTAAGCGCAGGGCAAGGACAAGGGAGAGCACCGAGCTCTCTTTGCTTAGGCCTCACCTTCCTCATCTGTAGATTTAAGGGCTCGGTCAGATCAGGTCAAGTTCCTTTTTTCTTTTTCTTTCTTTCTTTCTTTTTTTTTTTTTTTTTTTTTAACATATTATAGATTTACTGGTTTTTAGATGAATGAATAAGTCAAAGTATCTCAGTTTAAGTTTTCTATATCGTAAATACATGTAGACATGACCCACATAAACAAAAGGTCTTTGGGGTTATTCATTGTTTTTAAGAATGTATAGGAGCTCTGAGATCAAAAAGGTTTAGTCACTGCTGTATAGTATCCATTGAATGAATATACCACAATTTATTTATGCATTCTACTGTAGATGGTCTTATGGAATGTTTCTGACAGCACTATGAACAATGCTCCTATTCTTGAGGGTGTCTCCTGGTGCACACGTGTATGAGGAGAGGAATTGGAGATCTATCTTTAATAATGTCATACTGCTTTTCAAAGTAGTTGTACCAATTCATATTCCCACAAGCAGTACATGAGTTCAATGGCTCTATATTTTTGCCAACACATAGAATTTTTCATTTTTGCCAGTTGTATGGATGTGTGATAGAAACCTACTTTCCATTGTGTATTCTTTTGTATGTTTCTAATCTTGTTTTGTGTGCATGTTCAATTATAAAAATTACACTATATATGTGTGTGTGTGTGTATATATTTTTATTTGTAGCTGGTCAAATAAAAGTTAAGCTTTTTTATTTGCTTTGTTTCTATAATCAGGTTTGAGATATAATTTACATAGAGTAAAATTCATACTTTTTATGTGTGCAGTCTCCATAATTATTTTTATTGAAACATAATTGACTATACATATTTGTGGGGTACAGATCAAGTTCCTCCTTTTAGCATTAAACTTTGAGTTAGTGAGTTTAGTTAGCACTAAACTTCACACACCTCGCTAACTCCTTTTATCCTGAATACATCTATGACAAAGATGACCGTATGTCCCAGTTTACCAAGTACAGTCCTGGTTTACATCTGTCGTCCTCGATTGACTATTAATAGCTCCTCCTTTCTCTCTCAAAAGTGTCCTACTTTGAAAGATAAATTACATGGCCCTCCTACCCATGACTATATCCATTTTAATCTTGTTTTATATTTCTAAGGAAACACATGAATTTACTTTTAAACATACAAATATAAATTTCATAGCTTGCTTTCTTAAAATTTGGAGAAATTTCCAATACCTTTGTGAGTGGTTTGTGAACTATAAGAATTTTTCTGAAAACCAAATAAGTCATAATAAACATTTTTCTTTTTAAAAATATATTATTTAGTATACAAAACATTCTGATAAAACATCTATTCTAGTAGGCTGAGAACATGTGGTACTTAAAAAACTATGACTAAATTATTTGTGGAAGAATTAATTCAATATTGTAGGTGATACAATAAATTTTAATTATCAAAACAGTCCTAGAACAAGGTCTTTCCACCTGACATTATTAATAATTATTAAAATGATCTCAAAAGAATATTCTTTCAGAGGATGACCAGGTTTCATCCACCATTGTGGCTGTTTATAAGCTAATCACTTACAAATAAGGGAATGTGCCCCTTCGACTGCAGACAAACTCTGTAGGCTAATGATTCTCAAATTTTCTTTAGGGCTAGGACCAAGAGTCCTGCCAATCCTCTGAACAACAGCTCACATATTATCCGATGAACTTGAAAAACTCCTTTCATAATGAGCAGCATTGAAACAGATTCCATAATTGATTACTCAGTTTTAAGGGAGATTTAACATTGCTTGGCTTTCTTGATGATACAAAGAGTTCCTTAGTTTTACTCAAATATGCACTATCCCTGATGTAAAACATGTCTCATTATGAATAGCTGTGATTTGTTTCAGCATTTTTTTTCACTTAACCACTTAAGTCACTGCCTGAAAATTTTTAAGCGACATAAATACCAGATCCATTAGAATGGCGGGGGGAGGGGATGGGAAGGACATGTAATTTTAATTAATTTTGTTTTAAAGACACAATTACGATATTTTTAAAAATTACTTTTAAAATGAGCTAATGTGTTAGATTGGATCATGCTATGGTAACTAATGTGTTGTTTAGCCTTAACCTAGTGAAAACAAAAGGAAAGTTGGGTTTGGCGTTCACTTAGTCTTTTCATCTGCTGAAAGTATGCCTGAGTTTTGGATCTGAGATCAGGTTTGCCTGGTAGCCTCAAAGAGCAATTCTCCCTTTTTTTCAAAACTTCCTTTTGATCATTTCAGACAATTCATCCTTTTGAATGAGAAAGAGTAGAAGAGAGGAATGTCGAATGAGGTTAAGTAAACAGAGAATCTGTCACATAAAGCAAGTTTAAATCCCAGTAAGAGTATCTATGCAGGACAAACGGAAGCATTATTCTTTTGAAAACATCATTCTTTTAAACACTGTGTAATGACATCCTCCCTAGAGACTTTCCATGAGAGAAAAAAACATACTTCCTCAGAAGGTATTTTCTAGATTCCAAGCATAATGAGTGAAGCATAGCTAAAAGTCACACTTGTGTTTTATGTAAGAAGGTTCAAAATTAGAACTGCAAAAAGATGCTCTTTTGAGTTTCCGAGTTGTTTTTTTAATTACATACTAGTATTTCCATGAACAAAAAAGAAGAGGAACGATTACTATTATTATTTTAGACCTATAAATCAGTGAATGTGTCCTTACTGTGAAATTTGAGCCAAACATTTTCTATGTTCAAAGGAGAAAATAAATGACAAATATGCTGAATGTATAACTTATTTTTAAGTGCCTTTTATCATTTTCTTATGCTCAAGTATAAACCGTAGATTATGCTCCCTCCCAGTACTCTATTGCTGTTACCTCCTGAGGTTTTGATTGAAAGTACAGTTGGGCACCACTTGACGCTGAGAAATGCATTATCAGGCAATTTTGCTGTCGTACAAACATACAGCCACTACACACGTAGGCTATATGGTTACAAACCTGTATAGCAAGTTACTGCACTGAATACTGTAGGCAATTGTAACACATATGTATTTGTGTATCTAAACATATCTAAACATGTAAAAGGTAGAGTAAAACCAGTAATATAATCTTATGGGACCATGGTCATATATGCAGTCTGTCATTGACAAACGTGGTCTGTTGTTGACTGAAATGTCATTATGTAGTGCATGACTACAAAAATTTTATGTTTTTAAAAGTTTGGTGTTATTTAAATATCAGAATTTGGCTACTATTTTATTTATTTATTTTTTTGGCTACTATTTCAAATATTTAAAACATGTTTAAACAACAAGGCAAATTAGTAGAGAAATTACTCCTTTCAATTCAAAAACTACCTTATAAATTTAATAAATGCATGTTTAAATAAAGATCTCTCTTGAAAGATTTTGGAAAATGATGATACATTTTGAATGCAATGGAACAAAGAAGACAGACACTAGAGAAAAATCACAATTATAATGTGTTTATTTAGCAAAATAAACTTGAAGAAATTTTCTATTAAAAAACAAGAATATATCCAAATTTTGGATTTCCCATCTTCTTTGGTATTGAGATCAACATTCAGGATATAAAATATTTTACTTTAAAAAGTTTAGTCACTGGGTCTACAACAGTTTTCCATATAAGGAAAATACAATATTAAGTAACCTGTAATTGACTTATTGATCAACCCATGAATGCAAATACAAGCAACCAATTACATGTGGGAGAGAGCAGTATCATCAAAGAAATATTCATTCATAGACATATGTTTTCTACTGAACATGTATTTTAAGTTTTTAATGATCTTCTGCCATCTTTTTTTACTAGGTAACCTGAATAGCCATCCAGATCCTGTAGTAACAGTTCCTGCTATTCACATAACTAAAGAACTACTTCTCCAAGGAAGCTGACATCATCATACCAGGACTTAGCAACACTCATTTTTCAGCATGACTACACCATTAATAAAAAATTTCTGTTTTCCTTAGAATTGTGTGCTTTCCATAATACAGCATCTGAAATTTGCTAATAGCATTAAATTAATATTAATAAAACCCAATCCTATCTAAATCTTTTGTTTCTCTTAAGAAAAATCATTACATAAAAAAAAAAAAACAGATTTTGTTTCTTCTAACAGTAGTAGTATACAGACTACTAAATTAGCAAAGCCAAACACTTCGAGAAGCACCCTGGGACAACTGAACTACTTTTATTCCTTTAATAATTTCTTTGCCTGCTCCAGTTCCAGTTCTGATTTCTCCAAGTCCCTGCTTTCTTGTGTGAAAATACCTTCCCTTAATTTGTTAAAATAAATCTGAAAAAAAAAAAAATCCAATAACAAACTGGGGCAATTAATCTTTTTTTTTTTTTTTGCATAGACCCTTATAATCACAAAATGATCAAGCAATTTATAGCTTTGGTGCTAGCACTGTGACTGGGAACAAGAAGAGTACAACCACAATAAAATACAGCTATCTATTAGAAGGACTGCATAAAGACATCTTTGGCCATGGAGGCTCTGGGCCCTCTGGAAATAAGTCAGTTGCATTGCCAACATGACAAAGAAAATAGCAATGTTCAGAATCAGGAACAGTCTGGTATACGAAGCAGACAGTGATGGGGCTCTGCTGTGAGTAGCTGTCACCATCCGCACCTGTCCAGACTGGTCTTTCATCAAACCCCCATTTTTATGTTTCTCATATGTTACATCTGCAAAATCTAAAAGGTCTTTCATTTCTTCATCTTCATCTATGGGTAGTTCTTTCTGTGCCAAAATCTGAGCTTTTTGTCTAATCTTTTTCTCATTGACTTCAATCTGTGCAAAAATATCAGGAACAGCATCTACAAATTTATAGCGTTTGCCTGCCCTTCGGTTTTTCTTTGATTTGCTTTGCTGCTGCTGCTGTTGCTGGGATATGGCAAAAATCCTATCAATGGCCTCCTCAGTCTGTCTCTTGTCTGAAAATCTTAGCAGGCGCTCAGCAGTCTTCCTAAAGCTAGCTGTGTTCTGGACTCGGGACAGGATCTGCTTCTCCAGTAGTTGGAACACTGGCTTAAAATGCTGCAGGTTCTGTTCAACAATAGCAGCATAGTCCTTCACCTCAGGGACAAGGGTGCTCTTGATGGCTGAATTCCGGTCAAACAGAATTTTCTGACGATCGGCAATGACCTGTGCAAAGGCAGACTGTCCTGTGGTCTCACCTGTCCACAGGTAAGTTGCATAGGCATGTTCACTGGTGGCTATGAACACATCCAGTTGCTGAGAGTCTCCATGGATACTGAAGCTCTGAACATCTACAGATGGCCCTATGAAGAGGTAAACTGCCCTGGTGATGGGACTTCGAAGGTGCATGGTGACATTCACATAGTTTGTCCCATTGTAGGGATAGCCCCGAGGGTATGTCACTGAGGCAAAGGTTGCTTTCTCACTGTAGCCAGTATCATCCATCCAGTACATTTTATAGAGACCATCTCGCTGCCTGATGAAAGCCCCATGGACCCCATCGACCATTGTCTCTTCAAAAGGTACATCCACATTGTGGAAGAAGCTTGCTGCTGTCTCCAGAGGGCTCTCCTCTCCCAGGTGTATTTGGTCTACAAGGAGAAGCAGCTGTGGATGCAGGAGGATCAGATTCCTCTGAACATTCTTCAGATTGAGCTGGGGGTTATAAGCTCCCACACCTTCTCCTCGGATGAAAACCACCCCATTTTTCTCCACTGCTGCAACCACTCTCCCCTGACAGCTTGCTGCCAGGTCATGCTTGTATTTAGACCATTTTGATGAGCAGTCTTCTGTAACCTGGCCCTCCCAGGGAGAAAAGCAGCTCTTTGACACAGCTGGGGAAAACATCAAAACGTTGTTGAAGAAGGTGTACTTTGGCCCATAGAGAGCCTCGGTGATGAAAGGCACACCATTGGGAGCAAAAGTAAATGAGTTTTGATCGGGATGTTCATGCCCTGCATTAAAATTTCTCCACCCTTTGATCCAATCCTTGTATTTGTTTCTATGGACAATGTCATATATTGCACGTCCCCCAAGTTTTCCTGACTTGAAGGAAAGGAAAGATCTATTGATTTCTGCAGGTAGTGCACTTCCGTAAGTCACAACACCCCAGTCTTCAAAATAATGCAATGTAGGGGTGCCAAAATCTGGAGGAGGAATGGATTTCAAGCTGGCATCATACCTGAAAGAATTAATTTTGAAAAATTAAATGGTTTTCTGATGGAAGTGAAAATAACACAATAGAACTGTGATGCCACATAGTAATGTAGCTGGAAGAAACAACACACATATGCTACCCAGAGAACTGGCAGTATAGATTGTATCAGGGACATTTCTGAAAACACCCATGGATAATTAGCATGCACAAGGGGAAACCCTTATTTGGGAGAGGAGTGTTTTTTCATAATTTGTGATCCTTGGGATTGAGCCTGAAATGATTTCTGCTACCAATCTCTATATGGCTCTTCCTTACTTGACAATTTCAGAGCTGCCACCCAAACTAGTGGGGCTCATAGTTAAGTTTAAGCACTTCATCCAAATATCTAGTTGAGGGGCTCCTATTCTAGCAAACTCTGTGTTAGGATCTAGACTCTAACAAAGCCTCGAATTGTAATGAAATATTATTCTGGAGTAAATGATGTTATTGAACATTTAGTTTAAAATCAGCTCCTTAAAAAAAAAAAAAAAAAAAAAAACCAGCTCCTCCTTGGTATATTTTTTCCTGTAAAAAAGATAATTGAAAGTGGGTAGAACTTTACATATTAGACATAATTTATTGCCAATACCACACACATCTAACAATATGAATGAAATCCCAGGAAACTAATATTGGAAGATTTATCATTGTGGCTACAACTGCCTAGCCTTAAATCCAAAGGTTTGGTTTTGTTTTAATCTGCAGATGATGCCATACTTCCTGGACAATAAATGGCTTCTTATTTTCACTTATGATATATGTTTATTATTAAGGTAACATAATATTTAATATTAAACTTTCACAGTGATTAAAAACAAATTTTTTTCATCAGAAAAACTTGAAAAATAATAATGAAAAAGATTGTTTATTTTTGCTGATTTGGGACAACAGTCTTGGCAGTTTCCCATGATTTGCTATTTGAGGGAAGAAAGGCAGACCTGTCTTATTAATTCTTACATACTTTCCCCTGAAGTGAATCAATCACCTGGGTAGCGTTAATCTTACCGATGTTTTATTTTGGCTGTTTCATCTGTTGTTCTCTCAGTTTCAGGACATCAGAAATCGTGTCTCTACTTAGGTCTAGTATAATGTTGGCTTAATTAATGTGATTTAGCAAATATGGATACAAGCTGAATTAGCCATCCTTCTCTCAGTTTTTGCTCAGCTTGCACATTCCTTCCTGTAAAGGTGGATTTTTAACTAAGACTTAGCATTAAACTGATTGCTATAGTTAGCTTTATAGAACTCTCTTGTTTGCTTATTTGTGGGTAATAAGTAATTACTCCATACTCCTGAATGGACTTCGGAATAGCTGCATATTAATATATTTAGTTCATCTGTGAAAATAGTTTTAAAATGATGGTTAAGCCATAGACAGTTACCACTTTACAAATTTTTTTCCTCTTTAATTGTTTAAATTTTGAAAAAAAAAAAAATGAAGAGAAGCAAATTATAAGAAAACTTATTCCGGAGTTGAATGCAAATTTTAATAGCTTGAAAAGACATCAGGGATTAATGATTAACCAGTTCCCTGTAATTTTGATTTTCACTTATTGGAAGCCAACAATATATTTGGCAATACTTGAAAAAGGAGATCCAAGCTTCTCCTTCTGAGCTTAACAGATTAAGGCAAAAAAAATTACACGGTCCTTTTATTATCAAAGTAAAGCTGTCAAATACTGTCAAACACTTTTAAACACTTCTGAAAATTTAGTAACAGCTTTGCTATTAGCAGATTATAATGCTCCGTTTACTAAAACCAAATATTTTACTACTGTTTTTGGTGTGATTATCAGAATAATCCAGTCTAAATTTTGAGGTTTTCTCTTTATATGATTCCAAAAACAATGTAAAATCAAAACATGCTTCTCTATGAAATAGTGCAAACCTAAGATATCTCCAATATAAAAGAACCAAAAACTACAAACAGTAATTAGATCTTAAATGTAAAGAAATGTTTCTAACAGAGTTTCAAACACTGTGGTATGAATTAATTGAAGCTGCATGCACTTAGCTGGCATGGAGAAAGGATTTTTAAAATGTTTAATTATTCTTTTTAAATGCAAAAAATCAAGTGCACCATTTCTCTTTAAAGCCAGCGAAGCGTGTCATACCAGAGGAATTCCGTGTGTAGAGTACACCAGCGCTGCCCTTTGGATGGTGTTCCTGGACCGTCCACCACTCTGTTCCTTCTGATTTGGTCAGCCAGCCAGTTACCACTGCCGTTACGCATGACAAATTTATCCAGGAACACTAGTTGGCTCTCTGGACCATAAAACCAGTTGTAATTTGAGTCCGCAATAGCCACAGTCCTTTGAAACCCTGGGGAAAGAAATTTGAAATAATTAAGTTTAAAACTGCAGACCCCTATAAAGTTCTAAACAATGATTTTCAAACCTAGCTGCAAATGAGAATCAACTGTGTGTGTTGAATAAAAAGTAACAAAACCACAATGCCCACATTCCACCCCAAACTGATTAATCAGAATCTCTCGGAAAGTCTTCCGCAAATCTTGTGTGCAAGCTTGTATTTGTCATGTGGCAACTTGTCACCGGTACAATGGTGCACTTGATTTTTTGTATTTAAAAAGAAGAGCCACATCTGTCAACGTGTGGCCCACTTTCCAATATCCATGCTATATACACTTATATTTGCATATATACATGGGCTGTCCTCTTGTGTACAGCGAGTTCCTGAACCTGGAATGAGCACTAGCTCTCTAACTTGACCTGCTGTCTAGGCCAAGATAACAACATAAGGTGCTCCAATTTGGCTTCCAGTAAAGTAGAAGTTATATTATATCTAAAATTCAGGGGAGAAACTGAGTCTCTATAAGAAGAAAACTTCATCCCAGAAAAGATCCTGACAGTATGTACTGCTAGAAATTAAAGGAGAGAAAATGCAAGGACCATAAAGCCAGGTACCATTATTGCAACAGGGAAGGAAAAACAAAAGTAGGTAAGACTGGATGTGTTCCAGCTGTTTTTGAAAAAAACAAGAAGCAGGGAAAAAACTCTGGGCCTGACTGAAATAATCAGTACAAGAATATCAATTTTAGGAGGAAAGAAAAAGAGAAATGTAGTTGAGAACAGATTGACTTAACTCAGAGTCTCTTCTAAAACGCTTCCATGACCACATTTACATAATTTACAGCCGATGTTTTTGTTCATAACAGTTTAGTAAATAATCTTCCAAGTAAATCTTATTAGAAAATGTGATTTTCCCAAATCTTCTACTAGTCTGTGAGTTCCCTGAGTATGTGTTTTTTGTTTGTTTGTTTGTTTTAATTTTTAACAGTTACTTCTACATATTCGTGGGATAAAGTGTGTTGTTTCAACACACGCATACACCACATAATGAATGACTTAGGGTAGATAGCACAGTTTTGTACCTGATAGTCTACCACTTAGGATGTGTTTTATTCCTTTTTGAATCCCCTGCCTACTACACTGCCTGGCATACAGATGTTCCACGAAGGTTTGCTGAATTAACACAAACATATAAATACTCCTCTAAGAGGTGCTCATATTGTCTTTTCCAGCTTAGGAAGTAGTCACATACACAGCTCACAACAGATCCTAGCCCTGATGTGGCTGGCTGTTACATCTCAGCTCAAACTACAAAGCACTGAGACCTTTTAAAGGTCCCTTGCTTTAGATGGCCTTTGTTCACCAAGATAAATTGCAAAACAGGTCTCTCCCACATGAAAAAGCAATAAAGCAATATGGTTCTGAATGTAAGTCTAAACTAAATCTTAAAATGGTTCTTTTGCTCTGCAGTATTTTTTGGATAACTAATCCAATAATAAAGATTCTATCTAATCCATATGCATACTATCAGAGCAAAAAGATTTAAATACTGGATTCACCATCTAAAAATTGTATTTCCTTGGGGGGAAAATACATCCTCATGAAAATTTACCTCCCAAACTTTTTTTAAAATCTTAGTCCTGTTTTAGAAATAAGGAGGGTTACAAAGCTCTCCTAGAAATGAATAAATTATTAAATCATATATATCTTATTTTTAGAACTAGTTCTCTTAGAAGGCTAAACTACACATCAAGAAATTAGAAGCATTATAGCAATTGGTTATTTTAGTTTTCTATATTTTATACTATTTATTTCATTAATACTTAAAGAATATACTAAAGCTCCAACTTAAATATGTAGGTATAATCTTTCATTTTAAATCAAGTCTGTATAGTTTGGGAGAAAAATTAAAAACTAATAAATAAAATAAGATTGATCAGGGATCATGCATAAAGAAAAATTGACACAATCATGTTTATATTTTGTTTAGATTTATGAAAATGAGTTTATGTATGTACTCAAGTTTGTATATTTATAAAAATAAGAGAGTAATGTGGGACTAGAAATTACATTTATTATTATTATACCCATTATGCTCCAAGCTTAACAGTACCTAAATCACAAATCGCTCACATTAGCTCTCAAAATGTTCTGGCTATATGCAACTCTTGAATTTTTCTTTTTTTTTTTTTAAAATTAACTCCCTTTTATCTCAATATGACAAATCCCAAAGACATAATTTCTTTTCCCAGTCTGGTCTATTTCCATAATCAGAAAAATTACAATAGTTTAATGTTTTCCCACACTTTTGAGTCCTCACTATACCTGGCAGGATGGTTCTATACATAAATGCAAAGTGTTGTTTAAGCCACGGATGGCCAAAGTGGTTGATGCCAAAGTGCCTCTGAATAAGAAACATATACTGGAAGAGTGATCTAGTGGTGTAGCTGCCATATGCAACTCCTTCATAGAGGGAGCCGTCCGTCACCTCCCGGAGCAAGACCAGAGATTTCTCCATGATGGTCAGAACCTGTTTGGTCCATAAGTAGGCTTCTTGAAGATACCCTGAAGGATGAAAACACATGGAAACAATCACTGAAGGCTTTAAAGGAGCATAAACAAAAATATTGCCAAATAAAACCCTGAGTTATCTGGTTCATATTATGAATTACATTTTGTAAGACTCTCAGTTACCAATGTTATAAATAACATTTTGTTAATCCAGGTTTGTGATGGGTCCAGAATGTAAAATAAGAAGTTTTTGAATATGAGTCATTTACTAATTAAATGAAGATAAACCCTTAAATAAGTATCAGTCATTTTCCAATCTTTAATAAACTGAAACTACATCACATATAAGATCACAAACGTATGTAACTTTGTATCTGCGAAAAAAGATTTGTATATAGAGACTTCTATTTAATTTTCCTAAAAAATACTACTTGAAAATATTTTTTGAAGTTTATTGCTTTACAAAACTTGCACTATTATTTTATAGAATTTGTAATAAGCTGCAAAAACTGTAAATGCTAAAAAGACAGGCTTCAGTTTGTACTGTCATTAGAAGACAACCTCTCATCCTTTATGTGCTTTAAATTTCACAGGATCTATAAAGGCCACACAGCAGGGCTAAGAAACCATTAGAATGGGAATCTAATGGTGAAAAAATCAACTGGGAGTCATGAATCTGCCAAAAATGTACTACATGATCTTGTCCAAGCACTTCTTCAACCCACCATATTTTTCAATCACCCCAGTGAAAATTAAAAATCCAAACAATTTTATAAAATCCTTTTGACTCAGAAATGCTAACTTTCTAGAATTCTTGTGTTTAGGTAACAATAACAACTCCTCTAATTTCTATAACATAATTTACACAGCACTGAATAGAATCTTATTTAACCATTTTTAAACCTAATTGTGCATTTTTACCCCCAAATTACAGAAAAGTTGACTTGTTCAAGACCTCCAGCATATGACTCAAAGTGAACAGAACTTTAATGCGAACCTAGGTCTTCAGATTTAAGGTTTGGCTTATTTTGTTTGCTTGTTTCTAAAATGCACAGCCTCTGCGAATAAAATGAAGCTCACTACCTCCTAATGTGGGTGCAAGCCGTGCTGCTTCACTCCCAGGAACACATGTGCTGGATGTGGGACTTCCAGAGGCCCAGGTACCACTAGCTCTGGGCCTAAATCCAGGTCCCCGGCTAAGACCCACCCTGGGCCCGTGGGGGCAGCACCGCTCTCAGAGTTGGCTGTGAAGAGGTGACCATAAGCAGTATCCAGCTCTGTCCGCCACTCAGCGCCACACCTGACATGCCAGTCCTCCGGAGAGTTTTCAATTCCCATTCCTACCATTCCGGTTCAAAATTCCATTCATCTTCATCTTTTTTCTCTCTGTTTCCTCCATCTCCAACCTGATACCAGTGTGACTGATGCCTAAAATCAGGCCACTGTTCCCTGAATATCACATTATTTGATTTTCCTTATTTGTTCCTTACAACGACCCTCTTCAGGAGATATGAGGCCACACTTACTAAAATGCTCTGTAAACTGCCAACCTCCCTGTATTTTTCCACCACCTATACACCTTGCCTGGAATGTTCTTTATTATCTTCATTTACCTAAACCCTACCCATCCTTCAAAGTTCCACAAACCTTCTCAAACTCACCTAAAGAACATTGTTCACTCGGAGTCAAATTTAATATGCCCATTTGATACTGAACCATAAGTCTCTTGGTGACACCTCTCATTCCACTCCCTGGTGCCATTATAACCACTGTGTAATCACTTAAACATTGCACACCTGTGTTCTCTCCAAATAATCTGTAAACTTCTTACATGTGATGCTTATGGTCCCCGCACACCAAGCCTTAGACAGGGATGGCAGAACAGAGAAAAATCCTAATTCTCACACTTTTGAGACTTCGTGAACCCAATGGGAGCTACAGGTGTACTGTAAGCTTTCTCAGAAGCTGTTCTGGACAACACGAAAGCACTGAAAAGCCCAGCTGAAGAAGCTCCTGAATTAGAGGGACTGAGCTAAGAAAGCCGGGACTGTAAGTCCAACTATTAACTGAGATTTGCAGGACCAGAGATCTTCTGCCCAGTTTTCATAAATGTGTGCACAACTCATATGCGGGCTCCAGAAGAATGTATATCAGAGCCATTATCAATTTCATCAAAAAATAAATGCATAGGAAAACTCCTGCCAGAGGAGAATATCATTTTGGTCCAATCTAAAACAGTATTTTAGGTGCCTGCTTATTATTTGGCATGATTTTACCTACGATGAAGAATAAAGAAACAAACTACTCCTGCCCTTAAAGAACTAAAAATTTATTAGGGAAATAAAACTATACTAGACTAAAACCCAAGGCTCTAGGCTGAGATCTGGCTCACTCGACGGTTCCTTCCACCATTTCATGATGCTTCTTCATGGGCCTTAGGCCTATAAATGGTTTGATAGTAGGTTCTCACGTTGTTTGCATTTTGATTTTTTTATTTTGTTTTTGTTTTTGTGGGAGTAGGGGCCAAGGGATGCTAGGATGAAAACTCACCCTCCTAATTAACCTTCCCTTAAATTATTATAAATTGAATTTCTATTCTGAGAAAGGCAACAAATCACAGTAGAAAGAGATTGAACTTTGAGACTGGCCAGAATTGGGTCCAAATCCTAGCTACCTTATATGATTGATGTGAGAATAAAATAAAATATGGAAAAGGACTAGCACATGTCATATACTCAATTACTGTTAGTATCTTTTCCTTAAAGACCTAATTAAAAGCGATGGTTGGTTGATGTGACAAGGAAGAAAACTAGATTTGGTAAAATCTGATATTGGATAACCTACAAAATGCTTATTAATTCTTATGGGGAATATAATCAGGAGTTAAATTTTTTTAGATTTCCAAGCTCCAATTATATATTTAATATTCTAATAATTCACTGTGATCTTAGGGTTACTCTTCTTAAATACAATCTTATTCAGTCATTTACAGATTTCCACAAGATTTATAATTAAGTTAGAATTACAAGAACAAAGAAAATGCAACATTGGCAATTATATGTTAAAGCAAAGTAGCTACGCAGTCCACAAAAGTGGTTTTCAATTTTGACATAAATGATCTGGACTGATTGCTTTAAGTCTTTAGAGAAAAAAAATAGTGGTGTTATGATTCACATCCGTGTGCTAGGAATACTCATTTCAAATAACAAACCACCTCTCTAGGTTTTAAAAGCTCCATTTATTTTAGGCTGGCTGTCTTCACTGTCAAAATTACCAGGAAAAATGAATATTCATCACTGAGCCTGTGCTGTAAGGATATGGCCTGCAACAATCATAAGCCATAATTAAATAATCTGCAGGGTAATATAACCAGCAGAAATTTAAAAAGAGATGTCCCTCAATTAACTAAGAGATGCTGTAGGTATTACTTCATCTCATGGCTTAGTTAGGATCCAAGTATGAACATGTACCTAAGAATAGTTACAAAAATGCTTTGTTCACAACATGGCAAGTATGACTGATGTCAGCCCAGGAATCATCTCGGCTGTGTCCACACGCACCTTGATTCATCAGAACTAGGCTTCCTGTGAGCAAAGCCATGCAGTTGGTGGGCTGGTGATTGTGCAGGTATTGAAATCCCCATCCTCTCCTGTATGAAGTTTCATACATATATCCCGAGGCATTGGCAATCACTTCAAGAAACTTCTCCTGTTGTGTCTTGCTCAGGTAGTTGTACAAGAAGTCATAAGCAGTGGCAAAACCAACCAGGGAGTGAGCAAGCGGGACCTCATCCCAAGGAGCATCTTTCACCAGCCTATAAAGGAAAAATAAACCATGTAAATGCGTGCAGTAAGGCTCACAGCTTTCATCACACTCCTTAAGTGTCTCTTTTCCACAACTATAGGGCACAAGTGAAGATATAATCCAAGAGGTTTAATGACATGGAATTGACTTCCCTCCACATTAGACACAAGCATACAATTTGTCTCACGTAAAAATTAGAGTTAACACTGTTCTCTCTCAGGCTTCTGGTGACAGCAAGATTTTGAGAATTTTTCTTCTGATTTTTCATTCTTGATGAGAGGCAGCAGGACATATTCAAAGAGCTGTAAAGCACAGAACATGTATGGCCGGGCAAAATTCTCTGGAGTCCCCATTCCACTAGTGCTCACCCCTCCCTTTTTACTTACATAAGGGATTCTCAGTTCTATTCTACGGCAGCCTTGCTGAAACAGTTGGACATATACATTCCATCTTATTTCCCATAACTGGTCAATGTGAAGGCATCATGGTCTATAAGATCTACGTGGTCAACACCATGATTGATGGGAAGAGTGGCTAAAATGCTGATATAACTGAGTGGGAGCTGATTCTCAGAATTTCTATTTCTCATCCTTTTCCATAAAATGAACTGCACTGTCTTCAATGTCCTTTCAATATCTTTCAGAGAAGTCTAAAAGCAGATCTTCTGTAAAGTATTACACTGTCATTTTCTAGGAAGTTAAATTTCTGCTAGCCTGGCTATATTATTCTACAAATATTTTATTAGTGTGTGGCCTGAATTAAACAGGAAGCAAAAAAGGATGTTTCACAATCAGAACTCTAAGGAATTATGCAGAAACCCTCCCTATCTGTTCAGGATGTATTTAAGTAATCTCTAAGAGAGGGAAACAAATGAAAAGTGTGCCATACCCGTGGGAGGTAGAAGAAAGCTGTCAATTAGGGATTAAACTAAAGCTTATTTCTATGCCGTGCACCTACTTTGGCAATCTAGTGAAGGCTTAGCCTCCTTCTCAAAATGTTTTAAAACTCTTAAGATATAGTATGTAGGGATACAAAGAAATCTATTATTTTGAGATATAATTAATACATATATTTAAAAAAATAATGATATAGATGCTTCTTTATTAAGGCATTAAAAAGCAGGGCTAGTAACTAGCATAATTTATAAGCAGTGATGAGCATAAATTGAGATGTCTATAACAACTGTAACGTGATATGAAATATCTGTGATATCTATCTGTAACAAAGTTACAGGTTCTCCCAATACTATTATAGGTGGTTATCTCTCTACTCATGATTGGAAGAAATGCTAAATTTTGGCTCAAGTTAGTGAAAATTAAGATACATCATTTTCCCCAAACAAACCCCACAGACCTCAGGTTAAAAATACTTAAAAATGTTCTGAGAGACTACCTCTTCAGATTATGTTCTTCCTTTAGAAGCTGATACTAGAGAAGTGATCTTGGTGAGGCCTTCCTTGGTCAGCCTTTCAGAATTCCAAAATCTTCCCAACTAACAGTATTTCATTCCCCTTCCTTTCTTTTTTTGTCCCCTTAGCAAATATATGTTTGTATACATATATCTATATATACCCTACTAGAATTTAAATTCTATGAGGGCAGATTTTTTTTTTTCTGTTGTGTTCACAACTGGTTCCCTAAAGACAGAACATAAATACTTTTGCAAAGAAAGAATAAAATGAAGGAACAAACCTACAAAACTAGGCCATGCTGTTGACAATGATTACATGCTCATTATAAAATCAGGAATTTGGAGGGATGCCTTTGTATTTAGTAATAATTTCAGTGTTTAGTTAGCTGTACTGGTGATACAGCCTCGTGCCAAAAAACTTAGATTGATGAATTTCTTAACCATTTGCCACACACAAAGACACCTTGCGCTAGCCAGTCAGCTTGCCAGCATGTGTACTGCTCGTAAACAGATTGTGAGAGTTTGAATTAATTCTCTACTTCTAGGAAAAAACCAACTTGTACTGCATGATCACTGCCAGGGAGTTGAGAACTGACTCATGGTGATTAGCAGAGAAGTCAAGTCCTTTGTCTCCCAGCCCTGTGTCATAGTACCGTGTCATGATACATCTATAAATGACAGTGTATACACCTAGCCATGATAAAGCTGATGCCATGAACTGCTACTACCTACCAAACTCTTACGTCTGGTTAACAAATGAGCTTATTTTTACAGATAATTAAACATTTGATATATTTCTCATCCTTCATGAAATACCGTGCAAATTTCTATGAAATTTTTCAAGCCCCAACATAGAGTTTGCTATTTTGAGCAGTTTCCAATTCAACAAAACACTAGCACACCAATAGAAAAAAATTTTATGGTTCCTTCAGGTTCATCCATATATCATTATGAAAGGTAACCTGTAATAGCTATAGTGGTAAAAGGTTATCTAAATCCTTTAGCAATACAATCTTATCCAGCCTCAGATATAAAGTGCAATAATGGAACAGACCATATTTTACAGGCATGGAACCAAAGGAAATTTGCTCCTAACTCATGGATGTTAGCAGAGAAATGCTTTTACTGAATGTAACCCTGACCAGTGGTTAATCAATTTACTGGAAAACCTGGTTAAATGGGTGTCTTAGTCCATTTTCTGTTGCTATAACAGAATACACAGACTGGGTAATTTATAAAGAATAGAGGCTTATGTAGTTCATGCTTCTGGAGGCTGAGAAGTCCAAGAGCAAGACAGCAGCTTCTGGTGAGGGCTTTTGTACTGCATCATAATATGGCAGAAAAGCAGAAGGGCAAGCAAGCACATATGAAAGACAAGGAAGGACAAAGGGCACCCACCTGCTTGCTTTTTAACAACTGCTCTCAAGATAATTAACCTAGTCCCTTGAGAAAGGCATTAGTCCCATCACGAGGACAGTGCCTCTTTAAGGTCCCACGACCTCTCAATACCTTTACACCAGCAATTAAATTTCAATGTGAGTTTTGTTGGGGACAAACCATATTCAAACCGCAGCAGGGAGGATTCATAAAAAAACCAAAACAATAGGCCAGCCCGTGGCTCACTCGGTAGAGTACGGTGCTGATAACACCAAGGCCACGGGTTCGGATCCTATATAGGGATGGCCGGTTTGCTCACTGGCTGAGTGTGGTGCTGACAACACCAAGCCAAGGGTTGAGATCCCCTTACCTGTCATCTTTAAAAAAAAAAAAAAAAAAAAAAACCAAAACATTAACTTATGGATTTAGTTTCAACTTAAAATATATCGGTATGTACACACATCCACCAATCTTTTGAAGGTGAGCCAAAGTTTGTTCTTTCAATATAGGTCTAAAGGTAGAGTTTCATTGCTCTTTCCAGCAAAGAACACACATAACACATCATCACAATTTCCAGCTTTTTGGTTTCTTTATAATATAGGAAGAAATCAGAGATACTTGTGAAGGAATACAGAATACTTCCAGATTCATGAGTTTTTCTCTGACCTTTTACAAATCTCATCCACACTGTAATGGATTGAATTATGTCCCCCCAAAACTCACTGAAGTTTGAATTGTGTCCCCCAAGTCTAAGCATTAGAAACTTTGCTCCCACTGTGGCTGTTAGGAGGGTAGAAAATCCCGTTATGGTAATTAAAGAGCGGAGACTTGGGGAGGTGACTGGATTGTAGGACGATGCTGTACTGAATGGATTAAAAATGGTAGTCAGGGGCATGGCTCTGAGGGCTTAAGGAGAGTCTGACTCTCTCAGCTCTCTCTGCTCTGCCGTTTTCACAATGTGATACCCTAAAGTCACTGAAGTCACCACCAAAGAAAGCCTTCACCAGCTGTGCTCCCTGAACTTCGGACTTCCTAGCCTCTGAAACTGTAAGCAATAAATTTTGTTTTCTAATTATGTCCCTAAGGGCCCATCCAAATACCTCCACATCGAGGGCTAAGACTTCAACATGAATGGGGGGGGGGGACACAAAATACACAATTTAGTCTATAGCAACTATTTCATTTACGCAAATACTGTTAAAAAAAATACTTGGAATAAAAGAAGTAAGGTATTTAAATCTAAGAGGTGCCAAGAGATCACTGATACTTATTTGAATTAATTGATAGTATATAAGAAGTAAACACTAGAAATAACAGGACAACTCACAACTCTCTTAGTAATGCTATTATGGTTATAGTCCTATTTCCTAGCACTTTTCAGAGCCTAACAATTTTATACCAGGCTATTCCATATGTAGGTATGTCCTGAAGATCATGATTTAATCCATTGTACAGACAAATCTGTGTATTTTTTTAAAATGTATTTAAATGAGGCCCTACTGTTTGTTAAACCTTTCCAATAAAGCAACAGAACTCCATTAAAGTGATCCATCTTTCTTCCTTATTTTCAGAATAACAAAGTATAGTTTTATACACCTATAAAATATTTACTTAGAAAATTCATAAAGTAGAAGACTCATGTTTAAAAATCTGATTTTATACACTAAATAGTGTGGAACTACAAATTTAAGAGAAAATAAAATAAGCTTTCAAAGAATTACAAATTTAAATTCAGAACACAGCAGGAACTCTTTGGAATTTCACATTAGCCAGCTTCACGGCCACTGTGTCTGCTGTATACATGCCACACCTCTGCCTACACTGGGTACTTGGCCACACCACCAAAATATGCCAAAACGAGGTCAATTCTATTTTCAAATAGTCTGTTCATTCTAAAAGTTTCCTGAAGACAGTAACCTGATAGAAAGTCATTCAACTTCAACTGAACACCTTTGTGTGTTTGGAAACAACCTCCAATAAGTTAGGAGAGTCACGTACAACCACTCCTTTTAAAAACATGACTAATGCTGGTGGTGATTCATCTTTTTTCCCTGTTTCAAATGTGAAAACTAACCAGGAATGTTAAATGTCAGTAATATGCTAAATTTTGTAAGTAATTCCTATAAAATTTAGCCAAAAGGAAGTGGATTTCTAACGTGTGTGGCCTCGCTTGTGGAGCATATCAGGGCCTTGACAATGACTTGCAGAGAAGAGCAAAGCAAGCCTGGAATATAGAGAGACTTGACCTAGAAGGCTTGGAGTGAGTGGCCAGCAATCCAAGGGCATGTTCAACTAAACTCTGGCTTGGCTTGGTGTCCATATACAAAATGTTTGACCAGGTGGCTAAGGGTTGACGTTGGCATCGTCAAGCAAAATGCAATATTTATAGTTGGGAGGAAAGAGAGAGGCTGTACTTCATATTAATTAAGCACAAAGTAGGTGCCGAGCCCTTTACATACTTTATTTCATCTTTACACCTCACATTAGGTGTTATACCCCCGTTTTATAAACTGTGAAAATGGACACCAACGCAGAAACAAGGCATGAGATCTGAGAAAAGGGGCAGACATTAGAAGAAGAGATACTGCAATTCTGTGCTCATGTGGTTGCTCAGGGCCCACCCAAGGAACACAAGACACCAATCACGTGGAATTCCTGAAACAACTCTTTCCCTTCCCACAGATCTCTGATGAGCCTGGGGCTCCTAACGCACTACTCTAGGTGGAGCTGGCCCAGGAGCTGGTGGGTCTGACCTGCATGCACAGGACCTTCGGTCCCTCAGGCCAGTAACAAAGATTCTCTCCTCTGAGCCGTCTTCTCACTAGGTCTCAACCTCGGTCTATAAAGACTCAAATACATGACTAACATAGTTTCCAACAGCTCAAGGCTATATCCCTAAAATGACCCTATTTCCCCTTAAAGTGCCTGCATGAGAAACTCAAGGCTGCCAAAAAATTTTACTGTTTGTTCCAGGCAACCCTTGAGGATAGGGTCTCTGTCTTCCAGTCTCTGTGGGAGGACAGAATTCTGCCTTTGATAATTGCCAGCTCACAGACACAGCTGGCATAATTGCATACACACTGACTAACCATTGTAATTTTTCATTTCCCTGGCTCTACTAAGCCTCAATTGCCCCCCCTCCATATTCCTTCATTCTCCCTTTAAAATGCCCATTCACCACTGTACAAATCAAAGTTCAATTATGTTTACATTGAACCTATTTCCTTATGGAAATGGTTATCACTGATTAAAATCTACTCTTGCCACTTTAGCATCTGGTTTTGTTTATCTTTGGTACTAGTCAGGGACAGAGTACACAGAAATGGACGAGCTTTCCTTTTTCAACATCTTCTTTGGAAATAAAACCACTTTCACTGGGAACAACTGCTAGAAGGATAACAGTGTGACAGAATGGGAACTGACTGTATATTAAGACATCTTCAGAAAAAGTAACTTATCAGCCCTGAAATGTAAAAGACTATTTCCTTCCACAATCTATATTTCCAGATTCATTAAATCACTAGATTTAATATAGCAGAATACTACTACTTTCTTTCATTTTAATGCTATAAATTCAATATCCCAAATATTAAATTCTAAAATGCAAAAATTTAAGTCAGATTGGCCCCACTCCAGCAAAATATTGAGTCAATTATGCAAAAGTAGAAACAAAAGGAACATGTTTTTACTTACATGAAAAATATTCTAAATGATTTTTACATCAATGAATTGATCTGAGCATCAAAATATACCAAGTTAATGCAAACAAAATGTGGAGTAGTGTTGTTAAATAGGAAAAGGCATTGCCATGTCATTATTGCAGTGTTTAATCTACTGACATGAAATCTTATTACCCAAATACCCAAGTATGCTACTCAACCATAATCTATTTAAGTAGAATTAAACAGCAATTACAATACCTTTTAACTAACCAATTTTGCCTTGGGCTAGTGTTCAACTTGAAAAGGTAAGAGGGAGAAACATGATAAATAAAATTATTAAAATTTGGTAACAAGACCTCTGTTCTGGTGGAATGGCAGTGCTCAAAGGACTAGGGTTAAAAACAGGCTTACATATCAAATTCTAATGACAAATTTTGAAGGAATATATTGTAATGGACAAATTATGAAATCTGAAAAGGTACAACGAAAAAATAACCCAGATTGCCTATATAGTTCGAATGATTTTTACCCATTTTAAAAAGTGGCTTAGTATTTTATATGTTTAATATGTTTTACATTTATGTGTAAAATGTAAAATATGTTTCAAAGAATTCTGTTGGACAATGTATTGATGTCATCACCTCAGTCAATGACTACACAAGCATCCAATAGTCATGTGAGAAACCATACCTGGAAGTAGTCAATTTGATTTTGAGAAAAAAATCAAATACACAATAGCCAGGATGATGGAGGGTGGCTATCCCTGCTAGAGACAAAAGTGTAATTTACAAACGCTGGCTCTGACAGTAACTGATCAGTAATAATAATTGTAAGTATTTATTTATTCATCTTTACAAAATTGAATACAAATTTTATAACATGCAGTATTAAAAACATGCCATCTATTTAGAAGCCAGCATGATAAAGGAGGGGTAAAAAGTCTACGATCAAGAGTAAAGATCTAAGCACCAAGTGTCTCCCAAGAAAAAAGGTTTAGCCAAATTATCAGCCCTGTAGTGTAGTTAAAAAATGCCCCCTGCACAGAGTAGACAATCAGCTGTTTAGAACCTGTGATAGACAGAAAAATGGTCCCCTCAAAGATGTCCATATACTAATCCTCAGAATCTATACATTGCCTTCCATGGCAAAAGGGATTTTGCAGATGTAATTAAGGACCGTGTGATGGGAGATTATCCCAGATTATCTGGGTCAGCCCAATGTAATCACATGGGTCCTTAAATGCAAAGAACCTTGCCTAGCTATGGTCAGAGGGAGATGTGACTATGGGGGAATAATCAGAGAGATGTAACATTGCTGGTTTGAAGATGGAGGAAAGGAGCCGTAAGCAAAGGAGTGTGTCTTCTAGAAGCTCGGAAAAAGAAAGGAAAAGAATTCTGCCCTAGAACCTCCAAAAAGGTATGTAGCCCTACTAACACCTTGATTTTAGCCCAGTGAGACCCATGTTAGACTTACACAGAACTGTAAGATAAATGTGTATCGTTTTAAGCCACTAAGTTTGCGGTAATTTGTTACAGCAACAAGAGGAAACTAATATAAACCCCATTCTTATATATGATTAGGCAGTCAAGGACTATCAAAGATTTGAGAAAATCTCATAATAAGACAGAAAAGACCCAAATAAACAAAATGATTAATGTAACTTAGGACAAATTAAATCATTCAGGTAAAAGAAAATTTCAAAACAAACAAACAAACAAAAAGGGGCTCCTGAAAATGAAAAACAAAATAGTAGGAAGGTAAGCTCAATAGAAGTGTTGGGGGAAAGCTGAAGCAGTCCTGAGAAAGCAGAAAAATGAGAAAATTAAATAGAAAACAAGAAAAAAGAGAGGAGTGGCCCAAGAGGTTGAATATCTGAACAAGAACAGAACTAAAAAGGAAAACAAACAAAAAGAAAGGAGAAGAAATCCAAACATATAAATAAAATGTCCTAAAACTACAGGGCCTAAGTTTCCAGATCAAAAGAAGCCATCAAACACAGCACAAAGATGAAAACAGACCCATCTCAAGCCAGGACACACCATTCTGTAATTTCATAACACTGGTTACACAGAAAAGACTCTAGAAACTTTAGGGTGTAAAATCAGGTTTCAAAAGAAGCACCATGAATCAGAGTGAGATCAGACATCTCAATAGCAACACTAGAAGCTGGAATACAAAGGAATAATACCTCCAAAACTAAGACAGAGAATTAGCAGACAACAATTCCACACCATTTAAACATAAGAGAATAGAAACAAACATCCAAGTTCTCAAAATTTACCTCTCAAAAACCCTTTCTCTGGAAACCGGTGGAGAATTTCTCCAAATTAGGACATATATCAAGATAGAAGACAACATGGGACCCATGCCACAAGAGCTACAACACAAGACAGAAGAGAACAAGGTAACAGCTGTACAGTAGACCTAGCATTCAAGCAATCTAGATCATGCAAGTCAAAATTCCATAGGAGTTACTTGTTCAAGAAGATGAATTATTAAGAAAAATGTCTTATTAAGAATGTGTTGGGGCCGGCCCTGTGGCTCACTCGGGAGAGTGCGGCGCTGGGAGTGCCAAGGCCGCGGGTTCGAATCCTATATAGGGATGGCCGGTGCGCTCACTGGCTGAGCGTGGTGAGGACCGCACCGTGCGGAGGGTTGCATCCCCTTACCGGTCAAAAAAAAAAAAAAAAAAGAATGTGTTGCTTGAATGGACTGAGAGAAGATTTATATAACCAGTTGAGAGTCTGGCTGGTAATGAGTGATAAGTATACAGAAAACAAAGCAAACAAAACAAACAAAACAAAAAAGCTGTTAATCCTAGAGGACATATGTTGTATACAAATTGAAAAGCCATTATAGTATACAATATGGCTCAACTGCCCATAGCTTTGGCCTTATTAAAATATGTAAACACTTAATATTCACCTTATTAAAATGACAATGTCTCCACAAAATACCATAGATCTATACTGTAAATAAAATTACAACATATCTGCCTAAGAGTGAGAGACAGATGATGTATCTATAAGCCAAGGAACGCCACGGATTGACTACAACCACCAGAAGCTAGGAGAGCAGGAAGGGACAAGTTCTCTTTCGGAGCTTCCAGAAGAAACCAACCCTGCTGACATCTCGATTTCAGACATCTAGCCTCCCGAACTGTGAGAGAGTGTGTGTGTTGTTTTAAGCCACCTGTGTGTGGTACTTTGTTACAGCAGTCCTAGCAACAAATACACTGGCCTTAAAGAATCTGACCTGCCATCTTCTACCCTCCCCACCATCTTCCTGCTGCTGCCTGAACATCTAGTTACTTTCCTGCTTACTTTAAAGAGCAATCCCCTAATATTTTGACAAAACAACATGCAAAAGGACTCAGAATGACCTGAGGTATGAAGTTTAAAAATGTCAGGGACATTTTAACAATGACAAAAACTATAGTCAAATTGCTAAATCTTGCTGTTAGGAAAATACCAAAACCAAAGTGAGGCAGACCTTCAAGTCCTAGCACACATGAAATGATATTTTACTTTCTCTTACAGTAAGGTTAATATCTACCCAATATTTCTGATTTTTAATGTTTCATCAATTTTTTTTTCCTTTTATAATATCTTCTTAAAGGTTTTGCTGAAGTTGTGTAGAGCTTCATAAAATCAGGAGGCCTTTTAAAACAGTGAATGAACTGTGACTGATTTTATTCTGGGCTCCAATAGGAAATAATGCACTGCAGAGTTTATTCCACTCAGCCCTGGAAACCTGAAATATAATCATTAATCACAGACTTGCACTGCTTCTTAATGAAAAAAAGATGCTTCCCAACATATTTTGGGAACAAGCATTCTAAACTCACAAGTTACAAGGAAGTTACCTCAAAGAGTAGAGCAATCCTCTCACTGGAGATGTTCAAGAAGAGGGAAATTAAGAAGGGATTCTTTGGAAAGGAATCATGTGTTTATCAGAATGTGAGGCAGGGTTTTCAAACTATAAACAGATTATGAAATGAATATAATGGTTTGTGACCGGCATATTTCTAATGGAATTGGATGGAATGGAAAGGAACAGAAAATAGCAGAGTACAAAGCATGATTTAAATGCAAGGGCTGTTTTGTGAAACTTTTATTTTATAAATTTATATACGTAAAGTTAAAGTTATGGGTGCGTTGGGTTGTGACGTAAACTTTGTTTCTTTGAGTCACAGTCAAAAGAGATTTGAGCGTCATTGACTTAGAGGGTGAAAGTGATACCCAAGAAGCCAACCATCAGCTGCGGACTGCAGCCAGAGAGACCATGCCTGCTTCAGGGGCAGGAGCTGGGCTGAAACCCAGACTGCCCGGGCACTTTCCAGCAGAGGGTCTGGAGCCAGCACCAAGGGAAATCCCACTGCAAAGGACCCCCATTTTGGAAGTAAGCAAAGGACAACAAATTAGTTCCAGGGCAGAGTTTAAACGGTGGGAACAGCAAATAATCCAACACAGAAATGAAAGAAAAAACAAAATACCCACAGATCAGAGACAAAGTTTCATATTAACTAGTAAAGGTCTTTTTACACCAAAGAACACCTATATCACCTAGAAAGACTGGAAGTCCCCTGGGCTACAAAGCCAGAAATGGGGGAGGGCCAGGGGCCACAGCAATGCCCCCCCCCCCGCCCCCACACCTGCAACCAATCCTGAGGGTGGGGGAGGAGGGCCTGGGCCACGCCCCCCCATACACAGCTGGCCCAGCAGAGGCCACAGAGTTGCTGCAGGAAGTGCCCCTAGCTTGGGAGCTGGTGGGGGGCCTCGGCCACGCCCCCCTGACACGTGCAACCAGTCTGGTGATGACCACCAAGCTGTTGCAAGAAGGGCCCTGGGTTCCTGAGCTGGGATGTTGGGGGGTGAGTGCTTTTGCACCCAGCCTGGAAAGGACCAAGCCACAGCTGGAAGCGCCCCTGGTCTCCCCTGTGGGAATGAGGGGGGTGCCACAGGCCTCAACCCCACCCCTCCTCCTTTCATCCCATTTCCTTCCCCTTTCTCCTCTCCCTCCTCCCTCCCAACTGCTCTGCTACAACATCCTAGAATATAAACAAATAATATTAATAAAATTACATTTTCTTTAAAAAAAAAAAAAAAAGATCACCGGGAAAGAACCCAGGAACCCAGAGCAGTCCAGAATGCAGAAGGTTCTGTGTGAAGGCGGCAGCTCAGCATCTGAATGGGCACAGGCAGGCAATTTAGGAAGGAAGAAATCATTTATCACTGTGTGGAAAAAAAACAAGGAAAGCACCCCCTGCCCCTAAAACAAGTTTATGTGGCTTTTAAGCTATTCACATTCAAGAGAGGTAAAGAAATTATGCCTGTGACAGCACCCTGTACCAATAATATTTTTAAAAATTGTATATCCTGGGAAGGGAGTTTCAAAGAGTACGTCTTAAAAAGTAATCTGGCAGTAGAGTACAAAGAAGTCAGTCTGGAACTTTTCTTTGTGAATCATAAAAAATGTTGTGGGATGTGTTATCTCATATGTTGCCACATAACAGAATTAATAAACTAAATTTAAATTAAATTAGGAGCCAAATTTGTGAGCTATCTTCAACAGGACGTGGCATTAAACATCTTTCCAAATTTTAGATCTAGAGTCATCCATCATATTGAAAATAAAAGTTAACCCCAAATGTTGAATGCAATCTCATTCTCTCCATCTTCTCTGACCAAGTGACAGGCCGTAGTGGAAAAGCAGAAAGCAAAAGATTCAAACTGGATGTAGTAATATCTTAAAATATTTCCCATGTCAACAGTTTTTCCAAAGAAGGTAAAATAGTCATGTGGTTTTTTAAAAATTATGGCCAAGAGTTTAGAAAGGGTAGATATTGAAGTTAATATAAAATTTTAGCAATATATGCAGATTTTATTTATTCTTATTGCTTCCTTTCCCCAGATTCTTTCTTCTAATAGTGACTTCACTGTAGATGAATAACAGATCTGAACTAAAAACTGCACACTAAATTGTTACAAGCCCAAATCACTATCCACATTTCATCAAGAATCTTTTTCTTTTTCTTTTTAACTTCAGAAGCAGCAGCATGATTCACTCAAGCTGATGCTCTCCTCCCGGAGCGCCGCCAGCATGATGCTTCATTTTGACTTTGGCTCCAGAAAGTGATTTGAGGACACCCATGTGGCTGAAATGCTGTATTAGCACCTCAACTTTTCTTCTCATTCTTCTGCCTGTTATTCATGTATTTATTGCAGTACAACTACTTTAATTAAATATGACCTTCTTTGAACTTTCCTTCCATATTTTATATTAAAGGTTTTTTTCTGGTGACAACTATATATATATATATATATATATATATATATATTTTTTTTTTTTTTTAAAGTCAATAAGCCACTGGCAAACAGGAAGTAGCTAAAAATAAAGCTTGACAGATGGGAACTAGATATCTCTTTCAGAGATGACAGGCACTTCAACACAGTACATCCAAAACGAAACCTTTACTAGCATTCCCCAACAGCTCCAAGTGTTACAAGCTCACTGAGGTTCTACCATCCCCTCAGCACCCCATAAAGAACATTCTTTGTCCCCCTCTGGTCCTCAAATACAATGGTCAAGTCTTATAAATGCTAATTCTATCACTGGAAACTAACACTTTTTTCCTTTCTGAGTCCCTATTCCAGGCTCTCATCTGGATAAACACAAAAGACCTGACTGGCCTTCCTGGTTTGACCTCTGCAATCTACTCCCACATGTGGTCAGAGATTCTTTCTAAAACATAAATCTGCAGCATGAGAAACTAACAGCCATTTCATGTCTCCTTATGAGAGAGAAATCAGCCACCTCCTATGCTTGTGTCTGAGTGATCAAAACTGAGTTGAATCAAGTCTCATAATCCTGCTGTCAGTTTGCAGGGAAAACCAATGGCCCAGCCTCTTCCAGAGAGAAAGTGTGAAGAAAATAAAGGGATGCAAGAGAAACTGCAGATAAAAAAGACTTCAGAGACATTTTAAAATGAATAAGACTAAACTATAACACCTAGGGATGCACACTTGGATGAAGTGTAAAGAAACACAGGACGCAATGACTGTTGTAGAGTCAGGGTAGTCTTCGTGGGGAGGGAGGGAGATATGATTGGAATGGAGCCTACAGAGGGGCTTCTGGGAGTGGCTGGCAAAGTTTTATTCCCTGACCTTTGTTATGATTACCAGGGTGTTTGCTTTAAAATACTTTACTAAGCTATACATTTGTTTGCACGGTGTTCTAGTTTTATTTACAATGAAAAGGTTAACACACACACAAATCTGAGCATGCCACTGCCCCAGTAAACTCTTCAATGGCCTCACAGTGCTTGTGAGAAAATGTCCAAGCTCCCTCACATGGTGGACAAGGCTTGGCAGCATTTGTCTCTTATTAAACATCTCAATGCTTGCTAAACTCCTCCCTACATTGAATCTTTAGTCCCTCAAAAACATTCTGCTTTCTTAGGTCTCTGGGCCTTTGGACATCAGTTACCTCAGCTTGGAACAGTCCAATACGGCTCCCTTCCCCCCTTCACTTGGCTGATTCCTACTTGTCCTTCAGGCCCCAGCAGAAAAGGCTTTCCCGATGCTCCAGTGCTGGAAGAGTACCTCTAGTTCTTCCCATTACACACAGGACTTTCCCCATCACAGCACTTATCACCTATATTAATACAGTCTAGAAGTTTATCTCTCCCACAGATCAGCAACTCTAGGCAAAACAGATGCATAATTTGCCCTCAAATGTTTGTATCCCCAATACCTAGCAAAATGCCTAGAATGGAATACAAAATAAACATATAAAATAAATATGTGCACACATTTATTCATAAATAAAAATTGCTTTTGTTGGTATTGATTTATAAAAAGGCAAAATATAAGAAATAGTTAAAAATAATAATAGCTAGCACCTATGCCACATACTGTTTCATTAACTAATCCTCTTAACACCACTATGAGGTAAGTATTATATTTATCCCCAATTTACAGATGAGGAAACTGAGCCATGGAGAAGCCAAGTAACATGCCCAAGGTCATGCAGCTCATAAATGGGATTAGAACACAGGCAGTCTGGCTCCACAGCCCTTGCTCTTAATTTCAATAAAGTATCCCTCCCACTGCTTGCTTTACACCTCTACCATTCACTCCAAAGATTGAAGCAGGTGGCTTTCAAGAGAATAAAAACAAAACTCTGTTGTGGTTTCCTGATAGGGAGTATACATGGACATTACACACATGTCAGACGACAGACACCAAAATCTAAGGGGTCAGAAGAGAATACCAGGTGCAGGAGGAGCACTTCAAAGAGGAATTAATCCTAGACTCTCTGGTGAGCTATGCACTCGGATGTCAAATCCTGACATTCCTCCTGTGGCCTCCAAGTGGGTCAAAGGTACAATGTTTCTGTGATTACAGACTGACAGACAAAAGGCTGATGACAGGCTGATCTTCAGAGTGAAACTGAGGCCAGAGAAACCTGAGTAGCCATGGTGCACAGGGCACCCAATCAGATTCAAAGCTGTATACAGACCCAGGACCTCTGCTCTTCATAAACTTAGACTCTCAATCCAAATAAGTTCATTCATTCATTTATTCAAGTGTTTTTGTGGCAGGTATACCCTATTAGGCTCTCAGGACTCAAGGGTAAAAAATGCTGGTACTACCCTCAATAAGCTTGTGTGCTGGTGGGGGTGATAAACAAATAAACCAAGAATTACAGTGCAAGTGGAACATCCTCTTAAGAGTTTTGCATGGGCTCCTTAGAGCACCTCAATCACAATGCCATGGTAGGCGTAGAAGGAGGAGTCCAGCAGATTTCTTGGAAGAAGTTTCTTTGGGGCTGCATCTAGAAGACATACACTCCTGGTCACACAACCAAGTAAGCAACCCAGTTACTACTGCAAACCAGTGAGCTGAATGAAAAATAATAACTATGGGAATTGAGAGGGATGAGAGGCTAGAGAAAATGTAATGGAGGAAGAAGTTAAGCTGGATCATCAAGTATGGATAGGGTTGGAGAGAAAGGAGAAAGGAAAGGAACGGATGAGTCTGGAATCCCTGCAGGTAGAAAGGCCAGCTCAGGGCTGGTCTGTAAACTTACTACTGCCCAGACTCAGGACAGAGGTGAAAATGCCAGTGCACACGGTCCAAGCAGACCACTGGGAAGACTGCATGTCAATCCCTATCAGTGAAAACCTTTAAAACAATAAAATCACCAAATTCTAGGGAAAAAAAAAAAAGACTTTAAAAATCTGTAAGCTCTGGATGGGGACATGTTTTATGATGGTGGTAACAATAAGCTGATTTTCTTTTCTTTTTTAACCTCTGAAAGACACTTTTTTCCTCAAAAGCTCACCTATATTCAACAATGACAGAATCAACAACAGCAAAAAGCATTCTTATAGTAACAAGAGTAAAGAACAGAATGAGGGGAGAGGCAAGAGAAAAATGATTATGGGTGGAGTGTAGTACCAGCAGTGCAAAAGCCACCAAACAGTTAAAAAATAGAAGATGGTGAACTTATAAGAATTAGCAGATATGCCAGTAGGTCTTTATAGTAATAAAGATGCACCAAGATATTTGCCAAGAGTATCTACGAGTCCTTGTAATGATAACAGGGACAGAGGGCTTTGAAAGTCATCTATCCACACAGCAGATGATGATATCAATAAAGTGAGACAATAAAATGGACAAAAGAAATAGACAGTAACACAAAAAGACATGTGAAAAAAATCAACTCTCTTTTCTCTCCCATAAACCCACTCTCCTATACTGCTCGTCTCATCCGGCCATCAGTATGCAACCTCTCTCTCCCTCACAACTTAAATTTTAGTGTGCCTCAGAATCACATGGGGGATTCATTAAAAGTGCAGGTTCTTTGGCTTACTCCAAGAGACTGTGATTCAGTGAGTCTAGGTGGGAATCTGTCTTTTTATGTATACCCTACATGCTGAAAGAATCACACTTTTCCTATATCCAATCAATCTCTGTGTGGATTTCCTGTGCTAAATGTCTCTTAAATTCATTCCTTATTCTCTCCACCCTCACTGTCTTAATTGTAGCATTCATTTCTCTCCTAGACTAATGTTAAAAGCTTCTAACCAGTTTCTCTCCTTTGATTCATACCTTCCAAGCCATCCTCCACACAAGGCTTTCTAAACCACAGGCTTATGAGAGTTAAGCAATCATCTGGTCCTTGACTATGCTTCCTCCTGCTGTCCAAAGCCAGAATTTTGACACTGGAAAGGAAAAGGAAAGATGGATGAGAAAGACTGTGTTAGCATGGCGAAAATGTGTTCCCTTAAGAAATAATGGCAGAAGGAGATGAGTAAAAGGCCATTCTGAAGATATCTAAGGTAAAATGAACTACCCAGCTTTACAACTGACTACATGAGCACACTCATTACATTACTACTCCAGTTGCTATAAATATCTATGCAGCATTAGCAAGAACTTAATGTCAGCAAGACCCTACATCTTAAATGGTGTTAGAACTGAATAGTTATTCTATCCAACAGATAAAGCCAACTTTTAAAAAAATGATTGTGAACATCACTGAAATAGTATGCAGATGTACATGCAGCACTTGCCAACTAACATTTTCCCTCAAGATATGGGGCAAGGAATGGACAAAATTCAAATATCATGCTTGCCAAGTTTTTATATTAGAAAAATTTAAGAACTAGATTGTAAAGACTGCATGTTATTTAATACATTTGTGTTGCCTTTGTATATGTGGTGAGGGGCACTGACTGAGAACTCCATTAAAAGGGGAATGAGAATTCTCCTGGCCTTCGGGCTGGCCAGTTAGCTCAGCTGGTTAGAGCATGGTGTTCTAACACCAAGGTCAACAGTTCAGATCCCTGTACCGGCCAGCTGCTGCAGAAAACAAAAGAAACGAAATGAAAATGTAAAAAAAAAAAAAAAAAAAAAAAAATTCTTCTGGCCTTGAGCACAGCTCTCTCTGTAACTCTGAAAGCCCATGTTGCATTTAAAAAGGCAACAGATGACACTCAAAGGTGGGACACTGGAGAGAAAGTGTCACTCATCAGTATAAGTTGAGGGTCACACCAATTCTGAATCTTAAAGACAAACAACAAATAGATGTGACAAAGAAAATTACATTTAGATTTCTTTTCAATTGTATATGACTACAGCTGTCATAAAATATTTTAAGTTATTGCTAGAAAGAAGCATTATTGGAATTCCTTTACCCTCACCCACATATGAAACAGATGGAGAACAGTTTAGAGTTTGTATTAGCTGAACATCCTATTTAGAGTGTGACTGTTCAACACACAACTGTTCAATAACCTGCATGCCTGACTTTGCTTCTCCTCAGTTCCTTTTTACAAGCTTCCTCTTGCCACAGGTCACTTGACCTCGATTCTTGCCCCAAATCCATTTGTAATGAGGCTGGCAAAACCTACTTATTAAATGGCATTCAAGAAGGGAATTCTCAATGGCCAGGTTCCTAACACATGTGTTTCTATAAATTTTAAAGAATCTAATCAATTGCAAAGCCTTGTAGTCATCAGTTATTTTACCCTTCTATTTGTATGGATCAGAAGCAGATTGAAAGGGGATAGTTTTCTTTAGGTCAAAGAATAAAAGGAACAGAGAAAAAGAGAGGCAGAAAGAGTGAGGGAGAGAAGGGTAAGAGAAAGGAAAAACATGAATGAGAAAAAACCAGAGGAACGGGGGGCCTGGGTTTTCTGACAGCCCAACATTTGTTTCCCAAGTCCAGTTTAATGGATTCCAGGTGCATTCTGGGCTAAGCCTCCCAGCCTTCGTCACTGTAAGATCATGACGGGAAAACCTGATCTTTTTACTCAACGTGCTGTGGCTCCACATGTCAGCCCAGCTACATCCTCCCCCATTTGATTCTCAGCCTTAACTTACAATTTAGAAAAGTAAAAAGCCTCAGAAACAGCGGCAGGGAACTGCCTCTGGAGCCCAGCAGGCGCACTGAGAAAGGCAGGCACACTCTTCATTTCAGTACGTACAGCAATGAAACTGACTGGTTCGTTTCAATACACCAAAGGTTTTTCTTTTTTCTCTATTTTATTTTGCAAATACACTCTCAGAAGTTTGCAATCCACATGCAAGGATTTAAATACTGTTTGTTGCGGGGAAAAAAAATACAATTACTTCTCTGTTCAAAAGTTCAACTTTCTTTGTTTCCCTCCCCAGTTCTCCTGATTTCCTGTAGCTAACTGGCTGCCATGCAAGAGTGAAGTAATTTCTTTCTTCTGTGATTTATTTTCTGTCTACGGGTAAGTAAGTAAAAATACTATAATGAAAGGGAGAATGATTCATAACAAATACTTTTCCAAAACAACTCCAGAGTGACAGAGTATGCAGAATGGAGTACTGTGTATCAAGAAACCTAAGAATAAAGTTGTATGTTCATACTATTCCTGTGTATTAACAACAAACCTTTTAGTGAAACTATGTGCTGACCATATAATGCTAAGAGCTTTACATGGAACGTCTCATTTAGTCCTTGGAACAACCTCGCATGGAAGGAGTCATCCACATTTTATAGATGAAGAAATAGGTTTACAGAGGTTAAGAAACCTGCCAAAGGACACGTGGCTAATAAAATGTCAAGGTGCAAGAACAGACCTGCCTCCCAAGACCACTATGCCAGGCTTGTTCCCCAGAGTCTACAATTTAAGATGAAAGCCTGCTGCCTGGAACTGCACACTGGATAACTCTATGCCATCAACCAGGGCTTGATCAACAAACCCTCTTTGCTACAATCCTACCTTAAGTCTCTTTTAAATGCATTCATGTCCCCATATTATTAAGTGAAATATGGTAAGCTTAACTGCACCTTTCTTAAGTGATTCAGGATCTGTATTGTTTTCCAATAAGTGTTTGAGTGACTTTTGTTTGTTTTGAGCTCTAGAAGATCACTAAGAATTTGCTGAGGAGTGTAATGCCAACTTCAGGACAACCTGTCTACCAAGAGCTTGGCTGAGCTACACAATGTACAGGCGGCAGCCTGATGGATATGCAGCCATTTCCTTTTTCTACATATGCAAAATTCTGCTGAAGGATTAAGGAAGACTAGGAAAAAAAAGTGGCCTGGGCTAAACTATATGTCCATCCTCCCCACACACACACCTTGGTCGCATCCAGGTTTTAGTGAACTTTGTTTTGGAGATCCTCCACGGAGGAATACATGCATGGGCAGAAGAGGCATGGTCCTGCCCTTAGCCTAGTCTGGAGTAAGGAAACAGCACCGTGCAATTCATTACACATGTGCTGTAAGGATGTTTACAAGAATATTGTGAGGGTTCTTCATGAAAACCGCAGGAGAAACTTCTTTCTGATCCTTCGGCCAAGAGTAGCAGTTTTTCTGTAGAGTAACTGATCTGTTTTTAATCTCATGGGCACTGTAAACTTCAAAATGGACTAAGCCTCCTTTCGCTGCTGCTAAAAAAAACCTCAGAAGCCACTTGTGGCCCACTCATGGTGTATAAGATGCATTTTAGCAATTGTCTCATCGCTCGTCTGCTCGATGTTCCCAATCTTTTTTCCCTTCTTTGTTTTCGCAGCTACAACTAATTTGAATCTTATATTTTGTTTTCTTAATCTTTTAGGCGAAAGGTATAGTAGAAAAAAGTATAAATAAGTTAATAAATATATACATCCATATTATGAAAAATTTTGAAAAGTAGAATAATATGTGCTGATTCTAAAAACTTATCCTAAGAAGTGATTTTTTAAAATTTCCTTTTAAATCTTTACTAAGCACTGTTTTTATTATTTTTCTACCTTAAAGTTTAAGCTCTTGAAGAAAAAAAAATTGATGGAATATTTTAAGTTATTTGAAATCCAGCTTTTTTTTATTTTTATTTTTATCTTTTAACTATGTAAGGACTGCATGCAGAAAGCAACCATTCATAAATGAGGAAAGCCCCATGCGTCAACTGGCATACACAGAACTTACTCTAGTGACTAAGTGATATTGTATTAAAAAATTTAATTCACTCAAAGTGCGATAAATGCATTTTCCAAAGTTGCCAGCCTTAGATTTATGATCTTAGCTCATTAAGCTTTCGAAAAGTGGCTGTAGGTTAAGTTCTAATCAATCTTTTATATAACACAGAGCCAACTACAACCCAAATACTAGCTCTTATTTGGAAGGCAAGATCTATAAGGGGAAAAAAGGCTTAATTAAAAGGGTAAAAACAAAGACATTATTGGTGATGCTGGAAATAATTTGCCATAATATTAGGTTAAAATAATATCTTTTTAAATTTGATTTTTAGAACTAAGTTAAGCACAATCTTAAATTACTCTGTTACTTTTATTGTGATGAAGAATGTGTGAGCATTAGCAGAAAGGAGAACAAAGGACAGAGTTTTTGAGGGAGGATGTGGGCACCTCTGCAAAGGCAGATACAGCACACAGTCTCATCTTTCTGTGGTGCCCGATTGTCTGGATATTCAGAGACATACACAATTATAATGCATGCTGCTGTTTTTCAATCGCCATCATTGTCATAATCAATCAGATTCCCTTTCTACTTTGTAGTATGTCAGATGAACACAGTAAAATTAGATAATATTTTCCATTTAACTTTTCTTTTACAATGACCCAAGATTCTTAAGTGACTCTATAAATGTGAACTTTAAGCTCTTTATTTACTAAATGCTCAAGTGAACTACATTAATAAATATTATGTATATATATCTTATATGTATTTCTTTTTAATACCAGACAAGACATACCATTGTTACTTTCACCCAAGTCTCCCACATTGGTGTTACCATTAGACTCTTGTATGCATAAAGAAAGGGCCCAGGGGAGTATCCCTGAAAGTTTTAATGGAACAAAGCCAAAAGGAAAATTTTATGAGTTAAACAGATGTTCTAGCTTTGAGAGCAATTTGAACAAAGATGAGTAAAATCCCCGAACAAATACTATTTTCTTAGAGCCTACGTATTCCAAATTATAAACCAAACAGAGTCTAAGTACTTGGTAAAATAACAGTAGCAATAATTATCATTATTGTCATTATTCTTACGAGTATTTATCAAGGGCTTACTATGTGACAAGAACTGTGCTAAGTACTTCACATCGATAATCTCACTTAATCCTCCTAACAACCCTATGAGGTAAATAACAGTTGTTATTGCCACATTATATATACATCAGGGCACTAATGCTCACACGAATTAAGAAAATTAATCTGAAGTAACACAGCTGAAGAATGGGGGAGGTGGGATTCAAATGCGGGCAGTGTGAGTCCAGAGCTGGTGCTTTTCTACTGCAGTGAAGTGCAGCATGGAAGTCATGAATGAAGACTAATGAAACCTCTTACTAAATGACCCTTACACTCAATTCTGAGCAGAGAAAATACCCCTAACTTAGGCTTTAAGCAACCAATGTTTGCACCTCTTATCCTAGATGCAAATTACAAAATTACTGGGTTACTTCTTCATCTTTGAATCCCCAGCATCCAGCACAGTGCATGCATGATACACAGTAGATGCTCCATAAATGTCTGTTGATTGAATAAATAAGTGAATAAACACAATTTAGTCACTAGTTTTCAAAAGAATAGAAACTGTCAAGGAAAATGGCAAATGTATTCAGTCTGATGAAGCCATTGTAGGAAGTTTTTTAAATTTTATAATATAATTATTGATCTCTTTTGTAAATAAGAGCCAGTCTTCTGTTTTTTTGTGAAATCAAATATAGGTGAACTATGTACATCCTAAAACAATGACAACACTGATAATATACTTCTTTGTACATAGTGAGGACATATGATTTAATTAAGCAATTTAAACAGAGGTAGTTGAACTGTAAACATTTAATAGTGTTTTAAGTTGTCTAAATGTGATTATGTTCAACCACAAATCTAAATGAAAATTTAAAAGTCTAGAAGTTGGGCATGGTAGCTTTTAAAAAGATAAAACTTCCATAAAATCATTTAAAAGCACAAACTAATAATACTACCTGCCAAGACAAAATGTTGGAGCAGCTCAACTTTTTATGCCAACATCATTTCTGGAACTAGAAACCAGATGTAAAGGTAAATTTTCAATTTCTGACCTTCAGCTTCTTGGAGGTCAAGAGAAAGAAGTCAACTGTTCAGCTCTATTAAGTCACAGACTGCCTTTTGGGTTACCAGATAATGGCACAGAGTTATACCTCTTTTCATCAATATTGCCATAAATAAAGATCTAGTACTCTAGTACATTTCTACACTTCTCCAATGATCAGTAAATCTGAACTAGAAGAAACTATGTGAAAATTAAAATTTTAATTTGAAGTCACTTATTTTCCTTCATTTATCATAGAAAGAGTCTAAACTTCTCTAACAACAGCATTCATTCATTGGTATTTATATGCCTGAATGTTTTATATTATAATATTAAAATTGCACTAGTCTTGTACAATTCTCTTAATGTTACTGTATTTGTGCTAAAAAATCTCCATAAAAAATGGTGCTTCACAGTTGGTTACTCTTTTGTGAGATGAAATAAATGGCTTTTTTAGAGATAGTAACTATCTCTCTGAAACATTTTCATCAGTATCTTAACCTGCCAAAATCCATTTACCTATCTAAAATAAAAAAGACTTTGAGAAAGTATCCTTTTAGAAAACAATTTTTTTCTTCTAAATAATGTAAACATGGATGCCATTTTTAACTAATTAATTGCACAAATATCAAGTGAGTTATTGTAGCATTTGATAAAATAATCTTGTTCAAATATAAGTTTTTATACATCTTTTATTTTCTTTCTTGGTGTCAGGAATAGATTAAGATCACTTAATGAAAGTCAGAAACTACTGCATACACAGCTAAGCTTTAAAACAAACCAAATGAAAAGGTTCTTTGCAACCTAAAATATTCAGCTTAAAAATGACTATATATACTTAACAATAAACCTAAAAAAATTAGCTCTCATAAGGAGAGCTAATAACTCTTAATGCCAACTCTTCCATAATCTTTTTCATTAAGAAATTCCAGAAATTTATCAGGAACCTTGCAAACCACCATTCTTCACCCCTGTGATACGTAAGATGTAATTCAAGCAAGATGTAATTCATCACAGCATTATATGCATTACTGATTTTTCTAAGCATTTAAAAATGAGCTCTCTTCTGTCCTATGACAAGTGGCAGTTTACGTAATTTAAAAAAAAAAATTCATTAGATTTGTAAATTTTTTTTAATGCAACTGACCCATGAATGTGTATTAAAAGACAGTTTAAGTAAAAATACCCAGAGAATCCCTAGTTTAATTAATTCGTCCCATATCGTTTTGGGAACAGATAGAAGTATTAATTATAAACAAATGAAATACACTTAAGCTAATCAAAAAAGAACAGGAAGTTTGTTCTCAAATCTTGAACTTCTGGAAGTACATTATTACATAATTAGAATTCCTCACACAATTATACGAGGGTACTTGGAAAAGTTCTTGGAAAATAGAATTAAAAGATAATTTGAATTTTTTCCACAGATTTTTGAAGTACCCACATACTATAACATTGGTTTTCCTGCAGGTTTTGGCAATCTGCTGGTTACTGAATAGAATCTTGTATATAAAGTGCCAGTCAATCCCTTCACATTGACTTCTAGCTCCTCATTGTCATAAAATGCAAATAAGTTTTAATTGACTAAAATCTCCTGCTGGCAAAAAATTTGAACGCCTTGGAGGTCAACCAAAACCTAACACCAGATAATGATAATATATGTGTGTTTAAAAAGAGGAAAAGAATTCTCAATCAAGTTGATACTGGTTATTCAATTCAGCAAATTATTTTTTCTTTGGTTAGCTTGCAACTAAATATTTTCCTTCTATCTTTAAACATGGAAGTTACTAGGTCTTTTGAAACTATGGGCCATTCATAAGCCATTGGCAACACAAATAACAAGAAAGATCTCCACACACACAAACACACACGCGCGCGCGCGCACACACACACACACGCGAGCGCGCACATACACAGGAAGAAGTTTGTGGAAATGTGGCCTCTGAGATAGTTCATCTGAATATGGATTCATTTCTTTAAATTGCAGAGTTAATACAGTAAGAAGAAAAAGACAAAAATCTACCAACTAGGCTGCGCTGCCATCCTTTCCATGTAGTCTTTGGCCATGTCTCGGGCTTCAATGTTCTCAGGATACAGCACACAGAACATTGCCAAGGCACCCAGGTTGTTTCCGTAAATTTCATTCCAGCGGGCACTGTAATCCTTGGGGTCCCAAGGAGGCAGGTACTCCAAAGGGCTGGACAGCATGGTGTGCACGGCCTCGGTGAGCCGGGCGGCGATGTGCTCATGAGAGCTGGCTGCCCTGAGCTGCAGCTCCGCCACCTCCGCCCTGGAGAAGTACAGCATCGGGTGGCTGTCGTAGTTGGCATTGGTGAAGGGAATCATGACTTCCGGGTTCTCGTCGGTGAAGTAGGCTGACACCAAGCAAAGCAAATATATGAAAAACACACTGGGAGCCCCCCGTGTGTGAGTCCTCATCGTGGCATCAGATCTCCAAATCTCCAAGGCAGCCAAACCATCTTCGAAAGATCCTACGTGACAGAAAAAGAAGAAAAGCATCTGTCAGCCAAGGGAACATGGCATAGGTGGAAATACATGGTAGGCAGGGACCTCACTTACTAGGAAAAGGACTAAATACTGAAAAATAAGACATATGAATTTAGATTTCTGAATTACAACAAAAATATTAACTTAATAAGAAACTTACTAAAACCTTGTAAGTTCTAATTTTACAGAATTAAACATGATACATCAGAATTGTATTCATTATGGAAAACAAAACTTTTGACTATTATACCATTGGGAAATAGTATAATTGTTCAATTAGGGAAGAAAAACTCTCCTTGGTATTCTTCTCACATATAATCATGTAAAAAAGTTTACATTTTATATTTCTTAGACATTAATTATATAAACCACAATAACCAAAAGCTGGTGGTGAACTGTCGTCTGGGAATCTGAGTAGACATTACAAAAAAAAAATAGAAAATCCTGTATTTCTTCACTCCTTCACTCTAACTTCAAGAATGTAGGCAGACAAAATATTATGAATAAGACCAAATATCCTCTTTGTGTGAGCAGAAGGTGGAGACAGAGAAGACAAAGGAGGAGTAAACATCTGCCAAACCAGTGCCTTCCCTGGGCTAACATCAGTAAGTATGTAGTGAAGACCAGAAAACACGGCTGCTGGGACTAGAAACTGACATGCCTTCATTCACAAAATAAAACCCCAAAATTAAAAGACTGAAATAACATGTATACATTTTCCCTTCATTATTAGAAACTACTGCCTACTTTTTTATTTTGCATATTGGATCTTGGTGTCATTCAAATTTAAACCAAGCTCATATATTTTCTTGACTGCTTGACTCCTAAAAGCCCTTTTTTCAGTGGCAGATTTGTGCACCAGTTACAAGAATGTCTTTCAAATGTACGAACACTTAAAAAAAAAAAAAAAAAAAAACCTCAGCCCAGTCTATGTCCCACATCTGGGATAAAGCAGGCATAAAATCCCCCAGAGGAAAGTCAGAGCATTCTTAAAATTCTTAAGAGGGGAAAGGTTATAGAAAGCAGACCAGAAAAAGACAGTTTTATGTAAATAATGAACAGTGGTTTTCGATTATTAAAGGGAGAAACTGATGGCGAAAAATCAACCTCCCAAGCTGAACGCAAACTATTTTTCCAAGGAAAAACTGCCTCATCACATTCAGAAGGAAGAAAACTAAGAATTTAACCCACATTGAAGATCAATCCACATTCTCAACTCGCTGTGTCTCCAAAAGAAAGGCAATATGACATCACTTGTGGATGCCACCTTATTCTGGTATTCTTTATATTTCCAAATCTGCTTTATATATGTGTATATATATATACATATGAAACTCAATGGCAGTGGTTTGGTGAACCATTTTACATTTATTTCAAGAGCAGAGCTTCTTATGAATAAAAATAATTAATATAGCCATGCAAAGTAACACATATAAGATAGAAACAACTCTTGGACTCTGCTCGTATTATGTCTAGCACCCAAAGCTTCAAGGCGGCTGGCTGGATCCTTCAAGGTCAGAGACCTGGCCAAAAGAAATAGTCTTCTGTGGTTACGCCAGGGAAGGGGTGTGGTCTCTGGCAGCACAGAGAAGTGGCTGGGACTGAAGTAATCCTCAGTCCTTGGGGGAGGGGGAGGGCTCGGTCTATGTCACTATGGATGAGAAGATATGTGGAGAACAGAATTTTTCCATCTCAGATTCTGTACAAACTTTCCCTAAAGGTGGCTAAGGCTGATTTGATTTGTCTTGTTCTCTTTCTCCTCCCCTACCCATACCACCCTCCTACCCAGGCGCAGGGTCACTGAGACAGTCAGTCTGCTCCAGAGAGTCTGTCACACTGTGGGATCTTCATGCTAACACAACAAAACTCACATTGGGATCCCTGTCACTTCTGCCATTGCTTCCAGTTACGTAGGACATGTCTGGGAATATTTAAACAAGAGTTGATTGTGAAGCACAGAACCTCATTAAGATGTTGCTTTGAGAATAATGCCATCTCAGTATGCCAACTGTTATCGGAGGTTCCCTAGTTACTGCTTCAAATTCACATTAGGGTGTCAGACTTATCGCACATTTAAAACAGTAATTCCTGTTGGAATGCCACATGGGCTAATGCAGAAGCCACGGAAATTCTGCAGAACAATCATCTACGAAGACTGCCTGAGGAGAAAAGACCCGACATCTGTGGTACCACAAATTGTGTGTGGCCTTCCTTATGTCCCACTCAATGTGCCCAGCCCCCATGGCTCTCCCAGCTATTAAGTCCTTTGCTGATCTACCCAAAGACCTCATTTCTCCTGTATCTGGTACATACCTGTATCACACTGGACTATTTCAACTATTTATATGATATGCCTCACAGAAGGCAAGAACCTTAGCTTCCTCTGTGTATCACTGAGCTTAGCACCAAACCTGGCACATAAAAGGCAGCTCACAGACACTAGCTGCACTGAACTAAACTCTGGGGCTTAGGAGCTGGAAGAGTAGATTTCATCGCTAAAATAAAGAGAAACATTGTTCCCCCTTATTTAAAGCCAAAGTTTGGAATTTTCCAGAAAAAAATTTCTGTTAGGAAACTAGTAGGGGAAAACACTCATGAAGCCTAGAAACTTATGTACCTAAAAAACTATTCCGTAGTGTTTTAAAAAGAAAATAAATTAAACTTAACTAAAGTCTAACCCAAACTTGCTTTAAGGCTGATAAGCTAATGGAAGACCTAATTCCCATCCATCATTTTAAATCTGTCTACAAAATTCTACCGAAATACCCCTATTTCTAGTCTTTGTATTTCCCTTTTGACATTCCTCTATAGGCACTCTGTCTACCCACTCTATAAAGAGAAGAGCTAAATTAAACAAAAGGAGTGTTTATCAAGATAATTTTAGATGGACCACAAATGGATAAGTTTTATGCTAATTTTATGTACTTACTTCAGTGTGCATTAGGAAAAACTATACCATGTAAAGCCTGAGATTTTAACTGATATATATGTATATAAACTTCTTGTTTAAAATACATTTAAGTTTAAAAATAAAAAACAAAAAGTAATGGATATGGCAAAAATTGTCAAAGATGGTGCCTGAATGACTGTAGTTTGGGAGATGCTGAAAATACTCAGTGAAACAATGGCCTTTAAAGGCTAATGAATTTACCAGAATGGCCAACACCAACCCTCCCACTCCCCCTACAACAAAACAAACACACAAATTGCCGTTTTCTCTCTCTTTCTCTCTCTCCCACCTTGAGTGTTGAAGAAATAAATCTGAAATTTGAGATGTCTGCGGATTATCTCTCAAGCTATTCACCTCCTAATTTGCCGTGTTTTAGAAATAGCAGAGCACTGCCAGCTCCCTTAAATCTTTAAGTTGCCCTTGGCCCAGTTCAAGAGCATGGCATCTTCAATATGACAAAATCGCTGGCTACGCTCGGCAGCTGACTATGTTACTACATAGTTTAACCATAATTCAATTCTCATAATGTTTCTGAATGAACTTTTTGAGGCTCATTATCTCTGAAATTTTTGAGGCTCATTATCTCTTTCCTTTTCTAGTACACTAGCTTTCACAATCCAGTTTTCCTTTCTTTTGTCTCACTCTGAACAACTCAGATAGTAAAACATTCCTAAATTTTTAGTCAATCAATGGATACAGTAGTCATTTAAGAATCACTTTGTTACTAAAAGATAATTCAGATAGCAATTTGATCCTCTGCCTGTACGCCCTACATGTATCTGCAGCAGTCCAAGTCTGCTATTATGCTTAGACCAAGCCAAATGAATTGTAATTATCTTAAATAGATCTTCACAGAGAAACAATAATCCCAAAATTATTTTGATTTAATTCTGGTTCCAATAATCTACTGCAGTGATTTTGACTGCTGACATGCAGAGAAACTTTGTTTCTATGATCCTAAATGCTTTTCACATGTTTGATCTTTTACTAATTTAATGTGCCAAAACAGTATTGTTTGTTTTATAATAGAGTAAATTTCAGAGGCAGAACCAGAACCGGAATCTCCTAAATCCTAAGCCAAAGTTTCTTCCTTTAACCAAACTAATTTGCAAGAACGTTCAACAACATTAAAAGTTCAATTTTTGCCACCCTTATACAAAGAAAGCACAGAAGGAGTATACTGAGCAGTAAAAGAACTGAACACTAAACTAGTACATCGAGTTTCAAAAAAGACGTTAGTTTCCAAATGGTCTGGGACTGTTTATAGAATGAAACACATGGTAGTACAAAAGTTCTTTCAATTCCTCAGGCTTTAGAAAATACAGAAAGTATAAGGATGGAAGAGAGAAATTACCCTATAGAAAGTAAAACATGCCCCAAATTAAGATGGATTAAGAACCCTCTTATAGTACGTGCCAAATCCAAGGAGCACAGCATAATGATTAACAGCATGAGTTGCGGAGTTGGGCAGACATGAGTAAAAATCCCAGCTCTGCTGTCTGCTAGCTTTGATCAACTGACTTCCACTCTCAAAGCCTCCATTTTCTCATCCATAAAATGGTACCTACTTCACGGGGTGATTAAATATATGTGTTGCTCTTAGCATAGAACCTGACATGAAGTAAGAGCTCAATAAATATTTATTTTTAATAAAAAGTTTCAGACATGTAAGATTAACCTATCCATAAAACATTCTATTTGAAAGAAACCAAATCTTCATAATTTAAGGGCACAAAAATGAGACCCAGAGATTTTAATTGACTAGGGCAAGGTCATGCTGCTTGTTAGAGACCTGGCTGAAATTGGAATGCAATGCTCCTGACTCTTGGACACATCAGTCATAGTAACTCATCACTCACTGGAAAGGAAAGCATATAACCCTTGAAATTTTTCAAGTATTTCCTGGGGTTTTTTCCCCAAAGAAAAGAATAACAAATTAAATAAACTACTGTCTTGGTTGCTTCCTTTTGTATTCTTGATATACAAAAGGTGAACGCTTCTTACTATATTCTTTCAAAAGAAGGGCTTGCTGACACAACAGTGGCTGGAAATATGGTCTCTTGACTAGGAATCCATTTCCTTGTACATATTTATATCGTGGAAGGGGTACATGAATACTCCAGGGGCATCTGCTGCAATGCCAAGTTGATGAGTTAACTTTAGTCCAGGGTCTGGTCTTGGCTCAGTCAATGTCATCAGTATCTCAGCTGATCACCCTGGAAGATGAGATGTTACCCAATCTTAATCAAGTCTCCTGGTCCCCTATATACATAAAGCCAGAACGTCAGCATCTTCATTACAGAAAATACAACTATCAAGCAGATTAGGAAGTATATTTCTGGCTTCATAATAAACTGATTCAGGAAGTGAAATTATTAGTAACTGCCTCGTGAACAAGGAGTGAATCAGAACAAAGACAATGAGACGGGCCCTGGGCTTGGGGCAACCCAGCCAGTTACGCTCACTGCCATAACTGCACTTAAAAGGAGGCTATGTTGCCAGCATCTGTCACAGATGCCTTTGGGGTTCATTAAAGACAAAATTTTAAAAACTGAATTGTAATAATATTTACAAAAGCAAAATGTATATCCCCCATAGTTTCTGCCACCATACCTTCCAAGCTCGGCCCATGAGTAGCTGCTCCAGTTTGCCCAAGGCCATGGATGTTAGTTACATGATGGGACCGTTAAATACCTCCCATACTAGAACTGATGTGCTCATGCCCACGAAAGGGCTGAAACAGGCAGTCAACTGAATGTCCGTGACATTGCACCCTCCCTCCTGGAAAATATGTGGACACTGCACAAGTTGGCCACTGTGACTCTTCTTTGCTCATGCTTCCATTTACTTCCAAGTTCCCTCCCTCTCTAAGTCTCCAGAAAGGTTTGGGGCAAACCCTAACAGCCTGAAAGCACTAATGTAGCCTAGAACAGCCACACATTTCCTTTTCTGATTCATGTTAGGGTTTAATTCTCAAAGAAACCTATTTCCAAGTGCTTGAAGAACATCTTGCCATAGTCTGTCTTACATCTACTGCTTCACTGTTTCCACATAGTTTAACTAATGGAATGTACATATTTCTAAAGGTCTCCTTACTTTTCCATTTCAGTTTTATTAAATGCATAATTAAAATAATTTTTTGAAAAATAACTTTTCCTCAATATCAAAATAAAACCTTACATGTCCTTGGTAAATGTTTGTAGTAAAATTAATCTAACCTTATTCTCAAATATGTCAAATCCTAAGAAAACATATGGTCTTGGTAGCATACAATCATTTCCTAAAATTATACTTCCTGATGTGTAAAGCTTGTGGACTCAGCCAAAAAGAAAATCTTAAAAACTGAGAGCTCTTAATTAAAATGAAAGTTTCTTTTTCTCCCTAAAAAGTCATTTTCAAACAAAAATCCACAATATAAAATGATGCATATGGAACCCCCAAGAATTTACACATCCTACTGAAGAGGTAATTATAACCCTGAGCCCACACAGTAAAACCATACCATGTATAATAATGGTGTTCACCACGTTCACACACAACATTGGAGAAACTTTAGGTTAGGTTTTAACATTAAGTGTAGCTCTGTGCAGAGAACATTCTATCATTGTTCCCTAGAAAGTTTTCATGAAGATATCACATTTTCTCATAATATAATCTGAAGCCCACTTTCCTTCCTACACCAATAATGACAATATGACAATTATGGTGATAATAATTCTTCCTTACATGAGAAGAATAATTCATCTAAATTATGTTTTAAATGACCACAAATATTTTCTGAAGTCAAGTCTGAAGGCTTTATTCCCCATTCACCAGAGGCCACCTGAGTAATGTAGTGGCTATCAAACCAAATGCATAATTTGGTAGTAGCGATTTGCCAGGTGTACATTACTACAAAGCTAAGAACCACTGAAATCATCTTTTGAGAGTGTGGCTGTCATTTAGAATGTGGAAAGGAAGAAAAATCTCCATTGTTTTCATAGAGGCAAAGAGAAAGCAGGCTAGAGGTGGGAATACACAAAGTCGCAGGTGGGATTACTGGGGTATTTAATTTTGCTTATAAAAAGGCTAAAAGAAACAACAAAATGGTTATATTTCTAAAAAGTGTTATAAGTAAATTCTAGCTTATTTAGAAGTTTCACAATTGTACATCTGATTGGTACTTCACTATAATTTTAATTGATTTTTTAAGCGTTGGTCTTAAAATACAGTATCTTAAAGTATTTTCAAATTTTTTATCCTAATATTATTTTCAGAATAATTTAATGTCGAGTACAATTAAGTGTATTTTTTGTATCCTGAATTTTTTAAAAAGTAGTAATTTATGCACGTTATGCTTTCCAATGCATTGTTATCCAGAACTGGGATATCAATTCCTTATAGAAGTTGGGAATAAGAAGTTCTTGTAAATATCAATTAATTCAATTATGTATTGAGCAGTTATTAAATCCAGGAACTATGCTAGGCATTGAGGATACAAAGGGAACAGAAAAACTATACCTTGCACTAAATAACTGGTGTTTCTAAGGTTTTTAAAAACTGCAGTACAGTCAGCCCTCTGTGTCCATGGGTTCTGCATCCGTAGATTCAATCAACCATGGATCAAAAATATTCAGGAAAAAAAAATTGTGTCTGTACTGAACATGTACAGACTTTTTTCTTGTCATTATTCCCTGAACAATACAGTATAACTATTTACATAGCATTTACATTGTACTAGGTATTATAATTGATCTAGAGATGATTTAAAGCATACAGGAAGATGTGCATAAGTTATATACAAATACCATGATATTTTATATCTGGGACTTGAGCACCATAGATTTTGGCATCAGCAGGAGGTCTTGGAACCAATCTCCCCACAGACACAGAGGAAAGACTGTGCTTGTATTACTCTGACAGTAAAGATGAATAGGTATTTTCCCTTAGTCTAAAGCAATTCATTTAACCTATTTTACCTGACCACAAAAGAAAATTTGCAATGTTTCTTTCAAAGTTTCTTTAAACAGTAAGTAACCAAAGATTTTCCGGAAGGGTCTGAAGAACCATCTATGGCATTCTCAGCAACATTTTTACTCATGAAAACACACTTTTGTGGCATTACTGGCCAAAATAAATAAATAAATAAAGCACAGAAAAGTAGAATAATAAAGACAGTGAAGCCAACAGCTAAATCCCAACCTTATATAGTTTCAACTAACAGTTAAATTAAACCATGAAATGCTCATAGAAACTAAAGTAAAATTTTTCTTCCTGCCATAGATTCATGAAGGCACACCGGTGAGGAGGTTAAGAGGGCTGGCATGGGCATCAGAGTGGCCTGTTTCACCACTGTGTGACTTTGGACAAGCTATCTAAACCCATTTGCTCATTTAAAATGAAGATAACATGCTATTTGTCTCATAGACTGGTTGGGAGATTAAATGAGATAACACCTATAAAGCACTTATCACTTTATGATAAATGTTCAAAAAATATGTGTGTGTGTGTGCGCGCACGCGCGCATGTGGAGTTAGTGCACATGAGTACCAATGTATCTTTTTAGTTTTGTTGCTGTTCTTGTGTTCTAGAGAAAGAGAGAGAGACGGAGACATAGACAGAGAGACAGAGAGAAAGGGACAGAGAGAGAGGTAGAGGGTAGTTTGAGTGAAGCAGGTGGGCAGGGCATGTGCCTCGGGTATCTGCCCAGTGCAGCCACACTTTCCAACCTACCGCTTCCAAGGACCTTTTGGCCAGCTACCTAGCTCATAGGCCTGTGTGTAAGGGGTCTAGTGACCCAGCCTGGCATACGAAGGGTTTGTGACCCAGTCTGTGAATGGGCTTGAGGGGTCTGGGAGCTCCAGACCCAGCCCTAGCTCAACAATCAGCTCACTCAGTGCAGGATTACCAACAGGTAAAAGAGCCCGACAACTGGCGTGGTCAAGTAGCTTTACAATTGGCATCACAAACAGGATTAAGAGCACTACAATTGGCGCTGTGAGCAGGATTCCAGCCATTAGCCATGGCTCCACAATACTAAATGAAGAAACATCAGTCCTGATGAAATGTAGCACGTGAAAAAATTACTTCTGAATTTATACATAGTTTTTTAAAAATCTGATGTACAATGTGAATGCATTTTCCACTTCTAGCAAATGAAAATGTGCATTAACTTTCAACTGGTAATGTAACTCCTTGAATTTGTGGATAAAACTATCTTTAATTCAGTATCACCAACTCTCCTCTCTTGGTTTTAGACATGTGACTTCTTTTCTTACCAGTTGTGAATGGTTAAATCGTATTAGTCAACTTGACTGGGTCATGGGTACATGAATATTTGTTCAAACACTATTTCTGGGTGTGTCTGTGAAGGTGTTTTCAGAAAAGATTAGCATTTGAATTGGTAGACTGAGTAAAGCAGATTGCCCTCCCCAATGTACATGAGCCTCATTCAATTCGTTGAGGGCCCAAATAGAAAAAAGCAAAAGAAGGGACAATTTTCTGTCTCTTCCTGTTTGAGCTGGGCGGACATTGGTCTTCTCCTGTCCTCGAACTGGGACTTACACCATCAGTGCTCCTAGTTCTCAGGACTTCAGGTTCAGGCTGGAATTACACCACCAGCTTTCCTGTGTCTCGAGCTTGTAGAGGGCAGACTGTGGGACCTCCCCAGCCTCCACAACTGCATAAGCCAATTCCCATAATAAATCTCTGTCTATATATATGTAGATAGATGTAGATACAGCTGTAAATATAGATCTCCTATGGGTTCTGTTTCTCTGGAGAATGCTAACTAATACACTAATTAAAGCTGCTCAAGCCAAGGCCTCTTTCAAAGTCCCCTTAGAGAAACCCAGTGGCCCTTTCCTGGTGTTCACTCCCCAGAATCCCTCACCACCTATGATATTATAGAGCATTTTCCCACTTCTCTGATAATTTGAGAACTTAGTTTCAGTGATACCACATTCTCCTGCTTCCCGTAATACCTCTCTGGCAAATCCTTCCTATGTGTCTTTCTCAAAAACAGTTATTACTTGTACTGTGCAAAGCATGCTCACTTCATTATCATAATTAATCCCCCAAATTATTTTGTAGGATAGTCTGTTTTAAACAGGACAAGTAAAGTGAGATTTAGAGCAGTTAAATAACTTACTTATCCAGTGCTGCTCAGTAAGTGGTCAGGTTAGGTTCTGACTCCAGGCCTGTCAGAGGCAACATTGTAACCACTGTGCCTCCCTTCCCTCCTCCCCGTGAGCAGCCTCAGTGCCTCAGTGCTGGACCTTCTCACAAGTACACGGCTGCACAGCCGCACCTGCAGGCATCCTGACTGTGCTGCTCCCATGTCACTTCCACCTCCTTATAAGCCGCTGCTGCCCAAGGTGCTCACCTTACATCCAAAACTGAATTCATCTTCCATTCAAAACTTTCTTAACTTCTTCACTATGTTTTCTCAAACTGATTATTTGGAAATCAACCTCGATTCCTTCCTATCCTTTTTCTTCCACATCCAGTTTTCTCACCAAAGACATGCTTTTTTTCCTAGGCAACATTTCATTACTCTGCACTGTTAAAACAGACTCCTGACTGAGACTCCGTTTCCAGATTCAACAGCAACATCCAGGCTAACTTTCCTCCTTTTGACTTCTTTCCTGAATGCAATCAATACCACATATATGAGGGTACTTGAAAGATAATACAAATCTTTCCATAAACTTTTTGAAGACCCCTCTTACTTGCAGGTCAGTTTCTCTGTTCTTCTAGTGTCTGTGGATGAGTTATGACATTAATTAGAGATTTTCAGGGTAAGTACTGCACAACATACCTGTGTAACCTACTCTGGTTCACTCAATTATGAATTTAGCTAACTCTCCTTGAAATTATGTATATTTGGATGACATAAGGGTATGTTCCCACATCATCTCTTCCAGGAACTTTGCTGTTGAGGTAAAGGACACAGCAGAATACACTGGACTTAGCACATTTTTAAAAAGCCTTAGAAACTGTCCAAAAAATGAAATACATAGCTGTTAAGCAAAAGGCTTCAAGGAAGTTCATGACAAAGTAATTTACTGGCATTAAACCTATAACTTCAGTTCATTTTATTAAAAAGAAAATAGTATTTATTGGATGAGTATACATGGAGAAATGCTTGCATCACTATACATGAAGCTCTTTTTTACTCCTTATATTTAAGATTCCTCCATTTTTTAGTCTTCAAATACTCATCAATGGTAAAATTTACTTTTTTGCTGCCTTTTACATTCTCAAACTTTACTTCTTTTTAATCCTAATTTTTGTCTCACAGATCATAGTTCTTTGGCATCACAATCCCTGAGTACTTTCCAAATATCCTACTATGAATCATAACCAAATTCAGAATACCACAGACATGGTTTCTAAAACAATGATACATAGATGTAATCAGCCCAAAGATACAGGCACTACCTTCTCAGATTTCCTTATTTCAGTCACTGGCAACCAACACTGCCAGTAATTCAGGCACAGACTCCTTCTCTCCTCCCCTCCCTACCTCTCTCTCCATATCCAAACCATCAGCAAATTCTGATAGCTTGACCTCCAAATCCATCCAGAATCCAGCCGCTTTCACCACCACCATAACAGCCTGAGCCATGCCACGTCTCGCCTGCCGTGGCCTCCAAACTAGTCTCCCCGCGTTTACACTTACCTCCCCCATAAGGTCCTTCTCAAAATTGGAGCCAGAGCAATCCTGTTCAGTTGTAATTCAGATTATGTCACTGATTTGTTTCAAACCCTCCAAAGCCTTCCCTTTACATTCAGAGAAGCACCAAAGTCTTGACAGTAGCTCTCAAGGCACTACATGGTCTGGCAGTCTGGCCATGTTATATCCCACAGCATTCCCTGTCTCTCTGTCCGTTCCAGCCATATTGGCCTTTCTACTCCTGTACACATGAGGTGTGCTCCGTCCTCAGTGCCTGTACACTTGTTCCATCTGCCTGGAATGCTTATCCCCAGAAATCCACATGGCTTGCTCCCTCACCTTTAAGTATTTGCTCAAATGTCACTTTCTCAGTGAGGCCAGCAATGACCATCTTATCTAAATTATATCTTTACCACACCCAGCCACCACCATTCCCTAATTCCCTTCTGGGTTTTATGTTTCTTCATGGCACTTATGACCTTCTAATCTATTATAGAATTACTCATTTCTTTTGGGTGCCTGGCTCCCACCTCTAAAATGTAAGCTCCAGGAGACTACTTTCCTTTTTGCTACATCTCCAGCACCTAGAAGAGTGCCTAGCACTTAGCAAGCACCCAGAAACTATTTATTGAATGGGTAAATTAATGTGTCAGAATGTAAACCTTTAAATACACATATAATCATAGAGCCATAGAAATATAACTACATAAGCAGCAGCAGTAAAAATCTTTGCATACCAAGACAAACCATTTAGAGGTAAAACGTACCACAATGCCTGAATCTTCAAGGCTACTCAGAGCAATGATTATGGTTTATTGAGAGCTGCGGTCATACCCAGTGCCCTCCCAACCCTCCCTGAGGCACAAAGTGGCTTACTTTACCCCTAAGTCTTGCATGCCATCATTAATGTGTCTGCTGTGCCCCTAATCATGGTCCATTCCCCGAATGTCCCCTGTTTCCTGACATTCCATGACAGTTTTCACGAGTCTTCTCAGGGTCTTCTTCTAAATGCCACCTCAAAATGTTCAGTCCATCTTGCGTGGGATTAGAGATCTCATCACTTTTCCTCAAGACAAGTGAGGTCTCCATTCTGCTGGATTATTGTTTCTGTGCTAAAAACTTTATTTAGGTTGTTCTGTTTTGAAATTTAAGGTGTTTCCTTTCGTGTCCCCACTTTTAACCATATTCCCAATAATTATTATCATTTAATGGTTTTGTATAAGGACTTTATTAGTATTACTTGCAAATCTTGAAAAAAAAATCTTTCTGTACTGCTAACTTTTCTTTTATCCAGAGAATTCAAAAGCTTAAGGATACTGTCTATTATTCTACATCTATACCATTCCTAATATTTTGTGCTAAAAAAAACGTATTATGGTGAATGATTATCTACTATACCTATAAAGTGTTACTAGCCAGGAAACAATTTTTGAGGAAAAGAAAAGTTCTACTAAATTTCTGGAGATTACACACACTGCGCAGAACAAGAGAATAATTTCTGCCACGACAGCCACGGATCCACAGGACAAAAAATATGCTCCTCCAGAAATAGCCCATCTCAGTTCAATATGTGCAAAATGGGGATAGAAATGCCAATGTCACAGGACTGTAGGAAAACTTAGTGATAATATAAGCAAGGTACCCACAGCCATGACTGGCATATAAAAGGTGTAATAAAAAATTATAATTTAAAAAAAGAAAAAGAAAGAATTACTCCAACTCAGAGCCTGAAACAGACCTTTAATGTTTATGTCTGTGTGCATATACACAGTCATGAATGTTTAATTTGGAGTCTGTATCCTTGTCTCTGTCAGTCAGCTGTCTATATTTCATTCTGTCTTTAGCATCCTACCCTGGTAAGTGTTAGCCTAATTCTTTGCATCTCCTAATCTAGGCATATACCTCTCACCCATATACTTCTCTACCCAAACTTTCATATCCACCCTACCCATTTCACCCCAGCTCTATTCACAGCCAGATTCTTCTTTTGATCAAACCTGATAGAATTCCTCTTTGTCCATGCTGGAGAAAACCCCCTTTCATACCAATCTTATTTTCCAAACTTTCTTCAAAAGTCTTGTCCTAAGTGGATGTGAAGAGTAGATGACCACCTGTGAGGTGACTCCTGAGTGAAATGGGGCAGAGTTGGGGGAGGCGGGCAGATGTCATCTATGATTCTTCCAAATTAAAGATTTTACAAACTGACTTTTTCTTTGACACCTTATCCCCTGTTGTGCTCTCCCATGGAGGCCAAATTTCATATCTTCCCAATCCACAGGCAAGGTGTAGCCGGACTCTTCAATTCTTGGAGACACCTTAGTTTTTACAGTTACTGTCTAGGAGTGGCTCTCCTGGCACTTTGATTATTTGAAATCACCATCTATGTACTCTTTTTAATCTTCACTGGTAATTTCTATTGCTTTGGGTATATTTCTAACTTCCTGAGTGTTTTAAAGAACCTCAATCACATTTGTCCATTTACCTCAATTCCTACCATAAGTCAGGGAATGGCGTAAGTCCAGGTAAACAGTGACAGAAGAACCAAGGACAGCTTATTGATCGATTATCATATAAATCTACTGATTCCTCCATTTTTTTACAATCTTTTTGGCACACTATGGTCATAGTGTGGTAGACTCAAAAGATCTAACTTGGACTCTGTTACAAGTTGAATTTTGTCCCACAAAAATTCATATGTTGAAGTCCTAACCCCCAATAACTCTGAATCTGACCTTATTTGAAAACAGAGTCATTGCAGATGTAATTAGTTAAGATGAAGTCACACTGGAGTAAGGGCTTGCCCAGTGTCCTTATAAAAAGGAGAAATTTGGAGGCGCGCGCGCACACACACACACACACACACACACACACACACACACACACACACACACACACACACTCTCTGAAGACAGAGATCGGGGTGAAGCATCTACAAAGCAGGGACACAAAAGATTTCAGAAACCACCAGAAGCTTGGAGAAAAGCATGGAACAGATTCTCCTTCACAGCCTCAGAAGGAACCAGCCTGCCAACACCTCGATTTTGAACTTCCAACCTCCAGTACTGTGAGACAATAAATTTCTGCTGTTTAAGCCAGCCAGTTTATAGTAATTTGTTACAGCAGTCCTAGCAAATTGAGTCCTAACTCTACAATTTTCTCATTTCTACAGTAAGCATGTAATTTTCATTATATCTACACCAATAAACAATAAATACACACAGTGTTTACCAAGTGCCTGGAACTACACTAAGTATTTCACATAGATGAACTCATTTAATCCTCACCGCAGCCCCATAATATAGATAATACTATCATTCCCTTTTCACAGATGAGGAAACTGAGGCATAGATCAATTATGAAAGTTTCCTTAGGTCACAGAGAAAGTGGAGGAGCCAAGATATAAACCCAGGCAACCTGACCAACACTACCCTTGAAATCACTCTTCACCATCATCATATCCACACCCTACTCAAGAGCCTCTATTTCCCTCAGAAAAATAAACAACTTTCTCACCCAAGGGCTTCCACAATACGGCTCTATGAGTACAAGTATGTTCTGAAGGGAGACAAATGCATAAAGCAGGATTGCAGGAAGGAAGAAATCTGAGAGAGTTACAAGGGCAAAGAATACTCAAGTAGAAAGGGGGAAAATGAATTGGTCCTGAGAGAATTTTATGCAAAAAAGGGGAGGGGAGAAAGCATTGCAAGTTGATGGGCCAGCTGAGCAAAGGCACAGGAAGAAGAGCAAGCAGAAACGGAGCAGCTGCCAGGTCAAGGTGAACTTCTTGGAAAAATCATGGGAATCCATTTATATTCTTTTACAACATTCTCTTTCTTTTTTCCCTTCACTTCATGTATTCTTTCACTGTTCTCCACAAATATTATTTATTGCTTGTAATCAGTGGTGCTTGACACTGTAAGAAAGACAAAGACAACTAAGACCTTGCCTCCCAGCAGCTCATACCTGATTAGGTGAGATTTACCTCAAATCTCTTTTGGATCCAGAGAGGACTAAAACAATAAATGCAAGAAAGGACGATAAGATTGTCCTTCAGATAACTCAGTATGCATATAGTTAGTACTAAGTGCGAGCTGTGAATGTTTTTTACCGACCCCTTCTTAAGGTCCAATTCAGGTACTACCTCCTCTGTGCATCTGTCCTTTTTCACCCCAGCCAGAGGTATTAACTCTCTTCTGTGAGTTTCAGTAGTACCTTGTCATTCTCATGCAAACTTACTTCCTTTTATTTTAGTAGTTTGTGTAAATATTTTATTTCTTCCATCTTGTGAGATGATACAAGCAGCTTTGTGGCTGGCCCTGTCCCTGCATTCTCCAAGTATGTTGAGCAAGACATAGGTGGGTTCACAGGGCAGACCTGTGAGGGACGGAGTTGCCAGGGAAAGCTTCATTAAAGAATGTTGTGTTCTTGCAGTGAAAAAAGTACCAGGCTGCGTGTGGAGCAGATAGGGAATCCCTTGAAAGAGAGGAACATTGGGAATAAAGGACGAAAATGTGAGTTATGCTCAAACAAGGCTGTGCGGGTGAGTCTGAAGGGGAGGTTTATGTAAAGGTGAAATGAGTGATGAGATTGAAAAGCTTCATACTCAGTTATCCTTCTCCAACCAAATTTTATAGCTCCACAAGGCTGGCAACCATGTCATATTTATTTTGTCTGTCTCCCCTCTTCCCTCCACCCAGACACAAAAGTACCTGGCAAGTACTCGCTGAATGACTAAATCCTTTCAGTATTTTTATCACTAACATATAACATTCTTTCATCTGACTTTCCCAGTTCAAAAGTACATTAGAAAAAATTACATACCAAAGCATTAATTCCCAAGTAACGCAGATGTATCTTTTCGAAAACTTGCAATCACTGAACCAAATGTCAGTGGCTTTGCCAATGACAAAAGATAAAGGTGTAAGCACACAAAGAAGGATCTGTAATAAAACCACCATAACACTGCTCAACTCAACTTCTTTGGCACAGGGTTTATCAATTTATAGGCAATTTAATAGTATATATGCTGCCATACATACAAACTTTCCCCCAAGAAAGAGATATTGGAAGTGGTTCAACAATCTAAATTTTGCAAGATGAAATTTAACAAGTCAAAGCGAAATTGAACTTTCGAAGTTCCCATAGCAAACCCTCAAATACTGTTTGCTAATTTAAATTTTACACAGAATAATTTTATGCAAGTCACATTAAGTCTAAAAACTGTAATGGTGAGAATATTAGGACCCTACCATAGCACATGGATAATAGGATGAATTCAACCTGAACAATAATGGTTTCCTTAGGAAACAAAGGTGGATCTTAAAATTTTATACCAGTGTTTAAGAAGGGATAAATTGAACTATTGCATTAAAGCTACAGATCAATTCTTATTTTGCTCCCTATTTCTTCTGGGTTTTCATTAGAACCAACAGGCTCTAACTTGTGGAAGACTTCAGGTAAAGACAGAGGAGGAAGAGAACAAGAAATAACCTCCAAGCAAAAGACACTCTTATCTAAGAAAACCTGCAAGGTTTTCAGTGCTTCCAAGAATCACTGTTTCCTTTGAGAAAGGTAACTGTGAAAAGCATTTCAAAATCACTTTAAACAATTGCAAATAGATCTACCATACGACCCAGCCATCCCACTGTTGGGAATATACCCAGAGGAATGGAAATCATCAAGTCGAAGGTATACCTGTTCCCCAATGTTCATCGCAGCACTCTTTACAATAGCCAAGAGTTGGAACCAGCCCAAATGCCCATCATCAGATGAGTGGATACGGAAAATGTGGTACATCTACACAATGGAATACTACTCAGCTATAAAAACGAATGAAATACTGCCATTTGCAACAACATGGATGGACCTTGAGAGAATTATATTAAGTGAAACAAGTCAGGCACAGAAAGAGAAATACCACATGTTCTCACTTATTGGAGGGAGCTAAGCATTAATATATAAATTCACACACACACATACACACACACACACACAAACGGGGGGGGGGAAGAAGATATAACAACCACAATTATTTTAAGTTGATACAACAAGCAAACAGAAAGGACATTGTTGGGGGGGGGGGAGGGAGAAGGGAGGGAGGTTTTGGTGATGGGGAGCAATAATCAGCTACAATGTATATCGACATAATAAAATTTAAAAAAAAAAAAAAAAAAAACTACAGACTGTAAAACTAAGTTGAAGCACTTCATTCTAATTGCCTTAGACATTGACTTCGCTGAGCCCTGTTTTTTCACACCCCCCAAGCCACCGACCTATGATCAGCTCAGAGTGCATTTTCCAACACTTTTTGCTGCATCAAAACAAACCTGCTTTTAAGATAATGACATCTTAACTACTGCATGATATTAATACTGAGAAAAAACAGAACCACTGGCCTGAAACCATGGGATCAATTCTCCTGGAGATTCTATCTTCCTAAACAAAGTAAAACGAAGTTCACATTGTTTCTAAAAATAACATTACTGTCTTTAACCATAAACACTGTTACAATAAGCATGTTATATGAGAGACTTTTCCAGGCTTTTTCTGAAATGGGCAACCTCCATCTTTTGACCACATGACTGATTGAATACCCCATATATTCATGTGACCACTGAGATTCCTTTCCTCCTGCTACCACTGTGGTTCTACCACAGAAAGGCAAAAGATAAAATATAAGTTCAAATGGAACACCACAGTCAGGTGCCAAGACTGTTTTTTTAAAGATTTTCTAAAATTTAAAAAAGAAATGGGGATGGGGATCTAAGGTACAGCATGAGTGGTGAGGGATGTTCATTAATCTCACTGTGGCAATCATTACACAGTGTATAGATATATCAAATCACCACATTGTATACCTTGGATACATACAATCGTTATTTGTCAACACTTCTTTAAAAATTAGAAAAGAGAAAAATGGGAAAAATGACGTTTGAGGAGAAAACAGATTAGCATTGAGTAGAGGAGTTTTGTAATGTTTACCTGAGTGAAATGTTGACGTAATCTTGTATATGATCAATATTTAACAAGCCAATAAATCTTTGTTATAAAAATGCTAAGTAGAAACTATAAAGGCATTTAAAACATTAAAACTGACCATTTCTTCTACATCTGTATGATTAAATCATTTTCAACTTCTAAGATTTTCAAATTTAGATAAGACATAAAATAAGAGCCCCATGTTGGGAAAATATAGGAAAAATGATCAGGGCCCCTCAGATGTTCAGAATCTTGCTGAGCATTTGATGTAAATAGGCATATGTGCTCAGGTGTTCCTTTGTTATCATCTAGTGTAATTGCGCACGTGCACTCAGGTGTCCTGGGTTATTGACTTAAGTATGAGTGGCTCTGATCCACGGCTCCTCCCATCTCCCGGAGGCCACTACTGCTGCTGGAGGCTGCTGCTGCTAGTGCCCCTGGGACTCTCTGCAAGGCCACTGTCACTGCTGGACCTGTAAGGTACTGGACCTGTAAGCTGCTGCCACTGAGGACTGAGCTCATGTCATCTGCCAACAGCTCCTGGAATCTTTCCCGATTACCTAGCATGGACCCCCATGTGAGGGGTCTGGGGACCCAGCCTGGCATGTGAGGGGTCTGTTGACCCAGTCTGTACAAAGGGTTTGGAGGGTCTGAGCCCTAGCTCTGACAATATAAATGGAAATTTAGTATAACTAAAATAATGAAACATTTTGACTTTAGTTACGATCTGCCTTACTTAGCAATTGGCATCATCGGCAGGATTATACTACACCCCAGAAGAGTAATTCTAACATCCCTTCAAGACAACCTCATCCAAACCTTTTTAAGCAAAGAAGAATTCAAAGGTCTCCTTCAGAAATCCGTCCTAAAAGATAAAAACATTCAAAAAAACTTCCTCGTATTTAGTATAAATCCTTCTTGATGCTTGCTTTAAGTAGATTTCCCCCTTCTTTTCCTTGAGGGAAGATGGAAAACAGCTGTTCAATATTCCCTTTCAGGCTACTTTTTCTTCTTGCCAGACCCAAGCCTCCCTTGGGAGAAGTGTAAACACTGCAGGTGATTCCAAAATCCAGCTGCCCCATGCCTGATTATCCACAGGGTGGTGCACCTGGCCCCATTCACACCTCCTGAAATGATAGCATTAAACTGCAAAGGCCTCAAGAATAGTTTCTTCCCAAGAATTTGTGGAATTCTAGAAATTCATTGCTTATAGTCTGTCCTCAGATATATTTTCAAACAACAAAAATAGCACAAAAATAGCAAAATTTCAAGATGGAAAGTTTAGTCAGAACTGTCTAGAAGGTAAGCAGTGTTGTCCTGCAGCCGGGTCTTCACTCCTGCCATATTTTCTGTGTCAAGGTGTTGAGTGCACCTTGATGAAATTCTTTTAAACTACTTAGTGATTTTTATCATGTAATTCTTGAGTTTCTTGTCCCTGACACAACTTCTAGATGTAAGTAACTTTAGAAATGCAATAACCCTTTCAGTACTTAAATCTAAAAGACTACTCTGTGAATAAGTATCCATTTCTAGACAATTATTTCTTTAAATGAATAATCTGTAATGGATTCACAACATCATCTGCAAATTTCTACTTTTCTTTTTTTTTTTTTTTTTTTTGGCAGCTGGCCAGTATGGGGATCCAAACCCTTGACCTTGGTGTTATCAGCACCATGCTCTCCCTAGTGAGCTAACTGGCCAGCCCTAAATTACTACATTTTACATCAGTGTTGCTACCTCCTACTTCAGGAATTGCTAACAAATATCCTCATTCTTCTTGCAAAAGCCATTTGACAGCAACAGTAAAGCCAGTATACTGCCTACGTACTTCACCAATAAAAAATATTATAGACCCACAAGCTTGGTGAGCCCATTTCCTTTACAAATTCCTTTTAACAGTTATGAAATGCTGATTCAACTTTGTTGCATACACCATCTGCATGCATTAAATGCCTACTGCTTAACAGCTAAGTTGCTATACATGAGAAAAATGCAAAAGCCCTGATTTAATAAACAAACATAACTTTTACAACTCTATGGCATAATGTGTATGCAAAGAATACTTCAAACAGAAAGATTTAAATGACAGGGTTTTAAACTGTGGACCTATTCAATTCATACTAAAAGAGCCTGAATGCTCTGGATTTTAGTATGATTATCCTGCTATCTTTCACACTAACCCACAATGGATATCTCACAAAATATTTGTAATTGAGAGTTAACTACATATACGTTTTTGGTTATTTTTAATAACAGGACTACACTCACCTAATGGTTATAACTATTCCCAAATATAAAATGCCAAAACCAATCATGCTTATTATCAGTATTGTTTATAGCTTCTACATATTATTAAAGAAGCAAATTCTGTTCTTTCATAAATTGTGTACGAACATTTGATGACAGCACTTACCAAAATCATGTTTGCAGAATATTCCAAGGGAGTTGAAACAAACAGAAAGAAATCCACTGGTAATCTTAATACACATTAAAATTCACTGTTATTTTGAATTACGGACTGAACAAACTACTTCATTCATGAATAAACAGATGGCCCCAATAATCTTTTATTCTTTCCAAATTAAAATCATTCGTTTTCTTCTTTGTGAAGTCTAACAGGCTCTCTGAACACTTTTCCTCCAGCATGCTGGTTTATACTCTTCTGGGCATCTGAAAGAGGATCTGGAATCTACCCCTCAGCATGCTGGAGCTTGCCTACATACACCAGAAGTGAGCAACACAATTGGTAAAGCACCCACTGGTAAAAGACCTGAAGCAAGCTAATGAGAACGGAGTGAACAGCCTAGGGCTGTGCAGGAATTAGAAGAGGACCCACAATGGAATCCTTACAGAGCATAAGAAGAAATACAGAGGAGTAGGCGAGGAGGGGGCTGCAGAAAGGAGGGTCTGTAAACAGTCAGTTCAGGAGCCTGGGAAGCACATAAGCATTCTAGGGAGCAGACAGTTCACAGGCAGTAGTGAGTAATAAAAGGGATCTATAGGAAAACGAAATGTAAGAGTCTTTAATAATATAAATGTGGGGCCACAATAATCAACCACATTGTATATCGACAAAATAAAATTTAAAAAAAATAAATAATAATATGAATGTGGAGCCACAAAAAAGTAGAAATAAATGTTCAATTTGGGTTAATCTTATAGCTAAGGGATGCTATCAATTACTTGTAAAATGATAGATAAGTCTCTTAACTTCAGTATTTCCATTTCCACACCCCTAAAATGAGCGTAAGACACCTGCTCTATATCACTATGCATTTACACAAGGCTAAAACATGAAAATATTAGAATTCTTTGAAAAAAATTAAGAAGTACTAGGCAATTTTAAAATGCAAGTGTTTGTGTAGCTGTATGATCAAAGACATTTCCTTTCCTTCAGTTGTCTAAGTGCATATGAACTTACAAGCAAGTTTATTAATTCTAATGGCCCCTTGTTATCCCATCCATAATACTCCCTCCTCCTCTTTCTAGTTTGAGTCTTTTCTGTGACACTGCACCATCAGCTAACCAGACCACTCTTCCATATATAACTAGAAGTAGTGAAACATGAAGTTAGATGACAAGAACATGGGACTACATTTATTTACTAAATGAAGATTTTCTTTAAAGAACAATTATTTCAATTAAAAATATTATCCACCTAATGCACAGATTAATTTTTAAAAGGGGATCTCCTATTAGAATTGAGCATCAGAGTTGGGAAGATGTTTTGAAGCATCCATTTCTAATTATTGCTATCACCAAATGGAAGCATGGATTGGTACCACAGGAGTCTGGGATTTTAATCTCTACTTCCCATATCTATGAATTTCATGCTAAAATAATTTCCTTTTTCAGTACTCTGAGCTTACACACTTGCCTCATTCCCATGTTGAGCACCGACTTGAGAGCTAAAGAATTTTGTTGTGCCATCAAACATCTGCCGGTAATTTGGTGGCCCCCAGAGAGTTTTACTCTACAAATCATTATAGGGGAAGATAATGTAATTCCAAGATGAGAAAATCTTAAGGCATTTAATATAGCAATAAAAACTGTCCTATCCTCTCCTCGCACACATTCGTTCAGTAGGGTTACTAGTCATCCAGTCTCCACAGGTGCTTTATTCACTCTTTCAGAATAGCAAAGATCCAGGACCTCTCAGTAAATGGAATAGCAGTACCCATATGATGATGATGAAGTTCCCTCTACCACAGGTTCTGGTTCTCCTCAAAGGCCTGCCACAAAAACATTTCAGAACAATAACAGTATTCCTCTTTTTTATTTTATTTGGGGGGGGGGGGGACGAAGAGTGAGGGTAGTGAAAAAGAGTAAGAATATTTACTCTATTTAGAATTGAAACATGCTAATGGTTAAGTAATACTTAATTACATGCTCCAACTACAAAATGCAAGTCATTTGCTAGTGTCTTTGCCCATTTTGAAAACAAAGATCAATGATATATTAAAACCCAAGTTTAAATATTTTATTTTTCTGTAGAGGGTTAGAAATCTTAGTTCTCATTTGACTTTTAGAATAAGGTTTTTAGGTAATGCATGTATGAGGCAAAAGTCTCCAGCCAGGGGGCAATAGCCCACAGGCAGCCGGGCAACAGCCCCTCTAATCAACTCTAATCACTGCTTAGGTATGGGATTGTATACTTTAATGATTTTAGAGCTAACAGGTGGTTGTCATACCAATCCTATTAAGAAATTTTAAAGAATTGCTGAAGGGAAAAATGTGAAAAAATGTTTGCTAAGGGCAAGCTGTCTGCTGGTGGAAACTTTAGAGAGATATTTAGATTTAATCATAAGAATGTAACTTTTGCTTAAATCATTTAAGGAGAGGTTATATTTTAGATAATGATGCAGTTTGACCAACTTAGCTTTTCACAAATTGTACTTTGGAATGTCACATTGTTAATTTTACTGATATTACTAGTTTCCATTGTTTAAGCTATACTTAGCCATAGATAACTTTTGTCACACTGCCCATGTCTTTGGGTCCTTTTGAAACGATTGAATCAACTGATTTTTCCTGTGCAACTTCCTTGCCTTTACAATAAAAAACAGAAGCTACCTTTGAATCGGGGCTGTACCCAGTTTTCTCCTTCTAACAGAGGAGTTGTTGAGGTACAGTCCCTTCGGGCTTCTCATTGCATTCATGTTGCTTTAAGTAATCCTTTTTTTGCATCTCCATTACACAGAGAGAAGTGTAACAATCTTCTTTTTTTCCTCTCCAATCATCTGTTGAAATCGTAATACTGACTGTAATTTATTTCATACAACACAGTGCAATCCAAGGCAAATAGAAATAAATACCAACATATTCTATCACAAATAGGATTCTTAACATTAAAAAATGTATAAACAAATATTTTATTGTTTAATTGCTGTATGCATTTTCATCTATGATCTTAAAACACTTTTTCAGAGATCAAAAAAAGATTTTTAATTAGGAAACATCTATGAAGAATGTTCTGGGAAGCATCACCGAAGTTAAGAGCTTCACCTCATGGATGACCACCAGGTCAGGACAGCACTGCTAGGTAATGGACAGGACAGACCACAAATCTCACTAAAATGAACCGTATTCGCTTGTCAACTAATTTTATAAATACTAAAGGAGAGGCTCACATGAATATTAGACAACCTCACGTAGCAAACCAGGCTAATCAGCTAGGTTTCTTACCCAGTGTTTTCCCTCCAGCAGGCCCCCAACCTCACAGGGAGAAACTTTAAACAGCCTCTACCCAGCAGGACCGGGAACGGAACCTAATAACCCATCATGGCAAAGGCCTATACTGTATTCCATTGCAAATTTCCCTCTTTGTCAAAGTTGGGTTTTTGTGGGGGGGGGGGGGGTTGTTTGTTTTTTGAGAATTTCTTTTTACTTGGTGACCTTACTATCAATATTTTTTTTACAGGAATGTCAAAATGTATTTTGTATGCCACTGTTTTTATTTAACTAAAACTTCATGAAACTGATACTGAGATCATATACCAACCAGTCAGTGAAAAATAACTATTCCAAAGTTCAAAGTCTCAGGTGCTGCTTGCTTATTTATGTTTTCTCCCTTTCTACGTTAGCAGCTCCAACACAACTAGGGCTGTTTCTTACATACCTCTCTCTGTCTCCTCCATAACCAGCATCATCTTGCACTTTTTGCAGAACTCACACAGAGCGGTCACTAGGTAATGGAGGCATCAAATTCAATCTTTTGTCCTTTTTTACTAGAACAGATCTTACCTACATATAGCACTTCATATAAAGACTTAAATGAGGGTTCTTCAAAAAGTTCATGTAAAGCAGAATTAAAAGATAATATGAATCTTTCCATGAACTTTTTGAAGACCCCTCCTATCAGTACAGTGACATTAAAAAACAACACATGAAACAAATACTCAGATAGATAATCCTCTATTTCTTCCATGCACATTACATTTTTGTGATCCCATTTAGTAGTCTAAATATTCTACAAAATATTGCACATCAATATTTCATTTCATAGAGATTATCATTTATTGGGAAGTAAAAAACTGAAGGAAAGGGAATCTTGATAGGTTAAATTCTATAATGTGAAAAATACTGAAAATATTTCTAAGTGAGAAAGTCCATTCTCATATTTAATGTAACATTAACTAAACCATGACTTTCTAAACCATGAAGAACAAAAAAATTATAAAAAGAACTTTATTACACGAAGATCCCTAGAAACTGAACGTGTCATTTCCTGACCTAAAGAATTCCAGGTACATGAGGGTCACCTCATGCTTTTAAGCGATGGATTCGGTTTCAATCTTAGTGCCAGCCGGCCTAAACGGGGGCTGCTGCCTTAAATGAGGGACGAAAACGAAAAAGTTCTCAGGTCACAAACTCAGCTCAGATTCCAGCCGCTACAGATCTTGCGCCCATGTGGCATCGCTTACAGAGCTTCCCAGCCTGTGAGTCAAGTCGCCCTCCCCCCGCACCCACCCCCCGCCGCCGCGCCCTCCCCTCGGGCTCTGCCTGGGGTTGAGGTTGACCAATTTCTCCGAGTGTCGGTGGAGCCAAGGAGCTCTGGAATCCAGCGTCTGGGATGGCTCGGGACGTGCTACCCCGGCTTCCGCAGCCGCAAACTCAGGCTGCCAGCGCCAGGATCCGCACACACGACCACCAGCCCCCTCCCAGTGGCCGGGGTACGTAGGGAAAGGAGGGCGCGAGGCTGTGCCACCCACCCGGCAGACCCGGCGCACCGAAAAAGATCTCCGGGTTCTTACCGTGCGCCCGCCTCGGTGCTCGGTGTTCGAGGGGTGGAAAGGGACTAAAAGCTGCCCCGAGGCTGCTCTGCTGCCGGGGAAGCCCACGCCTCGGGCTTCGCGCCTCGGGCGCCCTTCGGGCGCCCAGCGGAGCCGGGCCCGGGCGCGCAGCCCGCGGCGCTCGGCGCTGGCGGGGGACGCCTCCCGCCGGCGCCCGGCCAGCCCCGCAGGCGACCCGCCCGAGACTCCGGAAGAAAGTTGTGCCGCGCGGGCCCCAGAGCGGCGCCCACAGCGCGAAACTGCCCGCCCCTCGCGCGCCCTTCGGCTTACCGCTCCCCGCCGCGGCTCCGTCCTCTCCGGCGTCGCCTCCCCAGCCTCGTCCCAGGCGCCACAGCCCCTTCCCGGCCGCCTCACTCCATGGCGCCCGGGCCCCCGGCCCCCTCGGAGCTGAACCCTCAACGCGCCCGCCGCGCCATGGGTGCGGGTGGGCGCCGCGCCCCGGGATGCGCCGCTGTGTCCTCGGGCGGCGCTACTGCGAGCCGGGCCGGCGCGGGAGGGTGGGGTGTGGGCGAAAGGGGCGGAGGGCGGGACGCGGCGGGCGCTGAGGCTCCGCTGGAGGGAGGAGGAAACCGCAACGTCACCAGAGCCCGGGGAGGCGAGGATGGGCAGCGGGAAACAGGGACCCCCCGCCCCCGGCCGAACCCCGACCTCCGGCCCGCCCCGCCTGCTCCCCCTCCTTCCCTCCCGGGACTCGCCGCCCGGAGGAGCTGCGCTCGGCCCTCCCCGCCACTCCACGCGCCCCTGTCCTGCCGGGCCTCTTGGGTTCTAACTTGCTCTAGTTTCTTCTGACCCATACGCTTCGGGGTGGAGTCTGGAATCACCCAAAGGACAGATAACTTTTGGAGGCCCGGTGGGAGGAGCCAGTGCTTCCGTACAGCCCTGGGAGGGGAAAACGAAAAGAACGTTGAGAACCTACTACCACCCGGGCGGGTGGCCCACTCCCCTCCGCCTTCTCCAAATGATCACTACCCCTTTTCTCCCAGTTCTACTCTCTGATCAGAGAGAAAGGGGGGGAAATCACCTATTTAGAGGCAGTTCTCTCCTTGACTATACCAACAAATCCACTAAATCCAAAAGCACTGAACCTTGCAAACTGAACAGATTTTAATCATGAAAGGTAAGGGGTAGGAAGCAGAGCATTTGATGTATTTAGCTCACAAGCCAAGGAATACCACCTTATCTCACAGGCGCGTGAGAGACAGAGAGAAAGAGGACAGAGAGATCTTCAGTGGAGCATTTGCAACTTTAGTAGACATAGTCCCTTGGAGAAGTTTGCTCCCCGGTCTCTTAAAACCAGCCACTGCATACAAACAAACTCAGCCAGATCAAACCGAGCCCCAGGAAGGTGTAGCATATGACCAGGGCCGTCACCTCAGGGCTAATTTCCCCTTCCTCAGTATTAGCATGTAACTGAGGTACCAGAGCTACACTCTGCAGAAGTGATAGATGTGTGTGCGTTACTTACCCATTTATTAGAATGAGAGATGTTTTACTAAGAGCTATGCTTTTCTCCATGTTTGCTTCCAAGTGCTTTGAGTTCTGAAAGGCCATTCCATCCATTCCCGTGTCCTCAGAGGTTCTCAAGACCTATGAGGAGCTTCCATCTGGCGACATTAGGAAAAAATGTGGATGTCTACTTTTATGTTTCTTTTTCATTTAAGAGAGAAATTGTATTTAAGAGAGATTCTTTAACGAACAGGTCAGGAGAAGGAGGTACTGTCAAATATTTTAAATGTTCACTCTGGTAAACCACTGATTTGCATAAACTTCCTGATGTTTTACAGGAGGCCTGTGGAGGGGAGAAAAGGCTCTGGAAATTACAGCTAGCATTAATCTGATGGAAATCCTTTCTTTACAATTTGCTACTGTGGGCCTTAGAAAACTAACTCAACTTCAGAGCCTCAGTTTCCTCATCTGTGATGTAGAGATATAATACTGCCATTGAACAGTTATAGAGAGGATTCAATAAATATAGCTAATATTTATTGAGAGTTTACTGAGAGTTTACTACATGCCAGGCTGTTAGTGAGACCCCAAAGGTCTGTTTGCTTGCTTGCTGCTCAATAGCCAATAATTGAGAAACAAGTGTTGGCATAAGTTCAGGCAACCTTTAACCAAGAAGCCGGCAGCCTGAGGAAATGGTGGACTTATGTTTCAAAGACCACCTCCGCCTCTCCCAAGTTTGCCAAATGGTTTTACAGGGGTCTGTGGTGAAAAGTTAATTCATGATGACCAACCCGAGACATGCAGACATGCTTAATTGTTTCAGATAATCAGTCATCAAGGAACTCCCTGGGTGGCAGTTGACCAGTGTCATACTTCATTCTCCATGGGTTCAGTTCCTGTTATTCTCAAATAAGATCAGGTTAGTAAGCTAGTAAAGAATGGCCATCTGGGTTAATAATTTTTCTCTAATTATTTTGGGTACAAGGTGAGAGCAAGAATTATTGTGTTCTGGCATTCAGTTGCAGGCTATACAGTTTGGGTTACAGGAGATGTTGGGAAAATAGAATAATTTAATCAGGCTCTCCTTGCTTCACACAGGTTGGGGATGGTGCAGCGCATCCTTAGTAAGTTGTGTGTGGGTGGGTGGAGTTAGTGCATATGTGCGGTGCCATGGCTTGGCTGGCGACTGCCTCAGGCAGATGCCTCTCTGTGCAGCCATGCTTTCTAACCTATGGCTTCCAAGGACCCGTTTGCTGGCTACCTAGCTCATAGACCTGCATGTAAGGAGTCTGGTGACCCAGCCTGGCATGTGAAGGGTTTGTGACCCAGTCTGTGAATGGGCTTGAGGGGTCTGTGAGTTCCAGACCCAGCCCTAGATTGACAATTGGCCCATTTGGCAGGATGACGGGCATGTAAAGAGCTCCACACTTGGCGTCTTGGGCAGGATTCCGACATTAGCAGAGCTTTACAATTGGCATAGTCTGTGACAGAATTCTGAGCAGGTACAGGAACTGAAAGCTCTTGGAAGAAGGAGGAAATGTGGCTACTTTTGAATATGCTCTGCCCTATGGCCACTTTCCTGTTGATGGGGATCTGGTTGCTGCACATTGTACTGCAAGGCAGCAGAGACCAGGTACTACAACACAAAACTCCTTGGGAAGGGAGGAAATGTGACTGTCCTTGAGCATGTGGTGCCTGGTGGCCACTTTTCTGCTGACCGGAGCCTGGCTGCTGATCACTATGCTGCAAACTGATCGAGATTTGAGGCAGAAAGCAGAGTTGTTGGAAGTGCGGATAAATGTCCTGGAGGATGGCATGCAGCGACTGGCCACTCCTGCCTCTCACACCAGGGAAGACGACCAACCCAGTGGTGAGTTGGGGAGACCATGTGTCTCCAGGCATGACCTGTTGTGCATGAGAAATTGAGACAGTAAAGCAGCAGAAACAGGGAGAGCCCCTGGCTGCTGCAACTATGAGACCTAGGGGCGGATGTTGTAACGTGCTTTAGAGATAATGTAGTAAATGCATGTTGCATTTATCTGAAGACAAAAGGCTCAGCGGGTGCCACTTAAACCTGATGGCCAGCCAGGTACCATATAAACCCAAGAAAAGAGTGCCACATGCAGATGACCTGAGGATGGGTGCCCCTGCAAAATTTCAAGTATGTTTTCATCCGGTGAAAAGGTGGAAAAGTTAGTCTCCGTTACTACGTGACTGTCTCAGTGGCAGCAGTTACAGGAGAGCCACAGATATGCACAGGGGCAGGCAGGGCAGCCACTCCTTGATGGACTGGGAAAATGCAGCTGTTTGAACTGTGGGTGAATGCTGCTGAACTGCCTTAGACTGAGTGAGTAGTTGGGGTAAGCCAAGCTGATTGAAGTAATTCAAAAGCCAGAATGTAAAAGGGAAGCAGAGCATAAAGATTTGGAAAATTTGCAGCCTGCCCATGAGGTAGAAAAGTGGAGAGTGGGAGAAAAACGCAAGAGTGAAGCAGATAAATTGGTTGCTAAAGACATTATCTTGGTGGTGAGGCAGCCAGATGCTAAAAACCAGGACAATGTAGAAAATGACCTAAAGGCATTTGAGAAGTTTGCAAGGGTGTCCCAACCATCACAGACCCTGAGGCCTAGGAGAACTGAGTTGTACTGGAGGACAGACCTGGGGTGCAGCTGCTCTCAGTAAACTGCTCCCTGCATCCTAGCCACTCTGACTGGAGCAATCCTGCCTCAGCACCTCCAAAGAGCAAAAGCCAAAAACCTTGGTGGTGTTCACATTGTGTTAAGTTTACTGGCCAGCAGTTTGTGAGAGCAGTGGAGGCATGGCAGCCTCCACCTAAATTTCAGAAGATGTATGAAAAAGTCGGGGACTCAGGTGGAGACCTGCTGCAGGGGTGAAGCCACTGCAGAGGTCATCCACGGAGCAATGTAGAGCAGAAAAGTGGGGGCTCAGAGAACCCCCACTGAGGAAATGTCTAGTGGAGCCAGATGATGGGACTGCCACCAGGAGCCCAGAACCATAGGGCTGCTGGCAGTGTGCAGCGCCTGCCTGGAAAAGCCACAGGCACCAGGGCAGCTCAATGGGCTGCACTTGGTGGAGCTGTAGGAGCGAGGTTGCCCAAAGCTTTAGGGGTCCAGGTGCCCCAGGGTGCTTAACGTTTTCCCTGTTTGGATCTTGGATTTGTTTGGGGCCCGTTTTTCCTTTCTGTTCCTCCCTTCTGGAATGGGAATGTGTACCCAATGTCTGTCCCACTGTATCTTGGAAGTAGATAAACTTGTTTTTGACTCTTTACAGGTTCACGGCTGAAAAGAGTTTTGCCTTTAGTCTCAGATGAGACTTTGGACTTTTGAGTTGGTGCTGCAACAAGCTAAAGACTTTTGGGACTAGGATGGAATGTGTAATATGTGAGTGTTAGGGTCGTCTATCCTTGCTAAGAGAACATCGCAAAAGATTATAAATGCATAGTGTGGCGAAGGACCCTGAAGGGGTGGATTGTTGGGAAAATAGAATAATTTAATCAGGCTCCCCTCGCCTTGGGGCAGGTTGAGGGTGGTGCTGGTGCATCCTTAGTAAATTGTGGGTGGGTGGAGTTAGTGCGCATGCGCTGTGCCAAGGCTTGGCTGGCGACTGCCTCAGGCAGACGCCTCTCCGTGCAGCCATGTTTTCTAACCTACGGCTTCCAAGGACCTGTTTGCTGGTTACCTAGCTCATAGACCTGCGTGTAAAGGGTCTGGTGACCCAGCCTGGCATGTGAAGGGTTTGTGACCCAGTCTGTGAACAGGCTTGAGGGGTCTGTGAGCTCCAGACCCAGCCTTAGCTTGACAGTTGGTGCAGTGGGCAGGATGATGGGCAGGTAAAGAGCTCCACAATTGGCGTCATAGGCAGGATTCCAACATTAGTCGAATGCCACAGGAGAGAACAAGTTTTTTTTTAATTCAAAGGTTTAACAAAATGGAGTCACTTCTAGAGGATAAATTGTGAAAGTGCCTAGCTGTAGTATGTAATCCATAAGTGTTCATTTCCATTTATCTCAAATTTGGAAGAGATCTTAGAAAAAACATCCGGTTTAATTTACTTAACCTCTCAACAGTAGTCTCCTAGTTCAGTGATTCTTCAACCTAGAACCTCAGAATCAGACAGGAAGATTTAATAAGTTCTTTTTAATGGGGACCCCACACCAGACCAATAAAAAAGAATCTGGGGTTAAGGTTTAAGTATCAGCACTAGCATTTTAAAATCTCTTCCCAGGTGATCTTAATGTGCAACCAGGATTGAGCACTCTTAAAAGGAGGCAGTACCCACTGTCATTTGCTCCCCTTCTCCCCCTAGCTTTGCCTTTAATTGACCTGGAAATCTGTGTCTGGATGACATCCGCCTCTTGCAAAGGGCCCCGCACTACAGCCTGTCTCAACAGATCCACAATTCTGCCCTCTGGAGTCTACAGGATGCATCTAGCCTTGAATTCACAAGAGAATGCTTCAGTGTACCTGGGTACATACCAACTCCATCAGCTTTTCCTCATCCATTCTGAAAACTCTTGGGAGGTGAATTACTTTGCCAGCATCCCTCTCAAAACCTGATCCCAAGAATTAAATCCAAGGTTTCATCCAAATAACAGAATAGAAAGATGTTTAATGGTTTTTTTCTAATTACAGTATTTCCCTAGGTATATTCTCAGAGCTTTTATGGCAACAATGTTACCCAATTGACTCCTATATTACAATTTTCTAAAAACCTAAAGTGTTCAAGTTTTTTTCACAGCTGCTGCTGTGACACACCTTCTCAACCTACACTCATTGCAGTTTGTGTTCAGCACTTAACATGTGATTCTATTGAATTTTGAGTTAAATTAGGCCTCTTCTTCTAGCTTGTTGACATGTTGGGTATCTTTGATGTAACTAAATCTGAATTTCATGATCTCTATAAATCCAGTCCGTATGCCATGACATCATTTAAGTTCTCATTTGCAGGCATCTTCCTCTGCCAGCTAACACTGAATTTGCATGCTGTTGATGAACATTCTTATCATCTGAGCACCCATGTGTTACCTAGTCATATTTTCTTCCCTTGTCCAAAGGCAGCAGCTAGTGTGCATGGGTGCATGACACCTTTGTAGGATTTAGAAAAAGCCACCCCAACCCTCACTCTAGCTAAGGGATTAGGAAAAAAGCAACCACTTCCTCCCAGATGCAACCCCAAACAGACAGCAGATGTGTTTTGTCTATCAGATGTCTTTGCTCTACTGGTATAGCAACATTGTCAAAAAAAAAAAAGGAAATGACTACTTAGTGAATTCTTGCTAATGTCTACTGAATTGCTCCTTCTTTTTCTAAGTGCTCAGTCAGATGTTACTCTAATGATAGTTTTATTATTTTGCTCTGAACCTGTGAAAGTCTCTTGTCTTGGTTTCAGGAATTAAACTTCTTTTTTGAAAACTGGAACCGCATTTGTCCATTCCCATTCTTTCAGTGTTCATCTCCCTCTGCTGATTCTAGCTGAGAGTGCTCGTTAGTAAACTCTCCTTGCTGAGATGGGAATTTTCTAGTCAAGAGAAGGTAAACTTGAGAGAGATTTGTTTTTTTCGTACAAGTTCTTCACCAATTTTAGTTTTCAGTTAACTCGTGCAAAGTTTATTTTAGTCTTTCAGTTTAATGGTTATTTTTTTCATGGTAAAGAAGACAAGAAAAAATAGAATTTGTTCTGTTTTGACACCCATTTATCTCAAGCAGGGGCATCCCTTCCATATTCTTCTTGTCTGCACGAAACAGACAAACTTTTTGTTGTTGTCCTTAGTTTATTCCTAGCTTACCCTGACAGACCCCAATATTAAGGGGCTGTTACACATACGTTGCTTCTCTCCTGTTGAGTTTAATTCACTGTTCTGTTGCTACTGCTTCATCTCCAGGTGACTCAAGCTTCCTGAGCTTAGTTTCATCATTAAAACAAAGTAACAAGGTCAAGGGTTTGGATTCTTATACTGGGCCAGCTGCCAAAAAACAACAGCAAAAAAAAAAAAGAAAAAAGAAAGAAAGAAAATGAAACATTTTCTCACATTCTTAATCATAATTGATTTCCACCTCCACCCCAAGTCACAATTTGAGATTTTTACATGTAAATCTTCTTCAGGTACGTATTTCCTGGTCTCAGAGTCTTCTAACACATCAGTAAGTATGCCAGGCTTGTCCATATGTGTCTCATTTTATCCTCACAGGCACTGATGTCCACGTTATGCCCATCTGACGGATGAAGTAGCAGAAGCTCAGAAAGCTGAAGTGAATTTCCCAAGACATAAATGGCTCAGAACACATATGATTAACTTTTCTGATCTCAAATTCAAGCTCCTTTCACTTGGCCTATGCTAACTTTTCATATCTAAAGCCCCATGTACAGTTTGAGTGACCTGGTCTCTGTTGAAAGTTATCCTGCATTCATTCACAATTGACTTTTGAAATGGATGATTTTATATCCTGGTTTATTGTAAACTATCCAGGTGCCTTCCAAATCACAGTACTGCTCTCTGAAATAAAAATGATTATTGAGGCTTGGTTGCATTTAGTAATTCCTTGTAACAGGCATTTAGACAGTAGTTAATCGATTTTATCTAAACTCTGACTTCTTCCAGAAAAGTGCAGTTAAGGAAGAGCTGTGTTCAGAAGGTTCTGAGGACAGGTTCATGGTGCAGGAGTCTGATAGCCCAATGTCCATGTGCTGTCATGGTCTGTTATTTCAATAAATAACCCATCTTCTCTCTTTATGACCTGACTCCTCTCTCACCCACTGAATTTATTTTCAGGCTAATTGTGATTATTCTTCTGTTTTCAAAAGTTAAATCAGTAGTGAGTGAAATTTACTAAATATGTTTTTCTAGGTAAGCATTAGAACTCTGAATATACAAGGCAAGAGTAGACCTATTTATCAGTTACCTCAGCACATTTGGCTCCAAGAGGAGCACAAGTTGCAAGGGGGACTAAATCTGCCTTTCAAGATGCTACTTCACTTTTCACTATACTAGGAAAGTTTCTCTTTAGAGTTTTGTGTGTGTGTTTGCTTTTATCTCTTTTACTAAATTATAAGATTCTTCATGGTAGACACTGTCTTCATCTCTCTGTCCCATCTTCATATTTCTTAGCATGCTGCATGTTTATTACAATGCAGTTTCAGATGTGCCTATGTCCCAGTCTAGATTCAATGGTGGAGAATTTAATGTGTTGATCAGCTAGAGCATGGACTTTGAAGTTGAACAAAACCAGGCTCAAATCCAGACTCTCTGTCACTAACTGTGACTTCATGAAGGCAAGTCATTTAACATCTTTGGATTCCACTTTCCTCATCAGTAGAATTCTGATATTTATACCTGTACAGTTTCTCAAAGGAGTAAACAAAATGTTGTATATAAAGTGGCTGGCCAAAAGTGAGAACTCAGTAAATAGTTGTTTATTATCTTAATTTAGGATAATTCTGAGGGCTATCAACAAGAGACATTCTTTGAAATTAGTCTTGTTTGGACTGGAACATGCCTGGGCTTTTGGGGGGCAGCATCTGAAACAGTTAAGGTAAGTTACACTCCATCCCTCACAACCCTGTTAAAAGTAGTTGAGATCATGCCAGTTAGGAAGCCACGCCTTATGGAGTTTTGTGATTTTTCAAGAGGAGATAAGGAGTTGCCCTGGCAATATTCTGTAATAGTAATTCTAATCCCTGGCCACATATAAGCAGCACCTAGGAGTACCTAAAACACACCAGTGCCCAGTCTTACCTTCAGAACTTCTGATTTAATTCCTTCTAGGATGGAGCCCAGGCATCCCATATGCTTTTAAAGATACCAGATGGCTCCATTATGCAGCCAGAGTTAGAATCAATGCTACACAGCAGTGGTTCCCAAACTTGGTTGCCTATTAGAACCATTTGGAGAGCTTTTAGAACTTCTGGTGCCCTGGTTGCAGCCTATACCAATCAAATCATGTCTGAGGTGTTTCAAGCCCTGTGATTTCAATGTACAGAAAGTTTGGGAATCACTGTTCTACAGGAGTATTACTAAACAAGCACTTGAACCAAATGAAGCATTAATTAGATTTAGAGAATGTTTACTTGCCACATTTGTTCTGGTTTAATAATTATATAAAATACTGCGAAGATTGGCTTCCTTTACACAAGTTCACTAATGTGTTTCTTTAGGGAAAGTGAAGGAAAATGGTCGGGGTCCCTCAGATGTTCAGAATCTTGCCGAGCATTTGATGTAAATATGCACATGTGCCCAGGTGTTCCTTGGTTATTGTCTAATGTAATTGCACATGTGCACCCAGGTGTCCAGGGTTATGACTTAGGTATAAAGGATGAATGGCTCTGATCCACAGTACCCCCTGCCCCCCAGGGGGAGGCCACTACTGCTGCTGGAGGCTGTTGCTGCCAGTGCCCCCAAGATGCCCTGAGAGGCCACCACCATTGCTGCTTCTGCTGTTAATGCTGCTCCAAGCTGCTGATGCTGATGCTGAGGCTGAGGACTGAGCTCATCTGCCAACAGCTCCCAAGATCTTTCCAAATTACTTAGCATGGACCTGCATGTGAGGGGTCTAGTGACCCAGTCTGTACAACGGACTTGAAGGGTTTGTGAACCCTAAGCCCTAGCTTAACAATTTCTTTCCAAATACTTTTGTTGGATATGCAATTTGGGAAAAAATAATACTTGATTTCAGTATTGGCTGACCCAATGAAGTTGATTTCATATCACAGTTAATGTTTCTGCTGCCTGAGTATTATATGTAATGAATTCCAATAAAACATTTAACAGCCAGGCCATTCAGACTTTTTCTTCTTTTGACAAGATTAACTGTGTCAAGCCAAGAAAATCTTGGCTGTTTTGCATTTATACTATCTTTTAGATAAGGAATAATTGACAGTTTGCTAATGTTAAACTCAAGTATGTAGTCCAGTGACGTGTTTCTATATCCTTTTCTCACCTAATTCCAAAGAATAGTTTCTTCTATGTTTTCTTTCATTTTTTATGATTTTTTAATAGTGCCATTTTGGGGTGGCCATTTCTACTCATTGTAGCCAAATGGAAAACACTGCCTTTTTAAAAAAAAAAATGCTAAAATAACAACAACAAAAAAAATTTAATTGGTTATGCATATCCATTGGACACAGAGTTGACCATCAGCACCTGTGCCCAAGATGTGGTTAAAAACAAAATTTAAAAGCCCAATTACAGTCTAACAGAAAAACAACATTCCTGGGCCGGCCTGTGGCTCACTCGGGAGAGTGCGGTGCTGATAACACCAAGGCCACGGGTTTGGATCCCTATATAGGGATGGCCAGTTAACTCACTTGGGAGAGCGTGGTGCTGACAACACCAAGTCAAGGGTTAAGATCCCCTTACCGATCTTTCTTTAAAAAAAAAAAAGAAGAAGAAAAACAGCATTCCTTAGAAGCACTTATTGTCTAAGTGAGAAAGGTAGAAGGAAACTTGGAATAATTATATTCCAGACCTTTCATTTTACAAATTAATTGAAGTTAACATAGGTGGAGACTATTACCAGTTCTGCTGGTAGTTACTGGTGAAGTGGGAAGAAAAGTCAAGTTTCTGATTTCTACCCAGACTTCCTTTTTCCCACTTCTCCATACTGTATCAGTGGTCAAGGCAGTGCAACTAACTTCTCCTTTTGAGGTCCTCATAGTTCATATTAACTCTGGCAATTTATAAAAAATGTAAAGATGCATTTCCTACGTTCACAAAAGGTCAATGAATAAGGAAAAATAAGCTTTATTTTTGGAGGAAATCAAATGTCTACTCAAACTGTACATGGGATCCCTTTCATTTAGCATTGTTAAACTTAATGGTATATGTTATTTATGATGTAATTTCCTCACTGAGATTTATTCGTGCAATGTAAGCTCACATCACTACGTAACTTAAAATCACTACCTAACCAAGCACCTGGACTTGAGGTTAAATCTTTAATAAACGTTTACCCATCTCAAGTTATTTACTCTATTATACCCAGGGTTTAAGATATTTACAAGTTCTAACAAATTATCTTTTTATTGCATAAATCAACTTTCTAAATTTCCTCCTATTATACAAGAAGGCTAATGCTAGATAGCAACCCTTCCGTTCATGGTTGGCAGATTAATATTATAGTGGGAAGATCAGCCAGGTATCTATCATGTATATATATTCTATATAAAAAAATCTCGCTTTCTGATTAGTCATTTAGCATTTTGCAACAAAAAGCAACTGTTAAAAAGTAGAAATAGAACACAGAATACAACGATCTTGGACTGTAGTATAATGTGAAAGTCATTTAAAGTGAATCTGCCTGAAATAGACAAATTTTAATGTTGTTTGAGGGGAAATGAATGTGTTAATACTGGAAACTGAGTATGCTGGGTTCTAGGATGAATTCTTTTACATTCTAACACCATGACCCAGAAGAAATTGTTTCTTTTTTTCCCTATAAATTTGGAAAATCAGCAATAGCATAAACCATGATAACTTGGGCAAACCACTTAACCTCTTTGAGTTTCAGTGTCCTTAGCTATAAATGAAAGAAACTGGCCTAGTTCAGTTGTTCTTAATTCTGGTTGTACTTTAGAATCACTCAGGAAACTTTTTTAAAAATTAATGATGCCCTGCACTACACCAAGACAAATTAAAATAATTTCTGGGGGATGTGGCCTAGAATAGTGGATGCTAATACGGATGCATTACCATCACTGGAGTATTAGTCAGCTTGGGCTAACATAACAAAATACTATAGACTAGATGGCTTAAACAAATTTATTTCTTACAGTTTTGTAGGCTGGGACAGCCAAGGTCAAGGTGCTGGCCAATTCAGTTTCTGATGAAGGCTCTCTTGCTGGCTTGCAGACAGTAGCCATCTGGCTATATTTTCGCATGGTCTGTGCATGGAAATAGAATGATCTCTCTCCTTCCCTCTTCTTATAAGGCATTACCCTTTTGACCTCATTTAACTTTAATTACCTCCTAAAAGCCCTGTCTCCAAATACGGTCACATTGGAGGTTAGGGCTTACATATAGATTCTGGGGAACACAATTCAGTCCATAGCTCTTGAGATCTTGAAAATTTTTAGACCCAAGCCCCAATCTATTGAATTAGATTCTCTAGGGGTGAGGGCCAAGAATCCATGTTTTAGCAGACTCTGCGGGTGATTCTTATGTACAGTTGCATTTGAGGACAACTGGCCTAGGCCACTGGTTCTTACGCTAGGTTGCACATTTGAATCACTATCCCAGAGATTAATTGTTGTAGAATGCACAGTCTGAGCAAGTTTGAAAGCTGTGAAGGCGAATCCAGTGAGAGAGCCAGCTGTGTAGACAATCTCTAAGGGTCTTTACAGTCTAAAACAGTGTGGATTTTAATATAATGACATGTAATATATACAATATATAATCTAGACAATGTACATCAGAAAGAGGATGATAGGATAGCTCTTCCTATTTTGTTTCCTCAGATACAACTCACTTTTGTGGTTAGTCCCTTTTTATTAATCACTTGTGATATAATGCAAACAGGAAATTTTTATAATTACTTTTTTGGTAGTACATTTGCCAGATATATGCTCCTTTTTTTAGTTTGAAAAAAAAATCAATGATTTGTTTGGTCAGTGTCTTTCCACTGGATAAGAATGAATAATGGTTTTGATAACAGCCAGATACTTATGAGATATTTTAAAAGAATCTTACAAATTAGAATCCAGGAATAATTCTAAAACACAAACATAATGTGACTATTTTGTAAATCTCAAAAAAGGTCATTCAAACCCATATAAACAAATGAATATGGGTATTTAACATTAAAACTTATATTCAGAGCTAATTTAAAAATCTCTTTTGATACCACAGTGTAAATAACTGTGCTAAAAATTATAGATGCCATTTCCCTCAATTTATAAGTTTTAGACAAATGGCATTTTAAAATATTTCAAATCACCAAAGCTCTGACCAGTGAATTTAATTGTAATATTGTCAGCACAAATGTTAGCACATAAAAGTGGAAACCTCAATCCCGATATTTTTTCTTTTCTCTCCGAGGCACATGAGCCATTTAAAAACTTCATTTAAAAACTTAATGGGCTTGGGCCGAACCCATGGCTCACTCGGGAGAGTGCGGCGCTGGGAGAGCCGAGGCCGCAGGTTCGGATCCTATATAGGAATGACCAGTGTGCTCACTGGCTGAGCGCAGTGCGGACGACACTAAGCCAAGGGTTACGATCCCCTTACCGGTCACAAAAAAAAAAAAAAAAAAAAAAAAAAAACCTTAATGGGCTTGCCAGTTCAGTTCGTTAAGAGTGGGGTGTTAAAACACCAAGATCAAGGGTTTGGATCCCCATTCCAGCCAGCCACAAAAAACAAACAAAAAAAACTAGACTCATCACAGAGGAATAAGTAACCTATGAAGCAAAACTAACAATGATCTTTAAAGTCCTGGGATTTAGTAGGAGAGTTATTAAGAATGGTGTCGGGCTAAGGCTCACAGACCCTTCATACCTGTCGTGCAGGCTGTGTCACAGACCCCTCACATATAGGTCGTAAGCTAGGTCATTGGGAAAGTCCCTGGGAGCCATTGACAGAGTTGACAGCTTCATTCCAAAACAAGCTCAGTCCTCAGCTTCCTCAGCAGCAGCAGCAGCTTACAGCAACCTCCAGCAGCAGTGGCGGTGGCCTCCCGGAGCATCCCGGGGACCCTGACAATAGCCTCCAGCAGCAGTAGCGGCCTCCCCATAGCCCCCCTGAGGACGTCCTGGGGGTGGGGGGCACTGTGGATCAGAGCCATTCATCCTTTGTACTTAAGTCCAATTCAAGGAACACCTGGGTGCACATGCATATTTACATCAAATACTTGGCAAGATTCTGAACATCTGAGGGACCCTGACCATTTACCCTCTGTTGGGAAAATATACTTGATGTAAATATGCACATGTGCCCAGGTATTCCTTGGTTATTGTCAAATGTAATTGCGCACATGCACCCAGGTGTCCTGGGTTATAACTTAAGTATAAAGGACAAGTGGCTCTGATCCACGGTGCCCCCCACCCCCGGGATGCCCCGGGTGCGGGGAGGTCGCTACTGCTGCTGGAGGTTGTTGCTGCAAGCTGTTGCTGCCAAGGTCCCCAGGATCCTCCCAGAGGCCACCGCCAGACCTATAAGCCGCTGCTGAGGACTGAGCTCGTGTCATCTGCCAACGTCTCCAGGATCTTTCCCAATTACTTAGCGAGGACCTGTGTGTGAGGGGTCCGGTGACCCAGTGTGTACAATGGGTTTGTAAAGGTCTGAGCCCTAGCCCTAGACAGCACAAATGGAACTTAGTATAAACAAAACATTTTTGGCTTTAGTTATCATTTGCCTTACTCGACAACTGGTGTAGTCATGTAGCTTTACACCTTCACTTTCCCTACAAATGGGATTTGAACCCTTGGCTTAATTAGAATTCTGTTATGATGAGTTCAAGGTGGCAACCTTTTCCAAATATATGTACATACTAATGGTCACAAAGGGACATGGGGAATTAACAAACTGGTATGTTCACTCAAAAATTCATGCTCTATTTGAAGGGGATTGTGGTGTCACCTTTATTTGTAAGTCCTTCAAAAACTAGCCTTCAGATATTTTCCTCATGTTTTAGTAAGTAAACATTACCAGGGAAACTACAAATGAAATATTGGAATAAATGTCAAAATGTGACTTTCTTTCCATAGGCAGATAAAGGACAATATTCCTTCTCTTTAAGCAAGTTTATAAGTAAACCAATTTAGTGGGTAATCACATAAAAACAATATTGCCACATAAATAATGCTTTCATTGGATGCTACTGAGAATGACTGTGGCCTAGCAATTTAACCTAAGAGATCTTGCCTAACAAATCAACAGATATCATTTTATGAGTAAAACAAGCTACTTCAGCACTTAGAACCATAGATGAGCTGAGACTAACATATGCTTGAAGAAAAAAGGAAATATTATAGAATCTCAATTTGTAATGATATTGCAAAACTCCCATCTGTTTCCACTTAACCACATCACCTGTCCTATATATTGTATTGAAATAAAAGATCTGTGTTACAGTTTCTGAGGGTGAAAGAATAGTACTAACTTTTGTATATTCCTGATCTGTCAGCTGTTGTTTTCTGAAATATAAACCTAACCAAGAGGCTCTGAACTTCACTAATATTAAAACAGTATTAGCTGTATATAGTAAACACAAGATATATAACTATAGTAGCAGAGCTGAAGTTATAAATAGAAAGGTATATTTAAATTTGATGATAGTTGGCAACAATTACTGAAATCCATAAAACTTAGTATTACCCCATTTTCTAATGTCTCTAGAACACAGTTTAATTAAAAAAAAAAAACAATATGGGAACTATGGGAAGAAGATGTTTTGAAAGAAAAACATCATTGTGTATGCAAACCTACAAATGCTTGTATGTTAAGTGTTCCCTATTTAGACTACCATGAAATTATAAGAATTGTTATGCAGTCTAATAATCTATTTCTAACAGTTCCCTTAAGGCAGATTTTCTTCATACCTTTTTTTTTTTTTAACCAAAAACTAATATGGATAGGTAGATGATAGATGATAAATAGAAAGAAAGATGATAATATACAGAAATACATATGTAACAAAATTCCAGAAACCATGTTTATGTTTTCTATTTCAGTCTATTTCACTAAAAAAGAAAATTTTTTGACTAACTAAATAGATTTGAAGACCCACTAGTAGATTGCAACTGGAAGCTAAAAACACTGATCTATTGTATAATTTCAGGTAGCTAGTAGAGAGGATTTTGAATGTTCCCAACACAAAGAAATGACAGATGTTTGAGGTGATGAATATGCTAATTACGCTGATTTGGTCATTGTACATTGTATACATGTACCCAAATATCACAATGTAACCCATAAATATATACAATTATGTGTCACTTAAGAAAAAATAAATTTAATAAATACAAAAAATAAAACTAAAAATCCTGCATTGGGGTTATGGTGTATGTGTAGAGAGGTATTGTTCATGTTTACTTTCAAAGTTTAAAGGTGTAGACCTCTAAGAAATATGAAAATGAAATAGTGGCTTCTGAACTCTTTCTAGCCTACATAAATCTGACAGATGAACACATAAAAAGATGCCCTAATGCTTTAGCCAAACGAAGCAAAAGAAGAGACAACTTTGCATAAAATCTAACACCTGTGACATGTAGCGGCATACTCATACTGACAGGAGAGAGAAACAACAGCAAATAGGTAAGGTTTAAATACACAACCCTTAAGATTTTCCCAAGGGCCACAGAGATCTTCTAGCAGGAAGATCATCTTTTAATGAGGTACACCAGGACATTTTGCAGTTTTTGAAGTTGTAAGGCAGCAGGAGTTCCCACAGCCTACAAGCCATCAGCTCATCAACAAGCAGGTCCACCTGGTTGAGCAGGAGGCCAGTTCCTGCCATTGGGAAGAACTGCAAGTTCCAAGAACCGCACTGCCAGGTCATGACTGCCATATGCCCTCACCACCTCATCTCAGATTTTTATAACGAAAGAATAGACTTCCCCTCAACAAAGCTCTGTTTATAAATAATTGTATGGTGGTATACATGCCAGCATAGGCTGCAGTCTGTTGTTACAGATGGTATTGATACTGTCATCTCAAACATGTCATTCTTATTTCTATTTATTTCTTTTTACAGAGTGAATATCATTGTCCTGGATGTCTATGTCAGAAACAAACAGTAACAGTAAAAGACACCAATAACTGATGTGGGAAAGAGAGTTATTATGAGAAATTTTTACTTCATTGGAGACAGGGCTTTGAAACAAGGCAAAGAGGACTCACCTGTGTTCTGCCAGCGGCGAGATTCAACTGGAAAGTAAAGGACTGAAATTGGAAAGTATTTTCGTGACCTAGTCCTAAGAAATCCTAATAGCAGATTTATTCACATATTCTTATTTGCCCCGGGGCATTTTAATTTATCAGTGACTTGGGTTAATTACTCTCTATAAATTCTGCACTTGACAGCTCAGCTTAAACCTGAGGAATCCAGAGGGAAATATATCAAAATGCAACAAAGGATATCAGCCAGGCTTCTCTGCATCTTCACCGACTTTAACACACACACACACACACACACACACACACACACAAATGGATTTTAATACATTTTGGGACATGTATGTACATGGATTTCAACAGACTTGGAATCATCAGGAAAAATAGTTCCCTGGAATGCACCATTTTGAGCAGCATATATTCCTGGGGGGGGGGGGGTAGTCTCTAAATATTTTGGATGCTACCAGTAACACTATTTTCTTAAAATTCTCAAATATTTTATTAGAAGATAAGAGAGAAGGAAAAATATTTTCAGCTTTAGAATAGTCTTATATAAGCAAGACTGTGCTGATGCCATGTAAAAAAATAACTTGTTTTTATGGCTAAAGGGCAGAAGCCAGGGAGTGGCTCACCAACCAACAGCACTTGCTCCTTCCTAAGGGTGAATTGGAGAAGGAACATTGTTCTCTGGATGCCAGAGACAACCAAGATGCTAGTAAACATGGGGGAAAACATTACTAGTGAATTTCATAGGTTCACACTGCTCAATTAAGTAGAACTTTTTTTTTTTTTTTTTTTTTTGAGGCATGCTTTGGAAAGAAACTGATGGAGTTTGGATGTGTTGTCCCCTCCAAAACTCAGGTGGAAATTTGATCCCCAATGTGGCAGTGTTGGAAACTGATTGAGTCATGGGGGCGGATCCCTCATGAATGGATTAATATTCTCCCTCGGGGAGGGGGGATTAATGAGTGAGTTCTCGCTCTATTACTTCCCCCGAGAGCTCCTTGCTTAAAAAGACCCTGGCAACTCCTCTCTCTCTCTTGCTTGCTTCCTCTCTCTTGCTTCCTCTCGCCATGTGATCTGCTTGTACCCGCCAGCTGCCTGCCACTTTGCGCCATGAGTAGAAGCAGCCTGAGGCCCATGCCAGATGCAGCTGTCCCAGAATCATAAGCCAAATAAACCTCTCTTCTTTATAAATTACCCAGTCTCAGGTAATTCTGTTATAGCAACACAAAATGGACTAAAACAGATACCAAGGTGACAGTTCCATGTGGAGTCAAAACTAGTAAATAATGTGAGATGGTGAAAAGGGGAGGCATCAGCATAAGGGTCCAAATATGGTTTTTTAGTAATGAATTTGGAAGCACTACCTATGCATACAGAATCTGGTGAGCAGAGACCACAGCAGAGGCTATGGGTGGTGAGCCTTTCTATGCCCCCAAATTGTAGGAACCCTGAAACAGCATGGGTGGGAGAAGCTACCACTGGATGGGGATCCAGAGCTGTGGGATTCAGGGACATCGTGGCTCTACCACCAACTCTGACAACCTGAATATCAGTTCACCCACCTGGGTACCTGTTTCCTCATTTATGAAATGAGAGGGTTGTGTCATCTATAAGATTACTTTACTTTTAACTTTAGAATTTTATGACTCAGAGTTCCTGAGCTACAGAACAGATGCCTTCTAGATCAGAATCATCCAATAGAAATATAATGCAAACCACATATGTAATTTTATTATTATTTTTTGTTGTTTTTGTTTTTGTTTTTATTTTGGTGGCTGACCAGTATGAGGATCCAAACCCTTGACTTTGGTGTTATAACACCACGCTCTAACCAACTGATCTAACTGGCCAGCCTCACTTACATAATTTTAAATGTTTCATTGCCACATGTAAAAATAAACAGATGGACTTAGGTTTTGTAATATTTTTATCTAACCCAATATGTCCAAAATATTATGATTTCCACAAGTCTTTGAAATATTGTCTAGCTACACATACTTCAAGTGCTCAAAAGCTACATGTGGCTAGTGGCTACTGTCTACCAAAATGGATAGCATAGCTCTAGACAGTTGTGTAAAGTTCACAGGATGGAAACAGGAGCTACATTTCTCTTTCATGCTCTACGCCATAGTTCCAAAGCCTTGGCTATTCACCAAAATTACTGCAGGAACTTTAAAAAATATTTTTCAGCCCACCCCATGGGTGGGCATGCGTCATGTTTTAGGAAATCTCCCTAAATAAATCTGATGTTCAGCCTTTTCATACCAGTTTGCAAGGCAGTCTTTGAAAACCTCTTCACTGAGCTAACTGAGCTTTCATGTCATTCAAAGGTGGGTACCTTGAGAGAATTATATTAAGTGAAACAAGTGAGGCACAGAAAGAGAAATACCACATGTTCTCACTTATTGGTGGGAGCTAAAAATAAATAAATAAATTCACACACACACACACACACACACACACACACACACACACATAAAAAAAAAAAAAAAAAACCAGGGGGTGGGGGGAAGAAGACATAACAACTACAATTCCTTGAAGTTGATACGACAATCAAACAGAAAGGACATTGTTGGGTGGGAGGGGGGAGAGGGAGGAGGGATGGAGGTTTCGGGAATGGGCCGCAATAATCAACCACATTGTATATCGACAAAATAAAAAAAAATAAAAAAAAACAAAGGTGGGTAGGATAAGGAAAGCAGTGCTCATATGGTTAGTATCCTCTCTAGGGATTCTCCAGATAGTTTTCAAGAGAACTATCCTTTATCCACTATCTTGGCTGGAGGATTTCAATGCTAATGCTATAACAGCACAGAGTACTTTCAGTTATTAAAGGCAACTTAACTTTTTCAAGCTAAAATCTGTTAAAGAACAATGACCTAATGTTGTAAAACGAAGAAGGTCAGATTCCACTTTGCCAAGATGTGTTCATCTGGTGACTCATTGAAACTATAGTGAAGCTACAAATCTATTTTGGAGCCTATTTAGTGTTTACGTGTAGACTAGTTGCCTTTCAATCTTCCTAGGATTGATTCTTGCCTTTGGGTGTCTTCAACTGAGTGATAACAGAGCAGTTGAAAGAACATATCAAAGTGAGAAGTCCCATAATACTTTTATTTTGTTGACATGAAAAAAATGGGTATATTAGATGTTTCCCTTCTAGACTTCCAAAATCATGTAAGCATGGGCAAAGGAGGCTACTAGGGAATTTTCAGAAAACAGGTAAGTTGAAATTAGATTGAATGAGCCCCGGCCAACGTTATGCTGAAGGGAAAGGAAATGAGTGTCAAATGTAGATGACGGGAGTTTGTGGCCTAACTGGAGCAGAAGGCTTAAAAGTATCAGCTGAAAAACAATAGATGAATAAATAGTAACTTGAGGTTCTCCACTCAGGTCATACCTAGAATGCTCAAATTTAAAAATAGTGAACGTTTGATGAGGGTACAGGGATATAGTCATTCTCATGCAACCCTGGTGGAAACATAATTTGGTAAAGTCCTTTGAGAGAGCATTTGAAGGACAAATATGTAACAAACCTTTAAAAGATATGTGAATTTGCATCCAACAATTCCATTCTTTATAATATATACATATATATATATGAAACTATGTGTCTGCAGAGATATTCAACATGGTGCTGTTTAAAATAGCAAAATATTGGAAACAACCCAAATGCCAAATAGGAAAAACATGTTTAAATGAATTATGGTTTATTTGTATATGAATGTGTGTATGTATATATGTATATATGTATGTATAAATGTGTATGTGTGTATATATGTATATATATGAATGAATGCAATGAAATTGACATTAATGATGTCAAATTTGGAGTATTTCCATGGAAAGTATCTTATATTAAAAAGCCAATTACAAAATATTATATAAACCCTATCACTATTTTATTACAAAAAATTAATATAACTGCACAAAAAATATAACTATACCAAAAACTGTGGGAAAATAAACATAAAATTATAATTTTTATACAGGTGTTATGGAAATACACGTAATTTTCATTTTATTTCATTTATGAACAATGGATTTCATGTTTCTGTCCAATGGAGTCTATTATCAGATTGAACTCTTTCTGAAAATCACTCTTCTCACCAAAAGCCAGAAAAATACCATTCTTCCCTGAAATGGGAAGAGCAAGTTTCTAGAGCTGCTTCCCATTCTGACAGAGTTCTAACTGAAGTTCCTGTAAGACCTTATTGTATGGTGATTCCATGAGCTTCCTGGTTTTCTTACAGCACAAACCCTGCACCCACTCTCCCTTAAAGTGACTCACCCTTTTGAGATAGCATGAGGGGGCGACCCTGTTCCTTGACCCAAAAGAGACAGACTGGAGAACAGAGCCGATCCCTAGAGCAGTTGTAAGGTCTGCATGAGGTTATGTTGTCTAAGCTCCTAGCAGCATATAGCACACAACAGGCTTTCAATAAATATTACTTACCATTCTCCAACCTCCTTAAAAATGAAAAAAAAAAAAAAAAAAAGAGGATTTTGACCATTAAATTTATATAGCCTTTAACAATTCTTAATAAATCCCTAATTCTTGCCTCATATCTGAAGGACAAATATGAAGGACACTCTGTTCCTGCGTAACCTGCACTAAATATTATCTTTTTTTTTCTTTACGAGAAAGACTATATTTCAGGAAATATAACATCCAAATATTGCTACAGATATAAGTGTATATTTGGAACCTATCTGTAGTCTAGATTCTCGAAAGTGATTCTATATCACTCTTTAAAAGCCGATAGCCATTGTAATTCAGTATCTGAAACCTGTTTACATCTACTCTAAAATCTTCTCTAAGAATCTCAATACATGACATGAATATGTTTAGATTGATTCTAAAATAATTTGAAATCTCAAAATAATAATTATTATTTTACATTGGCCACTAAAGCTCATAAAAAGCAAATATCTTTATAGACAAGCCCTCATCAAAGGAGAAAAATTATTTTAAAAAGCTGTGTATCAGAGCTTCTGGTCAAGATAGCAGAATAGAAGGTCCCTAGTGTCACTCTCTCCCACAAATCAACCAATTTACAACTATAAAAAAGCAACAACAGCCAAGCTGGGGCTGCTAGAGCTCAGGGGAAGAGGAGAGACCTATGGAGTGCGTGAAGGCAGGAAAAACCATGATGAGAGAAAGAAAAAACAGCTCTGACCTTTTTGATCCCCCGCTGCTTCCAGGCTGGAGCTGCTGAGCACACAGAGCAGGAGCTGGCAGAAGCCGCAGCTGTGCCTTTCAGATGGAGTTGCTTGGAGGCAGCAGGGGAAAAGAGGGCCTTGGTGGCCCCCAGGCCAGCAAGACCACTAACAGGGTTCCAGTGGACCCACATAGGACCGAGGAGACACACAATTGAGAAAAGGAGCCACTCAGAGACCAGTGAGTCATTGCAAGAGAATGGTGCATGGCCTGTCCCATGGGAAGTGTTTAGAGCATGGGTGGTGGAGGAGACAGGCCTACTGGGGGAACACTGGGGCACAGCATGGACAGCTGATCTGCCCCCCATCCATGTAGGCCCACTCTGTGTAGACTGGTCAAGAATATAGAACTGCAGGGGGAGCGGTTTGCTGAAAAGACTGAGGTCCAGACGAGTTTCTACACAACCCAGGTGTACCCGATCTCACAAGACCTGGCAGTACCTACAAAGTCAACAATTAAAACCTGAGCTGCACAAAAAGCCTTCCCCAGGGAGTCAGCAGCAAAACAGCAAATTAGCTCAACCACATGGCTCAAGTGCTGATCCCTACAGGAAGTTCCCCCATTTTAGAAGTAAGCAAAGGACAACAAATTGGTTATAGTGCAGAGTTTAAGTGGTGGAAACAGCGAATAATCCAAAACAGAGCAGAAAGAAAAATCAAAATACCCACAGACCAGACAAAGTTTGATATTAACTAGTAAAGATCTCACTTCACCAAAGAACACCTATAAACCTAGGAGGACTGGAAGCCCCCTGGGCTCCCAAGCCAGGGAGCAGGGAGGGCCAGAGGCCTCAGCCATGGCCCTGACACACACAACCAGCCCAGCGACGACCACCAAGCCACTGCAGGAAGCACCCTGGGCTTCCTGCCTAGGCAATGGAGGGCCAAGGGCTTCAGCCCCACCCCTTTGACATCTGCATTCAGCCCCGCAATGACCAAGCCACCACTGGAGGCCCCCTGGTCTCCCCTGTAGGAATGTGGAGGGTGCCATGAGCCTCAACCATACCCTCCCTCCTTCCTCTTTCTCCCACCCTTTTTCCTTCCCTCTTCCCTTCTCTCCCTCCCTCTAAGATCCTCTGCAACAACATCTTAGAATAGATAGAGCCGTGGACAGACCCCTCCTCCCACAACCATGTATGCTGCCACTGCCATGGGGCCCACCAGAGGTCCCAAGGCACAGAACCAGGGATCGACCTTCCTTCCACAACCAGGCAAGGAGCATGCCAAAAACACCACTTCCATGTGACCACAACCACCACAGTAGCCACGGCTGCTGCAAAAGCAGCTAGACTCTCCAACCACCATGCTGATGGCGCGCCAGCCACTCAAGTGCATTGACAGATGGAGAGTCACCAGCAGAGACCAAAGAAAAGAAGAGGATGTCTCTCTCCACAAAGCCCATTCCAGAGTGACAGAAGAAGCATCTACTCTATGATAATAGTGGGGGACCTGAACACACCTCTCTCAGCACTGGACCGATCATCTAGGCAACAAATCAACAGAGCAGCCATTACTCTTTCAGAAGGAGAGAAGAAATCTAGGGTTATCAGAGGTGGGAGGGGGGAGGGGGAGGGGGAAAAATTGGATAAGGACATAATGAATAAGTATCATTTGTAATAATATATATGCCAATAATATTGATTTGATCAACATAAATCAACGTTGAACCCCCAAAATATGTATAACAAATTATGATTCAATAAATAAATAAATAAAATAAAAAGTTGCATATGTATCTGAGTCCCTTCATGTCACAATAGCTCATGGTTGCAGCCAGTGAGATCTATGTTCAAATAACAGCTGTACATTTTATTTGCTCCATAATCTCAGGCAAATTACTTAGCCTCCCAAAATCTCAGTTTTCTGGGGATATAATGGCCATCTTTCGAGGTGACAGAAACAGAATGTAAAGTGTTGTACACAATGCCAGGAAGGATAAATGCTCACTGGTAATTATTATAATTATTGAAACGAAGTTTATTTAAAGACCTTATTGAGAAACATTTATAGGATTTTCTGGAAATTAAGAAGGCCCTCACGGAGAAACATATTTATTCCAAGTAAATATTCATGGCATAAACAGACTTATTTGGAATACTACAAAGGAAAATATCCCTAAGTTTTCCACCCAGCATTACCTAACACTCGCACACATGCACAATTCCACCACCACCACCACCACCCTTAGCAAGCTTTTCATTTCCCCAGAGGGAAAAGCAGAACATCAAGTTCCTCCTGAACCGCAAGTTAGAGGTCATCATCAGTTCATCTGGAAAAATATTCATCATTGTTTATACACCCACAAACCCACACACGTACATGCTTCCATGTGCACACACACACATAAACACACATTTACTCCTATATATATTTGAAATATACATTAGTAAAGACCTTGATTTTAGAACTTAGCTAACATAAATAAATGAGGCGATGGAGAAGCCCTGCTACTTATGAGGACCACTGGACTCATGTCTCTCTCTTCGCTTTAACAGTCCCTGACGGACTTGTCTGACAAACACATTCCATATTCCCACAAATCATTCCAGAGAGAAAGAAAAAAGAGAAAGAGACCCAGAGAGGGACGGAGAAAGAAGGCATGGAAGAAGGAAGGAAGGAGGGAAGGAAAGATTCCATACGTGGGGACTGCGTATGGGTTGGGCTGACAAGCTGGGTCAGTTTCAGGAAGCGAATTTTTTGCCCACCCAGAGTTTGCCCAAAGTTGCTCTAAGGCTGTGTCGCAAAATGGGTAATAATCCCTCTGCCAGGCTTATTATTGGAATGAGCAGAATCCCAGACCTGACTAATGTTTTCATCTTGGCCCTCTTACTTCTTTAGCACAAACATCCGAGGCTATGATGGTTTTAAGTGTGCTCCTCAAAGCATCCCAAAGTCCCTGCTTTTTATTTCTTAATTCCTTGATGTTTGCTACCCAGTTCAAGAGCTACTGACCTCTGCCCCATCTAGTACTGACCCGTGGATTTTAAGTCCTTATGCCTTTCAGAACCACCATTCTAAGGGCTGACCTATGGCTCACTTGGGGGAATGTGGTGCTGATAACACCGAGGCAACAGGTTCGAATCCCTATACAGGGATGGCCGGTTAGCTCACTTTGGAGAGCGTGGTGCTGACAACACCAAGTCAAGGGTTAGGATCCCCTTACCAGTCATCTTTAAAAAAAAAGAACCACCGTTATTCTAAGCACAGCTACCTCCCTGCAGAGTCCAAAAGTTAGGATCAATAACCCATGCAAATTCAGCACCATATTGAGATTCTACTGCGGAAGGTATTTTTTATCATTTGAGGCAGCCATGAGTTTGGAGAAATCTTGTGATCAAGAGAAGAAATGGTTTTGACCAGTCATTTCAGTTGTACTGATCCTTAAACACAGTAACAGGATAAATTAAGGTCTGAAAGGATTGGTTGTGCCCAGGAGGCTACATGTAGATAGATAATAGCCGATTAGCTCAACGAAACATTCAGAAAGGCACCACTCTGTATTGATACTGACTCCAAGAAGGTATATACCCCTAAAACCATGAAACATTATAGCTAGACATCTAGTCTGACACTTTCATTTTACATATTTACAGACAGAATTGAGGTCTGGAAGTTTTAACTACCTTTTCCAAGATGATGAACAGAGGTTGAAATGAGCTTTGTTTATAGGCAAGTGGAACCTCAGTGTAACCAGGGAGTTTATACAAATTAATAAACTTTTAATAATAGGACTTAAAGTTCCCATAAACTAAAGAGTACCACTGTGGGATAGGAGAACTGCAGTCACTAGAATGGTGTATGATTAAATGTAAGAGACAACTCCCAGTTCTAGTGGAGTTGGGATGAACATTCCTCAAGATCTCTGTCACCATTCATAGCTCACCAGAGCTTTCTGATTACAAACTCAAATTCCTAAACTCCCTGAGGTTAGAACTGGTATACTCTGATAACAGAGAAGACTATTCTAATCTGCAAAGATTGATCATTTGAATTCAATTGATAAAATTAAGTTTCTAAAGTCATATGCTTGAGGACACTGGATTCATGGAAAATCCACCCTTACTTTTTTTTTCTTTTTGCAAAACATTATTTAAAAACTCAGACAATATGTATACAGCTGTCCTACAGTGAGGTAAAAATAGTGATGTTATTAATAAATACTAAATACCACTATAATATAATGTAATAGAATATAGTTATGATATATTCAGCCAATAAAATATAATATAATCAGCTATAAAAATGGTTTCTAGGAATTTAAATGTCAATAACGTTACCAACTTAGCACATTTCTTAAATAAAAAATTAAATTTTTAAGATATGAAGATAAAGTATCGGGTTCATTTTTTATCTTCTACCATATTCAAAACTCAGCACGGGTTACTCTGTTGCTGCCAAGAGATCTGGATATGAGATAGCCAAGCTGACTCAGATGACTCTTCTGTTAAAATAAGGGTTCTGAGACTGTGGATTCATGAGGCTGGGGATTCAGCAGAAGAAAAACATTCACATCTCTGTTATAGAAAAGTTATTAATGGCATTGACTATTTGGAAGAAAAGAGAAAAGGAGACAAAGAACCAAATTCTTGCTTAATCACACACATGTTCTATTAAACAATATAAAAACAAACTACAGTATCAACAATATTAGCCAATTAGGGTAGCTTTTAACAAATGAACAAACATTCTTTTCTAAGAATATAAAGTCTATGTAAAATAATCCAGTGCAGTACAGAGACTGGAATGTTTCATGAAACAGAGAAACTTCCAGGACTTTTTTTTCCCCAAAAGGAAGATAAGCCAGGAAAATCTTTATATAATTAAACATTCTATGTTTGTCCTGTCCAAAGTCATGGAAAACACCCAAAAGCTTTTTCTTCTTCTTGGAGGCAGATTATATAGTAGCAGAAATACACGTGTAGAACATAACTCATCTTTGAGAATATCATCACAGCAATGAGGACTTGCCTGAGCTTTAGAGAGCCATACACTTTGCTCTTTAAGAAATAGTCTTGAATACTATAATCACAATGTGAATACAACACAATGCCAGACGGGGTTCTTTGTTCCCTCAAAGATTAGATAATGTGTCAGTGGGTCTTTATATGATTAACGGGCTAATGATGGTCCTGTTCAAGACTTTTCCCTGAGAAAATTCGGGTAGAAGTTCATGACCCTACAAACGATAAATGTGATTTTCAGATTGGCTTACCCATAGCTTGCTGGAGCAAGCTTTTGTGCTATAAAAAAGAGAGGTACAAGTTCTTTTCTCTGAAATGTGAACTGTGATGTAATTATCCTTCTTTAAAAGGAGTTTATTGCCACAGACGTTAAAGAGTAGATTTTCACTTTGTGAGGAAGTAGGTCCTAGAATAATGTAGATCTACACTACACTGATCTTTATACTGTTTCTTAACCATATCCTCTGAAGCAGTTTTTATTCAGGCATATGGAATGGCCTGGTCACTTTTTAGTATTCTTACTATCCTATTCCCTTATGACACAAATCACTTTGAAATAGAGAAAAAGCATAAAATTTGAAAATGAAACTTAAATCTGTGCTAATTATTCTCTTAAAGTTACAAGGTCAGATTTCTAAACACTACAAAAGGGAGAAGTAGGCTGACTGGTTAGCTCAGTTGGTTAGAACATGGTATATTAACACCAAGGTTAACACCAAGGTCAAGGGTTTGGATCCTGGTATAGGGCCAGCTGCCAAAAAAAAAAAAAAAAAAAGGAGAAGTATATTTAGGTAATCTTTTAAAAATACTATGCATGCAAACATGAAACATAATTAATATATAATCATTCTTTTTAAGACAATAGATAGGTGTGGAGTTTTTGGTTATGGCCAAGTGAGGAGACTGACAAATCCTCTCTCTAAAAAGCAAATATAAAGCTGGATAAAACTGACAAAAACAATAATTTCAGCACTCTGAAAACCAGCCAAAGGCACAGAACAGTCTGAGAAGTGTTTAGGCTTAAAAAACTGCCAAACTTTGGGTGGGAATGATGAGAATCTGTGGCATTCTGGCCTGAAGCTACTCACAGACTCCCCCTCCTTTCCCCCCAACCCCTCACCACAAGGACAGGTTTCGAAGAGGCAGGACAGGCCGTGAGGACTGGCAGCTTCTCTGTCACGATCAACAGGAGCTCACTCTATTTGTGGTGGTGGGAGACAACCACTCTCAGCAGCATTTTTGGGGGAAGTGATGATCTCTGAGTTGAGTGAGCAGGGAAAGTCTGAGAATAGAGTCATAGTTGTTTGTGGCATATTTCTGGCTGTATATATGTGAAGACTGGAGAAGGCCAAAGCTAGTCACCTATTCCTGGCCAGCCCTGGAGCTGTGTTCATTCACAGAGAAGAAAAGACTCAGCTCCTGGAACTGGAGCAAACTTGAAAGGAGTCTGAACTTTGAGTGAGCTCCCCTAACCACACAGAAGTCCTTAAACAGAAGACAGAAGCCTTACTGGCTCAAGGTGTTTGAGAACAACCTCTGTCTGATCACTAAGCTATGCAGACATGGAGAAACCCTTAGGAATCAGGCTTAGAAATACGTGTGCGTGTGTGCATGTGAGTGTGTGTGTATGTGTATGTGTGTATAGATATACATATAGTATGCATATATATAGATATATATATTATATTTTAGTATATATATCTCTATATTTGCGTGTGTGTATTTTTTTTCAACTGAACAGAAACATCAACATGCAAATGGCAGGGGAGAAAAACTACAAATTTTGACCAGGCAAATTACTGAACAAACATATAAAAAACAGTAACAATAATAACCTTCAGAAAGTAAAAAAAGAAAAAAAAAAAAGAAAAAGAAAAAATCAGAATCTAGACTCACTGCAATATATTATCCTAATATATCCAGTTTTCAACAAAATAGTTATTAGATATGCAAAGAATCAAGAATGTGTAACCCATACTGAGGGGGGGAAATATTATTCAATAGAAATAGTCTCTGGTTGTCCCCAAATGTTAAATTTGGCAGGCAAAAAATACAAAGCAGCTATTTTTAAAAGCAACTATTTAGTTCAAAGAACTACAGTAAATCATGTTTAAAGAACTAAAGGAAAGCATGCAGTAATGAATCAACAAATAGAAATTCTCAGACAGAAATGAGAAAAAAAGAACCAAATGCATATTCTGGATTTGAAAACTGAAATGAAAATTTTACTAGAACAGCTCAATAGCAGATTTAAGACAGAAGAAGAATCAATGAACTTGAAGACAAATCAGCAGAAATTATTCAAGCTGAAGAACAGAGAGACCTGTGGGCATCAAGTGTACCAGTACACATGTAGTAGGAATTATAGAAGTAGACAAAGAGAAAAAGAGACAGAAAAAATATTTGAAAAGATAGTGACTGAAAACTTACCAAGTTTGATTAAAAATATTAATTTATACATCTAAGAAGCTCAACAACATCCCAGCCAGCTGCAAAAAAATAAAAATAAAAATAAAAGTAAAATAAAATAAAATAAAATAAAATAAAATAAAATAAAAACAAACACAAAACAGAAAAAAACACAAGTACATAACTCTTCTGCCTGAAACTCTCCTCCTTGGCTTTCTGTGACTGTGTACTCTCACAGGTCTCCTCCCACTCCTTGACTGTTTCTCCCTTGTATACTTTCCTTCTTCAATCCTTTTATTATCAGTAAGCATGTTTTAGAATCCCATGCAACTCATATCTTTCTGTTCTCCATACTCTCACATTGAAATTCAATCCATTTTCATAGACCATCAGTAAAGAGCCTTCCAAAACTTATAATATTGCTTTCATTGCTTGCTTAAATACCTCCTCCTGGATATTGCACTAACATCATAAAGGCAGAATGGAGATTTTTCTTCTGTTGTTTCATATTTCTATAATAACATTAACACCAAGAGTTACTTTTGACATTTCCTTCTCCCTCACCTTTATTCAGTCACCAAGTCCTGCCAATTGTACTGACAATTGTCTCCTTCCTATTCATTCCCATTGCTACTTCCCTAGTTTAGGATTTCTTTATTTGCTTACCCAGCTTGATCCTGCAGCAGTAATTGGCTTTTATGGCCCTGTTATCTCTTCCCTTTATTCATCCAGAACAAAGTAGTCAGATTAATATTTCTAAGCATAGCTGTGATCATCTCACTGTTAAACAATTAGCAACAAAAAGATTTGATGGTTCCCCACAGCTCATAAATAAAATCTGAATTTCTTAGCAGAATATACCTTTCCAAACTTTATTTACCACTTCTCTTCACCAACCCCAAATTCCAGTTGTGAAAAAAATTTGGACACTTTTCAGTTCAACTGAAATAAACCATGAGGTTTAAAAAAAGAAAGAAAGAAATGGGGGAAAAGGTTATTACTAGTGGGTGAGTACATGTTCCCTGACAACTCGTAAATGTTCTAAGATTTAACATTACATAAGTTTTTGGAAGCAAAGAGTAGCTACATCAGCTACAAGAGATGAAAAGTTCAGAACATGTGGTCATGGAATATGGTGAATAGATGGACAGGACTAGAGTGGAGGAGATCCCATCCTAGACTTTTTCGGCCAGTTACAGTCAAGAAAACAGACTAATTTATCTATTGAACAGGAGCATGTTACTAGTAAATAGATACAGATGAATAGAGGTTTTAGTGCAGAATGCATGAAACAAATAAAACAAAGATTACAGCAAACATTTCCGGAATACACAGTTTTGCTGTTAGGAACTTAGAAGGCACTTGTAGTTCCAGATGGACCTGGGCAAGGATGTCTGGGCTAGCCCTCTGAAGTCCAGAGACCTTTGATGATGGGAAGCTGGAGAATCTTGATTGTCATGAAGCTGCTTTGTTTTTATAAACATGCTGCTGTCTGAAAAAGCTTTCTACTACACTACGGTTTTGTGAATAGAATCAGCTACGTGAATTTTGCAAAGTTGTGGGTTACATTGTTTAACTAAGACTTCCACTCTACCCGTACTTATGCCAAAGGTAATCTTTGGTTCACTCCCTGAATTACAATGAGTTCTGAGTTCACAGGATCCAAATTTAAAACATTTCACTATGAAATGATGCATATTAATTAAAGATAAGGGCTGGCTAGTTAGCTCATTTGGTTAGATCACTGCCTTGTAACACCAAGGTCAAGGGTTCAGATCCCCATATCAGACAGTTGCAAAAGAAGAAGAATGTAAAAAAAAAAAATAATAATCAAGATAAACAGAGCCTAAAAGGGAAGGTTAATCAAAATGATATATGAGGTGCTCAGTTTCCCTGGGTTCAGGTTTTAGGACATGCCTCTGGATTACCAGCCACTCTGGGGTTTCAGGCCCCCTCCTCTGGGCTCTCCTCTAGAGGAAAGTTACTACTGAAAGTTAGACCTATTTTCAGCACTAACACTGGGAAAATGAGACCTCAAGGTGCTGGCTTATGCAAATCCAGTAACTGGGCATGTTCAACAGAGAGCACAGAATATTCTTGCATATGCCTGGTGCATGTGATAGGGTCTGACCAATGAATATGCTCCTGGAAGAGACCGATTGAGCATGTGCAAGACTGAATGTTACATAACTGGGAACCATGCCCTTAACTGAATATTCATTAATAGAGAAACTATAAAAGCCAAATCCCAGCCAAAGTCAGGATTATTGCTCACTTTCCTGAAGGCAATGGGTGCTTGCTTCGCTGGCTGAGATGCATATACTTTACTTTGTACCTAACTTACTTTCAGCAAGTGCCTGCTCACTCTCTTGAGCCAGCCTGCACTTGTATTGAACTTTAAGTATATTTTTCTTCCTTTTGTGTTAGATTTGATGTCAGTACTGAACTTACTTTTTGTGTTAAACTTGGTGTGGGCCCTGCTCAGTCTCTGGAGCATGCCACACTCTCTCTGTGGAACCTGTACTACTTATCTGTTTCATTAAACTTGTTCTCACTTTTTACTGTGACTATGCCCTTGAACTCTTTCCTATGGTGAAGTCAAGAACATGGTAAGAGGACTGGGTGGATTGAGGCCAACTATCAGGCCCCTAGACCCTATCTCTGACATCAAAACCATCAGAAATGGGAATAACAAAGCTCCTGTTATGGCAAAGAACTGATGAATTTTACTTTCTGTGGTTGTCCTTTCTCTTAACTGAAAGAATCAAGGTAACCGCAAATTTCTGCTGTAGTTGCTGAAGGTATAATCTTCATAATTATTCTACATTTCATAATGTCCCTCCAAATTGCCAAGGGTGTTATTGAATGCAGGAGTAAAAATTCTAAATAAATTAGAACAAACTGAACTTATATTCAATGCCTTCAGTGTTATTTTTAAAAAACCAAATCACACAAGACATTTTTGCTTCCTAATCATCATAAAAAGTTTGTAAAGCCACTTTACTGTAATATATCTGAAATCTCAGCCTTCGTCAAAACATAATTTTTTTAAATCTTCAGCTTTTATTTGACCTCAAGACTTTCTATAATCATCAGTAATACCAGTGCTTTTCAGTTAATCCAGATTGATTCTTCAATTAGAACATCTCTAATTTTATACGATGAATAATGATACTATAGGAAAATTTAGCTAAAGCAAATCCTGCACAAAGCAACTTTTCTCGTATGTGTTGTCCTCGTGTATATGAGGTACTGTAGCATGGCAGTGAGGAGCTGGGATCCTGGAGTCAGATTATTTAGGTTTATGTATCAGCTTTACCACTTTTTAGCTATGTGACATTGAACAAATATTATTACTGTCTGTGCCTCAGTTTCCTTATCTGTAGAATAGGGTTAATGATCACACTTATAACTCATAGGATTGTTGCATTAAAAAAGATAAAATGTAAATATGGGTATAGTGGACTGAATTATGGTCCCCCAAAACTCACTGAAGTTTGAATTGTGTCCCCCAAGTTTTATGTATTAGAAACTTGGCCCCCACTGTGACTGTTAAGAGGGTGGGAAATCCTATTATAGTAGTTGAAAGGTGAAGCCTTGAAGAGGTGATTAGATTGTAGGACCATGCTATAGCAAATGGATTAAAAGTGATGGTCAGGGGCATGGTTCTGAGGGCTTTAAAAGAGGAGAGTTTGTCTTGCTCTCTCTCTGCTCTCTCTGCTTCCACCATCTTGCAATGTGAGACCCTTGGGTCACTGTTGCCACCACCAGATGAACTTTGGACTTCTCAGCCTCAGAAACTGTAAGCAATAAATTTCGTTTTCTTTATAAATTACCCAGTCTCAGGTATTCTGTTACAGCAACACAAAATGGACTAATACAATGGGCATTATCAGTAAATCACTATCATGAGCTAATTTCATTATAGTCACAGTGTTTTATTATTTTGAATCTTTAATTATGAAGTGTAGCCTTACATAAATTGCTGACTTAATAAATTTTTATTTGGGCTGGCTGATTAGCTCACTTGGTTAGAGCATAGCCTTGTAACACCAAGGTCATGGGTTCAGATCCCTGAACTGTCCAACCAGAAAAATCCCCCCTAAATAAATAAATAAATACAACTAATATTTAATATGATTGTTGAAAACTGAATTTGAAAAGATCACTATGTTTTGCACAAAAGACTATGAACTTAGCTTAAAATACATAGTCAGGTGTTTTGATCACAATGTGATTATACTAACAGAATTTGAGGTTATTTTTTTCTTTAAAACATGCAAGCAAATACATCAGACCACATGTCACTCAGATAGGTGGCATAGCACTAGTTCAAAAATAATGTTCCTTTATTTTTAACACAACTTTTAGAAATTACAATTAACTATTACATTCAGATGAGCAAGACTGGCTGAAATTAACTATCACATTATTTAGCATTTTGTAGGTTTGTGTATTATTCTCTCACTCAACCGTTTAAATTCTCTCTAGGATATCATGAACTTTTTGCAACAGGGTTGTATTTTCTGTTAATATACTGCAAGATACATATTATTAAATTCTTCCTCTATGAAACAGAGATTTATTTATAATTAAATATAGCCAAAATAAAATTCTTCCTGGATTCCAAAAGAGTTGATATCTGACTTCAAATGTACAGTAGGGCTATTCATATGCTGAACATAATTCTGAGAGAAATTTTCATGACTAAGTACTGTTAAAGTTTATGCGAGGCCATTGTTTTAGACTAGCCTCCTGCACTAGGCCCCAGCAGACCAGACAAAACCAAAATGGAGTCACTCACACTAAGAGCCACATAATCAAACTGAAACTTTAAGGAATCAGGTACATCTCCAAACACCAGTTTTTCCTGAAAACAGAAGATTCACAGCAACCAATGAGAAAGAGCTCAGTTATGCTAAATCAGTATAGTAAGGAAGTCCCCACTGCTTTAACCCTTACAAGAAAAGTGATGTATAGTAACCTGATGTTAACCAATCTGCCTTTTTTTTTATTGGTCTGTTTCCTTGTTCCAGCCTTACAAAAAATGACTATTCTGTCATGCCCAGCAGTTCATTCTATTTTATAGAATGAGGTGTTGCCCAAATCCAGAAACAGAAATAAAAGCCAATTAGATTTTTAAACTAAAGTTGTAATTTTGTCTTTGGACAGGACAATCAAGCAGAAGAAGAGAAAAAAAAAATACCTTCGGCAAAGAGAGTCTTACTCTCTAGATATTGTTTGTGAAACTTGGGCAGTGTATGAATTAAGAGACTAATAGGAAGTGGAATTATTTGTGAAACATTTCAAATGGAAAAATGAAGTAGAATCCATCATCTTTCAGAATGTGATTTGGCTGTAATTCTGCTGGAAGGTGGCAGAGTGATTTCAAGCTTTCTTTAAAAGAGTTGAAATGGGGACTTGCCCACTGAGTCAAGGTGTGGAGGATAAAAGCTCATCTCTTCATTCAACAGGCAATTGTGTGATATGCTGGAGATACAAACACATAAAGATAAGAGCTTGTCCTCAGGAATATTAGAATCTAATAGTTGGAGACAAATTTGTAAACTGATTAGAACAATAATGTCCACTAAGTAAAACACAATACTTTAAAATAAAGCAGCTAGCATAGAGAGCAGCCTAGCAAAGAGTCAAACTTCTTTCACAGTTGCAGTATTTTATAAACTACATTGTCTCACCCCTGAGTAAAGAGCAAAAGACATCAAGTGATGTAACTAGAGTGAAAAGGTAAATTTATGAATTTATAAAGAAACAGGATACATTTGTAAAGGATGCTCTTATAGGTATGGTGAAAAGAATACGCGGTTGAGAGTGAGAAAGACCTGGTTTAGGTGTTGGCTCTTTCACTTAGCAGATTCGTGGACTTATCAAAGATCTTTGACTTTCCTGAGCCTCTCTTTTCTTATTTGTAAACAAGATATGGTATGTTCCATGAACAGCAATTGAGACACAACATAGGTCGGGGCTTGCCACTGGAATGCATGGATTGATAAGAATACATGTTAACTCCATTCTCTTTTTATTCACAATTTACCCTGAAAAAAGCATGTACTAATTTTCACTCTCACTAACAGTATATGAGAATTCCTTTTGCTCTACATCCTCACCTGCACTTGAGATTATCTGTATTTTTCATTTTAGCTATTATGGAGGAAATATGGTAGTATTTAACTGTGGTTTTATTGCATTTCCCTGATTACTAAATAAAGATCTTATATTTGTTGACAATTGGGGTATCCTTTTTTGAGAGATGCCTGTTCAAGTATCTTGCACATTTTTCCTTGAGTTTTTTTATATTGATTATATTGATGGTCTTATATACATACTGGATACAAGAATTGCATATGTAATATATTCTTCTACTCTGTAGCCTGACTTTCTACCAATTAAAGGTGTCTTTTGATAAAGTGAGATTCTTAATTTTAAAACACTCTAAACGATGGTCTTTTCCTTTATTATTGGTACGTTTTGTGTCCTGTTTAACATATGGACACTTGATTTATTTCAAAGGTGCATCTCTTTCTAGACTCTGATTTGTTCCACTGATCTTTCTGTCTATTCTTACCCCAATACTACTCTATCTTAGTTATTTTAGACATATAATAAGTATTAATATCTAGTACAGCAAGTTCTCCTACCTTTTCCCTCCTATTCAAAAGTGTCTTGCCTATACCTGGTCCTGTGAATTTTCATAAATATCTTTTAGAATCTTTCTGTTCAAGTTTTGGGATCAAAGTTGTGCTGGCTTCGTAAATTAAGTTGGAGAATGTGCCTTGTTTTTCCGTTTTCTGAAAAGGTGTAAGATTGGGGTATTTGCTATAGTGGAAGGTTTTAAATTAGAGATTTGCCATTTTTTAGTCATTATGAGATATTCATAATTTCTATTTCTTCATGCTGAAATTTCACCAGGCTGTATTTTTTGTGTTTTTCTCATCTTACCAAGCTTATAATAAAATATTTCAGAGATAAAACATACATTTATTAGAAATGTAATTATTACCAAAATCTGTGGTGGATGAGAGCTGTTGTTAAGGGTATCTCTTTCTATTTCTTGGTTATTAAGAGGTTGTCTTATTGAAATAAATTGCTTTTTGGCATAATTTTCAAAAACAGGAGTGGTACTAAAAAGATTGGGAATGCATTTTATTTGTTTTGAGCTAAAATTAATAGATGGATGCAGTGGCATACCTAGTGTACTTGTCACCCGAAAGAGACCATTCTTAACACCCTTTCTTCTACATAACAAAAGTATTTTCAGTAATAATTTTGAAAGGAAACAAATAATAATTATGTCCATAAAGTGAAAGTTCTTATTTATTCAATTTTGCATATATAATCATGCTTCTAAAAAAAATCAATAAAATACATATTTTAGCTGAAAATGCAAAAAAAGTTAAGGTTTATACTTTTCAAGTACATTAATGTGTTTTTTGAAAAAAGAAGAAAAATATGTAACCTATATATTGGTTTGCCACGGTGGTGAATAATCACCTTATGGTTTCTGGCTTTGAGCATTTACTACTGCAAATTTGTCAATGGCTTTGTCAAATTGATCTTCATATGTTTGTGGTCAAAGAAGCTATAGCCATATTTATTAACCTATCTTTACTCATAGTTGATTGAAGGACATTTTTTATTTAATTCAAAAGTTTCTTTCACATGAAGAAACAGATATAGGAACATTTAGGAAATCTTTAAAATAAGGATAAGTTTAGCAGAGATTCATAAAAACCTCATTTCACAATAAATTCCCAAAATTGTAATACTGCCCATGTCTTTGTTTCTTTGGGATCCGTTCTAGCAGCTTTCAAATATTTCTGCATTTGAAAATTTTTCACTAATATAACTTCACCGGAAAATTTATTAGAATCTCTATTGAATTTGGAAAAATCCTCCAAAGTTTGTAATGATTACAAATTATTTGAGCTTGCTTCAGGCTCAGTTCCTATCTCTAATCCCTATGGCACTATGTAATACTATGTTTAAATACAGGCTCAAATTAAACAATTATAGCACAGTGATTATGAAAATGAGATAGAACTTGACTGCTTTTTCTTGAAATAGACAAGTGAAGCTGAGTGCACATGCATCTGAGAGTTAGAATTACTTCCATGTACAATACAATATTCATTAAAGAATAAGTAATAATAACAAAACATGGTGAAATTCAGCTTACATATATATTGTTAAATTTCAGGCACTGCAGCAATTGTTTAGGACTTAGACCAACGAAAGTTTGGTAGCTTTTTTTTCAGAGAGAAATATCATCAATGTTGCTTGGAATTGTTAGTGAACAAGGAAAATAAAAAGCAGACTGGCTTTTATTATTATTTTATTTTATTCCTATTCCATTTTCGCACACAAAGCCCCTTATTGCCTGTACTAGGAGTGGACTACTTCCACCATCCCATCATTGGTACACGACTGGCTAGATGAGAAAAATAATGGAGCAAGCTGAAAAGGACCGCTTTCTTTTAACAAGAAGGCCAAAGAGTCCTCTGGATTTAAGAGATTCCAAATAATTATGAAAATAATAAAGTGGCTTGTTGATTCCTTTTCTGGAAATATCATAAAAAACACAAAGTACATTCCTTTTTGCTCCTTCACTAGGCTTGCTTGAATCATTACAGTGTGCCTCAGTTTTGATGATCTGCTGACACCGGCAGCGGAGTACTAGAACTTACTTTGATGTAGTGGAATAGGTAACTAACTGTCAGACCAAGATTTAAAATTTTGGTTGGGCTTACAGACCTCTGCAGTGCCATCTGAGGTATTTCCTGGTTTTATCTAAAAGTTTTAGCACCCTGTCACAAACTCAAGGTAGGTGAAAATCTTCTGCTCAATATATATGCATGTCCTCCTCCGTCTAGAAAGGAAATAGCTGGGAAATTTAATGTCCAAGTGACTCATAATGTGCATTTCAATAGACTGCAGCAAATGTTAAATTTCTGGTTCACAGTTTAAAAAATAAGATATGGTTAATTACTTTAAAATTCCAACATTCTAAGGACTTACTGAATAAATTGTAGTAAGAAAAATAACTGGAAAAACAGTATTAAATCCTTTTGCAATCAGACTTCCATTAACTAAAATGACTGCACCTTGCATGTTTTTTATACTTCATTGGCAAATTTGGCTGAAGGAACTAAACTATGTCTTTCTTAATAATCACAGAATAAGTAGATGAAATGCTCATTTAGTGCTTCCTGTTTGGTTCCGTTGATGGACTAATGTTCCTTCCTGCCGTAGCAATTCAGGATGTTTGTATTCTTGATCCCTCTGCAGGGAAGCAGGAAAGAATCTGAACTCGGATGACTTGCTGTGATTTTGGCTTTGATGTGCTTGCTGCTCTGGCCTCTGTGGCGGAAGTTCAATGTGCAGAGGATCAGACCTGAACTTACACTAAAAGCAGTGAATATGCCAATCGAGAGGCTGACATTTAGCGGTTGTGTCTCCAAGTTGACTTGTATAAGAAAATAATTTCTGTAGTAACACACATAATGGTTTCAACTGCCCACAAAATTAGGCAAGTTAAGTATACAACAAGGCATTTTCTGAAAAATATGTAGAATGGCCAAGGAGGTAGGAAGTATACGCCAATAATGGGCTCATTGATAATGTCAACCAACATTAAGGCTGTCAAAGAAGAAATAATTTTGTAAAGTTTACTAGGAGCCAAAGGTGAAGACTGATCTGGGAAACACCATCTGACAAAGTCAGGGAAAGGATTTGAATTCTATTTCAAGTAGAGGTTTTATAGACAGAAAAGCCTGAAGAAAGCAGAAACATAGAACAAAAAGTGGACTGGTAATATCAAAGGTACTTTGTGTGTAAGGTGGGATAGGGACACAGAACAATAGGAAAATAACATTTTTAACATCAGGTTACTTCAGGCTATCCTTTTTGTGTAAGGATTAAAGCAGAGGGATAACTTCATAGGATTATCATACCTACTGAAGATTTAAACTGGACTGTTTGGGAAATCAGCTGTCATCTCTTCTTCCTGATTTCTTGGAAGGTCAGATCACAACTTAAGTGATGTGGAACTTAGCAGGGTAACTCCATTTCGAGTTTTAGTCTGGTCTTTTGGGGCCTAGTACAAGAACTTAGTCCTGAACAGTGCCCTTTAACAATAACAAATATAAATATTTATTAAGAGCCTTTTGGAGTCAAATATTACGAGAATGCTTTAAAGTTTTGCACTTCAAATACCCTGTAATTCCAGTGATTTCTATCCCTTAGACAAAAGCTACAGTTCTTCCAGCATATCATTTGTCCAAGATCCTGACAGAAAAATTCATCTTCCTCCAATTCCACATTTTCTGGGACCCCCAACATCATAGGAGGTAGAAAGACAGTTCAGGGTCAAAGTTATGAACTCCCAGGTCACATTTGGGAGCTCAGAAGTTTATTCTAACCCTGTCCCTTAACTTAACCCTCTTCTTCCTTCCTTACTTGTTCACCATGTGATGGAAGAGAGGGAAAATCATGAAACATTATTTATTTTAATTTTTTTGTTAGGAAATAATCCTGTGTCTTTTTGTACCTCAAGGGCCAATAGCTTACTCTTGGTGATGTGCTGTGTAACTAAGTAACTGAGAAAAATAGTCTGTTCCAGAGAAGGATGGAGCTATATACAAACTGGAGATACCTATTCCCAACTTTTTCCTGTTTTTTTCCTTCTTTACTATTACTGACTGAAATGAAGGTTGTCAAGGAAGAAATAATTTTGTAAAGTTTATTGGGAGCCAAATGTGAGGACCAACCCGGGAAATACCAACTGACAGAGAAGTACTCTGAGGTCTATTACAAATAACAAAGGCTTTACAGACGGAGAAGGCTGAATAAAGCAGAAATAAAGAACAAAAAGCATATTGGTCAGTTCAAAGTTACTTTCACTGTAAGGTGGGGATACAGAGTCAGAACGATAGGAAAATAACTGATGAGTTAACCTCAGGTTACTTCAGGCTATCTCTCTTCTGTAAGGATTAAAGCAGAGGGAACTTCATTATCAAGCCTATTGAAAATTTAAACTGGCATGTTTGGGAAACTGGCTATTATCTCTTTCTCCTGACTTCCTGGAAGATCAGACCACAACCTAAGTGACATGGAACTTAGGAGGGGTGACTCTAGTTTGGTTTTTAGTCTGGTCTGTTGGGGCCTGGTGCAGGAACTTAGCCCAAAACAATGGCCTTCGATCATTTTTATTTAATGCTATATGCACTGTAAAACCTCCGTAGGCCCCATTAATTTCCCTTTAGGAGTAACCCATCCATTTTCCTATATAGAAGGTCTATATAGAAGGTCTGCCTATTTGAAGAGCACACATATGACCCCCAAAATCAGCCTAAAGGCTAAGGGTTAATAAAGTGAAACATCACAAAAATCTAAGTGCCTGACTAATCATTTTGAAGAGTCTACTTAGGGTTATATTTTAATTTGGACTTTCCCCTCTTTATAGATTGTTCCACTGGAATAAAGCAAGAAAGACCGTTTTTATTTTCTCATCTCTCTATTAATTTTTCTGCTTCATTTTGCCTTTACACTCTCTTTCCCCCATTTAGATTTTGATATATTTTACTTTTCATTAAGTCTTCTCTTCACCTAAATTCATGTTCTACAGCTCAGCAGTAAGTTTCAGGGAGCACTCAATATACTTACATTTGACAAATGGAGAACTTAACAGTTTTCTTGGCCAAGCAAAAGAGACATGGAGTGTGACTGCAGTGAGTCAGAATTTGGCCGCCTTAGCATCCACCAGAAGACACTGTGGTGCCACAGCACTGAATAAATGCACAAGGCAGTGAAGAGAGACAGACGGTCCAACAGCGTCATACCGGCATCATTTAAATGTTATCAGCAAGATTCTGTAAAGAGGTGATATTGGTACAAAAATCACAGTAACTGCCAAAATATTTCATCACTCTTGGCATAAGCAGTCCATAAGATGTTTCAAACATAAGGTGTGTGTGTGTGTTTTTCCAAAAAAAGAGCAAAGGGAACCCTTACTTCAGATTTTCCTTGCTTCTCCAGAAGCTCTGACTCGGCAGGGAAGACACCTTCGTCCCCTCTGAGCTCCTCTACGATGAGGGCTGTTTTCCCGTTACAATAGTGATGGGCAGGGAAAATATCTGAATGCTCGCTATAAGTCAGACAGCAAATTATAAATGGGTTATATATTTGAGAAGGCAGAAGTGTAACAGAGTGGTGATCCTTATATGAAAGGCAGAAGACAATTCCACAACATGGATCAGAGTGTGACAAACAGAAACTGTATAAACATCTCAACTTTGCAGGAGACCTAGGACGACATAGGACATCAGGTTTTATAAAAAATGATGAAAAGTACAAGAAATTTGGATGAAGCCAAGACAGAAGATTAAAAACAAATCATTTTATACAATTTTTCTAATCAAAAGGGAAAGAGCCCATATGTTTACAATAGAGCCTGCCTCTAGAACTAAAGAGTAGATGGGATCTTAGAGATTACTTATGACAGCAGTACTTATCCTGGAGTGCACATCACAACTTGTGGTGGACATGTTTCAAAATCATGGCTGGCTTTACCCCAGACCTACTGAAGCAACATCTGAAAGTGAGGCCTTGGAACTTGCAACGTTCAGGCAATCAGCAGTCTCACTCTCCTGAGTTCCTTTTGCAGAAAATTCACCTCTTCCCAGTGACTAGTGAGTTTGGGGGCTTTGGTATCTGAAGGATGCCTCTGATGCCACTGAACATGATCCTGGGCTAGCAGACACCTGGCCCCAGCCTCTCAAGTGACTGGCCATCCCTAGGAGGGTTGTTTCCCACACTGGGTGGATCAGTTAAACTCTGCTACTTCCCCAAACACATAGCACCAGAATGGGTGGCATGTGTCTCTGCCTGTCATGCAAAGGGGTCATGAGCACTCCTTATTAGTCCCTCACAGTACAAATGTAAATCGAGAGAAATTTTGAACACAGAGAAGTAGGAGAATACACACAATCACCTGAGCCATCATTATCCACAATTTAAGCCAGGCAGACATGGACTGCATGTACTCCCAGAAGGGTGAGACTCTGCCCCTATCATACTTCACCCACTTATGAGGCAGAGAGTAGGGCAGTGAACATCAAGGCAATGGAAAGAAGTAGTAGAAATCTCAGCCTGTTCTCCCCTGGAGCTAACTCAGGCTTGGTTGAACTACCAATGAGAGGGGCTGATGGTTCTCTGGGGCCACGTGGGCTGGTCTACCATTGGTGTTCAACAAAGCCAGTCTCTCTTTGTTTTTACATGTACCACGGCACACAATCCTCAGAATCGTGTGTAGATTCTAAAACTACATAACCTGTAACCACTCTGCCCTTTAAGGAACTGGGCTTTCCCTGTTCTTTGTGCTCATAAAGATCAGAAACTCACAAGAATTTATTCAAACAGCTATAAGTAGGTGGAGTTGGGATATCAACCTGAGACTATTTGACTCCCAAACTCATATTTGTGTCACTAATCTAAACTGCTGACTTTCAGCAGGTTACTTGTCCTCAGCTATTAAAGCAAACTGGGGAAAATAGGCAAAATATCTTTGCTTTCCTGGATCTTGCCTTCTGTTGCATGTACCTTGGAGTCAGGACAAAAACTAAAGAAAATCTGCCCACTTGTCAATGGCAAGATGTTGAAGTAAGATATAAGTAATGTCCATTCAAAATGATGGTGGAATTAGCAGGAAAGGACATAACTTTGGAACTTGTGTTTCCTGAGTTTAAGTATGAAGAAAATCTCCTTGAAGCTTGGGGATGAGGAGTGGGAGGGGGACCTATTAACTGCTGAGTTCAGAGTCCCACAGGTGAGGATTCCTCTTCTCTTTGGCCTCATGCTTTGCCTGAGGGGTGTTAATGAGACATGGTTTTACTGTACAGGACAGGGGGGAAACATGGGGCCAGAAAAAAGGGAAGAGCCAGATAAACCAGCCACTAAAATATGTTCTGGCTGAAAAAGCACACTGAAGTAAAACTGGGACAGGATGTTGGTTAGAGTTGGAGAGAAGACAAAGGAACAGGGAGGGAGAAAGAAAGGTATCAGAAAAAATACACACTTACACAAAATTAACTAACTTATCACCAACTTAAATTTTTACTTAGTATGTAATTTAAATCACCTCAAAGTTGTGCCAACATTTCTTATTTTTCTTTTAAATAGATTTAAAGTTCAAAATTTTTTATTTTAAAATCTTTGTGTTGTTCACTACACATAAAATGGCATGAAATCCCATTATCCCTAGAACTAAAATGAGTGAAATAGATCATAATAATATAAGGTGTTTTTTTCTGGACACACTTTTTTGATGAGAATATTTAAAAGCACATTTATAGATAATTAAAGCACACCGTAGCACCTGGCTGCTAAATTAATGGCCAAGAAATATTTATCTGCATTGCTGCCATTCCATTTTTCATTTTCTGTCAAGTCAAATGAGAATCTCACTACTTAATAAGGGAAAAAATAGGCATCCAAAATATTTATTAGTCTAATAGTGGAAGAATCTAATAAGATTGAGTACCTTCCTGAAGAAATAGTGAAAGACATTCAGCTCTTTTCCATACAGGATTTCTTACTAGGTAAATAATATGGCCTTGATAGCAATAGGGAAAAAAAAAAAAAAAAAAAAAAAGACTGTTTTAAAGAAATCTGTCTAAAGGCTAGCTTACACGTAATTTACGTTTTACAAGGGAACGAGGTAAAAAAATTTTCCACTGATTTCTTAAAGAACAACACTAACAAAACCAGAGTATAAACAATTGTTGAAATATGGAATTCAATAATTAAATACCAGCAAAATGCAAAATACTGTGAACCACTGTTAGCTCTCTTTTTCTAGAACACTCTTCTGCTCCCTACGTGGGTAAATTATTTCCAGCAGGTGGTTAGAGAAGGACTTCCCACAGCCAGGAAGCAAAAAATGCCCTCTCCCCTAACTCTCCAAGGTGCTCTGCACTATGATCAAATCTTGGAAGACGGCTTTCTGAAATATCTCTCCTCAGTCTCCTCTCCCCTGCTCCTACTCTCTTTTCTCTCTGTATTAAACTGGGAAACCTTGGTTGGGAAAGTTATTTACACATGTAGATGGGTGGATTACATTTCAGCAGATTGAAATCCCAACATCAGTCACACATTTGCTCTTAAGTCTTTAATCACTGGTTGAGGAATAAAAGACTTTTTCCTATATTAAAGAACTTTAGGCATCAACAAAATGATGTGTTTTAGGAAGAAGACCAATCAGATGGAAGCCTAAAAAACACTCCAGATTTACTCAACAGGTTCCAAACGTAAATCTTATTTAATTGGGGAGAGGGGAGCAATAATTTTGGGATGGTGGTGAAGGAAGGGCTTCTCCAAAATCTCTGTGGCAAAGGCTCTGCTGCCTTGAAAGGCTGCCTGAGGCCCAGAGACCTTTGAGAACAATCAGGACTCCATCTCTCTCCTTTTACACCACATCCCACTTATTCTTTCACGGCACATTGATTAATTGTCAGGGACTGGACATACAGCCTCTGAACAAGAAAGGCAAAGTTCCTGCCCTTATGACACGGTATAGGGGAGAAGGCAGACATTAAATAACTAATTATAAATGTCATAAGAATACTTAAAAGTGTGACCTGGGGTCAATACCAGGGGGATAGAGAAGAGATGGGGGTCTTCCAGAACTGCTTTCCTAAGGAAGTCCTGTGCCAACGACCTATTTATTCAATAACCTCACCTAGCACAAGCCAGCCTGCTGAGCCTGCAACCTGTCTGCACTCTCTTCCTATGCTCCTTCCCTGCCTTCTGGTATGGGCTTAATTGGGTCCCCCTAAAACTCATATGTTGAAATCTTAACCCCTAGCACCTCAGAGTGTGACTGTATTTGGAGACAGGGTCTTTAAAGAGGTAATTAAGTTCAAACTAGATCTTTAGAGTGAACCCTAATCCAATCTGACCGGTGTCCTTGTAAAAAGAAGAAATTTGAACACACAAAACAGACACCAGGGGTGTGCATGCACACAGAAAAGACCATGTGAAAAGGCAGCAAGAGGGTGGCCATCTCAAGCCAAGGAGAGAGGCCTCGGAGGACACCAACCCTGTCGACACCTTTATCTTGGACTTCCAGACTCCAGGATGTGAGAAAATAAATTTCTGTTATTTAAGTCACCCAGTCTGTGATATTTTGCTATGGCAGTCCTAGCAACTAATATACTTCCTTCCCTAAAGGAGGTCTGCACCTTCACCTGCCCTAACCCGAACTCTTCTCTCCTTGTTTTGATCTTCACTAAGACTCCCCAAAGCATATTTTATGATCTCTGACTCATCTAGTATCTAGTAAGTTCTTTATCTAGAAAGACATTCTGGACGCTTGAAAAAGGATAAAAAAAAATTGACATATTCTTGCTAAAATCCCATTTTTACAAATGGAAAAAACAAGATTCAGAGAACCCTACAATTAGAACTATTCAAGAACACATCCTGATGTTGAAATTAACCTTTCTAATAAAGTACGTAGCTAAGAGGTATCTGGCTATGCATCCTCTTATACAAGCAATCCCGGTATAACAGCTCTGCCGGTAAAGTTGTCTATTCTGCCAGTGAAATCTGGTAATTCAATCTTTGGGCACTAATCCAAAATCCACATTTGGCCAACAGATATTTAAGTGTTCTATTATGTGCCCGTTATTTTGCCCAGCATGGTGAGTTAAGCAGACACAGCTCATGTTGTGAGTAAAAGCATCAGGTGCTATGAGAAAGTATAAAGGGGACCTTTTACTGGAAAGTCAGGGAGAGTTACCCGAAATTAGTCATGTTTAAACTAAAACATGAAGGTGGGGTAGGATTTAGCTACATGGGAAGGAGGGTAAACAGAACATCAAGTACAAAGGCATGTGAGCAGGAGAGAGAAGAACATATTTAAGAAACTAAGAAGTTCACTAACATGACTGGAGTGAAGAAAGTAAAAAGGAAACAAAGATGAAGTTTTGAAGGTGAGTACATGCCAGATCAGCAGAGCTTTACGTGCCATGTTGAAGATGCTAGATTTACCCTAAGGGCCATGAGAAAATACTGTAGGATTTTAAGACCTGGATATGATCAGATTCACCTATCACATTATACTAGTATTGTGACAGTCATTAAGGGTTTTTCAATAAATATTTCCATTTCACTCTTCTTCTGAATTATACTTTCCTGCCTATTTCTTCCATGTTAGATGTGACCATGTGACTTGCTTTGGTCAATGGAATGTAAGCAGAAGCTTTAAGAGCCAGTGTTATATTCACCAAATTCTCTCATTCCCTATAACACAATGATCGGTAAACTTGGATATCTTGGCTGCTTGTCAGCATGTGTCCCTGAATAACTACCATGACAGAGTTCCCTGCTTACTCACACAGTGGATATGTATCATGAGCCAAAATTAAACTTGTGGTCTTAAGTCACCGAGCATTGGAAGTTGTTTGTTACTACAGCATAACCTAGCTACCCTGACTAATGTAAGTGTATAAATTAACTGCCTGTGAGAAATCCCCCAAGAGGCCATGTTTATTCATCTGTCCTTTATAATGTTTATTATTCAATGAACATCTTGAGAATGAATGAACAGTACTACCTAAAGTGCTTAGAAAAATGAAAGAAAAAAGAGTTTTAAAACTAGAGAAAGTTTAGAGACGATGTAGCCTATTCTCCTCAATTTTGAGAATGGATCACTGAAGCATTTTTTTTCAATGGTATCATCCTAGATAGGAACAAAGCATTTCAGGCATTCCGACTTCCATTTTACTGGTCTTTAAATCATATCATAAATATGCTAAGATACATTTACTATTTACACAGTTTACTTGGACATTTCTGCCATGTGCTGTTTAAGATACATTAGCATGCTCATCAATATTATCAGTAACAAGCAAATAGAGAAGTAAATTAATTCATTTCTTTATTTGGGTATTTCTTTCAGAAAAAAAGGAATTTTTTATTTCCCATTTTCTCTCTTTTTTGTTTACTTTTAACCATTCATTTCTAAATTAGATAATTTGATGCCGAAATTTAATTTCCTTCTTTTTTTTTGTTCAAACATTCAGAGCTGAAAAACACAGATAACTGTCAAATTGCTAGTTTTGCCACTTATTAGCTGAGAGTCATGGGGCAACTAGTTTTGCTCTTTCAGTCTCTTTCCCCACCTTTCAAATGTGTAGAATAACACTTACCTCATCGGCTTGTTGTGAAGTATAATAATTACAATGCTACAAAAAAATGAAATCATGCATGTCAAATGCCTCAACATGGCATAGAGGAAGTGCTTAATAGATATTTGTTCATTCCTTGCTTGATCACAGAAATACAGTAAAAACAACTTGCTTCAATTTGGACATAATGCTATTTTTAAATACTTTTGGAGGTTTAAAAACCCTCCACTTGTTGTTCTGATTGTTTATAATTTCCAAAGAAATAATAAGAACTAAATTGACCAACACTGGTAAATGACAGTTATTCCTGTTTTCCTGAAATCTGCTACCAGTTTCTATCACCTCTCAACTACCATTTCAAGAGCTAGAAATCAAAAAGAACCTATGAAAGCAGCAGTGCTGAGGTGGAAGCCCAAGTGGCAAATTCACAGCCATTATAAGCACAAGGTACATAAACCCTAACAATTGCACACTTTGTTAGATAAGGCGACACTATTCCTTTCACGGTCTCTAATACCCAGTTGAATAAATTTATGTCACTCATTATACATATATGTATGTGTGTGTTTGTGTATGTGTGTATACATGATAACACACATACATACATACCTCTTTTGTTTTCTGTGGAATTATCCTTAGATTTAGCAGTGAACTTTATGTTTTTAAATTACTGAGTGTTCTGATTAAAAATTACCTATGAGGGTTAGAGAGTTGAACACAGGACTTTTAATAATACCAGGTTAGAGTATATAAAGATAAATTACTTTGGAAAGGACACATCTTAGTTATAGTTAAGAGTAACTTTGAGCCTTGAGAAACTCATCTCTAAATATGAGAATATTGGCCATGAGAATGTGCTTTCTAGATTTTCACTCTAGGGAGCAGAATTGACTGTAGGCCCCAGATGCTGTGCTTTGAAATCCACTGAGGCCATACTCTCCACAGGCTGCTCCCAGCCAATGACTGCATGCAGCAGAAACACTAAGACAGGCCTATTTCTACGAGACAAGGGACCCCTCTCATAGGTGACTTTAGCTTGAGGATTTCCCAACAGTCTTGCTTAACTTTTCATGGAACTGAACACCAAATTAAAATGCTTTCCCCATTCTTCCTTTCCTCCCTCTATCCTGCCCTCAGGGTCGGACTTGCCTCAAAGGCTCTCCCAAACTCCTCCCCATTTTCTCACACAGGCATTTACCCTAACAAATTTCTTGTACATTGAATCCTGAATTGGCACCTGTTTCTTGAATACTAACATAAACTCACAGAATTTCTCAGAGGAGTAAATAAGTTAAGGTACCTGCACAGTATGTTAAAGAAGAAGAAGAAGAAGAAGAAAAAAAAGGAGAATTAGAAGGAAGAGTAGGAAGGGAAGGATGGGGGCTGGGAGAGGGGAGGAGGGGAGCAAGGGGATGACAAGTAGAAAGAAGCACCAGAAGCAGCAGCAACTGCTCAATCAATTTCACAGGCATCTGTTAAACACCTTCCTTTCTGTAATTAGTTTTAGGATTAGGAAGTCATCTGCAGCACAAATACCAATCTTAGTGGGCTAGCTGTTACGTCAGGTTATTCAGCATTGAGTTCCAATGCATTGCCATAAAGATTATTTTATGACTTGAAGGGATAATGCTTTGCCAAAAAGTACTTTATTTAAATCCTAGTCATCTAGTATAATGTAGTTTATTAATTGAAAGCTGTGAAAAAAGCAAGCTCCTAAGGTCCAGCCCCACTGACTGGACACTGATATCTGAAAGAGAAGTATAATCTTGAAATTATTAATTATTACTTTAATGAAAATCATGATAAAATTTTATTTTTTATTGTATTTATAAAAAGGTCTACAACATGATGTTTTGATACATGTATATATAGTGAAATGATTACTACAGTTGAGCCAATTAACATATGTATCAACTCACATAGTTACCTTCATAACATTTTTTTTTCCTTTGGTGGCTGGCCAGTGCCGTGATAACATTTTCTATCAGAAGATTCCTTATTACTGATATTTCTCTGGTGCGTGGTTATTGAATTCCTTACAGACAAAACATGTAGCATATTCTAGATAATAAAACATTTAGGCACACGGTTAAGTCACTAAATGGTTAAACCACTAACTAGTTTATTGTCAGTATATAGTAGGGTCTCCAGATATAAGACACAGATCAATCCTACTTATTTAGGATCAGTTGGAAAATATTTATAGAAAGACCCATGAACTTAACCATGAACCCAATTATGGACCTAAGTCAGAAGCAGACTCTGGTGCTGCTGTTTCCCATCTACCCTTCTATTTTCCAGGCTCAATCTGAACTCCTTTTAGAATAGATTTCAAAGATTTATAAAATTAAAAGATTTATTGAGAAAAACTTTAAGTATTGGTTATCCACTTTAGATGCAAATTAAGTACACTTGGGAATTTTAGGACAAAGTGTAATGACTCCAGACTCACCAAACCCCTTCACAGTATGTTATTGGGGAGAGTAGGAAGTAGCAGGTATCTGTACTTTTTAAAGCACCACATATAATTCTAATGTGAAACGAGCATTATGAACTATAGTTTGGAAGCCATCAATTTTACTAATCAATTTTACACTAAGCTAACTTTACTCAATGTAACACAATGCTTTAGGGTATGAGATCTGGAGATAATCTGGGACCAATTCGCAATTCTGCCCCTTTACGAGCTTAGTGAGCATCCATAAATTACTTGATCTCCACACCTCATTAATTCAACATCCCATTTATAGTTATTGAGTGCCAGACTCTGCTCTAGAGGTATAAGTGAACAAAACAAATGGAAATTCCTGCCCCTAAGACATTTACATTCTAGAGCAAGGGGACTGACAAAACAACAAAAACTAAATAAGTAAGAAAAATATGTATTAGAAACTGATAAGATAATAGGGCAGAAAATCAGGGTAGGGGGTATAGAGAGAGTATGTGCGTGTTGGATTTTCTATGTTTGTAGAGTTCTTGTGAAGATTAAACAAGGTTTACACGTAAGGCACTTTGAACAGTGCCTGGCACACAACACTCAGTAAGTGTTAGTGGCTATTTCCGCATGTGTTGGCGAGAAAACTGATATCTAGAGCAGTGGAGAAATCTTCCCAATTAACCCTAAGAGTTAGGAGGCAAATCAGGCCCAGGACTTACCCCACCTCTGCCTTCAAATCACTCCTAGAAAAGTTTCAGTCTGGGGCTAGAAGACAGATGGTCAAATAATGGAACCTGGGCCCACCTCTTGACACAGATTCCTGTTCTTGAATGTAGCTCTTGCTGGTGCCACACATCAGAAGCAGATATTGCTAAATGGAACTTTTATTTGGCATCCTTGAGGGCATGGATAAGATAAAGGGCTAAAGGATCTCACCTTGCCTGTAGCTCCAGCCAACTCCTTAAGCATCTTTACATAATAATGGTTATATGAAGGACTATCTACCGATCTCCATTAATATCATGAATAGTAAGCAATGGCTAAAGAAAAATTTTTTAAAAAACTATAAAATAAATTTTTGACACAACTTAATATAATAATAATTATTATTAAAATTTCCCTCAAATAAAATGACACTATTTTGTGAGTAAAGCAAATCTGATAATTTCCCCAAACACACTTAAGTCAGAGCATTCCTTTATTTTATTTTTTTGTTTTGTTTTTGGCAGCTAACTGGTAAGGGGATCCAAAACCTTTGCCTTGCTGTTATCAGCACCATGTTCTCCCAAGTGAGCAATACCACCAGCCTGTCAGAGCATTATTTTAAAGCATTTTTAGAGTCAGATGAACCTTAGAAAACTCAGAAGACCAGAAGTCAGGAAAGCAATAATTGAAGATATTTTCTTGAGAAAATGTATTATTAGAATAACTTATCTGAGCCAAAGTCCCATGAGATGTCTAAACAATTCTTCTAACTCTTTAGCAGAATGACTAATATTTGTTTGGGTTAGAAGATAACTATGAAGGTTAAAACCTATGATGAGACCAAGCACAGACTTGTTCTCATGACCCTCAAGTCAAAAGAAAGAAAAAGAAAGACTAATTAAGAATTAAATTTGAGGTTGAGTAAAGGAAAGAGAAGCAATCAAATTAAACATGTTGCAAACCATACTAGAGACTATTTGAAAAACGTAATTTGCTCTGTTTATAGTCCTGTCTTATGATAACACAACAAAATCTTCTTTTATCCTGATTGTGAAAGCACATAGACCGGATAAGAAAAAGACAAAACAGTAAATCTTGTTTTAGTATAAGAGATTACATAGACAGAAAAGAAAATGGGGGAAAGGAAATCATCAAGGCACTGGCTGAGAGCCTTGAAAACAAAGATAAGTAAAGTGAAACTTGATGTAAACAGCAGAGAAAATTGCTATGTGCTTAGGAGGGTTTAAGTGTATGTAAAATTCATTTCGCTATGAATCTTCTCTCTGATTTGGGATATGAGTTAGCAAGATTATTGGAATGATGAGTCCTAAATCTCTTATTACAACCAGGATAGCAGGCATAGTAAGTGATTAGATGACAATATGTTCATGAACTTAAAACCCAAAGAGTTAAAAACTCTACTTTATAAGAAAGCAGTGACTAAACCATTTGCTTAAGTACACACAAGAGTTAATGCTTCAACAAAAAGAAGAGAAAAAGAAAGTCTGTTGAAGATTAAGCTTTTAGAATGGAAAAAGAGAACTATGTCTGATTCTGCTGGTGATTCACTAAGTTTGTGGCCTGAGTTACTCCAATTCTGCTTGCAATTAATTTATGAAGGACTTATATACAAAGCATTTAAAAATGCTCACATTTGGAGCTCTGGTCAACATGGAAGAATAGATGGTCCCCAGCATCACTCTCTCCCGCAAATCAACCAATTTACAATTATAAAAATGTAACATCAGCCTAGGTGGGGCCGCTGGAGCCCAGAGGAAAAGGAGGAGAGACCTATGGAGTTCATGAAGGTGGGAGAAACCACGATGAGAGAAAGAAAAAAACGCTTGGAGCATTTTGGGCTGTGGCCACTTTAATGCTGGAGCTGCTGAGTGCATGGAGCAGGACTGGCAAAAGCTGCAGCTGTACCCTTCAGATAGAGTTGCTTGGAGGTGGTAGGGGAGAAGAGGGCCTTGGTGGCCCCCAGGACAGCAAGACCACAAATAGGGTTCCTGTGGAGCCACACAGGAGCAAGGGGCCAGAACAGCTGAAAAAGGGGAACCATTCAGAGGACAGTGAGTCATCACAAGGGACCAGTGCAGGGCCCGTTCCATGGGAGGTGTTTGGAGTGCGGGCGGTGGGGGAGACGAGCCCACTGGGAGAACACTGGAACACAGCCAATGCACCCCCCAATCAGCACAGGACCACTCAGAGGAGGCTAGTTGGGAATGCAGAATGGCATGGGATGCAGTTTGATGAAAAAACTCAGGCCCAGATCAGAGTTTCTACACAACTCAGGTTCACTGGGTCTCTGGAGAGCTGGAAGTACCTATAAAGTCAACCATTAAACACTGAGCTGCACAAAAAGCCTTCCCTAGAAAAACAGCAGCAAAGCAGCAATTTAGCTCAACCACACAGCTTAAGTACTGATTCCCACAGGAAGTTCCCCCATTTTAGAAGTAAGCAAAGGACAAAATATTAGTTCCAGCACAGACACACCACCAGCACCTCGGGCCCACCAGGGGACATGAAGCATGGAGCTGGGGACTGGATACCCCAGCCCACAAGCAGGCACACCACCAGCGCTAAGAAGCATGCCAGAAACATCACATCCATGTGGGTGGCCCACCACAGCCACCACAGTAACCATGGCTGCCGTGAAAGTGGCTAGACGTCACAGCCACCGCACAGATGGTCCACCAGCCACTGGAGTCCATTGACACAAGGAGAGTCACCAGCAGAGACCAAAGAAAAGAAGAGGATGTCTCTCTCCAAAAAGCCCAATCCAGAATGACAGAAGAAGTATCTGCTCTACGATAATACTGGGGGACCTGAACACACCTCTCAGCATTGGACAGATCATCTAGGCAACAAATCAACAGAGAAACAATTACTCCTTCAGAGGGAGAGAAGAAATCTAGGGTTATCAGAGGTGGGAAGAGGGAGGGAGAGGGGGATAGGGAGTGATTGGACAAGGGGCATAAAGAACAAGTACAATTTGTAACAATATACATAATAGTAATATCGATTTGATCATATGTCAACATTGAACCTCCAAAATATGTATAATTAATTATGATTCAATAAAAAAAATTAATTTCCCAACCATAAAAAAAAGATGCTCACAGTTATGGGTGTTATGTAACCAATCATTATTAATCAACACAAACATATACAGAGCTCTAATCAAATTTACCAAATGTTCCATAAACACAGTTACAAAGCAATATGATGGTTTACTTCTGTTTGGCCTCATTTCAAAACTGGGTTATAAAAATACAGTCCATATATTAGTTTTCCTTGGGCCGCTATAATGAAGTACCATGAACTGTGTGGTTTAAAATAACAGAAGTATATTGTCTTATAGTTCTGGAGGCTAGAAGTCAGAAATCAAGGTGTTGGGAGGGCCACGCTCCCTCTGAAGCCTCCAGAGGGGGAGGATCCTTCCTTGCCTCTTCCACCTTCTGAAGCCCCAGACATTCTTTGGCAGCAAAACTCCAACTTCTGCTTTTGTCTTCACATGACCATCTTCTTATAAGGACATCAGTCATATTGGAATAGGGGCCGACCTTACTCTAGTGTGACCTCATTTTAAATAATTATATCTGAAAAGACTTCACCTCCAAATAAAGTCACATTCTCAGGTAGTGGAAGTTAGGACTTTACGTATCTTTTTTTTTTTTTTTTTTTTTTTTTACACAATTCAATTCACAATATTTCATTTACATTATTTGTCTACAGGGGGAGAAAAAGGTTAATATCTTTGAAACAGAGAATTTTAAGAGAGTAAGTCTCTCCATGATAGGTTCTAAGGGTTTATAGATTGATGTTCCAGTTCCTATTTCCAGAATTAACTACATTAAGAATGACAATCAATTTCCTGTTAAGCTCCATTCACAGGGTCTCTTCTCAAGGTTTCCCTCCTTTACCTGGATCCCTAGCACCAACCACTCCTTATCTGACAATGCCTTCCTGAGATGCTCTTTCCCCTCCTCTCCATCAAATCCCTTCTGCTCCTTGAGACTTGAGGGTCAGCTTTGGTCCTCCTTCAGGAAGCCTGACCTGACCAATGACTGAGCTCATAGTGACTTATCTTTCTCCAAACCCCCAGAATGCTTATGCATGAATTATTCAACTTGTTACTATCTCACTGATATTTTTCAAAATATATTTATGTCATGTTAAGTCAAGTAAGCCAGGCACAGAAAGACAAATACTACATTATCTCACTCATACATGGAATCTAAAAAAAGAAAGGGAAAAAAAAAGTGTTGCCCATTGAAGTTGAGAGCAGAATAATGGTTACCAGAGGCCAGTGCGGGGGCAGGGGTGAGGCGAAGTGGTGGACTAATGAGCACAAAACTATGCTGTCTACCCTAAGGGAATCATTGTGCAGCACATGCATGTATTGAAACAACACACTGTACCTCACAAATACGTACAAGTAAATGTTAAAAAATATATATGTTTATGTAGGTTTTTTAAAAATACAAGTAACACAGTACACACTTCAAAGCTCAAAAAATATAAAAAGCCATCCTCTTACCCCTGACCTCCATATTCCCTGGACCTCCACACATTTCAGACCACTCTTCTGCAAAATCAAGGATCAGACCAGAGAATTTCTAAGGTCCTCCTCAGCCTAAAAACACTAAGGTCCTAACACAGAAGTTTTTAAAGATGAGGGGTATCATGATATTCTCTAGAATCTAACAGAATCTGATTTGGAAACTCAGCTCTACTTCTTTCTTTTTATTTGTCATTCCTTATTTCCATCTTACTCCAACCACGGTTTTGGGCCCTAGGAATGCAGCGACAAATAAGACTGTCAAGGTCCTGCCTTCAAGGTTTTTATGCTCTCACAGGAGAGACAGATGATTTTAAAACATATAAACATATGAATAATAATGCAATTTTGAGTAGTGATTACTATGCAGAGAAATAAAGCAAGGCAAGAGATAAGCAAGGGAAGGGTGCATAAAAGATACTTTAAATCGTGTGCTGGGGAGCGTTGTCTGGGAGGTTCTACTTGAGAGCATCCTAAATGGTCTGTGGAAGAACATTCCAGACAGAAGGAGCAGCATGTGCAAAGGCCCAGAGGCAGAAAGGCAGATGTCTGGAACACACCAACCTACAACATGATTTTTTCACTCTATTTTAGAAAGAGTACATTGTGATCTTCTTCATTCTTTTTTTGTAGGTGCATTTTATTCTATTATATTCATATTCCATGATTTATTTAATAGTCCTCTATTGATAGACATGCAGGCTGTTGCCAATCTTTGTTGTTACAAGCAAAAAGTTACAATCAAGGAAGAGTCAGCACAGTCTGGTGGAATCCAACAGAATCAGAGCTGGAAATCAACCCTGTCTTCTGTCTCTCCTTTCCTCACTCTTCATTTCTACTATATCTCACTGACTACTCTGGGCACTAGTGATATAGTAGTGAATAGATGATTCAAGTCTCTGCTCTCAGGATACTTATATTCTAGTGGGAGAGACAGAAAATATGAAAATTTTAGATTGTGAAAAATGTAAAAAAAAATAAAACTGGACAAGAGAATAGTAAAGGGCAGGGTGATGTGTTAGACATGATGCAGATGATGTGTTAGACATGTTGGTCAAGGGCAGCCATCGAGGAGGTGGTATTTGAGCAGGACATGAATGATATGAAGGGCAAGTCATATAAAGGGCTGAGGAAGAGCATTACAGACACAAGGAGGCAGGAAAGAGCTTGGCACATTGGAGGAGCAGCAAGGAGGCCAAATGTTCAGAGCACACCCAGCCACATAGAAGGAAACTAGCTGAAGCTGGAGGCAGGCAGGGCAGAGGCCTTGTGGTCCCATAAGAAGTTTGGATTTATTCTCAGTGTAATGAGAAGCCATCAGAGAGGGTCTTTGAAAAGGAGAATTGAAAACAATGTCCTAATTTCATGTTTGGGAAAGTGTATACAGACAGGAGACTACGAGGGGGATGAGTAGAACCGGGGATATGAGTCTCACTGTAGTTGATGATGGCATATACTACAGTGGCTGTGATCAATATGGTGGGAGTGTACAGACTTGGGATATAATTTGATGGCAGAGCAAAAAGGAGTTGTTGATGTACTGAATGCAAAAAAAGTGGGGGCGGAGGGAAAGAAGGATGACTCCTGCGTTTTTGTCCTGAACAACTGAGTAAATGGTGGAGCTATGGACCGAGATGAGGAAAACTGGAGTAAGAGCACGGTTGGTGGGTACAGGTGGCAATACCAAAAAGGACATATTAAGAGTTGGCAACCTGTATGGCACTGGGATGGCGATTTTTGGTAACAGCTGGATATAAGAAAAGGACCTTAACAGCAACTGAGGGTGGAAAAAAAGGATTCTTCAGTTTCCAGATAGTTCATTAGTATGTTTAAAACCATTTGAGTAGCTGAAGCAAAAACAACCTAGAGAGAGAGCATATGCAGAGAAGAGAAGAGGGCCAACGTCGAGCCTAAAACCCTTCCATGTTTAGAGGTTGTAAAGAAAAAAAAAAAAGACAAGAAATGTCTGCCTATATGAAATAGGGGGAACAACTGAAGAATGTAGGATCCCAAGCCATCTACAAGGACCCAGACTTTGAAGCTCGGCTTCCTCTTCTGTAAAAGAGTACATATACCAGAGATTAAACAAAATCATATATGTAAACTGCCTACCAGAAAATCTGGCCATAATAAATACTGAGTAAACTCTAATAGTTGGCAAAATTTACAATGTTTCTTATATGCATGACTATTGGATTATTTTCATATTTGAATTAAGATAAGCAAAGATGAGCACATTCAGACATAAACATTATCTGAAGCCACATAAAGTCACAATAGCAGGATTCACACTAGACAGTAGATAATAATTGGTAATTGACCTTCATTTTAGAGGTGTGTGGGGCTGTGTGTGTGTACTCCATATGACATATATAATGACTAAGTAAAGAGTTATTTACTAAGCCATCTTAGAAGAAAGCTTCCTGAAAAAGAAAGTTGTGTGTATGGAGGTTGAGGAAGAGAGTATAAAATGTGTGTTTATTGAATGCTTACTCTGTGTCATGCACTATAATAGTTGACTCTAATTTTACTTAATTTGGTCTTCACAAAAACATTGAGATAGTATTAATAAGCTCAATTTACGAATGGGTGTTCTAAACAAAATTTAAAATTTCAGTGAAAGCAATAATCAATTAGAGATTTTAATTCCCTATCAGTTTCATATTTTGTTCTTTTGATTTTTAAAATTGTTAATCATAACAGCTATTATTTACCTTGTAGCTACTATGCTCAAGGCACCATAACTCATAATTTCCATATATTTTTTCATTTTCAAAACAACCCTTCAGAAAGATAGGTATTGTTATGACCATTAAGATGTTCTTGAGGATCAATGGGTTTACATAAATTGCTTTAAAAATACAGCTAGTAAGTCACAAAACACAAATGTGGACACTAGTCTTTCTGATTAAAAAGCCCCCATTCCATTCACTATCGCAGGCCATCATCATAATATTTTGACATTTAGTCTTTAGCTCAACATTCCTTATGCTTTCATCTATATTTATAAATAAATATTTTCTGTTTAAACAGCTCATTTCAAAATATATGAGGGCAAAAAATGCCCTGTCAATTTCTATGTTACCTTACATACTTACAGGATTTACAAATCCCTTACAAGACTTCAGCCAAGCTTAAAAACAAAGCAAACAGTATGGGAACAGGCAGTGTCAGCCTAATAAATAGTAAATGAAAGCAGCCAGGTTGTTTGATAGCCAACAAAGGGAATGAATCCATTCCATAGCTACAGTAATATGTGATTCCAGACACTCAGAACTAGGCTATCTGGTCCTCCAAAGGATGTAAGACAATAATGATGGATTTTGCCACAGATTCTCACTGAATCTTTTTTTTTTTTTTTTAAAGATGACCGGTAAGGGGATCTTAACCCTTTACTTGGTGTTGTCAGCACCACGCTCTCCCAAGTGAGCCAACCAGCCATCCCTATATAGGGATTCGAACCCGTGGCCTTGGTGTTATCAGCACCACACTCTCCTGCGTGAGCCACGGGCCAGCCCTCTCACTGAATCTTTAATGCCCTGTACAGAATGAAATAAAAACAAAGTGATCTTTGAGTTAATAGAGAATGCTACCGGATGACTTAGAATTAAGAAATATACTCTTTTTTCATGCTTTTTCCAATATTTCCTCCTAACTATGCTTGAATTTGACTAAATAGTTCATATTTATATAATCCTTCTCTAATTTTCACCTTGAAATCTGTATTTTCCTTTGGAATGCTCTTCTACATACTTTCTCCGTTTTGCAGTATGGACCACAGTTTTGTTTTGTTTGTTTTGGGTAAAATATCTGCTGGAATCCTTGTGAGTAAGAGGTTGGGAGGGAGTTATATAAGAAAGATATTTTTTTTCATTTTCTTTTTTTTTTTTCTTTTTTTGGCAGCTGGTACAGGGATCTGAACCCTCAACCTTGGTGTTACAACACAGTGCTCTAACCAACTGAGCTAACAGGCCAGCCCTAGAAAAATGTTTTTAATAAAAGATGAGCTGAATAAAGGTAACAAGTAGAGAACAAGATTCCTACTGTTGTTTAACTTTGTACTACCTAAAGAAAAATAATTATTTATAAAATTATTTATAATTTATTAATAATAGTACTTCATTTAAAAAAAATCTGTCCATTAGTGTAAGCATGAGTTATTATCTAGTTTCATGTCCATATAAAATGCATGAAGAAAAGTTTATTTCTTTTCAGAATAACAGCTTTTAATTAAATGCATTCACCATTCTTTATTTATTAAGATATTTTCCTGAGGTCACTGATATCCACCACTGATGATGTAGGAACAGGCAGGTAGGGCTACGGATGATGACTCCACTTGACTGGGAACTAGGATATAAATGTACATGTGTATGTATGCACATACACATATATACATAATCATACTCACATAAATATATATACATACATATTATGTCTTTCTGAACTAATTGAGTGTAGGTTCACACATTAATCCCTTTATCTTTTAATAATTTAGTGTGTACTTTTCAAGAATAAAGACATTCTCTTTTATAACCACAGTACAGTTATCAAATTCAGGAAATTTAACACTTGATATAATACTTTTATCTATTCCAATTTTGTCAATTTCCCTAATAATAACCTGTATACTATGCCAATTTTTTTCTCATATAGGACCTGCCTTAATCCATTTTATACTGCTGTAAGAGAATACCTGAGACTGGAGTAATTTATAAAGAACAGGAATTTATTTTCTTCATGATTCTGGAGGCTGAGAAGTCCAAGAACATGGTGTTGGCATCTGGCCAGGGCCTTTACACTACATCATCCTATGGCAGAAGGCAGAAGGGCAAGAGAGGGCAAGAGTGAGAGAGGGGGAGAGCAAGAGGGAGAACTAGAGGTTGAACTCACAGTCTCAAACCCTTTCAGCATTAATCCACTCATGAGGGTAGTGCTCTCATGGCCTAAACATCTACTAAGCCCCACCTCCCAACTCCGTTGCATTGAGGATTAAGTTTCTAACACATGCTTTTTGGTAGACACCATAGCAGGACCCAATCCAGGTTCATATACTGCAATTCAATTTCTTGTCTCTTTAGTCTCCTTTAAGCTGTAACAGTTTCTCAACTTTTCTTTATTATTCATGTCATTGACCTTTTAAAAATAAAATTGTAAGGATTTTTAAAGCAAATGATATATTTAAAAATCTTTATTACTGAAAAATAAGCAAGGTCATAGACAAAAAGTTGGACAGATAAGAGAGAGCATAAAACAAGGGGCAGAGATGAGATTTAGGGGATTAAACTAGCTGAGGTGATGAAGGACTATTGAGATGGGAGATATGGTTATCTATGTGGGAGACTCAAGAGGATTTAGTGCAGATTATGTGCCAAAAGAAAAGAAAATGAAGGTTTGATTCTAGTTTGGGCCATTTAGTGGATGTGATAAGGATTACAGGATCCTTATCCACAGAAGATTTTGTTTTTTGTTTGATTCGGATTGAAGGAGGATAACCAGTTTTGATTTTGAATGTTGAGTGGATCTGTATATAATGCAGTTGGAAATAAGACAGAAAGCTCAGGTGAGATGATGTCTAGGATAGAGAAGGATCACCTAAAGAAGGATAAACCTCAACAGCCTATCTTCTGCTTGTCTTTCTGTTTTCCAACAGAGCTCCAAACACAGCAGATACTTAATAAGGTGGTAGACTGACAACCACGTCAGAGTAGCTTGAAGAAAAAGCAAGGGGAAGCCAAGTTTGCTTCTAGATGGATGAGAACTGGGAGGACTCTGGGGATTTCCCTGCAGAATTCAGAAACCCCTGAGTCTGCTAACAAGGGTAGTTTCCCCTCTCTTGCTGGGAATCTGTCAAAACAGAATTAACGGCATGGGAAGCACACAATGCAATGTAAAACAGGGCCACAATCCTCCATCCAGAATTTCCAAATCCAAAAAGCTCTGAAAGCAGAAGGTGTTTTTATATTTCAAATTATGCAGCAAAACCCGAACTGATTTGAGTATACTGACAGTTTACTTATCTCACTCACACTGAATAATCACAGGTTTCACTGCACAGCTATTAATGTGTTTGACAATAAGTGCTGCCTCAGAACCCACTGGGGATGGTATTTAATTCATGGTAACTGCACCCTATCTATCTCCTTTCTAAAATCCAAAAAAGTCTGAATTTCAAACTCATGTGACTGTGAAGATTTCAGATAAGAAAATGTGGAAACATATTTGAAAAGTGGGGCTAAATACTTTGCAACCTAGACTGGCACCTTTAAATAAATATTTTGCCCATGAAAATGTGAGTGAGCTCAAAGAAGCCTCCCCAGGCTTTGGCACCTTTCTGAAACTAGTGAGAGTACCTTCATTTCACCTATTCTGACCCACTGTTTCTCATTTTAACATCTCTAGTTCTTTGTTTGATTCTGTCCCCCAGCAACTGTTATGGGACTGGCTCACCAGTCTGATCCAAAGTTCTTACTCTTCTTCAGAATAGGGTTTTTGATATTTGATCTCTGGCCCTTCTGAACTGTAACTATCTGTAAGAAAAGGGCTTACCAGCCCCCTTCCCACACAACCCCCCACCCCTGCCCTATGGGACTTATCACCTACTTGCACCTGTTTCTTGCCCTGAACCCAGGGGTGAGTGGGGCTGGGTGGAAAAAGGAATCAGATTAGCCAGCCATTTAACTACCCAGCTGGTCATTTGTTTGCTCATAATTTATTCATTCATTCAAGAAATATATATTGACCATATACAATGTGCCAGATACTGTGCTAGTTACTTGAGATACAGTAATTAACAGACATACTTGGAGTTATCACTGAGTTTACAATCTAACAAGAAAAATAGGTACTAAATAAATAATTAACTACAACTGCAGCAAATGCTGCAAATGGGGATGCAAAGTGCAGTGAGAGTGTGTAAGGGGGCAGCAGGAGCCTAAGCTGGTGTAGAGGCTCAAGGAAGTCTTCCTGGAAGAAGTGACTTTTGAGTTGAGATGAGCAGGAAGAGCAGGAGGTAGGCAGGTAAAGGAGGTGAAATGGAGGGAAGGGTTGGGGTAGAGAGAATTCCAGGCAAAGCTAACTGCATGGAAAAAACACAAGGCAGGAAGGAGCTTGGCCTAAAGATGTAATTAAAAGCTGTAACTGTGGCTAGAGAGGAGTGAGCATGGGAGAGATAAAAAAAAAAAAAAAACATATAAAAACAAAACAACAACAAAAAAACCCCTGTGGTCTTTATCCTAAAAGCACTAATTAGCCATTGAAGGGTTTTGAGTATGGTAAGAATGTGACAATCAGATACTACTTATCAGATCACTCTGGCTATGGCGTAGAGAAGAGAATGGAAGATCAAGAGTGGAAAAATCAACTAAAGATAAAACGGTTCTTTCCTCTTGTGCACATACCCATCTAATAGAAGAGATAACACAGAAACATACCAAATGAGCATGACGCCGAGCAGGGCTGATTGGACCTCTCTGCTCCTCAAACAGTGGATCACACAGCCTAGCTGCATATGGTTAAGGCCAGGGCTTCCAGACAGGCCTGGCTATCTCCAAGGAGAAAGAACAAGACTATCTCTCCAGGTGGGTTCTCAGAACTGCCTTTCACTGCCGTGGGAGGAGCCTGCCAGAGACCAGGTTGCCTGCGCTCTCTCTCTCTCTTTATCCTCACTGTTCTGCACATACACCCACCGCAAAACCTTTCAGCCTGACTACCTCAGGACCCAACCACTATTCTACAACCAGAGACGGCTTTGTCTCTTCGGACCTTCCATCCCATTTTGTATCTGAATAGTATTTGAATAAAAATCAGTCAGGATGATTTCACCTTTAATTTCTCATATAAATGCTGATTATTTAAACTCTTAAGAAAAGATGAAAAATAAATATAAATAAATAAATAAATAAACAAAAAGAAAAGATGGCCAAGTTTTCATTAAGAATGATAATCACCAGCCAGCTGCCCCCCAAAGAAAACCATATGCTGTTATATATAAATGACTTCACTCAAATTGAGCAGTATTTATTCTGGCTTACTTCCACACTCCAAGACTTTTACGCTGCCTGCTAGCATTAGGAACACTGCTGGAATTCATTCTTGAACAGAACTTTTCCTGAACTGAAACTCTACACTAAAAAGCAGTGAAAAAAAACTTGTTACCATTCATTTATTTTGGATTTAAATTCAAAGGGTGGGAAGAAGCGGGGAAGGACAATAGTTCTTTGACATAAGCATTAATAAGTTAGTAGAAGGCCCCAAATCCCTCCATTAGATTTGAAGGCCTGAGGCAGAATAGTCACAAAAATAATTATGCAAAGTAAATCTCTAGCCAGAGGGGAAAGATAAGATAAATACATGTTATGAAGCATATCAAGCCATTGCCAAGTATTACACATGGTCACTTTGAATTCTAAAAATTCCCAGCTCTTCACTACTGTGAAATTTTATCAAGGGTGATAAAATTATATATTCTGAAGTTAAAGTAACTTGCACATTTGAAGCAGAGCTGTTTTCCCTTTCTTTTTTGCACTGTATGAAAATAATATTCAAATATAGAAAGAAATGAGTACTGTACCCTTAGGAACTATTCAGTATTCCAAAAATAGTGACATCCACTGAAAATGTACTATTTGAAACTTACTATTTGAACATACTCTATTACTTTCTATTGTTCCTCTAACAGTAACTTTGGATCCCAAAGTACTATGGCAATCTCTGAAAATACAAATTTAGTAGTTCAGGGCTGAATAAAATTGCTTTCTGGACAGTGTGAAGATTTGCCCTCCCTTTACACTCTTACTATACTGTACACATCTTCTTAAGAAAAACTTACGTTTTTTTCTGGACTGAGATTTATGAATAACTGCCAAATTTTAAAAAATGGTTTGAATAAAAGCAAATTATTAGCAGACCAACAGTTCATTAAAATTCCACAACTATATTTCCACCTTGCATATTATCCTTGCCCACAGCCAACCACCTCCAAAACACCAGCAATCTCAGAAAACAGTAAAATGTGTTACATAACATTCTTTTAGACCATATTGAATTTTCTTTCTCAACTCCAATTCACAGTATACTGTGAAATCAACCATTCCAACATTAATAACTGTTAAATATATGCACTGAAATGTTATCTTGGGCCTCTTATGTGACAAAAAATGTTGCAAACTTTTCTGTTCAAGTTTTGGAGATCTTATTTGGTACAAGTTGAGTGCACAGGAAACTCCCTCATCTACCTCTATCTCTATATCTATAATACCTACATTATCATATCTGCTAATATTTTTTTATTTTTAAATTTATTTATTTATTATTTTTTTACATTCTAAGTTGTTGTTGTGGAGCAGTTGGGGGGTAGGGGGAGAGCAAAAGGTGGATGCAGATAGGGTGAGCGGAGGAGGAAGGAGGGAGGTGGGGCATGGGTGAGGCCTGTAGCACCCCCTTCACTCCAGCAGGAGATCCCAGGGTGCTTTGGGTGGTGGCTCAGTGGCCATCACTGGGCTGGATGTGGTTGTTGCTGAGGCCTTCGGCCCTCCCTGCACTCTGGCTTAGGAGCCTGGGGTGCTTCCAGTTCTAGGTTTCATAGAAGTTCTTTGGTGGTATTAGACCTTTACTGGTTAATATCAGAACTTTGCCTCTGATCTGTGGGCTTTTTGTTTTTTCTTTCAGTTCTTTTTTGGCTTGTCGCTGTTCCCATCACTTAAACTCTGCACTGGAACTAATTTGTTGTCCTTTGTTAACCTCTAAAAAGAGGGAACTTCCTAAGAGAACCAGCACTCAAGCACTGTGGTTGAGTTAAATTGCTGCTATGCTGCTGATTTTCTGGGGAAGGCTTTTTGTGCAGCTCAGGTTTTAATAATTTACCTTGTAAGCACTTCTGGGACTTGTGAGGTGCAGTATATCCGGGTTGTGTGGAAACGATGGTCTGGTCCTGAATCTTTTTCAGCAAACTGTACCCCTACTTTTCTATATTCCTGACCAGTTTCCACTGAGTGGTCCTGTGCTGACTGGAGGGCAGATCAGCTGTCCATGCTGTGCCCCAATGTTCCCCTGGTGGGCCCGTCTCCCCCACTGTCTGTGCTCCGAACACTTTCCATGGGACGGGCTGTGCACTGGTCCCTTGCAGTGACTTACTGGCCTCTGAGTGGCTCCTTACTTCAGTTGTCTGTGGCCCCTCATTCCTTTTAGGGGCCATGGGAACCCTGTTAGTGGTCTTGCTGGCCTGGAGGCCACCAAGGGCCTCTTCTCCCCTGCTGCCTCCAAGCAACTTCATGTGAAGGGCGCAGCTGCAGTTTTTGCCAGCTCTTGCTCTGTGTGCTCACCAGGGCCAGACTTGAAGTGTTGGGGGCTCAAAATGGTCAGAGCGGTCCTTTCTTTCTCTCATTGTGGCTTCTCCTGCCTTCTTGAACTCTGTAGGTCTCTCTTCCTCTTCTCCTGAGTTCTAGCGGCCCCAGCCTAGCTGTCATTGTTTTTTAATAGTTGTAATTGGTTGTTGTGGGAGAGGGTTACTCTGGGTACCATCTATTCTGCCATCTTTACCAGAAGTCCATATCTGCTAATACAGGGATAGGAGATGCTCAGTTTTCATGGGTTCTGGTTACAAGAAACACTTCCGGGTTTTAAGCCACTCCCCAAGGTCTCAGGCCCCTCCTCTAGGCTGTCCTTTAGAGGACAGTTACTGCTGCTTGTTGGACATATTTTTGGCGCCAACTTGGAGAGATGGAGACCATGAGGGACAGACTTATGCAAATCCAGTGGCTGGGCATGCTCAGTAGAGTGGAGTTTGTCCTTTGAACTACCTTCCAGTAGAGATGCTAAAGAATACAGAATATTCTTAAATATGTCTGGTGCATGTGATAGGATATAACCTCTGAACACGCCCTAAAAGGAGACCAACTGAGCATGTGCAAGGCTATGTTACATAACAGGGAACCACCTCCTTAAATATTCATTACATAGAATGAACATGTGTTAGATAGCAAAACTATAAAAGAGGAATCTGGGCAAAAGGCTGGGCTGTTGCTCACTCTCCTGAAGCCAGCCCGCACTTCACCTGAAATGTATATTTCTTTCCGTATCAAACTTGCCTTTAGTAGGCTACCCTTCACCTTAGGGCCTGCCTGCTGTTTGTCTGTAATTGTGTATTTTTTACTTTCGTATTGAACTTGCTGCAGTTGTTGCTCACTTTCCTGGGGCCAACATGCACTTTGCCGGCTGAGCTGTGTATGCTTTCTTTTTTTATCAAACTAACTTTCAGCAAGTGGCTGTTCACTCTCTTGAACCAGCCTGCACTCTGTACTAAATTGTAAATGAGTATTTCCTACTTTTGTATAAACTTGGTGCAGGCCCTGCTCAGTCTCTGGAGCTAGGCATCACTCTGTGAAATCTGTATCTTTTATTCATTACGTTAAACCTGTTCTCACTTTCTACTGTGACTTTGCTTTTGAATTTTTTCCTGTGGCCAAGTCAAGAACCTGGTAAGACGACAGGGTATGTTGAGGCTGGCTATTGGGCCTCCCTAGACCCTCTCCTCTGGAATCAATATGGTCTTCTGACTCATGCAGAAAAAAGGAAGCAACTACCCACATTCTAAAGTAACTTAAACACATACTGCTATGACTGCTGATAAAAGATTTAGTAATATCAGAGAAAAGCCCCAAGTAAAAAAGATAACATCCCCAGAAGATTAAATAAGTTTACGATTTTGTTTCTTCTTCCTAAAAATCTTTGATGATCCAATCAGTTAGTTACACATCAAAAATACATCCAGAACTTGAGTTAGTATATATTTAACTATATTCAGAACTCTGTGTTTACTTTTACCCACCTCTTTCCATTACCCCCAAATGTGGCACACATTTCTTTTGTGTTTTTTCTTCCTTATTCTGTTCACCATTAGAGCCAGAAATTCAAAAAAGAGGAAGTTGTGAAGGATAGACTCTACAAAACTGGCCTACCTTGGCTTATACTCTTAAAAATTTTGGCCTAGGGTAGCCAAATATATTCTAGTCATAAGACTTATGAGCTCAAATTCTATGAAACTCAGTCAAGGAACATATTTTTTTTAAATTCAAGCAGCCTTCCAAGATGAGAGTTTACCTATATTTTTAGTTTATCATGCCTTTGGGGGCACTTTCTTCCCTCATAGCTTTCTAAATCCATAATTATAGGTAACTTATAATTGCCTCAAATTTTTACTAAAACCAGTAGAAGGAGAAACTGCTAATTGTTAGTCAATATTCAGTCCTCCCCTCTTACCCAGAATCTTAGGTTAGCACAAAACCACATCAAGACTAATTTCTCTCTGTCTCCCTTGCAAGCCAAGTTTTACCACTAGCATGAGACTGATGATTGTACAATTTCCTGGTCACATCAGAAAACTGCTTTCTTTCACTCCTCTTTTCCCACACTTATAACTTAGTAATACTTAATACATATTACCTACTTTATGTGAATTGACACCATCTGGGAATATAAAAGTAAAGATTATGTTCAACTTGTTTCCAAACTAAGAGGGATAAGTAAAATAAATTCACAAATAACTCAAAAGAAGATAAAACAAAAAGTTATCATATTAGATATACAAATAATGCCTAATAGTTCAAAGGAAAAAGATAACCAGTCTAGCCTGAAGTATTCAAAACAATGTTTTTTGAGGAGTTAATGATTAACAAGGGTGTTAACAAATAAATAGAGGAGAGGATGGCTCTTCTTCCCCTTTGCCACCTATCAAAATGCAGAAAAGTCAAATGCTTCCCATGAGTCCCAGATTAATTAGCTTACAGTATTGCATGAACGCTCTATGTCAGATAATGTTTTAAATGCTTTACATGTCTAGCTTTCCATAGCTGCTGTAACGAATTATTACAAACTAAATAGCTTAAAACAATATGAATTTATCTTACAGTTCTACAGATCAGAAGTCCTAAACAGATTTCACTGGGCTAAATGCAAGGTATCATTTCTGGAGTTTCTAGGGGACAATCCATTTCATTGACCTTACCAATTTCTAGGGGCTGTCCACATTTCTTGGCTAGTAGCCCCATCCTCCATCTTCTAAGCCAGAAATGGCTGGTTGAGTTTTTTACACATCGCATGACTCTGGCCTCCTCTTTTTATACTTTAAAGGACCCTTGCTATTATCTTGGGCTTACCTGAATAATCCAGGATAATCCCCTATGTCAAAATCAGCTGGTTAGCAACCTTATTTCCATCTGCAACCTTAATTTCCCTTTGCCATGTAACATAATATATTCACAGGTTATGAGGATTAAGATGGGTACATCTTTGGGGGAATCATTATTCTGCTTACCACATATATATGACCTCATTTAATCCTCACAACAGATTTATGCATTTGGTACTAGCATTACAGATAAGAAGTGAAGACATAGAAAGGTTAAGCCATTTGACTGTGATTACTGTATTAGTACATTTTGTGTTGCTATACCAGAATACCTGAAACTGGGTAATTTATAAAGAACAGAGGTTTATTTGGCTTATGATTCTGGGACAGCTGCATCTGGCACAGGCCTCAGGCTGCTTCTACTCATGGCAGAAAGCAGCAGGCAGCCCGTGAGTACAAGCAGATCACACGGTGAGAGGAAGCAGGAGAGAGAGGGAGAGGTGCCAGTGTCTTTTAAACAACCAACTCTCACAGGAACTAATAAAGGGAGAATTCATTCACTACCCCACCCCCCAGGGAGAGCGTTAATCCATCCATAAGGGATTGGTCCCCATCACTCAAACAGCTCCAACACTGCCACATTAGGGATCACATTTCCACATGAGTTTTGGGGGGACAACACATCCAAACTCTATCAATTACCAAGCCAATAAATGGCAAATCAGTGATGAGAACTCAAATATTTCTTACCCCAGGGCCTGAACTCTAATAGGGTGACCAACAATCCTAGTTTGCTTAGGAAATTTAACACAGAATTTCCCCAGGCAAACCCCAGTCCCAGGCAAACCGGAATGATTATTCATCATTTCTGAACTCTTAACCCAAATCCTGGTTACAGTAGAATGGTTTAGCAAGAATTTGTTAAGGGCCTGATAATTACAGATCACAACTAACTTCCAGAGAGCTCCATTGTGGTGGTGGACAGTGCCTTATGAGGCAGAGAGACACTAAAGAAATGCTACCTCTTCTTCCAGATTCACTTTTCCTTGGTTTGACAAAAAGTAAATTTGTTGAAAATGGTTGAGACAATTTATCCTGAGAAGATTCATAAGCAGGACCTTGAAAGTAGATGAAAGAATTTCTACTTGAGGTAGAAATGAAGTTTTTTTTTTATCTCAAAGTATGTGTAATAAAATAAATAATCCTAAAATAGTTCCTATTTAAGGTACTCATTGTAGTCCCCATTAATTACCTAGAAGTTAATAAAATTAGTGTCTCAAACTGTGTTCCCCCAGAAGCTGCCCCTGGGTCAAGGTTGGAGTACAAGTAGTTTACTTAAGAGGTAATCTCAAGAGGCACTGGTTTGGGGCTGGGGAAAGGAGAAAGGAAGGAAGGAAGCCAGTACAGGCTGCTGATGATAAGGTTACTGATGAGGGCAGCTGGGACCTTTGAGAGATGGTGTAGAACACGTGTCTGAGCTGTCCTCTTACTGAAAAGTGAGGAAGTCGGAATGTTTATCCTCCAACTTCCATCTAACTTTGGCTAAGGGCTGCTCCTGGGGCACCAACTCTTTAGCATTCCAGTCTGGCAGTTGGAAGCCTTCAGCGTGTATTGAAACAGTAGGGGCCAAGGGGATATGAACAGAGCATCAACAGTTCTGCTATAATCTGCCCCTCCAAATTACATTCTGAGTCTTGCCACTCCTCATAATTTCTTCAGCTTCAACCCCAGTTCAAGCCAATGGGCTCCCCTGGGTCACTGCAGCAGCTACCTCACCAGCTTCCTTGCCTCCACCCATCCCTCCCACCCAACTCCCACAAAACAGCCAAATTATTTCTGTGAAGCATGAATCCAATTGTCATTCCCACTCTACCAAAAACTCAGATAGATTTTCACCGTAACCAGAATAAAACTGAGCTACCTCATAGCCTTCAAAGTCTTACGTGCTCTGACCACCCCCACCTCTCTGACGTCATCTCTTAAATAAAGCTGTTCTCTATTCAGCCAAACTATTCTTCTTTTTTGCTGATTAGATTTGTCTCAGGGTCTTTGCTCTTTAGTTCATTCTGTTTATAATACTCTTCCCAGTGGATCTTTGCATGTGAGGTCTTCTCACCATTCAGGTTTAATTCAAACATCACCTCCATACAAAGGCCTCACCTACCAACTTAGTCCCAGGCAGTCTTTTAACTGACACTCTTTAGAACATTTCTTAGTCCCTTAAGTTATCATTTCTATGTTTTCTTATTTATTTATTTAGTTACTTACTTACTTCTTATTTATTTATTTTTGGTGGCTGGCCAGTACAGGATGTTTTCATATTTATTATCTCTCTCTCCACACCAAGATATAAACTCCTAACATGCAGGGATTTGGCATGTCTTGGTCAAAACCATATCACCAGTACCGAGAATGGTGCTAAGCACATACTAGGGATTTCAGAAATATTTATTTAGTGAAAATATATGTTTCCAAGATTGATAAGGCTGAATAAAAAGGGTTTATCTGTCTTTCATATTGTAAACATAACTCCAATATACCTTGTTTATTACTGGTTTATGATAATCACAAAGATATGGTTTGCTAAGCAAAGGCAAAACTGATGAGATTATGGGTAAATTTTCATCAGTGGAGTCCCAATTAATGAAGCTCTACCTTCAAAGATGCTTTTATGATGATCTTTTAGCTATTTTTAAAATGAAAAATAAAATGACTTGCAATTTTCTTTTTCCCCCTCAAGTAAACCTATTTAGAACTATAAATTAAAACTGTTCTCTTCCAGGGTTCAGTCACACATTAAAAAAATAACTGAAACTAACAGTGTCAAAAAACATATCAATCAATTTCCAGGAGGTAAATTATTGCCTTCTGAAAATTTAGACAACTCTACTCTGTTTAAGTATTTAAATTAAGGCTGTGTTATTTTATTTTCTGTATTGTGGTTCCTGCCTTCTACATGTTGGCTAATTCAGTTGCTGGATCACATCTCATCATACATAAAGACCTTGAAATTAAAAAATGTTTGGGAGAAAGTCAGCAAATTTTAAGTAGGAAAAAATAAATGCATGTTGTCAGGATTCAACAGGACGCTGATGGCAGAACATAATACTCCACAGTGAATCTCAGCGTCCTTCAAATATGAGCCAAACCACATTCCAATCTTCTTTCCCATCTACCCTCCTCCCCTAACACACACCCCTTTGTCTGGGCTGTTCTCTGAGTTTCTCTCCCATCCTCTCCTCTCCCACATTTCTCCTGCCTTCAAGTCCCAGCTCAAGTGTTCCCTCTTCTATGAAGCTCTCTCCAAACCCTCCAGGCACTCACTAGGACTTTTCTCTGTGCTTAGTGCTCAGACTGTGGAATATGCCTAACATTCTCCTTTTCACAGTGCAGTGTACCAATTTATTTCCAAATCATCCTCCACCTCACTGTGTACAATCTCTCAAGGGCAGAACAGTGTCTTTTATCCCAGAATCTTCAACACTTATCATACTTACCATAGGAAGTGCTCAATAAGGAGTTGGTGAATATTCTCCTCATATTAACATACCTCAGGGTTCTGAGATAGTATGTTCTGCATATATCATTGCGCTTTCCATTTTTAATTGGTAATAAAGACGGGGTGGGAGGAGACTGGAGGAGGGACTTGTTATGCAGACGTTTCCTCTTTTTTCCTATGTTCTCCATTCCGACCTCAGGAGGGGTCCAGACACTGTTGGTGAGACTCTTGGACTGAGGTTCTGACATGCTAAACTACCTGTGGTATCAGCTTGCAGGACTTTCCTGATACCCTCTCCCCTCCCTTTGCAAATACTTCTCCCATCTACTCTTCACTCCAAGAGTTCTTGTCCCCTCAGGTTTTTCAAGAACCCCATGTAGGGTTTTCTCATTTTCCCCAACACTTCTATTAATATGCCTAGACCCCAAAGTTCAATCTAAGAAGGCTGGTTTACAGATGGTTTAAACTAACATGAATATAGGAGCATTTCAATTTTAAAAGGAATCTGTTACTTCCAATAAGATTATAATTAATCAACTATTTTTAACATGGAAGCTAGCTTTTGTTTTCTGCTAATTCCAGCACACTGCTTCTAAGCCTTCCATAAAAAAAAATAACTTTTTATAAAAAATAGAGATCTTTATTCACTATTGGCTAATTACTAACTTACAGAAATTTTTTAAAAATGTACTTTTTTTTTTTTTTTTTTGCTGGCTGGCAGGTATGGGGATCCAAACCCATGACCTTGGTGCGCGCTAACTAACTAAGCTGACCAGAAAAATATGCCTTAGAGAAAAGAAATACTACCAAATATATCACCAAGGTCACTTCATTTTTTAAAAAGTGACAAATACTCCATAATTCAGAGGCCTACCCTAATAAATTCTGACTGAATTTCAGCTGTTTTAAATCACTCTTCAAACTAATATTGGCCTCATTTCCCAGATTTAGAAATAAAAATCTTTAGCTCACCTGGAACTCAGTATCATATTTTGAGCATGTTTTTGCTTCAGCCGTTAAATCCCAGCTCCAAAAGTTACCAAAGCAAATGTGTCAGTTTATGTTGTTTTCTTCTTTTGGACTCTGTATTTGATTACATAAAGTTAAATTATTTCATTGCTGTATTAAACGGTTTTCTTTAACGGTTGTCTGAAAAACCTTTAAATCCAAAGTATAAAAGTCATTCCTACTGTCACCACCTCTCTTTAAAATTATAGGAAGTGAGACGTTAAAGCCCTTTTCCCTCTTCCCATCCCTCTGGGGATCCCCACTGTTGGCAACTGGGTACACATCTTTTCCAAATATTTCCCATTGTTTATAAAGATACATGTGTATCAATTAAAATTATTTATTAAAATACAATTAGAATACACTTACTGGTCTGCAATGTTATTTTTATCTTCCTAATTTAACATGGATACTTTTCCAGGTCACTACTTGGGATCCATTTTATTCTTCTTAAAGACTATGTAATATCTGGTTGTTTGAATATGCCATAATTTATCCAACCTTTCTTCTACTCACTGACATTTAGTTTTTTTTCCATTTTTTTGTTTGTTTAATTTCTCAACACTCCCAATTAAATAATTGGACCCTTACTGTGCTCTCAACCCTACTTCTTTCTACAAACTTTCTTCCCTCAACCCCAAATCTCTCTGAATCTGTCACCTAGTTTTTTTCCTTTTCTGAACTGTCAATTATGAAAGATCTGGCTTCACAAGCTATCTATACTTTCTTCATTCATCACTCATTCCTCAGCCCTGTAACCTTTCTTTCTCTCTGCTCTTCTGAAATGGCTCTCACTAAAGACATCCACGCCCACATAGCTCCCCAATTCAGGAATATTTCTTGCCAGTCTTTATCTCACTCAACATGGCTGCATCCCTTGAGTCCTGGCTTCCTGAAGTCCATTCGTCCCTTACCTAGTGGGACAACAGTCTTTTCTGGTTCTTTTCCTACCTCTAATGGCTATTTCTAAGATTCCTTTGCTTGTCCCACCTCACCTGTCTCTTTCAAGTTGGTGTCCCCAGAGTTCTATTCTTGGTTCTATTCATTCTTAGATGTCTTTCTGGTATTTGAATCCACTCTAATGGTTTCAACTGTCACCTAAACACTAATGGTTTCCAAGTCCATCTGTAGACCCTACTCTTCTCCTGATCTACGAATGTCCAAATCTATCTTCTAACCTTTCCTGCAGGTCACATGAAACTCTCCTTGTCTATAGCTGGACTCGTTATCTCTCCTCTGCCATCATAACCTGATCCTCTTCCTATATTCCATAACTCAATCATGTTTCCACCCATCCCTGTTGTCCAAACTAAAGCAATTCAATCTTCCTCAACCCCTTCTTGCCCACCTTCATGTAGTTTTTCAATAAATTCTTTTATTTCTCTGTAATATTCTGTTGTCAACTACCACATTCCTAAACATACCCTCATCAACCCTTGCCTGAATTTTTACAACACTTCACAATGACATATCCCAGTCTTTAATCATACGCTCTTGGAACCATTTTCAATATGACGATTAATGTTATTTTCCAACATAATCCATGTCGATTTCCTGTTTTAAAATTTCTAATATCCTCTCATATCCACAGGATTAATAACTGCATATGTATATTTAATATGTTATACTATATTATATGCATATAATATACATGTCATATATATTTATATAATTTATATATAATGTAAATTATAATATAATGTATATAATATGATAAAAGGTCCTTAACTATCAGACTCTATTTTACCTAACCGTCACCCCTAACTAATCTTCCTGTCTTTTAGTTATTTCCCCATGCTGGCTGGGCTCCTATTTGCATTTGGGTCTTTGCTCAGAATGTTTAATCAGCCTGGAATTATCTCTTGTTCTCTGTTCCTGTTATAATCCTATTTTTCTTCATTGGATTCATCTCAAAATTATCTCCTCTGTGAATTCTTATCCAGCTCTCTTATCAATTATAGAAATACAAACTTCCTATTCTGTGGATCCAAAGCCCTTGGCCCACATCTCTCTTGCTGCATTTATCGTTGGGTATTATAATTATTTGTTTCTGTATCTATCTTCTCCACAGTGCCATAAATCCCTAGTGAGCAGATTCTACATCTTTCAGATCTTTGTATCCCATCATACAAATCTGTGTTCTGCACACAGTAAACACCAACAAATATGCTTTGAGTTCATAGAGTTTAGAAAGAACAAATGGTCTTTCTAAGAGTGAGTGGTCAGGTCTCAAATCTGTGCCTCCAATTTTCTATGCTACAGATAACATTGCAGAGCACAGTGGTGGCTAGAAAATTAAGCAAACATAGAATGGGCGCTCTGTCTACTTTTTCATATTAGCAATGCAGTTCTAGGATCAGCATTTAATCAGCTTTTTCACTGAGGCTGAGCCAGAAAAAGTATCTCCCTTTTGGAGAGGAGAAAGCAGTTAAAGTGGTCCCTCTCAGTTCTGGGAATTAAGGAAAATGTTTCCAATACTGAGAGACTACTTATGGGTAGATGATATCCTAAATGGGAAGGATACAAACTACCTCTCTCTTCTTAGAATGAGGTAGAAAGAATTATTTCCAAATTAGACTTTATATGTCTCCCAATAACAAACCTTAACTTTCAAGAATTCCTGCTGGGTACAGAACAGTACAAACTAATGAAATATTTATTTGCTAGAGCTCTTTTATCCCTGGGTTAATTCTTCAGCAAGCAAAATCTCTGAACCCAAAGTCTGAGAATCTGGAAATACTGTTAAGTTAGAAATATCAGCAGTAGCAGGAGATATTATTTCTTAAATGTGTACCACATTTAATAAATGCTTCCACTGAGGGCACTTGTCTCCTAAAAACCGCATGTTCTGTTTAGATTAAGATAGTATAATATAAAAGTTTCCATGGCTACTTAAGCCAGGCTTCAGTGTGGAATCATTCAATTAATGCAGCCAGTACTGCATAAGAATCCTCTGGGTGCTAGGCATTAAAGATACAGACCCTGGAAAAAGAAGTCATCAGGAAAGAGGCAGCAGCAACCCTGCAGTTCACTGGTTACTGTAAAGATTTCACGAAATCGGAAAAACAACATGGCATAGTAGAAAGAGATTTGAAGCCAGGCAAACTGGGTTTATATCCAACACTCCATTACTTACTAGTTATGTAACTTTAGGCAAGTCACTTGATCTTTCTGAGATTTTTGAATCTTTACAGCAAGTGAATACTAATGCGACCTATGTCATGGAGGGATGAGATAAATAAAATAATACATGAAAAGCACTTAACATAGTACCTATTATGTGGTAAATATAGAAATTATTTAATAAATATAAACCTTTCTGTTAATGATCCAATGAACGAATGAAGGTGTCTTTCCAAATCAACCTTCCACATTTTCAAAACAGATGTGTATAAGATGGCTTGCTTACAAACCAAGAGAAGTTGTAATATAGTCTTAGAGCCAAAGAATTCACAAGGCAGAATTCTCAGCTAATGAATGAAGTGTTATGACAACCAAAGTATCAAGTTAGATACCATAACATGAACTTTTCATATTGAATTAATTATGTGGAAAGTAGTGAATGACCTTGATGAAATTGCTTTAAAACAAGAGGCCTGTTTTTTTTTTTTTTTTCCCCCCCAGTCATGAAAATCTGGTTGTTCTACAAAGATTCTTTGATCCTGGGACTGTATTCACATTTTAGAAAAATTGCTGATATTTTTGTAAGATTATATATGAGCTCTGGAGTTTTAACGAATGACAACTAACACAAATTCATGGGAATAATGTTTAAAGATTTTTAGCTACCAATCCCTACTGTTCATAAAACACAGAGAAATATTTTCCTTTGTATGAAATTGTTTAAAACCTTTGGATTTTGACATGCTTTCAAATATAAAAGCCATATTTATTAAATGCTTGACTGTCAATCTTTGGTATTGTACTAAACCAATATGATTCATAGTGAGTTTTAAAAATCTGTGTTATTATTTTCATTGATTATTTCACATAAATTATTTTCTTTTTAATTATTTTTCCATACTATTTTTTTTTTTTTGGTGGGGGGGGAGGGCAGCTGGCCAGTATGGGAAGCTGTGACCTTGGTGTTATAAGGCTGTGCTTTAACCATGTGGGCTAACCAGCCAGCCCTACCTTACTATCTTATCTTACTAAAAATAAACTAGGGGTTTGTCCCACAAAACACACATTTTATTGATTATTTAAGTAGCTAGTATAATTACCCTGAAATTTCAACTAATACTTCCTGAATTTGACTCAGTTAGCTTCATTCTTCTTTCTGAAGGATAATGGCTCAAACACTTTGTAATTTATTTTAAATCTATGAATTCTACTGTGAAGGTGCATAATATGTGGAGTATCCTTTTGACATTATATGAGTCAGTGGCTAAGTATTTCAGGTTAGAATATTTACCCCTAATTATAAAGACACACAATTTTTGCTCCAGAAAATGCTGACAGAAAGCATAGATTTCAAAAAGAGGTGTTTTTTTTGAAAGAGGCCTTTATAAAGAGGCCTTTATAAAGTGTATGCCTACCGTCTCTGTGGTATTGCATTCTAGTTCCAGCAACACCACTTTTTTCTACCACCTGAAATTACTATATGTCTAGAACATGACGATCCAATATAACTTTCTGCCATGATGAAAGTCGTATGCTCTCCAACACTTTGAAGCCACTAGCCAGATGTTGCTACCGAATACTTGAAGGGTGGTTAGGGTGACTGATGAACTGAATTTCTCATTTTATTTAATTTTAATTATTTGAAATTTCAGCAGTCACATGTGGCTAGTGGTTACCACATTGGACAGTGCAGGTCTAGAATGCATGTTGAAATAGCTGGAGCAGTGGACACGTATGATTATTACATCCTCATGCCACACCTCTTTCACAAGCTATTCAACTCTTACCCATAGCAGGATACAAGTCAAGTCTCATTTTCTCCATGAAGCTTTCACTGACCACTCTAATCCACATGGATGTCCTTCTTCTCTTAACTCCTATATACTTCACTGTGTATAGGAAATTGGGAATTTAGTGCCCAATTATACCTTATATAATAGTTTCTTTCTTTCTTTTTTTTTTTTTTTTTTTACAAAAGATGACCGGTAAGGGGATCTCAACCCTTGGCTTGGTGTTGTCAGCACCACTCTCAGCCAGTGAGCCAACCGGCCATCCCTATGTAGTATCCGAACCTGTGGCTTGGTGTTATCAGCACCGCACTCTCCCGAGTGAGCCACGGGCCAGCCCCTATAATAGTTTCATTTTAATGTGAGTAAGTTTCAGCATAAAATAATGCAAATAATTCCACCATTTTCTATTCATTGAAAGCATATAGTGCTAAACACTTTACACATATCTTATTTCATCTTTGTAATAGGCCTGTAAAGTATGTATTATAGTCTCCATTTTACCTATGAGGAAACTGTGGCTCAGAGAGATGAAGTGACATGCCCAGGTCAAATAGCTAGTGAGTGGCAGAGCTGGAACTTGAAACCAGGTCCATGACTGGGTAGGGATCTTCTCAGATTAGCAGGCTCATATGAGATAATTTGGCCTGATTTAATTATTGGAAGCCATCATAACAAATCTAAGCCTGTCTGAGAAAACTACTCTGTAACAATTGCAGTTTAGGGAGAATAAAAGATTATAGTTCAATTTAGATTATCAGAGCTTTTAATTTATAGTGAAAGACCATTCCATAGTTCTTCTATCACAGACTGGACACATCACTTTCTTAAAGATCAGCTGCTCCCTCTAGTGAGAATGGATTGGAATACCACACCTAGTAAGTATGTCAAAGTGAGATTCTCAGCAGGAGCTGTATTTTCTTTAAGAGTCTCTTAGAAATTTGTGAATGCATATTTTGGTAATTACAAAGAATGGGGACTGTTACTTCCATTAGGCGGGGTCAGGGATGCTAGAAGTCATGCTACCCAAGAGAAGTCCCTCTCAACAAAAAAATGCCCAACTTTCAAGAGGAAACCTATCTACATTTATCTGAGCCTAGAATTGAACATCATTTTACATATAAAAACAAGTCATGTTTACGCTGCTTTAATGTAAAAATTTTTAAATTTTCTGGGAAGGAAACTATGGTAATTCATCTAATTTAAGACATCACCAGTTGTAAGACACAGTATTATTTAAACATCACCAAGAAAGAAAGAAAAAACACTGCCAGTAAACTATGACACAATGCATTCTTATACATAATTTTTATTTTATCTTTATTTAAAGATCTCTTTTGACTTATTTAGACAAATAAAATATCACACTTGGACATATAAAAGGAGAAACAAAAGCAAAATAAATTGTTAAGGTATTTCTAAAACTTCTTCATAGTCAGAAAATTTTCTGAAACAGTTTTTGACTTAGAGTCTTCTACATCCATGTTTTTCCAAATATATTATCTTCTCTGTTATCAAGTGTGTTGATATGCAATATTTCCTAAAACAGTGCTGAACTCTAATGTCTAGGGTTTTCTTCCAAGCCATTGACACCAATTATGTGAGTTTTGATGCTGGCATCTTACAAAGATATCGATGGAAAGTTTCTGGACTACAATCAGTGCTTATATCCCTTCTTCAGATGGTCTTCAAATAGTTAGTCCAAAAAATGAATTTGGTAACAATAACCACGTTTGCACATGCTCAGGCAATGACAATGATAATGATGTCATGACTGACACCTGGCTAACAGTGCTTGTAAGAAACATCCTGATTTCAGAAATGTGAAAACGTATTTCTTACAATGGAAGAAATACAGTACCGTGACAATCAAGAGGAGCTTTCCCTTTTTCTTTTCCAGAGCTTAATCAAGATTTGGTCACCATTTCAGAAAACCTCATTACCAAGGTATATGAACCACAAATAAAACATATCTGTATCAGTCTCCATCCATGGAGATTGTATCAACGGGTGTAACTTTATAACTACTTTGCATTTCTTATGGTGTAAGGCATGTTGACACCTTTACATATTGAAACAGATACTACTCTAAATTACTTTTAGTTCTCCTTTATAGAGTTAAATCATTACATATTTTTTCTGTTTATGTGTGTAGGTGGGTTATATTATCTATGAATTTCATTTCGGGAAAGTAAAGACTGTTTTAGAAAATATCCGTTATAAAAAGGTAGGCTTCAGTATGATAGGGCTGAGAAAATACTGAATTTGGGGATCAGGAGAACTGCTTTTCCTCTAAATAGAAAGCAAATACTTGGGTACTTTCCTAGCAAATATTAATATGGTTGTGGACAGGGAAAAGGGGGAGAAAGGAGAAAATTGTGTATCAGTCTAACTTAAGGATGGTTTTAGGCTCTTATTTTAAGAAAGTGCATTTTGTTCAAAGAGCATGGGCTCTTGAGTCAAACTTCCTGGGTCTGAATCATGGGTCTACCACTTTCTATGTCATTTTGGGTAAATTCAGTCTCTCCTTGCCTAAGTTCCCTAAAAAGTAAAATAAAGGTTATAATAGCATCACCTCATGGGGTTGTTATGAGAACTAAATGATATGATACATGGAGTGGTGTTTATAACAGTGGCTGGTACACCAAAAGCAATAAATAAGTGAAAACTATCCTTAATTACAATCAGAAAACATATCTTTCTGCAAAATGAAAATGTCTGAACTTCTGCTAAACTCCTTGCCATCTGAGAAATCATTCCTGAAGAATCTATGATGCCTTGATAACATAGAGAAAAACTTCAAGTTTTTCTGTGGATCTTTTCCCATAGAACCATATTAGAAAAGATTCAACTGTCTTTTGGGTAACGAGCTTTATTGCCAATTGCCACAGAAATGCTCTGTAACATACAATATATCCTATATTCCATAGTGCAAAAGGTAATACATGAGGCATAGCCAAAATACAGTCCTCCATCAAATAAAATACAATGCCAGTGTAGACACACTATTAGGTCATTGGAGGTTTTATTTTATTTAAATTAACAAATATCATTAAGAATCTACTAAAGTCCAAGCCAAATGCTATGCTGAGTAAATGCAAAAGCAGCAGCAACTATGCCCCTATCTGATGGGATACTGCTGGGATGATGAGACTGACATATATAAAACAACTAGAGTCACTAGGAGGAAAAGTATAATTAAGTGCTAAATTGCATCACACAGCTTATAATGAACTCATAGAGTTGTAGGCATTCAGGGAAGGAAGATAAATGAGTAGGGTGGTGAAGGAAAGCTGCACCCAGGAAAAGAGAGAAAGAATTTAGCAGTTATTACATGTATGATCTTAGCTGAGTTAGTTAACCTTTCAGCTTTACTGTTTCTTTTTTTTAAAAATAAAATTTGACAATTTAATGTATGTAAAATGCCTAGCACATTCTGAAGTAAGATAGGTTTGTGGTGGGTCTTAGAGAATGGGCTGTATTGGTCTAGAAAGAGAATATCTCCAATAGCAGCATAACCTGTGTCATGTAAAAGAGACACATATCCTTTTCAAGACTTCTAGGTACAAAAAAAGAAAAAAATTCCACAGTTAATAGCCCTACTACAATAAGAACAATTTTCTATGGCAAATAGCAGCTACTTTTTTTTCCCCCTGCATGGTAAAATAACTCCTTGAGCATGTGAGCCTTGGTGCAGGTAGAAATCCTAGACAGTTTCTCCTTTTAAGCAAAGACTCTTTCTTTAAAAAAAATATGGCATAGAGTATGTATATCTTTTTAAATTTTTATTTATATTTATTTATTTATTTATTTTAAAAGATGACCGTTAAGGGGATCTTAACCCTTGGGTTGGTGTTGTCAGCACCACGCTCAGCCAGTGAGCCAACCAGCCATCCCTGTATAGAATCCGAACCCGTGGTCTTGGTGTTATCAGCACCACACTCTCCTGAATGAGCCACGGGCCGTCCCCCATATCTTTTTTTTTCTCTAAAACCCTTTCCCTTCACCAGCCTTTCTCCTGAGTACTTATTCAAAAGCGATCATAACCTGAGCTCTCTATCACCTATAACGAAGAGTTATAATCACAATCACTTCTCTACTGTGATTTTCAGAAAATTAAAATTAGAAGAAATTTGTTTTTTTCATTTTCTATATATATTCAACCAAATATTCCAAATCACAGCTTCTCAGATGTACTAACAAAAAGAGAAGGAAGAGTTTCTCCAAAGTGTTTCAGCTCTATCCAGGGAAATGACATTCAGTAAAGTCCTGATTAAATGTGTATCATCTGTAAATAGTGTCTTTCCTAACATCATCATTTAAGAGCACTAATACTTGTAGACATCATAATGGCAATGTTGACAAATAAAGCCTTATCTTCCAGGACTGGTCAAAGTCTGGCACTCCTTTTTGCTTAAAAATAGAAGGCATATTGGAATAGTAAAAGTCTTCACTTCAGGCCAAATTAAATTACGCCATCTGTAATTAAATTATTCCAGTTCCAAGATAGAGGATGATTTCATGGCAATTAGAAAGAAGCAGTCCTTGTGGAAAGTTCCATTCTTCATCTTATCTATACCAAATTCCACCCATACATGAGAGGGTCTATACTCATTCCTTGCAGACAGAAATGAAGTAAGGTCTGGAATCATTACCTTGTCTTGTCCAGAAAGGACAGAAGAATTGGAAATACAGTGCTGGTAGTTTGAGGTTTTGATATGTAAACTTACCCAAATATGTTGGTCTTTTCAGAGTTTTGTTTGTCATACAGTGTGACCACAAAATGTACATTATTTGTTAAACAAAAGTGTTTTCTCTGTGGTTTTCCTGTGATTTTAGAGGCTCTGATGCACATATTGAAATTTGTTCTCTTGACTAGAACTTTGTTACTGTATACAGTAGAGCCATCCTCTGGTTTGCCAGTGGCAGATAGGGAGGACAGCAAGGTAACAATCCACATGCACCTTACTTTTCTTCTGCAAGTACCAAGTTGCAAACAGGAGAAACTATTCTGTTTACTTGCTCCTTTATTTAACACTTTACTGTCAAAGCAGTGTGCTAGGCATTAGGTAAACAGAGGTAAACAAAACTGTAACCCTGTCCTCCTGCCGTTCACAGTCTTCTCAAATTATCATTTGTGGTATGTCTGGGCTTTAATTTTGTCTTTCTGTGTATTGCTTAAGTATATTTCTGGTCTGAATATTCGAGAGACTCAAGCTGTTATAGACAACAGCTGTTGAGGTGGACCGCACAGGAAGCAACAGGCAAGGTTGTAGGGGCTGCTGTTAGAAACAACGTGATGCATGCATAGATGCAACCAAACCTTAACCCAAGGTGTGTTCATTTCACATTGCTTCTGAAACAAATTACCACAAACCCAATAGCTTACAATGACACAAATTCATTATCTTACACTTCTGGGGGTTAGATGTCATAAAATAAAGGTGTTGGCAGGTGTTCCTTTGAAGGCTCTAGGGAGAATCTATTTCCTTATCTTTCCTGCTTCCAGAGGCTGCCTTCACTCCCAGGATCCTGGCTACTTCCTCCATCTTCAAAGCCAGCAGTATAGCTCTGCTCTTTTTCTCTCTCACTTCTGCTTTGGTCATCACATCTTTTCTGACTGACACCCCTGCATTCTTCTTATTGCAGTTCCCTGGGACCCACCCGGATAATCCAGTATAATCTTTCCATCTCCAGATCTTCAACTTAATCATACATGCAAAGTCCCTTTTGCCACGTAACAGGTTCTGAGGATTATGACATGGACATCTTTAGGGGCCATCAGCCTACCACACAAGGCAAATCAAGTAGAAAAAATGTTCGCCTCTTACATCTTGGGCCAACCAGCTGTATGTTGCCTCTTGCAAATCTGTTTTCTACTTCACGGACATCTTGCTAATCCATTTTACCTGGCTTTTCCTTATAAAATGGGGGTGAGTGGCCCTCCATTGATATTTTATCTAACTCTCTAAGATAACACCAGTTTAATCCACAAGTCAACAAACTGAAACAATCAAAGAGACACCAACATCACTCTCAAATGAACTCTGTGAGCTGTTTGCCATGAATAGATACTTCATTAGAGCCAAACTTTCTTACTTTACAGAACTAAATACATTAATAAATTAATAGTTTTGGGGGCTGGAAGTAGCTATCATTTCCTCCTTCTTGCAGTGAGGGGGCATGGAGCAAGATTTAGCAAATTGATCCTGGCTTAATTCCTGCCAATACGTATTATACTGAAAGAAATGAAGTAAGGCCTGGATTCATTACCTTGGCTTGTCTAAAAAGGAGAGAATTGGAAACACAGTGATTATTTAACACTTATTTGACGCAGATTATAAATTGAGGACCAGCAATGAATAATATGCATCACTTTAGTGGTAAAAAGCAGCTGAGTAGCTTTTTCTCCCAGTAATGGTAGAGGCTAGAATTGATATTTTCATGTCACTTTTACTTAAGGAAAAGCAAACATTCCGCTATTCATCTTAGTCAAAAATAAAGAGAAGACTTTTGCTCTCAGCAATATGGAGCAAGAGTGTCGATTTACTCTCCTTACCTCAAAAAACATGAAAACCAGAAAAACATTTGTATTCAGACACTGGATGGCAGTGTTAGGACTGGGATCACCATACTCGCTCCAGTTTGCATACTGGGGGAAGTTTCCAGATGCAATGCAAGGACGGTCGTCACTGCCATTCGTCTCTGAAGACGACTTACATCTATTTATGTAAGTAAAATTACAATTCCAACTGGTTACATTCACAGAAGTAAAAGTAAGAGAATACTCCTGGCTACAGAGTACGGCGCACCAACGACGGGCGCGGCGAATTCTCGCGATAGCGTGAGATCTATAGCCCTGACGTCACCGCCACAGAGACGCTCGCGAGACCAGAGGGTGAGTGGTGTAAGCGGCGGCTAGTCCCGAACGAGGCTTCTGTGCGGGAGACAGGCGTTCATCTACCGTTGCTCTGTTACCATCATGAGCGACCTGGATGGGGTCGAGAGGACCCCTCTCCCCCAAACCTGCAGCCTCACTATTGCCGACCATGACCCGGGAGACTCGGACCCACACCAGTGCCTGAGGCTCCGGGAGGGAACCGAGGCGACACAGGTGATGGCGGAAACGGGTGAGGGAAGCTTGGAGACCGTCGCGATCCCACCGCCCCAGCTTTCAGAGGAGGGGGGAGTACCCTCGGATCCCGCGGACTGTGGCCGTACTCCCCTGACCCGTGTCGATGGGGGTCGCAGCCACGTAGCGATCAAAGGCGGGCAGGAAGAGGCTCCGCCTCCCACGGTGGGCCTGGAAGCAGCCTCTTTGTTGGCGGCAACTGACAGCAGCCCGGAAAATGGCTTTCAGGATTGGGGGAAGGCCCTAGAAACCTGTGGCGCCGAGTGGTCGGGGTCTGAGGTGATGGCAGAGGCGAAGGCCGCGGAAGTGGCGACCGAAAAGAACGTCACCTTCCCTGTAGCAATGGATGCGGAGAGGGCTGAGGTGGTGCGGAAGGAGGGAGTGGAAGAGGAGATGCAGGTGGAAGAGAAGCCCGTGGATGAAGAAGTAGAAGTGGTGGAGGAAAACAGAGTGGAAGAGGAGGTGAAGGAGGAGGCAGGGCCCTGGCCTCTGAATGTGGCTCTCCGCATGAATCCTCTGGAGGCCATCCAGTTGGAACTGGACACTGTGAATGCTCAGGCTGACAGGGCCTTCCAACAGCTGGAACACAAGTTTGGGCGAATGCGTCGACACTACCTGGAGCGGAGAAACTACATCATTCAGAATATCCCGGGCTTCTGGATGACTGCCTTTCGGAACCACCCTCAGTTGTCCCCCATGATTAGGGGCCAAGATGCAGAGATGTTAAGGTATATAACCAATTTGGAGGTAAAGGAACTCAGACACCCTAGGACTGGCTGCAAATTCAAGTTCTTCTTCCGAAGAAACCCCTATTTCAGAAATAAGCTGATTGTCAAGGAATATGAGGTCAGATCGTCTGGCCGGGTGGTGTCTCTTTCCACTCCAATCATATGGCGCAGAGGACGTGAACCCCAGTCCTTCATTCGCAGAAACCAAGACCTCATCTGCAGCTTCTTCACCTGGTTTTCAGACCACAGCCTTCCAGAGTCTGACAAAATTGCTGAGATTATCAAAGAGGACCTTTGGCCAAATCCACTGCAATATTACCTGTTGCGTGAAGGAGTCCGTAGAGCCAGACGTCGCCCAATAAGGGAGCCAGTGGAGATCCCCAGGCCCTTTGGGTTCCAGTCGGGTTAAACTTTGCCCTTGGCAGTACTCCTGCACAAGGTCCCCTACCACCTCATGCTGGAACTGTGCTTGGGCAACAGCAATGGGTATGCGTTTTTTGTTTTGTTTTAATTTTTTGCTGACCTTTCGGCACCCTCTCTTCCTCTGGATATTCAGTTCTTTCAACCTCAAGATTGAGACTGTCGTGGACATGCTTCTCCACTTCCACATTGCCTTCATGCTATTCTGCATTAATACTGTGTGCTGCATGGCCACTGTTCACACTGCTTCTAAGCCAAGCAAATGATGCTGTAAGATTGCACTGCCTTTATCTACACTTCTAGGGGCCCTGTGTTCCCAGGGCCTCCGATCTGCTTACTGCCACCTGAATTTCTAGCTATGTCGAGGAGCCCATGCTGTCTGCTGTGCCTCTAGCCGTAGAGGCACATGGCCTGTGGACAGTTACTGGACATTAATGAGTCAAGGAAGAGAAGCAATGGGGAACTTGTTCTATGTGATTTATGCTACTCCATCCTGCACCTCTGGTCACTTATTGCTGCCTCCCACTAGCTATGCCCACCTGCCTTGGTTTCTGCCAAGGTCCCTTTCTCTGTCTTTCCCCCCTTTTCTCCTATCTCTTAAAAAAAAAAAAAATGACGGCTTAGGAACATCTGCAAAAGCAGGCTTTTTAGTTTATTTTAGTTGTTTCATTTCCGGAGACAGAGAGGTTGTCCTGTAAAATATACTGTTAGAGCTCTTTTTGTCCTCTTTGCTCTCTTCCTAACACACCAGCCCCTTTAGCAACTCCTAGAAGGTTTAAAGGAGACAGAGCTAGATGGAATGAAAGGTGCGGTATAGTTTATAGTAGATGGAAGAACTAAGAGATCGTGTTCCGTGCCCTTAGCAGGGGAAACTGAACAAAAAGCCTGGACAAGAGTTCTTTAAAGAAACACACACAGTGCAACTTTGGATGCTTTCTCTCTTGTTTTTATTTGGCCTAATTTATGTGAAGGTTAATACTATGTCCTTATTTCACTAGTAGTTAGTAAAATCTTATTTTCTGTGTTTCTGCTTATTGGGAAAATTGAACTATACAATCTTTTGCTTTCAACTGGGAACATTTAGAAGAATAACAGTCTTAATTTGCTGTCCAATATAGAGACTTATGTGAATATTTATAACAGTTTTCAACTTGTTCTACTCTGTTAAACTGTATTCTTAGAAACATAGTTTGAATAACTTGGTGTCTACCAGACTTGTCAAATTGTTGTCTTCATGGAAAATTAATCTACAAAAATGTGTGGCTTGTTTGATTGTCTCACTTGGTAATTTGCCCTGGTAACAATTTAGTAATTGATGTGTCTCTTTTCCTAAATTGCATAAATACCTGTGAGATTACTCTGTCAAATTGGAAGTGTACCACTGGCATATTTGTCTTCCTTTACTTGCATGATGGTTAAAATAAAAGCATGTCACTACTAGATTTCTTATTTTTCACCCTGCCCACAAACATGCTCAAATGAAAATTTTCAACTTAATGACAGATTATGGAGTCATTAAATTTCTTAAAAGGACAAAATAAGCATTATCCCAAAGGTAAGAAAATAGGGCACAAAACTATGCCTTCCAAGGTAGGGAGGGTAATTATTGCTGTTGTTTTCCTTTAAAATGTAACAGTTGCAACTGCTTACTCATGATGTCACTTCTTTCCTCCATTTCTGTGTCTGTAAATGATATTCTCAGGCCATTCAGCCTTTCTTTTATTCGCTTGTGCATTTAATAAGCAGACATCAGGGAGTATCTATCATATGTGATGTACTCTTCTATTCTTATACTTTCTGTAAAAACTTGTTCATTCTTGTCTTCAGACTTCACTACCACCCATTTCTATCTGTCAAATCCTTCAAGGCCTGTCCTTGTTTTTGTTTTTGGCAGCTGGCTGGTTTGGGGATCAAATCTGTGACCTTGGTGTTATAAGCCTGTGCAAGGCTTGTCCTTGGTAACTCCTCTGCCTTGTAGTCTTTCTGTTCCCTGTAGGGAAGATAAAATGTTTCTTTATGTACTTAGTGTACTTTGTAGGAACCTCTGTTCTAGAAAGTAACACATAATTATTCATTATAGTGAATTCCACAAATATTTATTAAGGCATTCTGTTAGGCCCAGGGAAGAGAAAAAGAATAAGAGAAAGTCCATTCCCTTCATTGTTAAAGAATTGGGGAAGGGCTGTTATGCAAACAAACGGAGAATGATACAGTAAAATAAAATACAGAGATGTATTTTCACACGTTTTCCACATTTTCACTCTTACTAGTTTCAAAATTGAAAGTAAGCATGGAGTGCCTTTTACATCCCTCACTGCATCTAGTATAATGTTTTGTACATAGTTGTCAGCAGGTAAATATTTATTGAATGACAGAATGAATGAACAACTGAGATGGGGAAAAAGAACAAAATAACCTAGTGCTGAAAATTTTTTTGTGTTTTTGTTGCGGGGAGGCTGGCTGGTATGGGAATCTGAACCCTTGACCTTGTTATAGAAAGAATTTTAATAAGATAATGGAAAGAAGAAATGGTTTTCAAGGCATTTGTAAAAATGATGTCAAAAAGGTTTGCAAAACCATTCCTAAATAACAGCAAAATTTCTCATTTTAGTAATTAGAAAAGTTTCAAACACTTTAACATTTAATCTTTCACTTGCCATTTTAACAGCATTACTTAATTTTGGGTCGCCTTTTGTGGTTTTGTACATTTTAAGGTGGTTATTACACTGGAAATAGGAGAGGGTTAGACTGTAGACATTTGCTGTCCAATACAGTAGTAGCCTTTAGCCACCAAAGGCTTTTGAGCATTTGAAATGTGGCTAGTCTAAACTTAGATTGTAAAAATATTGGATTTCAAAGACTTAGTATGGAAAAGAGTATAAAATATCTCAATTTTTTCATATTGATTGCATGTTGAAATATTTTTGATATTGTGTTAAATATTAAAATTAATTTTCCCTGTTTTTTCATTGTTTAATGTGGCTATTAGTAAATTTTAAATTACATAGGACAGCAGGGCTCTAGACTTCCTGAAAGCATAAAATTCTAATTCTCAAAGCAAAATATCTGTAAAAATTAATCATGTTACTGCTTCCCATAAATTTTTTGTGACTCTTAAGACAAGGATTATCTGGCTAAAATTCAAGGGGTAAAGTAGAGATAGAGGCCAATGTGTAAAAAGAGGGTAAAATATCTTTAATGAACTTGTTCTCGAGTACCTAAGATATACTGAGTACTTTGCAAAATGTAATGTGCATCACTTTCTGGATACGGATAGGGTAGATTTGGGTGCCAAATTGACACATCTTTATGTTAACTTTCTAACAACATTTAAGACCTATAGATACCTATCCTTTCTAAAAGAAAATTCTCAGTATTTTTTAGTTTACAGATGTACATGATGCTCAGAAAATAAAATAATTTCAGTCATTAAATATACTTTTGTGTATCTTTACATGGGCTCCATATTTTAACAGCTGGCTAGGAACAGAAGGGGAGTGTATCTGAATCCAGTATTGCATCAAGTGAATTCAATAAGTGCTCACCACTTGAAGAAAGTGCATACTTTATATTTGAAAATTAGTGGCCTTGTAATTGTGGCAATTTTGCCATAATTTCTTATTGGATACTATCACAAAGTATTACATGGAATAGTAAAGTAGAGGTTGTTCTTGTCCTTGAGGAACTCACTCTAATTGAGGGGGGGTACCATTCCTTGGATATTTCCTCCTTTTCTCCAGCAAATGCACACACTAAAGTCAGCCATCGCACACAAGCAAACTCAGATGGGAACAACCTGGCTGAGAAGAGGTGTCAGACATAATCAGGACCAACTTCCCCTCCCTCAATATTAATATATAATTGAAGTACTAGACTGTATAGAAGTGACAGGCTCTTTATCCATTCATTAGTATGGGGGTGTTCTACTTGAGAGCAGTAGTTTCTTCATGTTTACTTTAAATGCTTTGAGCTCTGAAGGGCCACCTTGGTCCGTTTCCTATGACCTCAGAGATTCTTAAAACCTGCAGAAGACTTTCCATCAAGCCACGTTAGGAAAAATGTGGATGTCGAATTTTGGACTTCACATTTTTAGGATTTGCTTTTAAGGTAATTTTCTTGACAACAGGCAGGAAGAAATTGTTCAATTAAAAATGGAAGGCCCTGTTAACACCAAGGTCAAGGGTTCGGATCCCCATACCAGCCAGCCACCACCCCCCACCACTGCCAAAAGAGCATCACTTAGGTACGTTAATTTTTAAAAATATCCAGATGTCTTAGAAATGGCCTGATGAACAGGGAAGACACACTACATGTAAACTGGGATTAAATTCGAGTTTTACAATTACCACATAGTGCATTAGCCAAAATAAACTACTCTGAGCCTCAGTTTCCTTATCCATAATGTAGGGATTATAATACCTGTATTATAAGCTAATGTTCTAGGATGTATTTGGAGAATGTATTATTAGGTTGTAGAGAGGATAACAGTAACAGCAAACATTTGAGAGCTAACTACATGCCCGACACCACGCTAAAAGATTCCAAGGATTAACATAGTTGTAATAAGAGGTTTGACTGAAAACACCAAGCACAATGCCTGGCATATAATATGTAATTAATATTAACTTCCACTTGTCTTCCTCTCAATTTAAATTTCTCATTTAATTTACATCCAGACACAAAGTCATCTAGTTTCATGGTTCTCAAATCTGGCTGCTCATTATATATAGATGCCAGCTTTGAAAAAATACTGATGTCCAGTCTACCCCAAATCCATTAAATTAGATTAGACCCTAAGGTGCAGCCAAGTTTGAGAATCATGAATAACCCTCTCCTTGAACTCAAGTGAGAGAATACCCACTCTCTTCCCAATTTTGTCAAATTGACTCAGAAATTCCACCTTATAACATCCAGCTATACCAAAGGGCCTGGCATGTAGTAGGCTCTCAGTACATATGCTCTATATTTTGTTCCTATTTTTTTGCAGAATGGTATTAACCATTAAGAGCTCTTCAAGCCCATTAACAGATGTCCTTTGTCTTTCAAATTCCCTTGTAAAAAGAGACATGACCTTTCAGTGATCTCCTTTACTTCTACTATTTGCCCTTCCAAAGTTTCTAAATATGTTATTAGATTTTTGGTATTGTTTATTAAGGTATAATTTACATACAGAGCACAAGAATGTTCATAGCAACTTTATTCATTATAGTCCCAAACTAGTAACAACCCAAATGTACAACAAATTAATAAACAAATTGTGTATTCATACAGTGTAACACCACTTAGCAGAAAAAAGGAACAAACTATTGATCATGCAACAACATGGATGAATCTCAAAAACATGTTAAGTGAAAGACACCAGACAAAGGAGTACATATGATGGTACTTCAAAAAGTTCATGGAAAGATTCGTACTACCTTTTTTTCGTGGCTGGCCAGTATGGGGATCCAAACCCTTGACCTTGGTATTATCGATACATATTATCTTTTAATTACATTTTTCCATGAACTTTTTGAAATACCCTCATGCTTTATAATTCCATGCATATGAAGTTCAATAGCATGACAAACTTCTGTATGGTGAGTGAAATTCAAAGAGTTGTTGTCTCAGGGTCCGGGGGAGTAACTAGAAAGAAGCTTGAGCAGATTTTCAAGGGTAATAGTAATACTCCATATTTTGATTTGGGTGATGACAACAGAGGTGTACCCATTTGTCAAACATCAAATTATATGCCTAAGATTTATGCATTTTAGTGTAAGTAAATTATACCTCAATAAATAAGATGTTTAAATATCGTTGATAGGGCTGGCCGTGGCTCACTCAGGAGAGTGTGGTGCTGATAACACCAAGGCCACGGGTTTGGATCCCATATAAGGATGGCCGGTTAGCTCACTGGGTGAGCATGGCGCTGACAACACCAAGTCAAGGATTAAGATCCCCTTACTGGTCATCTTTTAAAAAAAAATAAAAAATAAAATAAAAATAAATAAATAAATAAATAAATATTGTTGAGAATTCAAAAACTGGAACTCCATTTGCCTATCTCCAGTCTTTATGGCTTCTCTCCCCCTGTGGTTAAACAAAAGTTGCTGTGTCTACTTGCAAGACTGTATTTGCAAGTTCTCACTGTTGTTTTGCTTATAATTTCATTTATAATTCCAACCTTGGAACTACTTTTTAAACTTATACTCCCTCAATTCCAGGCCAAAATTGATCTTTTTAAAAATTCTCTTAACTTACAAACTAAGAGGTCTGTCATCAACTGGTCAGTGAAGTCTGCTCAGGACATATTGTTCCGGAGATAGTACTGGCATACGCAAAGATGAACTCCCTGGGGCACTCTCAAGAATTTCTCTGAGTTTCTTTTCTCCATTTCTGAACATTAACATGCCCACAAAATGCTTCTTTCTGACTTCAGCTCCAACCTGCTTCTCTCCATTACTCTAAAGCAGTGGATTCACAGAAGGTGGTCCCTAAACCAGCAGCATCAGCACTGTCTGGATCTTCTTAGAGATGCAAATTTTTGGACCCCACTTCTGACGTACTGAAACAAGCTGTGGAGCTAGGGCCTAGCAACCACGTTTTAACCAGTGTTTTAGGTGATTCTGATTCGTGCTAACACTTGGGAATCATTGCTTTAAACCCTGTTGCTTCTTCAGTTTCATCTCCAGTTGATTCCATTTCCTTAATTAAGTTTTCATCATAAAAACAAAACAGAGCAAAACAAAATATTTACCTATATGAATAATCACAAATGAGTTCCCTACCCCATGCAGTCACAGTTCGGATATCCAGTTCTGCACCAACTTTATATCTGTCTTCATAATCTTCTCTAGAAATTACTAGATATATCAGGATCTCCTGTGTATACTTTTATTTTGTAATCCTATGGTTCAGTATCACTATCCCCATTTAGTAGATAAGGGAACAGAGTCTCAGCAAATAGAAGTGTATTACCCAAGACGTAAGTAACATAGGCCACATTCAATTAGAGTTTCTCATGTCAAGCTAAGACACCTTGAACCATATCTCAGCAGTCTACATGCCATAAGAATGTATCTAAAATTCCAATAAACTATGAAATTCCAATTAACTATGAATCGCTTGGCCTTAGTTGAAAGTTATTCTTAATCCACTCATGAATGGCTTTTGAAATGTATATGTCTATTTACTTATCTTTATTTATGTTAAACAATAGAAGGTCTCCAAATCCTATCATATTATAACTGTTTCCTGTCAGTTATATAAAAATGTAACTCTTAATATTTACTGCCAGAATTAAATTGTTTGGTTGTACTTTTCCTCAGAAGAACAGAATAGACCAAAGCAGTTCAAATGTTTTAATATTCTTCTGGAATTTGGCTGCTGAGATGTAAAGAACTGTTGATACCACTAAGAAATGCAGATAATGTTTATTTATTGAGGTTTAATTTAGTCAGTAGAGTTGTTGTTTATAACAGGCACTTAACACTTAATTCTCATCCTCTTCACCAAACTCCAACTTCATTTAGAACAATGCAATTGAGTTGTGTTCAGATGGCTCCAAAAACAAGAGAGAACAAATAAGACTCATTTTCCTTTCTTAATGGTTCTTAAAGAGTTCACTAACTGAAATATCAAGAGATTGCAGCTGTCCAATCATGCCAGCAAGACTAACAACCAAGTTCATGTATACAGTTCTAAGATGCTATAGATTGATTATATCATGAGCAGTCATTTGGAGATGTTAAAATGTGAAAAAAAAAAAAAAATGTGTGTTTTAGAATGGAAAAGATATGTGCCGTGTAAATTGAGTAAGTTTTGTGCTTTTCCCCCAGTACTTTATCATAATGCTGCTCACCATTTCAGAAAATCTCACTACCCAAAGCACTGCTTACAGTAGTTTCATACACTGGTGATTCTATAGGTATAACCATCTAACTGCTTCATCATGTCATAGAGTGTAGGCATGCGGAAGCATTTAGATATTGAAATAGATATTTTAAAAATTAATTCCTTTTATTTCTCCTTTAAATTACAACTAAGATGTTATATTGATTTTTTTTTTTTAATTGTGTATTATAGTATACTATCTGGGATGGTGATATGTTATTTTTAAGAAAGTGCCTTCTCATTTTATATATTGTGTAGGGTTGCAGGATAGTATAACGACTGGGTGCACAGGGTAGAGTCAGATTACCTGGGATCAGATTGTGGCTCCACCATGTGCTGTGTGATCTTGGACAAACCACTTGATCTCTCTTTGCCTCAGTTCCCTCTTAGGCAAAGTAAAGTGGAGGTCATGACATTATCACTTCGCAGGGTCCTTGTGAGGATTAAATGAGATAACACACATTTAAGTGCATAAAAGTGTCTGGTATATAGAAAGCAATAAAAAAAGTATTGAATATATATAAACAGAAACTATCATTCTGAAAAACAAACTTTAAAAGAGTAGCAATAGGGAATATTTCATAAATTTTCCAATATTTACTGTATACTTTACTAAAGTCATTACTATTTGTATTATGTTTGGATTTTTGTTAAACTTATCTCTTGCCAAATGAAAATTACCTTAGATTTTTATGGATATTTTTCCATAGAATCATAAGTTACTCATGTACCTTTTCTGTGTAGTGAGGTTTATTGTCAACTGCCAATAGAATAGGCTCAATTGTATACAAAAATGTACTATATTCTAATGTGCAAAAAATGTAAAATACAACTCATAGCTACAATATATATCTACCCAACTTGAAAAACCAGCATAAATCATATTATTCATTTTGGTAAAACCTTTTTCATTTAAAACATCAAGTTTCATTAAAACATTCTGTGAGAGATTTACTGGGCTATACAATAGTGGATGTTAAGAAGAAGGTGCCATGCAGCCATCATTGTCGACCTGGAATGAAGAGACTGAGCTTCAAGAAACAACCAAGAAAGTTAAAAAGTAGAGGATAAGTGTTAAATTGATAGCAAAGGATTTAAAGAGTTATAGAAATTCAGAGGTCTATCAGAACGGTAAGGTAGTTAAGGAAGGCTTTGCACAGGAGATGGGAGGAAGCATTTTGACAATATATGTACGGCTGTGAACAAGTTAACTTCTCTGTGATTCCTGGGTCCTTGTTTATGAAATTTAATGCACTTAAAATGCCTAGTGCAATCTACATGAACTAAGTTTTAAAGAATGGGCAGGCTGTTATGAGTGGAAAATGATTCAGTTGACAGAAATAATCAAAGCTAGGGACAGGGATGTTTCGAGTAGTAGAGAGAGAAATCTTTTAAAAATCTTTGTCTGAACACAAAAAAGAAAAAAGTCCACATGTAATTTTATGTTTTATTTTATTTTTTTGGCAGCTGGTTGGTACAGGGATCCGAACCCTTGACGTTGGTGTTATAACACCATGCTCTAACCAACTGAGCTAACCAGCCAGCCCCGACATATAATTTTATATAAAGTTCTGTAATAGCAAACTTTTTTTTTTTTTTCCTGCATGGCAAATCAACTTTCAACTTTTACTACTTCTCTACATCTTGGCTTATGTTATAATCCAAGGCAGTTACTCCTTTAACAGTGCGAAGATACTTTAGGAAAAAAAAAGCAGAATAGTGTCAAAGAACAATTCAGTCACTTAATTATAGCACACTGTTTACTTGTTTACAAAGAAGGTAAATCAGCAGATTGATTTCATCCCACAAAGGAAACAAAAAGATTAAGAGAAAGAGGAAGGAGAGGAGAGATATAATTGCTAACCATTTAATTTGAGTTTTTATTGGAAAAATAAGCACTATACTTTTCAAATGATTTGAAAGTCACTTTTATTTGCCTCTTTATTTTGATGGTGGTTTGATTTTTTTTTTTTAAGTAAAATCACTAAACTTGTACAATAGTAGCATAGAAATAATCTGAGGTGTCTTGTATGATTGTGCTTTAGCCAGGGTGGACATAGCTTAAATTATAAACAATGAAGATTAAAGTACAAGGAAGTATAAGTTCATGCTGCCTACTTCTAAGAGAACTTTTGTTCTTCATAACTACTTAATGTTATAATGCCACTAATTCATAGGGGTTTAAATTAATTCTGTGGGGTAGGACACCAGAATTATTAGTGTTCATTTTCATCTACGATTTTTTTTTTTTTTTTTTTTGGTGGCTGGCCAGTATGGGGATCTGAACCCTTGACCTTGGTGTTCATCTAAGATTTTTATTCTCTAACATTCTTGGTCTGTTCAAAATATTGAAACATTTTCAGTATACAAAAATACTGTGATATTAATATCTAAGAGAAAAGCCATTATCATGTGTATGCTGGTCATCATGATCAATGTGGTACAATTTTTTAAAATTATCATGCCCTTCAACAAAAAAAGTAAAATTGCTATCTGGTGAGTTAATCTTGTTTGCACCTTTTTTTTTTTTTTTTTTTAATGGGATAGCTGATTAGCTGGCAGGCAGCAAAGAGGTCAGTCTGGACACACGGTCCTTAAGTAGGCTGACTTAGAGTACAAAATAAAGCTGCAGTGGGAGGCTGTTTCTTTGTATTGTCTGCTAGTGTACTTCCCTCAGCACCTCATTCATAGTTGAACTGGTCCTACCCTACTTCCCTCACTAGAAGTGTCAATATACATCCTGTTTTTCTCTAAATTCTTTTTCTCTACATCTTTAGTTCTGAACCCTTTATTTGAAAGTGATCATAATCTGGGGTGCTCAAAATAGAGTTTGTGTTACAAAGAGTTATAATCTTTTAAGCATAAATATACAAAATTTAATTTACCCTTTGGACTTGCCTTTTTCTAAGGATTAACACCATTATGTGCACACTCTAACGAACTAATTGCAATGGGTTAAATGTGTCCCCCAAAAGTTCATGTGTTAGAAACTGATCCCCACTGTAACAGTGTTAAGAGGATGGGAAATCCAACTATGGTATTTGAAGGTTGGGGCCTTTGAGAGGTGATTGGATCGTGAGGACTCCGTCCTTATGAATAGATTAATCCATTCATGGATTAATGTATTAATGGTTTAGTGGGTTATAATGGATGCCGAGTTGCGGCTTACAATCGGAGAGCACCTGAGAAAGCTTTTGCCCTTCTCACAATGTGATTGCCTGCATCACCATGGGACCCTGTAAAGAGTCACCAAGAAGAAGACCTTCACCAAATGTGTTCCCTGTACTGTGGACTTCTCAGCCTCCAAAACTGTAAGAAATAAATTTCATTTCTTTGCAAATTATCAGTTTCAGGTATTCTGTTACGAGCAACAGAAAATGGACTAATAACACTAATAATAGTAAGTATTTTAAGAGACAATAGTTTAAGTGCCTGCAAATAGCTGATTATTGCTTCTGTCCTGCAGTGAATTACCACAGGAACAAATTTGGCAAATATTTGCTGACTTCATGCCCATAGGCATTATGAAGCAGGAACTATATCTTAGATTAAGATTATAAAGTGAGGAAAAGAGACACATAATATGCATCATTACTTTTTTTTTTTTTTTGCTACTCATATTAGTTAAAAGTGAAGAGGAAATATTGTCCAATTGTTTTGTATACATTGGCCAAAGTGTATACATTTTAAAGTCTGTTAGGCAAATTGAAATAATCCTTTATTGTGTCTTGTTAGGATGAGAAAAGTCTCCCTTTCAGCTGCTCCTGATTTTTAAAATCATCACACAACACAGCGACACTTCTGTTTAAAAATCAGACTCTGCTCATTTCAATTCTTTGGTAATAGCCATGCATAGACACCTGAAAAAAGTAAGGCCAGTGAGTTGGTGACTCCACTTTGTGATTCTTGAAAGCCCAAGACCTAACTGACTTGAATAGACAATAACCTTTTTTACTTTTTAAGTAAATATGAGACAGTTAATAGCTTAGTGCCTTAGGTATTCAGAGGCTTAGGAATCCACATTAACACAGTTCTCACATGCATGAATTTGGTCTACATCCATGCGTGTAATCAAATTTCTTTTCCAGACAGATTAAACGCGTAGCATCTTGTAACAAGACAAAGGAATGCGCTTGATCGACAGGCGCATCACCGGCGCAGCGAGTTCTCGCGCGATGATGAGAGGCCACCGCCCTGACGTCACCGGTTGCCGTGGCAGCCCCCGCCCGAGAGGAGAAGAGGGGCGGTACTAACTGCCGGTCGAGGGGGAGAGCGGCTGCGGCAGAGGACGGGTCTTCTTCTCACGCAGGTCGGACTTCTACCAAAATGAGCGGCCTGGATGGGGGCAACAAGCTCTCTCTCGGTAATACCTGCGGCCTTGCTACTCCTGAACATGCCGCAGGAGATCCGGACCTAAACCAGGGCCAGGGCCTCCGCGAGGAAGCCGAGGTGACGCAGGCGATGGCGGACACAGGTGGGAGCAGTTTGGAGACTGCTGTGGAGGGAGATGCACCTCGGGATGCCCCGAACTGTGGCCCCGCGCTCCATATCCGAGTTGCTGGGAGTCGCGGCGGAGCAGCTACCAAAGCGGGGCAGGAAGATGCTCCGCCTCTCACGAAGGACCTGGAGGCCGCCTCAGCCTCCGTGGTAGCTGACAATAGCCAGAAAAATGGCTGTCAGCTCGGAGAGCCGCGCATCCCTGCTGGGCAGAAGGCTCTAGAAGGCTGTGGCGCAGGGGAGTTGGGGTCCCAGGTGATGCCTGGGGCGAAGGCCAAGGAAATGACGACTAAAAAGTGCACCATCTCAGCAGCAGCGGAAAAGGAGGGAGAAGCAGAGGCGGTGATGAAGGAAAAGAAGATGGTACAGAAGGAAAAAAAGGTGGGAGGAGGAGTGAAAGAGGAGACGCAGCCCAGGACCCCGAAGATCAATAACTGCATGGACTCGCTGGAGGCCATTGATCAAGAGCTGTCCAACGTAAACGCCCAGGCTGACAGGGCCTTCCTTCAGCTGGAGCGCAAGTTTGGCCGGATGCGAAGGCTCCACATGCAGCGCAGGAGTTTCATCATCCAAAATATCCCAGGTTTCTGGGTCACGGCCTTTCGGAACCACGCCCAGCTCTCACCTATGATCAGTGGCCAAGATGAAGACATGATGAGGTACATGATCAATTTGGAGGTAGAGGAGCTTAAACACCCCAGAGCAGGCTGCAAATTCAAGTTCATCTTTCAGGGCAACCCCTACTTCCGAAATGAAGGGCTGGTCAAGGAATATGAGCGCAGATCCTCTGGCCGCGTGGTGTCTCTTTCCACTCCAATCCGCTGGCATCGTGGCCAAGATCCCCAGGCCCATATTCACAGGAACCGGGAAGGGAACACTATCCCCAGTTTCTTCAACTGGTTCTCAGACCACAGCCTCCTAGAATTCGACAGGATTGCTGAGATTATCAAAGGGGAACTGTGGCCCAATCCCCTGCAGTACTACCTGATGGGCGAAGGGCCCCGCAGAGGACTTCACGGCCCAGCAAGGCAACCAGTGGAGAGCCCTAGGTCCTTCAGGTTCCAGTCCGGCTAACCTCTGCCCTTGTGAGAAGCTCCTGCACAAGTTTCCTTACCACCTCCTCTTGGACCTATGCTTGGCCAACAGCATGCAGTCTTCTGTCTGCTTTCTCTTCATACTGAATTATTTTGTCCTTTGGTTCTTCTAAATCTTCAACGGTCACTTGGAAGATTGTCACTTACATGCCTGTGCTCTTCCTCTGGGCCTTCGTGCTTTTCTGCATCGTTGTCAGTGTGTTCCAAGTGCATGGCCTGTTTCTATGCCAAGCACATGATGCTGTAGATATGCACTGCCTGCCTTTGCATGGCTTGGGACTATGGTCTTCTCTCAGTTTTTTGAGTGGTTCTCTACCACAAGGAAGCTTGATAGATCTTTACAAATAGCTAGCTGGGCTTCAGACTTTATGCTGGCTGTGCTCCTGTTACCCATGTACTTATGGCAAGCTCTTTGAGTTTCACCACTGCGAGATGAAACTGATATCCCAACCCAGCCATCAACCCAAACAGGACATTCCAGGCTACCATTAACTTGTTCGCAGCCGCTTCCCTGGGCCATCCACCCTACTGGTTATCTGGTAGATCAAGCAGGTGACTGGTGGGTGACTGCTAGGTATGAATGAGGTAACAGAAAAGAAATGTTCTATGTTATCATGTTGGTGTTCCTGTACCTTTGGTTACTCTGCATCCTGACCAACTACTGGTGAGTATGAAGGCCTATGCTATAGTCCACTCCTACTTGCTGTCACCTTCTGGTTGAGCTTTGCACCGCCCACCATTATCTCCCTCCTGAGGAACCTTCTGTGGGCTTAAACTCCTAGGCAGGAAAACTATAAACCCAGTTGGCTGTTAGGCAGGTTGGGCAGTTATATGTGACAGTGCCCAAAGCAAGGCTGGAACAGGGTGCCTTCCAGCAGTTAGTCCTTCTGAGCCTTAGCCAAGAAACCACCCTTAAGCTAGGCAGCTTTGTTAAGCAACTCCTCTTTCTCTTTCCTGCACCCACTCTGAACATGACAAAGTTGCCAGGCTGGGGGCACTGAGGGAGAGGTATTTTTGTAATGTGGGGCTTGTTACGCTTTTCTTTCCCCTGCAACTCCCCAACCTCCCCCCTCTTCCTTTCTCCCTTTCTCTCAAGTAGTTACAGGTCAGAAACAGACAACAAAACTGGGAAAGCAGGCCTTTTGCTTAATTTTCTTTCCCCTTGACTGTGTCCAGAGAGAGAAAAGTACCATAAAGTAGACTCCAAATCTCTTACTGCCCTCATTCCTCTGCCTCACTTCTTTAACAAGGCCTGAAAGTTGCAAAGGGAGCCCTAGGTTAATTGCTTAGTTATGGACACTGTTCTTTTAGGCTAACTCTGACATCCCCACCCCTTTTCCCTATTCATTCTACCAAAACCCATTTCTTGAGCTTTAATTTGAGAAGCTGGGACAGAGAGAAGGGCCTCATAGTGAGCAATAGGTGAGCTAAGAGCAACCAAAACTTAGCTTCACTCCACTTTTCTTAAGATGGAAATTCTTTTTTGGCCATAGACCGCCTAGAAATGACCCATGGTAGCATTTTGTATGTCACCCCTGTTCTCTGTACTACTTGATTACTGTCCTGATGTCCCATGGGCCTCCAATCCTATTGCCTGGCTTTTGTGGCCCTCAGTCCTCAGCTTCTGCATTGCCTTTCCTGCTTCTGTCCTAATAAATGAGACTGCAGGCTGCAGTCTGCAGTCTGCATTGGGGGAGATCTCAAGCCTCTTCCTAGGGGTAAGGGGATGTGGAATCGTCTGGATTTCCAGGACAAGTTCCAGTAGGTGGGACAGGGCTGTCTTGGCTGTGAGGATGTATGGTGGTAGTGACGACCATGCACCTCACCCTTTCTCCTTATGAAGGCCTTGCTCTAAGCTCCCTAAAGATTTAGGTGGTCAGGATACCAGCAGTGGAGAGGGTGTTCTAGGCTGGGGAAATTGAGTAAAAGCCCAGAAGCAGTAATGAGCCTGCTGTGAAAGGCAGACAGGAAAGACTGAAACCCTGCAGGATCCAGGGTTGGAGGGGAGGCCTCTGAGGCACTTCCCACTGTAAAGGTGGGAGAATAAAAGTGGTTGAGGTTTAAATGGATGTTTGGAGGAGGTTTTCCTCCCATTTTTCACAACTCCTTGAATTCACCAGTAGATTTTTGTTTTATTCAAGGAGTAACCTTTTTGTATATGGAGGATTAATGGTATATGCCTTTTATTTTACTGTTTTTGAGTAAAATCCTATTATTTCTCCATTTCAGCCTACTGGCAAAATTGATGTTTACAGGCCTGCTTTTTGCTTGTAATTGAGAACATGTACAAAAATTTCAAATTTATGTCCTGTGCAGTATGAAGACTTCAGTGAATATTCATTAATAGCTTGTTCTGCTCTCTGTTTATATATAGCTCTACTCTTAGAAATATAATTTGAATAATGTAATCTTTCAAGTTTGAGGATTTTACAAATTGTTGCTATGTCTTGTGAAAGTAATCTCAAAAAGAAAATATAACTCTGTTGTTTTATTTGATATTTCTTGCCCTAGTAATTATGTACTTGACGTTTATGTTCCTAACTAGTATAAGAAATAGTGAAATTACTCTGTCAAACTAAATGAAGATCAGTAATACTTCTGTCTTCTCCTATGTGTTTGAAAGAAAAAGAAAATGTCACTGCTGTATTTGTTTTCACCTAAATAATAAAAATAAATAAAAGTTCTGTGTTGTCTAGGTTAATAAAAGGTGGAGAAATCTTTCAAGTTAGCCAATGGTGGCAGTAACCATCATCCTGAAAATATAAAAAAAAATAACCCAAAAACCCCGAAACTTCCAAAGTTTTTTGCTTGAAAAATGGTAAATAAGAAGCCCACTTGCAACTGCATACTCATGAACATATTTTTTCCTATACAACCTGTGCAGTTTTTGGTGGTAATTGAAGCACTGTATATTGATTTTATCACTTAAAATACTGTTTCCAGTGGAAAACTTGTCTATGCATCATCCTTGTTTATGACATTCATGTTGACTATGCTCTCCTTGGTCTAATTCTCTGAATGAGCTTAACATAGACTTTTGGAAAAATTAATTATTGTGTATTCTGTGAGTGCTACTTAAGTTCTTTTCCTACAATACTGTGGTGCTTTAAAAAGAATACCAAAAAATTTATGACTGAAATAAAATGTTTAGAAACAAATGATATCAGTTCAGATATCACAACTTCAATTACCAGTAATGATAGTTTTGTCGTTAAATAGCTATTACATGAAGATTAGAAGGATAAATAATGCTTCATTCTCTGTAGTAGAGAGAAGGAGGGCTATGGATGCTGCCAAATCTGTGAAAATGAATAACCAAGTATTTTTAGCCATCTAAGTAAAAATTTGACATAAATGACCCCAAATTTCTGATTTGAGTTAGCAACTGTTAAGTATACAATCAGACTTGCTGACTCTTGGTGTAGTTCTTACTTGCGACTTCTACTTGCTGAGGTGTAATTTCTTCTAGGCCTCGAGAACTTTAAATATTAGGGAGCTAGGTTTTTTTTGCAGCTCTACATCTTAATCCTAAATTCCGCTAACAATGTGCACTTTTACCTTTTCAGTTCGGTGATTGATTTCTGCACTGTCAACCACCTGTTTCAGGCTTTATCCCTTTTCTATTCCTGTTCTGGACATAACCAGAAAATGTCATTTTTTCTGGCCCTTGGTTTATTATCAGCTTTAGTCTAATCAATAGTATTTATTCTTCTAACAGGCTGGTGCCACTCATTTGTTACAGATTAACCTGGTTTCTGTTCTGTTTAGTCTAATAAAATTAATGATTAAATTAGACTCAATTAGGCATTTTATAGATTTCACTTTACTAACCAATTGGTTCACTCCTGTATCTCTGTTCCACTTCTTTGAATTACCTTGTTTTTTTCTTCCTCAATTCTTGACCCCAGTTATTCTTTAGGCAGTTAAGAGACTTTCTCATCCTCTGGTCACCAAAGAAGTATTATCATTTTAGTCTACTTAGGCCATATTGCCTTGGGAGTAGTAGTGACACACTTCATAATTTTCCTGGTCCCCACACAAACTCCTTGGGCTTCCTTTTCTATTCTGGTCATTCAGCTCAAGCCAGACACCCATAAAAGGCTTCTCTGCCCTTCCTTACTCAGGCCCTCCTCTATATTACTCCTGCTGCTGCTGCTGGTCTATCTCCAGTTAACCCACACTTCCTTAAATCAGTTTTTATCATTAAAAACAAAAAAACCCTTACCTATTTTCTTAATTATCGAGTTCCCTGCCCCATGGAGTCACAATTTTATCTTGGATATGTGATTTTGCTTCAGGCACATTATTCCCTGGCTTCAGTGTCCTCAAGAGAGCTGAGATATGTCAGGCACTTCCATGTGTGCTCTTATGTTGCCTTCATAATCCAGTGACACAGGTTTTACTATTTCTATCTAAGTAGTTGAGAAAACAGGCTCAGAAAGTTGAAGTAAATTGTTGAAGATGCAAACCACAGACTGTTTTCTGATTTCAAGCTAGGGTATGTACCTTCCATTGTATTACAGCCATTTGTTCTAAATTTGGCATAAAAACATTAACAAGAACCCTATTTCCAGGCTTCACTTGAAGGTTATTCTTAATCCATTCATGAATGGCCTTAGAAATGGGAACTTTTTATCATGTGATCTGTTTTAATTAATACAGGTTTCTGTAAAGTTACAGATTTAAAACACTCCTGAATTTACGTATGTAATCTTGATGTTTGCTGCATATGAATGAAATTAACACTGTTCCCTTCATCAAAGGCAGTAAGTACACTAAAAGTACTTTAAATATTGTATTATACTCATGGAATTTAGATGCTAAGTAAGAACTATTGACATTTCTATTAAATTTAGAGAATGAATATGAATTTTTTAATTATTTCAATTTGGTGATTGCTTTTAACAGACAGTAATTTATTTCTTTTCTTCTTTATTAAACTTTGACTATTACCAAGAAATTACCAAGGCCAAAGTACCAAGAAAGTAAAATAAGGTGGTCATTTTTTCCAAAAGGTCTGCAAACAGGTGCATAGTACAAGAACCTGATTGTCAGGAAGTCTATGTGCTGTTGTAATTGTCATTCTAAGTAATGGCCCAACTTCTCCATAGGCCCAGATATCCCATCTCCTACCAAGTTTACTTGAAGACCAGTTTTCATTACTCCTCCATTTAGCTTACCTCAGCACTAGCGAGGGAAATTTGCTAACTATTCAAGGTACATGTGAAACAGAATACAAAAGAAGAGTAGGCCTGTTTATTGAAGACCTTAACATGTGTGGCTTCCAAGAAGAGCAGATTCATTATACATTTTAGGACTCCTGTGGTTCTTGGGTTTTTATTTTACTCTTCTAGGTAAGTTTATATTATAGATTTGTTTTAATTTCTTTTACTAAATTATAAATTTAGTACAGAGCCTGTGTCTTCATTTCTAATCCCTTACATGTCCTAGCATGATGTGATTATTAAATTGAAGTGTGGTGTTAGACTGAGACTTTGTCTCAGTCTGGATTTAGTACTGGAAGACTTTATGGGTCAATCAATTAAAAGCAAGATTTCTGGGTCAAACTTGTGCTCAGGTACAGACTGTGTCCTTTAGTGACAGGGCAACTTTAAGCATAGTATTTAACCTCTTTGAATTTCAATTTTCTCATCTGTATAATTTTAATAATTATACACTTATGGTTGCTGTAGGGAGTAAACACAGTAATGTACATGAAGTAGCCTGGTGAGGAGTCAGCACTCATTATCCTAGTTTACTATTAATTCTGAGGATGGTTCTAGAGACCAACAAGAGACACCTTTCTCAATTCATCCTATGTGGACTGGACCATATTGGGTGAGCTGGCATGCCCTCATGACTTTGATAATAGCAGTCAGATGTATTCCAGTCTTGCACTAATCTGGAAGCCAACTCTTACGATAACCTTGTGCTCAAGGGCCTGAAGAAGAGGTAAGGGAGTGTTACTGCAACATCACACATTTTAAAAAGCTACCCCTCTGATTCTAATATGTGGTCAGGGTTGTTATATCCAGAAAGATAGTTTGATGTTCTATTTTATGCTGGTTTATTATTTAAAATAATTATATAGATTTGATTTTCATTCAAACCAGTTCACTGGAAGTGTGTGTGTGTGTGTGTGTGTGTGTGTGTGTGTATATGAATATATATAAGGGGTCTTCAAAAAGTACATGGAAAGATTCATATTATCTTTGAATTCTATCCACAAGCCTTGTGGAATAATATTTATTTTTGGATGTGAACATTGGTAGGGAAATAATACTTGTTTTCAATTTAGAGTTTAACAAGAACAGTAGTAGTTGATTTTAGACTGAAATTCATGGTTCAGTGGACGTTTCTGCTACCTCAGTATTCCAAATATTATTTGACCAGTGTGCCATTCAGATATTTCTTCAGCTGATGAAAGCAGCAGTAGCCAGCAAAAAAATTTCAGCTCCCTTGTTATTTTTAGGTATCTTTCAGATGATACCTAAAATGGTAGGTATCATCTACCTACCAGATGTTTGCCTATATGCTAATATTAAACTTAAGTCTTCTATTTACACAATTTTCCTGCTGTCTTCATATAACTTTATTAAAGGATATACCTCTTTGCTAATATTTTTAATTTTTATGGTACCACTTTTGGATGATTATTTTTACTCTTCATATTCAATTAGAAACACTGGCACTTTTTAGAAACAAAGTAAAAATTTGAAGTAAAAATTTATTTATTTATTTAAAAAAAGATGACCGGTAAGGGGATCTCAACCCTTGGCTTGGTGTTGTCAGCACCACGCTCAGCCAGTGAGCAAACCGGCCATCCCTATATGGGATCCGAACCCATGGCCTTGGTGTTATCAGCACCGCACTCTCCCAAGTGAGCCATGGGCTGGCCCTGAAGTAAAAATTTAAAAGGCCTAATTGTAAGTCTAACAGAAAAACAACATTCATGAGAAGCACTGACTATGCTAGAAAGGTTGAAGGAAACCTAGAAATAAACTCTAACTTTCTCCTTTTACCAAATGGAAAAAACTGAGGTCAAGTTAGCTGGTAATTTGTTCAGGGTCTTTAGGTAGGTACTGGCAAAAGTAGGACTAGAACTTCACACTTGAGTGATTTTGTTTTCCCTCTCAGTGGCCAAAAAGTGTAATTAATTTCTTATTTTGGGGTTCTCATTTTTCATATTAATAGTAATTTATAAAAATTTAAATATGTATTCTTTGCCATTTACAAAATAAACATGAATAAGGAAAAATAGCTTTATTTAAAAAAGAAATCAAATGTCTATTTAAAACATACATGAGATAGCATCTTTCATTAAGTCCTAAGCTTGACTGTGTATGCCCATTATAATCCAGTGACATTCCAGAAATCAATTGAGTATATCACCATATACTTATTGATAGATATCAAAACTACTGACTTTGAGGAAAGATTTTCAGTAATCTTTTACCTACCCTGAGATACTCATCCCCACAGTATATTTGGGATTTATCTGAACATTTACAAATTTTAACAAAATATTTTCTTTTAATTGCATCAATATGCTAAGCTCTCTGTTGCAATACAAGTAAAAGAATGATAGTGACCAGTGTGTCTTCTGACCCTGTCCATGATGAAGTGAAATTACAGAACAAAGAGTATCCAGGAACTTATATTGTAAATAAACATCATCTGACCCCAAACATCTTGCAACAAACAGCTAGCAATACTATACACAGCACATAGAATATAACCATCCTGGATTGTAGTATACCTATAAAATCCCTTGAATCAGTTTTTCTCAACCTTTTTTATTTTTTTTTTCATTATCACCCTCCCTCTGAAGGAGAAAAACTTAATAACTTTAACTATAAATTAAATTTCTCCTTAATGAGATAAATTAACACTCAGGAAAAAGATTATGTTGGGTTGGGTTGTGCTTTTGAAGGGCACAATTCAGTGTATTATGTAAAAATTTTTTTCACCCCAAGAACTAATTTTTGTCCCTATTGAGAATGCATGGCTTAAAGTTAATGAAAATGAATTAAACAGACTTTAACAGTATTAGGGGGAAAAACACAGTGGGTAACAATGAAAGTTGAGATGACTGGCTTCTAGTACCATCTCTGTCCCATACTGGTTGTATGATCTCAGAAGAAACTGTGTTTCTTTATTTCCTTGTTTTGGAAAACATAGGAAAAGCATAAAACCTAATAGGTTGGAAAAAATCATTTAATCTCATTGGACTCAGTGTTCTTGGCTATAAATTGAAAAAATTGGTATATATCACTTGTTCTCAATTCTGGCTGTACCTTCCTGGGGCATATAAAAGACATCAATGCTCAGCTCTATCTATCCAGACCAATTAAACAAACCTTTGAAGGATATGGTCTGGCCAGTGGTTTGCAAACTATAGTGTGAATCAGAATCACCTGGAGAGCTTGTTAAAACACAGATAGCTGGGCCCCACCCCAGTTTCTGATTCAGTAGGTTTGGGGTTGGGCCTGCAAATTTGTATCATTTAGTTCTCAGGTGATGCCATGCTCTTGGTATGTGGACCACATTTTGAGAACCACTGGACTAGTCTGTCTCTTTTTGTTTTGTTGTTTGGGTTTTTTTTTTTGGTAGGGCTGGCTGGTACTGGGATCTGAACCCTTGACCTTGGTATCACAAGGTGGTGCTCTGAGCTAACCGGCCAGCTTGAGAAGCACTGGACTAGCATATGTATAAATATGAGTGTGTGTGTGTGTATGTGTGTCTGTCTCCTCAGATGAATTCTAATCTCAAAACTATAGGTATAGAAAATATCAATAAGGTTTATTCAGTACTAGAATACTGAGATTTTAATATCATGAGAGTTGTTAAACATTAAGATGATTTATACAGAAAGGAGACCTATGGTCAAATATCAATTTCTTGATCAATTTTCATTAAAATCTTGTTACTATAAAGCATTTTACAGTAGTTTTTGAAAATTAACATTTTTTTACAGTACATTTGCTGCATATATGGTTCTTCACTTCATTTTTCAGTAAGACAATTTATTTGGTTATCAGTGTCTCATTATTTGATAAGACCAGTGGAGGATTTGGATAGTAGCCAGATGTTTTTGAATTGTTTGAAGAGAATCTTGTAAATTTGTGGTCCAAGGGTAATTCTGGGGGGAAAAAACAAAAAAAATTTTTGATTATTCTGCAGGTCTCCAGATGCCTTTTATAAATATAAACAAATCAAAATTTGATATTCACTAATAATAAAATTTTTTTAGAGTTTCATATTTTTAATATTTCTTTGCCACCTGGATAGGTGGCACCTAGGATGAAAAGTGTAGATATCTTTCCCTATACAATTTACAATAATATTTAAGTCAGATCACATTTAGAGATATCATAAATCATCCCCAGAGCTCTAACTTGTGAGTTTAATTTTAACGCTCTCTGTACAAAAGTTAACACAAAAAAGCAGAAATGCTCATCTGAATTTAAAAAAAAAAATTTTAAAATCTCCCAGGCCCTACTCAGAGGATCATGTAACTGGTGAAGGAGAACTAATAATCTTCTTCATAGCCCCAGGGAGTAATAAGAGGGTTACTAAGAATAGTCTTTGAATGCTTAGCTAAATAAGAATTCTAATATGCATAACATGGCAATTTTATATAATAAGCATTACACACACACACACACACACACACACACACACACACACACACGGACACAAGGGGAATTGGGAGAGAGAACACAAAATGCATACTTTATTGATGGTGGGAAATTGTGATATCCTCATATAAGCCTCTTAAAAACTAGCCTTCAGATATTTTCCCTCATATTTCTCCATGGAAACATTAGTCAGAAATATTAAAAGTGAAGCTTTACAATGTGTGTTTTCTTATGATACTCATTCCACATGTAGATACAGGGCAGCAATCTTTATTTCACGAATTTTACAAGTAAAACATCATTTGGCAGCACTGAATATTTTGAAAATGATACTGGTATAAATTATATATTATATGCCACTGAGAATCATCAAGGTCCAAGCAGTTAATGAGTAGAAAACTAGTCATAGAGAATGGGAAGAAGGAACACTGCCTTTGTGATGCTAGAGGGAACTACCATTACTTGATACAGAAAAACATTCAGCATTAGTGAATACCATAGGTCCTCACTCCTCAGTTAGCTGAAGTGTATTTTGGGCCATGCATTTAAAAAGGTGTTGGAAAGTAAAATGATAAAACCGAGTTTCTAAAATTATATCTCTGAAGTCCTGGATTTCTGATAACCCACCAAAATGACACATACCAAGTAGCTGAGCCAACTATCTCTTTCTCTTTCCTATATAATTCCTAAAGTAAATGTTTAGCTCTCTGTGTAGCTATTATTACAAGGTTAAAAATGATTAGCTTATCAAAATGTTTACAGACCAACCACCGTTGTAACATACATAGATAATAACTTTTATAACAGCTTTAAAAATGGCTTCTAGGCATTTAACTGTGAATGAGATAAACAAGTCTAACAGGATATCCACAAATAAAGAAATATTACATGAATACAAAAATATTTTAAGAGGTAAAAGGGGACAATCAAGTTTATTTTTCACCTCCTATCATTCAAAACAAATAATTTTATTCTTTTCCCAGGCAACAGAAAAGGTCTATTGTTAAGAAATCTGGATATGGGATAGCCAAACTGAGATCACATGACTGCTCTGTTAAAACAAGGATCCCCAGACTGGGGATTCATGAGACCGGGGATTCAGCAGGAGGAAACACTCGTGTCTCTGTGATAGGAATCATTGTTGGGTGCAGACTATTTGAAAGAAAAGAGAAAGGGAAATAAAGAACCAAATTCTTGCTTACTACAACAATGTTCTATTAAACTCGGTATTAAATATAATATCAACCCTATTATCCAAATTTGGGTAACAATTAAATGAAGTGAACCAAAGTAAATAAATATTCTTACACAGTAAGTTCAATGTAAAATAATATAATACAGGCAGAAACAGAACAATTTTGGAATTTACCAAAAAAAAAAAAAAAAAAAAAAGAGAGAGAGACTAGCAGGATAACATTTATACAAATATTCTATCTTCAACGTGTCTAAAGCCATGACCATCACACTATTTTTCTTCTAGCCATTTTTCTTACTTGGAAGTAAATTACATAGGAGTATCCAACTGTTACTGAAACACTCAATCTCAACAACTGAGTTTGACTTAACAACTCTCTCTCTCATCCTTTCCCCTCAGAAAAATGGGCACTTGTTTAGCTGTGTTTGACAAATCCTACTTAATATTTCCTCCTGAGAAAAGCTGGACAGAAGACAAAGGCCCTGCCAAGTTCTCTTCCAGGGTGCTGTGAAGAAAGCTTTTAGAACATGAAAATGGAAAGTACACTGAGGTTATGGTTGTTTAAGGAGAGATTATTTTCTAATTCTTTGGAGAAATATTTAAATTCTAGAATGGAGATTCACTTTTCTTTGACTCTCTTATCATTTCACAACCACATCTTCTTGACAGTTTTCACCCCGGTACTTTAGAATAATTCACGGGCTTCCATTATCACACCCTCTCACTAAAAATTTGAATCATTTTGAAGGAAAGTAAGATTGAAATAAAAGATTGAAAATAATAGTTTAATTTTAGGCTGGCCCCTCAAAGTTACAAAGTCCATTTCTTTAACAGAAAAATTGTTTGTAAAAAGAAAAATTATATTTAGGTTATATTTCTTTAATTATGTTTGTAAGCATGGAACAAAGTGAAAAATCAGTCGTTTGAAATCAGTGAGAACAAGATATTTCAAAGAGTAGGAGGTACTGACATACTGATTTTGTATACTGCATAGAAGATGGATCTTACATATCCATCATATCATAGGGTCATCATCATCCCACTAATAATTCAGATATGAATCTGGCTTTATTTTCTCTCATACCATCCTGTGAGGGAGAAAATGCAGCCTGGTATTAACATCCCCATTTAAGGAAGAAGAATCTAAAATGCAAAAAATTTGACTTCCACTTTTAACTTGGAGCTGAAATATCTAGAAAAGCTGGATAAAATATAAACATCAGAGTGAAGTCACTGGAGAGCTGAAGAGGCAACCAAGACTCGAGGATACACAATTCTTGAAAAGGGGTAACAAGTGGAAAGGTGAGCGACATTCTGCCACAGCTTTTTCCCTTAGGTACTTGAATTCTGGCTAAAGCAGGGGCAGCCCAAAGCAGCAGAAAAATCAGTAGAGCTTTTGGCAGTCTTGCAGGGCTGCAGAGACAAAAATTGATGGGCTAAGAATCCACTGTAAAGAAAGAGGAGAGAGCTGGACTTTGCTTATTTTCTCCTGAAGCCTTTTGTCAAATTCTGAAAGGAACTCGGAAACTAAGAATCCAAGCAGAAAGCCCACACCTCTATAAAGCAGAATGGATTTTTTAGCTGTTTCTTGGTACCGTGAAAATAGGGAAAGATTAAGTTCTGACCTGAGAGAGAAGAGGGGCCCAGGTGAAAACCTCAGAATTTCAGTTATATATTTCTGAGAACTGAGGATTTATCACTATGATGTGACTCCCTGGTTAATTACAATGGACTTTTTCCTTAATGTCTACTTTGTTTCATATTAATAAAGCCACTCTTTTTTTTTTTTTGTTACTGTTAGCATATTATTTCTCTCCATCGTTTGATATTTAAACTTTCTGCATCTATATCCCAGATATGTCTCTTATAAACTGTCCACAGTTGGGTATTGTTATTTCATTCTGGCTCTTAACTGGAGTATCTAGTCACCTGTATTTAATGTAATTACTTCAGGTTTAAATCTGTCACCTTACTAAATGCTTTCCATTTGCCCTGCTATTCTTTTTTTTTTGGTATTTTACAGAGTTTTATTTTCATCCAGTATTTTTAGTAAGAAGTACTAAACAAATTACTTTACAAACAAAGAGATACAAACAAATTAATAAAAGCTTATACTCATTTGTCATGGAATTATACCAACTCTGGTAGGTAGAGATTATCATCTCCATTTTATTTTTTTTAATTTAAAAAAATATTAATTATTATTATTACCTTTTTTACATTCTAAGATGTTGTTCTGGAGCAGTTGGGGGAGGGGGAGAGGTTGGAAGGAGGAGGAAGATCGGGTGGGAGGAGGAGGAAGGGCAGGGGGCATGGTTGAGGCCCATGGCACCCCCCTCATTCTGGCAGGGAAGCCCAGGGGGCTTCTGGCAGCAGCTTGGTCTTGGCTGGGCTGGATGTGGATTTTTGGGGGAGCATGACTGAGGCCTTTGGCCCCCCCACTTCCCAGCCTGGGAGCTTTTATATTTTGCTGTATCATTTAAGGATGTTACAACACTTTAATTCCAGCTGCCCACTTTAGAATTTACATGCCATTGTTGCCACTTATTTTAATTCTCTACTTATTTAAATGCCATAGAACTTTATTTTTTTATTGCTTCAAACAGAAAGTATTCATTTTGATTTACTTTTATTTATCACTTTGCTGCTGTATTTTCTGGCATTTCCAGTCTTCCAACAGGGATCATTTTTACTTTTACCTGGAGAACAATGAATGCCCTTTCGTATTCACTTTAGCACAGGTCTTCTGGAGATACATTTTCTCCATTTTTGTCTAAAAATTTTACTTTCATTCTTTAATGATATCTTTACTAGGTATAGAATTCCATCAATATTGACAGTCATTTTCTTTCAGCAATTTAAAGAAATTAACATTCTACTCTCTTTTGGCTTTCACTGTTTCTATAAGAAGTTAGATGTCAGTCTGTTATTCCTTTGAAGTTGATTAATCTTTTTGCTCTTGATTGCTTTTAACATTTCTTAATTGTCTTTGGCTTTTAGCAGTTAATTTTGGATTTGTTTTTATTTAATTTGTTTCAGTTTTTTGGGCTTCTTAAATCTTTGGCTTATTTTCCTTCATCACTTTTGGAAAGTTTGTAACTACTGCTTTTTGGCTTATCCTATTATCTCCTGGGGTTGTGATTACATAAATCTTATTCCTTCTCACTGCATTTTCTATATCTCATAGTCTGTCTTCTGTATCTTCCATGATTTTTTTCTCTTCGTGCTTCATTCTGGATATCTTCTTTTGACCTATTTTCCAGTGCACAATTCATTTTTCAGCTATGTCTAATCTGCTGATAAATCCATCCATGAAATTCTTAACTTTGATTTTTTAATATTTTAATTCTAGAATTTACATTCTTTTTATAGTTATGTTTGTACCAGATTTCTCATTCCTTTCTTTTATGTATTTGACCATAGTAAACATGGTTATTTCTCTTAGTGTGGTCTCATATTCTTGTGTTTCTGGCTATTTTTCATTATGTGCTGAACCTAATATAAATTATTTTTAGAAATGATTTGAGAATTATTTTTAGAAATACTTGAGAATGATGTTATCTTCCTCAAAAGAGTATCTACATTTCTACCAAGTGTTAGAGGCACTAGCAATCTGAAATCTCCTTGATTCAGCTGATTTGAAGCTGAGCTTCAGTCCCTGTGAAAATGGGGAGTAATTCTCAACTCATCCTCATTCTAAGCTAAAGCCCTTCAGGATCTCAACACAGACTGAAGGAGTTCACCAGGCCCACCCCTCCTCAGGCAATTCGTCTCCTGCAGTTCCTGTCCACCCTGCAGGCCCATGAATTTACTGAAAGGCCCACTCACACTCTTTGATTCCCTCTCCAGAATCAGCAAATACTCAGGGAGAAAAACAGCCACAAAAGCCAGATTCACCTTATTGGGTCTCCTCCACATCTGGTCCTGGTAATTCTTCCCTACATTTATCCTATGCCTCCAAGCAGATTTCAAAAATAAAATTGTCCAGCTTTTGTAGTTGGCTCCAGCATAAGGGCTAGTCCTAATTCCCTGATTGACATATCTAGAAGATGTTTCCCAAGAAAAATAAATCAAAGTTGTGGAAGAGTTCCTTCTTTTAAAGACATTCTAGTACTTAAGGTTATTATTGTCCAGTAACAGGTAAAGCTTTATAAGTATTTTCCCCCTTACCTGCAATTGCTTCAATACTTGGAATTGCAATAGTGCTGTAAGTACTGATTCTCTTGCAAGTCCATGTACAAACCAAGGAGTCTTCTGTATTTTCCAGTCCTGAAACTGAATCAATAAAAAAGGAGCCCCATTTTTTAGATAAGGTATTTAGAGGCTTTGCCTTTGGTCCCTGAAACAAGAGAACAGAGTAATGAAAACTGATTAATTAATGTTCAATCTCATAAGCTTTTTAACCCATCAAAATAAAAAAAAACTCTGTAGTAATTATAAACTGGCATTGAGTACACATTACATTTTTGGAAAGGAAATAATATTTCCTTATTATGAAGTATCCTTTATCTTAAACTGGAACTGACTTTTTAAATGGTCAATTGGTATGGTACATATACACAATGGAATATTATTCAGCCATAAAAAAAGAATGAAATTCTGTTATCTGCAGCAACATGGGTGAGCCTGGAGGACATTATGTTAAATAGAATAAGCACGAAAAGAGAATTATCACATGTACTCATATGTGGGAGCTAAAAAACAAGTTGATCTCATGGAGGCTGAGAGTAGAATAGTGGTTACCAGAGGCTGGGGAGGGGAAGTAAAGTGTTGCTTTGCTTCCCACGGATTTGTCACCCCTTTTCCCCTGGGTGACGGAGCCACCAAAGATTACTCAAAGACCATCTCTTCTGAGCAGTGAGAAGCCCTGAAAGGGGGTTAATCTCCTGGAACCCTCAAGATAGAGGCGTTCCTTCCATTTGGGAAATTAACCACGAATTGAGGTTTTCTTCCCACATTTATTCTCCAGACCAGGAAGTTACAGGATGAGAACATAGGTGAGGTTTTTTTTGAAGTACAGTTTAACAAGTTTAACAATAGAAGCTGGTAACATTCAGTAAGACAAGCAAGGTGACATTCTATAATGCAATTAAGTGATCCACTAACAAAAGCTTGATTTTTAGTAAACATTCTCTTCTTACAGAAATTTCCCAGTATTTTTACATATCAATCAGTATACCTGTCTTTGAGCCAGCAACCTTGCTGTGTTACTATTCTTTATCTTACAACAGAGACTATAGCCTGGGGAAAATTCCTGTCTTTTGCAAGGTCAATATTTGAAACTGCAAGCTTTTGGAAAACCAGGCCCTGTGAAGTACATTTGCTTTATGCATACTCCACAAGTAAAGAAAGGTTGATATATGGGTACAAAATTACAGTTAGATAGAAGGATAAGTTCTAGTGTTTGAGAGCACAGTGGGGTGACTACAATATAATTATATATTTCAAAATAACTAGAAGATTTGGAATGTTCCCAATACAAAGAAATTATAAATGTATGAGTTTATAGATATTCTAATTACCCTGATTTGACCATTACACATTCTATACATGTGTAAAATTATCACATGTACCCCATAAATATGTACAATTATTATACATCAATACAAAAACTATGTTAAAAAAAGTTCAATTGGTTGTAATCTGAAAACCCCAAACAGAGAAATTTAGAAAGATAATTTTTCCTACAATTAAAATAATAATTATTATCATGTCTGAAGGGTAATTAAAAAACAACTTGGTCTAACTTTCTTATTTGGTAGTTATTTTTTAGAAGGGAATGAAGACATAATTATTATTAATTGCTTTCAGTGAACCTGAAACATGAAGCCAATAAATTGATACAAGTTTTCAAATTATTAGTTTTTTTTTTTTTTTTTTTTTAAGTATCTTTCATTTTTTAGCTATCCACTGGGAGTACTGGGAGATAAATATGTCTTTTTCTTCTAGGGCTAAACACAGTTCTTCTCACAGATATACTCTTTATTTAGGGAATTCTCAAAGTGTAGTGGTTATACTCCAAAGTATAATTCTAAATAAAATAGTATTTGTTTTTGACTGAAAAGCCAGATATGTATTCATTAAAGATTAAAAATCATTTTCATCATAGTACAGAGTTGTCAAATGCAATGAATGAAGCTTTAGTGAACAATATTCGTCCCAATACATGTTCTTCTTTTTTTTTTTGGTGGCTAGCCAATATGGGGATCCAAACTACTTTATGGTTTTCTAAGTTAACTTACAGAAATGTATCTCAGACTATTTTATTAGAAATCCAAACTCAGTTTTATCAATCTGTTGGCTTTAAGGTGATATCTTACCGTTGTTTTAATTTGCATTTTGTTGATTACTAGGTAAGGATGGGTATCTCCTCTCATATACAAGCTTTTCTCTTCAGTCAACTACATGATACCTTTCGTCCAATTTCCTACTGAACGTTTGATTACATGGTAGATATCAATCCATTGTTAGTTTTATTAGGGTGAACCATATTAAAGTGCAGATGTTCACCTACTCCTGACTTTAAAAAGTAGCAATTTCATAAAATTCAATTTAAATGGATGGGCAAGACTCTTTTCCCTATCTTTGGTCCAATAATTAACAGTATCCCAGGTATCTTGAACAAAAATACTTAATACTGATGCAGTGAAACTCATCATTTTTCCTACTTATTGTTGTCCTATGGGTTCTAACTTGAGAAATCCTTCCCTACCCTGAAGTTACAAAAATACTTTAATAAGTTGTTGGGTTTTTTCTTTATTTTTTGGTCTTTTTTTTTTCTTTCCCTCTCTCTTTTTTCTCTTTTTAACTAAGTGTTCTTCAATAAATTTTACAGTTATAGTTTTTACTTTCAGGTCTTTAATCCATTCAGAATAAATGGATGAGAAAGGGGCTCACCTTATTTTTCTCCACATACTGAGACCACTTACTAATTGCTGTTTACTGTACTATGTACCTTTTCTGCTGACTGATAATGCTCTATCATATACCATATTTACATGGTAACTTGGAATGTGATACAGGTGCCTATGTCTAGGTTTTTTCTCTGTTCACTAACCTTCTATAATATTTTTTGGCCAGTTCTATATTAAAAATAAATTACTGTGGCTTTTTAATGTGGTTAGTATCAGATAGGGTGAAATTCCCTCCTTTCATTATTCTCTTATATAAAATTATCTTAGTTACTTGTAGGCCTTAAATCTTCTAACTGCAGAACCAGTTTATAAAGGTCTACTCCAAATCCTTCTGGGATTTTGTATAACGGTAAATTGACTTTATAAATAAAGTTGAGTAAAATAGGCAACTATATAATTTTAAATCATATATTCATAAGTATGGTATATCTCTCCATTTATTCAGGTTTGTATTCAGAATCTTTAATAAAGGCTTAAAATTTTCTTCATCAAGGTCTTATATATTTGTTAAGTTAATTCCTAGTATTTGTTTCTTATTACATTTTGCAAGTGATTACTCCTAGTATAGGAGAACAACTCAATTTTTGAATGCCAATTTGGATCCAGCATTCTGACTGAACTCTCTCATTAGTTCTAATACTTTGCTGATTCCCTAAGATATTCTGTGCTAATGATCATATAACCCTGAAATAATGATAATTTGGTGTCTTGTCTTTTAATCTTACTCCATATTTCTTTTTCTTTTCTTGTAGTGTTGGCTAGCTCTGTGTCAGTATAATTAATAATGGATCTCTTTGTTTAGCTCAGAAACTTAAAAGGCATGTGTCTCCATTAAGTATGGCTTTTCCCCTCTTAAATTTCTCCATTACATATTACATTCCCACTGGGTTTTTAGTGGATAGCCTTTCTCTAATTAAAGGCTGGTCCTTTCTTGCTTGCTAAGAATTTTCATCATTAAAATGTATTATTTTTGCACCTAAATTTCATAACATGTTATTACAAAAAGGCTGCAAAATTTTTTAAATTTGTTTTTAGTTAAACTGAAAAAACAGATGAGAAAAGTAATGAAGGAGGAAGCTGAAAGGAGAGTTCCATTTTCTTTCATAAAGGAGGCTAGTCATATGGAATTAAGATTGTCGAAGTTGGGCCAACCCCGTGGCGCACTCGAGAGAGTGCGGCGCTGGGAGCGCAGCAGCGCTCGCGCCACGGGTTCGGATCCTATATAGGGATGGCCGGTGCACTCACTGGCTGAACGCAGTGTGGCCGGTCACATAAAAAGACAAAAAAAAAAAAAAAAAAAAAAAGATTGTCGAAGTAATTTTAAGTATAATCGACAGACAGACTTCTGTCGAAACAAAATAAACCAAACAAAAATAAACCAAAACAAATTATTCCTTAGTTTCCTTAACTAGGCTTACTTTAATCATTAAAACACCATTTTTGCTGTTTGTAATCATGTTTTTTATGTATAAGCCTTGAAAGTTCCATCTGAGATGTTCCCTGTCCTTATCTTAAGCCTCCTGCCACAAATGAAGGGAGGTGAAAGTGATTCTCATATTCCAGATGCTTTTATGTAGACTGGAAATTACTGTAAATACCTTAGAAATTGAATTTAAACCTAAGTGAAACAAAATGTTCATCTCCACAGAATGTAGATGTTTTGGTTCATACTATTAATCTTGAAATGATCTGGTTAATTTAGTTTGTAATTATATTTTTGAAAATTCACTTAGGCTGAATAAAGTAACTGGAAATACAGAATTAAATCCTTTTACATTCAGACTTTGTACTCACAAAAAGATTGTGCTTTATATATGTTCTGTGCTTGACATTTAGTTAGAGAAGCTGAACTGTACTTTTCTTAATAATCATAAAATAGAAGAACTCTTATATGGTACTTTCTTTTTAGGTCTCTGTATAGACTGTTTCCTTTCTGCTGTAGCAATTGAAGATGTTTCTAGTCTTGTCCCCTCCACACGGAAGCAGGAAAGAATGTGAACTCTCATGAGGTGCAGTACTTACCGCCTGTTCTGGATGAGCTGCTCTGGCCTTCATGATGGAAGTGTGCTATGCCGAGCAATAGGCCTGAACTTACATATTTAAAGGCTGACTTTTATAAGTTGTGGTTCTAGTTTTGTGTCAAAAGATAATTTGAGGAAAAAACACATGATTGTTTCATCTGCCTTTAAATACAAGCAGAGATACATGATAGAGGATTTTCCACAAAGCAGATAAAACACCTAAGCTGGCCTGAAACATGCTAAGAATGAGTGAGTGCATTCATACAAACACTGCCTCAAAAACAAACTATGGAAACACGACGGCTCAGCATGACCATGATAATTTTGAAGTCAATTAGTTATGAGGAAACTTTAGCTTTCAAACATAAAGGTTTTTCTTTCAAGGAAGGAGCTGACTAAAACCCTTACCTCATATTTTCCTCTCTTCTCTTGAGGCTCTGACTCCTCAGGCTTCCTGCCTTCGTCCCCTCTGAGCTCCTCTAGGATGAGGACTGTCTCCCAGTTACTATAGTGGCAGGCTGGGAAAACATCTGAATGCATACTGTCACCAAAGTAAACGACCTGTGAGTCAGACAGCAAATTCTGTTTAAGGCATGAGAATTGTGAAAGAGAGTGGTGTTCATTTCACGGAAGGCAGAAGAAAATTCTTCAATAGGCATCAGAGTCTGACAAAAATTCCACGAACATCTTAAACTTCCTTGAATAACTTGACAGGTGACCATCAACTTGTCCCATTTGATTCACAGGGCACCAGGTTTGTGTGAAGTTATACAATGCACTTACAGGTAGAAGAAAGGCAGAAGATTAAATAAAAACTTTATTACATTTTCCTAAAGAAGTGAACCCATATGTTTATTTATATATGTGTGTGTTTACAATTACACCTGCCCCTGGAGTTGAAGAGCTGGTGAGATATTAGAGACAACTTGTTACAGTGAGTTATAGATTATTAACAATGCATATCACAACCATTTTTCAAAAGACTTTCTGGGCCTCACCTCATATCTGCTGAAACATAGTCTCTGAGAGTGAGGTTGGGCATGTGGAATCTGGAAAGCTCCCTAGGTATTCTAAGGCAAAGCCCCAATTATCTAGTCCGCATCCCTCAATTTACAGATGAGAAAACAAGGTTAAGGGATATAAACTAAAACCTCCAAGTCAGGATACTCTGTCCACTAAACCCCTCAGGAGTCCCCATGTGGCTATGGCAATGTGGGAGCCAAAGGAGCAGGGCTCAGTTAACCACTGATATCTCCTGCTTATGGGGCTCCTGGCAGATATTTTTTAGAAGAATGTGTTCTGCTGTTAAAAATGAACCAATATTCAACATCGGCAATGTGAGATGTCAAAGCCAAGTGTATCTTTAGGCTAGTCTGTACTGTAATTTCAGTAATTACTTGTTTTACGTGTAAAAACTTTTTTGATGGATTGTCATCAGGATATTATTCCTCAGGCATTCTGTATGCTAATCAGTGTAAGCCCTAGATCTGTGGCCCCTGCTTGGAATCTTTACTCTTTATCTGGGACAGATAAAGACCCAGTCTACATCAACAAAGGAAAGGCTTATTAAGGCAGAAGAGATAAGAGGACAGATTTGCTACCTGGGCAGAGGCAGATGATAACCCCCCCCCCGGCTACGTAGGCTAATGCATGGAGAGTCACGGTTTTAGTTTACAACTGTTTATGTCTCCAAGTGGACATCAAGGACTCCGCCTCAATCAGAAAATACCTTGGGTTCAGGTTTGCCAGTCATTTTCTTCAGAAGCTCATAAAGGTGGACAGCGTTTCCTTGGGAGTACCAGCCAGGTTTATCCAGAGATGGCAGTGCCTCCTGTTCCTTGTCATTCTCTGAAAGTACAGTTTAACAATCACATACTTTTTAATCAAGTGAGAGTACCCAGTTGTGCAGACCACACTGAGGAAATGTATAAAAAGGAACCATATGGGGAAGGGAGCACCTATTACAAGCACTTCATGGTATATATATTTGTTAATCCTACAACCCTCTTAATTGAGAAAAATAAGGCTCAGGGAACTTATTTTGCCCAATTTCTCAAATATGCTAAGTGATTTATTCAGTGATTAGATGTCTGCCTGACATCATGCCCCTGCTTTTGCAAAATGGTTTATAAAACAAACAACATAATGGAAGCCCTTAGGTCCTATCTTTTTGGAATTGGGGGTGGGAGAGATAGATTTTTAGATAGTCTATTAAATCCAGGCTTAAATTTTGCACCCTAGGTGCCTCAATTGCATTTCCCTAGTCCCAGCCCAGGGTGGGGGTGGGGTGGGGCAGTAAAAGCACAAGTTTGTGCCCTACTCCAAGCTGTCCTCTCCCAGCACCTTACATGCCCATCCCTGTTAAAGCTGGGCTGGTGAAAGAGGTAAAATGTCTTGGCCGCTCTGGATCTTGCCAGCTGTTTCATGCTTTGTACACAGGCCTAAAGCTGAAGACAATCTGCTGTGGACCTGAACCCCTTCCCCCACCCTTGAATATTAACTGACTAGCTTTTCTGCTTCTGTAATTAGCTTGCGCAAGGTTTTACAAGCCCCTGAGGGTGGGACTTTCTGGTAAGGGCAGATAAAGGGCTTCCCAAACCGCCCAAAGTTCACCCAGTTCCGGGAAGGGCCTAACCACACAAGGGGTGGGCTGTTGGGCAATTCCCCAGTTCCTCGTCTGTATACCACCCCACTGAAAGCCATCAATGAATTTAAAAGTCACCTCAGGTGACCAATAAGCTGTATACAACTCATCCTGTTGCCAAAGTCTGCCTACCAAACTGTATAAAAAGTGCTTGTGTTAAGGGCTCGGGGCTGCTTTTGTCCTGAAGACGAAGCGACCCCAGCATGCTGGAAATAAAAAAACCTCTTGCTTGATTGCAGCGATCTCTGTCTCCTGGTCTTTGCGAGATGAGCCTTCCCAACAAGTAAGATTCGTGCTTTCGGGCCAGTCTTACACTGCTCACCAGCAAGATCGTGGAGGAAGACTGAGTAAGGTTTTATGAAAAGGATGCTTTACCAACAGCGACTCTGGTAGTTATTGGTACAACTTTGGAAATTGTATGAAAAAAAAGAATCATTCTTATTTTCTACATTAATTGCATGATTTCAGATTTTAAAAAATTTATTATTTATTTATTACTTTTTAAATTCTCTCTGCTCTGCCTCTAAGAAAGTTCCTAATGCAATATAGTTATACATTGTGCAGAGAGCCCTTTTGTAGGACCAGAAGCTTATATAATTAGAAAGATCATCTTTAAGAGAATGAATACAAAATTAACAAAACAAAATTGCCATGGTTTATGCCAGGACTTGGAAGGAACAAATGAGGGGTCCTAAAGATGAAGGTTCTTTAGCTTCACTGTAAATTAACCCTGGAATAGGACAGGGAGGAAACGAAGGGTTTAGAAAGAAGGAGGTAAAGCTAGGTCAGTCAGTCATTAAAAATACATGTCTGGCATTATTAGTAACTTTAACTAAATCTAATTTCCCCTAAAGAAACTATATGTAAATGTCACAGACAATCACCCTAAATCTCTGTTTAGTTTAGAACACAAACTACCTCAAATACAGTACCAAAGAATTTAAGATTTACAAACTAAATGTTGGTGACTATAACTGAAAATGGAATGTAATTTATTAATCCTGTAACAAAAATGAATCAAATTTATCACAATAATATGAGGTGAATTTCTACATAACCTCAGATATTTTGAACAACAAATTCCAAAAACACATTTATAGATAAAGTCACATCATAGCAACTGACAGCTTATGGTCAAGCAATGTTTATGCCTGTCTTGCTGCCATTCCAACAGCCATTTCTTAATTCTCCTGCACAATCAAATAAAAATCTCACTATTCTCTAAAGAATAGGTCGTAAACCAAACCACATATTAGCCTAACATTAAAAGAGTCTAAGGAGATTTAGCACATTCCTGGAGAAACACGGTGAAAAGGATCGCTTCTCCTGTCTGTCTGTCTGTCTGTATTTATTTGGTACAGAATGTCTTACTATGTAAATAATGTGTTTGATGGCAACTGAAAAATGAATAGTTTACAGAAATATTTTTGAAAGCAGATTTACATTTGATAAATAGATGCCCACTTTACAAGAACAGTGGGAAGGGAATATTTCTATTGCTTATTAAAAACAAACAAAAAATCCACACAACTATAAATTTCTTAAATGTTGGAACTCAGTAACATAATAAGCAGCAAAAAAACCCGAATCAAACCAAAACAAAAAGCCCACTTTATATAGACATCACCTGCGCTCCTATTTCCAGACCCCTACACTGGAAGCTGCTCTGAAGTGTAATCTATAAGGGCAGCTTTGTTCTGGCAGAACCTCCACAGTGAGGAAGCTGTGGGACTCAGAAAATTAACTCCAGCAAGTGAGAGCCAGTGAGGACTGTGAAAGCAACAGAGCTGAGGTGGAAGCTGTACAGCCCAGAGGAACAAGCTCAGAGAAGTTTCAAACACAATGTTTATAAACCTAAACACTTTAATAGTCTTTAGACAGGGAACCACACTCCTTTTCATGGTCCACAGGAAAGTTACCTCAACTTCGACTTTCACATAATATTAAAAAGTGTGCCCAAAGGAGTACAGTGAGGACACCAACTTAAAAAAGTTTAATTAAAAAAATGTTAGAAGATAATAAATACAATAGAAAAAAAATAATAATAAAGGACAAAGAGGATATAGGGTGACTGATTTGTTTCCTCAGTATTAAAATGGGGATAATAACAATGCTTAGCTCATAGAGTGGTTGTAAAAATAAAGTAATATAGGTAAAGCACATGGAACAGTGTCTGTCTGCCACATAGTGTTTAAGAAGTCTTATTGCTATCTTTTCAATTTACAGGTAATGAAACTGATATCTGGAAAAATTAAGACATGTGCCCAAAGTTACCTAATTGTTACAATCAGAGCCAGGCCAAGAAGGCTCCCTGTCTCCTTCTTCCTCAAAGGACTTTGAATTGGGGCAAGAAGACAGAGTGAGACAACAGCCTCAGAGACCATCTCTGAATGTGTATTCCTGGCCCTGAATGTGGCTCACAGTATTGTCACAAACAAGAAATGTTTATCTGGCATCCAAGGACCCCATAAGCTAGCAATCCTTACTCTGAAGGGAGTCCCAGCCAACTTACTATGACATCCTTACCTAATATCCAAATTCAGCACTGTTTATGGTCCTTCACTCATATCAAAAATAGGTCAGCAATGGATAAAGCGAAAAAGGGGGACTTTAGAATGCATTTTGAACTTAATTTTATAAAGTTTATTGTTTTTTGTACAATCTCCCTCAAATTCACTGATAAAACAGCACTATCTTATGAAAACCTTAAACCTATATTACTTTCCTAAAATTCAATTCTGTCACAGCTTTAATTTAAAGCATTCTTAGAAGCTAGGTAGAATGCATTATTAGTTGAAGAAATCTTCCCATATGTTACTAGAATAATTTTCTATACCAGAGTTTTTAATATAAGATGTCCAAATTATATCCTCAAACCCTTTCGCCTTAAGTCTAACAGATGTTTGGGTTATAAAGCAGAAAAACTCGTAAGAGACCAAAGCTCATCCTGCAAACCACCCAAAAATTGACTTAACAAAGTTAAGAAGCAACTGAGGGTTAAAAAAATGAAGCAGCAATCAATTTACGCAAATAGTAAATCAAACTAAAACTCTTTTGAAACTGTAACTTGCTTTTAGGTATAGATATGTTTTACTACTACAAAGCAAATCTTTATTTTCTTATTATAAAAGCATCTGGACAAGAAGACTAAGAAAACAGAACAGTAAAATTTTAGTCAGTATAATAGTTACAAAATAAGAACGGAGAAATGATACAGTCAAGGCTATGGCTGACAGTCTTGAATAAAGATAAGTGAAACTTAGCAAAGAGAGCAGAACTTGTGAGAAAAGCTGTGTGTGCCAGACCACTGACCTTAGCCCACAGCGACCACTGCCTTCTCCAAACTCCCAAAGTGCTTGGTGTTACTTTCTTATCAATGTTTTAAAAATATGTATTTATGTGATTTTTTGGATCAGTAATACATTTATGTATTCTTTAGAACTCTCATTTTTGAACTCTATTTGCCATGCACTCACCTCTTCTGTAAAGTACAACCATTCTTTTATGCATATAAAGGCAAATATGAATATATTTTCTTCCACTTTTTTACACATTTATTGAGGCATAATCATCATACAATCAACTGTACATATTTAAAGCATATAATTTGATGATTTCTGGCATATGTATATTCCTGATATGGGCTGAATTGTGTCCCCCAAAATTCATTTGTTCAAGTACTAACCTGCAGTATCTCAGAACGTGACTGTATTTGAAGACAGGGCCTTTAAGGAAGTGGTTGGTTAAACTGAGGTTGTTAGGGTGGGCCCTAATCCAATATGTCCTCATAGAAAAAATGATTAGGACACAGACAGACACAGAGTAAAGACTACGTGAAGACACAGAGAGAAGATGGCTGGCCATCTGTGAACCAAGCAGTAAGGCCTCAGAAAACAGCAATCCTACCGACCCCTTGGTCTCAGACATCTAGCTTGTACAACTGTGAGAAAATACATTTCTGTTGTTTAAGCCATCAAGTCTCTGGTATTTTGTTATGGCAGCCCTAGCAAACTAATAATATGCTCATGACCCCCTCCCCTTTTAAATGCAAATATTAGCATAATCTGCATATGGTTCTGCAATTTGCTAGTTTAAAACTATTTTATAGATAGTACATTGTGATCTGCCTCTTTTTTAAGAGATGTATTTTATTCTACTATATGCATGTTACATGATTTATAGTCCTCTATTGATAGACGTGTGGATTGTTGTCAATCTTCCCTTGTTACAAGGAGAAAGTTACAAACATGAAGAGTATCCACACAGCCTGGCAGGATCAAACAGAATCTGAGCAGGAAACACAACTCATTTTCTTTCTTTTCTTGTCTCACTCTTTACTTCTATATTTCATAGACTGTTTTAGGCACTAGGGATAAAGCAGTGAATGAGATGGCCCAAGTCCCTGCCCTCAGGCTGCTTATATTCTAGTGGCAATCTCTGACTTGCTAGAGTTTACTAAACAATGAATTATTATTAAAAATATACTTACAATTCTTTTGACTTCTAGGATCCCTTCCTATATATTCATGTGAACCTGACTGAACAGTTCATATTTACTTGTATATATCCCTTCCCCAATTCTGAGCTAGAAGTTTTTCTCCCCAATTATACATTTTCATATACACTTTTTCCCTTTTTTGGCATGGACAGTAAGACCTTTTTTAAGTAAAATAAAATGTTTGTTTGTTTGGGGGGCTATAACAAGAAAACTGTGCTGTCAAAGAAAATAAATACCTTATCAGTGAGCTGTAGCAAATTTAATACAACAGAAAGTGCGATTCTTACCCTTATCTACTTTGGTTTTGGGGGTCTACTATTCATTCAAAAAATTCTTTAATAACTAATAGTAGTTAATTCCTTCAAAGTGTTTCCCTTTGGTTCAAATATGTTTAATTACCTAGCTCTTTTCTATGTCTAATATGATGGGAAGTTTATTTCTTTTCAGAATAACAATCTTCTATTAAATGCACACACTAAGATATTACTTAGTTACTAAAATTTGTCACTGGTGGTGTAGGAACAGTCAGGCAGGGCTATATATGATGTCTCTGTTTGAGTAGAAACTGTGGCTCTGTCTGTCAAATGCCAAACTTAACTTGCTACAAATTCAAGAAAATCAGTAAGCAAGCCACAGTCAAATATTTAGATTAATGAATTAATTTTTGACTAGTACACTGAAAGGTCTGCCTCTTTCATTCAGCAAGCTTTTAATGCTGTTGGCATTGTGCTAGAGCAAGATTCCTGCACGTAGCTGCTATCCTTAGGACTCACACTCCAGTGAGAAAGTTTATCAGACAACTTCCCAATTATGGCCAAGTGTAATGCACTAAACAATTAAGAGGAGGAAACAACTGCCTGGAGCTGTTTAGGAAGGAAGGTAGGGCAAAGGAGGAGGTGTTTGTGCATCGCCTTAGAACAGGGGTAGGAAGTCACCAGACAGAGGAGGGCAAGGGCATTTCAGGTACATCCTTGCCACACAAAGTGTGATCTTCTGACCAACAGCATTTGCTTCACCTGAAAATTTGTTTAGAAATGCAGAATCTAAGCCTTCACTGGGGCCTACAGAATCAGAATCTCCTTTCAAACATGATCCCTAGGTGATTCATATGTACACTAAGTTCTGAGAAACACTGATATAGAAAGAATAGCAGGAAGAAAAACCTGATAGAAGAATAAAAGGCAATCATTTCAGCAGGGGTAGAGAAACAGGCACCTGCAGGGAGAGAGACAGTGAGGATGAAAGGTGATTTAGCAGCCAGACTGTGGAATTAGCCTTAGGATGCTATATGGATTCTGTGTGTATGTGATTAAATATATTTTGTGCCTAACGGTTATAAATGAATAACAAAAAATATTAAAAATATTAAAGCAAGTAATAAATGGAATTCTGTGCTAACGAAAAAGACTTGAGGAGAGGTGGGGGAGGAGTTAGAATACCTAGTGGGAGAGCAGGGCAGAGAGATTTCCGAGGTAAGGCAGATTAAACAGGACTTGACGCACTGCATACTGATGTGAAAGGGTGAAGATGATGGAGGTTTCTAGCTGGGGCAATTTAATGGAGGTCAGGTTAAGAAGATAACACATACAAGGCGACCATCATGTTCAGCTGTGTTTCGTTTCTAGGTGGAAGGAGATTATTGAGTTTCATTTCAGATGTGCAGGACCAAATACAACTTAGGAGAAGAGGTCCAGCTAGGGAAAGATTTAGAAGTGTGACTGGTGATAGTTGAGGCTAAGGGACCAGAGACAGCGAGTGGGATCATAATTCCCACAATGTGGGGAGTGGGGAGCGAATTGGCAGCATTGGGGGCACAGCAGTGAACAAGACAGACACAGACCCCCTCCCCAATCTTATAATCTTGCAAGGCAGAGATTACCCCTTCCTGAAAACCTTAGCACTGGCGAGGATCAGGTCACACAGTGCATGTGATGGGGAAGGATGCAGATTTTGCCTAGAAGAGGCTCCTTGCCCCCACACTGTCCCTAAGCACTGGCAGGGAACAGGCTGGCTGGTGGGAGATGCTCAGTGCCCACGGGCCCTGGCACTGCCATCCCTTCCCTCACCACCATGATAACGGCTGATGTCAAACCTGCGAGATTCTCCCAGGACACACTGTGCCTTCCATCCCAGCAAGGTCTCTCGCATTCATTTTATTCCTCTGACCTTAACTATTTGGAGCAATGATTTAACTTATATGCCACTGGGGTTTATTACAGTGACTGACATGATTTGTGTTGTGCAGTAACAACATTAATTGCCATGGAGGACAGTTTGAGGATGACACAGCTAGATGGAGGCTGGGAGATCAGTTAAGTCCTGTTAATAACCCAGACATGATGTAATATTGTACCGATTCATATGAGGGATAGTAAGGACATCAGTAGCAATGTAGTGGTGACAATTCTGAGCAAACAGAAGGACAGGTTAGATGTGAAGGGGAGCCAGGAATTGAGGATCACCAACTTTCCTAGTTTGGTTAAGATTCGTGGTTTGAAGAGTTACTAATGGAATTATGGAATATGGGAAGGGAAGCATGCTAAAATGGGAGCGGAGTTTAATGATTTCTTATAAGCACATCAAGTTTCATGTGACCCTAAGGCTGTTGGGTGTGGAGAGTTTAGAAGACATATAGAAATAGGCTTCTGCAGGTCAGGAGAAAGTGAAGCAGAGAGATAAGGAATTGGGAGTCATTAGTGTATAGATGATTGCTAAAACCATCCTTGTAGAGAGCTGAAGGACAACAGGAGAAGAAAGGAGAGCCAAATACAGAACGCCAACATTTAAAGAGAAAGGTGAACATCAACATTTAAAGAGAAAGGTGGAGGGAAACCAGCAGTGGATATCAACGTAGAGGCAGCTGAAGAATCAGAATCAGCAGCAAAATGAACAGTGTAATAGAATGTAATGAACTAGACAATTTTTAATACGAGAAGTATGATCCTCTAATTATTGATAGTTCTGGCAATAAACACTACGATAGGTATAGAAAATATATAGATTTTCTTGGAACAAAAGATGAAAACCTTACAAAAAATAAAAACAAACATTAATTGAGTACTTAGTTATACACTTAAATAAAAGTCTATAAAGGGGAAAATCATTAAAATTTTTTTCTGGCTTAATTACCAAGAGTATTATTTGAATCTCTGAAAACAGATTATTTTTTAACACCAAGGATTTTATTATGTAATATTTTAAACTAATACATAAAAACAACATCAATTTCTCCTTTTCTACTAGACTAGTATTTCTTAGCCCTGTTACCACTGTGATTGGGGGCTAGATAATACCCTGCTGTTGTGATGGTGCTGTCCGGCACTGTAGGCTGCTTAGCAGCATCCCTCGCCTCTACCCACCAGATGCCAATGGCAACCCCCTCCCAAGCTGTGACAACCAAAAATGTCTCCAGACATTGTCAATCTTCCACTGAGGGGCAAAACTGTCATTATACTAGATCATTCTTATCAGCATATCATCATATGCAGTATATGGATATTCTAGCATCTTCAATCTTAAAAAAATACCTTTGATCCTACATCATACCTCAGTTTAAACTTCAATTCTTTGCCTCCACATCTAAAATTCTACAAAGAATTGTCTACATTCACTGGTTTCACTACCTCCAGTGAACTGTTCAAGACACTGCAATCTGTTTTCTTTTTTCTTTTTCTTTTTTTGTTTAAACAGGTATAAACTGTTTATGTGCCAAGCATGGTACCAAATGCTTCACGTGCATTAAATCTTTATGGCAAAATAATAGGATTCAATTACCATTTTTACTATTATTTCTATTCTAGAGAAATAACTTGATGTTCAGTAGGATATAGTCACTTGGCCAAAATCACACAGCTAAGAAGTGTCCACGCCTGGATCTGAACCCTCTCTAATATACTCAAGGGCCAGTCTCTCAACCCTCATGGGACACTGTCACCAGCTTTAATCCTCACCCCAAACCTTCTGGATTGGAATTACAACTATCCATTATCCAGAAGAAGAAACTGAGACTCAGAGAGGTGAAGGGGCTTGCCCAAGGTCAAAGATTGGTTGAAGCCACGTCTGTCTTTGGGAACTGACCCCTGGACACTAATACTCCAAATAGAATGACAGGCACAGGATTTGTCAAAGAGATGGAGTTGATGCAGGGAGTGTGGGACATTGTCTACCACACAGAGATCCAAGGAACAGCAGTGTGGGAGATGCATACCCACAGAAGCCACCGGCTCCCCTTGGTCAATCAGGGCAAGCTGGGTGGCAGGGGAAGCAATTACAGCCTGGGGAAGGGGACATGGCCAAGTCCCTAGCCCGAGATGAAAGTCAAGACAGATCTAGGACAGCTAGAAAACAGAGCATCCCAGAGCCAGGGAAGGAGGATGGGGTCTTCCCTCAAACAGACTGACACCATAGAGCTTGTCCATCCCATGCCTCAGGAAAGGCCCAAGGCCACCCTGCCTTCAGTCATTTGTCCATTCATGCAACAAGTAGCCACTGGAGCATATGCTCTATGCCAGGTGCTACACTGGGCACTGGGGGTACAGCAGTGGACCAGATCAAGTCTCTGGCTGCAAGAAGCCTGGAGCCTGGTTTGAGAGAGAAACATGCAAGATAAATCAGCTGTGCAGTGAGACAGATGGTGATGCATGAAGAAAGCAGTGGATCAAGGGTGCAGTGCTGACTGCTAATCGTCTGTCTCTTGCTTCTAGAATGTGAACTTCCTTAGCGCTGGGACCTCGCAGGTCTTGTTGGTTTCTCTGTCCGCAGAGCCGAGGGTGGTGTACAGCACAAAGAAGCTTCTTCACTGACAGTCATATGGTTGTTGTCACCCCCAGGCACTTTGTGGAGTCCTGGGCTGGGGTCTGGCAGAGCCTCTGGATCTGGACTGAGGACTCCCAAGCTGGTCCCTACCCCTTCACAGTCTCAGACATGGAAACAGTTGGCCAGAATGGTGTACTCTCCTTTCTGGAATCACTTCCAATGGAAACTCCAGATTCATCCTCTAATAGGCTCCACTGCTGGGCTTCAGTCTAGTCTGGTGGCAGGGGCTGAGATGCCCAGCAGTACATCTTCAGGATCAGCTGAATCCAGGAGCTCATGGGAATCGTCAACTCTGGTCTCTCGCTGGCTCTCAGCTCTGCCCTCCTCTTTGCTGGCTTTACTTGCAGGTGTTTTCTCCACCTGGCAGCCTCCAGCAGCTCCAGGCTCACATCCTCCTAGTGTAGCAGCCCCAGTAGAAAGGTGTGATCTGGTTTCCATCCCACCACTCTAAGGGAACTGCTCATCGTCACACCAGTGATCTCCATCTTGCCCCCTCTGGTGGACATTTCTCTTTCCTCATTTCAAATGCTAGCAGCATTTGTCCTAGGTGACCACTTTCTCCTCTCCTATCTGGCTTCTGAACACTGTACTCTCCTGTCTCCCCCATTATAATCTTGCTGCTTCTACACTGCACTCTTTCTTCTCTATCTTTAATGTTGGAATGAGTTAGAGCTTGCTCAGGGCTTTTTACCTATCTACATTCTCTCTCTATTTGATCTCATAAAAGCCCATGGCTTTAAATAGTTATTTGTGAGCTGATGACTCCCAAATTTATAACCTGAACCTAGTTCCCTTGGACTCTAGGCTCATTTATGCAATTTCCTAACTTAACACAAGTTATATAACTCATAGATATCTCAAAATTAATATACTGAAAAATGAGTTCTAATAGTTATATCCCCTACTCCATATAACCCTTTCCTCTGTTCTCTTTCCCGTGGCTGTAAATGTTACCACCATCTATCCACTTACTCATTTCAGAGAAAAGAAACATCGACAACCTGGAAGTCATTTCTGATTACTTCTTTGTTTTCATCTGCTCCTTTAACAGAATCACTGAGTCCTGTGTTTTCCATCTACATAATATATCTTAAATATATCTACTTCTCTCCATCTTGAGTACTGCTGTCTCAGACCAAACTACCACTATCTCTCTCCTGGGACACTGCAATTGCCTGGTCTTTCTCTTTCTCTCCATCCTTCCCCACACCCTGTCCATTCGTCACCCAGCAGCCAAAGTGGTCTTGTATATCACTCTTCTGCCTCAAACTGAACAGCTTCGGATTGCTTGTGGAATAAACTTCAAACCCCTTTCCACAGCCTAGGAGGCTGCCTGCCTCCCTATTCTCACCCCCTCTGTCCTCATGACCATGTGCCAGAATGTCGGGGCTCTTTCTGTCACTGGAATGTGACGAAACCTCTCCTGGGCCTTCTCATTCATTTGTCCCACTGCCAGGAACACTCTTCCTCTGCTCTTCTCATGACTCGTCCCTCAGGGCCCACCTTCAAATCACCTTACCTGACCTCTTCAGATAGGCCTTCCCTGGCCAGCCACTCTAAGGTGGCCTCCTCTGTTTATTCTACATCACCAGGTGGTTATTACCTTCACGACACATGCCACAATCTGTAAGTATCCCTCACACTTGCTAACGTGCTTACGTGTTTACACACCTGTCTGGCTCACTAAGGATCCCATGGTGTTTGACACGTGCTACACTGAACCTGACTTGGATTTCACTATCCATAAGGCCATCACTGAGTAGAGTACTGAGCTACTATCAGCTGCCTATCACTGAATCAGGCTTTTGACTTGCACAAAGAAGTACAAGTTCAAAGTAAATAGTGCATTATCATATTAAATAAAAGTGTGATTCATGTGAACACTTTTTTGCAGAACTTCAAATTTTATTCCAAAAAAGGGTAGTGTGTGGCCATGGAAAAGTAAGGAGAAATATATATTAAATATCATTCCAACTGGCTCGGGTTATTTTTATAATGCCAAGCATCTGAATCAAAAGTAAAATAAATAAGAAAGCATTTACTACAGTGGATGCTTACATGTATTATGCATATTATACACACATATAATATGTTCATTTTTTTTTTTTTTTTAAAAGATGACCGGTAAGGGGATCTTAACCCTTGACTTGGTGTGGTCAGCACCATGCTCACCCAGTGAGTGAACCAGCCACCCGTATATGGGATCCGAACCCGGGGCCTTGGTGTTATTAGCACCACACTCTCCCGAGTGAGCCACAGGCCGGCCCAATATGTTCATTTTTTATATCACTCTTTTAAAACACAGCTAGATCTGTACATAGGTCTGTAAATTTTATTTGTTAATGAACTTATATACATTTATATGCATTAATAACCATTCACTGTGTTTCAACTTCAACTATTCCTGGACTTATTTTAGATGTCCATCTCCTAAGAGAACTTCTGAATGGTCCTCAAGTGTTAATATGTCACTGAGCTTATTTGATATCTACTTAAACAGAAATAAAAGATATGACAGATATTAACAACTAAACTCACTGCCTTTCAATCCCCGAACCTATAAACTCCTCTATTCCTTTTTAGGCTCTGCTTTTTTATTCATTTATGTATTTATTCAAAAAGCTTTCAGAGAGCACCTGCCACAAGTATCTCACTCTGCTATTCTCATTCTTTTTCATCTGCAAAATCTGTTCACTCTTTTCATTCCATGTATCTCCCCACCAGCCTCTTCTACATGTGGGACAAATTCTAACTTCCTTGAAGGCCTTGCCTATTTCCTAGAGAGAGGACTGTTTTCATTTATTTTGATCCTTATGTATTCTGCAGGCACATTTGTTCTGGAAAATAACACATTCTGATTTATTCAATTAGTTCATTCCTCAAGTATTTATTGAGGCACTTATTTGGACCCTAAAAACTTAAAGTCCATGCCTTTCATTTTTAAAGTCAGGGAAAGGCTGACATGCAAACAAATAATTATGATATAAAGTGGCAGAGTAAAATTTAGTACAATCATAGGTTTGTTATCTTCTTTCTCCCCTGTGAAGGGAAAGAAGACATGGTGTTGCATCTAATACATTACAGCTGACCCTTGAATAATGCAGGGGTCAGAAGCACTGACCCTGTGCTGCAGAAAATCCATGTACAACATTTTACTCCCCAAAACTTTATTAATAGCCTACTATTGACCAATAGCCTTACTGATAACATATAGTCAATTCACAAATATTCTGTATGTTATATTTATTATATACTATATTATCATGATAAAGTAAGCTAGGGAAAAGAAAATGTTATTGAGAAAACCATAAGGAAAATACATTTACAGTATTTGTTGAAAAAAGTCCACATATAAGTGGACCTGCACAGTTCAAACCCCTGTTGTTCAAGGGTCAACTGTACTTTGTACATGGTTTTTAGACATCAGGTATTTGTTGAGTAACTGAATGAACACTTGTATGAGAAAAAACAAATAAAACATAACTTACCGAGTGTCCGGAAAGGCCTCTGACTTGGTAAATGGGAGAAGAAACCAGGCTTCAATGCATTTGTAATCACAATGTCAAAAAGGTCTGCAAAATCATTCCTAAAAGGCATCAACATTTTTCATAAACTTACATTAAGGAATTAGAAAAGGTCCATATAAAACAAAACTTAATCTTTGCCTATCTATTTTACGACAGCATCATTTCTTATCTTTTGATCAATTTTTATGTGCTTTATATTTTTCTTATACATCTTAAGGTGACTATTACACTGACTGGAAACAGATGGTGGCTGAACACTAGAATTCCTGACAATTCCTTGAAGTATAAACATAATAAAAAAAAGCACAGCACACTGATTCTAGGTGCTGAGCTGGCTCTCTCATGATGGTAATAGTTATTGTGGTGAATTCAATACTTTCTAACAGCTGGAAATATTTGGAAGCTATGTCTTCAAATTTGGGGACTGAAATTTGGCTGGATTTATTAACTTGAAGAGCTATTAATATTGTGTGCTACAAAGGTCCTACAGAAAGCAGCATTATAGCAAGTCAGGTGACATCTTTCAGAGAGAGCTCAAAATGTAAAGAATATACTTTATTTTGAAAATTAGTGTAGTCTTATGATGTGGCAATTTTTAGATGATGACAATGAATGATTTTTAATCTATATTAAGTATTATATTAAGGATGCTAAGGATCATGGAAATCATGAGGCTAAAAAAGCTGGAAGAGGTCAGTTTTGAGGTTAAACTTGCTCCATACTCATGGAAATTCAGTAGTTGCTAAAATCTGAAGAAACATTAGGGGAGATATAACAGCCCATTGTAGAATCTTGCTCTGACCATGATATTTTTGGGTACTGCCCACAAGAATGACTTAAATATTAATGCGCTGAAATTTATGAACTACTGTGCCTAACACTTTACTTGTACTGAGCTATTCAAACATTCCCTCATTTCTATGAGGTATTACTGTCCCATTTTTAAGATGATAAAATTGAGGCTTAAAAACGTTTTAAAGCCTGTCCCAGGTCTCACAGTAAGGTGTAGATCAGTGCTTAAACCCAAGTCTGTCTTATTTTAAAGTCTATGCATTTATACTGCCTTGATTTTCATGGATATCAATTCCATCCCTGGCTATGCTGACAGGTAAAATTCATAGCTCCATACTGAAATGGGTACAGAGTGGCTGTACTCCAGGCATCTGTAAGGGAGTGTAATCTACTTCAGTGTCCCGCAATAATCATCCAAAGCTAAGAAATCACATTTGTGGAAGACTGAAGGACATGTGGTCCATCCATCTTCCAGAAAACCTAAAGCCCCAGCCATCCATGAGTTATGAGCAAACTGGCCCCCAGTAACATAACTTTGCTAAAATGTACTTTGGGTGGGTTGCTGTCAGCAGATATTGAGGTATGTTATGAGAAAAAGAAAACAAAACAAAAAAACCACATCACTTGGCATTGCTTAATATAATGAAATGGTCATGGTCGAGCACTTTTAAGAAAGCACTGGTCTATCAGTATTATATGCTATCAGTATTTTAAGGCAAGGAAAACAGAATGACTCATCACTTACCCAAGGATATATTTGCAGAGAAATCTACAGTAATCACTGTGAGAACTGGTAATTAACAAAAGAATTTTCCCAGCTTTCTTTAGCTGTCGAAGCCACTTTTTTACAGATTCAGGACAGCTGTGTAAATATTTGCTTGGATCTCTTTTGATTTCTGGAAAATATATTCCACAGTTTTCTGAAAAATAAAAATATCAATGAGATTTCCCCTTCAAAAATTTTTGACTCAGTATATTCTCAAAAAAGTTAATCTCTTTCAAAGCTACAGATAAAAGTAAAAGGATGAAGACTAGGTTCAATCAATATAGCAATGATGCTAATACTAAATGCTTTTTAAGAGTACTTGCTGCCCTTTACTGGCAAAAATAATGATGGTTGAAAATATAGTTGATAATATTTGACAAGAACTGATAAACTATTGAAAAAGATAACATAATAAACACAATATCAACATTTTCAAACCAGAAAAAACCTTACTGTATATGAAATATCAACTGATTATTCAGATAAAGCACCAGGAATACATCTTTTACATAAAGCAGCAGAACAGGGTTCCTCAGAGTCAGTGTTGTTGCAGATTCAGCACCTACAGGAGAGCCAGTCTACCGCCTCTGAGAGGTGCTAGGATGTGAAACGAAAAAAACAGAGCAAAACAACCTAGAAAAGGCCAGAAGCCTCTACAGTTGATAGTGAACATTGAAGGACTTGAATCACTGAATTGCAACTGCTGGCTCTGCCCCTGTGGGTCTTTAGAGAGTCTACAGGTTTAGGCTAAGCTCCAAGGTAGACAGTAGCAGTATTTCCAGAAGTCCTGACCATACTCATCCATAGTGCTTGACTCAGTGCCTTGAAAGTTGTGGATACTTAGCAGATCACTACAGATTTGGTTGAAATGCTACTAGATTCCTAAAGCATTTGAGAAATACTGTTCTCTGAGCATGACTGCACTAATAAGTAGACAAAGAGAATCCAAGTTCTTTAACTGCTTGGAAAAGAACACATGCACAGATAAAACAACAGGTTAAAGAGCTTGTACTGAATGACAGACTCTGTAACAACTAGATATGGGCTACACCTGTAACTCCATCCAGTGTGATGCACTTGAAATGACAGAAATGAAAGTTGTTTATCAAGAATATCAGGACATCAGGACAGGAAAGAAGAGTCAGTGAAACAAACAAAAAACAATAGTAGCAAATACTGTTGCTAACTTGCCCAAATCTACTCCCACTCTTCTTTGCGGGAGAGTGCTCTGATTTTGTTTGAGGTTGCATCCTTTTCTCTGGGGCTGTGAGCTCAGAGAGAGCCTGGGTCTCTATCAGTCTATGCCTACCAGGGTAATTCCCTCCCCCAGCCAGTAAATTCTTTAGGAAGGTGCAGGGGACCCACGTATGGCCAATGAGACCTGAGAACTCTGCTGGGGGACTCTGGAGTGAGGGATACCACTGATAAAAAGAAACCTACATAGAAGAGAATATTCCTTCTTCCACTACTGCTGGATACTTACCTGGCAGGGGAGATACCATGATCACGACTTTGCCATGATTATGTGTTCTACCTAGAACTGCACAGCTATCTTCAACATAAAGCACAATTCTGACATACCAGGGACGGCACAGTGGAAATATGAAAGGAACCTGGCTCCCTGATGATATCACTGGGTCTCTAATTAAAAACCACTGTATTAACCACCACCGGACGTACCACCACCCTCTGGATGACTTCTGGTTGTATGAAATGACTCAATTTAATAATTAATAGCTTAAACATTAAAAATATGTATTATTTATAGCCTAAAGTATCTGCATTCAGAAAATAATACACTGCAAGAATATCATAACCAGAACAAAAGTAACTTAACAAACGAAAGAATGTGCAACAAAATGAGAATAATATTCAGACATCAGAAGACCAAGAACAAAAACAAAGGTTATGCTCTTCTTGTACTTTGTACTGTGGGTATATTTGTGTGTAATTCTCCAGGATCTCTTAATATCCCAGAAGCTATTTAATGGTCCTTAGAAAAATTAAAATATTTTTGGTTTTTCAGGGAAGAGAAGGTACTATTAAGAAAAGGCCAGTTTAAGAAAGAGAAAATAATAAAACCAAATTTCTTAGAATAGTTTGATGAGTGAGTGACCATCAAAATGATTTCAGAGGCTGTGCATTCTCACAACTTATGGGAGTTATATGTGAGACCATTTCACTCAGAAAAAGCTGCAGTAGCAAAAGAAATTTTATGGGATGGATAACAAAAGATTTATAGTGTGTAATGCTGCATACATTTATAGACAATCTGTATTCAGAAAACTGCTGAGAAAGTTACTTTTTCTTCTTAGCTGTATGTGCTTACTGCCATCTAGTGATCAAAACATAAATTACTGTTAAAAAGCTAATTAGCATTTTCAAATAAAAAAATAAACCATATACGTTTAAATATGTATTTTAGATTTCTTACCTAGATTAATTTCATTAGTATCTCCTAATAAGCCTAACCCAAAAGAGTGTAAACATTAACAGTTTAATGAGAGGAAATTACTCTCTGAAGTAATAATGGGGGTGTCCTTGTGTTGTTCACAAGCCAGAACAAAATGAACAAACTAAAAAAGACAAGCTCTGTACAAATAAATACCCGATAGTGGATTATGAGTTACTCTTACAAACAAGAGATCACTAGCTGTTATTGAGGAAAATATTTTTGTTCCCTTGTAAATTCAAATCATTAAAAGACTAGGAGATATAAATACACGCTTACTTTTTTATTGGAATAAATCAAGCTATTAAACCAAAGGAAGAGTTATGTTAAACATAATACATTGAATTATAATCGCCTATTTAATTATCTCTCTAAAGAGACTGGAAACTCTCAAAGGGAAGAAATATATCTTTCTACTTCACATGTAGCAGGCATTCAATATATAAATGCCTAAATCAGTGCAGGGGCAGACATAGAAACATTTATATTTATTTACATTCAAAGTAATAATATGATTTGTAACATATAACCAAACTGTGAATGACAAAAAATTATATTATTCATGCATTATCAAAGTCATCCTGTCTGAAGTACCCTACTATATACATATTTTTTACCCCTATTGAAAAAAAAATCATGTTTAATTATGATAGTAATAGATTAACACTGATTGAACAAGACAGGGAATTTAGACCTAAGGTGAAAAGGAATGGTCTGGTTTGTTGGTAATTCACAAAGTAGCCTGTGTTTTCACTAACCACTAAAGAAATTCTATTTTACTGCCACTTTATGTAGCTCATTTTCCTGGCCTTTTCCACCCCTCTTATATCTTTAGAGGCTAGTATTTTCTGTGTCCTGATGGGATTAAAAGTAAATTTTTTAAAAAGCTAGTTCTAAAAAATAAGTTTAGCTCTCTCATGTTAAAGATTTGGTTAATATACAGTCATGGAAATAAAAGCAAAGTGTTACACAGTTTAATATGCACATAAAATGACCAGCATATATCAAATAAGATTTAGGGACCTTTCGTGGTAAAAAAAAATGAGTACAACTTGAATATTAAAAATGTTTTTAGTTTAACAGACAGTTGTGCCACACCACTATTTCTACCATCACCGAATAAATAAGCATTTTCCCTGTTAACTGTATCACTACTGTTCCTGTGATTTGTGGCTAGAGTTTTCAAAGCTGCTGTCCAAGGAGATTAGAGACGCTGGGATGCTAATACCTCCACCATCAGCCTGCAACTAAGATCTCTGGCTCTTTCCTTTGCAGAACATAATTTGGGAGAGATTTAAATATTTACAACTGTTACAAGTTATATAAGAGCATGCTAGCAAACCGCTAAAACGTTTAGCTACAAATTATTTAAATGACTTGCTATAGAGATAATAATTTTCTGAAAAAAGTTATTTTTGGCTAAGAGATACTGAAATATTTTTGGAGGATGAAAGATAAATTTGTTTTGTTTATTTATAGGAGGCAAAGGATGAAAAAGAAATTTAATATTAAAACAAATTTCCTATATATGGTCCCTACGTGGTTTATATTTATCTTTTATTTGTAAATAAAGAACTCTAGAATATCTAGATTGAGTGAAGTGAATATTGATATGCTAAGTATAACGCTTAGAAAAGGACTCCAAATAAGAATTGGGAAATGAAGTATTATCCATTGAAAAACATAATTTATAAAAATAACACTTTAACAATATCTGACTTCTATCTCTAATTAATTCACTTACCCATGCCCTACCCTAAAGATTCTAATTTACAAAGGTCTAGGCTGGGGCTATAACACCGGTATTTTTTTTAAAGTTCCCCAAGTAAGTCTAATGTACTGCTAGAATTAAGAATTATTGCTGTAAAATATAAGAACTAGAACTCTTACTATTATTATCTGTATATCTTGTTTGCTTCTCTGTAAATCATAGGCTCTCAGAGGGAAAGGACTTTTAGTTTTATACTATCTTTATTACTTAACATGTAGCCTTGTACATATAATAGGCAATCAACAAATATTAACTGCTGTTGATTATCTTAAATGTCATTGTGGTTGATGATCTTTAAAATGTTTACTCTTGGGCCGGCCCCGTGGCGCACTCGGGAGAGTGCGGTGCTTGGGAGCGCAGTGGTGCTCCCGCCGCGGGTTCGGATCCTCTATAGGAATGGCCGGTGCGCTCACTGGCTGAGCGCGGTGCAGATGACACCAAGCCAAGGGTTGCGATCCCCTTACCGGTCACAAAAAGACAAAAAAAAAAAAAAAAAAAAAAGTTTACTTTTACTTTATACCAACTAAGCACAGCATTCTAGATTTAGTTAAGTATTCTAATTATAGAATGTTGGATTTCACAACTATGACTGAAGAATTTCTGGGAAAAAAGGATGACATGGAATTCTTTTAGGGAAAAATTCTAATAGTTCAAATGAACAAAGACAAGCCAAGAAGACTTTTCTCTCTCCAAAGCCATCAAACTGGCAGAACTTGGAGTGAATACAAACTATAAATACTAGTATGGCTTTTAGTCATCAGTGTTTTAAATTTTATAATTTTAATGTCTTTGGATAGGATTACATATATTCTCTAATAGGTTACCACAATCCCCACTATACCACATTGTATTATACTTAGCCTAGTCAACTCCGCTGTTGGCAGCAGAGTTACAACTTACGTTTTCTCCTATGATGCCAGAATGAGTTGCTCTAAAAGAACATGGTGTCGGGCTAGGTCACAGACCCCTCTACCCAGTCCTGTGCAGGTTGTAAGTCAGATAAGCGAAAGAAAAACCAAGTAGCCACCAGCAAAGTGGACATGCTTTATTCCACATGCAAGCTCTGCGGGCCAGCGGTTCAGAGCTGCTGCGTTCCATACTGAAGAGTACATAATAGGGGCAACGAACAAAGGGGTACACGGGCGCACGTGCACACTAACTCTACTCTTATGTAACTTGTTTACAATGGACGTGCTGAATCATACCCAGCCTGATATGAGGCTAGAGGGCCTTGTGGAATATTCTTAAAGCATATGTACTTCACAGGGCCTGGTTTTTCAAAGCCTTGAAGTTTCAAATATTGACCTTGTGGAGGACTGGAAATTTTCCTCAGGCTATAAAGTCTCTGGTGTAAGATAAAGATTTGTGGCACAGCAAGGTTGCTGGCTCAAGGACAGACCAGTTACTGATTGTTATGTAAAGATACTGAGAAATTGCTGTAAGATCACTTAATTATCTAAGGGAATGTCATCTGACTTGTTTAACTGAAAGTTACAAGCCCATATTGTTAAACTATAACCCCACCTATGTTCTCTTCCTGTAACTTCCTGGTATGGAAAATAAATACATGAAGAGAACCCCAATTTGGGGTTAATTTTCCCAAGGAAGGGATGCCTTTCGCTGGAGGGTCCCGGGAAAGTTAACCATTTTGGGGCTTCTCACTGCTCAGAAGAGATGGGCTTTGAGTAATCCTTTGTATCTCCGTCACCCAGGGAAGTGGGGTGACAAATCCATGGGGGGCGAAGCAACACAAAGCAACAGGGCCTGACTAAACTAACTCCATTTTCCTCACACATGGTTACTGAACAGATATTATATTCATGGAGAAAAGCAATGTAAATCTGGAGAGAGGTTTTAAAGGCCTGCTTGGTTTTATTCTAAACATGAGTCCTTTGATGAGGACAGTGACAACTGGGAGGGATGGCAGATGCATCTGATGACAATCATATACAAAAACATCTAGACAGGCTGTGAGGTTGACAATGTGACTTGGTAAGGTAAGATTTCATAATGACAGATATAACGTTAGGCTGAATACTAAGTCATACAAGTATAGCACTGGAAGAGCTGCTGCTTTTTCGCAGCTTCAAAATAGCCTACAGTTAGCTCAGGTGCCACAGTATAAGCAAAGTGTAATCAAAAAGTTTGGGGACCATGTTTTACAATATAGTTAGTTAATCCTTTGTACTTTTGACATTGCCATGTTTTTTGAAAAATATTTGTGCTCTAGAAAGTTGGGCAAGAAGCATGTGTCCCCCTCATCACCCTGGGCATCATGTCTGTATGTGCTCCTCCTTAGGAATGGATGATGAGATCTCACTGCCACATTAACACCAGTACGATGCCCAGAACCAGGGAAGCAAAAATTCTTAGTCTTTCAATCAGTCTAAGACTAAACCTGGATTACTGGGTTCAATCCTGAATGACATTTTTCAAGAAGGAGTGTGTCTAGAGGAGAATGACCATGTCACATGGGTGGGGACGGACACTGGATGAAAGCACTCTTCTGATAAAGAGACAGCTTGTGCTAGGGACAGGAATGAAGAGGAGGGAAAGGACGTGAGAGTTGAACATTCAAATATAAGAGCACAGACAGTGCTAAGAGAGACTGGCTTGGTCTGTATGACCCGAGAAGGAAACCAGGGGAGGTGGTAAGTACGATGCCTGAACCTGATTCCCAAATCTGGAAGCACAACAAGTCCCCTGTAGCTCTTGTAGAAAATATCAATTCCTGTTTCCCATCTTAGAGATCTCTGGTGGGGCCCCAGATATTCACACTTGGCCAATCAGGCATGTGCAAACCTGTGAAGTAGGTGATCATATTAATCTTAGGACTGCTTGATTCTATGCCTCTCTGGTGATATCAGCCAGATAACTCTTTAGTCACAACGAACACCCATTTCCAGTTTCTCCTCCTCTAACACGTCTTTGCTTTATGTATACGATTTTTCAAATCCAAGATTTCTGTAGAGTAGTGGTTCTCAAACTTAAGGATAAATTAGAATCACCTAGAAGGCCTGTTAAAATACTACCAGAGTTTCTGATTCAGTAGAACTGAGGTGGGGCCTGAAAATGTGCATTTCTAACAATTTCCCAGGTTGGCTGATAGTCCAAGGACCATACTTAGATAACTACTGCTGTAGAATGCCCTTATTAAACCAGATAGCTTTTAGAAAATCTTTTTTACCTACAAGAACTATTTTGGCTAAGAAGGTATAAACAGATTAAACACATTTAATGTTATCTCATGCAAGATTTTTAACCTGTGTCTTATGTTAAAATGGATCTAGATCAATAAGATTTTAAGTTCTTAAAATGTATTTTCATTTCCTTTATAAGAGAAGGATATATGCAAGGGTGGGGATCTCATGGACTATTTTGCACTGCACTATTTTACATTTGTTTTCATTTCTCAGCCACGAGAGCAGTAATTTTGTAGGTAAAGCAGAAAAAGCCAGGCTTTGGAGTTAGACTGGCCTAAGTTTGAATCCCAGGTTTGCCGCTAACTATATTGGTTGTGTGACTTTTTTGAGAAAGTCACTGAAAAATTTTGATTCTTAATTTCTTCACCTATAAAATCTAATTAAATTATAGAGAAGAATAAATAAGTAATGTGGATAAAGTGCATCTCACAGTGCCTGGCACAAAACTCCCAGTAAGAATTTCTTTCCACCCTTTCCACTTACCTAGATGCTACTATCTGATTCTTTTGCAGGGATCCCATTGCTAGAGGTGAAATAGCCAGGATCCTGTGCCTGTTATTGCACTTGTAAAAGCAAAGCTAATTTTTAGTAAAGCTCATTATAATTGATGGGTGTATTTTCATGTACTCCTACATGTGATCTGTACATATTACATTATAGGAAGATGTGTGGTGGATTGAGTTTCCAGGATAGACACAATAATACCTCTCACCTCACATGTCTACAGTCTACAGTTGGAATTGACTGCTGCATTCCTTAGAATCAGGGCAGATCCTTTTTGCTGCTCTGATGCATAGAATGTGGCACAAGTGACACTGTGTTAGTTCCAGGTGTAACCCTTAACTGGCCTGGCAGCTTTGACTTCCTGTCTCCTTGAAGCCAGGTGCCATGTGAGAAGTACAATAAATCTGAGAACACCACGCTGTGAGGAGCAAGTCAGAGGAAGAACTTGTGTGTAGGTGCTCCAACTGCCAGCCCCAGCTGAGCACCAAGCTAATACCTTCAACTGCAACACACATGAGTGAGCCCCCTTGTACATCTAGCACAGTCAGATGATGGTAGCCCCAGCTGATACCTGACTGCAACCATAGGAGAGACCCCAAGTGAGAAGCACTAAGTTTTGTAGTGATTTCCTGTGGAGCAATATATAACCAAAACAAAATACTTTGGAATGGAGTCACAATTTCAGTTATCTTTACGCAATCCAAGATATGTTCAGAAAATGTTTACAAATGCTTTTAGAAACAGCTGAAATAACAGTAAACAGGCTCTAAATTGTCTTTCTTCATCTCTAAAAAATAACTCAAGGTTTCTATTGTACGTAAATTTATAGAATATAAATGCACGTATAGTATATGTTAGCATAAGTCTTCTGAACAGTTTAAAGAAAACCAAAATTAACAAGCAAATTCTACATAATACTTCTGACTTCTCACCTACTTCAAATATGATATACTGAGAAAATAATAACCAATTACTGAAATGCATAGTGATAATGACAGTAAAAAATGAATCTCCTGGGATGTTTGCCCACCTCCTCTCCCCCAGTTAAGTCTCAACTCAAAAACTTTAAATATTTCTTCAAAAACAGACTGATCTTCAAGGAAACATGCATTTCAAAGATCAAATTTTATCACAAGGGTGCACTGTTTCCTTGATTATCTTAGTTCTAATACCCTCAGTGTCTTCAGAAATATCTTTTCTTATCAATAAAGCGAAAAGTATGCAAAGCTATATCTCACTTAGAAGAAATCCATTTAAGAACACACATTGTATACCGGTTTAGCTCTATAACTAACAAATAATATCTATAAAATTCAATTCTGCTTTTTTTCAGAAGTTCTTTTTAGTCACTGACTGAGCTGATGTTATCTATGCTATTATCTGGGAATTGAGATGTTACATTGAGATAAAAAAAAAAAAAAAAACCCAAGTAAATGTCTTACATTAAGGAATAAATATTATCACCCTTCCTGGAATGCACTGCTCTCCCTCTGCTGCTCAGTGAACCTTTGGGGCTCATCACAAGGTTACCTTCTGCATAGAGCCCTCCCCAAAGCCCACACCCAGTCACACCACGTCCAGACATCGATGATGACATTTATCGCACTACACTATCATCAATACTTGTATGAAGCATCTTTATAATTCTTTTTTCCTGAGACTGTGAGATCTTTTAAGGACCTGTCTTTACATTCATGTTTACATTCCTTATGTCAGGCAAACAGGTAGAGGATTAATAATTGTATAAGTAAGTGTGTGTGTGGGAAGAGCTACCAGGCAAGACTTAGCAGAGGTGACCAAAAAGACCAGAGGTTGGCAAACCACAGCCTGTGAGCTAAGAAAGATGTTTAAATCTTAAAATGGTTGTATAAGGATCAACATAATATCCTTGATTTTGTCTGTTGGTACACAAAATCTATAATATTGACTATCTGGCTCTTTAAGAAAAAGTTTGCTGATATAGATATAGTATTTCATAATTATAGGACAGTAACTTACTAAAAAAAAAATAGTTATAACTCACTATTAGAAAGTGCCAAAAGAATAATAAATGAAATCCTTAATTTGAGAGACTGTTTAAAAGCTATGCAGTCTCTCAGCAGAATGAGTACTATAAAATCATTTATGATAAAATTGCATTTCTGAAAGACAGTATAAATACCTTTATGTATCTTTTCATCACAGTGGATCCCCAAGCATGATGTAATTGCCCCTCAGTTATTCTCTGGCCTGGATCCTCTAATAGATAGAATATTCTATGGAGGAGTCTCTTTACTCTGCCATTTCCTTAAAACAAACCTAAACCTGCCTTTGCTACTGCCTTTATGATTATAGGTACACTTTATTTTTAGTCTCTGAATAAAATGTTTCAGGCTTACATGTTCTGCTTGTTCATAGAGCAATAGCAGGGACTACAGCAAGACACTGTAAACCCAGGACCAAAAGCTAACACCTGGTAATATTTTCCCTTGTAAATGTCACAGGAAGAAGAAAGATCCAAAAAATGCATATGATGACGTGATGACATCATCATCAGAACTAAAGAGCTTGTAGCTTGAGATGAATAAAGGCACTTTTGCTTAAATACAGTCTTACAAATTAGCTGTACAATAAATAAGAATGTTTTCCTTGGTAGGGCAAATTAAGGACGCCTCCAGGTAAAACCCAGGACAGGATTTAGGGGCTAGCTTCAAAGAGATGCACTGTAGGTTTCCTCTCAAATAGTTTTTACATGTATTTGCCAGATATAAGAACCATCTTGAAGGATTTTGTTTTCACCAGAAGTCGGCTTGCTGGCTGATTATCCTGACTTGAAACCTCCTACCTCCTCCAGAAGAGTGAAACTGGAAAAAATTAGGAGAATGAAAATAGGACACCTCAGGGCAAAGCAGCTCAGAGATGTGCCAAAACTTATTCCTTTAAAAAAAAAAAAAGTTATAGTTGACTTCTCTAGCTTTGAGGCACAAAGATGTCAAAAAACAGTAACAGGAACAAAGGAATCAAAAGCTAGACATTAGGGTTCACTTACTATAAATGTCTTGAGGAAACTTGCCTCCCACTGAGGACTGAAGTGCTCAATTATTTAACAAAGAAAAGACCTGGAATAGAAGGTTCACTGTGTTTTTTTTAACCTGGTTTTTCTTCTGTGGTATGTAGCCTAACAGAATGCCAAGACAGCATTTTAGTATGTACACACTGTGCTAAATTCAACTCCCCAATCAACATAAACAACTAAAATCTACCTGTATGGGAACCCAGTCCTCATCCTACAACAGTCAGTTATGAGGCACAGAGTAGGGAAAGCCTGGGGCACAGCTGTCGTGAGTCTTAAAACCTAACACAGCTTGGAGCCTCTGTAGGGAGTGGGCAGGCTCTCTGGTAGAAAGCACAGTGGGAACTCGGGCAGGAGGTGTTCGAAGGCGAAGAAGGGCGGTATGGCTTGCTTCAGAGAATATTCTACCTTAGGCAGACCTTTAACCATCTCAGTCCTTTTTTCTTCCCTGGCCTGATTCCTTTTCAGGCTGCCTCCTTCCAACCTAACTAATACAGTAAGTTTATACCTATATATCTTGAGTATTTTTCTGAACTAACAAATGTATAGTCATATTAACGTTAAAGTCATACTTATTTTCTAAACACAAATATGAAAGACGTTTTAAATCAAAAATTAAACAACGTTTTAACAGGTTAATATGAAAAATCTAGAAAAAAAATAGATTATGCACTCAGTCTTTACATATATCTATATCTATCTACATTACTATTAAAGGTTTTGAAAGAGATATTTTTCTGCTTTCTCTCTCTAGGACACATTAAGTCTATTATAAAAAAACAAAACTTTTACTTCTTTATTGATGTTAATAGGAAATGGCGGTAGAAAAATAGTGTTTCCCACTATTCTTTAAAGCACACGATCTATTTACTGAGTGCCTACTTGGGGCCAGATATTATGTTGACACTGAGGATACCAAGATGACAAATGGTTCCTACCCAAAGGAAGATTTCAATCATGAGGGGACAAAAACAAATCACTGAACTACAGTTTGAAGTGTGCTGGGTTAGGCAGATGCCCAACATGCCATGACTGCTGAGGAAGAAAACGACTACTTCTCCAGCAGGTAAGGTGAGGATTCAAGAGAGGGTGAGATGTCGATTGGGCCTTGGTCACTGAGAGATGGTTCAGTAGAGCGTGAGAAGCAGAAAGGGCGACCCAGCACAGACAATAGTGCAAGGTGAAGGGAGTGGACTTTAGGGATGTCTGGGGCTGAGGGTCCATGCTGGAATGAATGGGAAGCAAAGGCTGTTCTCATTGCCTGGACAGCTGCACATATTTGTTCCTATGCCATGGCTTTGCTCAGAATGTTTGCAATTCAGTCCACTCCACCTTCAATTTGAGGACATTACCCCCCAAACTGAGTTCCTGTCTGCTTTTCTAAATTCTACCCTAGTTTAAAGGGTCAGCCTAATTCCTACTTTTTCTTGTTTTCCCTTTACTGAATATGCCAAATACTTACATTCTATTTCACATCCTCCAACTCATGTTCATATATTTTTCTATACAGTTCATTAATTGCATAATAGATTTTTATCTCCCTCGAAAGCAATTTTCTTTGTGCCATTATAATAATCATTACTATAGTGACTAGATCCTAGAAACACAGAAAACATTCAATGAAGGTTAATATAATTAAATCTTTTTCTCTTAAGGACATTAAACATACTCTCTTGAAATCTTAGGGACGTATTATGAGGTTTAATAAAATTACTTCTGTATTCAAAGGTGAACTTCATTTCTACTCAGTCTAAATGCAGCCCGCTTATACATTTTAATTAAGTGAAATCTCAAGGCTAAAGGTCTTGGGAACAGTAGTGCAAGTTTTAATACTGATGTTTATTAGTGCATACTTTCAATCTTTCAGAATAAAGCACAACAAATCTGCTGTAGGCAGAGAACAGTCCTAGTTATAAAGGCACAGATCCTATCAGTTCCCAGAGGACCTGAATAAAACAACATTGTAATCATTAAACTATTTACTGATGTAAAATTATATTCTGACTTTGTTATGACCTAGTAAAAAGTTTGTTAAAAAAGCATATGACATAAGTGATCAGACTGTTTCTTTTTGAAAGGAAAGGAGCTGTCAGCATAAATCCAGAGGACCCTAAACCCTGGAAATAACCCATAACCAAAGAGGAAACATTCAAAATTCAATTTAAATGAGAAAAATATTTTACTAATAGTGTTTGGCAAATGTTAGCAATAAACATGAAATAAGCTATGGGTAACTCAATGAAGAAAAATGAATGAGAGGGAAATTGCACTAGACTCATAGATAACCATTAGCAGTTCAATTTATCTAAAAACTATGACAAAGAAAATGTCTTTCCTTCCAGATAAGAAATCATTTCAAACTTCAAAGAGTTTAAATGTCTCATGCCAGAAAATTAAATCATTATAGAGCAGTGTAGGAGGGAAGGGAGAAAAGAATTCATGATTTGCACACAACTTCATTAAGAAATGGCTGTTGCTGTTGATGTAGGAGAGTGGCTATTTCCGTTCCTACTGAAAAAGCTTCAAAGGACAGAGAAGTTTTCTGTACTACAGCAGACATACAGATGTAAACATATTAAAGAAATGTGGTCCCTGTGCTCCTGGATGGCATGGATCCAAAACACATAGTCCCGATTCAAGTCTCAGTTGTGCAAACTTGGGTAAGTGATTTAGTCACTCAGAGACATTGTTGGTTTACCTGTAAAATGATGACAATAACAGAACTCACCCTGTCAGGCTGTGTGGATTAAACACAATAATGTATGTGAAACACTTAGCACAGTGCTTGGCACACAGTTAACACTTTGTGTTAGAGCCATTTTAACTTCAGCAAGTTCTCCTGGCTTAGCACAGGTAGTTAACTGTGAAATGCCACGGGCCATACTGCATCATGAAATTGCCCTGCATAGGCCCTAAATGCAAGATTTTCCTTATGAAAATGCTACTTCCCTTCAAAACATAAAAAAGTTTGCTATGAAAAAACCCTTAAAGTCCTATTGAGGGAGAGACAGGGTGGTTCCTTTTTTTGTCACTACCAGGGCAAAACACTGGGCTGGATAGCCCACTGTTCCATTCTATCATCATTACTCACAGAGCACTGAGCAAGAACCTTCAAGTAGCTGCTGGGACCCTGGGGACCATAAAACCCAACCTCCTCGCTGTGCGGATATGAAAATGAACCTAGAGAGGCTGACCTATCTATCCTTATACAATGAGGAGAAAAACATAATGGAATGAAAATCCTGATCTCCTGATTCTTTCATTCCATATTCCTTACCTTCTACGTCTATTAACCTGATTGTTTCATCCCCTTTATTAAGGTATTTCACGGCCTTTTTGTAAAGATGCATACATGCAATTAGTGAAAATAAAAAAAATTTATGTACCCTTCTAAAACAAAATAAGAACAACGAGGGAAACTATACCAATTGATGGTTTACTCCTAAAGAAATATACAAAATCTTTGGACCGTTTTTCTTTTTCTTTTTTTTTTTCAATTTATTCCACATATTTAAGGAATTCCCTTTGGGAAGACTAGCTCTAGCAAGATTGGACTCTATAAATCTGTGTGGAGACTGTGGGGCTCTAGAGGGAGTTCCTGACTCAGTAAGTTTCAACCTGCCAGATAAGAAGAAACTTATCTCTCAATAGTAAAATGTAACTTTAAAATTACCTTGTAATTACCCAAGTAATTCATAAAACATTGTGCTTTTTCAAATTTTGAAACATTAAAAAAAGTCTGGGAGAATAAGGTAGGTCAAGACAGCAGACTAGAGGTGCCTGGGGCACAATCCTCCCACAGAAAAGGACCAGAACAACTAACAGACAGCTAAATACTAATGGCAACATCTGCGGGAGAATGCTGGAATGCAGTGAAGACTGGTTAGATCCCTGAGCATGAAAGCCCAGGATGGCAGCATAGAGAAGAGAGAGAGACACACTAACTCAGCTGCCATGTCCCCACCACTGGCACTGTCACAGGAGGAATTTTCCCTTGTGGTGAAAAGGTAGGCACAAGACCCACACCAACCCCCATCCTCACCACAGAGACCTGCAGTTCCTCTTGAAGGAGGATTCTCCACCCTTGCAAGCCCGAAGCCAAGTGTGGGGAGCAGGCTAGAACACATACACTGCATTGCTCTAGAACAGAACCACCCCCACAGCCCTGATCCCAGCAGATGCAGGATGGCACCATCTTGAAACCAGAGCCATTGCCTGGAGCGTGTCTGCCCTGGGACCAGTAGTCACGGAGCTTCCCCCCAGCCTTAAGGCTCCACTGTCATCCCAGCGCATTCACACAGGTGGCTACAATGCCCTGATCCCAGTGGCTTAAGGCCAGGGCCCACAGCAGCCATGACTCTAGTCCTGCAGTCTAGGAAGCCAACCCTAAACCTGCTGACCTGTTGCACCCCCAAGTCCCTGGCCAGAGTTCAGACAGGCAGACACACCTCTGGTGGAATGACCCCGCTTCTTCCCTCGAATGCCCCCCACCCCCACCTGGCTGAGTTCTGTGCTCCTGAACCCCCAACCTGGAAAAACAGCTCATAGTTCCCTACCCTAAGAATACGCCTTTCAGCCGGTAGAAATTAAGCACATCTGGGCCCTTCTGGAGAAGCAACCAGGCCAGGTTGTTTCACCCTCAACAGTGCTGCCTAGCAGCCTCACCCACTGCCACAGAAGCAGCTGGACAACCCTCTTTCTGTAGCCCCTCCTCAAGGCCTTGCCCACCGTCCAAGAAGCAGCTGACTAGGCCTCCTCTCTGCAGCCCAGCCCATCTCAAGGCCTTGTCCACCACATGAGAAGTGGCTCAGTAACTCCACCCTTGACAGACCCACTCCCAAACCTCTGAGGGAAGCATGACCTCGCATCTGGCCCCAAGAACTGGCACAGCAGAAAGCCCAAGAGCAGACCTGCACCCAACTGTTGCACCCTAGGAAGACCTGCCCCTGAGTCTTTGAGCCACTGTACACATACACATCTCTAGGTGAGAAACAACCTGGCTGACATGCCCCTGGCAGGTCCACTGCTGGCCAGAGAAGCAGCATGGTGTTCCTGCCACTGGAATACCAGTCCTGGAGACCCTGATGTGACACATGTCCACACTCTAGCCTAAGAATCAGTCCGGCAACCCCATCCCCAGTGAGTCAGCTCCTAAGATGACTAACCCACAAGGTGTACACACACACCACTGGCATGTGAACCAGTCCAGGAAATCCTCCACTGGCAAAGCTGAGTCACCGCTGCCACAGCATGCCCCCCACACCTCACCCAAGCATAGGCTGCTGAGGCACATGCAGGCATAGCAAAAGTGGATTACATCTGAAGAAACTACATAGAGACTAAACTACTACACCCACCTAGAACAAAGCCATTGTACTCTACCCAGTCAACGCCCTAGAATGCACTTGTAGGTGAAAATCTTTCCCCATGCAAGCCACTCTACAAAACTCAAAGAGGTGAGGTTCCATCACATGCACAGATATCAATGCAGGGAAACAAGAAAAATGAAAAAAACAAGGTGACATGACACCACTGAAGAAACACAATAAACCAGTAAATGATCTCAAAGAATCAGATACTGTCAACTTGCTGGAAAAGGAATTTAAATTAACAATCTTAGGGAAACTCACTGAGACAGAAGGGAATACAGGCAAAAAAATTCAACAAAATCACAAAAACCATTCATGATCTGAATAAGAAGTTAAACAAAGAAATAGATATTGCTAAAAAAAAAAAAAATCAAACAGTAATCATGGAATTGAAAAATTTATTGAATGAAATAAAAAGTACATCTGAGAGTAACAATGACAGATTAGATCAAGCAGAAGAATTTCTTTTCTTAAATATTTATTTATTTATTTGTTTTGTTACCATATTTATCATTACACAATGTAATAATTTTCTGTGGCTCTTTACCAATTTCTCACTAACACCTCTCCCCCCTTCCCCTTCTCCAACTCTGGTGGCCTCAGTTCCATTTTCTCCTTTTGAAAGTTCAACAAATTATTGTGGTGGTTGTGTCAGAAGAAAGAATTTCTGATCTTGATGACAGGAGTTCTGAGATAACACAGGAAGACAAAAAAAAAAAAAAAAAAGAATGAACAAAGCCTATAAGATTGATGAGATACTATTAAGCAAACAAATATTCAAATCATGGACACTGCAGAAGGAGAAGAAAACCAAAAAGAAATTGAAAACCTATTTAATGAAATAATAGCTGAAAATTTCCTAGTCTTTGGAAAGATACAAACATCATAATCCAGGAATTTCAAAGGTCCCAAATAGATTCAACCCAAAAAGGTCTTCTCTAAGACACACTGTAGTCAAAATATCCAAAGTTAATGACAAAGAATTGTATAATCAGCAAGAGAAAAACGTCAAGTCACTTATAAGGAATCCCCATTAGACTAACAGCAGACTTCTCAGCAGAAAGCCTACAGGCCAGGAGAAACCCTACATACAATGATATACTCAAAGTACTGAAAGGGAAAAACTGCCAGCCAAGAATATTATGCCTAGCTATTATGCCTACTCTTCAAAATGAGTAAGAAATAAAGTTTTTCTCAGACAAGCAGAAATTGAGAGAACTCATCACCAACGGTCTGGCCTTACAAGAAATGCTTAGGGGAGTATTACATCTAGAAGAGAAAGAATGGCAATAATCATGAAAACACCCCAAAATATATAACTTACTGGTATGATAGGTACACAAATTAGAAAGAGAAAGGAATCAAACCTTGTCAATACAGAAAACCACAAAACTGCAAAGATAAACAATGAGAGAGGAAGAGAGGAAAAAGGATACACAAAACAATCAGAAAACAACAAAATAACAGGAGGAAGACCTCACATATCAATATAACCTTGAATGTAAATGGATTAAATGTCTCAATTAAAAGACATAGATTGGCTGAATGGATGGAAAAACATGAGCCATCCATATGCCAAAACACACCTTACCTACAAAGACACACATAGACTAAGTGAAGGGATGGAATAAGGTATTCCATGCAAATGGAAAATAAAAGTGAGCAAGAGTAGCAATACTTATATCAGATAAAGCAGACTTTAAATCAAAATCTGTATTAAGAGACAGGAAAGTGCATTATATAATGATAACGGGATCAATACAACAAGAGGATATAACAATTATAAATATATACACACTCAACAGTGGAATACCAAGATACTAAGTGAAAGCAAATGCTGTCAGATCTAAAGGGAGAGAGAGACACCAGCACAATGACCATATATACTAAGTACATATAACTATATAACTATATATGATAACTACATATAATAACTACAGACAGAACTACCATTCGATCCAGTAATTCCACTACTGGGTATATATCCAGAAGAAAGGAAATCAACATATTGAAGGGATACCTGTACTTCCACGTTTATTGCAGTTCTATTCACAAGAGCCAAGAGTTGGAACCAACCTAAATGTCCATCAACGAATGATTAGATAAAGAAAACGTAGCGTATATACAAATGAATACTATTCATCCATAAGAAAGAATGAGATTCTGCCATTCACAACAACATGTTTGAGCTTGGAGAAAATTACGTTAAGTTTTAACCCAGACACAGAAAGAGAAATGCTGCACAGTCTTACTCATATGAGGAAGCAAAAATGTTGGTCTCACAGAAGTAGAGAGTAGAATAGTGGTTATTAGAGACTAGTAAGGGGAGCAGGGTTGGCGGGGGGACTTGAGAGAGGGTAGTCGATGGATACAAAATTGTAGAGGGATACAAAGAATAAGATGTAGTGTTCTATAGCAGAATAAGGAGACTACAGCCAACCACAAATTACTGTATAACTTCAAGTAGCTAATTAAGAGGATTTGAATGTTTCCAATACAAAGAGGTGACACATTTGAGGTGACAGATATGCTAAATACTCATATGAATATTGCACACTACATAAATGTACCCAAATATCACACTGTACTCCATAAATATATACAATTATTATGGGTCAATTAAGAAAAGTAAATAAAAAAGAAAATAAAAGAAATAGAGAGCAGAACAGTTGTTACCAGAGGCAGGGAAGTGGAGGTGGGAGAAGGGGATGGGGAGACCTTGGTAAATGAATACAAAGTAACAAAGTATCAGTTAGAAAGGAAGAATAAGTTCTGGTGCTCTAGGGTGACTATAGCTAATAATATTGTATTGTATATTTCAAGATAGCCAGAAAAGAGGATCTTGAATGTTATAACCACAAAAAAATGACAAATGTTTAGCTGACAGGCTAACTATTCTGATTGGCATATATAATATATGCATGTATTGAAACAACAAACTGTACCCCATAAAAATGTACAGTGAAAAAATAAATAAATAAAAAAAGAATTAAAAAAAAGTCTGACGTCTTCTCTGAACACTATTCCCAAATTCTGCTCCCTTCCCTGTCTACCCTAAAAGGATATTATCATTGTCATTTTGGTGTATATCTTTCCAGATAAGTTTCTGTGGGAACTACATACACATATATGTAGTTCACATTTTGGTGTGTAACTTGCCAATAAGTTTTCATGCATATGTATTTTACAGTACACATTTTCTGCAATTTGCTTTGTTCATTCAACAATATGACTTGAAAATCGAGCCATGTTAGGTGCATTCAACAAATAATTACTGAGCACCTACTACATGCTATGCATTGTTCTAGTTGCTGAAGACACAGGAACGAGCAAAATAAAGTTCCTTCCCTCACAGAGCTTACATTCTAGAAACACTTCATTCTTTTTAACCACAGCATAGTGAGCTAGTGTATGAATATACCAGTACTTCAATGTTTTTTCCCCCCATCATTACAAATTCTGGGGTAAACATCATCGTATATGATTCCTTATGCACATGTGTGTTTGTAGTTCTCTAGGGCTTATACTTACAAGTGAGACTGCTGGGTCATTGCACATCCATATTTCTAATCATACAGTTACACTGAGTCTCCTTCCACAATGGTTGTAAAACTTTAGCAGCATATATGTATGTACCCTTATCCCGCACTCTCAATGAGATCATGTTATCAGACTTCTTAATTTTTGCCAATCCACTGGGTGAAAATGGGCATCTCATTGTTATTTTACCTTGCATTTCCCAATTTCTAATTAAGTCGTGCATCTTTCTGAATCTTTATTAGTCACTATCTTTTGTTCCTTTAATATTTTCACAACATACAAGGTTGAGAATGAAGCAATTACCAAAAATATTTATTGAATTCAATTGGGTGAATTGAGGGCTATTTATGAAAAATCACTTTATTATAAAAATTCACCAAACACATTCCGAGTGCACTTGGCAAGTTCCAGTATTATCATCTCCTGAAGTATTTCTCACCCCTCCAAAAGCCTTCAGGCTCACAGCAGTACATTGTCCTCTCCCTTACCCAACTGCTTCACTGCAGGACCAAATTCCAAATCATATTGCCAAAAAGTGAACTGCATCAAAGGCCTTTGCCTTCAAGGGTTTTTTGGATGGATCTATGGGAAGCTGGGAGTATTTACATTTGATGATTGCTGTGAGTGTGTGTGTAAAGGTGTCTGTGGCCTAAAACTGTAAAGAAGCTAGTCAATACTGACTTTTTCCAAACAGTAAATATGATTATGATTACAAATGCCAAGTAGTGCCAAAAAAAAAAAAAAAAAAGTACTGGTAAGGATATTGAGAATATAAGGAATCCTACACTGTACGAGAACCAAGTACTTTGGAAAATTGTTTGGCAGTACATACTAAAACCAAACACACATACACACTTACCATGTAATGTAGCAATTCCAATTCTAGGTATAGATCCAAGAGTAACATGTAAATAGGTACACAAAACACAGGTAAATGATGCTCATGAAGCATTGTTTGTAATAGTCCTCAATTAAATTAACCCAAATGTCCACCAACTGTAGAATGGGTAAATAAATTGTGGTAGTTATATAAAGGTATACTGTACAGCAGTGAAAATGAATAAATTACTGTTACATTTAACAACAGGGATAAATTAGAGGAGCATAATGTTGAGGAAAAGAAGCCACACACAAGAAAATACACACTGCATAAATCCACTTATAAAAGGTTAAAAATCAGATGAAATCAATCTGTGGTATTAGGTGTCTCTCCAGGGAAGGAATATTGGCTGGAAGGGAGCATAAGGAGAGCTTCTGAGGAACTGGCAATGCTCTATTAGCTCAAAATATGTTCATGTTTGACAACAATGTTTAACAACAGTAATAATACAGAACTGACATAACAGTTGCATGACCATGAAAATGAATGCAAGAAATGGAGTAAAAACAAGTGCTAAATCAGAAATGAAAGACTAACATTAAAAGAGAATCTATGTAACACAATAGAGTAAAGATGTTCAGCATAGAAAAGCAAGCACTTAGTAACTGAATTTGTTCAAAGTTGCATTAAATAATATTTTAGGTTAACTTCACTATTTCCTGTCTTTCAGCATCAGAAGTGTTTTTCTAGTATCATCAGTGGGAGGGAGTTGTCCATTAAACTTAATGAAACAGAACTTGTATTAAGAAGTCAAAAACCGGGCCTGCCCCGTGGCTCACTCGGGGTTCGGATCCTATATAGGGATGGCCGGTGTGCTCACTGGCTGATCGTGGTGCAGACGACACCGAGCCAAGGTTTGCGATCCCCTTACCGGTCAGAAAAAAAAAAAAAAAAAAAGAAGTCAAAAACTATGGTAGGAAAAAAGAACAAGTTTCTTATGAGACAGCTCCCCCCGCCCCCCTTTGCATTTCTGTATCACTCCTAGTAATATGTTACCTCTGTACTTTGCTTGCTCCTTGAGATTTCCTAGTCAAGGAAATGTTAGATAATTAAGAACTGTCACTTTTTCAAATTTCTTCCATAGAGCTGAATTTACTTGTTCAATTTAACAACAGTAATGAAAACAGCTGTTATTATTTTTAATATTTTAATGTTTATCTGCAATGCATTTATGAATTTATAAACCACAGTTCCTTTTCCCAGACTATAATCTCAGAATTCCATTCTGAGCCTAACAGAAACATCATGTGACTGGATTTTTGTCTGGCTCTGTAAATATCATTCGAACCGATTTAAAGTGTCATTGAACTTTGCAAGCATTAAGTAACAGATTTGTATCTGTAAAAGAAAACAGCCCTTCGTTTTTAGAATTAAAGAAATAAACCCTTGCCAATAATAATTTTCTAAAGGTTCAGACTCTTAAAGGTAAAATCAAGGACATATGGGATCACTCTTTCTTCACTTCCCCCCAAAAGAATATGGCCAACTAAACTCAGTGAATTTTATTTTTTAGTGTTGAATTTAAGATCTTAAATCTTTAGATTTAAGTGGATCAAAATTTAGAAGGAACTTTGTCTTGACAGTGATCTATATATCCCAAATATCCTACGCATAAGAAAAAAAGATTTTCAAAAACCCATTTTTCTCAAAAAGAAAGGCCAAGTGTACACAAGCAATGCTGAGAACTAAGGTACAGAGGAGGCTGCGTCATCATAGAGGATTCCTACACTGTCTAGACCTGCACTCTAGGTCTCTAGCCACATGTGGCTATTTAGAGTTAAATTAAGTAAAATTAAATAAAGTTTGAAAGTCAGTTCCTGCAACACCCTAGCCACATTTCAAGTGCTTGATACCACTTGTGGTTAGTGGCTAGAACACTGGACAGCACAGATATAGAATATTTCATCACTGCAGGAAGTTCTATTGGTCAGCACACCTCTAGGTCTAAGTTAACTTCAGTCCACAGCTCCTAAAATTACTAGCCGTGGCTGCATAAAGCTATTGGCATTTGGATCAAAATAATAAGCAAATATGATTTTGTCCAGAAATAGAGCATTTTAAAAAGTAGAAGTAATAATTAGAATCATGAAAGCATGCCAAGGCTTCAGCGTGGGCTTGTAGGGGAAACACTGCCCAGAATCAGGTGGCTCAGGCTTTGCACCTGTGTTTCAGCCACGTGTCCTTCCCCTTGCCTGTCAGCAGCAGCAGTATGTTACCTTCCCTACTTCATGGGTGGGGTGGGATGTCAAACAAGCCTAAATGATGAAAATGCTTTGCAGAGTGGTGAGCACACGTTGTTTATATTATTATTTTTATGTTAAATATGTTAAATGACACTTTTGGTATGATCAGTAAATTTGACTCTGACAAATGCTCAGTTCATCAAGGCACTCAGAACCGAAAAGCATTACAGAGGTGATTCCCTAAGTCACTTGTCACATTAGGGAAACCTGACTGGTCGATTCTTTTTCATCAAGAGATTACAGAACACTGCTGTCTACCTGATGAAGTTATTCTGGATTCAGTTTCTATAATGGACCATGTTCAAATACATACCTTTATACATATGCTTAGGATGAAAAAACAATACTGTTCACTGAAATAAAGATGGTGGCAATAACTTCCAATTACAAAGACACTTTTAAAAGTTTGTGGAAAAATAGAATTGAAAGACAATGACAAACTTTCCATGAACTTTTTGAAGTACCCTCCTATATAGTTAGGAATCATGGCTACAGACAGAAAGTCAAGTATCATAAAGATAACTAATTCTAGTTATCTGCACTAAACTTTTTTTATCCCCTTATATATTGTCCCTCCATGAGTTTACAAGCAGTGACCCATTCTTACATGCTGATGCCCTCATCTTACATTTCTATTCTGCACACATCACCTTCTGGGCGGGTCTGTGCTTCATCCCACAGCTATCTAGGGGTACTGCCACTGTACTTCTCCACTCCATCTCCCCTTGAGAAACCAAACTGGGAACCATACAGACCCTGGTCAGAAGAAAGCACCTGTAAACTGTAAGGACAGCTGTATTTCTGACTAGGTGGGGGAAGAAGAGGGGAGCACATGTAAATTTCCTCATAAGAGAAAGTAAATACAGTATCACAGTGATACCCTTCAGCCTCTGTAGCTGGAAACCTAGAACTGCTGCAAGCTAGCGAGCAGAGGGATGAAATACGATTGATAAGGACATTAAACATTACCATGAGAACAAAGTTGGAGAAAGATTCCATGAACAGACTTTTAAAACTAAGGGAATTATATACCAGAGCTTGATGATATACTTCTGAATAAAATAACCAATACTTAACAATAGTGCCTTAATTTTATTTAGCTATGTTTTAAAAATAAACTTCTAATTTTAGAATAGTTTTAGATTTACAGAATAATTACAAAGAGTACAAAGAGCTCCTATACAATAACTTGCACTCAGTTTTCCTATCAACATCTTACAGTATTATAGCACATTTGTCACAATTAATGAAACACCATTGATACATTATCATTAACTAAAGTCCACACTTTGTTTAGATCTCTTTAGTTTTTACATAATGTCTTTTATCTGTTCCAAGATCTCATCCAAGATACCACATTACATTTAGTGATCATGTCTCCTTAGGCGACTCTTGCTGTGATACTGTTTCAGACTTTCTTTGTTTTTGATAACCTTAAGGTTTGAGGAGTAGTAGTTTGGTATTTTGTAGAATGTCCCTCAATTGGGATTTTTCTGATTTTTCCCCCAGATTAGACTGGGCCTATGGGGTTTTGGGAGGAAAAACATGGAGGGAAGGTGCCATTCTCATCACATTATATCAAGGGTACATACTATCAACATGACATCACTGTTGATTCTGATTTTGATCATTTGGCTGGGGCAGCATTTGTTAGGTTTCTCCACCGTAGGGTTACTCTTTTTTCCCCCTTTCCATACCGTACTCTGTACGAGGAAGTCATAATGCACAGCCTACATTTAAGGAGTGAAGAGCTAGGCTCTACTTCCTTGAGGGTGAAATGTCTGTACAAATTATTTGGAATTCTTTTGCATGGGAGATTAGTCTGTTCTTCCCACCTATTTATTTGTTCAATCACTTATTTATTTCAGATGTTCACTGATATTTATTTTATACTATGGGTTATAATTCTAGTTTATTTATTTTGTTCTCAAATTGTCAGCTTTCACCATTGGGAGCTCTATCATCTGATTCCTGTGTCCCTTTGACATACACCCATCATTATGGTTTTTGTTTTTAAGCATTTCTTTACTTCCTGGCACTGCAAGATGCTCCAGGTCATCTTGTAAATTTCCTACCCCAGGCCTAGAGTCAGACATTTCTCCAGGGAGTCCTGGCTCCTATTACTAGAGAATGGTATTAAAAGCTAATATCTGGGTGCTAAGTGCCTTTTTTGGTTTTTAAAGGTGCTTTCATACACACACACATTTATCTCTTCTCCACAACCTCATTGACAGATGGGTAAAACTAAGCCTCAGAGTATTTAAGTGATGTGCATAATATCAAGGCTAATAACAGCAGTGCTGGGATAAAACTCAGTCTTCTAATGATAGTTCTGTATCTTTTCCAGTTTCTGATGTCTTCTGGATGAGGAAACAGCATTGAGGACCAGATTAACAACTTGTAGGAAAAAGGGAAAAAAGAAATAGGCACTTCCAGAAGATAGTCCTTTCAGGAGGGAAAATTTAACAGGACTACCTGACAGAGTCTCCTATTTCAAAGAAACAAGTGGAGATTTTTGTCTTCTATGGAAAGAGGTCTTTAATTATATTACAGCAGTGTTTCTCAGTTAGGAGCAATTTTGCTCTCCCCACCCTGGGGACATTGGCAATGTCTGGAGACATCTTTGGTGGGTGGAGGGTGCTGCTTCTAACACCTACTAGGTAGAGGCAAAGGATATTGCTAAACATCCTATAATGCACAGAACAGCTCCCACATAAAAGAATTATCCAGTGCAAAATGACAATAGTGCTAAAGAAGCCAAAAGAGTGACTACTAGAATTTCATCCCAATTTTACAGTTTCTATTCTTGCTGAATTATTTTTTTATTTGTGGCTATGAGGGACACTTATTCTGTGACCTCGTGAGTTAGGCTATCAGAAGAAAAAGTCCCCATTTTGGTTAAAGAAGTGGCTCTCAACCAGATAAGAGACTCCTACGGATCTTATGCACAGGACAAATACCAGAGTACTTCAAAAAGTTCATGAAAAAATGGAATTAAAAGATAATACTACTCTTTCCATGAACTTTTTGAAGATCCCTCGTAGAAGAAGGCATGCTCTTTAAAATGATTTGCTTGAGTCAAGTAGGGCATAAGCACATCAACAGTTTCCCCCAAGTATGAGCACAGGTCCATATAACAGCCCTGAAAAGGGAAGGCATACTCTACATAAGCCGTCACTTACTGGCCATGCTCTTCACCATCTTCTGGTTCAAGACAACTTGTTAAGGTGCCCTGAAATATCTACCAATGAATGGGTGAGCCTTACTAAGTAGATGGCTGTAACCCAGAAACTGTTGATCACTACTCATGACCTCAATTTGGAGAGGAAGTGAGTGACTGAATCCCTGTTTGTTGATGTAGTCAGTGATTCACCCACAAGTTTGACAGGAGAAAGAACCCTTTTGTTTACCAGGATCTCTCATAAAAGCTTTAGAAAAATCTTGCTCACTCTTGGGACTAACGAGTCAATGAAGGACACTTTCTGAGCAAAGCTAGGTGCCCTAGGGACATAAATTGCTATCGCATTCTATGCAAAAATTCAGAGAGCTTATGGTGGCAGTGTTAATGTGGAGTGAGCCTATTTGTGGAGCTCCTGATGAAATAGACATGTGTTTGGAAAGTCCTCAATGCACCATGATGCCTGGTACATAATAATTGCTTGTCAATGGTAGCAACAATAAAGAACAAATGTTTACTTAGTGCTCTCTACGTGTCAGGCCCTATACTTTATACATTATCTCACTGAATCCTCATAAAACTAGCCCATGAGATAAATAATATTATCAGGTTTATTTTCATATGTGAAATTTAAAAGTTAATTGCATCAATTGGCCAATGGTAAACAACTGGAAAGTAGTAGAGCTGGTATTTTAACCTCTAACAGTCTAACTTCAGAACTAACATTAGGATACTGTTATTACTGTTTTATGTTGTCTTCTGCTCCCACCATAGCCACTAAAATTATTATTATTAATCAGTGCAGCTGGCTGCTCATTCTTAAAACTTGGGTGCAGAGGTAGGAGATGGCGAAGGTCAAGAATGTTGTTACTCCACCCAGTATTTTCTAATGACTCAATTCTGCTTTGCTTTTCAAAGCAGACAAGATGGCAACCAGAGACTTAGCAGGGAGTCATGGCCTTTTTGTGGGCCTTTAAAAAAGTTCAGTTATAAGCTTCATATGGCCCACAATAAGGGGAATGGTGTCTACAAACTGTGGGTGCTGTGTGGTTCAGGACAAAGCTGACATCGATATCATTAACCAAGCAGAGCAGATCAGTGGCCAGATGCCCATGAAGGCTCATGCCTATTCAGGCCCTAGATCGGCAGCAGAAGACAAAGGAGGTGAGAAGGATGGCTGGCATGCTACAAATGGAGAAAGCATGCAGGGGGGGTGAACACAGACCAGAGGATGCCCTGTACCACCAGGCTGTCTACTGTACTGTGAACATGTTATTCATTGCAAAAAGTAGTAATGTGCTAGAATTACATTTCTATTTCATCTTTTAAAATTTTAACATTTTTTCGTACATATTTGGGGGATACAGTATGTTGTTTCAATACATGCATGTGCTGCACAATGATTCACTTAGGGTAGACAGCATGGTTTTGTACCCATTAGTTCACCACTTTTCTATTTCTAAAGTTCCATTTTTATGAACTCTCAGTCACTTGAAAGTGCATAAAGAATAAAGGTCAAATGAATTTCCTTTTCTTAATTTTCATAATTACTCAAAACCATGCCACATTTTTGCTGCATTATCATTGGACCATGACATCACTGTATAACTTTTTACGTTACCTGGAGTTTCTAATTGCCTTTACCATTTTATTATTCATCAAATCCTCAAATTTTTACAGTAAAAGTATATGGTTGGGTCCAACACATAAACATGAAGAATTCAAGGTTTATAATAGCAGAGTTAAAATTAAAACAAACTTTTAAAAATGTTATTTTGTTTTTAAATGCTTAAACAAAGAAAACCATTTTCTCATATACCCTTTGGCATAGAGATGTAACACATTCTGTGTATATTAATGACCTTCATTTATTTGGTACTTTCAGTTTATAAAACACTGCTTGCATATATTATTTTATGCTCTCAATCCATAAGCAGGCAATATCTTCTCCATTTCACAGATAAAGCAATCTAAAATTAGAGAGACTGAGAGATGTAGCTGAGATCACACAAAGTTCAGTTGCAAGTTCCAGATTTGAAAGCAAGTTTTCGTTTTTCAAAGACCAGTGTTCTGTGCTTTTACAACAGATGCCAAACATATGGGCTTTTTGTTTAAAAGTAAAACATCACAATTTTTTGATTTATAGGTTTTGTTATCAATTACAGAACTCCTATGGAAAGCAACACAGTATTTTTACCCCTTATTTATTACTAGATGTTATGGAGCAGGACTTCTGTAAATAAATAATTGAAAAGCTGGCAGAACTTGGAGCAGAACACAAATAAACCAAAAGGCCATTACACAAAGAGTTGATACAATAATAAATTGAATAGTCAAGAAAGGCTGAAGACTCATAAGCACTTTTTCAAGTACATGAGAGTCTGTAAAGCACAGGGGGTATTTTGTACATCTTCAATAATGTAGGATTCACATAAAAGGGGGAAGTAAGCCCAATCATATGCCGACAAACCAATTATATCTCACACAAATAGCTTCTTAGGAACAACTCCAGGTATCGACACTGAAAGGTAAAGGACAACCAGAGACCATTTGGGAGGAGAATCAGGGTCTATAGAGCCTAGAAAAGACACATCTTCCAGTGGTATAAGCACAAAGGAACAGGTTTCAGCTTAACACCAGGAGGAATTCCTACCAGAGGAAACATGTTCTCAGGAACAGAGACAAAATATTAGTATTCAGACCATATGGATTCTGGTTAGTTGAAATTTTATACTTTCAATACAGATATAAGGCAAAACATAAAAATTTCATTTCAAAATTTTGGATTTCATATTTAACTTTTAAAATGCACAAAATAGGTATTCTTTAAGATTTGACTTTTGACTTTACATCAAAAGGAAATTGTTTAGAAAAAGTTTGTTTTTTAAAACAATAACCTACTTAACTTAAAAATTGACAGAAACATAGAATCCAACCTGAGCAAGAAGAAACATCCATTTCAAGCCTTTCATTTGTACATGGTTAAACCCTATAACAATTTTCTCTCTTCAAAATGATAGAGGGAAAGATGTATAACTCTCTAAAGCAGAAATGGCATTTCATAAGAATATTTGATTATATACAAAAGGGAATCGTGCCTTTTCATCAATAACACTAGCTGGTATTTATTGAGAGCTCACTATGTGTTAGGCACTGTGCTTAATACATTTTATGTATTATCTAACTCATAATAATACAATTTATCCCAATTTTAACTATGAGCAAACAGATTTACAGAGATTAACTTGCCAAAGTCACACAGTTAAGTCTGAACTCACATCATCTGTTAAACATGACACATACTACCACTCTCTAACTACCTAATTAGGTCAATTAAAAGTCCACGGGACAAATTTTGACAATTATCAATTTTGACAATTACAACAATTTTGACAATTATCAATTTTCATCTGAGTAATAAGATGAAATAATAAACCTAAATTACCATCTTCATGTTTGCTCATAATTTCTATCTCATCTTTGTTCTGTCTGAGAAAAAGGCAATCGATTTAGCTTCCTGTAAAACTGATCTGAATTCATGTCTGATAATGTTTCCTGTTCCCTTGCTAGTGGGGACATAATGAACAATGACAAGCAGGCAGCCTTAAGGTTAGGCAACACAAATATATAAAAATACTGCACTTTTAGGAGTTAGGTAGTAAGAGTAATGCCTCAAAATTTAGATGTTGATTATAGAAACTTATATAAACTACTTTATTACACAAAAGTGATACATGATTTTGTAGATTCTTTTTAGCAATAGGAAGATTTTCTTTATAGTTAATTTAGACAGGCTCTATTTTCCTACTGCACTTCATCCCACAGAATTGGTGATATCCTGTACCTTGAAGAGGCAAAATGTGATTATTATTATGTATAATTAATCAAATACATAAAAAGTATTTTGACTTAGACAGTGATTGCTGAACGCTATTTCATCTTATTAATGATCTATAAATATATCAGTAAACACTTATGAAGCACCTACTTACATTATAAAACTTTTTTCCTTCTTTTTCTTTCCCTTGAATCTCCTCTCACCTACCCTTTCCAGAGAGAAATGGGCGCTATCATACAATAAGTACAGCAGGGATTTTTTGTTTACTTATGGTCAACATTTTTTGAAGACCTCAGATGCTCTTCCTTGTTTTGTATATTGAAGATACTTGCCCTGAAGTTTGGGTCAGATGTATAAATTCTTGCTAAACTACAGAAAGAAGGGTAGGAGTTATTTATTTTATGTCTCTTTCTTTATGATATTGACTTTCAGAGCTGAATAATGTTAAATGGGTAGAAACACACATTGCATTTTTAAAGAATTGTTTTTCCTGCTACTAGCATTTAGCTGAGTTCAGAGATTCAGCCCTTGGCCCTGGTTCTAACACTAACTCACTATGCAACTTTGAGGAAGTCACTTTAGGCCTCTGAACCTCAGTTTCTTCATTTAAAATAAAAACCTGGAGTCAGATAGCTTCTGAAGTCCTTCCCAGTGCTGGAATTCTAGGATTTCCCTGTATTGGTCTTTATACATTGGGGTAACTACTTTATAACTGAGGACCATGTAGAAGCACCACAGAGAGCCCATCCCAGTGAGACTGTGAGAGCTTGTCTCTGGCATCTTCTCGGATTACTGAAATGCAGTAGACCTGTCACTCCTCAGTAGAAGGTTTCTTTCCAGCCTTCTTACATATCACATGATTCTGGCAGTTCAGCTGTCAAGTATCCAGAGACCACAACATTTTTGGCAGCTTCGCAGGTCTAAAGTCTTTCCTGTTTGATTTGATTAGATTCAAGAACAAATAAAGCAAAGAGCTGTGCAAAAGTAGAGGCTTTCTGCACTGGGTGTTTTACCCTCATGACCACTGTCTTTTTTATTTCTCGACTTAATTTTAGCTGTGTAAAAAGAGCAAATAATGTACTGGGTGGTGGTGGTGTTTGTTTTGTTTTCTCAAGATACCAATGCCACTAACTCCTTTATCTTACTTACTGTCTTCCTCACCTCTCGTCCTTATCCAAATAACTATTTACGTTTGCCCTCTATTTCTTTTTTTTTTAAAACAATCATTTTCTTTTTATTGGTTATGAATATTCATGGGCTACAAAGCTGACCGTCACCACTTGTGCCCAAGATGTGATGGCCAGATCAATACTGGCAGCATGCCCATTATCACAAATTGCGATTATACTCTGTCTCCCACCCAATTAATCCCCGACCTCACCCCCCCTCTCCTCCCCACCCCACTCCACTTTGTATCCCTAGGTATGTCCTCTCTCTCTGCAAGTCCAACACACTGTTGTGGTTTTTCTTTCCTTCCTTCCTTCTCTTTTAGCTCCCACTTATGAGTGATGACATGCGGTATTTTTCCCTTTGTGTTTTGCTTATTTCACTCAACACTCAACATAAGTTTCTACAAGCTCATCCATGTTGTTGTGAACAGCAGAATTTCATTCTTTTTTATGGCAGAGTAGTATTCCATGGTGTATATATGCCACATTTTCCTTATCCAGTTGTCTGTCAATGGACATTTAGGTTGGTTCCATATCTTGGCTACTGTGAACAGAGCTGACCTCCCATGTTCATCTCCTCTATTTCTAAATCTGCTAACAAAACAATTTATCTCCTCTTTCAAAATAAGACTATCAGAAATTACTTCCTTCCATCACGTGGTAATAATATCACTTTTCAAGGAAAAAAGATAGCATTTCATATAATAATAAAAGAAAAAATAGGCAGATAATTAAAAAAATATATTGTTTTGGTTCAAGGAATGACTTTCCTTTGCTGAATAATGTGATGATGGGAAGAGAATAAAATGAACATGTACTGAGTAGCTACTATGTGTCAGGCACTTTATATATTACATCTCACTTAATATCCACTGTTCATTTAATATCCAATCTCTTTCAATTGCTATATCCATACTATAGCTGAAAAAAGCCTTGAGGTTGATTTAGAGGGCTAAAATACTTTACCCATATTTAAACAGAGCCCATCCTGTTTCTATTAAATCACTGCTCTGTCACTACCTGAAAACTATGAAAAGAACAGTACATATTTCATTTCTCCATTGAAATCAGTTTAAAATTTTCTTAAATGGCAAATGCACACATATAGCATGATATATAATAAAATAACTGTGTACTTTCTTTGAAGGGATGCTAATAAGCATTTAGCACTTACCTAACTACTGTCTACCAGTACTTCATTTTCCCTGCCTTCGGCATATGAATGAATTTTTGTATCCATCTCCCATTAAAGATGCAGTTCTATTAAAATCATTTTCTTCACCTCAGAACATTTTACCATAGCCAACTATAAATATTTACTCTCACTTGACAAACAAGAGCCTTTTTAAAGAAGAGAAAAACAGTCTGCATAACTGGTTTAAACTTTTGAACTTTATTTCACAACAAGAACTATAGAGAACCAAGAGTCTCATAAGTACAACTCAAAGTCATCCAACATTCACTCATTTTTTTCGTATGTTCATTTATGTGTTCTGCTCCTTAAGGGTCTGAATTACTAGTACAAAATGATTAGAAATAAGATAGATATGTAAAAAGAATAAATATCACAACCAGAGAAAATCAGAGTAAAATGTCAAGACTAAGAGAACAGAAAATAACATGTAAACACATGGCAATACTGGGCTATATGTAAGTCACATAGGGCTCTGAGTTTAATAGCACTCAAAATGGGGGGAAATATACACACACACAATCAATTATACAATTCTAATGGTCTATAAGAGAAATAAGTTCCAGTTAATAAACAGAGATATAGCTTTTACCAGAATTTTCATACCTAAAATAAATTTTCCTAGAGTAAATGAGCAAAATTCAAGTAGGAAAGTTTTCCTATAGGTCCCATTTCAACCTGATTCAATGAATTCTTGGAAAAATCAACTGTAATGATGAGCAAATTGATAGGTAAAGATTTTGTTATAATTTAGAATATACAAGGCTATTCTTCTAGGATTTATAAGATCTGTTTTAAATAAAGTACAGTTCTAATGTAGGAGTCAATGTTTTGTTTATCCATTCCAATTACAAACAGATTCTATACTTTAAAATGACAGACACGCTTAATTAATTTTAAATAAATAAAAACAAAGAAAAAAATCTGTAACGTATCAGCTATGAAATGGACCTTATATCCTTAAATCAGAAGTTATATATGACTCTTAAACAAATTACTGTAAAAAATATACACATACAGAAAAGCTCACAAACCATAAATCTATAATTTAGTGAAGTGTTATAAAGAAATATTAATATAATTGCTGACCAGGTCAAGAAACAGAACATTTCCAGGATCCCAGAAGCCTCCTATATCACCCCCAAAGGTAACCACTATCCTGATATTTATGGTACTCACATCCTTACTTTTCTAGTTTTACTAATTATGCTCTAGTTTATCCAATTTTAAAATCTATTATATAAATGGAATTATAGAATATATGTTTCCTGTATCTGGCTTCTTCTCTTTCATGTTTTTCAGAATCATTCATGTTGTTGGTATAGCTATAATTTCTTCATTTTATTGGTGAGTGGAATTCCATTGCATAATATACAGCTTATCAATTGCACCATCAATGGAAATTTGGGCTGCCTCTAATTTGGGGCTATTGTGAATGCCACTAAGAACATTCTGTATGGTATAAACTGCTGCACGAATCAGTTGTGTCATAGGGAATGCTCATCTTCAACTTTACAGGAAACTACCCAATAATTTTCAAAACTGGCTCAACCAATTTACACTCCCATCAGCAGTTTAAGGGCTCCCTTTGCTCTACATCCTCACCAACCACTGACATCACTAGATTCTTTCATTCCAACCATTCTGATAGGTATCTTGTGGTATCTCACTGAGATTTTAATTAGCACTTTTCTGACTATTAATGAGTATAAGCACATTTTTAATGTTTATTGGCCATTTAGGTTTCCCTGTTTGTAAACTGTCTGGCAAGTCTTTTTTTTTTTAATTGACACAATCGATTATACATATTTGTGGGGTACAGAGTTGGCTATCGGTATTTGTGTACAATATATGATGATCAAATCAGGATTATTAGCATATTCATCATTACAAAACATAATTATTCTTTGTGTCCATTACCCAATTTCTCCCTAACCCACGTTCCCCTCCCTTTTCCCACTTCTAGTAACCACAGTTCTGTTCTCTCCTGAAAGTTCAACATATTATTGTGGTTGTCATTTCTTTCATTGTTTGTTTGTTTCCTTCTTTGTTTATTTAGTTTTTAGCTTCCATTTATGAGTGAGGACATGTGGTATTTCTCTTTGTGTGCCTGGCTTGCTTCACTTAACATAATTTTCTCCAAACTCATCCGTGTTGCTACAAATGATAGAATTTCATTCTTTTTTTTATGGTGCATATATACCACAACTTAACAGTAAAAAAAAAATAATCTGATTGAAAAATGGGCAAAGAAGCTGAACAGATATTTCTCAAAGGAAGACATCCAAATGGCCAATAGGTACATGAAAAAATGCCCAATGTCACTAATCATCTGGGAAATGCAAATCAAAACTACATTGAGATATCTTCTCACCCCAGTTAGACTGGTATTATCAGAAAGACAGAAAATAACAAATGCTGGTGAGGATATGGGGAAAGGGGAACACTTCTACACTGCTGGTGGGACTGTAAATTAGTACAGCCATTATGGAAAACAGTATGGAGGTTCCTCAACTACAAATAGAATTGCCATACGATCCAGCAATCCCACTATTGGGTATACACCCAGAGGAATGGGAATCATCATGCTGAAGAGATACCTGCACTCCTAGGTTTATCACAGCTCTATTTACAATAGCCACAATATGGAACCAATCTAACTGTCCACTGATGGACGACTGGCAAGTCTTTAGCTCATGTTTCTACTGTGGTGTTCTTTTCTTGTTACTGATTTATAAAACTTCTTTATATTTTTGCATATAAGTCCTTTTAAGGTTATATGTGTTCTATACATATTCTCCTATTCCCTGTCTTTTCATTCTCTTAGTGTCTTTTCCAATGAACAGAGATATATATACTTGTAAAATTTATCCACTTTTTTAAAGATTAGTGATTTTTGTATCCTGTTTAAAAAATCTTTCACTACCTTTAAGCCATGAAGTTACTTTCTCATATTTTCTTCTGAAAGTTTTATTGGTTTGCCTTTCACATTTATGTGTATAATCCAAGTGAAACAGATTTTTGTGTATGATGTGCACAGGAGATCAAGTTTTATGGTTTTCCACATAGATATCCAACTCTCCAGACACCATTTATGCCAGTCCTCTCCTCACTGCTCTGCTGTACCTCCTCTGTCATCAAGCATGTGTCTATACCTGCACAGGTCTTTTCTGGGATCTCTGGTCCACTGGTCAATTTGCCTGTCTTTGTTTCACCACCCATGTCTTACAGGACAAGCCCTCTTACCTTGTTGTTCTTCAAGGATGTCTTAGCTCTTCAAGGCCTTTGCATTTTCATATAAATTTTAGCATCTGCTTTAGTTCTATAAAGAAACCTGCTAAAGTTTTGAGTGGAACTTCATTGAATTTATGTAATTAATTTGAAGAGATGACATCTTTAAAATACTGTCTTCCAATCCATGAATATGATTTAGCTCTCCATTTATTCAGGTCTTCTATTTTATGTAACTGGAGCTAAAATTACCCACACTATCTACATTTTCCTAAAATCCTGATATTTGTGAACCTGCTTCAGAGGGATCACTGGCTAACAAATCCTTTAGATAAGAGTGATTTTCACATCATATCAAGAATCATGCTAGCATTTACATATATTCTTCTGTATTTCCAAAAGAGAAAAAACATCACACTAAGTAATCCAGGGTATGTCTGAAACAAAGTAAGCATCAAGGACAGGCGTGTCTCACTCACACCAGAATCTTACAATATTTATTGAGTTCATTGCTAAAGCTAATTTAGATTTCTAGTTTCAAACTGCCAAATGCTTATTCAAAATCTGTTATGCTTTTTGATAATCTCACGAATGATTAAAACAATTTAATATCAATCTGTTGATTTTTAAAAAGGTCTTTGTGATCTAAAGGCCTTTCCTTACTAGTTAATATTCAAGGAAAAAGAGCAAAGGCTAAAACCACAATTCTCTGAAAAAAGTATTAATGTCTGATCAGAATAAGAGTGTAAATCCTCCTGCCAAGATGCAGTTTACAGAATTCTCATTTTAATGTAATATTAATAAGATGAGGCATATTTTGATATTAACAGTGAAACATACATGCTGAAAGATACCTATTATACATATACTATTCTAAAATAAATTGCTATCCCTATCCTCACAATGATACTGACTCAACTTAAGTATCTCCACTCGTGCTAAATAAATAAAAAGAAAAAACAGGATTGATAGATCGAATTTCACAATTTTTCAATTTGCCTTGACATGGGCATTTGTATGATTACTGCTTATCCCCATAAAAATGAAGACTATGAAAATCTTTTCTTTTTACTGCTCACTGGCTTTTTTCCTCCAGACCCATACGGAAAGAAAACTGAAGAGCTAAAAACACAACAAAGTGTTGGTTTGGGCAAGAAGATTTATAAGGCAAACACTCAAATAGCAAATTTGTTGGGAGTTGGAGGCTTTTTCTGGTTTTCACTTAAGTCAATTAAACCATGGGTTTTTGTTTGTTGTTTTGCCATTCTGAGACGCTCACATCTTTTCAGGGATCAATCAAGGAGTTTCATTATTAAATAGAAACTGCATTATGTTTCCAGAAGTGAGATAAAACTTTAGATTGTTCAGTGAAATTGCCTTCACCAACACCATGGTTTCTTGTACTGATTTGAAAAGTTCACTCTTCAGAAGAGAAGGTGGGAGCACTTGGTAAACTGGCTTTCACACATCAGTTCACCCTGGTTATGAATGGAAATATAACTAGTTAACAACAAATGACTGGAAATAAATTAGTCTTCTGCTTCCTTGCAGTAGTATCTTTTAAAGAACTGGCCCAAATTTTGACCATCCAATTTCAGAATTTCTACGCCTGCATATAAAAAGACAGAGATGTCTACGGATTCCTTCTGGTTCCTCCATGAATCAAGAAAGGATGACTTCAAGTTAAAAGTTTAGGAAGGTGTCATGGGTCTATGATCCTCAGCTTGTTATAAAATGAAATTTAGCTTTCACTTAGATCACATAAATCTAGACCCAGTCCCACTTCTACACATGAATGTGCATGCACACACAAACTCTTTCAATATACATGAAATAATTTATGAAAACTAGATACGTGAGTGTAAAAGAAGTTCCACTAAGTAAACTCCTTGATACTGTAGTGAAAAGTAGTAATGTTTTTATATTGACTATAAAACAAACCTCCAATCTCGAGGGAGTTAAGTCTATTCCAGTAAAAGTACATCAAAAAGTCCATCTCCTTTCCCACCTCACTGCCCTAGTAGGCTCACAGATGTAATCTGAAGTACATCAAAAGAAAACATACAAATGGAACATTTTAATGCCCTTTCACATGGTTATGCTTTAGAACATCAAAAAACATTTAAAAACATTATTATTTAATTACTTAGATTATTTGTAATAAATTTTAAAAGAGCTGAAGGTATTATGATATATTACATCTCTTATTTCCATAAAATTTTGTATAAATTCCTTTAATTAATAAGTCTAAGGACACTGGAAAGCACAGGTCCTGAAAGCAATTTACAGTATTCTCAAAAGTAGATAAAACTGTCTATGCAAAGGAGATCACAGGAGAGTCTCAAAGGCTTTAGACTTTATGTTCTTTATGAAAGGTTTATCTGGATAGGATACTGTGAGAAGTAGCATGGCAGCTAATATAATAATGTATGTATGTATATGTTTCTATGAGTATATGTATATATGCTTATTTTAATCCTAAAAGTACAGCTAGCAAAAAATAGCAAGCATTCTTGACAATGGCAATTTAAAGAAGTCACAGAAAGTGTTTAGAAGGCTAATACTTTTACTTCTAAATACATTTTATCTACCTCTATTTACACCTATACAGTATTTTAAATTTAGCAATGTAGTTAAATTTAAGTAGAAAATTTTATATCATCAAAGAGAAGAAAGCTCATGATTATATTTTAACCCACTTCACAATAAAACAGATGGAAGACATTTATAATATTTAGAGAGTGGTGAGTTTCAATCACAGAAATAATAAGTCTAAATCTTACAGTGGCGCCTGCCTTTGGATATATTCTATCCAGTTTTTTTCCTTAAAGTCTATAACGCCCATGAATAAAAACACAGTTAATTGAAAGGTATGTCATGAATGTTATAAACAGTCAAGGGAAATAGCAAAGGAACATAATCTATGAGACTAAACTTAATTATTTGTATTGAAAATTTGTTAGGAATGGAAAGCTCATGTAACAAAAAACTTAATTTTTAAAGTTTTATGCATGAACTCATTCTACAAAACTCTACTGAGTATTTATATTGAAACTAGTCCACATATTTAATTATAACAAAAATTGTACTATAAATAGGAACTTGAAATTTCAGTTGTGCTTCTCTAAACATTTTCTAAGCATATATGTGCCTGTATTCAGTTGAGTAAGATAATGAAGTGTATTAAAATTATATTTGAAGTTCTTATTAACTTTCTGAAATACATGGGGGGAGAAAAACGTGTTTTAAAAAGGGGAAATATAAAAAGAGTAGAACAATAGAAAAAGCAGCTTGTACTACTGTCTGTCAGTTTACTTCCAAGTTACTACAGAAAGGTAAAGGTAAATGATCTTTGCTAGTTCTTAACCTTTTAACAGAATTTTTTTTGTTTATAAAACTTTCTTTTTAATATATTAGTATTTTGAAACAAAGACAGAAAAAAAGTTGGTTAAAGGTTTTAATTCAACTAAAAGCATTAGTTGAAGAAAATCTTTATATTACTTGAAAAAGTTTCACCATTCTTTTTTTGTAAGTTATTATCTAACTTAAAGTGAAAAACATTAGCTATTTTACACAATTCAGAGAATCTACCATTTATGATTTGATAGGGAGGAAAACAAAGTATTAGGACCATTGAAGCAAATCAGAAAGGTAGCCAGTGAAGACTGACTGAAGTCTTATGTTTCTCAAGTAATGTGAATAGCTCATGAGCTTCTACCATTACTGAGAGCTGTGATCCTTAATATGTTGAGAATAGTTACTGGTGGGGGGTGGGGTAGGTAGTGGATTTATTCTGTAGAATATGCATACTCTCTTAAACACATGAATTTTTAAACATGTACCTTGCAATATCTTTTTAAAGTCTTTATCATACAAATTACACACACACCCCCACATACACGAGTTAACTAGTAAACTACCATTTTCCAAAAACATTTTGGTGTTTCTATTATGGGAAAAATAGCAGGTGAAAGACTAAAGTTTACAGAAAGAAAGAAGAAAGGCAGGTGTGGGAGTGGGAGGCTCCAAGTTAAAATGGAGTAAAAAAAATATGCATCCAGTAGAAGACAGGCATAGTTTCAATAAGTTCTTGTCAAAACATAAATTCCAAGGATGAGCTAGTAAAGAGCAGCATGTGACATTCTAACTCCTGAGTTTCCAATCTAAGAAAAAATGATGTGCCGCATTTTACCAAAATCTAGATAGCTGTTTTCAGTATATCCAGCTAACCAAACAATTTCCCTCTTTTCCCAGAAAGCGTGTGCATGGTTTTTCTTCAGCTGTCTGTAAGCCAGGTACTTAGGTGGCTGCCAATGTCTTCCTTATATTTTAAGCTCTGGTGGGCTGGAATGGTATTATGTAGATTTCTTCCTGTATAATGCCTGGCATATTCAATGTATCACAATGGTGATGATGACAATATTACATTATGCCCAAAGAGCATGTCAGAATACATAACAGGTGAGTAACAGAAAAAGTCAAGATCTTGACTTCTTCCTGCTTCTAAAACAACTGTGGTGATCTCATCCTCATTCTCCATTTCAATTTCTTTAAATTTCCTCTTTCTAAAAGTTTACTGTATATGACAGCTATTATACATTTGCTGCTATAAGTATTTCCAATACTACCATCCCCTAAGCATTTTTTTATTTTTATTTTTTATTTATTTATTTTTTTAATTGTATTTTGTCGATATACATTTTGGCTGATTATTGCTCCCCATCACCAAAACCTCCCTCCCTTCTCCCTCCCCCCCTCCCCCCCAACAATGTCCTTTCTGTTTGCTTGTCGTATCAACTTCACGTAATTGTGGTTGTTATAACTTCTTCCCCCCCCACCTGGTTTTGTGTGTGTGTGTGAATTTATATATTAATTTTTAGCTCCCACCAATAAGTGAGAACATGTAGTATTTCTCTTTCTGTGCCTGACTTGTTTCACTTAATATAATTCTCTTGAGAATTATTGCAAATGGCAATAAATGTTGCAAATGGCAGTATTTCATTCGTTTTTATAGCTGAGTAGTATTCCATTGTGTAGATGTACCACATTTTCCGTATCCACTCATCTGATGATGGGCATTTGGGCTGGTTCCAACTCTTGGCTATTGTAAAGAGTGCTGTGAAAAACATTGGGGAACAGGTATACCTTCGACTTGATGATTTCCATTCCTCTGGGTATATTCCCAACAGTGGGATAGCTGGGTCGTATGGTAGATCTATCTGCAATTGTTTGAGGAACCTCCATACCATTTTCCATAGAGGCTGCACCATTTTGCAGTCCCACCAACAATGTATGAGAGTTCCTTTTTCTCCGCAACCTCGCCAGCATTTATCGTTCATAGTCTTTTGGATTTTAGCCATCCTAACTGGGGTTAGATGGTATCTCAATGTGGTTTTGATTTGCATTTCCTGGATGCTGAGTGATGTTGAGCATTTTGTCATATGTCTGTTGGCCATTTGTATATCTTCCTTAGAGAAATGCCTACTTAGCTCTTTTGCCCATTTTTAAATTGGGTTCCTTGTTTTCTTCTTGTAAAGTTGTTTGAGTTCCTTATATATTCTGGATATTAATCCTTTGTCAGATGTATATTTTGCAAATATTTTCTCCCACTCTGTTGGTTGTCTTTTAACTCTTTTAATTGTTTCTTTTGCTGTGCAGAAGCTTTTTAGTTTGATATAATCCCATTTGTTTATTTTTCCTTTGGTTGCCCGTGCTTTTGGGGTCGTATTCATGAAGTCTGTGTCCAGTCCTATTTCCTGAAGTGTTTCTCCTATGTTTTCTTTAAGAAGTTTTATTGTTTCAGGGTGTATATTTAAATCCTTAATCCATTTTGAGTTGATTTTAGTATACGGTGAGAGGTATGGATCTAGTTTCATTCTCCTGCATATGGATATCCAGTTATCCCAGCACCATTTGCTGAAGAGGCAGTCCCTTCCCCAGTGAATAGGCTTGGTGCCTTTGTCAAAGATCAGATGGCAGTAAGTGTGTGGGTTGATTTCTGGATTCTCTATTCTATTCCATTGGTCAGTGTGTCTGTTTTTATGCCAGTACCATACTGTTTTGGTTATTATAGCTTTGTAGTATAGCTTAAAGTCAGGTAGTGTTATGCCTCTAGCTTTATTTTTTTTGCTCAGCATTGCTTTGGCTATGCGTGGTCTTTTATTGTTCCATATAAATGTCTGAATAGTTTTTTCCATTTCTGAGAAAAATGTCTTTGGAATTTTGATGGGGATTGCATTGAATTTGTATAGCACTTTGGGTAGTATGGACATTTTCACTATGTTGATTCTTCCAATCCAAGAGCATGGAATATCTTTCCATCTTCTCGTATCCTCTCTAATTTCTCTCAGCAGTGGTTTGTAGTTCTCATTATAGAGATTTTTCACCTCCTTGGTTAACTCAATTCCTAAGTATTTTATTTTTTTGGTGGCTATTGTAAATGGGCAGGCTTTCTTGATTTCTCATTCTGCATGTTCACTATTGGAGAAAAGAAATGCTACTGATTTTTGTGTGTTGATTTTGTATCCTGCTACTGTGCTGAAATCATTTATCAATTCCAACAGTTTTTTTGTAGAGGTTTTAGGCTGTTCGATATATAGGATCATGTCATCTGCAAACAGGGACAGTTTGACTTCATCTTTTCCAATCTGGATGCCCTTTATTTCCTTCTCTTCTCTGATTGCTCTGGCTAGTACTTCCAACACTATGTTGAATAGGAGTGGTGAGAGTGGGCATCCTTGTCTAGTTCCTGTTCTTAAAGGAAAAGCTTTCAGCTTTTCCCCATTCAGGATGATATTGGCAGTGGGTTTGTCATATATGGCTTTAATTATGTTGAGATACTTTCCCTCTATACCTAACTTATAGAGGGTCTTTGTCATGAATGAGTGCTGAACTTTATCAAATGCTTTTTCAGCATCTATAGAGATGATCATATGGTCCTTGTGTTTGAGTTTATTAATATGGTGTATCACATTTATTGATTTGCGTATGTTGAACCAACCTTGCATCCCTGGGATGAATCCCACTTGATCGTGGTGTATAATTTTTCGTATGTGTTGCTGTATTCTGTTTGCTAGTATTTTAGTGAGGATTTTTGCATCTATATTCATCAAGGATATCGGCCTGTAGTTTTCTTTTTTGGTTATATCTTTACCTGGTTTTGGTATCAGGATGATGTTTGCTTCACAGAATGAGTTTGGGAGATTTGCATCCGTTTCAATCCTTTGGAACAGTTTGTAAAGAATCGGTGTCAATTCCTCTTTGAATGTTTGGTAAAATTCTGCTGTGAATCCATCTGGTCCTGAGCTTTTCTTTGTTGGGATCCTTCTGATAACAGCTTCAATCTCCTTTATTGTTATTGGTCTGTTCAAATTTTCTACGTCTTCACAGTTCAGTTTTGGGAGCTTGTGTGTGTCCAGAAATTTATCCATTTCCTCCAGATTTTCAAATTTGTTGGCGATTAGTTGTTTATAGTAGTCTCGAATGATTCCTTGTATTTCAGATGAATCAGTTGTAATATCGCCTTTTTCATTTCTAATTTTTGTTATTTGAGTCTTCTCTCTTCTTTTTTTTGCTAGCCATGCTAATGGTTTGTCAATTTTATTTATCTTTTCAAAAAACCAACTTTTTGATTCGTTGATCTTTTGAATTGTTTTTTGGTTTTCAATTTCATTCAGTTCTGCTCTGATCTTAATGATTTCTTTCCGTCTGCTAACTTTAGGTTTGGACTGTTCTTGTTTTTCTAGTTCTTTAAGGTGAAGTGTTAGGTTGTTCACTTGCTATCTGTCCATTCTTCTGAAGTGAGCGCTTCATGCAATAAATTTCCCCCTCAATACTGCTTTTGCAGTATCCCACAGGTTTTGGTATGATGTATCATTGTTTTCATTAGTTTCAATAAATTTTTTGACTTCCTGCTTGATTTCTTCTTGGACCCATATGTCATTAAGTAGAATGCTGTTTAATTTCCATGTGTTTGTATAGTTTCCAGAGTTTCGTTTGTTATTAATTTCTAGTTTTAATCCATTGTGGTCTGAGAAGATACATGGGATAATTCCAATTTTTTTGAATTTATTGAGACTTGATTTGTGACCTAATATGTGATCTATCCTGGAGAATGATCCATGTGCTGATGAGAAGAATGAATATTCTGAGGTTGTTGGGTGGAATGTTCTGTAGATATCTGCCAATTCCAATTGGTCTAGAGTTTTGTTTAGATCTTGTGTTTCTCTACTGATTCTTTGCCTAGATGATCTGTCTAATATTGACAGTGGGGTGTTCAGGTCCCCTGCTATTATGGTATTAGTGTCTATTTCCTTCTTTAGGTCTAATAGAGTTTGTCTTATAAATCTGGCTGCTCCAACATTGGGTGCGTACATATTTATGATTGTTATGTCTTCTTGATGGATCAGTCCTTTTATCATTAAGTAGTGTCCCTCATTGTCTCTTTTTATGGTTTTTAGTTTAAAGTCTATTTTGTCAGATATAAGAATAGCTACTCCAGCTCGTTTTTCTTTTCTGTTTGCATGGTAAATCTTTTTCCATCCTTTCACTCTTAGTCTGTGTGAATCTTTATGGTTGAGGTGGTTCTCTTGTAGGCAGCATATAGTTGGGTCCTCCTTTTTGATCCAGTCAGCCAGTCTGTGTCTTTTGATTGGGGAATCTAAGCCTTTTACATTAAGAGTTGTTATTGAAAGGTGTTGATTTATTCCTAGCATTTTATTGGTTGTTTGGTTGTCTTAGGTGTCTTTTGTTCCTTGCTTTCTGATTTACTGTTTGTTTTCTTTGTTTGTTGGTTCCTTAGGTTGTAGATAGTGTTTTTGTTAGCTTGTTTTCTCTTCATGAATGCCATTTTTATTATACTAGCGGGTTTAGATTTTTCTTGGGTTTTTATGGCAGTGGTAGTTATTTTTCAGGAACCAAACCCAGTACTCCCTTGAGGATTTCTTGTAAGGGTGGTCTTGTGGTAGTGAACTCCCACAGTTTTTGTTTGTCTGAGAAATATACTATTTGCCCCTCATTTCGGAAGGATAGCCTTGCAGGGTAGAGTATTCTTGGCTGGCAATCTTTTTCTTTTAGTATTTTGAAAATATCATCCCATTCCTTTCTAGCTTTTAGGGTTTGTGATGAAAAGTCTGATGTTAACCTGATTGGGGCTCCCTTATAGGTGATTTGACGCTTCTCTCTTGCAGCTTTTAAGATTCTCTCTTTGTCTCTGAGTTTTGCCAATTTGACTATGACATGTCTTGGAGAAGGCCTTTTTGGGTTGAATACGTTTGGAGATCGTTGAGCTTCCTGGATCTGAAGATCTGTGACTTTTCCTATACCTGGGAAGTTTTCTGCCACTATTTTGTTGAATATGTTTTCAATGGAATCTCCATTTTCCTCCCCTTCTGGAATACCCATGACTCGGATATTTGAGCGCTTGAGGTTGTCTGATATCTCTCTCAGATTTTCTTCCATGTCCTTGATTCTTTTTTCTTTCTTTTTGTCTGCTTGTGTTATTTCAAACAGCCCATCTTCAAGTTCAGAGGTTCTCTCTTCAACTTCGACAAGCCTGCTGGTTAAACTCTCCGTTGTGTTTTTTATTTCGCTGAATAACTTCTTCAGTTCAGCAAGTTCTGCTACATTTTTTTTCAGGACATTGATTTCCTTGTACATTTCCTCTTTCAGATCCTGTATACTTTTCCTCATTTCATCATGATGTCTAGCTGAGTTTTCTTGTATCTCATTCAGTTTCCTTAGAATTATCACTCGAAATTCTTTGTCAGTCATTTCAAGGGCTTCTTGTTCTATAGGATCTAGAGTTTGAGATTTATTAACTTTTGGTGGTGTACTTTCTTGATTTTTTGTATTTCTGGTATCTTTTTTTTGGTGTTTATTCATTGTGGCAGAGGGTTGCACAGACCACCGGTTTGAGACTAATGACTAACTACTATGTTGCTGTGGTTGCCAATTTGGTATGGCTCCCTCCGTGACTGCTCAGTTGGCCTCTAGTGCCTTGTGTGTGTGGTTGCCTCGGGTCTTGGGCTTCTGCGGGGAGCCACCTTTCTGGTCAGCTTGGACTCTGCTGGGCTGGTGGATCACGTACCACAGGGTGTGTGATCTCTGTTGAGCTTTCACTTCCTGTGCAGGACTTCTCCCCGTTCTGTGTGCTCTGGCCCAGGCTGTTAGATTGTGCAGTGGCGACCCCACCAGGTGTGTGGTTTCTGTCGAGTCTCCGCCTCCCTGGCCGCACGTCTCCCCACTCTGTGCACACTGTGCTGGGCTGGGGTGTGTCTTCTGCACCCCTCGTCTATCAGCTTGGCCTCCAAGACCCTGCTCGGCACCGCCTTGCCCAGGAAGTCTACCAGGTTTCTGCTAGGCACAGACGACCGGTCGCTCTGGGTGCCTTTGTAGCACTGTGTAGATCTTTCTCGGGTCTTGTTCACCTTTGTATCCCCCCGGTATAAACCAAGCCTAGCGCCCGCCTGCAGCCCGCCCGGCAGGTTCAAGCGGACCTGGGAACTCTCCTACCACACTATTCCGAACTAGAAATTGGTTAGGCTTTTTTCCGAACTGGTGGGCACAGAGATGGTAACTGCCTCCCAGTAACAGGAAGTTTACCGGGGGCTGGATTCCAGGGGGTGGTGGAGTGACAGTCGGCCCGCCCGTACTTCCTTGCCCTCCCAACACTGGCCGGGGACGCCCCCCCGCCACCAACCCGCCAGAGAACCGCGGAGGGAGTGGGAGGGGAGGCCGGCCTGCAGGCTCCGGAAAGCCCCGGGCCGGGCCAAGCAAGTGGGAAGGCTCAGTGACAGCTGAGCCGGGTGGAGCTGCGAGCACCTGGAAAAATGGAGGCAGCCCCAGGGCGGTGAGTGACCCGGTGATGCAGGCGGGAGCCGGGTGGGCGTCAGCCCCCCAAACAGGACTGGTCCAGGGGTCACTCACAGGGTTGTGCCAGGTCGGGCGCTCACTCTCTGCCTCTGGTTTGCCGCCTTCCCCGTTTTCAGCCGCTGCCGCCTCGGGCTGTTCAGTCGCGGCGCGGCTCGGGCGCTCCCAGGAGTCTTCTTTAATGCCGGCGTGAAACCTTGAATCCTGAATAGGGCAGCTGGCCGCCTTCAGTGCGGCCCCGGCCTCCGGGATCCTGTCTGCATCCACAGCAGCCCTGGCGCCGTGTTCCCTGTTTCGAGACTCGCTTTTGCAGCTAAGAAACAGTTCTTTTCCTGCTCCACACTTCAAAGCTGTTGCCTATAAATGAGGCAGCCTCTCCTGCCAAGGGCAAAGTGGCGGTCACCCCCCACAACCGGCCAGCAGCTGCGGTCCTCCCTTAAGAGATGGCGAGAGGAAGGTCCACAAGTTTCCCGGCTGCCTGAGGCCCAGTGGCCGCCTTTTCCATCTCAGCTACTCCGCGCCAGCCGCCGCAGCCACCACCATCTTGAAACGCCCCCCACACAGTACATTTAAAATAACACTCAGTATACAAAAATATTCCCTCTACTTATCAAACTCATAAATCACATTACAGAATAATTCTTCAGTTTACAAAAGGTTCCAGTGCCGGGTGTGTTTGATATGCAAATCTTTTCAGTACATTCAAAATATGATTTAATATACCAAAATCCAGTTTATAACCAAATTTTCAGGCATACAGCTTGTGTACAAAGCAGGGCACGTCTGATTTGGCAGATGGTTGTTTTTCCCAGACGCTCTGTCTTCCCAGATCCAAAAGCTAGAGACAATCCGAGGTAACCTCTACTTTGCTGAAGAATAAAAATTCACAGATTTCCTTCAGGAATTTGACACTGAGCCTGTGGCAGAAGCCAGAGAGGAAGTGCTGGCCCTCCTAGAAAATCAGCTATCTTATCAGCTTCTTATATAACTAAAGAAGTAACAGTAAATTTGAAGAAAGGTCAATAAAATTTACTTAAACTGAAACATAAAAAAACACTTTGGGGGGAAGGCAACAGAGCATCTAAAAGCTATAGCACATTATCAATAGGTCTAATATACATAAAATTGGGTCCCAGAAAAAAGGAAGGACAACAGGGCAGAAGAAATATTTGAAGAGATAATGACAATGAATTTTCCAAAAAAAATAATGAAATATATCAAACACAGATCCAAGAAGTTCATAGAACTACAAATGAGAAAAATACTCCCCCCACCTCAATATCTAGCACATCACAGTCAAACTGTTGAAAAGAAGACATAAAGAGAAAATCATGAAGGCAGCTAGAGAAAAAAATATATAAACAGTATAAAATAACTGCTTTTCTAAAACTAACCTAAAGTGGAAGAAATCAGATCACTGGTTTCTTTTGGTGGTAGGTGGTGGTGGTGAAGATTGACTGCAAACGAAAATGAGAACATTTTCTGGAAATGTTCTGTATCTTGATCGGGGTGGCAATTATACAAGTGTGTACATATATCAGAACTCATCAAACTGTACCAAAACTATGTGCATTTTATTGCATATATATACTATACTCCAATAAAGTTAAGTTTCTAAATTGTATAAGCTAAAATGATTCCTTAAATTTTTCAAACAATGAATAGATAATCCTGTTCATGGAAATATTTTATATCCCTTATAAATGATTATCATGGTCATTCAATAACCTGACCAGGAGGAAAAGGAGACTAAAACAGTTCATTACGAAACATAATTTTTTAGATGTATCTTTAAAACTATAAAAAACCCTTGCTATCCTAATGTGGCATAGTAGTGATTATAGAGGCAATACTGTTAAAATCCAGTTAGACTGATTTAGACATGACTTATGTTACTAGCAGAGCAGGTAGTAGAACTGGAGGCTGAATCCTTCTTAACAAAGTACAACAAAAGCAAAATATGAATGCAAAAAATGTTATAAGAGTTAAAAATAGATCAAAACAAGTATCTGGATAAAAATTCAAGATGGCTTAAAAAAAATAACCTTATTGAAAACAGTAAAAGGAAGATGCCTGAATTCTCTAGTCTGTCTAGTCTTCATATAATTGTTTTTCTTTTTCATTACTTTGATCAGTAAAGAAAGCACTAATAAGAAATATTTTATTCATTTAACATTTGAACTCTGAATTTTACAATCAGTGGTGAAAAATACAGTTGACTTGAACATTGGTTTAAACCACACAAGTCCACTTATATGCAAATTTTTCCAATGATTATTATGCAGTACTGTAAATATATTTTCTTTTCCCTATGATTTTCTTAATAACGTTTTCTTTTCTCTAGCTTACTTTATTCCAAGAATATGGTATACAATACATAGAACATATAAAATATGTGTTAATCAACTATTGTCGGTAAGGCTACTTGTAGTTAAGTTTTGCGGGATTCAAAAGTTACATGTGGATTTTTGATGGCGCAGGGAGTCAGCACTCCTAACCCCTGCATTAGTACATTCAATCAAGCAAGGGGCATAAATCAAGTTGGTTATTTCACTGAACATGCATACCATGTTCTGCCTCAGGAGAGAGGGAAAGAGTTAACACCAGTGAACAGTTCTATAATTAGGGTCAAAACAGTATGCTTACTATGTTTTTTACAGAAGTCCAAATAACTATATTTTCCCCCACTCCAGGCAGGGAAATTTAATTCCCATCCACCAACCTTGAATGTGGGTAAGACTTAGTGACTTGCTTCCAAAGAACAGAGTATGGAAAGGGGAAAAATAGAAACATTAGAGAAACCTGACCAATGCTATGTTGGTCAGGTGTCCAAGGTTAACATCACCAGTGATGTCATGTCAGTAGCACATATCCTTGATATGATGTGATGAGAATGGCTCTTTGGCTCTGTGCGAGTCTCCCCCAAACCCACAACCCCAGTCTAGTCAAGAGAGAAATGCCAGACAAACCCAAATGATGGGACATTTTGCAAAATACTTGGCCAGTACTCCAAATTGTCAAGGTCACAGGAAATAAAAGTAGGCTGAGAAACTATCAAAGACCGGACAAGGCTAACAAGATGTGATGACTAAACACAATGTGGTATCCTGGATGGGATTTTGGAACAGAAAAAAGACACTGTGGAAAAACTGGTAGAATCCAAATGAAGTCTGGAGGTTAGTTAATAGTAATGTACCAATATTGACTTCTTAGTTTTGACAAATGCACCATGATAATGTGAGATGTTAACGTTAGAGAAAACTGGGTGAAGGATATATAGGATCTGTCTATATTACCTTTACCACTTTTTCATAAATCTAGGGATTATTCCAAAACAAAAAGTATATAAAACAACAATAAATATATAAATAAGTATAGGAAAAGAGGAAACAAAAGGGTTTTCTGACATGTGTCTGATTTTTACTATGGCCACAGCGCCTTATACCCTAGGAGCACACTCGCCCTTCCACAGCTCTCCTGCCATTGTTGCTTGGCTGGAACACTCCATGTGAGTGAGGCTCACTACTCTAAAAAGGACTGACAGACCGTCTATTCCCTCACACAGCTGGAAGAAACCTTCAGTGTTTTCCCATCCCAGATGGGTGAAGGTATTTTAGTTTCAGATTATTAAAGGCAAATGTTCTAACTGCTTCTTATTTTTTAATCATATTTTTAAGTTTCAAATCTTGTAGCCCTTTAAAACAGAATTTGGAGAGCCTCGATGTGTACTTCAAGTGAGTGATAACAAGCAGCTGCCAACTCAGTTGCATAGTTTATACCTCAGAAGAACACTGCGAGGGGCTATGGTTTAGACAATTACACAGTGTTTTTAGTTCCCACTTTTAGTACATTGTGTTTAATTAATTCCCATAATGGATCACAGATAAAAGACAGGAAACATAAGAACCACAAATTTTGAACTTAAAAAATTACAGTAAAATATAAAAATGATTAGTTCTACAGATTCACCCCCAAATAATTATATCTGTGAATTACATTCACCTGATCAAATTTCTTCTGTAAAAAAATTAAGATATCTTGAGATATAAAAGTAATTTTATCTTAATTGGTCATCCACACATGCAATGTGAAATTGTGGAAACGTGCCTGTGAGTAGAACCCTCACACATTCTATCTTATTAAAGTTATTATTATTATTATCTTGTTATCTTATTAAAGAAAGTAGATTTTCCTAAAGGTCAAATTTCAAGAATTCCAAATATCCAGGCATAAAAACTATTTTGAAGCCTTACAGAAAAATAACACTTTAAAATTTCTCAACAAATAATTTTTCTTATGTAATTAAACTATATATCACCTGCTACATAGCAAAAATAGAAAAAGTTTATAAAATATAAGTACTACTAAGAATTATACTAAAAGTGAACTTTATAATTAATCATAAATAATATACTAATCTAATAAAAATTTTAAGCTTAAAATCACTTATCATTTACAATGTAAAAATAAAAAAATAATTTTCAAAATTCTTTGGCAGAATCACAGAATCATATCACTTAGGAAAGGGTTCATAGGTTTGCGAGAGGTTAGGAAATGCTCAACTAGTTCAATCATCTTGATTTACACATAGAAAAAACTGAAGCCCAAGATTTGAAGATGAAAGTGACAGTGTTAGGGCAAGATCCTAGTTCTCTTTCCTTGCAATCTTTCTACAATATAATATCTCCTTTAAGATGTTGCAGCTTACATCTGCCTGGCTACCCATCAACAAAATCCCTACCACTAACCAAAGTAGGCCAGAAAACTCTCTCACCCTTGAACTTGAACTTCCTTGTACGCAGGAACCGGATTTAAAGGCAACTCTTTAAGCACCTCTTCAACATCAAAACACTAGACTTAGAAATTACATGTTCACATAGATGTTGTCCCAAGGCTTCTCTGAACCCCGATCACCAACACAGCCCTGCTAGTCCTACCACGGGAGAAAGCCTTAAAAACTTAAGAGTTCTGAAATTTGTCCACTCAAAAGTAGAACAGAAACAGAAGAGAACAGTAGAGGGATACAAGCGGATACCAAAGGGAGAATTCAGCAAAATCAAATGTGGAATAAACCGTCTTCCTGAACCACCTAATTGCCCTATTCCAAGTCTCCCCCTCCTCCAAAAAAAAGGTAGTTCTCAAGTTATAGACCTTATGCTTTAAACAAGTATTTTGTAACTACAGTTCTAAAATCTGGTTATTATTATGATAATAACTATCTTTACCACCACTAACACTTGCAGAGCATGACTTGTTTTGGAAAGTATATTCCAAATTTCTGATAACTAGATTATAAATGTTCTTTTGGAACAGTGTCTATTTGTAATTCCTGATCTCAAACTCCTTACACAAAATAATGCTCTTCTAAGCCAGGGCGAAAGCCACATATTTATTTGATTTCATGACTTGTATTCTTTGTAAAATAATAATCTTGGCAAGTAATTAACAAATAAGTCAAGTGATCAAAACATTAAAATATGCAAACCCATAACAGTGGTGACAACTATATTAACAGGTCATCACATTTAAATTTATTAATTTATTCAGCCATCACTTATTGAACATCTTACTATGGGGGACAAGTACAATGCTGGGGATTTTTATAATGATAAATATTCACTACTTCTAAGGACATTATCGGCCAGTCAAAAGAGATAGATGTGTGAATCAACAAGTTGAATGAACAATGGTAAGGTGATAACAGGCTAAAATGAGGCCACAGAGGAGAAAGGGGGTCAATTACAGAATTATGTGAGACAGGCGAGGTGTCAGGAAAAGCCATGGGGGAAGGGGATGATCCTGAGCTAGAGTTTGAGAGATGAGTTGGCCCCGGAGGATGGGATGCATGGTGGAGGGGTGGGAGTGGGGAGTGCAAGATCTTCAAAGCAGGTCAGCTAAGGTCAGATACACTATGAAGTACACTGAGAAACAGCGAGTGAGTGGTTTGCTAAGGCTGGATGTTGGGGTAGGGAGGTATAACAACAGCTGTGTCTGCCATGTTAAGAAATATGACTCTGTCCACAAATAGTTCTTATAGTTCTTTATAGTTTCTGAACATAGACTCTTTGTAGAATTTAAAGGTGATGTTAAAAAACAAAACAAACCAAAAATAACCCAATAGCTAAAGTGTATTGATAATTTACTGAGTCAGGCACTTTGTATACATTTCTCATTCAATATTGTAAAAACCCTAGACTATTCAAAATTTAAAGGTAACAAAAACAATAAAACTAATAACTACAGTGTACTGATTACTTACTATGAATCAGATACTTTACATAAATTTGTCATTTAATTTTATATTCACAACGGCCCTTGAATAGGAATTTTCTCTATCAGAAAACGGTGGCTAGACAGTCTGCCCAAAAAACACCAATTAAGAGGCAGGATGGACTTCAAATTCAGTTTAACTTAAGCCTCTTAAGTTACTCTATGGACCCTTTCTTTGAATTTAAAAAATGTAGATACATATACATCATTATTTTCTTTTCAATCAGATCACACCCCTAATCACTGGTGGCAGCATGAGTTAATCTCCTTTGATTTCACATTATCTTCTAGCTAACACTCCCTTCCCTCCCTTCATTTCACAGCAAAACCAATAAACACTGGTCATACAAGACATTGGAGTAAGTGTGAACCACACATAATAGAGTTCTCAGTGGCCTGGAGCACAACTTCAAATCACCTCAGTCTGAAAAATAAATAAAGGTGATCCAGGATCGCTGGTGCCCTCATTGCCTGCCAACAGCAAACATAAGTTCTCTCTGAAGAAAGTTAACATCATCCTAGGCCTCAAAATTTTTCTATAAATTAAAAAAATACAATAGCCGATATTAACCAAAAGTTACCAGATACTCAAAGAGACAATATAACATGAAAACAAATCCAAAAAAACCAAGAAGGGAAAAACATATAAGAGAACCAGATCCATAGGAGCTCCTATGGGATAAACACACAGACTTTAAAACAAATAGCATAATAAATTCAAGGAGCTAGCTATAAGATAAAAACCAAGATTTTGTCAGGGAACTGAAAAATATAAACAGAACTAAATGGAATTCTAGATTTAAAAAATATAGTAGCCAAAATAAAGAGCTCAATGGATAGGTTTAAAAGCAGATTAAACATAGGTAAAGAGAGAACTGGAAAAATGATTATAAGTCAGATTATATGAAAACAGACAGAATAAAAGACAGGTAGACAAAAGAAGAGAAAATACAGAAAAGAGGGTAGGAGATCATCTGGGATCAGTAAAAATACCTTCTAAAATATGTGTAACTTAAATCCCAGAAAGAGAGAAGAGGAAAAAAAGGAGGGGGTGGAGGCAGAGCAATATTATTAGAGATAATGGCCCAGAATTTTCCAAAAACCAAACAATGCTGTTAACTGTACATTTGAGAGGATCTTCAAATCCCGAGGATGATAAAGTAAAACAAAACAAAACTACACCAAAATATATCATAATAAAATGCTAAAACCCAAAGAAAGAATTCAGACAGCAGTCTGAGCAAAACAGATTACACTTTAAAGAACAATGAGACTGACAACCAACTTTTCAACATAAACAATAGAAACTAAAAGTGCAGAAAATAACCACTAACCTAGACTTCCATCCCTAGAGAAAATATTCCTCTAGAGTAAAGGTGAAGTAAAAAATTTTTCAGAAAACAAACACCAAATACACAGAGTAATTTTTTTCCATTTCAATTGAGCTAATAAGAACTCTATTCATCTTGGGGGATATGTAAGGTAATTATTCAGCAATGGCCACTGGCATTGCCTTTTCTAAGAAGGCTCTACTTTACAAGCTAATGAGCACAAATAAAGTATTATTTATAAACAGTTCAAATGAATTTTAAAACTGATGTGACGTAGAAGGGCTAAGAAAAGAAGGAAAAAAAGAACAATATCTATCAACATAAAATATTTCAATTTCATCAGATAAAAGCAGTACAATTAATTGATGACAAAATTATATATTTTATTGCCTTAGAAAGTTCTTCTATTTGAGCTTTTAAAGTACAAAGTATACCACTTTCATATCTTATACACTTTGTTGCACATATACAAATCACTGGTGATTAAGAGGTGACAAAAGATGATTCTAAGGCAACCGAATGCTCTGAATAGTCTAAATGTAACTTAATCTTCTTGACGGCAAGACATTTCTCAACCATTTTTATAAGTCCTATAACACTCCTAGTTTACAAATTTGCACATTGTGGGCTCTGCAAAACAATTAATGTAATAAACAAAATTCAGATAGACAAGAAAAGCAGGATACTTCCTCAGCTCAATTCCAAATAAGAAAAAAATTATTCTCATTTTAAGGTTAGAATAAGAACATTTAAGAATTTCAGGAAACCACCGTGATGAAACTGACTTCAGGGAATCATTTTCATCGTTTACATAATTTAAGTCACTACTAGATATAAAGTGAAAGGAGGTTCCTTTGAAAATTTAGTAGAAATTTCCCATGGATTTAGATTATAACTGCACTACATCGTACATACTTTACTGACCTGGTTTTAATAGTGTTTTCTATTTACCAACATGTAGAAAAGGACACCAGTGTTGTGTGTGCTCCAGGAAGTATAAAGAAAATGCAGCCTATATCTGTAGCACAAAGTTGGTAAATTAACTATTCATATGATGTCAAGAAAATCTGACAGGTACATGATGTTAAAAAAACAAAGTCTCCAACACTTATGACATTCTATGATACATGGTACATTTTTACTTGGGGGCATTAAAGAACAAAGAAATGGTCACGCACACACAAAATAATCATGTATGTGTAAACTGTCAAATAATTAGGAAAAAAACATATAAGCAATAAAAAAGAATAGGGTTGATGACTTGGAAAGAAGTGTCTTCTTTCTCTTTATAGAAAAAGAAAGTTATGTTTCTCTGGTTTTTGATAAAAATACACACATAGCTGAGTCAATTTTAAAAAGAAATAATGCAGAATAAAAATTAATAAAGCTACAAAAGAAGTCACATATAACTGTATACTTTAAAAAATATCACTTATCCCAGAGCAATGGCATAAGAAGCCAGTCATCTGTTGATCTCCCTAACATTGCTGGTTAGTAGGTAGATATGAAGCAATTTTCCCCTCTAAAATGCACACGTCATTTAGATTTATTAATTAAAACTACTGAAGAATTTGTTTTTGAGACTTCTCAATGTAAGTGTTCATGCCAAGGTGTCATTCCATTCTTGCATTAACACATGGGATCAAATAAATGAAATTCCCCAATCCCCATCCATGTCTCAAAAAGTCACTGACTGCTGGAAAACAACAGAAATTTATTCTCTCCTGGAAATGAATCAGAGGCAGACCATCATTCGGTAGCCAGCATTATGATTCAGCAGAGCTTTGTACAAAAAGTATAAAGTTTAAAAACAGCCCCAAAAGGGCTCTGGAAGTAGTGGTTTGTTTTTATCCTTCCTGGAATCATTACCGACAGCATCTATGAACTTCTGACTGTGTGTAACAGAAGAACACACCAAGATGACAAAGTAGTGACTTTTAAAGAGCCAGCCAACAACAAGCACTTAGGGACTCTCAGCAAGTACAGGTAGGAGAAACTCAAATGTGTGACGATAAGTTTATATGACCAACAATGTGATGAGATGAAAAACTGGGCATGAACATTGGCTATGACTATTTAAACAATTTCTCAGAAGAGATAAAATGTATTTAAAGAAAATACAATACTTTTTTTCTGTGTCTCAAAAGATTGCTATGTTTGTACCTTCCTGTCTTCCCAAAGCGATGGTTAAATAAAAAGCAAATCATTTACAAACTCAATACTTTTTTTTCTGGATTTGAAAAGAAGTTGGTGTAGGCAATTTAAATAGGAGAAAAGTATCCATGCAGATGCACAGAACTAACAGGAAAGCTATCGTATGAAATGCTATGTATCTTCAATGAGGTATCACTCTAAAGTACTCCCAGATCTGCACTCACTCTTGTAATAGTAAATATTTTCCAACAATAAGAGATAATCGGTATTATTAATTGCTGAGTTATTATGTAATAAAAACCGCAGTAATTTGAACTCTTCATAGTTATCAAAATGAGAAAGTTTTTGCAATTTCTTTTGAGAGCTTAAGGTGCCAACATGGGATGCTCTTTCATTTTAAAAAGGGAAAATGTCAAATAGCAGATGGGAAGAAAAGACTGAAAAGTATAAAAAGATTTAATTGAAAAATATGCTTTTCATTTTTCTGAATGTTCCTGTAACGTGTGGAAGGCATTTTATTTCTGTACTTTAATAGTACTATTGGTAGTCTAAAAGATGTACAACTCCAGGGCTGAAAGGCTTTTGGAATGAGCCTAAATAGGTGGGTCAGGTCAGTTACTGCTTTTATTACCAGTTTATGATTTCCTGCTTAAAGTCTCTTGGAAATGAGGTACCTTTCACCTTTCCACCCATTTTCACCATTTCAACATTCTAATTTAGTTCAATTCATTTTATTTTTGTTAAAAATGGGCCCAAATTTGGAGAGGGCAAGGAGATACCCTCTCTTGTGGTTTCATGTACTTTTTTGCTATGGTCTACTGAAAAAGAGAAACTTAAAAAATGTAATTTCACATACACTTGATCCCCCATTGGACTTGAATCTCTTCAACAATTCAGGTTAATATTTTTTTAATTTAAAAAACTATTTAGTTTTAAGACTTTAACACTGGTTTTTGGCAGGTAGCTATTTCAACATAGTTTCAACTCTTTGAACCTGTCCCCATAGTTCTTTTCCCACTGCCTGAGCTTCCAAGATAGCAGAGGCCAAAGGATTGAAATCAGTGTGGAAGCTTATAAAAGTTATTTGTCTAGAGTTCCACTAAACAAGTTATAACTGACAACTGACTGGTCCCAAACAATTAGACATTTTTATGGAAACTTAAAGCACTGCAGCTAATTCAAGAAATACGGTGGTGGTGGAGTGCAGAGAAAGGATCCTCATTCTTAGACCAAATCAATTAAGAAAACATGAGATAGAGGGGAAAGGGGCAAATATCTGGGATACATATATGTAAACATTAGTTTTGTTTTCTCCATCCTCACTCCCAGATAATCTAGGTAACTGCAGCCCAAGACTTAGTATCCTCCCCTCCCTATTTGGTTGAAGGGAGGCAGTGTTATGCAATAAATACAGAATACTGAGGCAAAGAGAAGAGACTCCAGAATGAACAAGCTCTGATGGGGAAAGATGCAGCAGGCCTTCTTGCTAGGGAAAGAATGGCTCATCCACACACCAGGGGCTACTTACACAAACTGGAGCCCTGAGGAGAACAAGAGGCATGTGGCAGGTGTGGTGCTGTGATGGGCCATGGGGTGATTGGGAGAGGACTCCAAGCACACAGTCAGTGTCATCTGATCTCTACTCTCTGCATATCCATGAGATCTTTGATACTACTCTCAAATGTAATTCTTATTCAAGATATACTGAAATTTAAGAGCAAATATTATGAAAGTATGATAAGAATATCTTCAGTGTCAGCCCATCTGACTTTTTTTTTTTTTAAAAAGATGACTGGTAAGGGGATCTTAAGCCTTGGCTTGGTGTTGTCAGCACCACGCTCCCCCAAGCGAGCCAACTGGCCATCCCTATATGGGGATCTGAACCTGTGGCCTTGGTGTTAACAGCACCACACTCTCCCAAATGAGCCATGGGCTGGCCCAGCGCACCTGACTTCTATCTACTTGACCAAATTCATCTTTTGAGGCAACTCTAAACTATCATCACCTCAATGAAGGCTTACTTATGTCTTCCTTCATCCGTCCCCAGTTGGGACAGATAATCTCTCCCTCCCTTACATTATCTATGTTTTCTTTAAGACACATTCCTTTTTATTTTGTATTGTACACAGCATGATGATCCCTTAATAGAATATAATCAACTAATTGAAAGCACAGATCACGTAATAAATCTTTTCATTCCTAGGTACCTATGTAGTATTAAAAAATAAAAATAAAACACGACTAGTTAAATGAGATCTTAAAAAAAAACTCATTAGTTTTGTCAAAAAATTATAGGAACAGAAGAAAAAACTGCAGAAAGTGAAGAGCAAAAACAAGAAAACAAGAGGCAAATGGAAAATATTTTACTTATTCCTCCCCCAAATAAAGGATAGGGAACAGGAGGCCAGTGATATTGTTTTTTCAAAGTAAATAAATATTATTGATCTTAACATAACTTGAAGATTTTTAAGTGATGGTATAATCAGGAAAGTATATTGGTCACTATCATGATATTTTATTACAGGAGATAAAAGCTACTACTGAATTTGGTTCAAGTCAGTGTATGTTTTTCTAGCCCATTCCCAACCCCAAATGCCTTTAGGTAACTGCTTATATTAGTTGCTGGTATATTCTTCCAGTGTTTCTTTGTAGAAATACTTACTGGTCCACCCTCATAGCTGTTTATACAAGACAGTATAAAATGTATACAACTCTGTATTCTGCTTTTTTAAAAAATTTACACATCCTGGAAATCTTTTCATTTTAGAAAATACAGAAGTTCTTTTTCTTTTTAAAGGAGAAGCATATTCTTTCTTTGTGAATGGATGTATGGTAGTTTATTCACACAGTGCCTTTTAGATGGATAGGTGCCCTGCTTCCAATCTTTTGTGTTTATGATCTGTGCTGTGATAGCTCACTTATATGTCATTTCATTAATGTGTAGAGTCCTGAAAGGTAATAAATATATTTGTGATTTTTGATTGATTCAAAGTCATTTAAAATTGTTTGAAATGTTTGCTTTAGCCTTTTAGAGGACATGTTCAAACTTCTTCAACTGGATTTAGTATGTGTTATATTATTTATTCTCAAAATACGGTCTTGGGCAAATGTTGATTCATGATGGACCTTTAGAGGACCTAGAAAGTGGCCACTGAATTCCAGAAGAGATGTTTCTGTTGGTGAATGACAAGAAAGAAAAAATGAATACCACTACTATAAAGTGCTAAATAAATTGGATGTCCATAATAAGAAAGATTACTATCTTTGTCAAATTATCCCAGATCTTTGGAGCAGTTTGGAGAAGTTAGGAAACTGCATAATGTAAAACCATCATGACTGTATGTTTTCTATCAATGCCTATAATGCACTAAAGCCATGTAACAAATTTGTACTGTTAACTAATCCAAGTGGCGAAATACTTCGATGCCATATTGTATTCAGTTGGCCACATACGAAGTCTATATATGTTCTGTCAGAATAAGTTCTTTTCTATTATACCAGCCTCAATCTAAATCAGCACAGGCAGTAAAAACAAAACAGAAAGAACAATGTGGTTGTAATGGGTTGTTCTGTTTTTGTTTTTTTAAATACTGAACAGTGTTTTTTTATTTTTGTATCATGTGGAAAAATATTTTATTCGCAAAACAATTCATTATATTTCCTTATCTACAAGACATTATAGCCAAGTCGAGAAATGTAATAAGATGCCTGGGCTAAGAGAAGAATCTCCTGGTTATTAATCCTGCAGCATGAACATAGTCAAACATTACTCTTTTTAATTTGATGGGTGAAATAAACATAGTCAAACATTACTCTTTTTAATTTGATGGGTGAAATAAAAGAACAATTAAGGAATTATTTAATTCTATCATCAAAAACATACAAATATTCCTCAGGGAGAACCTCTCGCTTTCATAATTAAATTAACCAGTTAAGTTAACCTGTTACCAAATAAACACCAGGAACAGTGTACTTTCAAACGTTTTAACACCACCTCACTGTTCTAGCATTTTTTTTTTAAAAAAGCAAATACAAAGTTTTGTGTATTTTTTTAACCACCATTTTGCTGGATGACTTAAAATAAGGATAACATAAAAATTCCAAAACACAAGTACGATCACCTGTAACAAGGAGTACACCCTGTTTGGGTGAACCTGTTGTCAGAGTTCAGAAAAGAAAATAAGTCATAACCATTTCTCCTCTTGAGAGGAAACAATTACTGTGGATGGTTTTAGGATACAGGAATGGAAAGAGATCAAGGCCTCAGTGACAGCATCTTTTAATCTAGCCAAAATCATCACATCAGATATTTTGCTGTTTTGTTAAAGTATTAAACTTATTTACCAACTATTTTTAAATTTCACACATTTTAGTTAAGTGTTAACACTACCAACTAAGTAACCAAAAATAAAATCAATACTACTGCTATTCCAAGGGGAAAAAGTACACTATAAATCAACGTTGATTTGAGACCCATGTTTTAACATCTCTTTGGTCAATCACTTCAACTAGCATATCATCAAAATAGGTCTAGAAATGTTCCCTTTAGACATATTTTTAAAGATGCAGCCTGCATTTTCTGAATGCAATATATGTAACTTTACACTGAAATGATACTTAGAAAATCTTTTGGTATGTAGTAAGACCTATTTTTCCCCCTGAAGATTATTTTGCCAAATTGTATTTCTGTATATATATATATATCTTCCACAAAATCCCAGAGAGATGGTAAGGAAATAATCCTTCCAAGGTTGTCTTTAGTCTACCAAGACTTAGCCCCACAGGAACTATTCAGGTAATAAACACAGAAATGAAAATTACTAAGATAAGAAACTTATTAGGTTGAAGCACATGAAATTGCTGATATCTGGCTATTTTTGATATACAAAAATGTTAACTTCATAGGGTATAACAATATATTCCTGAAGCCTGACCCAAAACAGAGGTTTTTATGACCAAGACTTGATTCAAAGAGACCTAAAAATTGGAACAAAATGTTTACAATTTAAAATTTAAATAAATAGCATATTATCTTTTTTCTACCATTCTGAACTCCAGTTGAATAGAGACTCTACAAACACTATGTTTAAAGATAAAGTGAATGTATTCACCTGACAACAGATATTAGGTCTATAATAGAGCTAAATTCACCCTCAGTGTGTTTGTGAAACTTTTAGAGCTGGTGTTTGTGGATATTCTTTGCAAGAACATGATTTTAAAATATACTGACCCTTTATGTGTGCCTTATATAACACACCTTATAGATAGAGCTACAATCGTACATGTTTATAATTCTCACAAATTTTTAAAAAACAATTCTTAATTCCAATTAACCCTACTCAAAAATTAAATTATTTATATGTGTGTATATTTGTATGATGTGCACATACATATGTATGTATATTTGTGTGTATATGCATTTATATTTATAATAAATATATATAAATATTTTTTATAAATAAAATATTTTGTTAAATGTTATACATTAGGCTACTTCAAATGATTAAGATTTTACTTCTTTTCTAAAAGCAATGGAGTTCAGCCATCTAGTAGTAAAGTATAAGTTTAAAGACAGAGGAGAAAGGAGTTGAAAAAGTTATCTAATTTTTTTTTCTTATTTTTGAAACAAGTGGCAAAGGGGATCTAACTCATGGTGAAGAAGCAAAGGCCAGGATGAAAAAGGAGGTTAAGGAAAGGTAAAGGTTAAGGAAAAACAATATGAACCGTCAACTGTTGTGTGCACCTTTAAGATGTTAAAACCCTAATAATTATTACATACAGAAAAACCAAGTAGTTAGCTCCTATATTTTCCAATCGTATATGTGCATTTCAAATAACGAATTTTCAAACTAGTTCAACGCTTGCATTTCAGAAGTCAACAGTTCTGAAAGCATAATGAAAATGAAGACAGTGAATCCTTTTAAAGCAGACTATGAAATGCAAACCTCACTCCACTTCCTCCAAAATTTCCATTTCTCCTTCTCCTTTGTATAGAACAGTATACCAGAATCAACCAGGTCACTGTAATCCTGCATCTTAGTCAGGAGAAGTAGCTTAGTAAAATAAAATAGTGTTTTCAATAATATTGGCATCAATAACTCCCCAAATAACATGTCCTTGAACGCTTCAGTAGCCAAAACAAACACCTTGATATTCCAGAAAAAAAGAATATTTGATGAGACAAAACTATCAGTTAATAAATGTCTCAATAATAAAAAAAAAAAGAGCTGTTATTATTCACAGGGAATCATGAAATATATTGTTGTTGCTGCTTTTTTTTTTAATTTAAAGTTATTTGCTGTGGTAGATTAAACTTGTATTTATTTTAGAAAAGGTAAAATGAATAGATTTTATTCCCATTATAAATGGGAAGCAGAAACATAAAATAATGGTTTCTAATAGACTATCTATAATCCAAACCCTAAATTTAACAATCCAATAACACATTTTTCATATTTGCAAGTACTGGGTTTTTTTGATAACACTGTGAATTTTAAAAGTATGCCAATACATCACATATACATTACTTAAACTTAATAGCCTTATATTAACAAACTTAAATAAGAAACAGCATGTAAGTGCACAATATATTTCAAGTGAATAAATAAATGAATGAATGGAATAAAAGTTTGCTCTACAAATGCCTTTTAACCATGCAGTCACTTAGAGGGTATAAACTAAAAACAAAATAAATTGAAAACATACAGTGTTTCTCTTCCTATGCAACTTATTTGGAGAAAGAATAAGCCAAGAAAAATATGTATAGTAAAAATGTATTTGCATGTATCAATGTGATCCAGGAGGGCTGATGTGCTCATCAAAAGGCTCACACATTCTGATCTGAGAGTCCTTAGGGATGCAAGGGGTTGGGGGTGGAGGCTTTACAAGTGATGGTGCAGGCACTGAAGGTGGCAGGAAGGTGGGCTGGATAACTGTCCAAAGGCAAAAAAGGGCTGAGCAGGTGATACAAATTGCAATTAGGAGCCACAAATTCTAATCCCTGAACAAACCTAGAAAGAAATATAAATCCAGAGATGTCAAGATTTCAACGGGCAAGATAATATTTTTAAATGCAATAAAGAGTTGTCAAATGTTATCTTACTCATTTATCAAAAATAACAAAATCACATATAATCTGAAATGTTTTACCTATAAATGTAAATTCAATCATAGTACCTAAATCAACTTATGAAATAGGTTAAATATAAATATTTATATATTACATATAATTTTAAGTGATAGTCCCAAACTCATATTTGATGCTCACTAGATATGTAATACTTCAAGACCCTACGGTCTCCTGACATTCAGATATTTTATTAAATTACAACAATATATGACAAAGAGCAACAATAGCAAACAACATCAGATAAAATAAGCTTACCAAATACTATGATACTAGTGTCCCAAACTCTTTTACGTATATTACCTAAAAGTCACTCTCATTTAGCTCCATTTCCACTGCACCATTCTAATCCAAGACACCTCTTTCTTAACTGATCTCTCAGTGACCATGGTCTCCCCCAGTGTGTTTTCCTACTGCAGCCAGAGTAATCTTTTAAAAACACAAATCTAATTAGGTCACTCTTCTGTTAAAATCTTTCAAGCCTAAACCTCTCATTGCTCTTGTAAACTGCAAGACTCTTTATCAGGGCCTTCAAAACTCATATCTAGCTCCTATTCTCTAAGCCTCAATGCTCATGACCCACAAGCCTTCTCTCAGCTCCTCAACGAGAGTGTGCGGCAATCATCATAGGGAGATATCATAGGGAATAAAGCTACAACAATGTACCAACACATTCAACTGTACCCACCATTGAGAGGGCAACACTAAACTTTAAACAAAAAGCCATGAGCCCTAATCCTGATTCTTTGTGTAAATCATATTCTTTATCTCAATTTCCTCATCTACAAAGAAAGGAGACTGTTCCTTTCTAAAAAGATCTCTATTTGAATCTTGAAGCTCTCTGATTCCATAATTCTCTCCCCACTTGTTTTACATGGTGATTCAGATCCAAAGGTTTTACCCCAATCTCTACACTGATTTGGTGCATCAACATGAAGTCAACTATTTCCTTTTTAATTCAGTGTCAGCACTAAGCATCTGTGCTCTTATGGAAAATAACTATTTCTTCAATTTAAAGTCTAGATACCTTTTTGACAGTTGTCCTTTGGTTCACCTTTGTTGAAAGCAACAGTGCTATGTACTTTACTATTCAAATACCACTCTGTTTTGAAAGCTCCATCTCAGACTCAACTTATTTATCCTACTAAAGCATCCTTTGAATAGGTCAGTGTTCTGTTAACACTGGCATGGAAATAATTTAGAAGATTATAAGCTTAAAAATGCAGAGTCAGTCCAGTTAAGACACAATGTCTAATTGATTTCCTGTCACACAGTGAGAAGAAGCATAAGTCAGTATACAGAAATGGCTTATGATGTTCTAGAATTTTGCGGTGGTGAAAACAGATACTTAAGCTAATAATTACGAAAAGGTTCCTAATTTAAAATTTCGGAAGTTACTGAGTAATTTAAATTGTATTGAATTTGCTAATAATATCATCTACACCTTCAAATTCTGAACCAAATGTATAATTACCCCCAAACATCCTGCCAGGCAAAATATATTTTGAGAACTTTGTTGATTTGCTGTCCACCTGTGTTTATCCATGGATTATGTACTTGTCTTATAATAAAGAAAGAAAAATTAAAGAAACATGAAATAGACTAAATATGCAACTGTCAAGGAAAATCTGAGAAGAATGGTCAATTCCCGTTACTTAAATGTTTAGTATGTACTAGTGATAAAAACAAAGGATTGGCTCCTGAGAATAGGCTATACCTTATAAATTGGTGTGATGTGATATATATTTATTGAAAATACTTCTTTGGCTAGATCCTTATTTTCCCTATTATGCTTTCATTTTGATTTACTTTTAGAAATGACTACCTGTAAATTAAACCACTCAAATACAGTTTAAAAAATGATCAGTACATTTAAATATATCTGAATATTGAACGTATTTTGCTCAATTGCCTCTTGTAGAAAAAAGCAAAATATTTCTTGAAAAACCATTTCAGTTATTAATGACTTTGTAATATGAACCACACAACTTTCAGTCATTTCTTCCTCCACTCACACAAAAAAATTGATGTACTGAAAAAATACATTTAATAAACTTTTATATTAATACTTCTATTAATTAACATGTCCACATTTTGAGAGTACGAAGAAAATCAGTATCCACAATGATGGTCTAAGACAATGCAAGATTGAGTAGTACTAGCAAAAAAATATATTAACTAAAATTTTAGGATTATAGTTGTATATCGCTATATTCAAATGCTCCAAAAAGTAGGCAATCTTTGGGTGGCATGTATGGTAAATTACAATGAAAACAAATGCTACATTCTTTTCTCTTTTGCTTTTTGTCTTTTTATATGGATTTTAAAAAATATAATGTACTTTTAGACTAGACTGTATTTGTACATGGTACAACATTCAAAAGGTAAAGACTTGGCATACAATGAAAAGTAAGTTTCCCTCCCACCCCATCCCCAACCCACCCAGTTCTCCTCTCAAAAGGCAATTACTCTTAACAGTTTTTTGTCTATGCTTATGAAAGGTGTGTGAGATATTGTGTTACATATTCATCAATTATGTGTATACCATATACTCTATAAGTTTTTCTACTAAATATATTCTGAAGGTCCTTTCACAGTCCACAACAAGGTACCAACATCTTTTTAGTGACTATTTAACGTTCTATTGTGTAGAGGTACAAAAATGTAGCTAGACCTTATTAATGAATATTCGGGCAATTTCTTTCTGCTGTTATAAACAATGGAGTAACAAATAACCCTGTATATACATCATATGCAGACATGAAATTATATCTGTAGATTAAGTTCTTGTTGGGAAAATAGAATAATTTAATAAGGCTCCCCTAGCCTCAGGGCTGGTTGAGGGTGGTTCAGTAAACAAACTGTGTGTGTGTGGGTGGACTTGGTGCACATGCATGGCACCGCCGCTTTGCTGGCATCTGCCTTGGGCGTCCGCCTGCGCAGCCATGCTTTCCAACCTACAGCTTCCAGGGATCTGTTTGCCAGTTACCTAGCTCATAGACTTGAATGTAAGGGGTCCGATGACCCAGCCTGGCATGTGAAGGGTCTGTGATCCACTCTGGACAACAGGCCTGAGGGGTCTGTGAGCTCCAGACCTAGCCCTAGCTCTACAACTGGTGTAGTCGTGTAGCTTTACAATTGGCATCACAAACAGGATTAAGAGTGCCACAATTGGCGTAGTCAGCAGGATTCTGACAAGAGCTCAGGGCCAGACAATTGGTGTAGTCTGTGACAGGATTCTGAGCAGGTACAGGAGCCGAAAGCCCTTGGAAGAAGGAGGAAATGTGGCTACTTTTGAATATGCTTGGCCCTATGGCCACTTCCCTGTTGGCCAGGATCTGCTTGCTGCACACTGTACTGCAAGGCAGCATAGATCAGGTACTACAATGCAAAACCCCTTGGGAGGAAGAGGAAATGTGGCTATACTTGAGCATGTGGTGCCCGGAGGCCACTTTTCTGCTGACTGGAGCCTGGTGTATGAAGGGTTTGTGACACAGTCTGTGAACAGGCTTGAGGGGTCTGTGAGCTCCAGACCCAGCCCTAGTTCGACAATTGGTCCAGTTGGTACAGGATCACGGGCAGGTAAAAGAGCTCCACAACTGGCAACATCGGCAGGATTCTGACAAGAGCCAGAGCCGGACAGTTTTATTGACGGAATTCTTGGGTAGAGGGCACATGCATTTAACAACTTTAAAGTTCATATTAATTTACACTTCCTACAGCAGTTTCTACCTGCAATTTTAAAGCCATTTATATTTCCTTTTTTTGTGAACTGTTAGTTATTTTTGTCCATTATTGAACTGGGTTACTATTTTGTTTTTAATAATTTTAAAAAGAAACTCTTTATAACAACTATTAACTCCTTGTCCATTATATGAGCTGGGAACTTTTTTCCCAGTTTGTCATTTATCTTTAATTTTACTGCATTTTTCCTTATATGCAGGAAGTTTTTTAATGTTGTCAGATTCATACTTCTTTTCTTTTATGGTTTTTGGGTTTGAAGTCATACTTCGAAAGGCTTTCTAACTCCAGGATTAAAAAAATATATATATACATATAGTCCCCCTACACTTTCTACTGGCAGTTTTATAATTTCTTCTATAATGCTTAGATCTCTGATCTCTGTGCAATTAATTTTGGTATTAGGTGTGAAGTAGGCCACAACTTATTTTTTTCAGATAAGTATCCTTAAGTCAAACACCACTTATTGAATAATCAGTTTTCCACTGATTCAAATTTTAAAATGCTATCTTTATCACATATACTAAATTCCCCAGTCCCTTTGGGTCTATTTCGGGACTTTCTATTCAATTTGAATACCATGATTTTTAAACAATGTAAACCAAAAATAATTTATACTTATATTAAAGTTTAAGAAACATAAATTCTGTTATGTCATAATTACAGTAAACTATAAGATACCAATAAAGTAAACATTTCTCCTAGATTCAATTCATATTTGTTATTTCATTAACCTCCTCCTCATCCTTGGCACATTCTTTCTTTAAGTAGAAAGTTTCCAAGTGGCCAGCTGAGAATTTCCCTGGTTTTAACCCAAAGGGATTTCTTTCCCCCATTTGAGTGAAGTAACTCTTATTATTTACTTATGTGGTATAGCTTCAGAGAAATTCCTTCTTCTCCCTTTTATCTGAACTTGAGAAGTCAAAGTATGATCAAGTCCATTTAGCAAGCTATCTAAAATCACAAGTTGATGCCACCTACTCAAAAAGTATACAGCCAAAGTTTTTCTGAAATCTGGATAATTTTTGTTTGCCTGATTCCCTTTTAACCATATTCTGAACTCAAATCTCAGATGATTATATTCTTTTATCACCCACGGACTCTCCCTGCCTCAAATTCTGCCCAACACACCACCACATAAAGTATGCAAGTTTTTTTCTAGTCAGTACTAACTGTAACCAAAATCAACAAGTTGGGCTGTGAGACACATGGCTGGTAACTGCAGATGCTAACTGCGACAAGAGAAGGAGAGGGCATCTCTCTACTTTGATGCTGCTCTCCAAAAATAAGTAAGGGAAGATTTTTGCCTAGTACAGTACTCTACGAAAAAGCTAGATTGGATAACAAATTAAAATAACTACCAAACAAAATTCTAAGCAGGTCTTTGCTGCTCTTAACTACCTTCACATAGATGTTAAAAGAAGCTGAGAAGGTACCAAATTTGATCAGTTTACAAGTATAATTTTCAGCTCAGCCACACAATTACTGTTAAAAATGAAATAATATTCTAAATAAAAGGATGAATTGCTAAAAATCTGAAAATGAACAAAAAGTTAAGAAAATGAGACAAACCATTTTCATATCTTATTAGATGGAAGATACAAATTTGAATTTTAAATCACTGGGAATATTTTAAAGAAAGCTCTAAAATATTAACAGCAGTGATTATATAACATGGTAAACAAATATTAGGTAAGAGATAAATAGAAAATAACCTTAAGAATAATCTATAAGATGATAGTAGCAGGACTTCTAATAAAATAACAAAGGATCCATTTTAATACATTTAAATGAATGAAAAGCCTGTGAATTTAACCTGAAGTAGTGATATAATCAATCTCTTTTCTAAGATATGATAAAGAACAAAGAAAATTTTGCATTTTGAAAATCATTTCTTTTTCATCATCAATTTAATGTTATTAATTTTTTAGAATTTCAGTGAAGTTATTGAACCCAGATCTTACGATGTTGATAAGCAAAATATTTTGTTGCCTATTTACTTCATCATATCTCATCTTTCTAAACAAATTCATTTGAAGACATTTAATAGCAAGCAGTTATCAACTGTCCTCTGTAACATAAAACTGCACAGAGAGTTTAAAGAAGCTTTCAATCTATTACAAATGCTTCAAGACAGAAACCCAAAGGAAGCTTTTATGTCCTATAACTTTGCTCATGTATTAGGTTTAAAAGGCATCCCATTTGTCATGTGAATCTGATATAAGAATCAAACCTATGATTGGTGCATTCATTCATCCTGAGAATATTTCAGCACCAAACTCTAGCTGAATCCTTTGACCTCAGATCACTTTTCCACTGTTGGCAACTAGCAAATTTTTAAACAAATCCAATAACTTTCCAAAAAGTTGTACAGAAAACAGTCAAAGCCATCAGTCTACGATCACTTGTTTGAAAAAGTCTCATTTTGAACTAAGAGCCAAACAGAGGTCTCATTCTCCTATCATGCATGTTTGTGGCTGGGATATGGTGAACTAGCTCAACGTCCTCAGGGACAAATACCATTGGCTCACCACTTCTGGTTTACTTCAGGCTGCTATCACACCCAGTCCTCTTAAGGATTATACTACTGGTGTGAAGTCTAAGAAACAATTGACCCAAAGTCCGGTATGGACTACAAATAGACTTAGTGTAAGAGTTCATTTACTAGCTTATTTGAAATCAAGATTAATTTAAATACACTCAAATATTTGAGTTCTAAACTTAGAGTTTTATATTTAAAGTAATATAGAAAACCAGGAAAAACAAGTTCAATAAATATATTTAATATATTTAGCAGCTCAGTGTATGTGAACAGAAGTTGGAATTGTCCTTTAAGTTTACATTTCAATTTTGTAACAAGAATGTGTTTGTTTTCGTACTTTGTTGTAAAAAGAATTTCAATTAAATAAAACCCCAGGAAATCTAAATATCTGAAAGTAGAATGGCCAATACCACGAATAAATGAGCTCTGGATCGCTATAAAAATACAAATGATTGTATTTATTTGGCAATGAGTGTGGAAAATCATAATGAAAAAGGTCTTAATCTCTCCAAGTTTTTTTCTCAAGTTTTAAAAAGATTTAAGACATTCTATTCACATCTGCACTTTTAAAGGGTTATAAATATTTCACTAATTGTTACAGATTAAAATCTAATAGAGAAAACACATTACGACCAAACACTACTACAAATTTAGCCATTTTGCAATTAATGACACTTAGTAATAATCTTTCTTGATTTGATTATAATGACATGAATTACTATAATTAATTTTATTGGATGAATGACTTATTTCCTAGGCTTATCCATAAAATTATCACTTGTCTTAAAAAAATTATATATCAAACACCAAAATATGTAGCACAGTAAAATGCTAAATTAACAACAATAAAAAATGATATGCTCTCCATCATGAACTATGGCTAACAGGAGAGAATACTTCCAAAACTCCACGGAAAGATTCATATTATCTTTTAATTCTAGTTCCATGAATTTTTTGAGGCACCCTTGTAGAACTTAATTCACTTCGAACAAAAAAAATTAAAATAAAGAGGTGAGAAAATAGGGCTTTTAATGTTATCTATATTGGTTAAATTTCCTTTAATTATTATCTATGCTAGAGGCAAATTTAATATAAGTAAAATGTCAGGAATTTTGATATTATTTCTAATTATTACTCAAAATCACAAAATCCTTCTCTAGGAATTTCAAAGCATAATGAAATGTTTATGACAGAACCATAGTTTTTTTCCAAATAAGATGTAAACCATAATGTCTATGTTTTTATCCACCAACTTTTCCCACCATAAAACAGAGAATAGCTAGTCCATATTCTGGGGTGTATTTACTTGATTTCCATGTGCTGACATTGACAAATGTGTGAAGAAACTAGGGCACACTGAACAAAAGCCTTTAGTAGAAAATAATATCATCTAGAACTGATAAACACAGAAGCTTGCATCTTTCACAGCTTGAAACATACAGTTGACAAGAAATGAAAAGAAACAAGAAAAGCAGTACCATACTGTATTTTTCAGAGTTGGAAGAACACCATACATTTATTTCACTGATTCCTTCTTGTGTACCTCTGAGCCACTGCCATAAAACTCTTAGTTATTATTCTATCAAGATGCCCAGGTCTCTAAAGCAAAAAACTCAGTTTTCACCACGCACTATAAACTAAGGATCTCACTTCCTATACATGTTTATTTTCAGATGCTAACAAATTGGAAAAAATTATCAGAAGCAAATTACAAACTCATTTATCTTGTTTTAAGAGTGAAAACTATGTTTAATATTAAAACTGGCATTGATGATATATAAAGTAATTAAATACAAAATATGAAACCTGAAACTAAGCAAGAGACACTTTCAAATTAGGCTGTATGTGGTTTTGGTTTTTACATTATTTAAAAAAATTTATTTTCCAACTCAATGCAACTCTACTACTTTTTCCTAAGAATTTACGGAAAGTAACAACTTCATTTTGGATTTTAAAAACAAAGCAAAATAGAGTTAAATAGAGTTTGTGGTGTTCTTGTCTTTTACAATCAAATTACTAAAACTCGTCCCACAAATTGTGAAAAATAAAATGAAACACCTGTGAACTGTACTAATAATATGTTTCATAGTTTAGAAAGGATATTCATTTAGCCCCCACAAGAAAATTTTGTAAATATCAAAGTAATAAGAAATAAGATCTTAGCATCTATCTATTTGTATTGTGTACTACAAATTAGCTATTAAATAAAAATAAGAAGTAACAAATCTTTTTTGGGTTTTCATACAAGTAACTTCAAAATTTTTCCTGAAATAGGAATTCCTATGTATTTTCTAGACTAGAACATCTCACATTTACAGTGTTTTCCTCAGAAAACAATTAAAAAACAATTAAGACCCTGTATAAGGATTTTTAGCAATTAAATGCTGATCTTACTTAATCCTCAATTGGAAACATTTTCCTGTTGGAAACTCAAAAAAAGAAAACGTGACGCTAGTTATTATAGTACAAGAATAAAAATTATGTTTTCTTGAATTCAAATGTTGAATATAAACTTCTGTTAGTGATTTATGTAAAACCTTTGCAAGTAAATCTAGAATCGTCACCTATCTCTATTGGAGAAAGGAAGGTCACCAAACAGAAAAATTTAGTGAAACATTCTCTACCATCATTCACAGGGGTGCCAGGTCTTTTCTTGGACATACAATGACTAAGGGTCCCACTGGAAAGAAGGAAAAAGAATAATATAAATAACTTACGGGGTTCCAATGAGTTATTTTTTAAAAGCTGAGTCTATCTTGGCTAGATAATAGCTGCAGACAACATATTAAGATGCCATAAAAAGTTTGAAAGACAAGTTACGAAATGGGAAAAGATATCTGCAAACATATAACTAATGAAAACCAATACTCAAAATATGTAAGGAACACTAAAAAAACCAACAACAAAACCAGAAAATATAATTAAAAAAGGGGAAAGTAAAACGCACTTGAGAGAAAACACATACGGCCTATAAACATGAAAACATGCTCACCCTCTTAGAACCAGACATACATAAATAAAAATCTAATGAGACAGCATTTTACAACTATCGATTGGCAAACTTTAAAATTTAGATAATACCAAGTGGTTGTGACTCTTATGACCTGTTGGTAAAAATGTAAAAAGGCTTTAGCAAACAATCTGGAATTAGCCAGTAGAAAAATATGCACATTCAGTATTCCACTCCTAGATATATTCCCTGGAAAAAATCCTTTGCACGTAGGCAGGAAACACATACAAGAATGTTCAAAGCATAATTTTTAACAACAAGTAGAAATAAGTTAAATATCCATCAACAGATAAATTCTGGTATACTTAAACCATGGGAAACTAGAAAGAAGTGAAAAATGAATAAATAAGAGCCACATTCGTAAGTATAAACAAATTTCAAAAACATGATAGTGTGTCACAAAAGCAAGCTACAGAAGCACACAATACTGTATAATTCCTTTTAAATACAGAGTTTAAAGACATGCAAAACAAAGTCACTGTGGGACATGTGTGTGTGTGTTTCTTTGCCATGGGATGTGGGGTGGTATACTTTCTATGAAGACAGAGGGAATAACAGCCTCAAAAGTCAGCACTGTTACCTACATGGGGAACACAGGAATGCAGTCAGGGAGGTGTGCATACAGGCCCCAAATGTAATGGTAATGTAAGTTTCTTAGCTGGGTAGCAGATACACCTATGTTCACTGTAATCAATATTCTGCCTTTAGTATAAAAGAATCATATAGACTGTATATGTATGACTGTTTTCCCAATTTTAAGAGTTTTTTAAAAAGGGTCCTTTTTCTTGAAAACTGTGGACAGCAACGGGAGATAGGCATGATGTGGCCAGAAGTGTAAAGGAGTTGCTTCCACCCTGAGAAAGTATATTAGCTAAGTGATGTATAAACTGCTACATCAGCATTTCAGTCAGTTTCTATGGGTTGGAATGTGAGCATAAGTGGACAGTTTTAAATAACAATCGGAGGAAATTAAACAAAAGAATACCTAAAAATACCTGACAGTATGTGCTAGTGGAAGAAGCCAATGTAGTCTTTGAACGAGGTGTCCAAAGGTGTGGTTGCATTCATCTCTTCACTCTGCACCTACAGCTTTATGAACCTGTGCAATGTCTTGGGCTTCAGTTTCCTTACATATGATACGTAACACATAATGTTCTTGTGGGTCAAATGAGAAAAGCAAAATACCTGACACATAGGAGAAACCCAATAAATGCAAGTCCAATCTGAAGACAAAGTTGAATCAGATCTAATTCAAATGATAATCTGGTAACGTTATTAAAAAAATAACTGACAGAAGACATAAGTGCCTTACTAGGTCTCAAAGACAGACAACTTTTATGTGAATGGCTCTCACCTTGAGGAAGACAGCTTAATATTTATAATGCCTCTGGAGCAAAACAAAGTTCCTATTTCTCTCTTTCCTCCTACGACAAGAAGTATCTAAAGAACCACAGCTCATAATGGGGCCCACATGTATACTTTTCAATTGAGAAACTAGATCATAAAGTGCTATAAAGTACAATTAACAAATTTAAAAATATGGAAAAGCTCTTTATTGTAATATGAAATGTTTTAAAAAATTCTGATAAACTTATCAACACCACAAGTCAAATGCATTTGAAAAGCAGTTTAGCATCGTTATACCATACCATACAATGTGCATTAAAATGTACAAGAATTTTGTTATATCAATACGCAGGGTAAAATAAGGTCTAAGAATATATGGATTTCAAATATGATTATTTCTCAATATTACTTTGGAGTCAACTTTACATTGTATTATAGAAAATATAATAATTGTATTATCTAAAACCTACATAAGAGTTTAATCAACATTTCTACCAAATAACACAGAATATTGAGTCTTTAAATTAATTACCTACTAATTGTTACTAGCAGACTGGGAGCTTTTCCACTCTGCCATCCCCCGCTCCCCCAAACACATATGAACATTTGGTGAGGTCAGTTGTTTCCCACAGTCTGCAAAACTCTCAACGTTCACCCTTTAAATTCTCCTACTAGAATTTCTACCAAACAATTCTTTTCTCCTTATATCTGTATTTTTTTTTACAGTTATGCCATATATCATAAGCGTATATCTATTTCCTGTAATTATACTATTTTATCAGTCATATATGATCAAAATGCCTTTTACTAAATTAATCTTTAAAAGTTTTACTCTGATGCAATTATAGAAATCCTCCTGGCCGCAAAACTAAAAATGCAATTATAAATTAACATTTACCATCGTGAGATATCAAAATTTATGGGGAAATCAAAGCAAAAGCAGGACTGGAGGTAAAATGGGAAATATCCAAATATCTATTCTTATTCTCTCAATATCATAGTTATAATCAAGAGCAATCCCCTGTCATATTTAACTCATGCTTAATATGATTCTATACAAATATGAAATCCCCCAAATGCAGTTCTAAATATTTCCATTAGTATATGTAAATTAGTGCTGCTGTTCGCAAAATCAAACATAGATCCTAATGTCATTCCACCAGCTCCACTCAAATATTAAACAAAAATGATGAAACTACTATGAACTCAAAATTAAGAAGTGGTATTATCCCATGAAGCTTTATATTGGAACACAACTTTCCATATACAAAATAGACCTTACCTAAATTTGGAGGAAAAAAAAAAAGATTCTCTGATAAGCATGTTAGTACTAGTCCAAAATAGGATAATACTAAATTTAAAATGTATTTTAAGGTTTCTGTTGCCAATAAAATCACATGATACTTGATTTCTTTATGCTGTACTTGCCAACTCAAAAATAATTTTTTCATATGAAGGGTAGGAATGAACTAAAGACAGAAATTAGATTAATCTTTAGCTCAAAGTTGAGTTATTTATCATACTAAATTTAAAGAAATACTAGCATTTGAAAAAGTCGCAGGTAACCTAGGATACATTAGCAAGAGGATTTTAATTATAAATTAATTCATAAAAAGCTCTCTTTTCTTTAAAAATCCATCAAACCATGAAGTTGACAAGACCACATTAAAGATTCTTAAATGGGATCTCTTTCTGTCAGACAAATAGCCTCTCAACTTTTACTACAACTAATCCATTGCTAGGATTAAAATATTAGTAATAATTCAAAAGTCTCCCAAATCATTGAGAATTTTTAGTTATGCAATCTTGCTTTTCAATTATTAGGCCATGATGTGCCAAAAAATAAGCATATTCACACTTCAGGATAAAAACAAACACTGACATTAGCACTATTCGCTTATCAATTAGCTTCTTTTTCAATTAGCAAATTCTGAATTAACTAATCTTAGAACCGAAACAACATAACTTTTTCAATGGTAAAGAATGGAAAGAGCTTCCATCAATTTGAGATGATAATTTGGAAGACAAGTGAACTGGGATTACCCTTTCACACAAATTCTTGTCAAGGAACAGCCAACACAGTAGTTCCTAATTAAGAATTATACCCGGTTCCTCATAAATTCTCAAGAAAAACGTCCATAGAAAAAAGTAACTTCACCATGGAGAGCTGGACTAGTATGCTTAACTTCCCTGGGCCTCAAATTCTTGATTTGTAAAGATGAGATAACAGTACCTACTTCATGGGGCTGCTATGAGAAGTAAATAAAATAATATATGTAAAGTTCTTAGAATTGTACCTAGCACATAAAAAAAGCTTAAAATGTTAGCTATTGAGCTGGAAATTTTCTATAGATTTTTACAACCCTAAAAGACACCTGATTCTCCATGCAAATTTGTAAGTATTACACTCATGCATTTTATAAAAGATATCTTGGTACAGTAAGCAATAGTATTTGTCTAAGGGTCTGTTGATGGCTGAATGGGTAAAGAAAATGTGGTGTGGAACGGAATATTATTCAGCCTTAAAAAAGAAGGAAATCCTGCCATTTTTGACAACATGGATGAACATAGAGGACATTATGCTCAGTGAAAGAAGCCAAACAGAAAGACAAATACCGCATGATCTCACTCACATGGAATCTAAAAAAGTAAAATTTGTAGAGAACAGAATGGTGGTGGCCAGGGACTGGACAGTGGGAGAATGGGGAGATGGTGGTCCAAGTACACAAATTTTCAGTTATGCAGGATGAATAAGCTCAGGAAATCTAATGTATGGTGACTATAATAAACAATACTGTATCATATACTTAAAACCTGCCAAAAGGGTAGATTGTATGTGTTCTCGCCACATGTGCACATGCGCTGTAATTATGTGATCAATATGTTAATTAGCTTTACTGTAGTAACCATTTTGCAATGTATACATACAGTATTTCAAAACATCACATTGTATACCTTAAATATATACAATTTTTGTCAATTATACTTCAATAAAGCTGGAAAAAAAAAATAAATGAATATTTGTAAAAACATGACCAGGGATGGTTTGATCCACAGGCTAGAGTAGTGTCTTAAGCATACCACGTGCAAAAAATTATTTTTCAAATGAAATACAGTATAGTGGGGAAAGAGTACATATTCAATATAACTTGTAGAAAATACTTTTGGTACAATAAGTTGTATTGTTCATTAAGTAATGAAATGGCTTATTTCTTTAATGGGAAAAGTTAATTCTGCCCAAACATACCTTTGCTGAATAATAAATAGAACCCAGGGCTCTGCCACTGTTACCTGGAGGACTTACATGGAGTCATAAAAAATGGGTTATGGATGCTACGAACAAAATTTAAATATCAGCTTATGGTACTTACTAAGATACTAATCTTAGTTATCTCCTGCAGCTTTAATATTAATTTTTTAGTAATAATAAATGCAATTCTCAAATTTTTCATCTTACAAACTCTGATGTTCTAAAATATCTATCCAATACTCAAAACCCAAATAATAACATCTTTCCCTTGTAAAGGTCATATATTCTCTCCATTCAGGAGAGAAACAGGTACTTTGAGCAGGGAAAGAATCAATAAATGCTATTAGTAATCTATGAGCCCATTTTTATTTCCTGGCATACAACATGTTTAATAAGTTGAAAAGCTGAATAAATCAACACACCAACAAGTAAATGAGGTATGGATGGGTGAAAAATTTTGGAAAATAAAACACAGCCATGTCTAAAAAGTTAGCTGTTGCTCTGAAACTGCACAATTCAGGTTTGTGAAACAGAGAAATCCCTTTCAATTCCCACGAGTCTAGGATCCTCTCCTTTTTCTTCTTCTCTCATCTCAGCCCCCAACCTGCACCTTCTCTCTTAAATCTATACTTCCTGTCCATGCCTACCTTGAGAGACACTGTCTTTGAAAAATCTAACTCTGAAGTTCTAACTTATTAGCCAATAGAACAATTTAAGGTACACAGTCACTTAAAAAGCAACTACAGTTATTTTCTTTTGTGAAAACTGCTTTAGGAAGCAGTTGTTGATGTTCGGACCTCTATAAGAATTCAGTTATTCTAAGATGAGTCGGTGGAAAAGCCTCAGATCCAAACCAGCACTGTGCAAAAGGCCCCACCCCTGGATGCCCACAAGCATGAGGCAAACCACCCATTATTCAATAAATATTGAAACCTGGTCTCCTAAAGCTCTGAGCTCTTTCATTCAGTAATATTTATGAGGTCCATGCTTTGTGCCAGGCACTATCTGTGTAGAGTGGAGTTTCAATGATAAATAATTGATAATCCTTGAATTACATTCAGGAAAGAGTATGATAACGTGATGAGAGAACACCATTTCATGATTTGGAAGACGGATTTACACAGATACTACAGAAGCCAGAGCAAAGGCTGTCAGAGGCTGTGTTTGGTGTTTCTCTCCTCCATGAGCCTAAGATTATCAAGAGTAGGAAGTAGCTCCTGTTCTATGTTCACAGCATCTAACCTAGCAACTGGCACACAGCAGAGGGTCAAGAAAAAGTATGGCAATCACTTGAGAAGACTGGTGACCTAAAGAGATTCAAATATAACGTGAGAGGTATTTACTCCTTCACCATCATCATCATTAATATCTATCAAGCATTCCCAGGCCCTGTTCTGCCACTTTACATGTATCTTATTCTACCTTCCAAGGTTCCTAACAAATAAAAGAAAGCAAGATAAAGCAACAGCATGTCTACATTTCAGCCATATTGGCACCAAAAGTGGCAAGAGTTATTTTTGACTCAGAAGTGACTAAAGATAATTGATAGAATTTTAGCACTAAAAGGGTCACTGGAGGAAAAAACCTACCACTATTAATAGTCATTATGCTACAGTGTATAAATTTTCTTTTCCATTTAATTTTTTACATTTTCTCTAAATAGCAATTACGTTTAAAATGTGAAAGAAAGGAAGACATTTAGGGATTTTATCAATGAAGAAACCAGGGGGAAGAAGGCCAAGTGACCTGCTCAGAGCAACTGATGGGCAAGAGGCAGGAGCCAGAGGCAGGAGCCAGAGGCAGGAAAAGTACTCATTTATCATCTGTCCACAGTCAGGGGTACAGGTCTGTCTGCCAGGCAACTAGGTTATCTCGTTAAAAAAATAAGTAGATCAGGGTCCAGCATTACTTATATTGAAAACCTTGGGTCATATTTTAATTGTTAATATGAGTAAGTTAAATAGCTGTGTAAGCATCAGTCTCGAGAGTGCATTTCTTGATGGTCTATGTTGCCACCCAAACCCTATAGGTAGTCAGGTAACCTGTAGGTACTCATACCCTGTAGGTACTCATGTACCCTATAAGTACTTCATACCCTATTGGTGGTGATTGTGGAGTTGTTATGAAGCATGATAATAAACAGGGTGCAAAAAGATTCAAATAAAAAGTGTCACCCTGTGATTTGCCCTAATGATCACTTCAACTGTCTATCGAATTTCTCTTTCCAATTTAGCAGAGACTGCATGTGAAAGCTGAACTCTTAACTAGAGTAGGAATGTGTTTGAATGGCCAAGAACCCATTCGGTGGCCAAGATCCTTGAAGATCTTAGGTAAAGAGGCCAAGAAGTTCTATATTTTTCACTCAGCCAGGTTACTACGGAAAGAAAATGATGTCATTAAGTGCCATGCAAAATTATGAGCTCTTTAAGTGATGTAACAATTTATGTGTCATAGAAAATAGAATATAAAGCCCCTGTTCAAACTTTTTAAATGACTCTCAGTTTTTCTTGACCTGACCTGAAGTTTCAGGGTTTTTTCATAAACACCTGTTTTTATTCATGAATTTCTCTTTTCAGGCCCTCAGCAGGTATCTAACCACTAAACCACATTAGACTATTTACACAAATAGGTCATTTTTAACTTCTGGGCTCTGTAATAACACCTATGAATGTTCTTTTAAAATTTTTCAAGAGTAATGAGTTACAGCAAGGTAGTGATGGCAGCTGTGGATCTCAAGGTGCCTGAACTGAACTTCTGGGCATTTTTCCTATTTCTACTGCTACGAGGATGATGGATTAAAGGAACAGGAAAATCAGTATCCTGCTGGGTAAGGGGATGAACACATGAGCTTAGTCACTGGCGTTTTTCCCTCAGTGGGTTCTCTCATCAACAGCTCTTCACTTCAGAAATTTAAGTCAATTAAACAATAGGGAAAGAGATATGCAGAACAGAGAAATTAGTTTTCTCATCTGAAGAATAAAATGACTGATCTAGATGACCTTTAACACCTCTCACAGCTTGAATCTATGAAAGAAAAATACCATTCTGAATCAAAAATGTATGTACCTAAAAGGAAATTTTTCACATTAAAAAAAAAAACCTCATAAGCAAACTAAAAAGACAAATGACAAAGTGGGAAAATACAGGCAAACTATAGCACAAAAAAGAGGCTTAGATTCCTAAGTTATAGCACACTTGTGGGAAAAGTGGGCTAGAGATGCAGTCTTAACTACATGAAAAGCTGCTCAAGCACACTCTTAGTAAGAAGAATGAAAATAATAACTAGACCAAGATTCTAATTTTCGTCTTTAAGGTGGGCGAAAATCTAAAAGTTCAACAAAATCCAAACAACATATGCTGTTGGTGAGGTTGTGGTGAAACAGGCACTCTCACACATTGATGCTGGGAATGCAAAATGATACAACACCTACGGAGAGGAATTTAATGTTATTTAACAAAATTACATATCTACCTTCTAACCCACATGAGTCCCAATTTAAGAATCTCTCCCAAAGATATATGGGCAAAAATACATAACACAAGATTCTTCACTATAGAAGTATTTGTATTAGCAAAAGACAAGAAATAACACAGATGTCCATCAACAGGGCAATGGCTAAAAAAGCTCTGGTACATCCATATAATGGAGTACTATGAAATTGTAAAAAAGAATGCAGACCATCTTCATATAATGTTATGCATTGATCTCCAAGATAAACTTTTGTAAAAAAAAGAGGTAAGATAATGTATATTATAATGCCATTTGTCTAAGAAATTGGAAGAGGATATGAATATTTACATATATTTTAATAATAGAAGGATAAATCAAATATATATATTTTGAAATGGTTATGTATAGAAGAAAGGTAAAACACAGAGTGGACAGTTCAGTAAGAGAAGCTAAACTTCTCTGAATATTCCTTGTTTTATAAATTTGACTTGGGAAATATGCAACGTGTGCTGGAGCTGGCTTGTACTGGCTCTTGGTAAATGTATGTGCAGGTGTTTTGTAAGCTGGTTGTTTTTACCTTGGTAGAGTAAAGTTAGACACAGTGGTAGTATTTACACCACGGAAATCAGCAAACACATCTCCCCCACCCCCAAGTTGGTTGTTAAACATTTATTGGCACACCACAGGAAATGTAAATATTTTAGGAAAGTATAAAACAAAATTAAATTAAAAAAGAGCATTCCTAAACACTGAACACAAAATGAAACAAATAAACCTCACAGTGAATTTAGTGGGTAGCATTACTACATTGAAATAAGACTTTTCAAGACTATAAAGCACAGTAATTTGACTACACAGCTCTAGTGAAAATACCAAAACAATTGCAAAAATAATCACTTTAACAGTTTAACTGTTTTCAATATTGTTGCATGGATGATCATATTGTTATTCTAAGAAATTTCTCAGAATATATATGGAATAAAGCAAATGGATAGGTGTTACTGTCATGAGTATTGGGATTTTCAGAACAGGACTAAAGAACTACAAATACAAGTTTGCGGTTATTAAAGAAACACCTTGTGGTCCTGAATGTGAATTGGATATATCAGTATGAAGTTACGATGTCTTTTATATTTAATTAACATTTACATCAATGAATTTCTTAGCTCTGTCCACTGAAAAACCCTAAGAACAATGACCAACCCAGGAGCAATGTGTATCCCTAGGACCCAGATATCCAGATACCCAGACTGTGGTTTCTAACTTCCATTTCCCACAAAAAGAACCAAAACTCTGTGGAGAAATATCTTATTACAGATCTGGGTCAGGATCTGCACAAAATATTGGAAGGAAAGAAGCTATAAAAGACTACTGGGATTATGTCAAAAGGACTCAAGAGCCAACTTGAAGAGGCTCTCACTGGCCACAGATGGGGAAAAAATGTAAGCAATAATAAGATTAATAACTGTCACGGGTTGAAACACATAAAATACATTTCAGTCCTTGAGTTTATAATGACACCCAAACACCTAACTGGGCCACCTCTGGACGATGCTAGGAAGCAAGCTTAATTGTTTTAAACAATGGTAAAGGCATTTATCCTGCTTTTTCTATACAAACTGTATCTCAGGGTAACCAAATAGGTGATAAAGAGTGTTTTTTCTTTATAAAAATATTCTAGCTAATAAAGAAGGAATGATAAAATTAGAATATCAACATTTTGTAACCTAAAATGAGATCATGAATGTAGGTAATAATCAATGCCTAGTAACACCACAAAAAGAGAGTAAACCAGCAATGAAGGGCCTCTTGATAGAAGTATACACACCACTCTGTATAAAGTATTCTTGTTAAAAAAATGTGTGTGTGTGTGTGTCTGAATGTGTGAATGTGTGTATCTCCAACCTGCATCAGATCAAAACTCTTGATTTAACTACTAGTCTGCAGAGGAACAAGTTAAATGACAAAAAAATCTGGATTGCAGGAAACGACAAAGGACAAATGACCCAGTTTTTCAACAAATAAACTTCAAGGAGGAAAAAGAGAAGTGGATAAGAAACCTTGATTAACAGAGAAATACCAATCAATGGCAATTCATGAACCTAATTTGAACAAACAATAAATCAATCGATAAAAAATGTATATGAATATGTATGTGTATACATGTATATAACAGATATGTGTGCATATCTATGTATGTTAGTGTGTATATGTATATAGGTCTATATATGTATTTGTCACACATAACTAAGGAAATATGATTGTGGACTAAAGCATTTGATGATATTTAGAAATGAACAATTTTTTAGATATGATGGGGATATTATTTTGAAGAAGAACTCATCTTCTGGAGAAATATACTGAAATAGTGACAGGTGAATTAGTACAATATATGGGATTTGCTTCAAAATTTGGGGGGGGGCGGTGAATGGAAGGAGAATTGAATGACAGTGAGTTGAGATGTGTTTGGGTTGGGTGATAGGTACATAGACATTCATTGCAACTATTCTCCCTTTTATCTAAGACTAAAATTTTCTATAATAAAGTTAAAAAAAACCCTATGAACACAAACAACAAAAAATTATGTAGTGAATATTAACAAGCTAATATCAAACTACACATTCTGACTTAGAAGTCCATCATGATCATCTGAGAAGCTTTTTCGAAATATGGTCTCTGAACCACCACTATCTTAAAGAACCTCAAAGATTGAAGGAACTGTGTCATGCAGGAGTGAAGAAAAGAGGCTGAGAACCACTGTGTAAACACCTTAAGGGTATGGGATGTGCATTATTCACTCAGTATTTACCTCAATGCCTGACACTTAAGAAATATTCAAGAAACATTCATAAATTAATGAATGATCAAGGGATGTGCAAATAAATAAGCAGGCTTAACAGCAGATCACTGCTAGATGTGCAAAACACATCATTCATATTTGGTATTAAAAAATCACTCAGGTTATTGGGCTTAAAGACCACCACTCTCTGCTTTAAGTGGAATGAATTTCCTTCATAAAGTCGCAGACTAGTCACTTCGAACAGCTACAAACAAACACCTAGAATAAAAATAGTTTTAAATACACAATTGGGTGGGGTGTGGCTAGAAAATATTCTGATTCTACAATCTGTTTTGGATGAGACTGTGCTTCTTATGTGACTAATAAAGCAAACAGTAGTCAGATTCCTTGTGTTGAAAGAAGTACACTATTTGCCAAAAGGGTTGAACGTCAAAGGCTCATCTAATAAAGACACCACATTTTCCAAAGCTAAAGGGGAATACAGAATGACAAATACCCACATATATTTACATATCCCCAAAGGAGGGCATACAACCACCTGGTATGGATTTTTATTTGTCTCTAATAAGTACTAAATGGAGCCTACCCCACCGTCTGACCACAGGGAACAGCAGAATACTTCGAGCACATGAATAATCTAATTTTAAAGCTGGAAGGAACTTAGAAACCACCTAGTCCAAATTTTTCATTGTCTTTATGCAAAAATAGACACCTAGACAGTTGGAATAGCCACAGATGAAAAGATGGCCTACACAGTGCACGGCAATACATTATCGAGAGCTGAGAATTAATCCTCTGAACATTCACATTAATAATTACTAACAGGGTAACCGTTTCAATTAAAAACAAATAGGAATGTGTGTGTACATGTGTGGAAACATATATACACACAAAAATACTAAAATATGTATTTCTAATAATTTCTTTCAAAACAAATTCTTTAACCTAGCATTCAAGAGCATACATAATGTTATCTCACCTAGTTTTTTTCAAAATCTTGTCCCAATGAACCATAAGCAAATGAAGGCAGCTGTTTTCTCTCACTTATCTTTTGTGGTCTCTTACAGAGACAGTAGAGTATATATTATAATTACAGAAGCTATTTCATACATAATTTCCAAATGATGAAAGAATGATTAGAATATAAACTTTCCAATTCTCCTATTAACCTGAACTGATATAAAAGCCATATTTCATGTGTATCTATGAGTAATATATAAAGACATATATGATGATGTAGATTTTTTTTTAATATGACAATCAGAGAAAGGCTTAAAAGTGAGAGTTAGGAGAAAGGCAGTAAGATGAGTTATCTACAAGGTGCTATAGAGGGCTTTGTTTAAAATACACACAGAAAATTGCCTATAGGGGAGGGGGAAGAGAAAACAAAAAGGACACCCCTCCCCCTTTTTTAATCTACTGGTCAAACATTCAATTATTTCAATTACTGATTAATCCTGAATCCATACTACTTTAATTCTGCAGAAGTATAAAAATGATGTAACTGTGCCTGTATATGGAATTCTGCTTCTCACCTAGTTCACTTATACAGTTGATTTGATTTAGATCCAAAATGATGAAACTAAGATACAAAATATAGGCTCTCAACTTCCTGTCTTTATTAGATTTTTTAGGATCCTGAAAACTGATCTTAAGAGTCTCCTAACATTGTTAAAGAGAATACTAACTATTGAAATTGACAATGATAACATTTACATCCACCTTTGAGAAAAAAAGTTTCTAATTGCGGTAATTCAAGATCCCTGAAGGAAATTGCAAAGTAAGCCAATGATATTTTTTAAAAAGCTGAGCAAAGTCTGAAGAATTTTTTCCTTCTAAAATGAACACAGCAACCTTGTGTAAATAAACATAATATGAGATTATCAAGTTAAGAGTTTTTCAAACTCTACTGCAACTCTAAAGTAAAATCCAAATTTAAGCAAGAAAATCTGAAGCCACTTACTAAACATAGTGTAGTGCTGTAAATAAAGAATCTAAATTCATCACAGTAATTATACTGTTAACTCTACTAACAAATTCGCAGATGTCTTGACTCTATCTGAAAAATTTTAAGTATTTAATACGCAAAAATGTGTAATATTTTAAATTTCTCTTATTACCTTCTGAGGGCTAACCCCTACATCCTGAAATGCAAAACAGCATACCTCTATTTTCACCATTTGGTTTCTTTCTATCAAGCGTAAAAATAAGTGAGAATTGGAGTAAGCTATTTTTATAAACAATCAGAAACATTAATGAGCACATTGATGTCTTTAGGTAATAATTGAAAATTTTGAGTGATGGTTTAAATCTACCCCCCACCATACGAATTCTTCCCCCACTTTTCTATACTACCAAAATTTTCAACCAAATAACACAAGAATGTGTTTTTCAAAATTAAAAAAGGGGTATCATCATCCTATTATGAACTAACCTAAACACCGGAGTAATAACTTCTAAAAAAAAATTACAGAAAGAGATGGTACTTGGTTAAAACTATTAATATATATTTAAGACAAAGAGTTTATTTTTCAATAAGAAAACAAGGAAAAAGGCCAACCTGATCTTGCATGCCTGCCCAATAGGACTTTCCACCATAATTAGTGCTTACCACCTTTGAGGGGAGGAGTTTAAACTCAGGGTTAACATCATGTAGTAGGGCAAAATAGTATAAATACCACAAGGCAGCTCTGGAGAGGGCACCTTCTGCACTGCTCACATGGGCACAGGAGGCCTCAGAAAGCTGCCAAGACTCCATCTCTGGGAGCTCCCAGCACCCAGGTAAGTCTATGATTGATGCTCACTGGACTTCCATGTTGGCTGGCTTGGAAACAAGCTTCAATAAATTAACTATTTGGACTTTTTGTGATTTTTAAAAAATGGCTTTCTACTAAAATGCACTCAGAAAGTTTTATTTTTATCAGACTATACTATTATAAGACAATATTAATAAAACTGTATTGTACAACTATGTCCTAATATGAATTTCAGTGTATTTTGAAACTACTCAGTATTTCAGGCTGTCAAACATCCTAAATTATTTAATACAAAGATTCAATAATAATTTATATATTTTTTTCTTTGTAAATCACTTTATTTTTATTTACTTGAATGCGACTTCCAAAAACAACCAAGGCACATATTCACATAACTAAAAAATTATCTCTCATTAATTTATGGAATATATTCAAAATATACATGGTAGGGTTAAAAAATAGACAACTGTATAAAGAAGTCATCTATGCAACATTAGAAAAATAAAACAAGTCAATAACAAAGCTGTATGAAATTGTTCTTTTCTGTTTTTCAGAATCCACCTGAGAATATGCTGCCACAAATAGTCCTTTTGCTGCTAATGTCCTTGAACTTGGTTTATGGAGGGTTTTATGCTGAGCGATACCAAACACCCACAGGCATAAAAGGCCCACCACCCAACACCAAGACACAGTTCTTCATTCCCTACACCATAAAGAGTAAAGGTAAACTGAATTGTATATTTTGTTCTATTAATCAATTGGTTGGTGCTTTCTACAGTCTTAACGGTCTCTTTAACAAAATGCTTTCAAGTCTGGTGCTAAATTATTCTCAAACCCCTGGATTAGCCCAAATTATTATACCAAAGTGATTTGTGGAAAAGTAGGTCTATTCAAGAATATTAAAATCCCTTACACATTAAGTATAGCAAAAAGTACATACCTGAAGTATATACCTGAAAGTATAGTAGTAGAAAGACATACCTGAAGAATATTAAGATCTTTTATGTGTAGAGATTTTTCCCTCAAATGATGCTTTTGCACGAATAACTCCCCATAACCCAGAAATATAATTGCTAATTGTCCAAAGAGAGTAGAAGATTTATATATCTAAATACTTAAGCATTTACTTTTAAAACCATTCAACTAGCCCACAAATACTAGGGTTCTTCAAAAAGTTCACAGAAAAATAGAACTGAATAATACGAATCTTTCCATGAACTTTCTGAAGTATCCTTACATACAAAAAACAGCCTTACCAAATAAAACCTGATCCCCCCCCACTTATTATGAATATGAACATTATTAAAATGAATTTAATAGGCAAGTAAAGTAGCAATTCTCATAATCAGTTATACATTTTTATAGTTTAGTGGTTAAATGCACAGGCTAACTGCTAAGTGGTAGCTATGTGACCACAGGTAAGATATTTATCTTCTATGAGCCCTAGTTTTCTCATTTTTAAAACAAGGAACAGCAATCTCAAAGGGCTGTAGAAAGCTTAAATGAGTCAATACATATAAAATGCTTTACATGTTGCTATTACTACTACTATTATTGATTCTACTACTTCTGCTACTTCTAGTTCTACTTCTACTATTACTAATTTACTGGAGTAGCCTTAGATAAGTTTTAACTTTCTTCTTAAATGTATTCCTTATCTGTCCAGCTTTCTTGATCACTGTGAAGAGTACTAAGGTAATATCAGTAAATTACAAGAGATCCCCAAAGAAGGGCAACAAATAGGTCTCATATTCACTAATTCCACTTAACAGCATCTGATACAAACTGCCTATAAAACATCTACTAAATAATATAAACTGATTATAGGCTTTAAATTTCTTTTCCATAACATTTTTCATTTTTGTTATATATTTTATCCTGTAAATAAACCTAGGGATATTCGCATAAACTTTAAATATTACGCTTTTGGGAACAACCATTCTGAGCAAATGAAACTTATAAGATTGCCTTTTTGAGAAGAAAGATGAAATTTAAAATATTTCATGAAAGGAAGATAGCTTAATATTTTTTTAAAAAGGCACAGGTTCACATACTCTTGAATGTTTTAAAATATAAATAAAGTAAAAGAAAGATAAAAGCTAGAACAGAAAGAATAAAATAAAAAGAAACCTGCTACTTGAAGCAACATGTGATTTAAAATGCTGTGACAAGCAGCACTGGATTCAATATCTCTATGATCACATCACAAAGTCAGACTTTTTATACCTTACCAAGACTACCTTACCAACACCATAATAAACTGTCTTGGATTAAAAATAAAATGCACCACTTTTAGAAAGCTAAATATATTCCTATTTTCCCACCTTAATGTACTGACTATTTTTGCACAATAAATGAAAATATCTTGTTAACAAATGAAAAGTTCTGAAGCTGTATTTTAACTATTCCACATTGGTCTCTTTTTGATAATACAAGGTAGAAACCCAAATACATTATCATCTACTGGCAGGCATGAATGCATTGTAAGGAACACAAAAGACCACAACTCAAACAAATAAAACATTGAATTGGCAACAAATTCAAAGAGTTACTATGTAATTCCTAGGCACATCTGTTCCACACAGGGTAAAAGAGAGTTCAGCCAAAACACACTAAATGGTGCTGCAAGGATTCCATGGCTGTTGGGTAGATGCAGGTGCCACATTCTGACACAACCCATCACCATTTCAGTTTGTGGGCATTAAAAAAACTTAGTCATTTTTTCTTAAGGATTGTGTCACACTAATCTTGAATGAATAAAATTTTTTTCAGATGGCAAGCTACAGGCAGGGACTGCCCCTCAAGAATTTAGCAGAAGTCAAATTCTTTCTTGCACTGAGAGGTTGAGGACCCATTAGGGCAACATTCAAAGTGACAAAGATCACACTGATATTGCAGTTCTAGCTTCAAATGGTGCTAACTGCAGTTGTTTTCAATAAGACTTGTTTTTCTTCTTTATTTCAACAGTAAAGTAAAACAGATTTCTAACCTAAGACAATTATTTTTAATATGAAAATGACCCTTATAATCAGATTCTGAAACAAAAAAAAAACAGTTTGCATTTTAAAAAATATGCTATTTTATTCTAAACCATTAAGAAATCCCTTATTTATCTATTCTATTTGTGATGTATCAACATCCATTTACAAATATAAATATATCATGTATGTACACTAAAGTCAATCAATGACATTGATTGTTAATATATGGAAATCTTTTCCACAAATTAATTTTTCTCATAGTCTTTTTTCTGATGTCATTTTCTGAAAATCCGTGGAAAAAGCTATATATAATTAAATATATGCAAATTGAAACATAACTCTAATTAGTACAAAATATAAAGATACTTAAGTCTAAAACAATTATTTTTCTATTTCAGCATAATCTATTTTAATGATTTGCTCTGTATTTTATTTATCACCAAATATTTTTCAAATCTAAGGAACATCTCTACTCAAGAGAATGATATTAGCAACTACTATTGGCTGACAACCTCTTACATGCCAGTTAACTAATTTTTAATTTTGAGAGATTTTTTTATTTTAATACACTGTACCAACAACTAATAGTTAAAGGGAACTATATCCATAAAAATATACTTTTAAAGGCTATTTAGAATTGACTTCTATTCATTTAACATTAATATTCCTTTACTCTTCATTTTGATTTTTAAGCTATTAAAGATTTAGTTAAGAGTTTAAGTATATAAACCTTTTTTTTTTTTTTTCAAAAAAAGATGCGGCTCAAGCCATAGCTATAAATCATTTTCAGGGTTTTGGCCAAACTATTCAACAACTGTGATTACTGTGACATCTACTAAATCTACAAAATAATTTTAACATAAATTCTGCAAATAGATATTACAAATCATATGTAAGTTTATTATCACTTTGCTAGCTATTAAAGAATTTCTCTGAGAAATAAAGAATATTTTATGCAGATGTTTATGATGATTACTGCCAAAAGACTGACATAATACTTTCCTAATGTTATATCCTAATGCCCACGATGCCCTGTTACATTCCACCTTTGAAAGACCAAAGCAGCCCTTAGACACTTTCTAAAGCACTCATTGCATGCACACTTGTTTTACTCCATTTGTGACTGTCATCCCTACAGGACACATCCTATGCTTTCCCCACACTTGTGGCCCAATAGCACTTTTCATATCACAGACACTAAGTGAATTTTGAGTTGAGTTTAGTATATTCGGAGAAGAATTATGGTCAAATGAACCCAGAGCCCTATGAAATTAAACAATGCTTATTTGCATTTAAATGAGCACTTTAATACTATTATATGTACCTTACCCATTATGTCTAATTCTCTCATTCTTGGTTTCAATGTTAAGTCAATAATGGAGAGTATAAGAGCTCACACTATATACTGAGGTTGAAAACAAATCAACCTAAATCTAAACCATGCTCAGCAGGGCCATGGCAGATATAAATTAGAATTAATTCCATTTCTCATTTATGTCTTATAGCACAGCTTTTGTGAGGAAAATTTGTTATAGTTCATAAACATCTTCTAATTTATTCTGCACTTGTTTTTTTCTTGCTTTTCTGTCAAACATCTTTTTTCCCCCTTTCCTTTGTACATAGATGATTTTCCCAAAACAACTGAGATAAATTTACCTCCACTGAACTATTAGTCTAGAGGAGTTCTTCAATCCCAGCTCATTTTCATGGCTCATTAGGATGTGAAAAAAGTATTATAGTAGCCATGGTTTTGAGAAAACCTCTCTAGCAGTATTTTTTAGAACGATATAAAATGTATCATCCAAACCATTTAAGACTGGTCGGCCCACATGGAATGAATGACACTGCAGTGTCCTGTTTTGATTTATATTTTGAGAAACAATGATTATACCTAACATTACTAACCATCCCTGTCTGGGGTGGGTGTATGGGGTGTATCTTTTAGGTATACCAGTAAGAGGTGAGCAAGGTATTCCTGGGCCACCAGGCCCCGCTGGACCTCGAGGACACCCAGGACCTTCTGGACCACCAGGAAAACCAGGCTATGGAAGTCCTGGACTCCAAGGAGAGCCAGGGTTGCCAGGACCACCGGGACCATCGACCACTGGCAAGCCAGGTTTACCAGGACTCCCAGGAAAACCAGGGGAGAGAGGACCATATGGACCAAAAGGAGAAATTGGACCAGCTGGTTTACCAGGACCCCGGGGCCCACCAGGGCCACCTGGAATCCCTGGCCCGGCTGGAATTTCTGTGTCAGGAAAACCTGGACAACAGGGACCTCCAGGAGCCCCAGGGCCCAGGGGTTTTCCTGGAGAAAAGGGCGCACCAGGAGTCCCTGGTGTGAATGGACAGAAAGGGGAAATGGGATATGGTGCTCCTGGCCGCCAAGGTGAGAGGGGCCTTCCAGGCCCTCTGGGTCCCATGGGACCAACTGGTCCTCCCGGAGTGGGAAAAAGAGGTGAAAATGGATTTCCAGGACAGCCAGGAATCAAAGGTGATCGGGGTTTTCCTGGAGAGAGGGGACCAACTGGCCCACCAGGTCCCCAAGGTCCTCCTGGAGAACAAGGACCAGAAGGCATTGGAAAGCCAGGAACCACTGGAGCCCCAGGCCAGCCAGGGATTCCAGGGATAAAAGGTCATCCTGGGGCCCCGGGAATAGCTGGGCTCCCAGGGGCTCCTGGTTTTGGGAAACCTGGCTTGCCAGGGCTGAAGGGACAAAGAGGACCTGCCGGCCTTCCAGGTGGTCCAGGAGCCAAAGGAGAACAAGGGCCAGTGGGTCATCCTGGGGAGCCAGGTCTGACTGGACCCCCTGGAAATATGGGACCCCAAGGACCAAAAGGCACCCCAGGCAATGATGGTATCCCAGGCCCTAAAGGTGAGGCAGGGCCAGTTGGGCCTGCAGGATACCCTGGTGCTAAGGGAGAAAGGGGTTCCCCTGGATTAGATGGAAAACCAGGGTACCCAGGAGAACCAGGTCTCAATGGTCCTAAGGGTAACCCAGGGTTACCAGGCCCCAAAGGTGACCCTGGAGTTAGAGGATCTCCTGGTCTCCTAGGCCCTGTGGGCCCAGCAGGAGCTAAGGGAGTGCCTGGACATAATGGTGAGGCTGGTCCAAGAGGTGCCCCTGGAATACCAGGCGTCAGAGGCCCCATTGGACCACCAGGCATTCCAGGATTCCCTGGATCTAAAGGGGATCCAGGGAATCCAGGCCCTCCTGGCCCAGCTGGCATAGCAACTAAGGGCCTGAATGGACCCACTGGGCCACCAGGGCTTCCAGGTCCAAGAGGCCACGCTGGTAAGCCTGGCCTCCCAGGACCCCCAGGGCCACCAGGTCCACCAGGCCAAGCATTCATGCCCGAAGGCTTTATAAAGGCAGGCCAAAGGCCCAGTCTTTCTGGGATGCCTCTTGTTAGTGCCAACCAGGGAGTAACAGGAATGCCTGTGTCTGCTTTTACTGTTATTCTCTCCAAAGCTTACCCAGCAATAGGTGCTCCCATCCCATTTGATAAGATTTTGTATAACAGGCAACAGCATTATGACCCAAGAACTGGAATCTTTACATGTAGGGTACCAGGAATATACTATTTCTCCTACCACGTGCATGTGAAAGGGACTCATGCATGGGTAGGCCTATATAAGAACGGCACCCCAGTGATGTACACCTATGATGAATACATCAAAGGCTACTTGGATCAGGCTTCAGGGAGCGCCGTCATTGATCTCACAGAAAATGACCAGGTGTGGCTCCAGCTGCCCAATGGCGAGTCGAATGGCCTGTACTCTTCTGAGTACGTCCACTCCTCTTTCTCAGGATTCTTGGTGGCTCCAATGTGAGCACAGTTCCACTGAGCTGATCTAAATCTTCCGCTTGAAAAGGCATTACCCAACTCCACCCCACCCCACAAAATGCATATGAACGTAGGCTGAAAAAAATGTGAGTAAATTTTCTAAAATACAGATTTGACCTTTAAGGCCAACAAATGTTCCCCCTGAGAGAGTAAGCAGCAATGGTAAACCATATGTGAAGGCCTCTCAAACTTTTAGTCAGCAGTCCTAAAGCCCTTTAAGGTTTTCTATGAACTCCTTCAATATTTAAAAATTTCACCATAAAAGTCCTAAATTAAAACAATAAAACTATCACAAAAAAAGAAATAGGACTCTAAATTATGTTAAATTTGATTTCAGAAACTCAGCATTTACTTTTAAAATAAGCCTGTTTCTAATAACCAATATGAGAATTTCTTGGAAATATTCAGGAGGTATCATAAAATTTTCTAGAGCTTAAATACTTGAATATTCAAATTTAAAAGATACTGTATACCCTAAGATATTTCTGATGGTGCATTACTCCAGGGCTTGTACAGTCCCTTTCATCAAGATCTATTCAATTATATAGGTGCATATATACTTTTTAAAAAATACTCATAAAAAACAAAAATACTGTGTTAAAATTAATCCGAAATGCAAGGTGCTTTAGTCATGAACATTTTCAAACTTTTCTGTGATTGCAGAGTTTTCTATATACCTGGCACAACTTGGAAACAGGTGCCTGACCTATTCTTATTTATTTAACACAAGTGTGATTAATTTGATATCTTTAATTCCTTACTGAATCTTACGTAATATGACTTTGTGGATTTACAGAATATTTGCATATATACCTTGTGCCTCCCATTCCAGTGAAATTATAATTAACTTCAAGGGTTTCAAAATCTGAATAGAAATGAAGACATTATTTATTTATGCTCTGTACTGTATGTTTACATTGCTGTTTAAAACTTTTAAGCTGTGCTTCACTAAAGCATAAAATGTTTTACCTACTCCTTATGTACAATGCAATAAAATAACATCAATAGATTTTATTCTGAATTTACTTGAAAGCAACAATTCATTATGCACAACCATTCTTTTAAGGCTTTTCATTTTACAAAGTTAAAAAGTAAAACAATAAAGTGGTGGGTGGCTTTTACAATTGTCATGATTATGTCCCTCTATTGGGGGTGGGCATTCCCATACAACCAGGCACTCAGCATGGACTGTGAAAAGCCACCCACAAAGCCACATGCAACTGAGTGGGCATAGAAAGATGAGACAATCACCTCAAAACAGTGATTTTCTTCCCAGAGGGAAGGAAGCAGGTGGCACAGATATATGTAGTTCGAACAAATATTCTGCAGTTACTATTTATTGTCTTGACATTTTTAGTCACAATATTTAAAGTTATTTTGATGGCTTGAATTACATTAGAAGGAAAGCAAACAATTTTTATGTTGATCAAAAAGCAACATTTTTCTAAGCTGAAAATACCACTCTTGAGCACCCATCAGCCCACTAATTGAATCAGGGCAGTCTGGTTCAAGTCACTGTAACATACAGACATCTATTTATTCCTTAGAAGTAAACTTTGTGTAACTCAAGAAAACTTGTGAATGGAAATGTAAAAGCCTGGGCTCAACGGTGGCAATATCTGTACCTCCATACTGACTCAGCCACTCCTATTCCTTAGGTAACAAGAATGCAATTTCCACAGGCAGGCACTTTGCCCAACTGCCTGAAACTATTACACTAATGGTTACAAGTGTCACCAACCCTCATTCCCAAACCATGATATAGCAAACCTGGAAACTGAATTCTGGGGAACTCCCAGAACAATCCTATTGGCAGGCATGTAAAAGTTTAACAGCACAACTCAGACACTTGGCAATTACTGTCATGAAACAGACTTGAATAAAAGAACCCCTTAAAATGTAAGTAGAACCAACATTACAGCCATATTTAAGATTAAATTAAATCCTAATTAAGGAACACAGAAAAATAGGTAACATCTATAATTCACCAGACACACAGCATTTAACAAACATCTATTAGGAAGCCTCTCTTCATGTTACTCACCATTAAAAGCTGACATTTTATAATTGTGTTGTATAGCAGCAACTATATCTTTCCAAAAATCAAATGTTTTTTGACCATTCTGCTAAAAAAAAAAAAAAAAAAATCCAAATGTAACAAATACATTAATTCTGTTTTTAAGCATAGTGTAAAATGCTGGCAAATAAATGCAATGTTACTGCATTCTAAGATAGAGATTTATGTCTTCAAAAATATAGTAGATTAAGAAAGTTCTCATTCTCCTAAACGTGATTTTAGAAACAGAAATCTTTCACGAAAATCACTGCTATATATATGCATACATATCACTAAATATTAAAATAGCTCATATAGCTCAAACAGAATAAAAATTTCCACTCATTAAAAGTCAAAAAATTAGAGAATATTTTAAACACATAGGCAAATTTACAATGTTATATAGTTTCTGAGATATAAGAATGTGTTAATTAATGTACAATAGCATCAAAGGAGCTATTAAATAGCCTGAAGTTCTAAATTCCCCAAAACTGGCTACTTCAGAATACAGTGCACACTTAACCCAAATTTCAATAAAAAAGAGCAGCAGTATCCATAGGAGAGATGAATGAGGTTCCAAATCCAGAATGTAAATTATTTTTATTGAGATTTTTTTTAAAAACCAGAAAGCAAATAAAGATTGCATTAAAACATGTAACTCTATAATCTTGTGCTTTCTTGGAAACATTAACCAGTGTCCTCCTATCTTAACAAAGACAGACTACTAGATATTTGTATCTAAGTATACAAACTATGAAATATTTAAAGACTGACACGTTTTGCTTGTAACTATGCAATGATAGACTAACTCTATCTCATGTCAATAAAAACTTCTACAAACATACCAAAACTATTCCTCAACAGAAACTTTCACAAACACGACTGTAATTCTCACTCAAAAATAAACCATTACCTGTGCTCTATGATAAACATAATAGTGATTTTAAAAGCCAACATATGCAAAAAAAAAAAAAAAAAAAAAAGTGATTCTGACATGTAAACCCAGTTATGTTCACAAGGTCTTAAGTTATAAGTATAAACTGATAAAACCAGAGATCTATTTAATCTTGACACATAGTACAAACTATGCTCACAATAATGAATTTTAAAATCTCACCTCATTTTTGGTTTTATATTATTTAGACCGCTTAAAGACACATGGAATTTTCTTAATTACTTATACTTTTTTTATTCTGCTAATGAAACTATTTATTTATTCTACTGAAGAAAATACTTTTTTCCAGATGTAAGTTCTGTATTTTTTTTCTAGACTTTTGCACCCCCTGCTGGACAACAGGTTTATTTTCCCTGGGAAAAAAATGGTCACTGCTATTTAATTTTCCAAAAATGTTTTGATCAATTTGCCATGTTTTTCTTCCTCCATCACCTCTAAAACCACAAAAAGAACACTAAGTAAAATCACAACTCAAAAGTCATATATAATTAAGTTCTCTGATTTATGACTAAATACATATCATAGTTTTTTAAAATGAGTCCCTACTGACCTTTGTTAAAGAGTCCACCACCCTGGCACATAGAAGAGCTCCTGGCAGGTCAAAGTAGTTATCGTAAAAATAATACTTTCCTAAAAAATAACAAAATTTTAAATTGGAAACAAATTAATACCTCACGTATGTGGAATACACAGAAACTTGGACGAAGAGACACTGGACTTTGTTCTAATTATTTGTAGGAGCCTCCATTTCAATTCAAAATGGCACCATTACAGGGTATCATCATATTTTAAGGAAGGTTTAAGCTTGGGGGCACTACAAGAAAGATAAAATATGATATCAATAAGTTAAGCATTTTACTCAAAAATACTTGAGTAAAAAAAAAAATGTAAAAAGTAAAAACAGACTGTACCCCAAATATAAAATGGAACATGAGAAAACTACAATTTATGTTATCAATATCACTGAATTTCAAAATGATTCAATAACCTAACACTGGAGTACCATGAAGTATTCCACACAATAGTGCCTTTTCCTACCTGTGCTGGTTGGCCCACCTAGAGAGCCATATGCTCAGCCACATGCTTACAGTATATTTTTAATGTAAACAAAGTTTAACTATGTTGTGGAATCACAGGTCATTTTTTTTTCTTCTTTTATACTTTTCTACATTAAAAAACCAGTAAGTATTATTTTTAAATGCATTAGCTTTTTCTTATTATTTTGCAGAAACAATAGACCTCTTTTATGTGTCACAGTCTGACCACTGGGCACTTGGATGGGAAATGTCTCCCCTGCCAACCCAATTAAGAGTAGAGAAACTCCAAGATCACCCTCAGCATGCTCCTGGGTAAATGAAGCACCGAGGGAAGCTGCTGATTCAGAGAGGCAGGGTCCTCTAGTGGGCAAAGCAGTGAGTAATCAGAGGTGTCACGTGGGATATTTCCTAGCTGAGAAATACTTCACTTCTTTACAGTACTCCTGATTCTGAATTCACCTCAGAGTGAGACACTTAGCTATGTGCCTAGCTTTCCTGGGACAAGAAGCTTATTAACAGCTGCCAACATCTGAGACAATAGCAGTTCTCTATCATCACTTGAGTAAGAGCCTATCCACCCATTTGACTTGAGATGTACAAAAGCATTTTATATCTAATCCCAACATAAAATCTCAGTTTTTCCTAAAAACTTATTTTATCAAGAGCACTCTAAACTCCTGACACTTTCAGGTCGCCACACACACACACACAAAAAATCTCAAAATATAGCAAACACAATAGCAACAAGGAGTAACTGCAATTGTTTTCAGGTTTCTACAATTTCTGAAGGACAAAAGGTGTATTTCAATACTGTAGTGTGGGAGAAAACAGCAAAATGACAAAAAAAAAATTTAGAACAAATGAAAAACTAATAATTCAGACTTTTAATAATGTGTTTATAAAAACGTTTTAACCACTCCCTATAAATTTGTGCACGTCTATGTCTGTAAATAACTTTTGAAAAATTGTTTCATGTTTACCCATGGTGAAGACAGTGGAAAAGAAAAATGTGTACAATAATCTGAAATACAAAAAAATAAAATAAAAAAGAAAGGCAGAAGATAGTAGAACAGGTCGTTAAGAGAGAATTCTAGAAAACAGGAGTGGTGGGTAATATGAATATGGAGAGAAATAGGAGATGGAGAAAGAAAAGTAAGGATTGAGCATGTAACAAATTTATAATGAATACAGGACAGCAGAAGAATGCATTATTCCTAAGTGCCAATCATCTTTACTCCAGAACAAGTGCGAGTAAAAGGAGTATCAACAAAATCTCAAATAAAATAGTGTCAAAATACTAACAGCATTTTGAGCCAGCTGCCAAACAGAAATTGGACACATCTGGAAAAAATATATCCTACTTCTGTAAAACTAAGAAGGCTCCTTTGTGCACTCTGCCTGGCAGTGGGTAAGGAGGGTCTTCTTTGTGTCCTTACATTGTAGGTCCGGGGTCCAAAACAAAAGGGGAGTGGGTGGCGGAGAGGCCCCATGGGAGTCCTACCCGAGTGACATGCCATTCCAGTGTCCGACATGAAGTGCTTCCACTCCTTCTTGCCGTACACCTCTGCCAGTGCCTCCGGGGTCATCATCTTGGTGCCATGACTTGCCCTGGTTTTGGGAGATGATGCACATTGCTCATTAATGGTTCCCATGAACGCCCCTTCCTCTAGCATTGCAATTGTTGATCCCACTGTTGCTGCAGCTAACAAAGTGCTTTGTGTGTGTGTGTTTTCAGTGGAGTGACTTCTCTGCTCAGGACTCCATGAGGCATTTTTATCGACAGCTCTAGCTCCAGTTCTTCCTCCATTTAATCCACCAATTAGCAGGTGGTTAGGAGATGTTCACTCTGAGGTCAACACTGTGTATGACACCACCCTTTCCTAGAGAAGTTGTCATTTAAGTATAAAGATAAGATTACCATAACTGGAACAATTAGAAAATAACCCTGGAGACTGGGTGGGAAGCTGGATCTGACAGCAGAAAAGAAAGAGCAGCAGGCCCACAGGATGCTTGGGCGGCTCCTGGCACCCAAGGGTGGCCAACTATGAGTGCACCGGATTATGAAGACAAGACAGGAGGGACCTGTCTACTCAAAGACACAACACAGCTAAAAGCATGTGAAGAAACTGCAAGAGGAAGATGGTGAGGCAGAACAAGACAAGAAGCCAGCTATTTTCCGTGCTTAAAATACTGCTTTTGCGTCAGTTGGACCTATAAGAGAATATTACCCTGTAGAGAAAGAACTACTTGAGATTTTATGTAGATTATGAGAAATTATAACAATAGAGAGTATCATTATTATTCTCTCAGCATTATATTGTGACAGCAAAATAATGAGAAAAAAATGGGGAAAAATCATACATGGGCTCCTTTTTATGAGGTTAACATTTTAGAAAGCTACAGGTAAAGATGGAGGACTTTTGAATGGAAATATGATCAGACAAGGAATCTATTACATTGGATAAAAGGAGGCATCAAAAAGATAAACTAATAAATTCAGGAGAATGGCAGGTTAGCCATAACTTAAATGGAAAGAGATAAACCTTGCAGAGAGGAGTGTTGGAAGGGGGACAGAGAGACAACAAGGAGAGAAAAAAAAATTGTGGAATGCTTTTCATTCTTTTAACAATTGAAGTAGCCAATTACACTATAAGAATCTGACAGTACAGTTAAAGGTCACAGTTAAGGGCTGCATTGCATATGTACACATACATACACACATTCTATCTCTAGTTGCCGGAGAAAAAAACATGCAAATGAATTACAAAATAATCAGAGGTGGGGTCACACCTGCTCTAGCTAGCTGCACCTTAGGGGAAGGTCTAGGGGACAGTGTGAAAGGAGTTTATATCATGCAAAAAAGAATGATGTTTCAAAAGGGAGATAACCTGTGCTGAGAGTCTTCTCTTTCAACTCTGATCGTGTTGGCATAAATAACAAATGGCTTGGCTTCATGGCCATGTTGACTTGCCTACACTATTAGTACTACGGGAAAAACAGATGCTCCCTCAGAAACAATGACAGCTTTTGCTTTTGAAGTACTTGCCATACCCTGACCAACACTTGTGAAGTCTGGGCCCACTCAGAGAGGAGGGAAGGAAAGGAAGTCAGCACTGAGTGTAGGAAAGGAGAGGTTGATGAGGGTTGGAACAGTCTAGAAAAACTTCCAGAAAGAGCTGGGACACAAGAAGAGCCCTGCATGATGGGGGCAAATTTGGATAAATGAAGGAAGAAAAGGATGTATGCATAGATCACCAACCCCTTCCCAATATCCATTCTCTTCTTCTTCCTTAATAAGAACTCCAATTTTATTTTAGGCACTTACATACCCAGCTAAAACAATAAAATTCCCAGGCTCTTTTGCAGTAAGGGGCGGTCAATGAGATGAAGCAAGGCACTAACTTTCTATTGCATTTCCTGCAAATATTTCTAATGTGCTAAAATTAAAAAAAATAGAACTTTAAATCTAATGCTCACAGATTTGTATTTAAATGGCTCAAACAATTCGTACAGAGATATGTAGGTAGACAGGCAATCTGTCATCTGGTTGACTAAAATAACAATATTATTTAACCTATACCTTAAGGGTCATGTGCTACATAGCAATAAAATATCCTGAAGAAAGTAAAGTTCTGACTTCACAACTAAATTTTATTACCTGAGCACAGTGCCATTATCTGCAAGTTTAATGAAGTTCCCATCTTCCAGATCCAATGCCAAACCCTTGCAACTAAAACAGAAAAGTCTGATTATCAATTGATTCAAATATGCAGATAAGCTAAGTAATAATAATCTATATTTTTAAAAAGTCACAATGCTAAAAAGGAATTCTCTCACCCAGATGAATGATATGTTAAACAAATAAGAATATCCAAAAATTGTAAAATTAAATACCCACTACAGAGCAGGCATATAAGGAAAATTATTACATAGGCAAACAAAGGACAGCATGCTTAGTTTGCAAAATCTTTAGGCTTTCAAAGAGATGATTCTAAAACTCAAAAGAGAAAAATAAACCCTGAACATTACCCCATGCCTCTGTTAAAATGTGAAAATGTTTTCCATTAAATAAAACACACACACACACACACACACACACACACACACACACACACACATTTATATTCTACAAGTTTAGCTCTTAGCCAGTCTTTTCTATGCTCTTTAGTATGTGCCTCAATTTAAGTCAGGTTATAAGAACTTGCCCTCTGTACAAGGCATATTATTGAAAACCACTAAAGGAATGTCAAATACTAAGTTTAAGGTTCTTCACTGTAAAAGCTGTGGAATTAGCACAGAAAAGTGAGTACATATTCATTATTGTGAATAATAAAAGCAAGGAGGTATTATGGCGACCAAACACCAAAAGAATTAAAAATGACAGGGTACTTAGCAGCAAAATGTCCAGTCAGTCATTTCCTATAGTAAAATGTTTCTGTTTCTTCCTTTTACAAAAGGGATAAATCAAAAACGACTAACCAAATATCAGAGGAATGTGTAATAGATGAACATTATGCATGTACTTTTCGTGTGTTTTAGAGTTATTATTAATTTTAAACTAAACAATTTAAAGTGGCTTAGGATTTTCTTTTATCATTTAAATGAGGAAGAAAGACAGAGAAAGCTTTGGAAAGTTGAGAATCCTAAATCAGGAAGATACTAAGCAATAAGAGTATTAGGAATGTCTATCCAAATTACAGAAAACCAAATGTCCTAAGTCAGACACTGACTCAAAACATGATTCCTCCTCTTAAAGATGTAAATTTTAGACAGTTCTTAATAACCTCTAAAACTCTTAATTATGAAAAACTTAAACCATACAAAAATATCCAAATTAGTCACATCAGCTTTCATCTTATTTTCATATTTAAGTAAGCAAGTCAAAACCTGGTTAAAGTAGAAAAGACTTTATTCATTAAAAATAAAACTTTAAATGTAGAAGGCATTTTGTCCTTTACCTCAATTTCATATTTCACTTTCTACCTTCATAGAAGAGGAAGCAATAAAATTACATCAGCAACAATTAAAAACCACAGAGAAGGTAGAGACCTTTAAAAAAAAAAAAACTTACCAGAAATCCCAATCCTCTGAGGTCACAGTGAGCAATTCCTTATTATACCCTTTTTCCTTGACTAGGAACTGAGCAAAGCTATTATAAATGAGCTGCAAATAAGGGAAAGGAAAAAAAGAGAGATTAAATATATAATTCATTTTTAATTTCACAGACCTGAAAACCTAATGGAATCACTGATGGGCGTAGGAAGGAGGGAAATACTTGTAATTGTGAAGTTCTGTAGTTTAATCCCCTTCACAAACAATTTATCAATTCTTCAGGCCCAGGTAGCTGTCCAAGTATACAATTTGTCATGAGTATACAATTATACAACGAGAGACAATTATTAATCTTACTCCCAAATTCTAATAGGTTGGAGATCATAATTAAGACTTGACGAAGTTCTGTAAACTTATTTAACACATCACTAAGATGATAACATGTTGACCACTCTATCATGACATCGTCCTTTGTCCATCTTGAGAGAAAGGCCCCACACTTCAGGGAAGTCTCAAGGTGAAATATACACGGGGACAAAGCAGGTGACCCAAAGAAGGACTCATGAAGCCTCTATCTGATACAAGCAGTACCTCTTATTTCTCCACCAAAAGCAAAACAAAAAACTGAGGAAGGACAAAGGAAGCTTCTGGAAGCAAGCACAATAATAAATGCTCTGCTGATAGTTGACAGATCTTCTGACTCTCAACAACAAAAAATCCTAGATTTTTGAGTAAAATATCTTTTGGGTTTTTTTCCTAAGAGCTGGACCAACTTTTAAAGAGCTGTGCATACCAAACAAAAAATGGGTAAAAGGTGGATGAAGGTTCACATTGGCCCTACCTCACTCTACCCCAGAAGAGTGTGCTTAGGCAGCATCAGATGTGCTTGAACCTGGGGCAGAACAGTGGTTTGGGGTTAGACTGAGCAGTGTCCAAGAGGACACACTGAACAACCTGACCACCTTCTATAGATATTAACCCATTACAGATTTTGACAGTGTGGCATGCTATGAGGGAGAAAAGGGCATAATGCATCAAAGGAGGGGGGTCCCCAAACTAAGGAGCCTGCACACAGCTGCAGTTGGGGGGCTGAGATCTGAGTCAGGAGAGGCATGTGCAGAAGGCAAAGACTCCCTGTCACACAGAGCTGCTCTTGGTCATAAAGCTATTAAAATCATGATACATGTACTCCCATTCAATGCAATGTGACCCTAATCCAGGTCAAATGTTAATAGACCCACATTATGTCAACGCTATGTATCAAGAGTTCTCAATCCTGTCTGTGATCAGAACCACAGGCGATGCTTCTTAAAACCACCCAGTGATTCCAAGCCTACAGGGTAGGGAGGGGCCCAGGTGGGGCACCTACAGGATTCCTGAAGCCCAGAGAGGGCTGAAAACCACTGACTTACATTTTTATGGATTTTCAGTCAATTGTTAATAATAAACAAGTGAAAAATTTACTAAGTCACTCAGAGAGGTACAAAGTACTATGGACAATAAAAAGTGCATATCACATTTCCGCAAGGAATCAGTGCCAGCCATGGGGTTAACAGATGTAAGGTGCTTAGAGCAATGTCTAGCATACAGGTCAATCCTATTTAAATACCTGCTATTATTATCAGTCACTCATGTGCTGGTTTAAGGGGGAAAAAAGCAAAACCAGAAACCGAAACCACCACTTTGACCTGTACTGTTCGCCTATTTCCATGGTGTAAATATTCCCACCATGTCCTGTTTCAAGCCACTGACAGTTTACCTGCTTGCACAATTTCTGAATATTTAACAATTGGCTTTCACAGGTCCCTAAGAGCCAGATATCGCACACCATCAGACTTGCTCTGGTCAAGGCACTTTATTTTCTTGGACAACTGGTGTTTTTCACCCCTTGGGAATAGTGATTAATCTTAAGATGTGGATATGTGATTCCAATAAGATCAGATTCCATCCGAGGAGAAAGAAAGGCATCAGAGCTGCCAACAGGAGCATGCACAACTGTGTTCCTTACCTCTGGCAGGAGACATTTCTGTAATAGGAGAGAAGGGATCCAAGGTGCAAGGAGAAGCAGAGAAAAGCAGTGTTGAGAAAGCAGGGAGTCTGTACTTTGAAAACCCTGTTCTGGTCCAAAGGCTTTGGTTCTTGCAGCTTGTCCTTAGAATGTCAGTCACCCCAGAATCCTTGATGGCACAAGGCCCGCCAGACCTTCCTCTCCCAGCCTCAGATGCCATTACTCCCTCAGTCTCATGTGACAAATAATGAAGGATGCTCCACAGCTGTTGCAAATTGGTGCCCTTTGGGCCAGATACAGCCCACAAATTGTTTGCTTCCCACTTAAGGTTGCCAGATAAAATAAAGAATACCTACATAAATGTGATTTTCAGATAAACAAATAATTTTTTAGTATAAGCATGTCCCATGTAATATTTGAGATACATGTATACTGTACTAAAAATATTTTGTAATTTGAAATTCAAATTTAACTGGTGCCTTGTATTTTTCTTTGCTAAATCTGGCAATCCTATAATCCTGCTGTGTTGGAAAATAAGCTAACATTTAAAAATTGAGAGACTTCTCATGCAAGTTCAGATTTCTAGCTTGCCAAAAAAGAGTGAGAAGACATGGCATGACTGAGCCCCTGTCTCCTCATGGTAGACACTGGCAGGAGTCAAGTGTGACTGCTGCGTCAGAAGGCACACTCTCCTACTCACACATTTAGGTTAACTTCCTGGTACCAGACTTCTGCGTCCGCAACCCCAGAAAACACAGGTGTCAGGTCTCTTGTATGATGCCTTTCCTGAGGCCCCATGTGAGGTGACACACCCTGTTCTGTTTTTGTACAACACTCCGCACTTGTTAAATGCCTAGAGACTGAAGGGAAAGGCACAGATCTCCATGACATGTCCCCCTGCTGACTTCTCCAGCATCTTCTCCTGCAATCCCCCACCTTCTGAACAGTACCCAACAGTTCCCATTTGTTGCTCACCTCCACATCCTGGCCCTCACTGTATTTCCTCAGCCCGAGGTGCTCCCCTCCACCTCTTCACCTGCCAGCTCCAACTCCTCTGTGCGGTCCCAGCACCAGGCCTCTCCCCTGTGCCTGACAGCACCACACAGACAGCATGTGGTGAGAGGCAGAAACCCAGAGCCAGACCACCCTGCTGGGTGATCCTGTATAAGCTACTTAACCTTTCTGTGCCTTGTAGATCTTATCTCTTAATAGACTATGGTGATAATATCTACCTCACGAGGTTGTTGGAAGGATTCAATCAGTTCACATAAGCAGAATGCTTATTAGAATAGTGGCTGTGTCATATTCAGTTATTAAATACCCATTATTTATTCAATCATTCCACAAGTATTTAATATGTGCCCAGCACTAAGCTCGGCACACAGAACACACAATAAGTTGTCACTGATGCTGATGTCAAGCAGCCATGCCTCTGGTCTCCAGGGGAAGAGTCCCATATGTAAAGAGGAAATGTTAATACCATGTAGCAAGTACTATGAGAAATTAAGGGTTTTGTGGAAAACTGGAGTGGGAATAGGGTAGAGGGGGAAACTTCAGAGGGCCCAGGATGGTTTCCCAAAGGGAAGGATATTTAAGATGAGATCCGACAGGACACAGAGTTACTGTGAGGAAGAGGGGAGGCCCCTAGGCACAGGTAGCAGCATGCATCAAGGCCCGAAAGTACTGTCCTAATCGCAAGGGACTGAAACTGACTTTTCAGCATCTTTCACCTACTACATGTTGCCTATCTCTGTATCCCCAACTCTGTCATGGTACTCAGCACACTGTGGGACTAAATAAAAGATCTCTACACCAAACATTAGTCAAAACTCACTAGGTTACTGTTTTCAACCTTTAAACGTCACATATATTTGAGGCTTGTAGCAAAGAAACCTTGTCATCGAGGATCTCATATTTGGAAATTTTATGCTCACATGTGCACAAAACTGGCTCTAACAAGACAATGGCTTAACAATATTCCTTCCAAATGAAGGCGACTAGAGAAGAGGTGCACAAAAATGTGAGCCAGGAGGGGATCTGAAAGGCATAGAGGGAAGGAAAATATGAATCAAAGACCTAGGGGAAGTAGTGGCCAAAGGATCAAGAAGCGAAGAAAAGCCTTTTTAACTCTCAAAACTCTCTTTTTTAACTCTTTTTAATTCTCAAAATGAGTAAGGTAACCAGACCTGTATGGTAGGAAAGTAGAAAAAGTATAATAGCAAGAAAAACACACTTTTCTTGTTTGGGTTTTTTTTTTTTTGCGCATCCTGTGCATAGAAAACAGAGTAATTTGGGCAGCCACTCTTTTTTGGCCTTTGATGCATACCTGCTCTCAGCACTGACACCATAAAAAGGAGCAGCTCTGCCTGATGTCTGCACCAGTGACCTAGAGTTCTACCCATAAACGGCCAGGTTTCAGAATGGTTTGGGTGGTAATCACAGAAACAAACACTTCTACCCGGCAGGTACTGCTCTGAGCGTTATACACATATTACCCGTTTAATCCTTGAAACACTCTTTTGAGGTAAATCCAATTATTAGCCCCACTTTACAGATGGGTAAACTGAGAAGGGACACAGATTAAGTCACTTGCCCAAGTTCACAGAGCTATTAACGGTGGAGCTGGTCCTAAGTGAGGCAGTGCTCCCTTTGCCCACTGTACTCATAATCAGCCCCCTTTTTTGTTTGGATGCTTCCATCTTGGACTAAAAACGTTCTGTTAACTTTTCACAAGTAGTTTCCTTGTGAAACCAAAGAAATGGGGGAGGGAGGACGATTAATTTGAGGGTACAGGTCTGGACTCACACATATTCCACTTCCCCCTCCCCAAAGGTCAGTGAGGACCCAGACTTCACAGGGTGTTATTAGGATTAGAATTTATTCATAGTCCATGTAGTAGGTGCGCGAAAAACGTTTATTTTCTCTTGGTAAAAGGCAAATTAAAGAGCTAAGCTCTTGATGACTTTTTGGCTAGTGTCCCTTCCAATACACTACACAATCTCTCCCTGACTGCAGTGTTGAAGCACTGACTAGTGGTCGCCTGGACGTGCCAAAGTAAAAAGGCAGACGAGGAAAATACAAGTCCCAAACCAGGTGACTGCACCCACGATCAGCGGGTGGCCAGAGTGACTTACAGAGAAGTTCCAAGCCCGGGGATTGCAGTGCCCCTGGCCCCACCCCTGCCCTAGAAATCGTTTCCCCAGCCGATCTTGCACAATTTGCCCCTCCTTCGCCCCTTGGCTTCCCTAGCCCGCTCTCAAACTTGGCTACCGGCTGGGCTAAATAAGCCGGTCCCCAAGGCACGGGCGGGGAGTAGGGGACACACACTTCCGCCCCGCCTTGCGGTCGCGCGGGGAGGCCGAGTTCTGCGGCAAGGTCCCCGGCAGCGCTCGCTTCGGCCCGAGCCGGGAGGAAAGTCAAGCCCCAGCCGCCATGGAGGCGGCGCGCCGTGCGCCCCGGGCAACCCTCGCCACTCACCGTGGCGCTCTCGGGCAGGTTGTAGCGACACAAAGTGTGGTCCAGGTCGAAGCCGACCACGTCGCAGGCGGCCAAGGAGAAGTGCTGAGCCATGGCTGCGCGGGAAGAACCGGCGAGCGCCTCAGCCCGGGAGCTCCGAGCGAGCCGGACGCTGCGGGGCAGGGGGCGGGGCTGCGGCCGCCCAGCACCCGGCAAGGCCGCCTCGCGCTTCCCGCGCCCTCGAGCCCCGCCCCCGGACGGCTTTGCCCCGCCCCGCGCGGTCGCTCGCCGTGCGTCCCCCAGACCCCGCACGCAGGCTCTCGCTGCTGTGTCCTGCTCGTCCGGGAGTTCCCAAGGCGGGAGGTGACCGGGAACCAGGAGCGGTGTCACTGCTGCGCAGCTACGACCCTATTGGCACGTAGCCCTGGCCAAGGGACACCACAGAAATAACCAGGCCCCTTTCATCTTCAGGGCGCCTCGGGAACCAGGAGATGGTCGAGTTAGACCTGACCGTTGACTCTGTGTGGGGGGCAGTGTAAGATTATGTGGAAAATTTTATCCCCTAATATCCCTCCCAGCTAATTTGCCTGCAGTTTAGTAGTTCTTTTCTCCCACGTGATCTCTGACGGTGGGTTAAACCAAAAACTTTAGATTCCGTAGTTTCCTAAGTGGTAAAATGGAAGGGATAACTTTCACCATTTCATCGCCTGGAGTGCATTAGAAAATAAGTTTATTAGACATCGTAAAGGGCGATTTTGCAAGATGACATTGGTTAAGGAAACTAATATTGGTTATTCGAGGTTATTTTTTACTATAATGAATTTTTCTATGAAAGGATATCAGAAACTTCATAAAAGTGTATAAAGCATACTACAGAAGAGAGGACGTCTGCAAACAGAAGGTTTTAAGGTTTGTACTGCAAAATGACAAGTGACAATTTGCTCAGTTCTCTCAAGGACTGTATAACTAGTATCATTTTAGATGCAGATGAGAAAAGTTAATTCATTACATACAATGGATGAAGAGAAAATGCAAATCTATTGTTTGTATACTGCTTCTCTTTTAAATTTAAAGAAACACTTTGTCCAATGGGAAAAATCAAGTCATGACGTAACCAAAATATAATTGACTGAGAATTACATTTAACTCTTACAAATGCTAACCCTTATGAGAGACCAATCAGGTGATTAATTTAGTACAATAGATAGTTCAATCAGGTAGGAGATTTACTATACTTAGTGGACCCATTTGAATAAATTGATAATTTGTTTCACTATAACCCTTAAAGCCTCAAACAAATCTCTCTAGAATAGGAACAGGGAAGAATCCTCAAGAAGATTGAGCTAGTCACTGATAAGAGCCCAATGACCACGTCTTTAGTGTCTGTGAACCAAAAGAGAAAAAGCTGGATTGTTTCATAGCCTGCACCCATTTCACTTTCATGAGTCTGTTGACCATGGAGCATTGACCTTAACATTCCTCTTTGCCCCCTACAGTAGAATGCCTACCAAAGCCAAACTTCCAGGGAGACCACATGTTGAAGGCCACAAGTCTCTTTTGGGAATATCTTGTTTTATTGGGAATAGGCACTTTGGAGATTTCCCTTAATAATGTAAATGTATTAGTACCTTTCAATACCAGACGGAAGAGTGTAAAACAGATGGAAGAGTATAAAAGGTGTTTTTTGATGACTTAACAAAAACTTACCCTTACAAAAACCCCTGGGTGTGCCAAACTGTGGACATGAAATTCTTTGGGGGTAGGAATGGGGAATGAGGGATGGAACCTGGGGCACTTCTCAAGAAAGAGCAAAAGACCCGTCAGTCTGTAACTAGGTGGCCTTGGGACTGGAGTTGGCCATTAGACATGCTCATCAAGTCATACCTACTTGCTGAATAGCAAATGTTATATTTCTCATATTCCTTGTGTCGTCCCAAAGAGCCCTTATGCTAGAGAGTCCACATCATTTACACTTTGTGGGGTAATTTTGCAAATTATCCCATCCCGTCATTCTGAAGGATAGTCTTCTTCCTTGAGCCCCACTCACTTTTCCCATCCACTACCTCAAACCTCTGTCTAAATCCTCTAAGGACATATGGGATGGTTCCCCTCTCTTCCCCCTTTCCCTACATAATCTTGAGCTCAAATGCAGACATTCACTTTATTTCATAAGGCTTGTTTTCAAATAAAGATATTTCATTTCCCTGAACTTTACCACACTTACTGATAAAATACCACAGCTCTTCTATTATCAACTAAAAATTCAGTCTTCTACTCGGATAGCAATTAATTTCTATTTCTTTGAACAGAAATTCTGCGTTATGGATTAAATTGTGTTTCCTTCCCACCCCCCTCCAATTCATATGCTGAAGTCCTAACCGCAAATTTGACTGTCTTTGGAGAAAGGACCTTTAAAGAGGTAATTAAGGTCATAAGAACAGGGTCCTAATCCAATAGGATTAGTGTCCTTAAACGAATAGGTAGAGACACCAGAGATTGCAAGCACAGAAGAAAGGCCATGTGAGGATACAAGGAGGCGACGACTGTCTGCAAACCAAGGATAGAGTCCTCACCTAAAACCAACCTTGATGGCACCTTGATCTTGGACTTCCAGCCTCCAGAACTGTGAGGAAATAATTTTTTGTTGTTTAAGCCACCCAGTCTATGGCACACTATTAAGGCAGGCTGAGCAGACTAAGTCAATAACAAGATTTGATTCTAATCAATGTTGTGAAAAGTAGCAAATAACATTTGCCATTTGAAAGATCCCTAACAGACAAGAACTTTAGCTTATATTATTTGTTGGCTTTTTAAATTTGGTTACTTTGCTTACATGTAATACCGGGCCGTGAAGTTTTATAGTTTTGTTTTGTTTTTTTATATTGCATGTGCTGAGTTTTTTCTAGTAATTAACAGAGTTACGTAACAACTGAGAAATGCTCAGAAATAAGAAGTTATGATATTGCTAATTTTCTAGAATTGAATTTCATCATTACAACTGACATATCTTTTAATAATGTAATGCTGTAATTTTAGCAACTTTGAGTTTAACCTTTACTTAATTTGTTATTCGTTATTTACCTAAATAATAACTTTGTGATCAGCTAGCTTAAGTTTTAGACTCCAAAATAACTCTCTTTGATCTTTGTGGATTTATAATATTGTATTTTAACATCTGTATTGTAAAATAATTTGTCAAACTGTTATTTTGGAAAGGGAGGAGTATGGCTTGTTTATTATCTCATTAGTTGAAAATGTGCTTTTCTAAATACCCAAAATTAAACATTGTAATGTTCAACTTTTTAAATCACCTAAGCCAATCTAAGCACCTCCTCTGGCCCATACAGTTTGTGTAAGGCGTAACAAGAGAGTTTGTTTAATAATTTGAAAAAAATGAGAAAATACACAAATGCTTAAAAATCAGTCTCTATGGCACTTTGCCATTTAGCTAAGTAGAACCAAAAGCTGATTTGTAATACTGCGCTGGGGCCCTTAGATGGCAGTAGTTCTGCACTAGGAATATTTTTCATTTGATTAGTTTAGTAATCTTAAAATCTCCAAATTTCTTAATAAAAAATACTTCATTTTGTTCTCTCCATTTCTACTCTTGCCACAAGAAGAGAAGCCTACTTAGAAATTACTTTGAGTTTTTTTTTGTGTGTGTGCACTTATTTTTGATGGTTGAGGGGAAGAATGTGATGGAAAAAAATTCTTCAGTAGAAAACTTCTTATAAAGGTTGTGCCTGGATAAAGAACCGAGTATTTAAAATATGAAATGAGTTTCTCTTGGAAAGAGAACTAAACTATTAAATAGTAAAATGGTGATTCAGAAAGATCTGTAATGATGCAGCAATGAATTGAAATTTAAATTAGGATAAATGTTAAGTTTTACTTTTAGGTTCGAATAACCAATTTTAAAAGCATATGATGGGGAATCTTGATTTACCAGAATTACATTGGAAATAAAAGGTAGATAAACTCGAGATAAACTCAGCAAGTTCCAGTTTAAACTCTATCTCTTTGATTGACAGTCACTTTATAATACTTCCCTTTGCCTTTGGCTGTCTTTTTGGAGTATGGGCCAAATCAGTAAACAAAAATATAATGGAAACATTTAAGTCAGACCTTTATACCTAGGAATTGGTATTCCTAAGGGATTACGGAAAATTTGTGAGATGGTTTTGGAGTCTGGTTTTAGTGTTTTGGTGGTAATAGCAGCAAGTAATATGTGAGCAGACTGAAATGGTTCTTACATCCATGGTGGTCCTTTCCTTTTTTTCCATTTATGTTTTGATTCCAAATTTTCAAATATTTTGGTGAGTTAAAGTTTTGAGTTTCGAAACATCTAAATATGAACACATTTCATCAATCCCTTACAAAATGTGATCTAATCAATGTGGAGTTTCCTATGGCTCAGGCTTAAATCCATTACATTTTTGTCTCCAGACCTTTTGGGTAGCATGTTTACTTCCATGAATTAAATGACTGAATGCACCCCAAAAGAGCTAACCATGTTAAAAGACCAATCAATCACTCATTTACAAATTCTTATTGAATTTTTCAGACTTTATCTTTGGCTTTGCTTGCTCAAAGCACTATTAGCTAGAGTTGAGAAACTGAACGATACTTAAGAAAAATTTGAAGTAGGGACTTTAGGAAGCTATCAAACATTTTAGTTGAAAATGACAATCTATATCACATATTTTATAGTGTACAATTATATGCATGACATATGCAATAAAATAGGAATGTTATATGGTGATTATGACATTTGTTTCCAACTTCCTTGTACGTAGGAAATTACTGGTAACTTTTTTGTTATGTTAAGAGAATGCTCCTAGGTCATGCTTTCTCTTCTTCCAGGTTTAGCTGGTTTTATGGTTTTTGTCCCACACCATTATGCACTGAAATGTTGAGTTCTCAGGTCTTCTCACTCATTACTATTTGCAGAAAAGCTATAATCTCAAAAGTTATTTTAAGTACTGCATCTTTCTCATGGATGAGTTTCCCTAAAAGCAGAGCCAGAGACAAAGACTTGGCTGCAGGTGGTGTATTTGGAGGTGATCCCAGAAATCGGCAGTAAAGTAGTGGAGAAAGAGTGAGTACCAGTAACAGTATAAAAGGGCAACATCAAGATCACCGTTGTAGTCAAGAGAGGTTCAGTTCCTCTGGGATGTCCCATGAAATACAGAGGATTTCTCCCAGTACTATCCACCACAAGGAGGAGAGGCTGCGTTTTATCCACTGGCTTCTATCTTCTCATGATTGAGGGTTAACCACCCACCAACTTTCAGGCTGTGCTTGAGCTCAGGCTCCTGTGTCCTCAGACAAGGCTCTCAGGCACAAAGGGGAAAGACCTTGCAGAACTCTTTTGAGGTGGGTCACTGTTAGTGTGTTGTGAGCCTAAACTCACATGAAAAGGACCATGTGTAAGCCATGTCTAAAATCAGAAGTGGGCTAAGTGATATGATACAGGGCACCAGTGCCATCTGCTACAGCGGCCATTCTTATGAAAGCTTATTCACTTCAGTATAGTCTGCAAAATTTATTGCACTCTATAAGAATTTATCTGGGAATGGTGTCTCCATCTGTTAGTTAGTCTGTCTCCGATCCACTGTTCATCCTCTATCTTCCCTTTCTGTTCTATCCGTGGTCTACTCTGTGTATTCTCCACCCTAATGCAAAGTTGTAAAACTTGATGGAAACTACCATGAATGTTTTAGTCCAGTACTTTCCAAATGTGTTCACATCATGGCTCACATAGAAAATGTTAATATTTATTTAGCCTGCAGGGGCAAACAGAAAAAGCTCACCCAGGTATAGGGGCAGCCTGTGGTCACGAAGTTCTGGGCTTCCTCTTAGGCCCATAGGACAGGGCTGATCAATATCGTAGCATAAATATAACTGAATATGTACTGGGCATGCTGGTTGAAATACTATATTGAATCAGCTTCTTCTTTTTTATTTATTTTTTTCCTTTTTAAATGGTAGTAAACTCTTGGATTCTTACAGCTTAGTGTGCCAGGCACTATGATAGCTACTAGAATACAAAAGTAGACAAAGTGGTACCTTCCCTAGAGAGGCCTGCAGTTTAGAGAAGGAGATGACATGTAATTTGATAACTACAATAAAACACTGTACGTGGAATAGAAGGAGAAGCTAGTCTGGCAAGGCGTCTTCAGTTCACACTGTGTGCTCTGCCCAAAATATTCTCCCACCCCTTTATTCCCTGATTTCCATTCTTATGCCGGCTCCCTCCCATATTAACCTGGAAATAACTTCAGGTATTTTGTCTAGCTGCAGGAACCTAAAGATATCTTTACTTCCATGTTGTTATCGTATCATCTGTTTTTATGCTGGCCTTCTACCTGTAACTTATTTCACACGGGGACTTGTCTCGTTCATCTTTGTCTCTCAGTGATTAGCACACAAACTGGCACATAATGTTCATTGAATAAATGAATGAATTTCTGTTTCTTAATTTCCATCTTATTCATTGTGAAGTTTAGAATGGCTGCAAGGAAGCTTTTTTTCAGAGGCAGGACATACTATATATCACTGAAACTCTGAATTCCATGTTTTCAGTAATCAATTAATCAAGGTTCACATTTCACAGATATATAGTGATGATCTTAATTGCTTGGAGCCACAATTTCAGGCAGTGTTTTGACAACCATTAATTTTTAGTCTGTCGAATACTAGTATAAATCCATCAGCTGCTAACTTAATATTTGACCTGTGGTAGACTCTTGACTGCCCACACCGAGAGCTTACATGTAGGCTATATAAATAATTACAGGATAAAGATGGCCTAAACCAACATTTTAAGAACCAGGGAATGAACTTACTGAGCAACACTTACTTTTTTAATAGAAAAATACTTATTTTAGGAACTTAGGTTTATATATTTTATGATGCAGTTCGCAGAGTTCTCCTAGTTTCTATTGATAGATTTTGCCTATATTGAGATAATACTGCCTACTAAACTCTCTTCATTGTGTCTGTTGACTCTTAGAAAATAATGCTTTTTATCCCCTGCAATTTTTCTTGTTCTTAAAGATATATTTTTTAAACGTCATTTGGACATGCAAACAATTCTTAATGAGAATGGCTGAATTAATGTTGTTTCTTAAAGCTTACAGTGGAAGTGTCAATACGTGCATTATTATCATTATTAGTCTCTTCTGGAAATTAGCCAGGTGAGCAATATAAACAACAACATGCCCATTTTCTTCTTTTTTTTCTTTCTTCATTTTTATCTCCATCCCCAAATATGAGAGTACTCCAAGGAAAGTACAGAAGAGCTACAGAATTTCTGTGTCCGTATATGTCCTTCTTTGTCCCATCTCTCTCTGTGTCATGCACACACACACACTCTCTGCGTGTGTGTGTGTGTGCGCGCGTGCGTGAGGGGAACTAATCATTGAGAGGAGAAATAGCAACCATCTGAGCTCTTTCTATATGCTAGACATTGTGTTAAGAACATGAGATATGACCTCACTCATCACAACAACATGGGAGTAAGACCATACTCATTTTACAGATGAAATTCGAATTCTGATCTGTGTGACAAGAAGTTTGACACTTTTGCTTTCTTGAAAGCTCTATTTCACTTTTTTAATTGAACTTTTTCTTTAGACTTAAGTTATTTATGCATAATACACGTGTGTTGTGAAACAACAAAAAAGAAGCAAATAGAATGAAAGTGAAAATCCTCTTTCACTACTTCACACATTTATCATTCTGATTAATGTAACTGCTAATATCAGTTGAATGAATGTCCTTACAAACCTATTCCAATATACAAAATGCATATATATATGCATTCCAACTCATGTGTCTCTACCAACTCCTCACATTTCCTATTCTTTGAAGATTTTATCTCCTAGCTCATTCTAATTTTTCTGTCCTACTTCTTTCTTTAATTTTTTTTTTGTGTGTGTGTCTTTTTTCGTGACCGGCACCCAGCCAGTGAGTGCACCGGCCATTCCTATATAGGATCCGAACCCGCGGTGGGAGCGTCGCCGCGCTCTCAGTGCCGCACTCTCCCAAGTGCGCCACGGGCTCGGCCCTCTTTCTTTAATTTTTAATGATTCCAACACCCTAGCCTCTCAATTCCTTTAACTCCTCTTCTATGATGATCTTGATACTCATGCTGCCTCAGCCACCCATTCCCCACCTCTTCGATAATCTCAAAAACAAGTTTACCACTCTCTTGCTACCCTCTTCTATTCTTCCACCTCATGTCCTCAAGTATAGCTCACAACAATCTTTTGAGGCCAGTGGTATCTACAATCTAGCGTCTCCTACCTCCTTTTCACTGTCCTTCACTACCATTATGTTCTCACTTCTCTTTGCCAAGCTATGAGTTTTCATGGAAAATCATTATAATCACTTTATTGATACATCCTTATGTCCTATATTCCTCTCTCACCTCGTTATACTCTTAGGAAAAATCACAACCCTAGTAGTGGTAGATTTCAAAATAGCCATTCCCTGTACCCATTCCATAATTCTTCCTTTCCCTGTTTCCATGCCCCTTCCAATATGACCCTGCAACCCTTTTCATCAAAGCATAGCATCTGTTTCTCTATTCCTTGAATGTAGTCTAGACTTGTGACTTGCTTTGGCCAACAGCGTGCAGTGGAAAGTGACATTTTGCCAGTTCTGAGCCCCACTCACAAGTTGCCTTGAGGAATTCCACACTCTTTTGGGGGAACCCTGCTACTGCCATGTGAATAAGCCTGGGCTAGCCTGCTGGGTGTTGAGACATTATCTCAGTCATATCAGTCATCATAGCCTATAGTCAATGAACTACCAGACATGTGAGCAAGGCCATCAAAAACCAGTCAGTCCCTAGCTGACTACAGACCACTAGTGGGCCCTTCCCAGATCAGCCCAGCAGGTGTAGATCAACAAAACTACCCAGCTTAATATAACTCCTAAATGACAATAAATATTATTTTAAGCCACTGAGTTTTGAATTTACTTGTTATGCAGCAATAGACAACACATACATAGGGTATCTCTTTTTGGTTAACAGATACATGGGTTCAGCTCTTTTTGTTCTCTGCATTTACGTCTGAGCTGCTGATCCCAGCATAAGAAAATACAACCAAGAACTGTATGTGTATTTCAGTGAGCACTTAAAGCTACTGCGCAATCATACTTTATTGCCCTGGTGCATTTGCTCTATTGCTGTCCTACACCGTTATTTCATATTTTTCCTGTCATCAAACTGCTACCACCTTTACCCTCATCTTCACTCTCAGATGTTGAGCTAGCTTCTATTTTTCTGGGAAAATAGAAGCAATCAAAAAGAAAAACTTCCTTAAGTTCCTACCAACCATATTAACCTACCTACTAGCATCTGTGTTTAGGTGCTCTACCTTGCCTCCTGGTACCATACAGTATTTCTTATATAGTGGTTTCCAGACAAGCAGCAGTACCTGGGAACTTGTTAGAAACAGAAATATTTGGATCCCCCTGAGAAATACTGAATCAGAAACTTTGGGGGTGGGTTTCAGCGGTCTGTATTTTAACAAAATAGGTGATTCTGATTTACACTGAAGTTTGTGATTCACTGCTTAGATTATCTACACTTAATATGTAAGGCCAACTGTCCACTTGGGCACTAAACCTCATCCTCTCAAAAATATTGCTTTTTCACTTTTCCTCTAATAACATTTTTCATTTTTGCTAAATCATTCTCATCATCATACAGATATGCTGTTATTTTTCTCATCTTAAAAAACAAAACAAAAAAATTTTTTTTCCAGGCACCAACTTGTTTCTCTGATCTCCTTTGATGAAAACTGATTGAAAAAGTTGTTTGTCTTGTTGTCTGCAATCCTTACTCTCCCAGTCTCTCTTAAGCACACGGAAAAGAACTTTTCACTCCAACACTCCACCAACAGGTCACCTATATTATTCATTTGCTAATATATTATTCATTTCCTCATTTTATTTTACCTGTGAGTGTCATTTGACACAGTTGATCACTCCCTCCTGAGTAAACACTTTTTATGTGGCTTGCAGGCACCTACTCCTTTATTGGCTGCTCCTTTTCCGCCTCCTTGTTGGTTCCCCCCCATCTTCCCAGTGTTCAAACTTTCTAGTTCCTTGAGCTTCTTGCCTTCCCTTTCTTCCGTCTCCTACCTTCTTTCTTCTGATCTGATGACTTAAAAAATACACCTATATTTTGAAACTCCTATATTTACATTTCTATCTTTGACTTGTCCCCTGAAATTCAGGTGTATAGATCCAATTGTACACTTGACAACTGGAGGTCTAATAGACATCTTAAACTCAGCCTGTTTAAAGGTGACCTAATCTTTCCTCCAAAACCTGCTGTACCCACAGTCTTCCCCATGTAAACTCTATTTTTGTAGTTTCTCAGGCAAAAATGCTTGGAGCTATTCTTGATTCCTTTCTTGATCTCAGATCTAACATCTAATCCATTATCAAATACTGCAACTTCACTTTAAAATTAACCATTTCTAACCACCTTCACTGCTATGACTTTGATTCAAGTCACTACCATCTCCAGCCTAAAATATTGCAGTAGCCTCCTAATTGGTCCTCCTAATCCCCCCCCATCTCTCCTACCCCCATGCTATTCTCAACCCAACAGACGGAGAGGTCCTTTAAGCATGAAACAGATTTTGCCTTTTCTCTGTTCATATCTTCCAGTGGCTTTCAGCCTTTCTTAGAATCAAGTCTAAGCCATCAGTGTGGGCTGCAAGACCTGCACTGTGTGGTTTCTGTTATGCTTTCTCATTTCTTACTACTCTATCCTTGCTGTCACTCTGCCACAAACTTCTTTCTGTCTTCAAATACCCTGTGCAAGGTCCCCCTCACAGCCCTTGCAGTGTCTTGTCATTCTGCCCAGAGTACTGTTTTCCCAGATGTCTGTGTAACTTCTTTATGTATTTGCTTACATAACACCCCCATAGGTGATAGATTAGATTTCAAACCTCCCAACCCCCATTTCCCTTTCTTGTGCTTCCCCCACAGTACTTATCACCTTTTAATAGAATGTGTTATTTACTCTATTATCTTTATTGTTTTTTATCAGTCTCCCCTCCTCCCACTGTAATGTAAATATCCACGAGGACAGAGATTTTTGTCTTTTTTTGTGCCTATGCTGAAGTTCCAGCACCCAGAACAGTGTATGGCACATTATAGGGATTCAGTTAAAACATTTGATAAATGTATGCGTTTGCTGTTTTCTCTTAATGATAGCATTTGGTCCATAATAAATACTCAGTAAGTGTAACCATTATTATTATCATTATCTTATTGGTCTAAGTACTGCATAGTATTTCTGTGGAATAGTTTTTTACAAAGTAGAATTGTAGGATCGAGCA